>NC_133584.1:46258281-47480357 GCF_964106895.1 Numenius arquata | reverse complement strand
TGGGAATTCGTTTGAAAAATATGGTCTATTTGCATTTAATTATCACATATTTACTGAGGAAAAATATAAACATGCCTGTTTTAGGCAAGGAATGGAGCCAGTAATGTACTGCAGACTTGGGATTGTGCTTTTTAATATAATCAAACTACTGTTATAAATAATTCACACTTTCCACTGTTGAAAAAAAAAAACTGAATATTGTTTTTCTGAGAAGTTGGAGGGTTTTTTAAAATGAAAAAAAGCAAGGATATTTTAAAAAATACTAAAATTACTGAGACAAATTGTTCATATCATATCAGATATTATTAAAATTCACCTTGAAAGAGGATGTAAAGGGGAAAAAATCCCCTCTATGAGAAGTAACTACCAGTTCCAGCAGCTAGAAGAAGAAAAAAGAAGAAATACAATCTTATAAGATACCAAAGCTAAACAACAAGATGACAAGATGAGGAAATGTCAAGTAAACTTTTGGGAAACAAATCTTCTGTTCAAAGAAGTTCACATAGTTCCAGTCACTGCACAGACCTCTTACAGTGTCCCCGGTATAACTGACTCACAAAATGGAGATGAGGGATTCCAACCTTACATCAGAAAGGCAGAATTATTGAATTGATATTAGACAAGAGAAACAAATCTCACGGCATTTCAAAATTCCTGCATGAGTGGTTTTCTTGTTCATCTGCTGTGGTGTCCCCTGTACGGATTTTAGTGAGTTGAAACAGGAAGAACAATCAGCTTCTTTTCAACAAAGGACTTTCATCCTTCCACAATGAGCTGGAGGGACTGTCATTGACAGTTACCAAGGTATTAATCAACATCTAGCCAAAAACCCCTTCTTTCTATAGAACAAGCTGCACTCAAATTGCACTAGGATAGAAAAGATAGACCCTGTAGGATACTGGTAGGTTAATGGGTGGGTGCTGGCTGCTGAGCCAAGGGGCAGGTAGCCTGGGGGCAAGTACACAGGACTGAAGTGAGGGTTTATATGCTGGTGTGAAGTAAAGCTGAAGATGTCTGTAGGGTTTGTGAGGCATTTCATGAGGCCACATGGAGGTGGCTAGAACAAGATAAGCAGTTCTACGGACTTCACAGATAGCCTAAACACCTAGCTCGCATGTAAACACCTACACTGTCAGAGACCTAAGAAAATGTCTTTTGATATTTGAGATACACAAGATGTGCTGGTGTGACAAACATGACACAGGCCTTACAGAAGACCTGCATTTTCTCAACCAGCACCCGAAGGCTAGGCAGGCTAGCCAAATGTGTCCCAAACATGTAACATGCTCTAACATGCTCTAGGCAATCCTGCTTCAGCCGGGGAGTTGGACTAGATGATCTCTATGGTCCCTTCCAACTCTAAAAATTCAGTGAAATTCAGTGAAACAGTGCCAGACACCTATGTTTAGGTAACTGAATCCCACCTTGGGTGAGGAACATAGGTGTTGCTCAGTGGCTCCAGAAAGGGACCCTGCAGCCAAGAGGCACTTGTATTACTGAGGAGAAAAGAGACAGAACAATCTATCAAACAATATGCAGAAGCATTCCATGTAATGACAGCTATGGAATGGGCAAGCTTATCCTTCATGACAGTAAATTCAGGAGTCAGCACATGAGACTTTCCCAGATATCAGTCATTTCATGCTGGTAATTCCCCTGTTTCATCTTGTTTCATTACAAAAATAAATAATTATTGCTTAAAAGTTCAACTTTAAGCAATTTTAAAGTGAGTTTACCCCTTTTTAGTTAGATTTTATTTTGTTTGCTTGAAAAGCATTGGAAATATATTTATTACTCCTGGTTTTATTTATTATTATTGAACAAGTAAATACTAATGCTTGTTCCTGCTACTGCAAAAAACATAATATACCCCTTCATTATATTGGTCTGTAATTACTAGTTTTTACTTTTCAGATTCCTTCCTCATGTTTAGATGGTGTGAACATTGTCAGCTTTTTCATGTCTGTCTTCCATAGTCTTGAATTTGAGGTTTAGTGTATCAAGTAAGATAACGATTTCTCTACACTGGTATGTTCTTCCAAAGAAATCAACATTCAGCAAGATGTTAATAGTATAAGACAGATTCAATTTTATATTTTTCCTAAACATTTCAAGAGTCTCTATCTTTACCCTAAACACATCATCCCTTGCTTTTGAAATTACTTGCATAACCAATTTCAACTTCTGAATTTGATTGCTTCTATCTGCCTTTTAAAAAGTAAAAATGGTATAGGGGTGTATATGTTGCCAGAAGCAAGTGAATTTATACCATCAGCTAAAGATTTGGGACAACTAGAACTTCAGTCCCAGGTTAGAGGACTTTTAAAGACATTGTTGCACAACCATTTTTTTTTCATTCAATTCACCACTACTGTCAATAGGTCTACTTAGGTGTGTAGAACTCATTCATATGAATAAGAACTTGCAGTTATGTCTCATGAAGAAAACAAAAAAGGCTTCAGGCAATTGGCCAGCTGATTGTTGATGACTTGACATTTATACAACTCATTCTCCCCATGAACAATAACATTTATTGTGCTGAGAGTTCAGGAACTAAGTATAACAGGAACCAGCAAAAGATGGCTAAAATTAAAGCAAGGCAGAAAGGAAGGCTATAATGTAGAGCCATGGCTGTTATTTAATTTCCCTTCAGAAATGAGAGGGAAAAACAGGACCATTCTTTCATCCATTCTTCTGCTCTAAAAAAAAAAAAAAAAAAACACCAAAAAAACAAACAACCCAAAAACCCACCAAAACTACACAGATACAGACCACAGAAACTCCAGACCCAAGGTCCCAGTTTGCAGAGATTCAGCTTCTGCCAAATGGGCATAATTAAGACCATGGGATGACTGTAAATGAAAGCAAGAATATGAAGTATCTCATCCCATATCCACTGGTACTTAAAAGAATGGCATCTTGAGGACTGAAACACACAACCATCTGTATGAATACCACTGTATTCAAAGGGAATGAGATAGGGCAGCCACACAGAAAGACAACAAAGCGAAAAAAAATTATTACTGTCCTCTTTTTTTTTTTTTAATTTTTCCTGAAAAAAACACCTAAAAGATTCATTGCAATCATTTTTATCAATAGAGAACCAAATTCTGAGAAAGCAGATGGTCATTACTCTTCATGAACAGTAAGTAGTTTCAAAGTTTTTAAAAATCTTTAGATTTTCATTTAGGAATTGAAAAGAAACATAATTCAGTGGACCTATAGAAAATCTAAAATGAAATTCTGGTCCCAGTGAGGTCAATGACTACGTTTTTGTCCTCTTCAGCAGGCCTGAGATTTTCACCACAGAACTTCTCAAAAATCCACGTAGAGCCTAGATATCAGCTTTAGACTTATTCTCAGTATTGGCAAATATTTGGCTAATTCACTCATGATATTCAAGTAAAAGAGTCTTACGTTCTCAGAAAACAAGCAACTGATTAGAATTAGCGAGGAGTAAGAAGCACAATATATGCATAGGGTTTATGTTAATAAGTTGATTTTTGTGATTGCTATAGTACTGTATGTAAGACATATACAATTGGAAGTCACGGAGAATACTCCTAAAAATACAGGATTCAGCCTGAATTTAATCTAGGTTATCTTGATGCTGATTTAAGAAGGAGTTTTGTGTCAAAAACAGTTTCTCCTTTTGTTCTCTTACAGTATCTGGTCCGCAGTATCTTGAAGAGAAACAAGGCTGAGAAAATCAAGATACAAAAGGTTAATGTCAGCAAACCTATCCCTGCACCTGAAAAGTTTCTTGGATATGTATGGCTTCATATTTAATCCCTTTTCTGATGGTAATTAGTAATTAGCAACATCCTATTCAGATGATCACGTAAAGAAGATAGTACTTAACTATATTGACCAGGAAAGATGAAGGCAATTTTTCTTGTGAACTTTCTGGCTCTTGCTAAGGTAGAAAAATATCATAAGAATTCCCTGTCATAAAAGGGGAAGTCTAGGGAAAATGTGGGCCTGCTTCTGAATGAGGTGGGTGCCCTGGTGATGGAGGATACAGAAAAGGCAGAGTTATTGAAAGCAGCCTTTGTTTCAGTCTTTATTACTAAGGTTGGCCCCCAGGACTCCCAGACCCTGGAGGTAAGAGAAAAAATCTGGAGAAAGGAAGACTCCCTTGGTTGAGGAGGATCAGGTTAGAGACAATTTTGGCAAACCTAACACCCACAAATCCCCGGGCCCCAATGGGATGTGCACACAAGTCCTGAGGGAGCTGGCAGCTGTTATTGCTAAGCCACTCTTCATCATCTTTGAAAGGTCATGGAGAAGAGGGAAGGTGTCTGAGGACTGGAGGAAAGCCAGTGTCCCTCCAGCCTTCAAAAAGGACAAGAAGGAAGACCCAGGAAACTACAGGCCAGCCAGCCTCACCACCGTCCCTGGAAAGCTGATGGAACAGCTCATTCTGGATGTCTTCTCTAAGCCTGTGGAGGAAAAGAAGGTTATCAGGAAGGGTCAACATGGATTCACCAAGGGGAAATCATACTTGACTAATCTGATAGCCTTCTATGATGTCCTGACTGGCTGGGTGGATGGGGCCAGACTCTTTTCAGTGGTGCCTCGTGACAGGACAAGGGGCAATGGACACAAGCTGGAACACAGAGAATTCCATCTCAACATGAGAAAAAACTTCTTCACTTTATGGGTGACAGAGCACTGAAACAAGGTGCCCAGAGAGGTTGTGGAGTCTCTTTCTCTGGAGATACTCAAAAGTCTCCTGGATGAGATCCTGTGCAACCTGCTCTAGGTGAACCCTAGGTGAACCTTGGGCAGAGGGTCGGACTAGATGATCTCTAGAGCTCCCTTCCAAGCCCTATGATTCTCTGATTCTGTGATTTTACAGTCCGTTTTCAGACATTCTTCAAAACAAAAATTTAACAGCTGTGAAACAATAAGCTACAAAGAAAACCCACAACCAACCAACAAATAAGCAAAAATTCCCTGATATCTTTTGATCTTATTAGATTGAGGTTGAGTAGTTTGGGTCAATTCTTCGTTTATCAGCCTAGTTCACATGTTGCTAACCAAACATTCTTTAATACAGTGTATTTACAAACTATCGTTATATAGAAGAGAAATGCAAAGCAAAACTGTTAGAATGAGCTTATTCTTACTGCACGCACACCAGTCCTACTTCAGCAAAGAAAAGACTTATTGTTTAACAGATTGAGACATACTTAAGCAAAATCAAGTGACTTGCCATCTGCTGGACAAACTATTGACTGGAACATTATAATTTATGCTGATTTCAAAAGGCCAGATCTTACAAAATCTAAATGAAATTCTGCTACAGCACATTCAAGTTTCATTGAATGTAATAAGAGTTGGGGATACTGGTTGTGCTGTAGCATAAAGCCTTAAATGTCTTGAGGCAATCACAAAAATTAAAAATTGCCCTCTGTTTTCATTTTCTATGTGACTCGCCAAACGTGGGGAATACAGGGGGGCGGGGAGGGGGGGATATATCCCTTTCACACTGTGGATTTTGAAGGGGAGAAACTGTGCTATAGTGGCTCTTCTATAGCAGTAATTTGCTGCCTCAGATCACTGTACTCTTCAATTCAGGAGCCACAGCACCATTCACAGGACAGTGGGAGGCACAAAGGGAGCAAATGTGAGGTAGAAATGGGAAGGGAAGGGAAGGGAAGGGAAGGGAAGGGAAGGGAAGGGAAGGGAAGGGAAGGGAAGGGAAGGGAAGGGAAGGGAAGGGAAGGGAAGGGAAGGGAAGGGAAGGGAAGGGAAGGGAAGGGAAGGGAAGGGAAGGGAAGTGCAAAATGAGTAGATTCAGATCAGAAAGATGCTGGAAGACTATGGAGACTGAAGTTCTTTCTATCAGTTGGCTGCATTCCTTCCATCCAAATTTTTATCTCTTTTCCTGTTGGCATTAATATTATCAGTCAGTCACCTGAGTCATTCTGCCCCGGAAGCTCCTCAGTGTGAGGCATTTGCAACCTGTTCCTTTGTTGCTGGTGACTCTGCTTAGCCCTGTTTATATGAAAGCAACTACAAGGAGCAGGCTGATGAAATCGCCCTGTGTCATGCAGCATAAGAACGACTTGTTCCCCACCTAGATGAACAGAAGAGACCACAAAATGGACTCTGGTTTTGTCTATATATAAGTACATTTATATAAACACATTGATAATTTCAAATTATATACATATATTAATATATAAGTTTTTATATAGTGTTAATAACTATATGTAATATTTACATATATCTGTTTTAATACAATATGTTTTAATAATTTTATCTTCATTATAAATATCAATAATCATATACAATGTTAAATTAAATATTAAAAACCAATATGGTTAATTGTTCAGTATCAATTGGCCCAAATGATAGTGAAACTCAGCATCAGGCACAGTTATTTCCAAACACGTGTGGAATTTGAAAGACAGCTACCCCCAGCATATCACATGCCAAAAATGGGAATGCAAGTTCTAGGGAGTGAAACACCATTAGTCCTGAAGGTTCCTGGTGTGAAATGTCCATCTAAGTGTTTTTCAAATTGCCCTGATAATGTGCATCATTTTTATTGTCCTTTATTTCTGATGTTTGGGATATTTTGCAGAGGAATATTGAGTTGCAAAGCAATAATGTATATTATTAAAAACACTAAACCACAAAACTTTTAAAAGCCCCTGCACTTAAAGGATATAATTTCTGAGATGTCTAGAAATTACAGGGAAGTTTAGTCTCCTGTTCTGTCCTCTGCCTCTCACCTGGAGTGACCAGTGAAAGTTGGCCTTGGATATAGTTACCCAAAAAAGTGGTGAAGGCATGGAACAAATTAACATTTTTGTACAGGAAAAGTACTCAGCCAGGGCTGCATTCCTTTCAATGGTCATATAAGCCCTCAGCAGTTGAATGAAATAAGATTACAACACAGTAGTTAGAGAGTTGTGATTACAACATTTCTTGGCTTTTGCAGCTCGGTTCAGCTTCAGCACTAAAAATAACAAACAAGTTAGGCCTCCAAAACACACACAGGTTGTTTAAAAACTTTGAACTTTAAAAAAAAAACCAAGCCAAAAAACACATCTGAAGATGCTTTATGCATTTCAGTCATTTTAGCTTTACTCTAAAATCATAAAAGACATAAATTTTAAACCAGGGACAGAATCATAGAATCATGGAATGTTTAGAATTGGAAGGGACCTTAAAGATCATCAAGTTCCGACCCCCCTGCCATCGGCAGGGACATCTCCCACTAGACGAAGTTCTCCAGAACATGAGGTCTTAAGAAAAATTCTAAACCGACAAAATTTTTGTTAAAATATGAGAGGAGACAGCATTACAATACAAACTGGAAAGATGTCATGTGTGAATCTATGAAACTTCCGTGTGTTGACTGCTGCCTGGGAATTGTGCATTGCTATGGGAGGTGAGAAAAGTGACACAGCAGCAACAAAAAAAAAGGCACAGCAGAGCATATCCAGCTGTGAGGGGGAGGAGATAGTGCTCTGTATTCCTCTTTGTCTAATTTCACATTTTGATTTAAAATAAAAATTAAATTATTTTTAAATAATAAATTGACCTCTACTCTTCCCACCTTAATTCACATCCTCCCCTCCATGAAGGCTGTTCACTTTGAGTAGAAATATGAAGTGAAAGAATCCCCAGAAGGAAGGAGGTTTTTTTATAATTAACCTACCATAATTAATAGATCGGTAAATGTGTATTGCATTAACCTCCAGCAAGTGCTAAGTACAGGCAGTTTGCAACAATATCCCTTTACATTTCCTATTGCAAGAAACACTATACTGGTTTATAAAGGAGAGGTCCACATACCTTCACCTTATGAAGATACCGAGTTTTCTCTCGCAGCACTTTTTTTACATGGAACTATCTAAAGTTTGACTGAGGTGTGTAGCAAAACTGAGCTGTGTCACAGCACTGCTTTTCAGGGCTCCTCTGAACTACAGAGCCCTGCACAGCCTGACCACTACCGCAGTCGCAGTGCGGCTGTGGGGACCCCCATAGCAGCCCCAGCCTGATGCCCACCTGGGTCTGCCAATACCGGCTGCAGGTGAGAAGATGCTTTGAGGCCCCAGGCAGGGGCTTTCCAGGCTGCTTGCAACCCACAGGATGTTCTTGCCCTGGAGTATTTGAAATTGGGTCCAAATGTCAGAGATGAATCCATATGGGCAGTTCCTTAGGGCAGCACAGGCACCTTGTAGCTAGAGCTTCGTGACCATGACTATCATGACAAAAGCCTTGTTCCTGGCAGTATTTCCAGTAACAGTCAGGACTAGGCATAAATAAATATATTCACAAAATGAACAACAGCAATAAACCCGACAGAATTCCGCAAAACATCAGTGTGGATCAGGAAGGATTGCTGTTGACAACGTCACACCTTGTTTAGTTTTATAAACCAGTAAACCATGCTTATCAAACCAGTAAATTTAAACTTTTCAAAAATCTCCTGCTATTTCTTTTTTCTCATAAATCTGAAGGTGATTGCTTCTTCTCAAGTATAGTAATATAATACGTATGGTAATATAGTGTTGGATATAACTAAAAATACTATTACTTTAAAAAAAAACACCTTCAGAAAATATACTGGGTGGTTTCTCTTGGACTGATATTCCAAGGCATACTGGGAGCATCTAAAATGACAAACAATAACTCAGTTTATGAGATTTTTATGTGACCTTTTTTCAGAGCAAGACCATAAAAAGAAAATTATTCCATTGTTTTCATTTACCCTTAATAGATTATCTTCTGAGTACAGTTGCTGAAGTAGATTATTATATTTTGCTTTCCTTTCAAAAGCTGGGTTAAAACCTGCTTAGGTTCTGTGAGAAATGGGTTTTGCAATACTAGGTCAGTTGCAGCTAAAGTTCATACATAAAATTTGTTCCCTTCATACAAAAAAACCCCGTAAGAATTCAATTAGAACAGAGCAGATGCCTTGTCTGAAGAATGGGAGGCTGCTGATCTCGTAAGACAGGACATATTGTACTTGATCCTAAAACTATTCAACCACTCTAATATGTTAGTTTTACTTCAATAGTCAGAAGGACTCCCAATGCTAGTCATATTCAGAATTTATTATGCTCCTATATGCAAACATAGAGCAGAAAACTGTCCTTGTCCCAAAGAACTTGCGATCTAAATAAACATTTTAATAGGATTAGCATATGAATACTTTTGCTCTACCTTATTATCTATAAATGCATACTTGTACATAGAAAAATACTTGTTTGTACACATACTTTTATTTTCTATGCTTAACTTTCTTGTTCAAGGCCCATGGAAACCGAAGGGAATGGAAAGTATTACATTGATTTTCTTAGACTGTGTCAGGCTAAGGGTAGGATACAGCTCCTGATTTCTGGTGACTACAAGGTTGCCATCTATATTTGAGCTAGATGTTTTGGTTCCTAATTTGAAAAACAAAAGAGCTCCCAGGCAGTGTGTGTAGGGTGCCGTTCATCTGATCAAATATCCGTGTCTACTTTGGGATAAGATCAATCGCTCTCTAGGCTCCACAGGCTGTGCTGATCCGGGCTGCAAGAACTGTACAGGAACCAAGACATCCTTCCTGCAGAAACATAAGCTCAGGGGGCTGAAACCCAGCCGAGGTATTTAAGGAATCCAAGGACTGAGCTGGTTGGTTCCCCTGCTATTTTTATATATATGCACAAGGTAACACAAATTTTGAATTACAAAAACTGTATATTTGCATGGGCAAGGATTTTCTGAAAAGGTGAAGGGAAGGGTCCTGCCACCCCCCATCAGGCCTCCTCTCAAGCAGCAGCCACAACAGCTTGCAAACCTCCAGCCTGCAGAAGTGCCAAACCTTTCCCCAGCTCTTCTTGCTGAAGAAATAAGCTGTGATGCTCTGAAGCAACTGGGGAATACGTCACTATTTCCTATTTCAGCTTCTTATCCAGCTTGCTGCAGAGATGTGTGAGAAGCAGAATGGTACCGTCCCCACCCCCTCTCTAATTTAGGATTGTTCATTTATGCGTGTGCACGCACACCCTTACGCAGGCATGCGGGCACGCAAACTCATCCATCTCCACTTTTACATAAGATCCTGTTTGCTGAAGAAAGACGGAGAAGAAGGTCCAAGCCTTTATTTATTCAGAATACAATTTTGCAACAGTTACATGTGTAATTCGTCATGGGTGACGGGGTTGCAACATCAGCCCCGAACCAACCCATCTATAGAGAGCTGGCTTGAAGCAATTCACGTACTGCAATACCGTCGGCTGAAGATGAACAGACTGCCAGGATTTTGTTGCTATTTTTGTGGGAGGAGAGAGCGAAATACATCATTGCCTGGCCACCATATCTGTATTAAGGCTGAATTTTACAGATGTGGTCTTTGATACTGATAACTGTTAGTTGTGCCAGGGTAATATGGAGATGGGCATACCCCAAAGCCCTGAGCAGCGCTAATACTAAATACTAATTTTTATATGTCATTTTAAATCCATCATTAGACTTTTTTTCATTGTTTATAAACATGTGTCTCCACAAAAAAAAAAAAAAAAAAAAAAAAAAAAAACTGAAATTAAAAAGACAAAAAAAATACTTATCCCAAACCCCACACACTGTTGTGAGAGATATGGGATGGCTCAAGCTGCAAACCCAGCTCTGGTCATTGGCCAGAAGCCACACTTACCATTTCTTGTGTCCACTTGTTTATATCCCAGGAAGCAGACACATTTCAAGGTACCATCATGACACTATTTCCATCTTTGTTTTGCAGACTAAAAAATTAGTGTTAGATCCTCAGCAAAAATATAATACCAAATAAATATTATGTAAGGGCAGTACATAAATAGGTTATAGAAGGGCAGAATAACATCATAAAGGGAAAGTATTTGTGACTCATTTAAAAGTGCACTGTACTATTGAAATAAATGTCCTAATGTGCACTGTACAATTGAAATAAATGGAAACTTTAAGAAATATTCTACATAAGGCAGAGTCCAAAAATGCAGAAGGTTATGCAAGGCTAACTGTAAAAATAAGCAGATGAGTCCTCTAAAATAATATTGCAACATTTTTTGGCTTCCATTTATTGGTTGCCATAGGATTTTTACTCAGAGAGCAACTGCTAAACACAAGGCTGCCTCATACCATAGCTTGGCTTTTAAGAGAAGAAAAACATTAACATTGTTTAATGAACACACTTGTCTGGAGAAGTATTAGCAAATGCTAGGAACTCATTTTCCTACTGCCTAAAACCGGAGAGATTTGCAAGTGGTGTGTTTATTGTGCTGTGCCCGATTTGAATCTTCCTCTCTGACAGCATGCAGATCTCTCTCTCAAATAAAAAGCAACTTGTTTTTGCAGGAAGTTTTTGGGGGAGAAAGTCTAAGAGCAAACAGGTTAAAGCGCCATGTACACAACAGAAAGGATCACAAGGCACCTTTAATGAACAATTTGAGTTACACCATCTGCTTCTGGAGCAAGAGAGCACATCCTCTGGTGGACACTAAAGGAAAGAAATGGAAATGCTTTTCTAAAGCATTTAATTTCTCTACTTAACAGGTTGTAGCTTTTGATTTCACTAGGTGCACATCCTACATGGAGGTGTAACAAGAGGAAAATAAAATAGTGACATGTTATAAAAAGTAAATAAATGCACTTGTTCTTCATCTTCTATTCAGTCTCCCAGTATATCTTGATATATTAACATTCATCATTACTATTTTTTATGATGATGATTTATGCTGTCTCTGCAGTTGGGTTTATTTCTGGGTTTTGTCCAGTGGCTGCTTGATGTAAAAGGCTTAAAGCAGTGCACATGTGCCCGGGGCTGAGCGCTTACGTATCAGATAAGGGTCAGGGCCTCCTTTGGCCTGAAACCCCTCTGGGCCACCAATGTTTGCAAGTTTATTTCACAGTGGCCATTTCTGAAGAGGGAAAGAGACTATTTTCTCAC
The DNA here is from genome assembly GCF_964106895.1 of Numenius arquata. Taxonomy (NCBI): domain Eukaryota; kingdom Metazoa; phylum Chordata; class Aves; order Charadriiformes; family Scolopacidae; genus Numenius; species Numenius arquata. The sequence continues at coordinate 47,468,425 of NC_133584.1, read as the reverse complement.
ATAAATTACATATGTATTTACATTTTTAAAGGTATCCAAGTGCTGACACCTAGGAAACTCTCAAGCTAATGAGACAATGGTGTTCTGAACCTTAGATTTTCAAAAGTTAAGGTCTTCTGGAACACCCTACATGGACGCCCATATAGATGTGCCCACCCACTGCTGTCTGTGATGCTTGAGGGCACCCCACCACATCTCCAGCTGTCTCTTCACAAAAGGTCCTTCTTTCGCAGCTCCTGTGTCACATTTGCAAGCCTCGTATAGATGTCTTGGATACCTGGTGTATCTCAAAAGCAAAGAGACGTTTTTGTGTATGCAAATGAATTGGGGCTCTGGCAAGCAGGGAGGATTAATCCCATCTAACTTTAGACATCTATGCCTGAGCTAGTCACACTGAGCTCCTTTTATAGTCAGTGGAGAGAAATACAGTTGTCAACATTTAGCCAGATAAATCCCACCCCTAAATTCCACTTGTGTAAGCCGTAACTCCCAGCTTCAATAGCATTAGATGGTTTGAATCTTGTCCTTGTCCTCCCTGTACGTGTAAAGCTGGCAGTGGGTTTCTCTGCCCCTCTGCGAGGAGCTTGATTTAAGAGATGAGAGGCAGAACAAAGCTTGGGCTTGTCTATACTGACTCCAGAAGTGCGGTCAGCCTCCCCTGCTGTGCTCTGACAGGGTAACCTTTTGTTGTGAAAACAGTCTTGGAACAAGCTTTGAAATTGCCCTAAATATCACAGTCTTCCTTCTAGTTCTGCAGCAAAAGCATGATGATGCCATGCCAGACAAAGAAGCCTACAGCCTATCTACTAACCTCCTGAAAGAAGGTCTTTTCTAGGTCTCTAGGGATTATATCTGTTATTGATTTAGCTAACTGGAACTCACAGTAAATTGAAGTGTCAAGAAGTTGCAAAGAAATATTGAAAGATGTGGTTTAGACATTTTTTTTTCCACTTCACTGAACAGTTGGCATCCAACAGCTACCATGTTAGAAACATTACTTATGGATGGGAGCAGCAATATTCAGAGTCTCTTAATCCCACCTTTCATTAGAAAGAAGATGAGAAGCCTTCTACCCTTTAGAAAAGTCTGGTTCTTCTGAGGTAGATAGCATTTGGATATAAAACATGCATTTCTCTCTTACTTTTATGATGTGCTCACCATGGTGGCCTCCCAATGCACTCTGAGTGACCTAGCAGCACAAACCCCAAGGTAGTAAGCGTCACTTACAGTTGCAGCTGTCCTAAACAAAAGAGAAGTGTATTGGCAGAGTAGAAAAAGTCAGAACATGAAACTGGTTAGACACAATCACTGAGGGATTTCAGCCTTTGTTCTGCAATTTAGGAAACCAGATAACCAGAAGTCTATGATTGCTTGCATAGAATACCCTATGTCTGCTACCTTTGTTATCTTCATAATTTATTTATAGGCAAGAGAATCCAAAACCTAAAAACTTAATTTCTCTAAGTATTACTAACTACAGAAAATGGCGATGGTGTTGTTGAAGGAGAACTGTAGAAGAAGGAGCAGAATGATATATCATGGGGGTATGTTACCAAGAGATTTCAAGGCATTTTGCGAAATCAGTTGTACAATCCCAGTTTACCTGAGGGAAAAAATAAGGCACAGGCTTCCCCTTGCTCAACTGGAATAAGTAGAACTCAAAATACCACTTGGCCCTTGACGGAGCAGCAGGCAGAGTCGTTCTGGAACAGGTCAGCAGCGTTTCTCCTACAAAAGGGGCAAAGGGCATTATCTTCCTTACATTTACCTATGCAGACAGATTACTCTGAAAGGAAAAAAAAAAGAAGAAAGGAAGGGCAGAATCACCCTGCATCTCCTGTGCTCTGAGGACATAAATGCAACCTTGACATTGTCCTGGCTTCCTACACACAGCTAAATTTATCCTGGAAAAAAATCATCCTGCAGTAAAATGTGGGTTACACTCATGGCCTGATCAATCAGTAGGGATGAAATCAGACAATTTTGACTACTCCAGTTTTATCAGCTGCAGTCAATAGCGAAATGTCAGTGGATTTTTCTGAATCATGCATTTCATGCTGCCTGATGTTCCTTTCTTTAAATTAAAGACAGCACACTGCTAACTTTCTGACAAATCTTGCTGCTGTCCTGAGGTTACATGAGATCACTGGTTATTCATGTTATCAGCTCCTCAGACAGGGCAAAGACTCAATATTCTACACAGCAGAGAACGGATTTGTCGACATTTCTCATCACGTTGAAAAGAAAAGGAAAAAAGATGGGTTTTTTTTCTCTGCCATGAAGTCTCTGTTGCAATCATACTATTGCTCTTCCAAGATATGTTCCTTTGACTGAATTATAGAGTTTGTAAAAAGTAACAACTGGTAAAATATGCATGTACTTACTCATCTTGAGCATGTTGATTTGATTGGCCTTGATTTGAGCTACCGAGGACAGCAGGCATGTTATATAATTTTTGAAGCAAGGTTTATTCTAATAAAAAGTTTATATGTAGTAAAATCTTTTTACCCTAATGCAGATGGAGCCCTGTCAGAAACTCGGTACCGAGAAGAGCTTCAAATTTTATCCCCAGATACACTCCATCTTACAGCTGCTCTATAGGCTGTTCACATGGTTCAGGCACATTTCTTGCTAATGTGAAAACTAACACTCTTAATTAGCAATTGCGAACACTTAGATATTACAAATAATCTGCAGTTATGGTGATTACACATAGGAGGGAGTAAAATACAACAAAATATGAAGTAATAAAATGCCCATTGGTGACCAGTAAGCGTGAACTCCTCTCTTCTAGCAGGCTGACAATGAGCTTTTAAAACGAAACTGTAACTGCATGAAATGGAACTTGTTTTCAGCCCATGATATTCTAATTCTGACTAAAAGGCATGCCTGCCTAAATTTTATCCTCATTTCCAGTGACTGAATTAGATCAAATTTTAACAATAAACTCTTATGAGAGAAACAATGAACTAATTAACTTGGAATAAAAAAAAAAAAAAAAAAAAGATGACTGAAATCAAGACTGGATTGCATCAGATGAGTGGTCACTAGTTGGGACCAGTGGCCCTTATGGAGCAACAAGACTCCTCTTGTAGAAGCACAGGAAAATATCTAAGCCAGGTACTCAGAGCAAACAGTCAAGTTGTACTTTTAAGAGTGAGCATAGAAAATAAGTGTATACTTAACAACATCTTTATATAGCACAACATGTGTCGGTTGTTGAGTCAGGTCTCAGTACAAGCAGCAATCAGATACCTGTCTACCTCTGCCCCATACCTTGAACAACTTGGCCTGACCCACACAGCACACTATTCCTATGTGTCCTCTTTATCCCGGTATTTACAGTTATAGCTGGAAGTGTCTGGTTTTAGGGGTACATTGGGTCATAACTGAAGGGAGGAAGGGATCTGTTTTCTGCTGCTGCCCTCCCCGTCTACAGCACACTCCTGCAGCCGGGAGAAGCAAAGGCAGCCTAACTCTGACCCCTGCAGCAGCAGGCAGGGGCAGCAGGGAGGGCAGCAGAGAGGTCAGCAGGCAGGGGTAGCAGGCAGGGGCAGCAGGCAGGGCAGCAGGCAGGGGCAGCAGGGAGGGCAGCAGGCAGGGGCAGCAGGCAGGGCAGCAGAGAGGTCAGCAGGCAGGGGTAGCAGGCAGGGGCAGCAGGCAGGGCAGCAGGGAGGGCAGCAGGCAGGGGGAGCAGGCAGGGGCAGCAGGCAGGGCAGCAGGGAGGGCAGCAGGCAGGGGCAGCAGGCAGGGGGAGCAGGCAGGGCAGCAGGCAGGGTAGCAGGCAGGGGCAGCAGGCAGAGCAGCAGGGCAGGGGCAGCAGGCAAGGCAGCAGGCAGGGGTAGCAGGCAGGGGCAGCAGGCAGGGCAGCAGGCAGGGGGAGCAGGCAGGGGCAGCAGGCAGGGCAGCAGGCAGGGCAGCAGGGCAGGGGCAGCAGGCAGGGGTAGCAGGCAGGGCAGCAGGGCAGGGGCACCAGGCAGGGCAGCAGGCAGGAGCAGCAGGCAGGACAGCAGGCAGGAGCAGCAGGCAGGGGGAGCAGGCAGGGGGAGCAGGCAGGGGTAGCAGGCAGGGCAGCAGGGCAGGGGCAGCAGGCAGGGGCAGCAGGCAGGGGTAGCAGGCCGGGCAGCAGGCAGGAGCAGCAGGCAGGGGCAGCAGCCTCCTGCCCTGTTACTCGCCAGCCGGCAGCATCTCTCCTGCCTTTCTCTCTGACCGATTACACACACTTAGATGAGCACGCAGAAGAGATCAGTGTTGGCACTGCTGTGTCATGACATACCCTGTCACTTTGCTTGGCTTTGTGGAGGCCAAAAGTCCAGATTTGGACTCCCCTGTGAGGAGGGGCTGCCCAACGCCCACCTCACGCAAGCTGCCTGCTTAACCCTGACGTTCGGAGATTAAGACGGGAAAAAGTCAAGCCCAAGGGCAGTTCCACAGATTTTTACAGGGGCCTTATCAAGCATGAAATGTTTCAGCCTTTCCAGGACTGACTCTGGTGTCAGAGGGTGAGTGGGAAGCGCGGACAAAGACACCGTTTCCTTCTTTGTGTGCTGGCTCTGCAGTACGCGTTTTGCTAACCTAATCAGATGAAGATAAACACCTTGCAATACACCGTATAACTGACGTCAGCTTTTTGTGCACTTGGAATGATGTCAGCACCAGCTTTGCAACTACGCTTTAATCTCTTGAGCAGAAATAAATGCAGTAGCTAACCTATTACTTTTCACAAGCTGCCACACCAAGATTATTTTATTTTTCCCCTGCAGGCAAAGGATGTTGTGTGAAGGAGGCAGGAGAGCCAGAACAATGGGATCGACTCCTGCGCTGAGCCATTTTTCATGAGGAGTCTAAACGAATTTAAATAGAATAGTAGCTAGAATAAATGACACCTCTCGGCACACAAGTCAGGCTCATTTAGGCGCTTCAGAAATGAATTCCGCTCATTTACATCAGTGCAAATATCAAATGAATTTCTCAGGATTTACACTCCCATCACTGTAAATAATTTTTTCCTCCCATTTACATACACTCACCAATGTATTTAAAACTTTCTAAGCCAAATATGCCCTAGAGTTTCAAACTCGTATAGAGGCCTCTAGGGGCGATCAAAATTTCACGTAAATAGCCTAAATTGGCTTAATTTAGAAGTCAAAAAAGCAGAATAGGAAGCATGGAAATTGGTACCAAGAATGCGACTATCAAGGACATTGGGAAAAGCAAAAGTCAGTGCCAGAACTGGCCCGATTAAAGGTTTTTTTTTTTCCTTTTTTGAAACAAATTTTCCTCAGACGTTTTTCATGTTCCAGTGGAATTATACCACATTAGAGGTCATTTATACCCTGCTTTACTTATACTTTGATTTCAATTTGTCTCATCGTGTTACCAATTTTCAACATTTGCTTCTACTGAAAGAATAGGAAAGTTACAAGCTAGTTAAGTTGTTAGCTGTACTGTCACTTATTAAATTAGCAAGTTTTTCATAGAAACCTTAGACAAATCTTTAAGAATAAAGAACTGATCATTACTAATTCTTTTGGTATTCATTATGCTATTAGTCACAGAGCTCACTCATACATTTCCAAATTTTAATATAATCATTTCAGGATGAGAAGCATTATTTTTTCCCCTCCCCAATAATTTTTCCTTGGCATCACATTTCATACCCTTCCTCTCTGACTGCCAGGAAAAGTGTGGTTTGGGGTTTTAGGGGCTTGGGTTGGGTTGTTTTTTTTTTTTTTCTTTTCAGAAACACAGGTTTACCAAGGTTTATCTCTAAGAGAATGTGGTTTTAATTGACTTGTTTATCCCCATAACACATGCACACCTCAGTAAGGCTAAGGGATCGGGTTATATGACATCATGGTGCCAAAGGAATAATTGTCACTTGTTTGTGCAGTCCTGAAGAAAGCCTGTAGCTTGAAATTACACACAGTGCTGCACTGACAAAATAAATGCCATGGTAAATAACAAAGTAATTATTTTTTTTTAATTGGGAGGAGACAGAGGGGCCAGTGGCCTTCTGTTCCCCAAGTCTACCATAGCGTCTTGTTCTGTGAAATTATTTTATTTGTTACAGGTGGCTTTTCACCCTGCACAGCTGGGAGAAGCGCATCCCTTTCCCCAGGACTAGGAGGCAGCTGAGCCCATCCTGCAGTCTGCTCAGCGAAATCCTGCATCCCAGTGCAGCTGCTACCCAAATTGAGGGTCGAGCAGCACTAAGAAAGCTGTTGAGGCATTTCTGCAGCAAGCAGTGCTATATCTGTACTCCACTAACAGTGCCCACAAAGCAGGAATACAAAAAGAGCCAGAAATCAGCTGGTTGAATCACAAATCCCTCTCTCAGGTTTCACATTAGGGACAAGGAAGCTCCAAAAACAAGGCACCCCTTCAGCATTTTATAAAGCTGACTTCAGCTGCCAAAGGATTCCTCCGCAGCAACACCAAGAAAGCTTTTGCCTCAAATAAAAAATTCACTGCAAACGAGCAATCATTAGTCAGCCGCGTTTTTCATACAATTACTGGCAGTGAAAAAGCAAGCATGCAGGTTGCTGTAAAATAAGGTCTATCTACTTCCACCCAAACAGAACAGAAGCCGTTCACATAAGTTTTTAGTGGGGGAGAGGGAAACCCCCAGTGCTCCCCCCTCCCCTTCTCTCTCTGACTGATTACAATCTGCTTTTTTCTATAAAGCACATTTATTGTGGGAGTTTGATTTGAAAGAGTTTCAAGTAATTTAAACTTTGGCTGCAGGCACACAGATCATTTAAAAACTGATCTTCAAGTGTTTCTACACGTTAATAACATTTCTGGTTGGTGCTATAATCAACAATTTTAATTCTCAACCTACCAACTGAAATATTCAACGCACACCAGGAATTACCTCGGATGAAATCATGTAGTACAGTTAGCCAGCCTGACAGCAATCCCTGTGCCAGCAGTTTCGGTGCAACACTCTTATTTTGAAATGGAGGGTTTCAGACCAGTGGGATGCTTCTTTAGGGGTGATCATTGGCTACTTACAGCTCTTTCAAACCATAGAACTGCTGAAAACAGACTGCATCCTGGTTGAAATCAAAGCCCCCTTCAAATGGCCTTTTCTTAATGGATCAGGATTCATCTGTCCCGCCCCACGTTCACAAAGCACCTTATTACTCCACATACACCTATGTGATCTCGCTACGTGCATCTATTATTATCCAAGATGACTAGCAGAAACACTATCCAGTCTTAAATAAAAGCTAGTAAATTAGGAGATGCTCAGATCCATCCTTTTTGGAATTGAGGGGCAAGTACAAGATGCATATCTCCAGGATTTTGGAAAGTGCATGCACCAGTTTGCTCCATTTTGGTACCTCTCTTCATCAGCCAAAGAGCCTCCCCTCACCAAAAGACATAGTTCTTACTGCATTTCAATACCCTACTTGAAAAAGGCAAACGGGCTTGATAAGTGGTAGGGACAAGCCAAAAGAAAATAAAAGCCGGTTTCATTCATAGCCAACAGTAAAAGTTTTGATGAAAAGGCTTACAGCGTTACCTTGTAAATATAAGTGCTAAGCCTTCTCAGCTCACAGGTCTGGCAAGAGCTTGTTAGCAGCACAAAAAATACCAGCTAAATGATCCTAACGGATAAACTCCTGCAGCACCTCAGACACTCAGTAAGAACATTGTTCACCACTGAAGTTTAGTTAAATATGCACAATTTTATTTATTGAAGAGATTAGGACAAAAACATTAAACCAAATACATGACAAAGCACCAGAGGCAGTAAAACCCCACCATGCACATCACCAATCTTTCCTCCTATAAGGTACTTATAAAATAAAAAAAAGTCCTTCTTGACACAGCACCATCTTCAGAGTGTAAAAACATTACTCCTTTATATTCTTAGTTACCAAAATAGAACCAAGGCAGGTCAGCTGCAGCTAGCTTTGTCTCTTGATAAAGAACTGTGAAACATCCTCTTGAGAGTGGGACCATAACTTTCCTGCAAGGCAGGCAAATAGCATCCATACGTCAAATGCCAAGTAGCTGTACGCACATGCCACATACTATAATTAAGCACAAATTCAAGTAACATTTACATACTACAGAGTCCACATGTACCTACCCAAAAAACATGACCACTTCACAAAACGTATACAGGCAGTAATATCAGAACAACTGAGGTACTGGAAACACAAATATTTATGCCAAGAGATTTCAATATCATACAGCAATATAAAAGCAGTAATAAAAACATTTGCCAGTCTAAATCAAATAAAGCTATCTAGAAAAAAAAAAAAAAAAGCTAAATAAAAAGTTATTTAGGGACAGAAATACCTGAACAGAAAAGAAGTGTGTTAACTACAGCATGTAACATGTCATCCCAAGTCAACCCGTAATTGAAGTACTGGCTTAATACATCACTACTGTGACATTTTCTTCAATAAATAGAATAAGTCTTGACAATACAAAAGGTGCATATTACTGTGTATGTTTCAAGAGGAATATCTGTAATATAAATGTTCAGCTTATTAATACCCTCTTATTTCTTATTCTGGACATAAACAAAAATCAAACCCAAACAATTCTTTTCCCAAGTTGAGAGGAATTCAAAGAAAAAAACCCTACAATACTCTTCTTCAATAATAAAGAGCCCTCTATTTACACATGGGCCAGTCAGTTAAAGAAGAGAGATCGGTTCTCAGATAAAGACACGACTAAGGGCTTTCTGCCCTCTCTAGTCATATACGTGCAGCATGGCAGATATGGAAGCCAGTATCTCATATCTTAAAAAAAAAAAAATTATATAGTTTTCTTCTTTTTTTTTCCCTATTATAGCAGTAATGCATCTGGAAGTTCGAGTTATAATAGCTTCCTGCAACAAACCATTTGACACAAAACAGAACAGCTTGTTAAATGACAGTTACTTCCCCTTAAGGGAACAAAGCATTAAAATGTCATTTCCTGACAAGAATATTAAGTAGTTTATTTAGAAGAAATGAGTTGAAAATAGCTATCAAGAGACATGAACTGAAATTTTGTTTGTTTTAGCACCCACTTTTCATGTCCGTCTTTGTGCACCTAATTTTTTTCTTAAATTAATCCCATTAATTATTAGACATCCGATTAAAAAAAATGTTAGCCAATTGTACTTTCCCTGAATAATGGCTGAAGTTAAATATCTAACAGTGCGATGCCAAGATGTGAGCTGAGGCAAAAAAGTTTCTATTTGTCGTGAGTTACCACTATTTTTAATGGAACAGAAACAGGAGTGATACAGCTGCACCAGAATTGGCATGTGCAGTCTCCTTGGCTCCAAAAAGGTGAGAAGCTACAATTGCTCCATGCTGCCTTTTCTCCTCCAAATCAATCTAACCTGATAGCAAGCTCCCCCCGCCCCCCCAATCTGTCCCCATGCTACATTTGTTATATTAGCTCCTTGTGGAGGTTCCTTCTCAATCCGAGGACCTCTGAGTGTCTTTTGCTACCAAGCTAGGCTGATGCAGGATGTGATTTAACACGGTCAGGAAGGGCTCCTTCATATGTCCATCTCCAGGTTGTGTACCTTCTGAACACCAGTCTTTGTGCTCAGTTAAAGAATGGGTCCAAGTCTTCTTCCATGTTGACATCAGGCACCAGCTGATCTGATACTTCCTTAGCACCATATCCTGAATTCGATACATTAAAATCTGTAGAAAACCATGGATGGTCCAGAATTTCCTGTGAAGTCAGCCTTTCCGATGGCTCCCGACGCAGTATGCTACGTATGAGGCATTTTGCCTTGGGGGATAGAGTTTCTGGAATGTTAAACTGCCCACGACGGATCTTGCTGAAGAGGGAACTAGGCTCAATGTCATGGAAAGGATAGCGTCCAACTAGCATGGTATAAAGCATGACACCTAGACTCCATACGTCCGCTGCTTTGCCAGAGTAGCTGCCATTTGTGTTCAAGATCTCTGGACTCACATAGGCTGGGCATCCATGCTTATCAGAAAGAGAGTCATCATTTCCTCTTAAAATATAAGCATCTTCTAGGCTTTCCAATTTCACTCTAGTCCTGCGGGCAAAAAAAACAAAGCCATCAAGGTAAGCAAACATCAAAACACAAATTCCGGGCTGCTACAACTGCATGGTTATGACAGTAATACTCTACAAAATTCAACAACCACAGAAGTGCATCAGTTTAAAATCCCACTCGCAGCACTTGCTACAGCTAGTTGATACTGTTTCCTTTATACCACTTAGAGATATTAGAGACTTATAGGGAATATTGCCACACATACAGCTACAAGTTCACAATTATGTCCAGTAAAACCATTAGTAAGGTCTTAAAAAGATGAAAGTAATTGCCATATTTGTGCTTTTGGTAAATTTTATGTAGACATGATATCCAAACAGAGACTTAAGCCACACGATTATTTCTGTCGGCTGCACTCTAAGGTACCTGTGTAGGACGCATGTCCAAATACAAGTCTAGTCCTAACTAGACAGGTTATTTTTGACTTCTTCACACTGCTGAGCAGTTACTTGCACCTGTAATTCTACAAGGTTCAACAGGAATAAAATTGTCCCTCTGACCCTAAACGATCCCTCTCACCAACCAACATTTGTAAAGACAAAGAAAGGAAGAGAAAGTTTTAACAGATTTCAGTCTTCCTAAACAGACCTTTGGGCAAAGGGAATCAGGTGAGCTGAATGCCAAGATTAAGAGAAAGCTTATCTGCCCAGCCAAACCAGTGGAGCTTCTCATGTTGGAACGAACAGAAAGGCTAGCAAAGGGCTTGCAGAGAGATGACAGGGATGCCTTATCTAGATTGCAAACTCCTTCTGCCTGCAAAGCACTGTGAATTTGTCATTGTGCTGCAGTAATTATCTCTGCAAGAGAATTTTCTTCCCTTATGGGTATCACAAAGGAGCAGAAAAAAATATGCCAAACTTGCTTGTCATAGCACTAGATGAACATAACCTTTCTTTCCTTTTAATTCTCACTGCTAGCGTCTGTAACTATATTTAAAAATCTGTCCCTGTTAAAGACATCCAAAAGGATTACCAATTACCCTTTAGACTGTTTGCCAGCAATGGTTGGCTTTGAGAGCAGATATCAGTACAACGCAAAAGGACTTGTCCAGTGCATCTGGATGGAAGAGTGACCTTGCAGTAGAGCCGGTTTTCTTTTCAACAACTCGGGATCATAACTCAACTTTGGGTATTACTGTCCTCGTCCCTCAGTCTCACCAATCTGTATGACCACTCTTAGCCATGTGTCATGGCCATGTTCCCACACCACAGACATCTACAGGCAGGGACTGAGCTTCATCTCAGAAAGCAGAACTCGCATCTCTTTGCTAAAGCACATCATGTAACAGGCGTTAAAACAGACAAGGAGAGCCCTGTTTCCTAAATGTTTTCTGAAGACAACGTTGCTCAGGCTTGAGTTGCAAAAGACAGCTGGGCCAGCTTTGGTTTAGACTTGGTTCCAGGGCGGCTCAGCACTATCTTCTTTGAACCAACAGAAGAGCATTTTACTCCGTGGAGCACTCCAGAAGCAACTGTGCCATAAACTCTCATAGTGACACTTGGACCTTTTCAACAGCTAGAGACATTTACTAGCAGAGGTGAAAGCTCCTTTGGCAACGTGCCTCGAATCAGGAAGTCATAAACACAGAATTCAGAATACCTGGCTCCCAAGCACAGTGTGCCAAGGCAGCTCCTTTCCTCCTCAAACAGGCCACTGTTTTCTCCTCCAGTGCGGATGCTGATGGGGTTTGTGCAACACACCTGCTTCCTGATTAACTACCCATTGCCAGCCTAACGGCGACGGACAACCCCTCATTAGCACTCAAACAATACTTTACAGCAGCAATACATCACACAGGAAGCTGGCTGCAAGGAGAAACTTAACTACAATTATCACGGCCACAGTAATTTCCCTCCATACACAGCTCAGAGGATCCAAAACGAGAGAAGAGTCCTGTCACGATGCTCAGCTTCAGTATGTTCCTGCACCTGCCACAGCATAGGAAGAACAGAGAGGAGAGACGCCCAGAGAAAGAAAACTCGCCAAAGATGGCAGAGAATCGAGGAGGAAATGAAAGGCAAGGCAGGGACATGAGTTGAGGTTCCATTTGCATTGCCCACCTCAGTTTTTCCATAGAAAATTATGCGCAGCAATAAAACGGTGAGGCCAACTACTCAAATGTGCATTAAGTCACTGAACTGCCAGACAGGAAAGCATCGACTCACTGCTGCTAACAGGAGCAGAAGACACACAGGGAGCGGGGCAGAGCACGCTATTTATAAACAACTTACAGGAGGAAATTCACCCCCTACACACGCTTTCCTGCCATCCCAGTGTCAACAGCACAGGGAAATGCTGCTTAATCTCCCATCCTATTTTACATTTCTGAGATTTGCCGAAGAATTTAGAGAAACAGTTCACTGAGAAGCTTTTATATTACAGAAAATACTTGGGATTCCCTAATCTCTTATTTTCTACAATGGATGAGGTTCAAAACCGTAAAGAACAGACTGCAAGGCATGTCAAAAAAAACCTCACCTCTCTCCAACAGGAGAAATAATTTCTTGATAATGAAACAGAAGGAGCATACAAAAGCCGTATCCCTGCCTTGCTTTTCCTGCAAGGTGCTGCAGCCTGCAGCCCTCCACGCAAGCCACGGTGGGTTTTGTTTAAGCAAGCAAATGGAACAACAGCTGGCCCTTATCTGCCTGCTCCTCCATAAACCGTGGCCAAATGAAGCAAACACTCCAACCAGGTTTTTCATCCTGCTGAGTTGACAGGCTTGGAGGAAACAGAAGGTCCCAAATTCAACAAAACCACAACCTTCAGTCCTCCTCCTCCTCCTCCCTCCCTGCCAGCCTCCAAGCCCTCAACCAGTAACACCCTCGTGTATAAGGTATGAGTGGTGAAATGGCTCCTCCGCAACCAGGCGGTGCTGGTACGGCACTGGGGACGCCACTCCACACCAGTACATATGTCTCTCCAGCACATACTGCCAGGTACATGGCCTCAGCGTGACTTTCTGCCTCCTCCCAGTTGCCACCAGAAGCAACTTGGATATTCCCATTTTCCTTTGCAAGGCTGCGTGTCTTTGTAGGAGGTGACAAGGCAGTTTTCCATCCTCGCCCAAGGCCCCCTGCTGTAGCCAGCAGCGGGGCTGGGGAGACCCACTCCAGCCTGTTTGCACCACCGAGGGATGAGTTTCTGTACCTCAGCCTTCCATATAATCTGTAAGCAGACTACAGTTGGGTAATACGCGGGTGTAAACGGCAAGTCTCCCTCCCCTTTTTACAGTCATTTCACGGTTTTTCAGGCAATCAAAAAGGAGCAGCCTGGCTCAGGAGCTGCTATTTCCCAGCGCACAGCACCCCATCTCTGCAAGAAAGAGCTGACAGCTCTGGCTGGCCCTCCCTTCCTCCACATTTCAAGCATTGCCTAAAAGAGCTCTGTTTTCTGCAAGCCAGGGACCATTCTTTTTGGGGGGTGGTGGTGGAGGGGAATGGGAAAGAGGGGACTCTAAATACAGCAAAATGCAGAGACACCCTGGATGAGAAGCAATCTCTCTCCCCCACACACTCTCAGAGGAAGCACTGAAATCAAATATCCAGGAAAAAGAATAAAAGCCAACAACAACAGACCCTCAGAACTGCAAATAGTTTCTGAGATCACAGAACCTCCACAGCAAAGGGTGGGGAGTGCATCCAATTGCAGAGTAACCGGACAACCCTAAATTCGGCACTTGGCAGACAAGTGACTGACTCAAAACCAAACACTGAAATGTGAAATCGTAATCAGCTTTGAAGTGTCTCCCATTACAGAGCAGAAAAAGGACAAACAAAAATTATCTTTTTTTAAAAAAAGAAGTCACATTCCTAAAAACCTTTCATTCTCTAAATAATTAACTCAACATCAGTCAACTGAAGGACCCCCACAGGAGAAAAGAAGTTTTCCAAAAGCATCAGCATTCAAAATTAATCCCTAAAGTTCAAATGTAAACTACTGCCAAAGCCGGATGAGAATCACTTTGTAGACATACTGTAGGGCAACAAAGACTTTTGTCAAGGCTTACGTAATTACAGTACATAATTTCAAGTTTTAATGCAGACCCTGAATAAGGACATGGAAAAAGAGCATTATGCATCTATCAGATCATTGATAAAACACTGCATTAGTCTAATGCATTAAAAAAAAATACAACCCTGAATCATGGCTATTTAAAAAGGGGAAGCTATTCTGCCTATGAATGCTTTCCCATTACTGGTGAATGAAACCACAGAAGTGCAATCAGAGGGCAGCAGCAGCACTCAGACGGGAAATGCGTCTTTGTCCCCATAGAAACCGTCAGGGAAACCCATGAAAAACAATACCACTCTGAATTTCTTATCAATATGCCATTCATTACTTGACTGCATTCAGACTTTGCTCTTCAGTAATGTAACAAAACCTAATCAATTAAACGTCTTCCAGAAGATTCTTCAATGCAACCTCCTGAGTTAGCACCCGTCTCTGGCAGACGGTTTTGTTGCACACCCTACACTTTTTTCATAGTGATTCGCATTATTCCTCCCTGCAGAGCTGAGGGGCTACTCCAAACTACTATCCTGCCTTTTGACACCGAAGCCAGGGCTGTAAGAACCCACCATTCACACTTGCTCTCCTAAAGCAAACACAATTTCCATACCAAAATCAGTGGAATTATTCAGAGGGCTCTAAGCTCATAAGGCAGGAGAAAAAAAAGATCTGGAACACTTAAAGCAGAAACAGTGACTGCAAGTCTGAGTCTTTCAGAGGAAAATACCTCTACTGCAGCGAACAGTCAGTAGTAAAGGAGTCCATGCCTGAATCAATGAAAGCAGTTGCTTCTAGTCTGCCCCCAAAGCCACCTGCATGGGAAATAACACCTGAACCACAGCTCAGCCACTGTTACCGTTTGGGGAACACTAACTGCAGACCAGACCCACAATTTCAGTCCAGCATCACCCCCCAGATGACAACCTGATCAGCTGCTTGGGGAGCAGACAGAAGGAGCCATCCTGTTTCAGACACTCCAGGTACACCATCCGCTTGCTATTGAGGCTGCATCAAAATTAGATGATCCAGATTTACAGTTTCTATACAGCAGCCTCATGCCTCCAGAAATCAGAAAACAACCGTCATGGCTATCCAAATTACTGCTTTATTAGTATGACTGCAGGTAAATATAAAATAGCAACTTCTAAAGGGAAGAGGTGCCTCACAATATTACCCCTAAATTAACTTACACATAAGAAAATGAAGGCACCCAAGCAATCCTATCTCATATTTCAACATTACTCTGACTGAGGCCAGGAAAGCCTTTCCCTAGGTGGAGGCACTCAAGCCATCAAATGCCCAGTAGATCAGCGATTGCTCCTGTGTGGCCAATAATTTACAGGTCATTTAATCAAGGTCAGTTGCTAGCACCCCATCATAAAGATGAGATGAGCATGAACGCAATCATGCCATTAGAGTCACAAGGAGGGGAAAAAAAAATAAAAGGGAAGCTTGACATTGGAAACAGTTATCTTTTGCTAATTGATTTTTTTAACTAAGGAAATCTCTCCTAAATAATGCAGAAGCAGGCTGCCGTCACAGAGAGAGCGAGACGGGGAAGGCGGCTAACGAAACCCCATGCAGATGATTTGCAGCTCGGTGCAAAGGCTTGTTCTGAACTCAGAACTACCCCATCTCCTCCGGGGGCGGCAAGGCACACAGGATCAGAGGGGAAATGTTATGCCATCAATTTAAATCCTGCTCCTTTCACCGCAAGATCCCTTCCAGTGCGTAACAGCACACAGCCTGGGAGTTCACTGCACAACATCCTACGCAACTTCAGGGGGGGGAAAAAAACCCAACCCAAAACCTGCACAAAGGCTGTCAGACAAACAGTCTCTTGCATAATGAAACAGGCTCAAGGATATGTTTCGAAAGACAACTGGGACTTGCAGACAGTACAGGTTTACAGGATGAACCTTGTTCCTAAGGGAAAATTCTTTTCACTGGTACTTCCGCAGAATGAGGAAGCCTCTAAAAACTACATATCCCCCACCCTTCCTCTGAAGGGATGCTACCAGCATGCTCAGCCCTGCCCCATACCCTCAGGACCCAGCAACTTAGGGCTTTTAACCTGTTTGAAGCTGGCTTTTTCTCTACAGGCGTCAACTTAAAAAAATGCTCTGAGACCATCTCCTCACACACCTCCAGGAAAGGCTGGGGCCCCAAAGACCTCAGCTTTACAACACTCAGATAGGTCTGGCTGGAAACAGCCTGTCCCATATGCCATATATATTTAGTTCCCCAAAAGGTAGGTAGGTCAGTAGCAATGCGCGTGTTGGGGTGCTGGCTCTGAAACCCAATGCAGACCCTTCCATGGAGGGGCTCGGCTGCAATGCTGCGAGGAGTCCATTGTTTGACAAGCATCTGGCTCACGGCAGCTACTTCACCTCACTTTTATCTTCTTAGATCACATTGAAGGTCAGAGTTTTAAAAGGCTCCGCTGTCAGCCGTATGCTGTGTTCACTATCTTTTCTAGGTCTTTTCATACAACGCATGGTGAAGCTCCACAGGGAAATGAGACCAAAGTCATATTTTGTTAACATAACGGCACATTGCGAAAAATGCCCTCCACTTTCTGAGGCTGCACTGGGTGCTCAGCACCTCTAAGGCAAAGCAGGCCCATTATTTCACAACCCCGCTGGAAACCTTTTGCTTAACAGACTGTAAAACCTGTCTCCAAGCAATATACATCTACCAAAAAGCAGGTGCTTAAGACTAAATAAGCCCCAGGTTGGCTCCTGTTTACAATCTCCGCCTTTACTTCAGGCTTGGGAGGGAGAGGAATCTCAGAGTGTGATAAGGACAATTAGAAGACAAAACAGCAGAAGAA
Source organism: Numenius arquata (assembly GCF_964106895.1). NCBI lineage: Eukaryota > Metazoa > Chordata > Aves > Charadriiformes > Scolopacidae > Numenius > Numenius arquata. The sequence goes on along the minus strand of NC_133584.1, from coordinate 47,451,524 downwards.
TTTCACTATGACAGTACACTGCAGCTGCCCCTACCTGGGGTCCCTGCCTCCCCTCCTCACCCCCAGCACAGATGTCCACAGATATCCTCAGTCTCTGCTCAAAAGCCAACATGGAGTATTTTGCACTGAGTCTATGACAGAGCTTTTCAAGTCTTCAAAACAACCAGCTACCAGCTGTGGAACTCTTAATGCAAGATGTCTCAAGAGACATCTGCTTTCAGTGACTGCAAAGCACCCATCATCAGAGAGACCAATACCATGACAAGCATCTTGTGACGGGCACCCAACCAAACCAACCACATCTGGCATTACAGCCAACACGTAACACAGCGTTCAGCCAGAAGCACCTCACAAAGCGTGGCCAGGTTGGCCGGACAGGACATGGAAACAACCCACAGCAGTCCAGCCAAACCTAAAGGCAGGCTCCCGAGAAGGGCTTCCCTCCTGCTCCAAGCATGGCACAGGGTTGCACCTCCACACCACCCATCAGCAGAGCTAGTGCAGGAGGCTGCAAAGGGGCAAGATTGAAGGAAGGGTGAAGAAGAAAAGACACATGTCCAACTATGAGCCAAATACCTAAATATAGCACAGTCCAAGGGCAAAACCTGCTGCAAACTCCAGAGCTAGGTTCTACAGCAAAGATCTTGATCTTGCTGAAGAGCCTTGAGCTGACTCAAGGCCCACTGGAGCTCCCATCCTCACCGGGGCCAGCCAACAGCCAACTTTCCCCTGGATTTTGCTTTCATTTATGACCTTAGGCACAGCACTTAACCTCTATGACTATCTATGCCCTCGGGAGATTTAAGCACTTCACAGGGCTGGCGTGATGTTGGACATCTGCAGATAGCCTCCCACACCCTATTGGGAAGGGTGCCGCATACCCAACAAATCCAAAGTGCGGCACTCCCAGGAACGCCGGGAGAAAACAGAGGCTTAGTACCCAAACCACATGAAGGCAAACAGCAGCATGAACCCTTCTGCAGAAAACAGTTGTGCAACCGCTTCATCCTCTCTCCGAAGTTTGACAGCAGAGATTTGCTGCCTGTGAAGAAATTCGCCTTCCTCCCCATATTCTACGAAGATACAAAATAACAGTAATTTCTGGGTTGATATCTGACCTATGATTCTTTGGTCCTGTGGCCCCATTCTGAGTAATGTGAAATGCTTAAATGGCAAAACAGATGAAGACTGGTTTTATTTCTAAATCTTTTTGTGTTTAAAGAGCACTCCTGTTTAATTTTCTTTCACTTTAGGACTCTCTTTTTCCAGCTTAGGGAAAGCTCTAACTTACCTGTCCTCTACTGAATCATATAGTAGAACGGCAAGTTCTACCACCATGGGGAAAAAGCATTTGATCACATTACAATTTGAGAAATGTTGGGGAAGAAACTTACTACTAACTATAAGAAAATGAAAGGTCTACTTGGAAAAAAGTCAGTATACGCATTCGGTATTTTTTCATGGGATCAGGTTTGTATCACTAGGATTGCAAACAGCGTAACTAGGTCATCTTAAAGCATCATCCACTCAAAGCTGAGAAATTCTAGAGGAAAAAAAGAAAAAAAACCCCACATTCTAAGAACATCAAATAAATATGTTATGCTAACACAGGCTTTCTAAATTAGTGTATTGTACTGGCTGCATTCCCCTGGCACAAAGCAAAAAGTGTCAAATTCTATTTATTTTTATTGAATCCCACCTGCCTACCATTTCTCGTATTTACACAAAGAATACAGGAAAATTACAATATCTAAATACCAAAATTATTTTAATTTTCCCTTCAACAAGTATGATGAATGTACAAGGTCTTTAAGCTTCAAATATTACGACAGCTAATATTTTAATATAATTAAAGGCTTAAAAATGCACTAAAGAAATTAGTAATTCCCTGACAGCAGAAATGTTCTTGTATTAAGAAAACCATTGGAACAACCAACACAGAAATGCTTCATTTAATTCTGAGATCTTTGAGGTGGCTCTTTCTCAAAGCATCTGCTATATATCACTGATGAACTACTTTATTAGCTAGATACAGTGTAGAATGCTATTTTTAGCACAACCTAAAATGACCTACCCACTCTGCAACATCATTATGGGACACCAGCTAGAAGGAGGGCACAGTCACTCTGCCCAAGGGCCTACTACGAGGACAGGCTGTACAAGGAAAACTGTAAATACCATGACATGAACACAGCAAAAATAATCAAAAGCCAGAGTCCCACAAACATCAACGCTGACCTGGCTTAGTATTCAGGACAAGAAAAAGTGACCAACACACATGGAAGCAGGGAGAAAACAAACCCAAGTGTTTTATCTTAGCTCATCTCTACTGTTTTGGATTCAAGTTTTATTTAGAAGTTTAAGGACCCAGTTTTTAAAATATTCAAGAATCTTATAGGTGCTTTAGAAAGTCCAGTGAGACCCAAGTCAGTGCTGTTTTCCATATTTTCAGTGCTCTGAAAGTCACTGCCCTCATTTAATGGATGTGCTGCTGCTTGCTAACCCAGTCTTACAAAACATTTCCAGCCGTGCTGTAATGTCTTAGAAGTTCTGCTTCATCAAGACCAGCCGCAGGTTTAAGGAGCTTAACTCTGAAATTTCAATACTACAAGTCTGGCTATTTCACCTATAGTTTACAAATGGAAACACAGACACACCTCCCCCCAAAAACACAACCCCCCAAACTTCTTTTATACGAAACAAAAAAAAACACCATAAAAGACCTAAGGAGCTTGGCAACAGCATGTATCATTTTCATGGAATGCAATTTACCATATCTTTGAAATTTCTGCAGTTCAGGATAAAAAGAAGCTATAAAGTAGCTTGAAACACAGACAAACTGGTTTTGTTTATTTCCACACTGTGGAATTTTGGATTTCATTTTAAGCACTGGTGCCCTTACACACATGCAGTAGTAAGACGTAACATGTCATCACAATCTACCTTTGATGTTGCAAATCAAGAGAAAGTCACCAGTAAAATTAGAACCCCTATAAAACGCTCAGCACTACCGGCCTCCAACGTTACTTTTTTCTACCTTCTTACTTCCCGGTTCATTACAGACATCACAAGGCACTGCAATTTGCAACATCCAAATAACATGCATTCTTAGCAGAGTCATCAGGAGGAGCAAACAGCACTCATGATGCTGCTAGATCAGGAGCCTGAATCTTTTCAAATTCCAGCTGTAATTTAGATAACGGGAATGAGGTGAAAAGAGTTGCAATGCTGTATTTACCAGTCCGCAAAACCCCAGGAGCCCTGATTTCATATTGTATTTTCTATCATTAGCATCAATGGAAAGAGTAGGTGCTAAGAAACGCTTTAATTGATTTTCTTTTTTAAAGGAATGGAACTACTTCCATATATCCTTCACATTCTCTCTGGCTCCTCCAGTCTGGCACCTCCCAGCTAAGAGCAGACAAGCATCTTCTTAAAAAAAATAATAAAAGCACTGAGTTTTCCATTCATATGTTGTCTGCATGCTGGATTTCCCATCTTTTCTTCTACCAAAATAAAAGCTGTGAGAGTGTTCAAGAGGAGAAAGGTTCAAAGCAGTAGGTACTAAAGGTGAACTGCAGAAAAACAGACTTGAAGAAACAGTTAGGAAAAGAATCAACTAAGAAAGAGCTTCACTGAAAAACAGACGACGTGCAGCAGCAGAGTTCACCCACATTTCTCAAAACATCTTTTTCACCTCTTTTCTTCCTCCTTGGTTCATTACAGGTACCAAAGAGCAATAGATGGTGCAGAACCTGTCTCCCAGGCACCAGGGCTGACGGCAGGTTCATAAAGGCAGGCTGCTCAGCACCCAGCGCCGGCAGCCCCAGGGAAAGGCAAGCTCCGAGGGGTGCGAGCAACACACAGACACCTCCGTGAACCCGGAAGGACAAGGAAGATTTTTCAGCCTAAATATAGCAGCAGATTGAAAGTGATGACTGATTACAGTCTGACGATCAGAGCATGTGAAAAAAGACAGTCGCTGTTTGGGTCTATTTCTATCTCACACTATTTCATCTCTGTTTATTTAGCAGAGAAAGGATTACAATACCTCTCTACTTACAAATCAACATTACATCCAGAAGAAAACCGCATTATGATTATCTTCAAAATAACCAGCAAGTCGCATTTGACCTTTAAAGTGAATTATTGTACAATTGGAAGACACTGTTCGAAAGTGAGTAACTGCGTGATTTTGCAGACTCCAGTTACGTTTGAAAACATTCATAAAAGCAAACACTGCTATTATAGTACGCACCACTCTTCTTGGGTGGCTAAAGGATTTGGCCCTGTGCCTCGTGTTGCATTCAGTTCCTAGTAAGCGGCAGGGTAGGAGTTCAAAAGTATTCACCACGTCTGCACCCACTGCACTGCTCTGAGCTCACGCTGCCTTCGCCGAGAGCGGAAAGCCAGGGTGAGCCCCAGGGCTTCTCCAAGTCCCCTCCTTCATACAAAACCACACAAGCTTACATACATCCCCAGGAAAAAAAAAATAAATCCGTTTTAACATTAGGACGTTATCTGCTACGACAGAAAAGAACCTCTCCCCCAACTATTTTGTACAAGTTTCCTCCTTATCTGCATCAGAGGTGCTATAATGGTGTTTACCTATTAAACTCCAGGTAAAAGTTGTGAAAGCGCAGTTTACATCTATCTGCTTTGCATTTCTCTCTGAATGGACATTGAGATAGTTTCATTTTAGGCTTTTTTTCTTCCAAGAGGAGGAAAGGGTAGTCATATATATTTGAGCTGTGGCAGAAAAACAGAGAATAGCTATTTGCTTTGCAGAGAAACGCCTGAACTGAATTAAGAAGTGAAAATATGTCTTTTATTTTTCAGTTTGTAAAGAGATTAAAAGGATAAGTTTATTTTGCAAAACTCAGCTTGTAGTAAAATTTAAGTAGAGGATATTTCAACAGGATAGATGCTTGTCAGTTTCATTTTAAGGCCAGGAACTTCTTTTTAGTGACTGAATTGTGTATTAGTTTTTTTCTAATTCTCAGATCATGGACTTACTGAGCCTGTAGAAAACTTATGTGCCTTGGCTGTTGCTTCTAACTTCCCCAAATAGCCCCAAATGGAATTGATATGCACTGGTTATTTTTAACAAAGCTCTCCAGAACATCTACTTCACTCTGCAACAGTTTGAACAAGATTTCAGACAGTTTATAGGATTTAACTAAAAGGGAAAAACACCTCCCCATCCTCTACCAAGAAAAAAAGAAGCACAAAGGCAGGCTCTGTCCCCATTTAGTTTCTTTTTTTTTTTATAATGGTCATCTCCCAATTTAATCTCTCTGTGAAAGCCTGACATTAATTGACAGTGTTCATTACTCGGGTGCTTTATGTGGAAGTTGCAAGCAAACACATGATGTAACATAATGAAAACCGGTAACCACAAGGAAAGAGATATGAAGTTTCCAGAGGTACAACAGTACAGGTATGGGTCAGCATCAGGAACAGCACTTCAAAAATATACCTACAGCATCCAGCATTATTTCTTTTCTCGTCTTCCCATACTCCTTCCCCAAATAATTTACTACCCCATTATTGAGAGAGGAGGAGATACTTAAAAAAGAAAAAAAAAAAAAAAAAGGTAGTTCCCCAAATACCACAACAGCTAAAACCAGGCACCCACACAGCAAGGCAGTTTTAGTCTTGGTATGATTAGTGATCACGCAATACTCTCAGAAGCAGCCTCCAGACCCTTCCAGCACTGGAAGCAAGAAGCTGTCCTCAAAGTATCCCTTCAAAGCACTGGTGGCCCGTCCCCTCCAACCTATGTCAGGAATAACAGCTTCGCTGTTTGTCCTCTTCATGCTTCCTCACTGGAATGAGCCATTTGAGTCTCCAGCCCTCTTTAACATACTGGATCTTTTGCTCCTTTCCTCTTTTAACATCAGCAGCGCTTATGATAGCAGAGCTTTTACACCAGACATCTATGCAGAGCCTTCCTCCAGGAGATGTCCCCCTCCTGAGAAATGAGGGTCCTGCTCTGGTTTGAGATGCAGAGGCCAGGCACAGACGCAAACAGCACTCTATACTTACTGTACTCCAAAGCCTAAGCCAGAAGGTAAAATGGCACATCCATCCCATGATCAGGTTGCAGAGGAAAGCCAAGTGTAACACCTTGCGTACCACAAACGAATGGTACGGTGACAATGAAGGGCACAGCATCCTGTAACTCTGAATATCTGATCTCAGGCACCCCCACCTGTAAAAAGTAAGGGAGACTCTTACCTTTCCTCATCCTTGAAAATAAACTTTCGCAGCTTGAGATCTCGCAGTACCAGTCCACCATCATGGCAGTGTGCAACAGCGGAAGCTATTTGATAGAAGAGTTTGGCTGCCTCCTCTTCTTTAAGCTTCTTGCAGGTACGAACAAACGAATGCATGTCCCCATAGCTCCTTTCAAAGAACACATACGCTTTTGTCTCCCCAAGAATTATTTCAGTAATTTGGTTGATATTTTTATGCGCAGGCAGACAAAAACATGGTGCTAATAACTCCTGGTAGCAGCCAATATCAAACACCTGCAGGAACAATGACAGTAAAGCCAGGGTTAGCGACAAGAAGGACAGTGGAGTTACGGTACATCTAATTCTGTTAACAGAACCGTCTCTAAGTACAATTTATGCCAAAGCTGCACTGATGTAAACAGGATGTCACAAGCTCACAGCACCGAGGACAAGACAAAACAGACTATACAACCCCACACAGGAGATACACGCAACCTTGACAGGAAAGGCTAGTCTTCAAAACTTGTAGCAAGAATCATTTCATTAGCTAATAGCCCATCAAATTTAGAATGTAATCTGAATTAAACTGTGAAGGCTAGCAATGTATGAGGGCAGTACTCAGAAGGAAATGTGTTTATCTTCTGTTTTCCATCCAAATAAACTCATAGAGAATATGGCCTAGAGCTTTGCATTCAGAGTAGCTGTCATATTAAATCCACCCTGATCCACACGCCTCTCTCTCTTGATTTTATTAACCCATTAGAGCTTTAAGGATTTTCAGATTTATAATATCATCTAGCACTATTCATATTTACTTCCTGCCTTTCTTTCATCTCTGACAAACAGCAAAGTCACTTTCACTTTCAAAGTCTCAGTTTTACAATGGCTGTTTATAAGATCAGGACAACCCGGGGAAATAGCCCTGCCTGTTGGAGTGCAGACAAACATCCTTCAAAAGGCAAAGACAAAACCACCCTGAACTCTCTGCATTTCAATCAAGTGCTCCATTAAAAGCAAAGCGTCCCTTTACTAGTAAGTATGTTATCACTGATCTTATGAATGAGCTGTAAGAATTAAAAAGGCTGCTGGGAAACCCAAATATAAAAAGTTACTATAATCTAGTGATGACGAATGAATCAGTATTTGAGTCAATTGAGAAATGCCCACATTACAAGAAGAAAGGCTTCATTGAGAATAACAGAAGCCAGTGTGCTAAAAGAGAATACGAGTGAAGTATTGATAGGAGTGATTTTTATTTTTAATTATACCTGCTCCAGAGGTACTGCAAAGCAAGGGATTAGCATTTCCACCAACATAAAAATTCTATTAATATGTAACTTACTCTGAGGCATTTTGTTACTTTGGTAAAAAGAATTTAAGGTAGTCGTGTGTCATTCTAACCGAACATAAAAATGAAGAACTGGAATAGGTTTTTAACCCACTGGTTTAAACTGCAGTTGTTTGTCTTCGCTTTGTGTTCTAGTATCCCCATTCCAGTAGCGGGTATTTGTATCCTCTCCAAGAACCAAATCTCCCTGCTTTCTTTGAAGCTTTGAAAGCTCTCAAAACTGAGTGAGAGAGATACAGTTCAATAAAAATTTACCTGAGGCTTCAAAACCTCACTCATTTAACGCTTCAGAGCACAATCCTAACAAACTCCTTCTGCAGAAAAGAACTCAAACCCCAAGAAATCAGGACACCCCCTCCTCACAAATCTCCTTCTCCCCAGCCCGTACCTGTGCTGCTATACTCCGGCACGGCAACAAACAACCTTAAAGGCAGACTGCCAAACAGATCCAACACATTTTAAAGGGTGTAGATTAGCACTGAGGCATTCTGGTGACATGGGGCGCCAGGGAAGCAGAACCAGGGTGGGGAGGGGGTGTTGCTCAAATCCCTGGTGTGTAATTCATTCCAGAGGAGAATTCATTGACATTTGGATCTCAAAATGCCTAACTACTACATTGTAAATGAATGGCTCTTCTACAAAGCGGCTGCTGTGAAATAAAATTTAAGCAGGAAAATTTGTGTAGCTCAAACCCTCATGTGAAAAAGAAGCCCTTCCAGAATTCTCTCCTAACCAGATTATGATGAGTTATGTTTTGTGGTTCTCAGACTATGTTAAATAAGTAGGTCTGGATATGTACCAGCACTATGTTTGAAAGGGGGGAGATGGGAAGCACTATCATACTGCTACAGTCTAGAATACCTTTTATAAAGGGCTTCTTTGTATCCCAGCTTTTAAGATCCCTGGCCTCAATTCAGCAAACGTCCAATAAGCTGCAGTTTGATTTAGTTCTTGCTGGGAATTGGAAGTGAGAAGTTACCGTTGTTTGAATGCCACAGAGCCTTGAAGCAAATAACGGCATCTGTACAGTCAGTGGGTGCAGCCAAATGAATCTTGAGAATCATCAGTATGTGTCTGTTATCCAAACCAATGTTTCTGCAAGCAATCTCTGAGAGCATCTTCAATAAGATACCAGATAGCAGGTCTCTCAGCCGGAAGGCTACTTGACAAATAGTAGTCATGATACTGCAGGCATTTTAAAGCACGCATTAAATTGAGTTCAGGACTGACAACTGTGTATTCACAAACCAGCAATTCAGGCTAAGATCATATTTTTGGAGCACAGCTAGAAGCAGTGCCTCGCACATATGGAAAAAACTGATACTATTCAAATGTCAGGATCAGTTCAAAAACACACAGTTTAAACGGAAGGAAAAAAAAAATATTCAAGTCCACTCTTTGTGAGCTGCAGTTACGCTGTTCATACTGTTATCAAAACAGTGCCTTAATCCGGCAAACCAAACAGGAAACAAAGAAGAGCGTAGCCCCCGCTTTACGACTTGCTATGCAAGTTCACCTGTAATTTCATGCAGAGCAGCAGCTTTGTGGGATCTGTTTGTTTCATGAAAAGATGCCAATGTCCTAGAGTGCAGCACTGTACTACTGCACCGAGCAGGGCTTTCATTCTAGAAATTCTCATGTGCTGTTTCAGTTTAGTAACAAAGCATTCAGTTCAGCATGCAATATTAGTCCTTTGCAAAGTCACGGGCCCTTTCTTCCCCTAAATAACCACACAAAGTCCTAGGTTGCCTTAACATCAGCTTTTATAACTCAATCAGTCAGCCTATTTAAATTGCCCTCTGAACTCCAGCCTTTACAAATAGCAAACAGGAGCAATTATTTTCTCTTCCCTGCTACAGCCTAGTCCATAACTTCTTATGAATCAAGTATGAAAAAGTCTGAAACAGTCAGCAATGCTATATTTAATCCCTGGAATACAAATAAACTATAATATGTCCACTTTTCCGTTTTGCAGTTAGTTCGACACTAGAAATTTGCCCAAGATAGCCAAATGGCACAATTCCATATTTTGGGAACAATACAAACACTGCAGCGTGCGTTGCAAGGTTGCATTTTGCTACACAGTTATAAAAACTACTACTGGGTACTGCCCCAGTTTGCTGGGAATACGTCTGGGTCACCACAGACAATGAGAATTACAATTTAGGAACAAAGGAAAATATTCCCTCAGCCGGAAAAGAGGAAAAACATCCCTCCACGGACGCATGTGGGTTTCTTTTTCCCACAGCTCACCTTTGGATAGTAGAAGCAAATTGGGAGGAGGCAGAGAAAAAAGCAGGCAGGCTACAAAGAGTGGGATAGCTATTTTGTCTGCTCTTCTGAAAACCGTAGGTGTGCAGGTTTTATTCTTGCTCAGTTGTGCAATGGGGGAGGATGCTGTTTGCAAACAACCTCCACGGTGAGGGAGCTCAGGCTGATTAATGAGATGTGGATTTTTTTTTAAAATCACTTTTAAGACAAAGCTGATAGCAATCTCCCCCCCCACCCCCGCCGTCTGCTTCTCCATCCCCTTCTGTACCCCAACTCACAGAACAAGGGACAAGAAAAATCGAGGAACCCGGCAGGTCCCAACACCTTAAAATTAGCTGGGGATTCCCTACTCCATTTTGAAAAGTGAGAGTGGGGAAGATGAGGCTTTCTCCTGATCTGAACTCACGTTAAGACCTACTTAAAGGACGGCTCTTTCCAGAACAATATCCCCCGGGTAAGAGGCAGAACTGGCTCCGGGCCACCGCTATAACGTGGCCATTGTCTAGAGAGAGGGAAAAGTTACAGGATGCGCCTTTAATCCCCCCTCCTTGCCTTTTGTTTCTCAACTGTTTAATAATTGAGCTACACGACCGTGCTCGGCCCTCCTGCGACACGGGAAACCAAGACGCGACAGCGGGCTAACCCGGGGGGAGAAGAAGGAGAGGGATTACCTTGCAAACCAGCTCCTCGCCACTGTGCAGATGTACGGCTCGGAAAACGTGGTCTCCCTCGAGAGGCTCCAACAATAAGTATTTCCCGATGCAAGAAACGCAATGCGACAAGTTCGGGGTCTCCGGCGGGCTCGGCGAGCCTAGATTCGGGCTAAAACTCTGGCTTGGCTCGATGGACCGTATGGACGAGAGCTCCTCAAAATCCTGGGTTTTATTCCGCGGTCTCCCATATCGTGCTATCGTGATAGGGGTTGACCTTTGTATGTTCATGAGTATGGAGAAGACCAGCCGAGACGATGCACCGGAGCCCTGGCGTGGAGCGCGGTCCCTCGCCCGTCCAGCTGCGGCTGCCTTTGTGTGGCGGGGGTGGGGGGGAGGCGGGAGCGCGGCGGCGGCGGGCGACCAGCCTCAGCGCCGCGTCCTGGGCACAGGGAGAGAGCGCTCAGCCCGCCGCCCTTTGTTCCCGCCGGCGGCCGGCCGCGGAGCGGCGCGGAACACCGCGGCGGCGGGGCAGCGGTGCCCGGGGAGGGGGGGGGGGGGGGGGCGGGATGTGCGGGGAGCGGAGCGGCAGCAGCGGCTGCGCGGGGCGCGGAGCGGCCGGGCCTCGGCGGCCGGCGCTCCCGCGGGGCGCGCAGCGCGGGCGAAAACAAAAGGTTAGGTAACGCGCTGCGCGCAGCGGGCACAGTCCTTTCTCTCCCTCCTTACGGCGAGGCAGAGCCGCGCTGCCGCGGCCGGGCTGTAGATGGCGTGTGAGCCTCGCCGCTGGCGCCCGGGGCGCTCGGAAAATGCCCCGCGAAATAGCGAGGGAGCATTTAACTTGTCGGCCGGGCCGACAAAAGAGCGCTCGGCGCGGCGGGAGGCTCGGCGGAGCCGGCCCGGCGGATGGGGCGGCCGCGCAGGCGACGGAGAAGAGCGGCGGGAACGCGGGGCAGCGCGCAGGGCTCCGCGCCGGCGAGAAGGGAAGGAGCTGTCGTTGCGGCGGCCGCCTCGACAGAACAAAAAGTGCAAGCACGGGCGAGGGAAAAGGGACGCTTCCACGTCTCCAGCGCACAGCGGGATTTTTGTTTTTAGGGGCTCGCCGCCTACCGCGGCGGTTTTAATGTAGTTCACGCACAAAGGGAAGAAAAAAAAAAAAAAAGCACGGGAAGAAGGGGGCTGACTTCTCACTGGAGGGGCAATAAGCGAAAGGCCGGGGATGGGGAATAAATTGGCAATCGTTTAAAAAAAAAATATATATATATATATTGCAGGGAGCAGATTTTTGTTTGAGTCTTTTTTTCTTTTCTTTGGGGGTAGGACAAGGAGGAGGGAAGGGCTGGCCGCGCCGATCCCCTTCAGCAGGGCACCGTCTCCCCCCGGGCGTATTAATAGCTACTTACGTGGCGGGGACGCTGGCTGCCTCCGTGCCTCGCTGCCGGCCGCCGCACGCCCGCACGGTGCCCAGCGCGCAGGCTGACTGCCCCGCCGCCGCCGCCCGCCCCGGCCCGGCCCGGCCCCGGCCCCGGCCCCGCCGCCCACCGCGCCGCGCCCCGCCCCGGCCGCCCGCCCCGCCCCGCCCCGGTCCCCCCCACCCCTCCTCCCGCCGCCGCCGCCAGCCGGGTTCGGGGTAAACAAGGTGAGACGTCCTTCCGCAGCCCTGCCGAGCTGTGCCGGGGAGGGGGGGGGAACGGGGAGGGGGGACGGGAGGCAGCCCCCGCCCAGCCGCGCAGCAGTGTGTGATGCTGACCGCGGCTCCCCCACCACCACCCCCCGGCTGCCTGTGCGAGCCCTGCCTGTCGGGGGATTGCCCTTGCGGTTAGGGGGTGAGATGTTAACTAATTAATTTTAATGTAATAACAAATTAAATAATAATAATAATAATAACAACAACAACAGGGATGGAATAAACGCCGCTAAAAGAAGAGTCCGGCCCCGCCGCCCGGGCGCAGATGCCGGGTGCGTTATTCCCTGCGCTGGCGCCGGAGCTCCAGGCGGGCGGGCTTTTTTTTCTCAATGAAGGGATCGGTTGGGGTTTTTTTCTTTTTCTTTTTTTTTTTTTTTTTTTTTTTTTTCCGGGCAGCGTGGGTCTCCTCGTACTTACGGGAGCAAAAACCGGTTGCTTCCCGGTGCAGTCCGGTGGGAGGAGTTCTCCCGGCTCCGGGCTCGTCTTAATCCATCCCAAAATTAAAACGATGGGGGGGGAGCAGAGGGAAACGTAAACCCTTTCCTCCTGCACAGAGAAATCCATGAATGAGGTCGGTCTGTCCCCGCCCAGCACCACTGCGGTCTGCTAGGATTTTTTCACCCGCTCCCCTTTTATTGTTTAAATAATAAGAGTTTGGATGTATATTAAAGTTTGATGAGCGGCTCCCTGAACTCCTAAGGAACCTGGCGTTTCCTCCCTAGATTTTGACCGGGTGTTGGTTGTGCATCCATTTAAAACGACGACACCCCCCCCCCCAAAAAAAAAAGGCAACCAAAAAATTAACCCACCAACCCCCCAAAAAAACCCAAGCCAACATAACAACATAAACCGACAGCAAGCAGAGGACAGGGCGAGCTGGGCTCAGTCCAAGAGCTGTAGCCTCTACAGCGCGATGCCAAGGGGCTGGCCATGCCATAGCTTGGCTCCCCTTTTCCCGCATTGGAACAAGGGAGGGTCAGAAGTGGGAAAAGTGTTGGTTTGAGATGAGGACTTTGGGGTTTGGATGATGCTTGTTTTCGAGGGGTAGGGGGAAATAAGCATGCTAATAATGAAATAATCCCAGTAGAGAAGTCAGTCCTGGAGCTGCCTGCTTTGGGGTAGAGAGAAATAACCTCTGAACAGGGCTCCAAAGAGTCTGTAGGGATTCTTCCATCAGGGGCTAGTCTTGATGGGGGAGTCCTCAGAAATGGCTGTGGTGAGGGGTAGGTCTTAGTTCACAGCACTGCACCTGCCTCATCTCTTGTCCTCCACACGAGGAGCTGTACGTGGCCTGTTATGCTGTTACAAAAGAGATACCATGGACAAAGGATTGTCATAATCTTAAATTTGGCATGGAGAAAATGAGCCTCTGGCAGCCGAGGGCATTTAACCCAGTGAATAGTAGTGGGGAAGGACACAGAACCAACGATCTGCAACAACCTGCAGGATCACCTGCAGACTCAGTCTTTGCTACCTGCTGTAAAATGAAAAGGTGTTTTCCTTCCATTCCTCAGTTATTCCCATCACCTCTGAATACTCTGTAACTTTTCAATACCATTTTTAGAAATGGGATGAGCAGTGCCGGATACTGAATCATTGCAAATAAGGACAAGCCATAAAGTTATGCAATACATTCTCCAGTCTCACATCCTGTGATCCAAATCAAACATTCTTTTCTTAGTAGATGGCTTTTTACACAATTTCTCCCTTCCTCTCCCCCTGCATACTCCTTCTGACTATGACAAAGCATGAGAGACCTAGGCTTTTGCATCAACCTTTGTTCTCTAGACCAATGTTTTCTGTTTAACTTACTTAGTTACCCAGCATCAGCTGGAGCCACAGACCCTAGCAACTCTGGAAAGGCTACCCAGAGCCTCTAAGCCCAACAGGAGAAAGGAGTGAAAAGAGAAAGGAGTGAAAAATCTAGTTCATTCTAAGCCTCTAGTTGGAAACTCCTGATTTTTAATAGAATCTGAAGCAGTGATTCAGCATGGAATGGGATACACTTGCCATAAATATTCAAGTTTGGAAGGAAAAGGTTATAAATTTCGGTTTCTGGATGGGCATGAAGGGATACGTGTAGTGGTAATGACACAGTTCTATCCATGGGATGACGCATACATCCATGGGATGAATTTTGCTCTTCCAATGTATTTTAATAATTTTACTTTTCTTGTCTCTGGCATCCATTCCCAAACCTAACACTTTGTAAACATTGCTTCTGCTCTCAGATATGTCAATGAAAATACTGCCATTTCAGTCCAATGTTAAAGGAGTAAGCTCTGAATGAGCAAATCTTTATATGCCTCAATGAGACACTAGGTGTATGTAATCCTGTGCCTGTTTTTATTGATTTAAGTCTATGTCAGTCAGCTGAAATTGTAGAGCAAGGTCAGCATATAACATATGAGAAGTGAAAAGGAATCAGGTCCTAAAGGTCAGGTCAAAGTCTGAAGACCAAGTCAGCAGTAAAATTCTGTTTAACTGCTGTCTGCTGTGGTGCTTATGTAGGAGGCATTAACCAAATGAGAAGGAGATGCTTGGCTTGAAACACATTGGCCAGAATGTCTGGGCTAAGGGGATGCCGTTGGCTGGTCCAAGCCTAAATGTCATGTTCACAGTACTTGGAGACTCTTGTTTGAAACAAACAGTGTTGGTAGTGGCAAATGTTATTTCATTATATTTTCTCATTCGATTGTATGAGAGAATTTTTCTGAATATGTATTATAAACCAGTTACTGAATCAATGGTACCAAAGAAGTAGCCAGCAGAATGACATATGATAAAACTATCATGATATCCCCATGACCTTTCTGAAGATAGATACTGATACATGTCAGAATGCAGGTTGCCTTCTTTCCCCCAAGTGAGCTGGGGAGAATTCCTTTTAGGGCTGTTTACTGATGTGACTTTTCATCTCTGGACTTCATTGTACCCATCTACCATGTCTGGAAACCATCACCAAGAATGAAAATCCCATTAGAAGTTTCTTTATCTTTTAAACAGACTCTGCAATTATCCACTTCTTTGATGACCATGTCCATTACTATAGTGCTGAGTTACCTCTCTGGAATAGCTTTTCCTCTGGGAAATGCAGCTGGGGGGGTGGTTTACCTGGAGCCTTATTTTCCCTTTCCCTATTCTTTGGTGTCCCAGGAGAGTCCATGGAGGAGGCCTTCCATTTTCATGCTGTGGAAAATATGCACCAAGCTCTCCCCTTTTCCGTATCGAAGGTTTATCTGCAGGTAAACAGCTGCAATAGATGTAGAAATTGGAGTTTCCTATGTCAGGGACTAAGAAAAAAATATTAAATGATAAGTGTGTTATAAGCCTAACCTTGTACAAAGAAAAGTATCTTTTCTGTAACTCTGACTTTCAATATGTTTTATCTTTTAGCATCTGCTTTTGCGTATATGGACTCTGTGTGGACAGGAGCCAACCCTCCCCCCCAGGCTAATAGCAGTCTTTCTTCCATTGATGTCAATGAACTTAGATCAGAGCACAAGTCTTGTGAGTGATCAAAGACAGTTCTACATAAAAAAGACTTCCTTTTCCAGGTCAGTCTGCTCCTTGTCCCTTTACAGAAAATATATTATCAGCATACAAACACAAGCCAGAACAAAAAGGATAATAATTTTTGAAGTGGTAAAATAAAGACCTTCATTTTATTTTTTGCTGATTTACAAAGTGCAGGGCTGAGCCTACTGGGAACATTAAACAACTATTAAGTGTTGAGAACTGTCATATTGAAAAGACAGTCTCGTTCCAGCAAAATTAATCCAAGTAGCTAGCTCAAAATATGCTTGCAAGAACCTCACCACCAGTTGTCAAGGCTGGATCCCCATGCCAACTTGGATATGTTTTTCTATTTTTTGTAATCATTTACACTAGAATTTTAGTAGGTTAGTAAGGAAGGCTAAGAAAAATGATAAATCGTGGGACAGTAATGGGAGAAGTCTTTTCTCTGTGCATCAAAAAGGGCGATTCAAAGACATGAAGAGAAGCATCTGTTCTTTAAAAAGAGGTGTAATTTTGACTGCTGGTATGTGAGTCCATTTTTTATTGAATAGCTACTGTCAAGAGATAACTTGACAAGAAATGTACCCATTTGCATGAAGTTCACGTGTGGGGCTTACATGCGTGTGGAATAAGGATACAACAAAGTATGTAAGGATAAATACCTGTGTGCCGTATCTGTAGTCAGAATCAAGCCTTAGGCTTCATTCTTCACTCAAACAATAAAAAAAAAAAAGGTGTTATTGAATAACTCAGTGCAAGATTTACAACTGACTACAGTGCAATAATAGAAAAAAACCACTCCACAAAGTAATTTATGTACAGAAGCCAGTTAAATGAGGTAGAGAGAAGCAGGTCCAATGTTTCTGCAAGCTGCCTTCATGTTATATTGTACAGAAATTGTCAAGAAAAAAAAGCTGTTAGCTGAAGTGCTATGAGGTTTGTCTTCCTATGTTTATTCATCTGGGACCTAAGAAGTGTCTTAGTTGTCTGCAGGACAAATCTCTGTGTATGGGAGAGTGTTCTGCCTAGGAGGCAAAGCAGTCCTTGGCTCAAGAATCGGTGATCTTTGTTTCTGGTTCCGGATCCCAGTAATGCATTAGATTTTTCAAAGCGATAGTATTACACACACAAGTTTTAGCTGTGGCTATGACCACAGTATGTTCCCAGCCTGACCATTGCTGGTAGTTTAGAAATCTTCATCTGTATGTCAGGTGCACTGTTGATTGGTTTCAGGTAGCATGAGCAAAAGCAAATTGACCTTCTAAATCACAACACTGACCTCCAAATCAGACTGTCAAGGCTGTGGGCTGTTGGCTACCCTAGTCAGACCTTACATTTCTCTGTTACCACTAACTCTCATTATTCACAGATGGCACCATTCCCAGAAGCTAAAATGTGGTTGTGTTATGTATATCCATATCAATATCAATGTTATCCCTCACTAATTGAAATAAATCTTATGTGGTGGAATTCTCTCCTGAACAGCCTCCTCTTTTAGCTTTATGAAATTACCTGAGGAAAAGCACTTCCTCACTGGTCAGATACGTAGCATGTTTTTTATATTTCCTGCATTTTAAGTTATACTAGTATTGCTAAGAGAAGAAAAAGAGTGAGCTTATTTCTTTTGTAATGGGCCAGGGGAGTAGAGCGCACCCATGGATGTAATATCAGGAAGAGAAGTGCTATGTTTGCATATTCCAGGGAAACCCTTATATGCAAGAGAAGCTATGAAATATTATGACTAGTTATTCCTAACTTTTTGGGATTGAACACACTCAAGACAGTTGGCATTAAGGTCTCTTTTCTTTTAGGGAAGTATGACATCTATTTTTCACTTTAGGAATAAGTTACCTTGGGAAGTTATTTTACAGAAAAGTACATAACCTGAACCAGATCCCTCTTAAGCAGGTTCTGCTACCTCAGTTGCACCCATCAGCATGATGCTGATGGAGGCGAATGTGAGATGGAAACATGACAACTGGATGTGCTTCTAGGAGTTGTTCTCCAAAACCTCATTGCAATCTTCTGTTGCCAGCTTTTTGGGTAGCACTGAAAAATGAGCAGGTTCCAAAAGCAGAGCTGGAAAGAAACACCACCCCCGTCATTCACAAAGCACCTCTTGATGTACACAAGAAACCCCCATTAGCTAAATTTGGATTCCTTTCTTCACTCAGAACCATCTTTATTTTATTTACTTAAAAATGTATGTTGATATAGTTTACACAGTTGTATTCATAGATGTTAAGGGCATAAAACCTTTATGACCATTTCTGACTCTTCAACAGGGATCATTAGCTTACCTGGAATTGTTTCCTGTTGAACAAGAGAAGGACTTGAGAAGGACTAAACAAAAAAAACATCCAGCTTTATCACAGTGAATGGTAAATGACTGCAGTAGTTGCCTATCCTTAATACAACTGAAATTATACATCTCAGCTTTCCATTGGATTTCCTTGTATATTTTTCTGTCAGAGTGAAAACTCCCCTATTAGACAGTGTCTGTTCCACATGAAAGCACTTACAAACCATAATCAAATTATTCCTTAGATTTTACTTCGATACACTAATCTAAATAGACTTACCCTGTGGAGTTACTCCATTTTTCAGCCCTTTTTTTTTGCATTCATATTCTTGTGGTTCTTCTCTGAACTACCTCCAATTTACCAACATCCTTCTTGAGTTGCTGACATCAGGACTGACATTATTCCAATAGCTTTTACCAATACCAAATACAGAAGTAATATAACCCCTTTACTCCCCGTTGATGGCATCCTCCGCACACAGAAAAAGATTGCATTGGCCCTTTTGGCAACACGATTTCAGAGGGCCCTGGGACTTAGCTGGTTGTCTGCCAGGAGCCCCTGTTCATCTTTGAGTCTCAGCTTCCCAAAGGAGAACGCTTCTTATGTGAGTAAGGCCTGAGATGTTTGTTCTTGAACAGACCCTTTATGGTGGGTTACATGTGAAACACCAGTTATTTCTTTTGCACCTGCTCCTCAAGCAATAATGAAAAGGCGTTGCCCACTTCTGCCCTCTTCCAAATTTTCGTTCATTGAAAAATACTTTTAGCAAAAGCACAGCTTTCTACTGGATTGCCGATAGTGTTATTAATAGGCACAAGTCTGATAAGCAGCAGAACCCAGTATCTGAGAGCCCCACGTTACATTAGGGTGTTAGATTTAGTGCTAGCCAGTTTTAAAACAAGTTGGTTGGCCAGGTGGGTTCATCATAGTAGTGCAGATTTCTGGCAGAATCTCATGTGATACTGTATGGCAAATGCATCCAAAGGCAAAGTATACAGTATTACCACAATTGCTTTTATCCACCAAATTTGTAGTCTTATAAAAATAGCACATTAATTTGATAAGATCTTTCTTCCATTAATCTGTGTTGATTGCCATTAATTAAATTGCACTGTTTTAATACTTTATTAATTGACTTTCCTATCAGCAACTCCATCACTCTGCCTGGAATAGACGTCAAACTGACAGGCCTATAATTACCTGGTTGCCCTATTTTGTCTGCAGAAGTATTGGCAAAATATTAACTTTTTTTCCAGTCCTTCCTCAAAAGGATGTTGATTTTTAGTGTGCATCTTTCTTAATTGTAGCTTTTTGAAAATCTAATGAAATATTTTTGAGTTGCTGTAAATTATTGTTCACATTTTTGTTCGTTTAAATTTTCTCCTCCAGGCTGGCTGATACCTTGATATCTTCAATGATATCTTCATTTTTTTCAGCTTTGTGGAACAGGATATTTTGAGGCAGTAAGTATAAATTTCAGGTTAGGACTCTATCCTGTTTACATGTAAAATATGTAAAATGCATTTTAAAAGCACACAAAATCAAGTCATTATCACTTCCACCTAAGCTAACTCTAAATTTTGTGATTAATATTTCCCTGTCAGGGTGAGGTCTAATGTAGAAGTTTCCCATGCCAGATACGGCTCTTTTTGAGTCAGGAAGTTGTTTTGTGTATTTTTTCTTGAAAATCCAAGAATGCTTTAGTACTTGCATCATGAGACATCCCTTTGCTCTCCCTTCAGATTTATCTTGCCAAGACTGAAAGTGCCATATATAGCGAAAGGCTTTTAAAAGGCTAATCGGGAAGGTCACCCTACACCCGGAGGTAGGGCTTGTTAGATGAGCCCATTCTGAGTTGTTTGTAACAAAGCCTTGCTTCATGCTATGCTGTGTTGCCATGCTGCTGGCACCAAAGACTTAAGTTCCTGAGAGCGTTAAAACCAGAGATTTTTCCTTGAGTACTGGCCTGGGTTTCATCAGAACCTATTAATGAGGGAGAGTTGTTGTCTGTCATGATTGTGGCTCATGCTGTGCTGCTACTGCCCAGGTGTGTCCCAGCTTTCAAATGATAAACATCAGATCTGCCATAATCTGGAGAAGTTAAAAAAAAAAAAAAGAGAATTAGATCATGTCATTGTCCTTCTACATCTGTGCTCTGGCTGCAGGTAGCAGAGGTCTCTTTCAGGTCCCATGGAGCATGAAGAGCAGCAGCTCTGCGGGCACCAGCCTGCGCCTCTTTGTTTGCAAAGTGCTTCCTGTTTGGATTTCCATGAGCATTTTTTTACCCTCCATTTGCTTAAGTGATGACATCAACCAGACAAAAAGGTATACTATATGATCTTACTTAGAATGATCTGTTCTCATCTGCAAGCAAAGGAGTGTTGTAAGTCCACTAAAAACATAATAGTGACCAGACAAAGCCAGGCCAGTGGTCCATCTAGCCCAGTATCTTCTCTCTGACACAGGGCAATAGGGAATGTCTGTGGGAGAGGACAAGAACAGTGCAAGCATATAATGACACACCCTCATAGCAGTCTCTCAGGCCCCTCTCCCTGTGATTTGCAGCCCATTTGCTCGCTAAACCAGCAGCAGTGCCTTTCTATTTGATATCCATCAGCGGGTTTTTCTTTAGCGAATTCTTCTGATTTGCTTTTGAGCCCTTGTGCTCTTAGCAACCGCAGCATCCTGTGGCCAGGCATTCCATAACTTAATTGTATATATGAAAAAGTAACTCTTTGTTTGAACTTGTGTCATTCAAGCTTCCTAATTTCATTTGATACCCCCTCGTTACTGGGTTAGAGGAGACAGCACACAGTAATCCTGCACTTACTTTCTCCCTGCCATTCATGATTTTATAGACCCTGTATTATATCCCTTCTCTTTTCCCAGCTGAAGAATCTCAGTCTATTTAATAATTCCTTTTATAAAAGATCTCATTTCCCTGTTTCTTTTCTACTTCTGCTATACCCTTTGGGATGGGAAACCAGAATCCCACTCAATATTCAGGATACAGCAGCAGCATGGATTTATAGTGACACACTTGGCTTCTGGTTTGTTCTGTATTTCTTTCTAATAGTTGTTGATACTGACTTGCTTTTCTGACTGCTACTAATTGCTATGCTAAATGTGACAGTCTGTGACTGTGGCTGCATGTCATGATTCCAAGATTTTTGTGTCCCCTCAGTGATTAAGACCAAATCAGAGCCCATTATGACCAGTGGATCATGCATTTAAGGTTATTTTTTCCCCCTTGTGAACTGCTTTGCATTTATCAATGTTGGGTTTCCTCTGCCATTTTATTACCCAGTCATTCTGTAGCATAAGGCCCCTCTGCAGCTCCTCAGAGTCAGCTTTCACTTTTATTACCCCACATGAGCAAACACTGCAGACGCATTACTTGCTCCTATTTCCTGATCCTTTTGAATATAGCCTACAGGACAATATACATACTAGGTGTTCGATATTGGGAGCAGCTGGCACCACAGAGTAATGCTAGAGGCAACCTCTGAGGCAACATGTGGATGCAGTCTGTGAAAAGGGGCCAGATTGAAGAGGGAGAGTTCAGCCTTCCTACAAGCTTTTTGGAGCTTCAGAGATGCCCTTGGCTCCTTTTCTTCTCCTTGAAAATGAAGTATGTAACTGAGGCACCTAAGCTGAAATTGAAGTCACCTTGGGCTCCATCAGTAGCCAGCAACGGCCCTCCTTAAGGACAAGTTAAATCATAGGTGAGCTGAAAGAAGTTTTCTGTCTCTTTCCATCAACCACAGAAGAAAATTGTCCATTCTTAAGCATCCAACTTAAGTATCTCCAATGAGATGGGATAAATCCAGACTTTGGTTTGTAGGCTTTTTTTGGTGAATTGTAGACTGTGCAATTTTACAAGCACAGGGAGAACAGAGTTATACGGTATCACCTAGGCTGGAACACTGGCTATTTGAAGCATGTTATAGCTGATCTATAATTCACATGCTTATTTTGACAGGCTGGCTCTTGTTAGTTTTCAATGGGTGTGGGAGGAAATAGCAGTGCATAAAACTTGCACATTACTAATACCATTGCCATATAAAACAAATATTTGAATAGGAAGTTTCAGAAATGATTCAGTGCTCTAGCTACAGAATATCCTACAGGAATTTTTTATAGTAACAGAATTAATGAAAAGCAAATCCTATTTCTCCACCATGGGCATAGGGTGGTCCCAGTGCAGCAGAGCCAATGTGATACTCTATCTCAGGGATAGAAAAAGCAGCCTCTACAGATTGCTGGCCCCCTGAGTGACTGAAGCTTGCTTTGAAAGGACTCCTTGAGCTGAGAGGTTGCTATATGCTTTTTAAGTGACTGCACCAGATCGTGTGTGGGTGCAGCAGACAGGGGCTAAAAGCCTTGAGCTGCAATACAGAAGCAATTGAAAAGCCACTCAGTTGTTGCCGCTCTACCAACTGCAAAGGAAAACTCTCTTCCCACCCCTACAGACTATTCTAACCACATCCTTTGAAGGTAGTGAAGCTATTTCACTCACTTAGCCCACAGTTTTCTCAACATTAAGTCATAACTTGAAAGCTACAGGGTGAGGAGATAATTGTTACGTCAGTAACAACATTTCATTCAGACAGTCATAAGCAGAGGATTTCTAGGTGCTGAAAATGTGATATGGCCACCAAACAAAGAAGCCAAAACATCGCTATAAAAATAACCACCTTTGCACCATGGCTTTTTAGTTCACTGGGAAATATTTTCAGGAAGTTTGGTCTCAGATCACTTTCATGTCTGAAGTGTGGCTGCTCCACTATGCAACGCTGCAGGAGTATAGTTAGGATCAGCCTGCAAACAGTTTGGAGCAGATAATTGTGTCTTCTCATGTCTTGTGCTTACTTTATCACAAAATATCTTCAAGCTTTCTTAGTTTGCGTCTCAGATCTCTGTTGAAAAATGGGGAAAAAGCACTTCATTAACTCCTGGAGAACAGTGGTTGTTTCAGATGCAGCAGGAAAAGGAGACATGAATTTGTGAAGCTAAGACAGATTTGATGCATCCTTGGCACCACTTTGGCAACCCCTACTATGTGCCCTGACACAACATTTTCTGTGAACTTCAACAGGAAGTTCAAGGCCAAGGAACTTGGCCAAGGAAAAATTCTATTTTTTTTCAATTTTCAGTAACTTTTAAAATGTTGATGAGTGTATAATAGGTTTTTGACACTGGAAAATCCACCTCAGACTGGAGAATCCCCTTTATCTTTTTGAAATAGGAAAAGCCTGTGTCTCATATCTGTGTTTTGCTCCTAGAATTTTTTTTAGATTGAAATGTAGTATACTACTATTTTTTACTTGCATCTATTTTAATGATCACATATATATGATACTGCAACAGGTGGGGTTATTTATACACATGGAAAAAGATGTTAGATCTGTAAGTTGTTCAAGATCTTAAAATAACTTGTGTACTACAGGAATCCTTTCTGTTAACCTTCGAAAAGGGTGGAGGTGTGGGGAGGAAATGAACATAAAGTCATTTTATTTCTGTCTCACAAAACATGAGTGAATAACCGTTGCCATCTAATCTTTCGATGTGGATCCCCAATCTGCTACTTACAGGCATTTCACATTACTTATTTTCCTGGCTTCCTCAGCTAGGAATATTGAACACAGGAATTTCATGTTTTCAAAGTGCAATGGAATTGAGAAGGGTATATTTTTTCCAGGTTTTAGGTATATGGAAATTAATGGAATGGATCCTAAGACTAAAGTAAAGAGCTGTCCCTTAAAATCAAAAGCTTGTAACATCCTGCAGCAGTGATGCAACAGTTCGCAAGACTGACTGAATAGCCAAGTGTAATTCTGATCCCTCTACTTTGCCAGGCTGTGACACTGGCAGATTTCCAGAATAAGCCAATTTCAGAACTGTGGAGCCTACAAATATGATCTTCTGTCAGTCACAGAGATTTCAGCTCCAGGAAAGGAAAGATTCATCTGGCAGATTATAATCACTACTGTAGGAGACAGTGAAAGAACTGATCTTTCCTATAGCGGGATGCCAGCTGCTCTGGGACTAGTCATCACCTTGAACTGTGCTGGGAAGCGGTGGTGACTTACCTCAAGTATCACTATGTCTCATCCTGCTCTTGTGATGCAAACCACTGTTTTTTCAATAGGTGCTACAGTGGCAACTCCCAACCTGTGCTGAAACAATGAAAATGCTTCAGAGTTTCCAGAGCCATCCCCATTCTGGGCTTTCACTTCCCTAAAAAAAAACGAGAAATAAACAGTGGAGCTGAAGCTCACACCTGATTTTTGGGCTTTTGCTGCAGGACAGACCAGCCATCTCTGGACCAATTCCCAGGGAATGCTCTGTCCTCCGCGCCCCATCACAGGGTAACAGCTATGTGTCTCTGTGGATCAGCGTGTGGCAGTAACCAAGGCTTCAGTTTGCAAAGCCATGGTTGGGGGAAAATTTATAACCGAGAGGTACAGTAGCACCTTGCATGTCCTGTGGGGTTTCCATCTCACATAGCACCCAGTGCCAGCATGCAGAGAGAGGGGAGTTAGGGCAAAGGCTGGTCATAAATTACCAAGGGAAATTCCTCAACACAAGCTGTGGGAGCCAGCACCAGAATGGCTGCATGAAATCAAATAACCCTGATAAACCAACTGGCTGTAATAAACAAATAGATCTGAAGATATTTGCTCCACAACAACTACAAGACTCTGTTATTTAGGTAGAATGATCTTCATAACTTTTTTCTAACCTGACTAATCAATGCCCCAAATTCTCTTTCCTTTCTAATCGTGGAAAATCATATAAAGGAATATACAGTGTCTGTGACAAACCTGGATCTCTTGGGTGGTCCTGATAATGGGATACTTGGTTAGACATGAGCTTTATTTTTGGTGAATTTTATGACTCCTGCCAACACCTTAAGAAGATTAGCATTTCTGGTAAGGGCTCAAAACATAAAGGGAAAACTAAAAGGAGAGCAAGTTCTTTCAAGAGAATAAAGCTGATGCTGTGGGCAATTGGAATGAGCTACATCAACTTTCAGAGATTAAACAGGGGAAACTGCAAAGAAGATTTACCAGTCGAAACTCTGTGTCATTAGAGATCGCTTTTTTTTTGCCATCAAAATAAAACTAATTTAAAAAATGAAACTGTATGTGTGTTTGCTTAGGAGTAGGAACAAACAACTATTCCTCCACCTACCGCTCAGCTGCTGCTTTATATAATGAATGACTACTCATTTTTAACACTTTTTGTGTCTTATCTAAATGAAAAAAAATGAAAGGACAATATTAATTCAGAGAAACAGCTGCCCATCTTGATACCTGTAATTATCTATTATAACTTAATATTATGGGTAAAACTGTAATAGTCTGGCGCTCAGTAGTTCCTTATTACAGTTATGAGCAAAGTTAGTTGACTGTCTGTTGTTAAGGTTGACTAACTGTGTTAGTCAAGAGGAACATTGTTTTTTGTTGTTTATAACCTTATCAGACTCCGACCAACTGAATTGAAAATACCCCTGCCAGACATCTGTCTCAACCTCTTTTTATGTGTTTCCTTTTGGAAAATATCAGCTAAAATGGTGTTTTGGAAAAAGAAAAAAGGACAATGGAGTCTATGTTTGGCTTCATGTGTGTCATTGGTGGGCTCTTTGAGCCCTGTGCTTAAACAGTAAAAAGCTAGAGGAAAAGAGAGGGGGTTTTGTCCTAGCGCCAGAGAAACGTTTTCGGTATCCCTGTGAAAAAAACCTACCTGGTCAAATTACTAGCCTCTTACCACCAAAATATTCTCCTTTTACATCTGCTTAGTAGAGATGAGACCTAAGTTCAGTTCACTGAAAAGGCCTCTGCCAAAAGCCAAGCAGGATTTTCTGTGCATTATAAGGGATGTTTTAGAAGTGCTGGACAGGAACCAGGCCAGCTCCTTCTCCCTTTTGGACTCTCCAGTCCTTCTACATTATTACGTAGGTATAAAATGACAGAATAGGTGCATATTTCTTTTGCTTTAATGAAGTACTCAAGTTACTGAGCCGCTCATCTTCCTCTGCATTTTTCTCAATGTCTCTTGCATTTGGGGTTTCCCAGTGGCTTGGCTTCAAGAGGTCAAAGATGAGCCTGTGCTGTGTATGACCTGTGCACGGTACTGTCCTGACCTATGGACCTTTTGGGTCTGCATGTGTTCAGATTGAATGCAGTGCCCCCCTTCCTGATTATGCATCCAGACCAGTAGATTGCTATAGAAACCATAACAAATAGCATCATTTCTGTGGCTAAGAACTTACATGAAGTAAAGCCTGAAGGATGTAAGACTTGCCGAGTTACGCAGACATGCCTCATGTACCCCTAGCTCCAGTGACTACATGCTACAGGATGAGGATGGGTGAGGGTTCCTGTTAGATTGCTCTGGACGGCTTCCTTCAGCATGTTGGGTTTTGTGAATCAGTTTTAGGAGACTTTTTGTATTGCCTCTATTCACCCAAATCACTTGAGTGGAGAAAAGGATCAGATTGAGACATTATCAGGTGTCTCTGCATCAGTTGCTAGATAGTAGTATCATGGAATCTCCCTGGAGCCTTATGCAGCCAAGCTCTGTAATGATTATCTATGGAGGGAGAACCACAAAGAGGTCAAGATGAGTTTAGTATATATTTTATACAAAGTACAGATTTAAGGTGATTTGTTAATAAAACTGGAGTCCTTACTTTGAACAAAAGGGCTAAAAAATTAATCTGTACAGCTAGCACTCTGTATAAAATGGAATTGATGAGGGAGAAAAAAGCTAAAAACTCGTAGAATGAATATTAAATTTACTAACATTTATATATGATAGAACACTCTTAAAAGGTTTATCTCTTGGGAATTTTAAGAAGTAGCACAGTTGTCAACTGGAGTGACTAGCCTGGCTCACTGTGAATAATGTTCAACTTCTTGCCCTTAAAGAAGAGGTCACTGTTTCAGTTATAGAGAAAAAGAAACCATACCATGTAATAAATGTTCAAAATATTGATTGTGTTTACCAGCAGGCAGGAGGGAAATAGTACATATAGCAGTTAGATACAAAATATCCCCTTCAAATTGTAATTACCTCTCTCTCTCAAATTAAAGGGTCAGACAGCAGAACACATGCTGGGAAAAGTTTGGATAAAAGATCAAATCTAGGGCAGATTGATCAATAGTATCAAGAAACTTGCAGTGAAAATTGTAGTGCTTTAACAACTTGCAGGATACTTGGGGAATAAGGTAAATATTCTGAGAGGGTGGGTTTTTTTAGGAGGGAATAAAAGAGATTTCGAAAGTTAAATCTCTCAGCTTTCTTATTACATCGTGTTTACATAATCATATCCAGATGCTTTAGGCAATAGTCGCTTCCTGTGCTTACAGTTTGCTGTTGTCTCATCATTCCTTTATTAATCTTTGTGAGGATTAGCAAAACAAACAAGATAACTGTGAAGCTGAAAACAATTTCATGCTACTTCCTATGAAAAATTGTTTTCCAAGGAGCAGTGTTATCTTTTTATATATCTTGGATTTTCTCAAAAAATGCTTTGGGAATTTTTTGCTATATGTATACTTTCAGTGTTGGAGGTGGCAAGGCTCTGAATTCCTCTCTCCTGTGTCACAAGTGGGTAGGATTCTGCATGCCCAAGACTTATTGCAGGAAGAAGGCATTGATTTTTTTTAAGTCTTCCAACCAGCCTTTGTATGTAAGACCATGCACACCTACAGTGGCCTGTAAACAACAGCACCTTTCACATTATTGTCTAGCTAAAAATAGACTATGCACTTACTATAGTATGACATTTACCAAGTAGCTATTTCCTCTGCATGTCAGCAGAATAAAATATACATAAATAAAATATCTTCTATACACTGAAAATAGCACTCTATAATCATCCCAGCACACAGCACAGAGTTATTGTGCAATGACAGCACACCTTGTTGAGTGATAGCACAGGGCTGTTGCCCTTTGCCTAGCAACATACCAAAGCATGGGATCAGAGTCTACACCCTGTCTTATTGCTCAATTAGGATCTGGCAAACGTCCCTCGATGTTACCCTGGCCCACATCCACATATTTTACTCACATATGTAACTTCACATTGATGTCATTAAGGGTAGACCTGGTTACATGTCTGCAGGGTCTGGGGTAGTTTGTGTCTCGGATTCTTTTGCAGGAATCAGACACACCGAAGGAGAGAGGCTTTCCTGGCTAATGTGGCACAGGTAGCATTTAGCAGAAAGTCATGCTCCTGAAAGTCTTAACTGTTGAAGAAGCCAAATAAATTGAGTTGAATACTGCCACAGAAGGGTTGCAAAATAAGGAAGTTAAAATAACCCCTGCAATCTCCTTGGAAAAGTATTCCACGTTACTTACATAAAAATTATATTTAAGATGGAAAATATGTATTCATATCCATATTCATAGCATAATAATTAAATATTTCAAAAATCCTGGGGTGTGTGTTTTATTTTAGATGTATTTTAAGTGTATGTAAATGAAAGGCAGTGGTCTTAAAGTGTTGTCATCCCAAGACTCTCATTATTCAGGATTTGATTTGTCACTTAGAGTCCAGGAAAGAAAGGGTCACTGCTTTTTTTTTTGTCCTGGGAGCCACCGTCTTGTTTTGTTTCAGTCGGAGGAGCCACCACCTTGAATTCAACCTCTGTGTTAGACATGCAGCTACTGGGAACTTCCTCTGCTTAAAGAGCAATTCAACTGTATGTCTGATTTTCATTAAATAGTAGCTGCAGAGTGAGGAATGGTAAAATATCTAAAAACAATATAAGGCCTAAGAATAAGTTCCCACTTCTTTTAGGTTTATCCTTATTTTTCTGTAACATTTAGTATTCCTAATATTGGCTTCAAATAATTTTAATTGTTTCCTGGTAAAATTTGACCAGTAATTAAGGTGATACTTCCTTCATCTTAAGAGTCAAAAGTACCTCACTGTATACTCATGGTTTTGAAGTGAATTGGACAAGATCTGGAAAAACACAACTCCCAGCTGGTCCCACTTCTCTCTGCACTGAAATATTGTTTCTTCCAGTACAAATAGAAACTCAACATCATGAAAATGTCTCCATAGATATTCTCTTGGGTTTTAGAAGACCTATCTGTAAAGGACGTTTTTATGTGCCTTTTTTATAGTTTGCACTAAATGGTGTTACAAGTTCTGGTGATCACAGAACCATGAACTGAAGTCTCAGTTCAGCCATACCCTTCACCTGGATGAAGCTCAAAGCTGGAGTGGTGCCTATGTCCCCTTAAGGTTGGGTGACAGCTTACCTGAATGTTGAAAAAATTGGGGTTTTGCTAGCTCATGCAGTTGCAGGAGAGCCCCAAATACCTGAAACATTGTCATGGAATAGGAATGTATAATATTCAAAGCTGTAGACAATCAAAATGGACCTAAAATTAGCATCTTTGCAAAATTATGGAAAATTTTCTGACAATAAATAGGAAATGGACCCAAAATTTTTAACATGAGTTCTACTAAAATTGTAGCACTGGCTCAGCCCTTGCTACAACTCAATGAAACCACACCGGAGAGATACTATAACTGAGAAATAGATTCTCCAGCATTGACTAAGGCACAAACTCATGGTTAAATTTTTTTTAATGGCTGGGACACTTTTGTTTTGTTGTGTGGGTGCTCTGATGTGTGATCAGAAGTGAACTCACATTGCACCCATTGGGGACAGCTAACATCATCTCTGTGTCCTACCCAGTTCCACATTTTCAAAACACTTTTAGTAATATGATAAGTTTGAAATTTCTATTTCTCTGAAATTCTCCAAAAGGTTCAAAACCTATTTGTGAAGCCAGGCAGGCAGACAGAAAGATGGTGAGACTGATGGGCAGGTATGTGGTTATGTTGGCCCCTCTTCCTTAGAAAACTAGATTAAAAAGTAAAAAAAAAAAAAAAGAAATAATAACTAATATTTTTTCAGCAGCTTTATAGCTTTAATGAAGAGCAGAATAATGCCTTCTTGTGAAAGTGAAAACTTAGTAAGACCTTGTTCTGAAAAGAAACTTAGATTTTCAAAAAATTGAAAAAGATGCTGTTTAAGAGCCTATTCCTACAATCCTGTATAAACAGACTGTACTCACATCAGTATAATCATTACCTCTTACATGTTTGAATGACGGTTTCTCTTACAAACAAGCACCCGGTGTTTCCTTAACAAAAGTAAACATATTAAACACACTGGAGGTTTTGAGTACTTCTATGTTTATATTCTACAAGACCATCAGTCTCATGTATGTATCTTTACTTCACCTTGTGGAAGATGGAACTTGTTTACTCTTATGGATCTGGCCCTTTCTCTGCCCCTGTCTTGTCAAAGGTATTGCAAGAAGTTGGTGATGTACACAGAAGGAAACAGTAACTGCATCCAAAAAGTTGGGACCATAAAAACAACCTTCCTCTGTTGCAATTGAATTGTTTGTTGCTTGAGACCAGAAAAAAATTACAGGCTTACATATACCCTCATTAGAGCTGTACATGACAGTCAAAAAGCCTTTCTTATTCTCATTAGAGTGCAACAGGGAGTGACGAGGCCAAACCTTTCAAAGCAAGGTTTTAAAATACAAATTACCCAAGTCATACATGGCACCTCACTGAGGAGCCTGATCCGCAGAAGCTCTGAGCACCTCTGATTCCCATCAAAAATTGAGACTTCCAGATCTTAAGGTTGTAAGGCTTTACAGCATAGGATTTTCCAGCAAATCTAAGCAACAGCCTCAGAGTCAGCATAGGTTGCTGTCACCACCGTTACCACTGCTGCCACAAATGCACTGCTTGTCACACCTCTTACACGGGAGTAGACATAATATGCCGCTTTGAAAGTCTTCAGAAAAAGAAGAGAGAACAGAAAGATCAGCATCTTAGGAGAGATAACACGCCTTGCAAATAGCTATATCATTTTTGCTGCACGCTAGGGAATGCACAGCTGGGCCATAGCCCTAGAAACCAGGCACACACCTTCTATAACTGCATGTTTCCCTACGTAGTGGGGTTCATCTGGCCTCACACTGAGTGCACGAGTGTCAATTCAGGGTGCATAGATGTGGACTATCATAATCGTCTAAAAAGAAACTATGGTGTGATCCCTGGTTTTACAGACCCATATATAATAGTACCAAAAAAGAATGTATTCCCTCTAGGTAAAATTCTTGCCCACATTGCAGGCATAAACAAGCCACGTGAGGGCTGTCATTTGGCCCTACAAGGAGATGTTTGCCTGATGCATTGGAGAGAAGGTGAGAACCATTTTGTGTATTTTATTAATACAAGGAATTTCAGTCTAGCAAGGAATGCTCCATGTTCATACAATTTGTTCTTATGTTAGCCCTAGTTTCAGTACCATCCTTTAGACAGGTGTGAATTTATCTGGAAGATGGCTGTGTGCAGTTAAGCCCTTTGTTGTCATTACATGTTTCTGCATCAAGTGTTGTGATAGTGCCACAGTCCCCAACTTCCCTCTTTAAGTCTGCATCTGAGTCTTCTTAGAAATATTGAATATTTACAGTACCAGTAATTTCTTAAAAAAATATTTGGCCAGCTGTATGATTTATCAGGGCTGGGCCTAAATTCTGTAGCCAGCTGAACATAGAGATTACCACTATTGTAAGTCATCCCCATGAGTTCAATGCTACTATTCCCTTTTGTGCAAATCCTGCCATGTGCATGCATTTGCAGTATCATGGCTTTAAATAGCATCTTTGTCACTTATTAAAGAGAGCAAACTCCTTCAACCTACATACTTACCTCAATCTTAAAAGTATATAGTGCTGCAAAGGAAAAAATTACTTGATACCAGACATTCAAGACTTCCAGGATTACTGTACGCTGCTAAAGGGCAGAAATGGGTAAAGGGATAAGTGTTGGTGTTTTTCCATTTCATTGTGAGCACAAACTCTTTTTGAAAGCGTGTTGCAGTTGTTTATGCTCTGAAGAGAGCAATATTTTTAGCTTTACCACTTACAGTACTGGGATGTATTGCAAACTTTTTGATTAAGTGTCGTGGGCTACAAGAAAAGCTTAGAGCTGTAATGCCTCTAGCACATTTTTAGGTAGTTGCCATGCCAACCATAAAAATTATGAGCAGAATGAATGCAAGAAGTTTTTTGGAAAATAAAATGGTGCAAAGTTAATGCAGGGTCCAAAGTTTTGGAACACTCTATTCTGTTGTTGGAAGATTTATCATGATCCATATATAAACCTACTGGTTATATCAGGAGTTCATCAGCTGTCACTAACTTAGTTTGCAGACCTCCAGAGGTTTCACTCAATGACTAAAGCATCTGTTTTAGCCTTTTCAGAATTTGGAATTGCTTTAGAACCATGAGCAAACCTTCAAGGAAAGAATTGTCCAGACTTTGTGCTTGAAAAGTGTATGTTAGGTGAATGTGAAGTAGAGAAAGAGAAGCATGGGATTCTATAGAAATTCCTAGATAAGATCTCCATAATGCTAGATAAAAGTTCAGTATATACAGAGAAACACAAATGTAAAAAAATTACAAGTATTCCAAAAACAATGCTCAAAACATTTGAAAATCAGTGGTGAGGTTAAGATAAAAGACATCTTACCAAGTCAGGACTGTCAGTGTGCCCATATACCCTGGGCTTTGTGGTGGTGTGTTGTGTAGCAACATGCTTATGATGAGAATGCAGTAGTCTTTGTAGTCTCAAAGTAAATGCAACTGATTTTAAAAAATGCATTGGATTTTTTTCCTCATGTGGCAAATTCCATGACATTCAGATGTCATAGTTGTGTATTTCTGTGCATTTATATATTTGTGCTACCATGTTTTCCAAAGGTGCATTCTTTTCAGAAACTGGAGATAAGGGGAATGAAGAAAAAAGCCCTTTCAAAGAATAGTGTTTGCTAGTGCCTGGGAGACAGTGAAATTTGAACAGCTAATTTCAAAGGAGGAAGGTATTCGTGAAACTCTCTGTGAAAGAACACTCAGCTCCAAGTCTACAGAGAACAGTCATTTAGCAACACAACTCTGTATAAAAAAAGACATCCCTCTTACAAATCACTCTTACAAAAGTACTTAAAAAAGGAAAGATATAAAGTCCACAATTCTTTAAAACGTGTTTGAAAATTAATTTAAATTTACACATGTACTAATTTACCTGTATATTCTTGGGCATTTCTGTCTGAGTCAAAGACAAAAGTGGAAATTCTGTATTTTTCATATATTTTCATACTATATTGTTCAACAAGTCTATTATATTCCTGCTTTAAGACCAATCTTTATGAAACCTCCAAAGGAATGCCTATGATAGATCTATAAATCTTTGAATATCAACTAAAACTATTTTTATAGATTTTTTTCCTCAACATCCTATACCAAAGATGAAATTTCCTATTAAATTTGTGAGATAACCCTTGCCTGCAATGGTAGGAAACAAGAACTTCAGGTGTTCTGCTGTGTTTACTTCAAAACAAGGACTTCAGCTCCTATTCAACAGAAAGGCTTCTTTAATATTAGTTTGTATTTTCAATTATGGTATGGGATATTTGGTATTGGATACTGGTCAATGGGATTACTTAGGTTTCCTTTTGTGGGAACAGGTCCAGGCCACTGGTGAGGTGCGGTCTCGGGTGTGTGGGTTTGGAGTGAATTTACATAGTTGTGAAATGTGTAAAGTGGCCAAAAATCCAGCTGTCTTTCTTTATTCATAATGTGAGGTAGAACAGGAGGAAGAGGAGGCAGTGGTGGTAAGTGGAGGACACTGGATTTTGCAATATGTGTAGGAAGACAGCCAACATAAAGAGGAAAAAGAATGCAAGCAGGAGCCAGCACACAGGCTACTTTACACAAGTTAGATGAATGTTTATCTGTGCCTTGCACCAGGTCATGTAAAGCAAGTACAAGGACGACATTTCCAGCTGTACCCTCATGTGAGGGTAATTGTGTTTTAACAATCCACACAACATATGTGAAAATAATTAATTAACAGTTAGCCCTTTGTAGTGCCCGCAAACCCCATGCTTCTGAGTGTGCACTTGAAGCCCTCTGTGCATTCATTTACCAAAGCCTCTGCACTTGAAATTTGAAACAATCAATTTACCCTTTGATAAGTTAATCCTCCTGCTCCCTTCCATCTCCTCTCTCCCAGACCCTACAAGGCTTCAGAAATTTGGATTATGGAAAATTGCCAAATGGATTCAATTTAGACCTGAATTACCGAAGTGATTGTATTTTAGAATTATCCTGGACTATGAGACACTGCCTTCTTCTCACACCACATTGCCACTACCCTGAATCTGCAGCTCCATTGATTGCAGCTAAATTTTACTCTCTGACATAGTCTGGTAGAAATGAGAGGAGATTCTGGCCCTGGTTTAAAATATTTGAACAGGGTAAAAGCCAAGAAGGGTTGGAAATTATTTAGCCTGCTATTAGGGGATATAATTAGACATACTTGGGTATAATTAGACTTGGATTAAATGAAGGGGGAAAAAAAAGCAGTAAGAAAAAAACAGCCTTGCTAACAGTGAGGTCCCTTATACGTGGGAATAAGGCGAAAACGTGTGAAAACCACAGGGGAAATTAAATAGGTGACAGGATAGGTCTTTTATCCCTAATATTAAGGAGGACCAGCTTATACCCCTTGTTTGCTGAGCAAGGAAGAAGGGATGTTCCCCAGAAATCCACAAGCACGGCCTGTAGTTTGTGATCAGGGATGCCATCGTACTCAAGGTATCCCCATCTGACTGTGGCATGTTGAACGGGATGCGTCATCTCTCTCCAGACCCTTGTGGGTTTCTTTGCGTAAGGCACAGTGTTATATTAGGTAGGGTCTACAACGAGCCTTTTTTACTCCTCCAGCAAAGGTGAGGTTGTTTCTCAGGAGGCTTCATTAGAATGGCATAGGAAACATTGATACTGGCACATCAGGCGATGACCCAGCAGAGAAAGTCCTGAGGCTTTTCTGGGGATACGCTGAGAATTAAGGCATTTTAGCTCCACACAGCAAACCATTCACAACTTAGGCCACAACTTTGCAGTTCTAGTAACTGAGGCTTACAAAGGTCCACCGCAGACTTTTCCTCACAAAGTTAGCAAAAATAAAAACAAAACTACTGAAAGAAGATTATTAAGGTGGAAAAATCAAGCACTCAAAATGTAGAGAATTCAACTAACTTAAATTCAACTGTGTGCAATCCTAATTCTACCCCTTTGTGTGTTTTGATACAGTCTTTAATTGCATAATCACATACTATTTGGTGAATAATTCCAGACCCAGGGCCGATTTGGGATTGTGTGAACTAAATAAGGCATGAGACCACACACAGTGAATAAAGTGGATAAAAAGGAATATTGAACAGCTGCCTTGTTTACTGAGCACCACCCACTAAATGAGACAGTGATTCTGCAGAACTAAAAAAAATAGTACATGATCAATATAATTAAATACTCAATCATAATGCTTAAGTACAAGGAATTGCAGAGAGGCTACATGGACAAGTCAAGCCTCCTTCCCTAAATCTTCCATTTAGTCAAATCATACTTGTTTTGCTATTTTTCGCAGGTGCCAAGAGTGCCTTCTCTCACTCTCCCCTCCCAGTGACTGCAGTGCACTTCTGATTCAGTTAGACTTAATCCGACCTACCCTCAGTATAACAGCTGGAATTGCTTTCTCAGCCTGTTTTCCTTTTATACAGTGTTATAGTGAAGGTGAAGTTCCATGACTGCATAGCTAAGGGTATATATATGCCATATATAGAACAAAGTGCATTTGATTTGGCATTCAGATAATGAATGTCATTCAGCACAAGTAGTTTTTGTGTTAAAATGTCGGCATGTCATTGATTGTCAAACCATTTCTTTTTCCATCCTCTGAAATACAGAAATCTTATGATGCATCATCTCCATAGATATCATGATACATCACTCAAAAGTATCATAGGAAAGTTTCATAATTCCATTTGGCCAGGAATGCTTTGGGAGGATCTGAAAAAGGTAGCAAGCTTCCTACTCAAGGTGTGGGTTTTCTGAAAGCCTTCCATTAAATACCTGTTTTAAAAGGCAAAGAAACATGAAAAATCACTCCTGAATAATGAGCAGAAAAATATGTTTGAATCTACATGTTTATGATTTTAAAACTATTTTTGTCTCCTCCCTGATGGCTCATTTTTAAAAAAACAAACAAAAAACCCAAACCCAGATCATAGAATCATAGAATGGTTAGAGTTGGAAGGACCTTAAAGATCATTGAGTTCCAACCCCCCTTCCATGGGCAGGGACACCTCCCACTAGAGCAGGTTACTCAAAGCCCCGTCCAGCCTGGTCTTGAACGCTTCCAGGGATGGGGCATCCACAACTTCTCTCGGCAACCTGGGCCAGTGTCTCACCAACCTCACAGTAAAGAATTCTAATCTAAATCTCCCCTCTTTCAGTTTAAAACCATTACCCCTCATCCTATCACTACACTTCCTGATAAAGAGTGCCTCCTCACCTCTCCTGTAGGACCCCTTCAGGTACTGGAAGATCAGAGTTTCCAACATTAAGATCAATGGATATCTTTGCCTAGATTAAAAAAAAAAGCATATAATTCTCTCTAAAAAGTATATGAGAGGAAGTACAACCCAATGTGAAAGGTAGGAGCCAGGAAGCCAGCAGGGTGTTCCTTTTTGTACCACGCTGGTTTGCTCTCAGCCTTTGGAAATCACGTCATCTGTTTGTGCATAGCTTTCTCATTTGTAAAAAAAGAGATAATGTGCTTCATAAATTCTATAATGCATATTGAACTCTGATTGACTCTGAAGTTCATTGCAGAATTGCAAAGTATCATTCTTAAAATTTGTCCATAGATGAAAACCTGTCCATGTTAACTGGTATTTCCTTCAGGTCTCTCTAAGACTTCAGAATCCATTGATCCTGATTTCCTAAAATGTTTGGTTCTTTGAGGTGTAGAAGTGAAAATTTTAATCACCTGACATTTTAAGAATGAGTAGCTCACAAATCTACACATCTAATTTAAGCATGTATTGAGTATTTTTCTTGACTGAGGATCTGTCATGCAGCATCTTGCAGGACTACATCAATGTAATATGCTGTTTAAGACTAATCTTGAGATACACTGCTTCTCACAAGAGTTACTACCCTCCGCTTCAGAGATATATACACCTTATGCTAGGTGAAAAAAAAATATCTGGGTACCTCTTGCCTTCCTCACAGAGGTGTTGTGAGCCTTAATGTGGTATTCTTTGAGCTGCTTGGATGAAAGATGCTCAGTGAAGTAAAGGTATTTTTTATGTCTCATTAAACATGAAAAGAAGGATAAAGTGAGACTAAGAAACAAAGCAAAGAGGAAAAAAAAATGTCTCTAAAGGGGATATGAGTCAGTAGTGTCAGCCATGCCCATTTGTTTGGGTAACTGAAGGTCTCTTCATGTTCTGCAACTTTGCTATGCAGCAAGGAGGTATTTAAATAGATACTCTACCTGCCATAAGAGTACGTATACTGTTTGAAATCCCCTGTCTTTGCTCAGTACCCTCTCACACAATATATCTTTGAACTGTTGCTGAATGGATAATCTATATTTCATAATTCAGACTGTCAGTATTTCCTTTACATAATTATAACAGCAGGAAATATATAAGGCCTTTGTGGAACTTGAAAACTCTATTGCCTTGGGCCATATTTAATGTGCAATAAATTATTCAGCAACAAGGCACTCTCCATTCTATTTACAGTAAGTTAGAGCTAAGTGTGTGAGGTATACATAACTAACATGAAACAGTATTTACTATCGCTGCCAAGGCTGAAGTGTTTTCTGAAGCCATTAGTCTCGTATTCAGTGAGCCAAATCCCCACCAGGTGAAAACTGGTATAGCCTCATTGAATTTACCTTGAAAGAAAGGGAAATGGGAAAGATGACCTCTCTGATCTCCAGCTAAGAATCAGAAAGGTCAAGGGATAAGTGTTGTGGTATCCCACTTTTTAAGTAGGTTATAGGATATTCCTTGCATTTACTTCTCTGCCCAAATGCATATAGTGCTTTTGAATGGCTGTCTGTCAACAACAGTGTTGTTGGAAAAATAATGCTAGCCTCTTTGACTGGATCCACCAGTCTACTTTAACATATGCCTCAGTTCTGTCCACTGATGGCAATCAGAATGGGTTGTGCCTCATGTCTAGCCTTTGCTCCTGACAAAAAGGTATTTTTGTTACATGGAGTTTGTTCATTGAGATCTAGATTTTAGACACCCATTTGATCCATGTAAGTTTTCATATGCTCAGACTGGACCCGAAACAGCTTTTAGATATGTTTATATATACGTGTGTATATATATAAAATCCTTTTCTACTAATGAACAAGTCATCCACCCCAACAACCTTAATGTTACTCTGAATGCAGCTAGCAAGGTACATGTGCTACAAAACAGTCCTGTAACAGGTGAAAGTTGGCTTTATTGAGTAGTGAGAGTTCAGGGTAAAATCATAGAAGCCAGAATTAAAATAAGGTGTGTGTGTTGGCAAACTCTAAGAAGGGCAAGGTTTTTGTGACAGATCAAAGGAAAAAGAAGACATCTTGTTTTATGTTGTGTTAAATATACCAATTACTTGCTGATTACTTTGTTCCCTGAGTCTCAAAAGACAAGAAAACCAAGCTCCTCCTTATATATCTTTCTAGATTCACAGCTCCCATCAGTTCTCTGCTGTGACCCAGCATTCTCTCTGTGTAGGCAGTCTTTGAATTTCTACGGAAACAAAAAGGGTCTACTTCACCTCTGATTGCTGCCAGGAGTAAAGGAAACCTTTCTTAGCAGCAGTTACATTTCCTGTGGGGTTTCAGCGTATTATTCTACCTGGCTGTCCTCATTACTGGGCATGGGAAGCACTCAGCCTTGACAGGAGAGTGCCTGCAGGAGTTCCACCCAAACCCTTGTGCTTTATGAGGTAATTTGATGTTCCTGATAGTTAAAAAGGTTTGCATTATGAGCAAGACTGTTGGCTTGTGAAAAGGGGAGGGGGTAAGTTTAATGTCTGAAATGGTCAATTCCTAGAGGTTTCAATGGACCATGAAGTAACTTGATCATTGCCTGACCATGAAAAAGAAAAGGTGGAAGACAGCTTTGGTGAAAAAAATTATCTTCTCATGTTCAGTGGATCAGCTTCTCCAAGTGTATGGTCAATAGCCTGCATTCGTGAGAAAATGGAGACAGCCTGGGTTGTACTCCTTGCTCCAAGAACAGTTCATTTCATATTTTTGGAATAAGAACTAAGTTCATGTCTTCACACTGGCAAGTAACTTTACTCAATTACCTTTAGTGGATACAGGCCTACTGGAGTATCAAACTGACAGGGAGAGAGGTGTTTGCTGTGCACCCACACTACTCCAGTCTACAGTTGGGTCGTGAGTGTCCTCTCCTAGTAAGCAATGGTGTGTATTTTAACTCCTTTCTGTGAGCAAAGGAACTCCGCTTTTTTAGTTGAACACTAAGATACTGAGGAAAAGTGAAGGCTCTGCCTTTGCTGGAAGGGAAGAGCAATCCCTTAGGAGACAGCAAAGAGTTCCTCTAGGTTGTATAACTTTGTAGGCTGAGTCATGAGCCAGGTATTGAGTTGCTATTGTTGTATTGGAAGAAAGAGATGTGGCTGAGCATGGATAGAAACAGAACTGGCCACAGCTGAGCTGATCACTGGCTCATACCTCAGGGAGTACAGTCTTAGGTTTTCCACCTAAGTTAAAGTTCTCGATCTTTCTCTCTGATAGAGCCTAAAGCAGCTTTCCAAAATTAGCTTCATTAGCCCTTTTCTGAGACAGATCTTCTGATTTCTCAGAGCTTATGTGGCAAAAAGTTGAGAGTTTTGGGCCATGTCTCCTTAAAACTTAACTTGAAAAATTCTAAATTAAACACTTTCTTTTTTCCATGGAATGCTGATGGCATGCAACTTGACTGTCAGCAGAAAGGAACCAGTCAGTGTACACTTAGCCCTGATTCTGTAACTCAATTTCTTGCAAAACTTCTATTATTTAAGAAGAATTTTCTAGTAACAGTAATATGTAGGAGCAGGTCCACTAAAATAATAATAAGCAGCAGCATATATTTTATTTTTATTTGCTCTTATGGATGTCTTTGAGCTTTGTGAAATCAACTCAGCAAGTTTTAAATGTACTTACAGAAGGAAGAGTCTCTGCCTACCAAGTTGATGGTGGAAATTGAGAATCCTTTGCAGCTGCTGCTGTGTTATTTACAATACAAGTTTGGATCAAAAGATGGGTTTTAAAGAATTCCCAATGCTTTACTCTGCTGCCAAATATGTTCAGCTTTTAACAATGTTGAAACAGGCATTTCTACAGTGGCAGTTCCTCTAGGGTGATAAATCCCAGTTTATGTTCCACAGACGGAAGGTCTCCATGATCATTCTGCCTGTGTTCATAAGCCAGGATTCAAAAAAATCACACAAAAGGAAAGTTTAAAGTCATATGCTATATTTGCCCTCATTCCCTTCCACTCTCTCTAATTAAAGAACAGGCATTCTTTCATTAAATATCTTCTTTTCAACATTTCATTTTTGTTACTAAATGCTCCTTTCTACTCACATGCTTGACATTACTGATAGCTGTAGCCACCCAATATGATCCATGTTTCTTGTGATTTATTACATACT
Organism: Numenius arquata; assembly: GCF_964106895.1. Lineage (NCBI taxonomy): Eukaryota > Metazoa > Chordata > Aves > Charadriiformes > Scolopacidae > Numenius > Numenius arquata. The sequence continues at coordinate 47,410,872 of NC_133584.1, read as the reverse complement.
GAATCCTTTATTGCACTTCTAACTCGCTCAGAGTTTGCTTCTGTCTGACTTCCACAATACTTTGCAAGAAACTCAAGTGCTGGACAGTGTGATTGCTAAACTGAGATTTTATATGCAGCTCTCTGAGCTTTTAAAGTTGCACTTTCTAATACAAGTAGAAATACATCAAAGAGCCATGTGTACTGTTGTTTTTCTTCTCTACAGCTAATCCCTGTGTTTCGGCGGTGCCTTTCTATTACACTGATTACAAAACACAGTTTTAAGTCAAACAAGATTAAAAAACATAGTACTGTGACTCCCAACCTAATTCCTGACAAATCTGGGATGCACCAGATGCTCCTTCCCTCAGGATGAAATGATACATGGCTTTCTTTGTATTATCACTGCACAGACATGTTTACTCCACCTAACTTGCTCACACTGGGCAGAAGAAAAGACTGTTTAAGGAGGGCATGCTTTCAAATGCATTGAGGAATGGAAAGGGTAGCAGGAAGATTTCTTGCCTCCTCACCTTTTAGTGCCCTTGTTCACATCTATTTTATTTCAGAAGTTCTTTGGAGGAAGGAAGTCAGTGGGTCTATTGAGCCTTTAGCTGTTAAATTGTGGGAGCTGATGCTCATTCTGTGAGACAGTCAGGAGATTCTTTCCTGTACATGAAAAAAGGCTGAGAGCTGTCAAATATCATGATCTTAAACCACAATAAAAACTCCAGCTTTTTCACTCAGATGTTCTTAAAGAAATCAGGAAGAAGGCAAGCATAGTTTCAAAACAAAAGCAAAATCCTTTCCAAGTCACCTTTTCAATTCCAAGTGCAAGAAATGATAATTATTTATAGACTTCATTAAATTAAAGTCTGTGAAGTCCCTTAACCACTGGTAAGCTAGAGCAGATCAGGAGTGCCAGACTGATTTCTTTTCCACATAAACAGCTCCTGGAAGGACAGGGATTGGCAGGGACACCGTGTGGTATTCTGCAACTCATGGTCTAGGTAATATTTCAGGAAATGTGATGCATGTGAGCTACAGGCCCAGTCCTGCATCTATCAATGTTAGTGGTGACATTTCTAATGATTTCATTAGGAGCAGGACCAAGCCTGCTTTCAGAATTAGGTGCTCTCAGTGTTTCAAAGGTATACAGAGGAATTGCCAGGAAAATTGTAAATCAAGAGATAAATCTATGTCAACAGGAAGAGAGATCCAGTTTGGGTCTCTGTTCATGTTTGCAGGAGTGGATTATCATTTGACTCTGTGTCTGTAGCCACATAGACCCAGACAGACCCATTATACACAGGCAGTGATTTGCTCTTTCTGCCTGCAGCCAGTGTGAGCTACCTTTGTTCATGCCCCAGCCCTGTCTGTCGAGCCTGAGGACAGTGTTGGTGCAGTAGCTCCACAGGATGGTTACCAATGACTGCAAAAAGAACAAATCCCCACTGTAGATACAGCCTGAAGCTATTTTTGTGACCTGGCAGGATGATCTTTAATATTTATTGCTGACTGTAAACTAAGTAGGCACCAGAAACCAAGCAGAGGTTTGTTCACCTAATCTACCTGTTACAGCTCCACAGCCTGGGGCTTTTTCAATAAAAGCCTGGACCTGAACATCACTAAACAAGTGGACTCATCATGCAGACAAGCTCTCTTACCCCCTCATTAGTTAGGAATAAAATAAACTGCAGCAAAATTTTCTTCTGTGCAGACTCCACAACCTAAGGCTTTATTCAGTCAACACCGATCATAGGAAAAGTATTTAATAATGGGAATAATGTTTCTAAGACTTTAAGCTCCACCATGGTTTCCTCAGTAAAATCACCTTTAAGACAAAATATTCAAAAAATAGCTCTGTTAAGCTGTTACTGAAACCTAAGTACTATCAATGTAGGTTAAAATGTCAGTACTGAACTTTCTTCCTCATTGGGTAACTCTTCATGCTTTTCCTTTTTTGACTATGTATGGTTATTCTACAAGTTTTAAGTTACAGCTGAAAGAATCTTTTCATTTAAATGTAATGTTTACTTTATACTTGGGAGGAAAAATATCAATAAAATTATATACTTCTCTTTGTGCTGATTGCCCTTTTCTGATTTAATTTCAGTTCCTAATCTCAATCTAGAAACTGTTTCCTGGGCCTTTGCTGAAAATTCAAGATTCCCCAAATCAGCAGCAGCATAAGTGTTCTTCAGTTAATTTAGCCAACATAATTGCTTCATCAAAGGTCATGAAATGTGTAGCTCTGGAACATTAGACTGAGTCCAAACCTAAATGTGTTCATGTGCACAGATACTAGTGAATGAAAAAAAACTTCACACAGTAATGACATCTTCCCAGGATTAAACAGCAACTGGATCACTGGGAATCAGTAAAATAAAAACAAGGGAGAAAAATACTTAATTTTGCTCTATAGAAAAAAAGTAAAGTTTAATATAAATTAGTGTTGTGCTGCACAGAATAATAATAAGGTAACTGCAAACTAGCAAGGGAGAGAAACTGAAAGAAAGCAATGCTTTTACACTACTGTTCTGTATTCCTGGTATATCCTTCCTTAACATAAGTGTTAACGTTAAATATAATGCAACATGGTGCCAAATGCTTCAGAGTTGATACGGACTGGGAGTAGGCTCTGTATGTAAATGTATCATTGCAAGGGTATGTGAGAACAAACCACTCCGCCTACATAGAGAGGTGTAAATAGATGCATATACTCCACATAGAACTTGATGATAGCATGGTTCTCATCTATAATCATTAGACACTCTCAGACCCAATTTAAAAGGGATTGTCCATCCTTTCTGAATTGAATTTTTAGTAAAGATACTGAAAATGTCTATATAAACTGTCTGAGATGATTTTTCAGAATGCTAACACATGCTTTAAATGCTTCCCTGTATGAAATGGTTGGGGGAGTACAGCACAAAGTTTGAATAAACCTTCAGATTCACTGATGACACATAATGGTAGGAAGGGATGGATTGCACTATAGGTTAAACAAGTGTATTTCAATTGGAAAAAAACCAGCAATTAGAAAACACTTTCCTTCACGTTATTGGAAATGTGTGTCTGCCTGCCTTTTAATTACAGTGTGTGGAGACACTGTGCTGAATCACCCAACTTGGTATGTTCTAGAGAGCTTATTGTCATCATCTCCATCCATGGACTCCACCTCTCACCTGATAAGAGAGAATAAAAACAAGTGCTGTGATCTGGGGCTGATTCATTAAAAATTTCACAGGCAGACAATGCATTATAGATTTTCAAACCATTAGCCTAAGCAAATATTAGAAAGCACACCAAAACAAACAAAAAAATAGGCCTACCATTGGATGATTTATCTCAGCTGTAAGTCAAGCACTTGGAAACAGTAGTCAACCAAACCTCTGCCCCCATGGTGGAAGAACTGTAATTCTGTGCCCTCATGTAAGAGGTTAAAATAGGATTTAATTTGTTATGAATTTGCCCTTAATACCTGCAAACCAGCATTTTTGGAATATGAACTTCTGTGGACAAGTTCATAGACAAACTTTCATGAAAGATAGCAAGTGTGATGATAAACTGGATTAACAGGAACAATTTGGAGAGCATAATGTGACATTGTTGTGTCTATGCTGGAAGATGAATGGTACTTTACACATGGAAAAATGGTCCTGGTACTTTTACCGAAAAAAGTAAGTGAGTGACAATGGTGGTGACCGAGTTTATCTTTAGAGTTCTGTCTGTTAAGATCTCCATCTGTTTTTAAAGTCTTATCTTCCTGTGCTCATGTTTGCTCATGGCCATCTCTAAAATTTCAATGGCAAATGAATGAGTTGTTAGTAAGTCTAGAACTGTAAGACTAACAGAAAGAAATGAAGCCTCTCATCTGCTTTATTTCTTAATATTGAAAAGCTTTTACACACATAGGTAAATTCCAGTGAACTCTAAGGCATGTGCCAAAACTAAGGTGAATTGAGACTAAGTTTGCAGATGACTGGAAGTGAACAGAAGATAAGCAGCAAAATGCTACTTAAAACAATCAGTATCCCCTTTTCATAAGCCAATGTGTATTTTCCTGTGTGAAAATGCAAGTGATATGGGATTGATCTTCTTGAAGAACTGGGAAATTAGCCGTATCCTGATACTTTTCCTTTCAAGTGAAGATTCTTAAATCCATACAGAGCATTATTGTTTGTAAATTTTCTTTTTGTAATTTTATGATTTTCCTAGAGGACTTGAGAGTTTCTTGTGCTACTTGGGAGCTTCTTCACTGACTTTTCACTGTTCTACTTCTTTAAAAATATATTCACCTTTTTTATCTTTTGAAATAAAATATTTTTTGTACTTGGACACCCTGGAACATATACAGTGGGAAGTGGTCTCTACAATGTATACTTGTACTACCTTGATACTATTACTTTAGTTTGGAAGAGATCCAGTACTTCATTCAGCTACATTTTTGAGGGCTGAAAGAGCATGACCGTGCCTGTTGACTCTGTTGAATTTCCTAGCAACCATTGTTCCTTGTTTTTTCCCTTGTATTTTTTTACATACCCTGTTTCCCCAGTTTCCAGTAATCTGAAAAACATTCATTTCTTGGGAATTAATGGCATCTCAAAGCATTAACTCTGAGCGGTGGCACAGATGCTTCTCTTCTGGCTTGTATCAGTGAGATGCAAGTCACAGGACAATTACAGATAGGAAGTGGAGGGGAACTAGTCAGCTACATCACACGGGCTCACCAGCTCAAAGCACATTAGTTTGTTTTGTTGCCCCTTCACATGATATAATCCCGATTTTGACGTTATATTATACTGACCTTTAAGTTTACTGACTAAAGAGAACAGTTATGTAACTGGGATCAGCTAAACCAAACAGAACAAAAATATGAAGAGATGGAATCCAGACCTAGGAAAGTACTATTACAGAAATAAACCGCTGTTCACAAATTTTGCTGATCAGCCTGTTTTGTTACAGTGTTAAAAATGTTTTCCTTCAAAAGAGAGCCTCCGAGTATGAGACAGTTCCTTTAAGTCTTCTGTCCTAACAAGATAACTTCTTACCTGTTATGTCAGAAAGACATGCTAAATGGTTCATGAGTCCACGTGGAGGTGAGAACAGATGGACAGAGGCATGTATTAGTGCTTTGTTTCTTTTTTTAAAGTTACTTTAAATACCAGCAGGTGTAATATGCTTTTAAGTAGAGCAGGCCCTGCTTAGCTGAAAATAGCTAATGCTATTTAAAAACATGGCCCTCCTAAGAGCAGGTAGCTCTTGAAGGAATCCCAGAGTAGAATGGAAAGGAGGGCTCTGAAACCAGCTAAGATTAGTGTGGGTTGGGTCCTGGATTTCCTAGGGGTTGTGTGTGTCCCTAAAAAGCTCAATATGCAATGAGTGCAAGAGGAATAGGACTGAGGACAGGAAAGAGTTATGGAGGTGGTTATAAGATCTAGCTGAGCACAGAAGAGTCCTCCTTCTAACACGAGAAGTTGACTTGGAAAGCAGTGTGGGCCACAGTGAACAGAGCCCATCTCACCTGAGAGCCCTTCTCACCTGTCTTGGACGGTCTGTGTGGCCCTTCTCTTCTGACCAAGCTTGTTTTCATCTTCAAATGCTCAATATCTTCAACTCTGATACCCTGAACTCTCTAACACTTCCCCTTTCTTCTTATTCTTCTACCCTATTTTCAAGTACTTGCTATTTTTTTTCTCTGCTGTGGGGTGTTTGTCAGTTGAAAGCTTTAAGGTAAGAGTGACTTGAGGCTTAGTCGGCTAAATGACCCCAATCAGTAAGGCCATAGCGGGAGAGCAAGTGCTGTTCAGGGAGCTAGGGGCTGTCTCCACAGCCCATGGAGGTAGGTGTACACGTAATGCACAGTCTGCTCCAGGACATCATCCTGGAAAGCTGCTGCCCAGCTAGCTGTAGAGCTTTGCTGGTCCTGCGAGCAATCAGCCTTGGGTTCCCGCTTTGGCTGCAAGGAAAGGGCAGGCTGCAAAGCTGTAAGCGCCTGGGACGACTCTGTGCTGCAGCTCGGGCTCAGAGTGGAGGCTGCCTGTTGAGGGAGAAGGAGGGCAGAGGTCTGATTTTAGTGTGTCCAAGATTTCGCCTCGAAGGATTTTTACTGCCATATTCAAGTAAGTGGAGTTTACATTTATTGTATCAGAATGTACAAGCGCTTCAAGCACATTCTCTGCTGGAGACTCTTATGTTATGACAGACAAGCTTCTCTGTGAAGCTCCATGAGCAGCCAAGACTGTGAAGATCTCTTAGGCTTTTGTTTTTTCATAAAGGTCAGGCCACGGGAAGGAGGGAAATCTGGAATGAGCACACGGTGCATGTTCTGCCCGGAGAAGGGTGGGAATACACTTGTTTACATCCTCTCTCCCCAGCTTCCTTTCTAAACAGTAGGCAGCGGGCCTCAGAGACTGTCTCTTGGACTTCTTCATTAGGGATTTTGCTCTCTGGCAAGAGGGCAGTCATTTAAAAGCCATTTGTTTGTTTTCTTTTTTTTTTTTTTTTTTTACGTAATTCAAATCTATCACTGGACTCTGCACAAGAACTTAGGAAGCAGGAAGCCCTGAAATAGGCTTGAAAACCAGAGAGAAATGGTATTTAATGGAATAGGTTTTTTTTTATTATAGAAGCAAAATTCTGCCATTCAGCAGCAATGCAAGTAGTGCGTGTTACGAATGTTGCTTGCACCCTCTACTCTAAAGTCTTTCCCTCCCTCAAGCAATGCCCTTCACCTACAGTTTGTGTTATTTAAAAATTTCTAGTGCAGTTTGTGTTATCTAAATATGGTAGCACTTTTAGAACAGACTAAAACAATACTCTAGTGTTGTACTTACCTTATTTTGGCTGCATATTACTTCTACATGATATTTTGTACATCATACCTTTTCTATTGTTCTGTATTTGCTGTTCTATCGACTGCCTTGACTTGCAGATATGCTTCACTACCCATTGATTGTATCTAATGTTTTCCCTGTTCTTTTCCAATGTTGCTATTTTTCCACTTCATACTCTTCTTCTCCATTTACTTGATTCTTGTCTGCAGACCGTACGTCCTTCCTGATTTTATCAGATTGCGCTTCTACTGAAGGACAGGAGCTGTCAGGACCTTATAGATTATCTCAGTACTTTAAAAAAATCTGAAACAAAACTGGGATTTGTTTTAGTTCTAGCTCAGTTCTTGTGCCTATATATCAGTCATGGATCAATGAAGTCACGCGTGAAGAACTAGCAATATTTTTTTTCCTTTAAAATCAAACGTTCCTGTCAAGTTCCTCCCAAGTTTCCATCTCTAACATTGTCTCTAGCTCCATGGCTTGCTATGACTCCTGACTCCTTCTCTAGACATTTATAACAATTAAAACATAGCATTTTTTTCCTGAAACAAAAGCTTGCTTAGGTGCCAAGGAAAATAACCTTTAAGACTATATGTAACAATGCCATCTGGTGACTCCTGCCATAACAAGCTTTTTCCTCTGCCTTTGTGTCCCACTGCTTCCTCCCTCCCTTTACCATCCATGTCATTGCTCATTTCCCTAACCCTTCTTCTCCTTGCTTTTCCTCCTCATCAATGCCAGTATTTAAGAGTTGTAATACTTCTTTACTGTAATGTCTCCTTTTTGTTCATAATATCTTTCTCTGTTGATGCCCTTCCACCACCACAGTATAGGTTCAATGCTAGGTCTTCCCTCTCATTTTATTCTGGTATGCTCTCTACATTTGAAACTTCCCTGAGCTTTTGTATTCACTGTTCATCTCAAATGTAGTTGTACTATGTATCACTTTTTCACCTTGTCTACCAACCAGACAAACCTATATATTGTCTTTTATTTCTGTTTATAACAGAGAACACTTTCTCCTGCTTCTACTTTTCTGCCGCTCGTTCTCTAGAGTTGAATGAAGCAAGAGACCTCATTACTCCTTTCCCTCCTTTTCACTATAATCTAGTCACTATCCCGATTTTTTTTTTTTTAATTTAAAAACTTAATGAGTAAATTTCCTGCTCTAGTCCTTTCTTTTTCTTTGGCCCCTTCATACTAATGAAAGCTTTTTTCCCTGGAATGCTGATTGTAGAGAGTGTGTTATGGCTCTACAATGGGACATGGAATCCTGATGGGAAGCAAAGCTCAAAAGACCTTAGGAACTTTAGCCATCAGATATGAACCCCTCAAGGTACACTGACATTTTGGAGAGTAAGAATGAGAGGACTAAGAATAGGAACAAGGAAATGTTATTGGTAAAATACTGCAGCCAGTGCTTTATCAACTTCTAAAAGGTTATATTTACAGAAAGAGTTGAAAAAGAGATGTATTTTTTTTAATATATATGTGAAAGATGTCTACAATGGAAGATTTACATCTCTTGCTTCCCTTATTTAAAAAAAAAAAAAAAGAAAAAGTTGCTTCATTTTGTCTTATGAGGATGTAATATAGAAGAGATTTCTGGCAATAGACAACAGGAAAAAAATTGACAAGTTCAGACTACAAAAGTAAAATAAAGTTTTATTCATGAGGAAAAGCAGCCAATGGAATAACTTAAGTTAGGGACTTGAAGGCATTTATTATCACTTCTAAAAAAATACAATACAGCTGAGAATTCAGACCAGTTGTGCTGAAGGTGTATTGCTGACAGAAGTCAAACACAACCATCTACATGGTCCACTCTAGTCCTGAATGGCTGTCCTTAAACTAAGGGTCACGATGTGGTCATGGCATATATAGATAGAAGCTGCAACTCAGTGGAAATTCAATTGCAAAAATGGATCTTGCAAGCAGAAGTTTAAGAGAAATCTGAATGTGAGACTATGAGTGAAGTCTTTTGCTTAAAAAGTTTGGATGTGAGAGAACTCACTTCCCACGATATCTCTGTACTCTGTGGTGTTCTTTCTACCTCAGTAACTGTTTTTCCCCAATGACATCCTGAGTGAATCTACCTGTTGCTGTCTTCTAAGGACTGTGCCAGATAATACTTCTGCCTCAGCACCTTTGTTCTTCTTTCCTATTCCACTCTTTCCTATTCATGTGATTCAACTCTAGTGATGCTTTTGAAACAGGCTTCTCCATGTCTTTGACGTCTTCTGGTTTTGCTTTCATTCAAGCTCTTTACTCAATATACCGTCTGTCACTTCTGTCATCTTAACAAGGTGAAATGGGTGGGCACAAAATCTAGTTTCTTCCACCTTTCCTTCAAAAGCTTTCTGGATGAGATCTTCAGCTGGTGAAAATTATTGTAGTTTCAAAGCTGTAATCGCAGAGCTTTAATGAATGGTAGCACTAAAGATGTAATGATTCCCTCACCCTGTCCTTCATTTCCCACCTGTCTGCCTCCATGCCTGAAAACACTGCCATCCTTTTTTGCTCAGTGCTGAACTTCCCATTCCTTTGTTGGAAACAGTCTACGGTGATATTAAAGAGGGGAAAGTGAAAAGGGTGAAAATGCAAATTAACTCAAAGGAGATTTATTAAAAAGAGGACCTAGTCAACTACATATGAAAAGTGTGGAGATGTCAGATGAAGCAAATACTTCAGCTGCTGACTACAGTCAGCAGCAAATACTGTAAGATGTTGTAAACTTGCATTCTAAAAATCTCCCTCTCTTAAAACTATGATCTATTCCTAAAATAGGTCAGAACATTTATGGCACTGGGGATAATATCAGTCCCCATGTTCCCATAGAGAAGACATAGCTTTAGTTCAAGTTCCATATAGTTCTCCTTAGTATGTATGGTCCATTACCAAATACCTACACAACTGTCTCAAAAGCTCGCAGCTTCCTAGGAGTAAGTCTGTTCTCTCTTCACTCAGAGTGGATGAATGCCTTACATGGCAGCAGATTGCCAATAAGATTAAATATTTTTGTGATGTGCAGAGCAGACCAGGTTTTTTTCATTTTGCATGAAGATTCATTTTTATACTTTAGATGGTATTCTATGATCACAGCTCATTCATAATATGCAGCTCCAGCCACGCAGGAGTTTTTTTTCCCCCAAAACTGTTCCAAATCATCACAATGGTGGTGAAATAGAACTCCTTGTGAAGGATGACCACCCACCCGCTTTGCAGAATGATAACAATTTGGTTGTGCTTGGCTTTGTTTTTGCAATTTGACTCAACTTCTCTACATCGTAAGTGCTTAAAAAGAATAAAAGACAAGAGGATATTACAAGAATCTAATGTTATACACATTTGTATGCATACCAGGGTATAAATATGCGGGACATGTGCCTGGACTATTAATCAAATTCTTTATTAAGCTTTTGAAACAGTATGAATCTATGAATAATGCATTATTTCATCGCATACTGTTCACCTTATTTAAAAACACAGAGCTCCATGATTAAAACATCTACATTTTTTATCCCTTATATGTAGAATTTTGGGGGTAGTTTTCACAGGAGATTTATTGGAGCATCTGAAACAATTCTAATAAGCAGTGAGCCGTTGAATCTGCCACTTCATGAATAGAGCTGGTAGTAAAGCATCCACACAGCTGCAGGATCTATCTACAGCAATAATTTTAGATCAAGTGTTTTGTATTTGCTTACAAAGCACCCTCTGCTGTTTGAGCTGCTACATGCTTTGTAGATAAAGCTGTTTTTTCGGAAAGATCAAAAACCTATTAGTGGGGCCTTGTAAGAATCACAAAAATATCCAGAGACAGTCTTGCACCTATAATACGTGTTGTATGACTTGCATTTAGAAGTGTCATGGGGTTAGGACACATGTTGTCACATCGGTAGTTTTTTTTCTTATCAAGTAAGAACAAAGCTGAAATACAGCTAACAATAAGGGTAACAAATGCAATAGATGGGAGAAAAGGTTCCATTGCTAGATTGGCAGAGGATCAATGGAATCTCCCCCTTTGCAAATGTATTTTCCTCTCTTGAAACTTGTATTTCACATGAGAGGACAATATTGAGTGAGCATCAACTGCTTAATATAATAATTATTTCATAGTTACAGCTTGAGGATTTACGTTTTGGATGAATTTTTCATTGAACTGGAGGTCTGTAGGTAGGCTAAAAGAGAGGTTTTTCTGTACCTTGTAAAGAGATGTAAATGCTGATGTGTATGGCTTTTTCAAAGTCCCTGTGAAGCACTGTGCAGTACACCTGTGACTGCCAGGAGAAGTCAGCGGCACCCTGCACTGGAGCACAGATTCCAAATGAGAACAGCAAACAAGTTATTTTACGCATAAGAGGTGATAGTCTGGTTAGTCCATTTACACTTTCTGAAAATACAAAAGACAAACTGAGGGTTTTTCTGAAAATGGAAAGGGTAAGTCTGAAGAAACTGGGAGAGGGAGAATCTGCTATGGCTGGATAACACACAGGGAAGGAATCAGATCTGCCCCTGAAATTAGTGACTATCTGATATATGTTGAATGTCACTGCAATGAAAGGAACAAAACATTTACTTGCTTTAAAAAATAACTTACTCTCTATGTTGACTTCAAGGGCACTTGTAATACATGTTGATATTCTTTGGTGTGATTGAGCATGTCTAATTAATAGAGCTGCTTGGGAATTTTTCTAAGAAAAATCACTTCAAAAGAAAAAGCAATTTCTGCAGAAATTGTAATTTTCCATGAGAGAAATGAAAGAATCAAAACAAAATACGTTGTTGAAGGCTATTGAAAATCAAAGCACTTCAGTTCCTTGAACTGAACACAAATATAGTTTCAGTTTATCTCAGATACTGGGAGGTGTTACAGCAAATACTTTGCTAAGGTTTAACTGTTTAAATTTGATTTGTGATTTTTGGTACCAGAATTCTACTGAACCAGGTAATTTTAATGCTGAACACCTATTTCAGAAGGAGGACCTTATTGTGGTGTTTTATGTTGGACACCCGAAACCACAAATGATTCTTGACAATTTGGGCCAACGCATATTAAAGATTGGGTTGTCAGAAATATTCAGTACTGATCTAGCTCAGTTCCCATTGACGTCACTGGGAACAAGTCAATTTGACTTCAATCAGAACAAAGTCAGGCTGATGCTGAGTTGTTTTGAGATCTCCACCCTATATCTTCCGCATTGCATTAATTAATTATTGCTCAAGTTGCAGCTTAATTTAATAATGTCTCCCAAAACATGATGAGCTTTGCTATATTTCCTTCTTTACTATCCCCCTGTCAGTTTACAAGCAATGTGGAAAGATAATGATGTCTCAGTAACATTATTTTCCATATTTTTCCCCTAGAATTCACTTTTGTGCAACACAGTTTCAGCTGTTTGTATGAGAAACCTTGAAATAACCTCTTGTATACCTCATTTAGTCTACAGGTGTCTCTCTGTAGGTCACTTTCTGTGTATTTTGAGCAACCTGAATAATCACATAATTTGGATGTTAACAATACTATGTTCCTAATTCAAGCATACATAAATAAGTCAGCAAGGAGGAGCAAGATAAGGGAAAAGTTCAAAAGGACAATATTTACAGAGAATGTCTTAGCGATGCACATCTGTTTGCTTAAAAAAACCCAAAACAACCACACACGCGCACAGAACCAGTTACCAGGGGTACCTGTATCAGTTTTGTGTGGTGGATGAACTTGCTTTTTACTTAGCATTGTTTTCAGTAGATGTCTCTCTCTTTCAGGTGGTAAAATGGACAGCTTATCCTCCTTTGCAACCTAGAGAAGTCAAGTTTTAAAAAACTGACACTGTTTATGGTGCAGATGCTGGGGCATGGGTGTTTGTATTATTGTTAACACAGGTCCCTGCACAGTTTTGGCCCAGGCCGACTTGCACTCAGCCAAACAATGCCCAGGCAGGGCGCAGGAGCCAGCGTAGACCAAAAACTGCCAAAGGGAAGTATGGTTGTCATCTGCCAACGCAGGAGGCTAAGAGAGCTTAAAGTCTGGCTGGGAACTGTGTGTGGCAGCTGGACTTGGGGACAGAGCATGGCCTGCACCTCCTCAGTTACTAAGATATGCAAATTGACATAAGAATGGAAAGTGTAATGTAGTCTGTGTGGGAGACAGTGTTACACAGCCTTGTGAAAGGCTCTGAGTTGTAATAAATTTTTGTGGTGAAAAGGAACACATCATCATTGCAACAAAACAGAACGATGTATGTGACAATTGCAGCATTGCATATGTTGGAAGGCAGGGACCTTGGAGGGACCCCCAGTCTCACCTCCTGCTCATACCAAGTCCAGCACAGCAGAGTGCTTAGGGCCTTGTATCGTCAAGGTGTGGGTATGTCCAAGAATGGAGTTTCCACAGCCTCTCGGGGCAACCTGCTCTAATATTTGACTATTCTCATCCTAATTTTCCCCTCTATCAGGTTGGAGTTTCCTGTGTTGCAGATAATGACTGTTGCCTCTTATGCTTCTATTCTGCACCTCTAGCTCTGTCTTTTCTACATGCCCCCAATAGATTGTTGCAGACAGCAACAAGATCCCCCTTGGCCATCTCTTCTTAAGGCTGAGGAAACCCTGTTCCCTCTGCTGTTCCTCATACTCTATGTGTTCCAGTTTGGTGGTCTTTCACTTGCCTTGCTCCACCAAGGGGCTGCAAACAGGGCATAACTAGAAGTAGTATCTCAAGAGCTAAATAGAAGTGAAGGATAACTACCCTGGAGCTGTGGGCTACACTTGCTGATGCAGCCCAGGATGTAGATGGCCTTGTTTGCTGCAAGGGCATCCTGCTGACTCTTCCTTGGCTTACTTATGACCAGGAACCCCAGGTCTTTTTCTGCAAAGCTGCTTTCCAGCTTTCTGTGACTTTCCCAGGGAGTGAAGTGAGGCTGACTTAAAACAATAACAAAAAGCCCCCTGTGATAAGAGTCACAGCTTATATCGGTGACATTGAAATCTACATTCCCCAGTGTCTGGATAGTGCCACTGGTTTCCCCCAGTCATTTGGGTATCAGTGACCACATTCTGTTTCATTGGGATAGCCAGTACACAGAAATACCACGCCCGTGAGCCAGCAAATTATAATACACAAAATCTCCCTGATATGTGACCAACCATCTTACCATTCTTTCCCTTCACTCAAGCAGTCCTTGAATGAATGAGGTGAATCATCCCTGTGCTACAACATATGGAGCAATTCTCAGAGTAAGCATTCATTGATGTGGTCCATCATTCATAAAGCTTCCCAGTAGAGAAGACGCTTGGTCAGTGAAATCAAAATTGATGATCTGTGTTCTGCAGCAGAGTTTAGATTGATCTTAGCCTCACATAATCAAATTACCATTGCACTGGGTTTAAAACGGGTAGAATAGAGCCTAGTATAATAAGGCTTTTCTTGTACACTTCAGCCTATTGATCATGCTAGAGCAAAGTGAGGAGAAGATTGGTGTAAAATGGTAGTAAATCAGAATAGCGCCATTTTCCATGAGTTTTGTTCTGACATAAGTGATAGCACAGGATTCTCTACAACTAAGGCTGGACTCCTTACATTTTATTTATTAAGGTAGAAACAGAAACAATTGACAGAGGAGAAGATCTTCCAGTTTCTCACAAAACTAAAGACTTAAATCCTTACAAACAGATTTTAAGTAAAAGATTATGATTATGTGTGTGGGGAAAGGCTAATCTTGCAATTGCATGAACATAGGTATATTGTGGCCTAAGCTTTTTTCCTGTCCTCACAAAAAAGAAACCAAATCTTCCATCACAAAGTATTTTATCCATACATCTTGAAGATGCTTTGTTTGCTTTGTATCTCCCTGGGAACAGCTGGTTTCTCTGGGACAGCCAACTAAAAATAATGCTGAGAAGACTTACTATTTCAGAGATAATAGTATGTAGGCTTCCTGAATTTTACATTGCTGTCTTATGAAAGGATGAAATACATTTCTCAGGGCTATGGATGTTTGGACTACGGGAAAGCTTGGTGAGCCTAGCTAGAAAATAATAAAATTTAATCACAACCCACAAGCCTAACCACAACCCACAGAAAGCAGCTTCTCTGCCATAAGGCCAAATTTTGAGGACCTTATTTAAATCAGAGTTGGAATAAGTCCCATTTTCTTCACTAAATTTTACCAGCTTAAGGGCATCAGAATTTATACGCTTGATTTGAAAGAGACATTGTCAATAAAACAGACAAGAAAATCCTCAAAAGTTTTTCCCTAGGCTCTATGACCCTCAACTGGGAAAATGAGTCTTAAACTCACACCAGTATACCCTAAACATACAGAAAAATTTTATCTGATTCTATGAACAATTGCATTTGATTCCCAAGATAAAGGGCTGGCTAGTGCATAGATTGGATGTGAAGGACATCTTTTTGCTCTTAAACAGGAACCAGAAATGACCTCAGGCTGGATCAGCGGGCAATGGGGTGGCAGCACAGTCACCAAACAAGGGCAGATGTGCCTAAAATTACTGACTGTTGATGCTGCCCTGAGCACACAGCCTTTAGATCTACAATGACACTTGTAAGGATCTTTAAAAGAGGGAAGATGCTGGCGGGACCAAAATGTCTTTTTGCAGTTGTCAGACACCTCAGAGAAGAGAATATGAGGGGCCCTTCCCCAGGCAGGGTTGGCACCAGCCAGCACAGCACAGCCATCACAGCTCAGAGATGGCAGGACATCGTGGTTCTCCCATCCAAAGGCAGTGTCCTGCCCAGCTGTCATGCCCTTGCTGTTAATTAGCTATGCAAAAAGAAAGCCATCCTGAAGTATTTTTACTTTCATTTCTGTTATTGGATATCTAACAGTTGAAGGAGGGAAAGGGAGAGATTCTGGTCTTAAGCATGCTATGGTATAAAAAGCTGCCAAAAGACATCATGGTTACACTGAGTTTGATTGAACAATCCAAAATATTTGCAGTTCAGCTTTGCCAATTAAAAATACTTGCCAATTATCAACTGCTTGTAGCGGGGAAAATGTTCATTAGCTTACAAATCAAATTGTGTGTTACATCCAACTAAGTTTGTGTTAACAGCTTAGAAGCAAGTGATTGTCTTCCCTACCTTTGAGATAGTTTGCTTAAAACACTACTAATGACAGTAAGAAATCATGTTGATCTGCGAATAACAGACATGCAGTAAGTAGATATCATGGTGTGCTCTCCAACTTTCTTACACTTGCCAAAACCTCCAGGGTGAGTGCTTACTAATAAACAATAAAAGGATACATTTATAGACAAGGTGGAATCATTTAATTTAATTAGTTTAGACTCAGGGGGATTTGTTACAATGATAAAATCTGCAACAAGATGATGTTTTCTTCCTGTTACTCTGTATTTGCACAAACACCAAGAGTGAAATTTTGTTCACTGTTCTGTTTTTTTAAATGAATTTTTAAATCTATAGATTCCTGTTGAAATTGAAACAGTAAGGAATACAGCATAACTATCAAACAGAACAACAAGCCATTATCACCGCAAATAGATCATTTTAGTTGCCATGGGTAACCAGTGCCAGTAAGGTATTCAGGCACTGCAACCGCCAGCACTGATACCCTGCTTTGAAAGTGCTGACTGTGCGTCACATTGCAAACTTCAATAATTATTATGTGTAGGAGGGTGGTGGCACCAACAGGATATATACTTGTAATGAGTCATTCTTTAAATAGCTTAATTTATCATCCTCAAATAAAGGAGGAGGGATCTATCCAGTACGAGACAGTTTGAAAAACCTGAATTATTAATAAAATGAAATAACAGCAAGGCAGGAAAAGCTGGACAAATACACACAAACACACACACACATATACATAAAAGCTTAATGACAATAAGACTGAAGTGCTTCTGCAAATGTATAAAGCACAAACCAAGAAACGTACAGAAGCAGCGTCACAAGTCTGCAGCCACACTCCATTTATTCATGCTAATGTGCCAATGTAAATAGCTAAGCAGATAAGGTGTCCGTAAATGCAACTCAAGGACATCCAGGCTTTCACAGACCACTGAGACTAGATGTGCTCGGCACAGTAGTTTCAATTAGGCAGTGGGCTTTTTTTCTTTTATAGAAAGAAATGCAGATCACAAAGACTAAGGAGGGTCATAGCTTGAAGAGAAAGCACCATGAGGAAACTTTTATCTTCTGGCAGGAAATATTGATAACTCAATATGGAGCACTCTTTCTTTTGAGGCAAAATTGAATAATGCACTGTTCTCCCCGTTACACAAGCACACACAGTAGCATAAAGATGGATGTGTACTGTGGGACATGGTCAGTCATTCATTGAGGTGATTGTACAGTTCTTGTTAATTTGGGTTCAAAGCAAACTTCTAACAAGAATCATAGACATTCAGGCTGAAAGGCTCCTTCCAAACTGGGGACCCCAAGACATCAAGCAAGGACAGAAAGTAGGTGACCAACAACCCCCCAGCCTCTTTTCAGGTACTGGGCAGGAGAAGCAGAGGCACAAAGAGAAGGGAACAGCTGAGACCTTGTTCCAGGTTCCCAGCCGAATTGGTAAAGAACTGAAGGCCTTGGAGTGTAGTGTGCTTCACATGCATGTCTGTGATTAGATTCAGGTATCTATAGCTCAAAAATAATTAAAAAAAAAATCACCTAGTTCCATTTCCCACATTGAGGCAGGAGGAGATATGAGGACAAAAAAACACAAGGAATATTTGACAGATGTCTATCTCCAGTGATGGAGAGTCTATAGACCCACTTGGTTACCAGGGACCATGTTTCAGCTTCCAAGAAGCAGATTTTTTTCCCTCAGTATATTTCCTTCATCTTCTCTGCTGAACATATCTCCTCAACCCTCCCCTAGGGCCATGCAAAATAAGGGATCACTATCCCCTTGCCAGCCTCCTTTATGGCTGAAATCTTTCCTGCCGTGTTGCACATCAGGCTTCTCTTTACACTCAGATCTCCCTCCCACCACTTTGCTTTCTGTGTCATGTTTTCTAAGCTTTTGTTTGCCACTGCTCTTTCAGAGGTCTCTACTCTGCACTTTCATGCATTTACGAAAGTCCAGTGCTGGATGTGCTATTTCAGCAGCTGCATCCCTGGCATCACTGGCCATATCAAATAGAACAGTTCTCTCATATCTGACATTCAGCATTTCTCTTAACACATTCAAGGAGGATACTCACCTTTTTTTTACCATGACGTTCTGTTGACTTATGTTTAGTTTGTGAACCATTACAAGTCTCAAATCCTTCTGCTACACTGCTAACAGTACAAAATTGTAAGTACAAATTCTTTGTACTTGTCTTATCCGAATTTCAAATTGCTATTTGTGAAGACAGTTTCAAATTTTTGTATTCTGAATGCTTTTGACCTTTCACCTGATATATTTCTTTTGGAAGGGGTGTGTTACTTAAATTTTATATGTGAATTCTTTTTTCCAAAATCTAGCTGACAGCATTGAGTAGAACTGGCTTACAATATATCGCCCAGTGACCTCCTCCTCACACACCCACCATCCCAAGCTATTTTATGATCAATTATAAATGCACCTGATAGAGATTAAGTTTAGGACATAATTCTTTAGCTCACATACAGGGAAAATGCATAAAACAATGTCAAAAGCCTTCTTAAATTGAGATATATCCTATCTGTTCCTTACATCATATCTGTTAGGCCAGTTAACTTATTAAAAAAAAAAAAAAATCTGCTTGTATGATCTGCTCTTGCTAAATCTACATTGGCTGCTTTAACCACTTTGCTACCTCCTAGGTCACTTCCCAATAGTTTCCAATAATTTGTTCCAAAATTCTCAAGGGTTTCAAATTACACCAGTCCATAATTCCTGAGGCCTACCATGATCACTGTCTAAAGGCAGGTATATTGCTTGCTTTTCTCCAGTCTTCTGGGACTTTTCCTGCTTTATCCTCCCCTTGAAAGATAATGTTAACATCTCAGAGACTGCTTCAAGGCCCTGCTGAAGTGCTCTCCAGTGACCCATTAGGGCCTGTTGAGTTTAACACAACTATCTTACCTAAAATGTCTTAATTTTGGTTGTCTTTAGCCTATGATATCAATCTCAAGCAAGTAATATGTGTTGTGGCAACACAATAGTTTGTTCTCATTGGCCTCAGTTTTATTTGTGTTCAAAATTATCATGGATGTAATATATCGTAGTCAACAATTCTGTCACAAGCCATGGAGTGGAAAACAGTAATTTCACTTTTTATTTTTGAATTCTTGACTGCACTGCTCTCTTCTGAGCTGACAGTAATTTAATTACTTTTCTAACAAAGAATTAACCTGTTTTAGTTTCTGTTCTTACTTTTTAAATGATGTGTCAGCCAGCATTATCATTTTCTGTGTAAGGCTAGTTACTTCCTTTTTGTTTTCCTCTTATTTCTGGTTAAGTTTTACTCTTAAAAAAATTTTGTGCTTTCTTCTTTTCTTCTTTCAGTTTTTTAACTTTACATGTCTTCCCCATTTTATGCTTGTCCTTCATTCAATTTGTTTCTACTTTGTCAATGATGCTTTCAATAACATTCAGATCACCACAGAGTAACTAATGCATCCATATAAGTCTGCCTGTATGATTACTCTCTCTTATTTGTTTATTTTGGGGCAGTTCGCCAATGTACAGCAATACCCTAAACTCATATAGAATCATAGAACGGTTCAGGTTGGAAGGGACCTTAAAGATCATTGAGTTCCAACCCCCCTGCCACGGGCAGGGACACCTCCCACTAGACCAAGTTGCCCAAAGCCCCATCCAGCCTGGCCTTGAACACCTCCAGGGATGGGGCATCCACAACTTCCCTGGGCAACCTGTGTCAGTGCCTCACCACCCTCACTGTAAAGAATTTCTTCCTAATGTCTAATCTAAATCTCCCCTCTCTAAGTTTAAAACCATTACCCCCCATCCTATCACTACACTCGCTGATAAAGAGTCCCTCCCCATCTTTCCTGTAGGCCCCCTTTAGGTATTGGAAGGCTGCTATAAGGTCTTCCCGGAGCCTTTTCTTCTCTAGGCTGAACAACTCCAACTCTTTCAGCCCATCTTCATAGGAGAGGTGTTCCAAACCTCTGGTCATCTTCATGGCCCTCCTCTAGACCCAATCAAACAGGTCCATGTCTTTCTTATGCCGGAGGCCCCAGAGCTGGATGCCATATTCCAGGTGGTGTCTCACAAGAGCAGAGCAGAGGGGCAGAATCACTTCCCTTGACCTGCTGGCCACACTTCTTTTGATGCAGCCCAGGATGCAGTTGGCACATTGCCAGCTCATGTTGAGCTTCTCATCAACTAACACCCTCAAGTCCTCCTCAGGGCTGCTCTCAGTCAGTTTACCACCCAACCTGTATTTGTACTTGGGATTGCCGTGTCCCAGGTGCAAGACCTTGCACTTGGCCTCGTTGAACTTCATGAGGTTTGCACAGGCTCACCTCTCAAGCCTGTCCAGGTCCCTCTGGATGGCATCCCTCCCTCCAGCATCTTGACAGCACCACGCAGCTTGGTGTCATCAGCAAACTTGCTGAGAGTGACTCAATCTCACTGTCCATGTTGTTGACAAAGATGATAAACAGCGCTAATCCCAATACCGACCCCTGAGGAATGGCACTTGTCACTGGTCTCCACTTGGACATTGAGCCTTTGGTGCACTAATTTTCACATTACCTTATTAAGAAGCCCTACCTATAAGTTTTGATGTTGAGGTTTTTTTGTTTGGTTTGGTCTTTGGTTTTTTGCTGTTTTATTTTTTATTATTATTTGTTTGTTTTGTTTTATTTTTTTAATATATCATTAATTTTCTGTTCTTCCAACACTTAATTTTCCCGAGAATAATGATATTATTTCTCCATGATTATTTTCAGCAAAACGATTTTTCCTCACTATTTCTGACCATTCTTTTCATCACAAGTCTGTATCTAGGCTTTTGCAGTTAAGTAAAGGAGAACTCTGCAGTCTCATAAGTGGCCCTGAGTGGTGAACCATATAGACGGCAGGATAGTTTAGACTTAGTACCCAATTATTTAAAATAGTCGCATTTTCCAGGCATTTCCTCTTCCCTGAACAAAATTCTTGAACTGAAATTATATATACACACATATATATATACACATATACTTCCTTTCTCAGTGGGGACCACGCAGAGTTTAAAAATACCACAAAAGATTTCCTGTTTAAACACAGCAATTACTTTAATGAGTCTATTGATTGACTGTTATCTGTTGCATTATTTACTTTTCATATCTACAGATGCTTTTGAGATGCAGCCTATACAGAGACAGATGTTGAAGTTCAGTACATTTTCTTTTCAATATAATTTGAAAACCATGCACTGTATGCACACATAAGCAAGAATAATATAGCTTATTCGTAGCTTGAGACATATATCAAATGGGAGTGCAGCCCAACATGCACTGGGGCAGTTGCAAGTCTTACTTGCCTTACTGGCCAGTTCCTCCATTTTTTTTCTGCATAAGAAGGAGAGTATCAAGACTTCCCTCCCCATTTTTCGGGGTTTTACTGTGATTCTGATAAGATCTTACAACTTTGAAATAGAATTTATCTCTGGTTATGTTTTCTAAGAGTTTGAAGGATGGTTTATCTCGTTCTATACTGCTTTTCCTATAGACCAGTGTTGACACGGTTTCCCATTACTTCCAGCTACTACCTTTAATATGCTTTCCCTAGCTGCTTAAAAAAGAAAAGCTTTTTGATTATGTGATCCACGGTGGACATATTTACCTTGATAACTTTCCTCTTTTAACCATTTGTCTTTACCAAGAGATTTTCAGCAAGTCTGCTTTTTGTATCTTCTTGAACTTCATAGTGACTATATATAATCTTAGATGACATAGTGTTTCCTCCCATTTCTTCTACCTGTATTTATTAAGCA
The DNA here is from genome assembly GCF_964106895.1 of Numenius arquata. NCBI lineage: Eukaryota > Metazoa > Chordata > Aves > Charadriiformes > Scolopacidae > Numenius > Numenius arquata. The sequence goes on along the minus strand of NC_133584.1, from coordinate 47,389,160 downwards.
AGCCATGCTTTCCTGTAATAGTTTTAGTGTCCTGTATCACCAAGTCTTGGTGTCATGTATATTATAGCTTTATAGATGCTCTAAAGCTTGTAGTGTTTTCTGTTAGCTTTCTGTTAACCTTCATACTCCTGACATTTCTGCATAAACATATTTTTTTTTTCCTTTATTCTTCCTCTTGTCTCAATTACGTCTACTGTAGTTTCCTACTTTCTCTCTTTCTTACTCCATTTCTGTGTGTAGGAATCTACCTTTTGGTTCTCCATGGATATTTATCCCCAGTCCTCTCCATGTAAACTTTAAAGTTTTCCTCCATTTGATTAGAATTGCTGTCTAAATATCCTATCATCCATTTCTGCCAGGTGGACTCACCTCCCCTCTTTCCTTCTTCTGAACCTTTGAACTTAAGTTACTGCGTCATAAGATACATGCTTACTGTCTATAGAACTCAGTAGTCTGAATCCTCAGCAGGCAGAGGTTCCTGCTGGGAAATCCTGATCTTACTGCTACTTACTATATAGGAGCTTTGAACTGACTCATGGAGACACCAAGGCTTCTTGACTTTAGGACCTTCAAATGTGAATAACTGTCTACTGCTTTTATAAAAGATACTTTTATAGACTTTCAAAGACTTTCAAAGGCATCCACCTCTACCAGCAAGCAGAACACTTAGAAAGATTGGTTTTGAGTTAACTACCATTTAAGCTCAGGCTAGGTGATCATTTGAAAGGTCCAAGTCCTGTCTCATCTTTCATAAGGCTGATACATACTTAAAAGCTCTTAAGAAGCAATGGTTTAGTTGCTTTGGGTTAAATGGCCAGGAATTGTTGCTCTGTGTTGAATTTATACCTGTTTTCTTACTTTCTTTATGCCCACATCTTGCTCTTTTTATGCCCCATCTTACTCTCTTTATGCCCATATTCAGTTCAAATTACTCAGTGTTTGTTTGATTGTCTTTATAATTAAGGAAGAGTGTTTGGAAACTTGTTGTTGAGTCTGTGTGCGAAAGTAGACATTAAAGGCCAAAGAAGAAAAGGATTTTAATATAGAATGGCAGTTGTCATTTAACACATAACAGAACAAATGCACAATATCAAGGAAGAAAGAAATATATATCAGCTTCAAAGCTGACAACTGAAACAAAAATAATTGTTTCATTGCATTTAACAAATGAAAAACTTGCAAGGCTCTGGACTGGTAAATTGTGGCAGCTAGCTATTGAGGTAAAATGGTAAATAGCTTCATAGACTCTTGGGAAATAATTTGTTTTAATTGTGTGCAGTCATATTCAAATCAATATCTGAAAAATCCATTGGGATGCAAAGAACTGGAATAAATCAGAATTTCAGAGCAACTCAGATAATAGATTATTGTTTAAGGCTGACAGGAGATAAGACTTTTACATTTACATACCTTTTTGGTTCTTCTGTTATGAAATTTGCTCATATTAAATCAGTTTGGTTTACTATAAGGATGAAAAGGCACTTAACATTTAAAACAGGTACAAGGAAAGACTACTATTACTGATGCCTGTGCTTTGTCCAAGTAATCGTTACTATTGCCATAGGTAATGGTCCATCAGAATTTCATTATACCCCACTCTTTCTAGCTCAGTCATTGAAATTCCCTACAAAACAGTATTGGCCAGGCAATTATGAGCCTAGGGTAGAATACCACTAACTTACACAGTCAACCTGGAGAAGTGCAGTGAGGACACTGGTAAAACCTTCTTGTACTTTACAAATGTACCAGTTAGAGATTCGGTAAATATACCTCAAATCATTTTTTGAGGAAGAAATGTTTGTGCACCTCAGTAGCAGCACCAGGAGGAAGAATTTTTGTAGCATGTTTACACTTATTAACCTCAAGCATGTAGCTGCCAGAAAGCCCCAATTGAGCAACCTTAACTTTGTACTGGTGTCTGTGGTATACATTTGATGTGTTTTATAAAGAGGATATCTGAGAGAGAGATGGTTAAACTTTCCTTTCATGACTAATCAACTTGTAGAACATATTCATGAAATATGCTAGTCAAGCTTCTTATTAAGGAATTTATTCAGCTGATGGTGTAATATTTTGTATGGGCCACTTGACTTAACCAATAAAAAGGTTTACAAAACTGAAAGTATTATTTGTGAAATATTTTCCTGAGATTTATTTTTCAGTATTGTACCCACTTCATGTAGGCATGACTGAGAATCAAATTTGGCATGAAAGATGTGCTTGTCAATCACAATTGTGTGCCCTGATTTCATAGACAAGTTGCTTGTGCTATCTACACTTTAGATATTTATGTCCCAGATAGGGACAAGGAAATCTGTCCTCTTGCTTAGGACTGTTTCTAGGCTTAATTAAATGTTAATAAAGTAACCTATAACTAACAGGTATTACTAAAGCAAGACAGAAGATGGGGGAATGAAACTCAGTCCACTGGGTTTTCGACAAGGAGGAACAATGTTCTGACTTGATAAAATGCCTCAATAAATCTTATAAGAAAGAGAATCTGTTTGTAGATCAACAAATGTTGTCAGACATTCTAGCTAATTTCAGTCACCATTATAATTTCATTCACACATATTTGATTTAGTTATTCTTATGTATACAACACCTACCTGGTTAGGAAGCAAAAATAGTGGGGAAGATCAAGGACAAGTGCTTTTATCTTGTTCTGCAAAGTTTCACCAACCACAAGGCTGTTTTTGCCCCAGCAGAGCAATGTAGAGGAAGGTTGGTGTAGTATTAGGACCTTGGTGAATAAAAATCAGCTGAGAACTATTTAAATGTGTATGCTTTGTCTAGCAAGAAAAAGGCTACGGAGAGATAGGTTGTTTGCTTCAGCTGTCTTTAGATTGGCTTGCTAGACCTTTCTGATATCACATCTGTAAAGAACTTCCCATTATGTGAACATGTTGGCCAGAACCCCTTGCCTACTTTGAATATTAGAGAGTCAGGCTAAAGAAAACCTTTGCTAATGGCTGGCAGATAGATGGAAAAGACTGTGAATGCTAAAACATGTTCTACTACTCTTAAATTATGGAAAAAAAATCGAAGTGGGGAGGCTGATGTATCAATTTACATTTTTTTAATTGATTTTTATTGTGTCTGCCATTAGATCAACTGAATGTATAACTCAGCAAAGCCATGCCCCAGCTTTCTGGCTGTTCTTTATCAGAGATGAGCTATATTCTCAAGTTTCTATCAACCAAATCAGTGTACTGTTAATTAAAAAATGCACAAAAATTATATATATAAATTCTAGGCACACCATTAGCCATTCAGTTGGAACGGAAACAATGACATGATAATAAAAAGACATTTCATTATAAACACAGAAGCATTTGACGTCTCCCTAGACTGTCAAGTGATGAGTGCAGTATCATGAATGCCAACACTTTTCTGCTGCTGATTTCATTACTTGTCTTCACTGGGGTATTATCAGCCCAAATGAAGATCAGGCCCTAAATTCACAAAATCCCAAAAGCTCCTTCAAAATATTTTCTTACTGTCTTACTGAAGTGAAGCGACCTTTTACAGGACTAGTGCAAGACGTTTAAGGGCAACTGCATGTCAAAATACCTTTTAAAAATCTGTCCTTTATTACTTCCTAATTTTTAATGAAAAAATACCTTGTAAGATAATTTTGTGACACTCCTAGTTAGGAACGTTGCTTTCTGAGGTGTTCTTTTTGTTTGGTTTTTTTTTATTCTAAGTAGCAGTGAAAAATCACAAGGAGAAATATGGGTCCAAGAGATAGCTGAACATCCTATTAGTCTCAAGAGACTAATTACAAAATCTTTATCTTAGTTGCCCGTTAATGAAAGTATGCTAATTTGCATATCAATACCTTTGTGTTTTCAGAGATATTTTTCTAAAGCTTTATTTTTTCCTAGTTATAACATGGCTCTATTTTCTCTTTTTGACATTTAGCTAGTTTTAATACTTTAATAAAATAAACACAGGTGTCACATTCCACTTTTTTCAGTGTGAGCTTCCCAGCTGGTCAGGTATTATTCAGCATATACTGCAGTTTTATCGTTGTTCATTGAACAGATTGTTTGAAGAAGGGTCTTTCGACCTCCCTCCTTTGCATAATTCAAAATCAACTGCAAGTATAGCCAGCTTTCCAGAAAAGCCAAATGCATGCACATTTCTTCATTATCATTTAAAAGGGCATAGTTTTCTCACTTTACACCCAAATGAATCTTTTTTGACATGCACATTTAAAAAAATGTGTTTATATTTATTTTTTAAACTGTTCACATTACCACTCTGGGAACATGAAACTCTGGCTATCAATGTTGTATATGTCACAGTAATTAATCCCTGGTCTTTCACGGTTTCTTGCACTGCTAGTTTTCTGAAACATTCATTTTGTCTCTGGGTTCCCCATTGTGAGTATTTATCTATTCGGGTATTTGCACCATGGCCATCATTATTATGGTATCTCAGCACCTGCATCCCACATTGGGCTACAAGCCATAGATCAAACATTGTATTTGTTTACAATGCTTTACAATGTACAAACATTGTAAAGCATTGTCCCATGCTTTAAAAGACCATGAGAGAGTAATATTTTCATATGAAAGCAAGAGCAAAATATACATTCCTTTTAAATTATTTTTATTTTTGATTACAGAAACTGACCAGCAAGGAAAGAAGACAAAACATGTGGAATTTGATCTGTGAATAAATGAGTACCACCTGTCTCTTGTGCTGTAATTTCAGCACCTTTCAAGAACTCTAGATTCTATCTATGGCTCATGTTCTCTCCCCTTAATTTTGTTAACGTGCCGTACTTTTTCTCAGCGCTGTTGATAGGCTTTTTGGACACAGGTGCATTATTATAGTGTAAGAAAAGCTTAGAAATCATAGGAGGTTTGGAAAGGTCATGGGACTATATTTGGTGTCACCATTGTTGATTTTATCTTGTTAATTGAAAGTGCTGTAAAAAAAAAAACTACAGGAAGAAAATTACCTGTGCAAGTAAAGTCCTTTAGTGTTGTTTTCAGGGACCTGTGCCATTTCCAGTGATTGTAATACCATTCCCCAGGTGACCGAGAGGGGCTATCTGCTGCCTTCCATTTCCCTGCTGGCAGCTCATGCACTCCCTGTGCAGTATCAGGGCTTCTCTCATGTACCTTTGCACCACTTGTCAGGTACAGGTGTCCCCTGGGTAGCATTGGCTGCTTTCCATAAGTAACATTGATCACAGCTGTGTAAAAATGGTTTGGGGCCTGTTATGTGCTGGAGACTGGACTGATTAGTCCTCTTGCATTCAATAAAGATCATGTAACTCTCTTGGGTGTTGTCACTCAAAACACAAAAAATATAGCAAGGTTGCACAAATGCTTAACCAGGTGGACCAGGTAGTTTCTGTGACAGTCAAGAAAGCAAGTCTGAGAAGTGTAAATACAAGATAGAGAAGCATATTGAAGTACACTGAGGACTCTCAGAGCAATAAGTGAAGAAGCTGTACTCCCTTGGTCTGCCTGTGTTCAGAAGAGGTGAGCTTTGCACATCACAGATATCGGGCTTCACAACCTGTTTTTCTTTCTAAGGAAGAAAAGACTACTGGCCCCAGATTCTCACAATCAAGTGGTTCAAGAAAGGGTAGTAGTGTTTCAGGGGCTATTTAGAAAGGAGCAAGTTAGCATGCTGTGTCCTCACTTGAATCGCTACATTATATGCATTGTGAAACCAAAACTAACATATAAATCCCTTTAGAATATGTTTGTTTGCTTTTTCCACAGAGCAAGAGTGGAGGCTCAGGAATGAGTTCCTTTATAGAGCTTTGACAAACAAAATTGTTGAAGTTAAATGGGTAAAAAAACAGCTTCTGAAAAAGAATACTATATTATTCCTTCTTATTCATGTAGGATCACTCATGCTTTTCCCAACTTGTCTAATAAATGCATAAAAATAAATAAGTCCTTTAGCGTTCAGGTTTGTTCAAATGTTGCTTTCAACTCATGAGCAATTTCAAGGCTGTAATGGAAAAGCTGAATCAGCTGTGAAACGTAACTTTTGACTTAATTATATTAATTGACATACCTATGTATAATTTTTTTGAGTATTTGGTATAATTGCTTCAAATGACATTTAATTTGTCACTTGAAGTACAATAATTAGAAACAGTTCATGAAAGAAAGTCATTGCAACTTCAAATGAAGTATTTCAAAGGTATAATTATTTTGAATGTTATAATACTGAATAACTACAGTCACGGGGCTGGGAAGCTGACACTGCCAATGTTAAAGTCTGTGGACTGGTGGGTCTCCGTTGCTGTGCTGGCCACATAATCACTTATTTTCAAGATTTGGGGGAATAACACTATGTGAAAAGGAGAAACCACATACTAGCTTCTCCTCCTCATAGGCTAGAGGCAAGCTTTCTGTGCAGAAATGTTTGTCATCCAAATCTCATTAGAAATCAATGGAAAACATTCCATCAAACTCAGTGGGAGCTGAATTGATCCACAAGTATATTTTTGGCTGTGCAGAAGATGTTTGAGAGGCGTGTAGCTGGCTGATGGAGCAGCTGCCTGATGTGAATAGTCTCCACTGAAATACTTCAGTGCAGTGCTAGGGTGGCTCCAACGGCTCTGCACACACCAGCACCTGCTCCTTGGGGAAACCTCCGCCCCCACCTCACCTTGGAAAGAGGCAGGAATGTGTGACAGAGGGAAGAAATTAGCAGCAGCCTTAATAATGTTAACTGGCAAGAACAGTGACATAGCTAGGAAGGTATTGCCCAACATTGCACAACCTCTCTCACATAAAAATAAATAAATCAAAACCACAGAAAATTAAAGAAAGAAAAAGGAAGGTGAATTTCCTCTACTGCTCCAGCCAATAGGGCATGCAACCATTCAGAAGCTGGAGGCCCTGCTCATTTGCGAGAAAAGCGACAGTAGCCCATGTCATACCAGTTGGGAACCAGTTCAGTGGGCACTGGCAAGGAACGGTCTTCTTAAAACACTTGGGCCAGATCTCTGAGTAGAGCCTGTCCCTTGGAAATCTGAGCAAAGAGTGGCTTTCTCAGATTCTCAGCCTCAGTGCCAAGAAGCTCAGGGTCTGAAACATGATGGGAAGAGTAAAGTGCAGTGCCATGGGTCCTCATTCTTCCTGAGCTCTGCAAGCTCCTGAAGAACCTAACCCACAACAACCACAGTGAATGTCAAGGACATGACTGGATAAAGGGATTTCAGCATTGGGAACAGACAAATAATTTCAAGCTTGTTCAATTGCTGAGCACAACATCTTTGTGAAGTTTATGCTTTAACTCCGGGTATCGGTGAGAGCTCTTTAAAAAAAAATCAGGGATAGCTGCGTTTTAACATTCTCAATCTGAATGTTGGCTGAAAAGCTTTAAAGAAACTCCTAGCATTGAAATCATACCTAGATACTGACTTAACCTGAGTATACCTAGGATGGGTTTTAAAACTGTATCCCCACCTTCAGAGAGGGATTTTCCTTTGCATGACAAATCAAGTCAGAAGCTGTGCTGCAGGCAGGAGAGTTACATTTCAGGACCCAGAAAACACAGGTTTTGGGCTTCTCCTAGCAGTTCCATTTAAAGTTACCTCTTTCCTCTGTCGTTTAGCCATTGCCACCTTCAGTTCTTTACCATATGAGGTATTGACACAGGGAAGGAGGAGTGAAGGGGTTATCTGGCGCTCCTCTTACTAATGCTGCACTCTGAAGGAGTGTTAGTTCCCTCACCTCTTGCCAGCTCTGGCTGGCCACTGATATCTCGTTAGGTCCATACCAGGTCTGGACTGATATGTAAATATAGCTCTGTGACCACACTCACCTACAATATGTTCTGTTTCCTTCAGTGGATTTGTAATAAGAATCTAGGCTAATGCTACATGCCACATGCAGTTTGCTACATACCTTTTGCATAGTAAATATTTGACAATAATATTTTGGTTTTGGCATCCACACCAACTTTCCCTATTAATCTTGGTTTCAGAGGAGCAGGCTTCTGCTGGGTGAGGAAGGCTGACAGCAACAGGAAATTTAGGACATTTTTTTCTTCTGAATAGCCTAGTAATCTCTGAAAAACCTACTAATCGAGCCTTCATCAGAAGTGCTTACATAAAAACCAGAATTGGTCTGGAAATGCAAAGTGCAGTTCAGTTATAGCAAAGGGCCAAAGTAACCAGACAAGCTCAGATTTACATCACTACATTGCGCCAACAGCACAGCTGCATCAAATTACTGTCTTCAAAACAGGAAGGACTGGAAGCTTGATTACAAGTGCTAAAGAGACGACGAAACACAATCTCATCTGTACATTGTGTATGAGATCTCTTTTTTCCCTTGGAGAAATGATTAGTAGAAGGAAGTAGTCCACACAGGAGAGGTCCTGGTGTTCTGCAAACAGGTCTGGCTGTTTCTTTGTCAATATGAATGTGCAAAACAAACTGTTTTTCAGAAAATGTGGAACTGAAGGAAAAACAGTTTTATTTTTGTCCATGAAGGCTGAAGTGTGTCACTCAGCTTTCAGATAACAAATGGCAATAACCCATATGCAGTGCTTAAGGATTTTGTCCCTTCAGCATCTGGCCTGCCTGAGCCGATTCCTGTATTTGCATGTTGATGCAATAACTTTAATTGGTCCTTGTGCAGGTGGATGTCCTGGCCTGTAGGACAGCAGGTTCAGGGCCTTTGTGTTTTGATTTTCTAATAAATTAAACCTCTACCTGAGCCCTCATATACAATTAATTTTCCATTTTAAGAGTGTATCCCAAAGGACTTTCAAAGGTACTGAGCCAATTATTACTTAGCTACATTAGCTTAAATGCAAAGTATTATGCTGGTGTAACCAAACTGAATTTGGCCAGTTGAATCTGACTTCATTTTTATTAGCCATTGTTTGTTTGTGTTGTTATATTTTTGTTAGACTTTTGAGTAGTTGCTTAAGAATTCATTGTTTGTGCAGCATCTGAGCTTGAATAAGAATAGAAGGCTAAAAATGAACTTCAGAAAACAAAAAATCATAGAAACAGATTAGAAGAGACAATCTCAAAAATGCTTTTTCCTTGGTATATTTACCAGATATGTTTGTATGTTTGTGTATGGGGTTTTTTTCCCCTTCCTCCCTCCTTCCTTCCCTCCCTCCCTCCCTCCCTCCCTCTCTTCCTTTCTCCCTTTCTTCCCTTCTTTCATTTCTTGTCTTCCTTTTTCTGAAACTGAGCAATCAGTCTGTACCACGCAGCTTCCTTTGACCGATGGGAGCTGTGCAACTTGAATAACTACTTGCATCTTTATACTGAATCTATTTAAGTCTGCTGATTTTCTCCCTGGGTTTCTCCCTCATAACTTTGCGATGATACCATACCAGTAGGAGCTTTGCCACCTGTCACAGCCACTACTGCAAAGCCTGCCGGAGAAGGATGCGACATCAGTTTAGAGAGAGGCCCACGCTGCTCCAGCTAAATCATGACTAAACACAGAACCTGAGGCTAAGCCGGCTCAGATATTATCAGTTTTGTGATTGGAGTGGGGGCATAAGGAAAGCACCAAGACTAGTGTCTCATTTCACTCAGTATTGATCTCAAAGGCTGTGAAATTTGCTCTTATATGATTGCCTACATACAACAAATAAATATTTAAATTCCTGACTTTTTAACGTTTCAAGTTACATGTATTTTGCTTGCATTCAACAGTCTCTCTCACTCTCTTTTCTTTTTTTTTTTTCTTTTAAATCCAGTTCTTTTTAGTAAGTCCTGGTAATATTTCTCCTACAAAGATGCAGAATTTGCCAAGGCAAAAGAGTTTATTGCTGTGAGTTGGCTATACTCAGCAAAGGTCTGCACAGTACACTACTGAACTTCATGTACTATAAGCCTTTTAGAGTGGAAATTTACTGCAGTGTCTCACCTTGAGGAGAGAACCAAAACAAACTTACTAGAACAGTAATTTAAAGACTGAACTTTAAAGGGAGGGAAGAGAAGTAAACCTCCTACCACTCCTTCTCCTAGATGGTTGGGATCATGTAAAAATCAGTAGGCTGACCTCTTCCTTCCTGTTTTTTTCTTAACACTGTAAAAAGTCCAGCTGTAACTTTGTGCAATTGCTTTTAGCCAGAAACTGTTACAGGGACAGTGAGTGCTTATGTGATGGGATGGGGTCTGTGGCCAGATCTCATCCCAGAGGGTGATGGGCTGCCGCCCACCCTGCCAGCAGAGCAGCTCTGGACCGCACAGCTGCACTCAGTGTGGGATTTCTGAGGCCACCATCTCTGTTCTGCTCTCTCAGCACTTCTGTCCACTTGCACGCTCCTTGCTTACCTGAAACTTGGGCAGCCGTAGCTGGAGCTCCCTCTCTGGCTCTGCAGAGCAACTCTGAGGAAGAGAAACATGATCTGTGAAGTGGAATTTCCTGACTGCTGCACAGTCTTGCTTTATACATAGGTTTTAAAGTAATGCTGAATAAAATTTCCTAAAGCTTTCTTGTTATGATCTATTCTTTAAAAGTTGTACACATAAGAAGAAATCCAAGATATCCAAGAAATCCAACTGCAAGTTTTGGAGCTCCTCTGTATTACAGTAAGTACCAGTAGTCTATCCAAAACACATAACATGGAGCTGCAAGATTTACAAAGTCTGGAGGGCTTGTCAAAGAACAGATCACAACTGGGCCAGCTATGGAGTTAAAGGAAATATGCTGCCCTGACAAGTGATGCTGAAATGGAGGGTAAGAAGCAGAAGCTTAAGGTTTAGGTAAGGAAACCGCTGAGCCCAGGAGCAGTCTGGCCAGCTGAGAAGACCTAGAATTAGCTTGTCAGCTGGGAGAGGGGCTGTACTGCATTGGCATGTGCCTGGGTGGAAAAAGAGATTTTCCTGAGTTTGGATGATCTTGAACAGGGTTATTCATTCATGGGTGAGTGTGTACGACCACACCAGTAGATTTGCCAGCGACCTTTTTTTTAAACCAATTTTCTTAATAAATAATTCACTGACATTGCGACTCTCCTCAAGAACGTACCAATAGGGATGTAAGTCATCAGGAGATGTGTGCCAGGTTTGGGATAGTATTTCTGGATGAAATTTTAGGAAGTGAGACTCCTGAATACAATTAACCAGTGTAAAGAGCATTTCCTGAGATATAGAAGAACAAGATTGCTGAATCCAAAGGAAAATTTGAAGTTGGGTTCCTGTGTCTTAGAAAATACTTTACTCAATTGAATATTTGCCAGCCTGGGATCTCTTTCTTTGAGGAAAAAAATGTACAGCATCCTTCTGCCAGTCTTACTAAACAAAGAGAAGGAATTTTTGAGACAATGTTTTAGAAAAGGCATAAGGGCTGTTTCCTTATTCTGCTCTTTCACCCAGAAGTCATTAAAGTCTAAGCCAGTATTTGGGCAAAGCACTTTGGCTCGGTCCAGCAAGTACCTTCTTGATATGCTCCAAACTCCAAGCAAGGCTGGCAGAAGTACTTCTTGAATAATTCTGTAGCTTGTAGAATACCCAAGCATTTTGTTTTTCATTGAAAGGCTGATAGGCTCTTTTGATAAAATAAACACTGGTGCAAGAAGGAAACTGGAAAGCTGCTATTTAAAAGGAAAATGACTGGCTTATAAAGGTTTCTATTGGAATGTATGTTACTATTGCTGTGTGTGTTATGTTTTCAAAAGGAAAGGTAAAATAAAATTTTACACATATTTTCAGGTGCTCCCATGAATTAATGTCCAAGTGTAAGACCAAGGTGGTAACAGCCACAAAACAGAGGAGCTGTTCACGCTTTTGGGAAGCTGATGTGTCCTACAGTATCTTCATAAGAACAGTAACAGAGGTGTGGGTTTTTTTTTTTAAATACTTTTATTCAGAAACTGAAATGAGTGAACCTTTAAAAGAAAACTACTGAGCAGAATAGCAAACTAACTTTCCTCTCAGGGCAACAGAAAAAAGGCTACTTTAATAAGAAGCAAACATAAACCCCTCATTATGCTCATTCATGTCTGTGTATTGTTTCTGGATGCCAAAAATTACTTAAAAACTGTTTCCTGAAGTTAGAAAAAAATCACATCAGAAGCATCATTCTTGTTTCTGCTAAATGCAGCAGCTGCTGACATGCTATTGGCACTTACTTAAGTTTATGTTGAATTTTGTTGATAGCACTGAGGAAAAGGATGTATTTTCAAATAGTAAGGGAGGAAATGTTAGTGCTACTGTTGTTTATGAGTCGCAGAGACAGTGGTTAGTGGAAGTAGTGTGTGCGGTGCCTTGGCTTGTTATTGCCACTGGGAGGCTGCGGTATAGTTGCGTGTTGGGAGAAGGATTACCCCAAACCATAATGGATCCCTGGTGGAAAGTCGGACATTGTGTAAGGAATGAGAATCTGGCTCCAAGTATGTAACAGAGAGAGCTTAGATCATAAACAGTGTATAACCAGTGCAAACATTAGAAGTGCAAGAATCTAAAATAAAAAGATGGTTCAGTTTGTATAAGGCTGAGCTCAATAATAACAGCAATAAAATGGTGTTCTTTATTAGACCATCTCATATACTGGTTATAGAAAAGATTTACTTGTTTGTTCTCTGGTTCTTTCCTCTGGAGATTTGGTTTGCTTAGGTTAACTAGCTAGGACAGGAATTTTGGGGATTATGGGGTTACTGCCCCAGAATCTGGATTCCCTGGAAGTGAAGGAAGAGGCACACTGAAACTTCCCTGTGAGAGCTGAGAGGGTTGATAATGTTGTTCACTTCCAATTGGTACTGCTTCTGACTTTAAAACAGGAGCTCCTCTAGGTCATGTCTTTGGATAAGGCAGCAAAAAGAGAGGGAGAAATAAAAGTGCTGTTTCACAAAGGAGCTCTGGAGCTGGGAGTATTGCTGTGCTGTCGTGTTCCCCGGGGAGCTGCTGTGGACCAGAGTGATGCCGTGCAGCCACCAGCCTCCACTCTTGCGCAAGGACTGCTCACTTCCAAACCATTAGGAACCGCTTTTTCCTCAGCTTATTTCCTTAGTAAATTAAATTGTAATTGTGGTTTACAGATGGATGGCATTGCTTATATTTGCCTGCTTACGTTCCTTACTATCTGTTGGTTCAGTCACAAGGCTGCAGCCAGGCAGTAGCCAGGAAAGCCGCCTTCTTGCTGTGGCCTGGATACTCATTCTGGGCCAGGTGAGACCTCTGCAATAGGGACTCAGTAACCACATGCATCTGAACCCACTCAGCAGGGAGAGCCTGAGAGGGGAGATTCCTGAGAAGGGCAGGGAGCAATGTCTACAGAGGTGACAGAGAGATCCCATTCCTACGGACCAGGAAGGGACTGAGTAGTTTATTGCAACTTTGGAAACTACTGGAAATTGATGGATGGAGTAGATTGGAGAAAAGGAGCTCTCCTTCAGGTAACCAGACATGACTCTTTTTTCCAAGTCTTGTAATTTCTATTGGTTCATGCAGATGACTTTCTCGTGTTTCAGGGGTTGTTTGTGGTCTCATGAAACATAGCTGTAGTAACTGGACGTCCTTTTGGGTGCTTTCTTGAGGACAAACCTTCTGGCAAGTCCAGCCAAAGGACCCACCACAGCAGCACTAACACAGGGACCACTTCCAGCAGGTCAGCTCTCTAAAGCGAGGCATCATCTGTTAGCCAGATGTAGGACCCATAATGGAGGAGTATGCTTTTTTTATTTTTTTAGCATCAACAAGTCCTCTCTGAAGTCCCTTTAAACGTAGGTGTGGACCACGTCTGAGTGGATTAACTCACAACCGCAAGGTCAGATGATTTTAAGAATCTGCTGATCATCTGGAGAAAGCTCATGGGGAAAAGATCTGAGGGAAGGGAGCTGTTAGATGTGAGCTGATATTTCTCTTACTTTATAAAACTGTGCCTAGAAAAAGTGGGAAGTAGCTACTAGAAACAGGAAGAACTGGTGAGGAAGGAAATCACCTGGCCCTTGGGAGAGATAGCAGTTGGTTTATGCATTGTGTTTTATTTTGGACTCTGTTGATTCAACTGCTATGTAGTGTTCAGATGAAAGACCTTGAAAGGATTCAAGCAGTGGTGTTTAACTTTTCCAGAGAGATTTAGAGAAGCCAGCAATCTGCAGAGACCGTTCCTGCAGTAGTGGGAACTGTGGTGCCCTTCAGGAACTGAATTTATGCTCAGAAATAACTGAAAACTGTGACCTGGTGGGATCAATAGAAAATAAGGTCACGGCTGAATAAAGTTCTCAAAAGTTTCCAGTTCTTACTTGCTCGAACCTCTCTCTTGCCTGAGGCCAACTCCATCAGCATTTTCTCAGGAAGGTGAAGCTATAAGCAGCATACTGTAAGACAGTTCTGCTGTGGTTAGATGTAAGGAAATACAGGGCTGTTGGTTGTCAAGGCACTGCTGGTATTTTAATTTGAAGTGTCACTCGGTCTCCTTGAGTTGCTTTGCATTGATATTGAATAAAATAGGAGAGGAATGAGTTTTGAGAACAGAGAGAAATCGCTCAGTGGGCTGGAAGAGGGGAGATTTCAGAAGGAGACACTGGATTTAGAGGACAGAGGCTGGCCTTGCTACCTGGAGCAGATTTGTCCATATGCAATGCCCCTCCACCCTCATCTCCCTAAAACTCTCCTTGTTGCACCTAAGCAATTGTCAGTGCAAGGGCTAGCACAGTTTGATTCCCAATGAATCACATAAGAACTGATTTAATGAAGTGTCCCTTGATCTTATGTGTATTAACGATGCAGGGTTTTTTCCACTTGCCTGGGGCCTTCTGAAAAGGCTCAATTGCTTTTTTACCAGTTCTTTTCTAGCTTATTCTCCCAGTATTTGTTCCTAATGAACCTGTGACATTTATTCCCATATCTTTCCCCCCTCCCATCCTTAACTTCCTCGCTTTCCTGAGGTGAATTTTTATCATTTTCTTTACTAGTTAAAAGAGGAAAGGAAAAATACAGAAAGACTTAACGCTTCCCAGAGCTAGCAGGTTCTTTTAATTCTTTCTATTATGACAATATGACAGATTCTTGCATTTCCCTGGCTCCCAGTGGAAATACCAGGCTCTGAGGAGACAGAAAGAGGGGTATAAAGACAGAATGCATTTACTCTTAGCAATGATTTTTCTAATGAGAGTTTTTAGTGGTGACATTAACAAACTGTTCTTTTGAAGAATTTCCTGGGGGCTTCAGTGTCACTACATACAGCATCAGCTAGGTGACAAGCTCTCACCGCCGCCCCAGTCACTGCAGAAACAGCATCCTCAGCAAGAGCAGGTCTACACTCTCATTTTTGGCAGAGTGATGGTGAATGCCGAATGAAGTGAGAAGCAGAGCAGCTTTCTTCTTGGTGTTTGTTTCTAAGAGTTTACATCTTTTACGTGTTATTTTCTGTGCAGGGGACAATAGAAAAGAAAGCAAAAAAATGAGCAGCCTCATATTGAGGGATTTAGACATTTTTGCAAAGCTTAATTAAACTTCTAAATCTGCACTCTAGACAGTTAAGCATTGCAGTAGGTAAGATGAAGCGTAGAGAAGTCAAGGGACTAATTCAAGGTCAGTGGCAGAGTCATGAGTAGCCCCTAGGGGGTTCACTCCGCTCCTCTGCTGGTGTAAATCATTGACAGTAATTCCAGTCTGGCCCGCAGATTTCCCCCAGTCTGTGACCGGTGAGAGCAGAGAACTTGCTTTGAATCCAAGCCATCTTTGTCTGGCCAGCAGACAGCCTTTAGCTCCAGATGATAATTGTTTTATGTATTTAATTATGTTATCATAGCCCTTTGTTATCACAACAACTAGGATAGTGCCGATTTAGTTGAGAAAAGACAAAGACAAGTGACAAAAGATAAAGACAAGCAAGAAAAGTTAATGCAGAAAAAGAATCCTCAGATGTGGAAGTGAGCCAACAGGATGTCAATCTATCTGTCTGAAACCTCTTTCTAGGAGCCACATCAGGAAAACAAATGTTTAAATAAAAATATGCCAGATTCAGATACTTGGAAAAACTGTCTGTAGAAATGAAGTGCTTAGTGAGTTTGTCAGAAATCCTCTCACAACAGTCTGTTGTCAGTCCGTTAGCAAAATCAACAAAACAGTCTGCATCTCCTTATGCAGATGCATACGTCTGGTGCAGACTCACTATGGTAGGAGGAACACTTTAAGCAATGTCCCAGCTTGCCCAGGGGACTGGGGCACAGGCACCCACTGGAGTCCTGCAGGAAAAGGTATCATGGTTACCCCTTGGCTCTTGGATTTTGGGAACTGCCTGTCATTTGAATTGTGGTATGGTTTTTTGAAAGAACTTCCCAGTTCTGTTTTGTTTTCTATCCCAATTGTATAATCTTGGAAGTATCAGATCTTCACAGTCTGAGAAACCCATTTTCCATCTAGCTTTACTCATGATGCTTATCATGAGCCATAGATTAACAAGTGATTAAAATTGCACTACAGCAAGTATGTAAGTGTAAATCTGAATGATGCATGATTACTCTGAGCCAGCAGACATGTACAAATAATTGGCCTTTAAAGTTCATTAGTCAGTTTTATTACAAATAGTGCATTTGCATGATGTTTGTAAATTTATGCACCAGCGGGCATAAGTGATGACAGCATTCCACTGATTAGGCAAAGCAATTACAAAAAGCACATCCGCTATTTGAAATGCCAACGCAAAACACTTGTTTTAATAATTGGTCATACTGTTTTAGTCCTGGGAGCGAGAGCTGCTAAACTCTTTAGTTACAGCAAGCGGCACACGCAGGCAAAGTGTCCCAACATGCTGAACAATTGCTTCCAAATTGTTTTCACCGTTGATTCACCCCCACTCTCAGTATGTCTGAATTAGAACTAGAAAGCTTTTGAATTAGATGCTGTTAGATTTACCTTTTCCTTCAGATGCTGAAGAGCCTCTCTGTGACTGTCACAGAGGATTTAGCTGTAGAGTGGTATTCCCTATATGTGAATCCAATAAGAACTGAAAGATAACTGGGGAGATTGTAAAGGTTATAGTGTCATTAGTACTGATCTGTTCCTTTCTAGGCTTGATGAGAAGATTAGTAGTGGAGGTAAAGAGGAAAACCTCATCTCCTAGCTATTTTCCTAGATATTAATGGTACTTTTAATCTATGCATATCTTCTTTTGCACTTCTAGAAAGTGATCATAAATGTTTTGGACAATTAAAAATTAAATAAGAGATAAGATTCCTGTATGATTACGCTGAAGTTTTGCATGCCCATACTGCCTCTAGATAAGGAGTCCTGCAGCATGTTTTCCATTTCCAGGTTATCCATGATTCCCAGCTAAGAAGCCATGTACTTTGGGATACCAGAACTGATACAGTACTGTCAGCTTGAATCTGTTTCCTTATTGCTTGCTCATCTCAGCTCCAGTGTGAGACAATTAACATACCATATGTTGCGCTCTTCATTAGCCAATACATTTGACAGTGCTCCTAAAAGCTGTGCATGACATAGCTTTTTATGCACTTGCACACAGCTGCATTAATAAAATCTGAGGAAGCAGGTGTGTGTATGCGCATATATATAGATGTACGCAGGCATGCATGGCAGTTCAGTTATAGGAATGGTAAACACTCACAGCAGGAACAAACCGATGACGAGTGAACCGTAAAAGGTTCAGTTGAGAGAAACTTATAAAGACTTGAAGGGTTCTTTGAAAGCAGATTATATGCTCCTAAGATTTCCATTATTTCACTATAATGGAAAAAAATTCTTGCATTAAGTTAAAGATCTAGTAGCATTCTGCAGTGTGTAGAGAAAATCTCACATTATCAAACAAAATACAGCCTGTTCCGGTTAAATTGCTTCATTGCCTTTAATAATTAAAATTTAAAATTTAGTACAGAAAACTTCTAACAACTGGAAACATATGAGCTCTAAGTGCAAATTCCTTAACTCATGATAACAGCAAAAACCTGGAAGCAACTAGCCTGTGCTAGATTTTGTTCCCTTCTTGCCATGTGCCCCACTGGCTTAGTCGTCAGATAGACTGTAACAGGTAACAGTGGTGCAAGGCGTAAATGCCACCTCACTGCACTGCAAAGCACTGGTCAAACCAAGTGGGTAAAGTGGTGTTGACCACATGACATCTAAAAAACTTCCTTTGTCACTTGAAGTAATCATCTTTAAGATGGTCTCTTGTCCACTGGTGCCCTGACTAGTGACGACACTCTGCACCTCACGCTGCAGTGGTTCTCCTGGTATCATGGGCACTTCTCTGACCATGTTACCTTCTGAGGGGTGTTTAATGTTTCCATATGACCTATAAAGAACTAGTAGGAGTTTTCCCTTTCTGAACAAACATGTTAGGAGTATCTGATGTCAGAGTTGCTTTTAGCTTGTCAAAGTGACCCAAACTGAGCTCACTTGAGGTTAAGGATTGCATATTTTTTTCAAATAAACAGAAACTCCCTTCAAGGATAACTCATGGGAAGTCACTTCAGTACAAGGGTGAACTTTTTAGTCTAAGTCCCCTTCTGGTCTTTTCAAGTCAAATCTGATCTTCTCAAGTCTTCTTCTGGTCAAACTACTGCTTAGTAGTTTGCTCATGTGCACCAAATGACAAAAGGAGACTCACGACTCCAAATATAGACATGATGGAAATGTCCTGGCCTGAGAGGTGCAGTACTGACAGATCACAGTGTAGGCGGCTGCACCGCATTTCCTACAGTGTGTTTTGGATAAGAAGAGTTGATAAATTCATGCTTAAACCTGATGACTGTTCAGTTTCAACAGCAAACTGGGGTATAGAAAATGAATGCCATCTCTGTTACTAAAGGAAATGCTTTACTTGGGCATGAGCCATGACTGTTGTGGCTAAAGGATGACATTACATATTACTGTACATTTTGTGTTTTCACCACAAGGGAACAGATGAGTATCTGAACAGATACAAACACAGCTGAAAAATGCAGGCTCTCATTTCAGATGCTTTGAGTGTATTCACTGGGTAATCATCACGAGCAGGGAAAATCTTCGCTTTTTTTACCTTACTAGGCTTTTCAGAAGCATGGCCTTGTTTTAATTGCATGCAAGTTCTTATCATAGGAAAAAATTGGTACGGATACAGTGAATCATTTAAAGCTGATGTTGAAGTTATCATCTCTAAAATTATTAACAAAATTCCCTTTGCAAATTTGCTATTGCTGTTTGTGTTTTTGTCTTGGTTTTACAGCAGGCTGCACTTCTCAGTTAATTTTCTCATGTAGTAGGTGTTTTCTAATCTTAGCTTTTCAGTAGGGGGAAAAAATTCTTTTCTCCTCCAGGTGAAGGATTTTGTCTTGTGAAAGCACAATGAGCATCATAGACTCATTTGTTGCATAGATAAATTTTTATCAAGGTAGAATTGAATTTCTGCAGTGTAGATGATTATTCAGGCATTCTATGCTTTTCTTTGCTTTTCTTTCTTTTTTTTTCTTTTTTTTTTTTTTTAAGGGAAACATTCTCTAAAAAGTGTCTTCAAGGAAGACAGCAGCTATAGGAAGAAAAAAAGAGATTAAAGGGACACACCTTGACTATCCAAAGGTTAGACTGCACTTAGGACAGTTTGTGAAGGCTACATTTCGTCATGGAAACCCTCTTTTATATACACTGATCTGTTTAAGAAGGTTTTTCATTAAACGAGTCATACATTGTGACTGTAGGATTGGTAGGATATCTGGAAGGCAAAGCCAATATTTGTTAATAGAAATATGAAAAATTAAGTAGCCCATTAAATCCCATTTTCTGTGAAATATTTTGACCACTAGTTGTAGCATTGTTGATAGATTTGGATACTGCATTTGCTGTTCTGGAAAAAAGCTTTTCTCTTCATGCAGTCAGCAGCACAGTTTATTTCCTGCCGTGTAACAATGACACCCTAAAATACCTTGTTAATCTGAACAGATACTTACAGTTCTCAGGCAACCAGCTCTTTTCCAGATAACTCTCTTAAAACAGGCAGTACTAGCAAAGAAAAGAGCTTCATTTACTGCTATCATCCCAGTTTAAAGGAGCTTTTAATGTCTTCACAGTTTCCCTATAAAGACTGTCGGGAATTTTCAAAGCCTTAAGCTTCTTTACCTTTACCTGTCAAAATGAAAACAAACACACAAATCTTTTTTTAGTTACTTTGCCAGCTCTTTCTTTTTCAATTAAATGGTGTGTGCTACATTTCCAATTGCCTTAATCATAACTGTTGGACAGACAGTCACAGTGTGTCACTTGACCTCCAGCCTTTTCAGAGCATCAGACTGTGTGTCAGTTCACTGTGCCCTGGCCAAGGTGGCTAGGGCAACTGATGGGACTGCCAGACCTAAAATAAAACAACCACCCTGCAACTTGGCTTTCTGAGAGAAAACCAAAGCAAAGGCAATTTGGTTTTCTTTTCCTTAAAGACTTTAATTTGAGGTTGGAGGCTGAGGAGAGGAGGTAGGGAGGGAAGGAGGAAGCGGGGACCTACATGTCCAAACCTGGTGCCTGGACCTTCCATGCATCCTGCAGCAGGGAGAGCTTTCTCTTCTCAGCAGATCCAGCCTGGATCTTGCTGCAGCCAAAGTCCCACGTTTCAAGCTCACATCATGCTACTTACTCCTACTGTTATGCAGACTCTTTTTTTTTAATTGTAAATGAACTTTATTTATAGTGATTGCACACACACAAAAAACTCAGTATTGTTTCAGAACTTTTTTTTTTAACTGCCAGTGGTGTTGTACAGAAAATCCTGTAGGAACAGAATGAGAACCACTGGGCCTGGCTCCAGACTTTGGCAGCCTGGTTATTAAGGGGTGAAGGAAAAGGGTTTTACAAATGTCAACAAACAGTTACTTTAGTTAATAGTCCAAGCCTTGATTATTCGCTCCATTGTGACTTACACTGATTTCAGGGAAGGTTGTATTATATCCAGACTGAAGGCAGGAGGTTATGTTTCTGCTGAACTCAACAAAAGGTGGATTGTGCGCTTATAGTACAGTTGCTTTGAATAGAATCTGGACCCATATGTTGAAACTGTTCTGGTCTCTAATTAAAGACTAGTATCTCTGCACTGCACACTGAGTTATTTTGAGGCAGTGAGAATGCCACAGCAGGGAGTGTACTCGGAGAGTTGGTACTGAAGGCCTTGTTACACCCTGCATTAAAGATATGTGAGTAACTGTGAAAGCTTGAACTTCACCTGAAACTGTTCCCTTTTTTTTTTTTTTAAGGAAAAAAAAAAAAGAAAAAAGAAAAACATCATAACTTTTCAACAATTAAATCTTGTATTGGGTTGAATGGAACAGAGGAGATTTTGAAGCCTATTTAACTCCTCTTTAAAAAAAGCAGATAAAATGTAGGAACAGGGTAAGACTTTCATGGAGATTTAGGTGCTGCAAACAGAAAAGAAGAGCAGCTAATTGTGCTGATGTTTTTGTCTAGAACAGCAGGAGTCATTGGTCCAGATTTTCTGTTCTTCCAGAAAAATTGTTACCTGTCCTGCTTTCTCTGTCCCTGCAATCACATGCACAGCCCTTTATGTGGGTCATTTGTAAATAGAGCCAATGTCATGGCTTCTGACTATTCATAGAGCTGGTCAAGATCTTCTAGTCTGACTTCCTGACTGTAATGAGCTACTTCAAGACATTCAGACTCTACAGGGTCCAATAAAGCAAGACTTTCATAAGTAGACTCTCCAGAATACATTTACTTTGGATCTAAAACCATCATGTGAAAATTCATCTTGTCTAGCTCTAGTCACTGAAAGGGAGTCCGGTCAAAGATGCAGTCAAGTGCAGAGACTGCAGAGAATATTTAACTCATGTACTTCTAAACTTGACAAAGTTTTCTAGACTACCCTTATATGATCTCTGTATCAGATGGCTAACGCTACTTGAGGTAAATATCAAGGGATCAAATTATTTGTTTCAACGGGAACAATAATTTTAAAAGACTACATTTAATTTTAAATTTGAATTCATCAGGATAAAACTAAGAATTTCTGGATATAGTCAAGCCTTTTGGCTAATAAATACAATAATATTTCAGTCCTTAGCTTTATGAAGAGCAAAATATCACTTTTACAATATGTCCATCCTTCTTTCAGCCTTCATTTTTAGAAACTAAGTAGATATCTTTAAATATCAGCATAAGGCAAGTTGCTCAGTACTTGAAATATACTGCCTATGCAGGTTAGGATGATGTGGAATAATACGTCATTTTGAAGGCAGCCCCTGATCAACCTCATTTGCTTTATAAGTTCACAGAGTAGTGGTGGTGTGCACAAACCAGATTGCTCACGGAGAAATTAATGTGGAAGGTTTGCTCCATTTGCATATGAAACATGTTCTACCTCCTTATGGGGACATCAGGTTCAAATTGGTCCTTCAGACAGCTTCAAATCACATTTATGTTAAGCATACTTTATGAAAACTTAAATCTAGTGCTAAATAAAATCCAGGAAGATTATCACAGCTGTAGCGGCATCATCAAGAACTACCTTGATCTTCTGACCCACTACTGTGTAGCCACTGTCTTTGTGGCTCTCTTGTGTACCTTCTTCAACTTTCAGTATCCTTTTTAGTCCTAGAAAGCAAGGCCAGGGACATAGGGAAGTGATAAGACGTAGTGAAGTGATATATAGGCTTATTTTGCAGTCAAAACCAGGATTGGTTGCACCTGTACAAATGTGCCAGTGGTTGTTTAATCATTGTTTCGGTTTGCATTTTTTTGTGTTGGTGAGACAATGGAACAGGTTGCCCAGAGAAGTTGTGGATGCCCTGTCTCTGGAGTGTTCAAGACCAGGCTGGATGGGGCTTTGGGCAACCTGGTCTAATGGGAGGTGTCCCTGCCCATGGCAGCGGTCGTTGAACTCAATGATCTTTAAGGTCCCTTCCAACCTAACCCATTCTGTGATTCTATGTTTCTATAAAGGGTATTTTATTAGAAGGGGCCAAACTTACCCCACTGTGCAGCTTCCTACAGTTTCACTCTGCCCTTATTATTATTATTATTCCTGTTCTACACCTCATCTTGTGCCAACAGCACACTTTTCCTGAAGCAACTGTTTTTACCAACCACCAGATGCTTGATAAAAAGGTTAAATAGTATATGGCAGAGGACCAACCCATACAATTTACCTTCAAGACACACAGTCAAGGAGTGTCTGCTTATTACAGTCTTTAAGTTTGTTGTTTTAGAAAATTGCATTTCTTATGAAAGAAGTAGTAGAAGATCACTTATCTATATGGTTTTTTGCTGTATATCAAAGTTTACAAATTATCCCTTGTAGGCTACTAGAAGTCTCCTTCTGCTTAAAGATATCACACAGTGAGAAAGCTATTGTCTTTAGACAGCCTGAGTTATCTGCTTATATATGGACTAAAACCTATGCAAAGGATAAATTGCACTTAAATTTAAAATGTGCAGTTAACATTTTCCTTTTTCTTGTTAACAGGACTAAAACTTAACCATCAGTCTTTGTCAGGGTATTTTAACACACTGATCCTAATATTGCCCTTCTGGAACAGAAATCTGAACTCTGCAATGGTAAAAGTGCTGCATCTCTAATCTTCATCATCGCCTTTATAGGTACTCTAATTTGCTAGGAATTATTTTGGGCCCTTTTTAATTTATTGTCTTAGGTTTTGTAGATTATTTACTAGTGTTCTGCATTTCAGTCTTTTTCCAGATTTAACATGTGTGTATCAACCTGCTGATGGCAAGAAATGAAGAAAATTCTATGTCCAGGGATGCAAGATTATTTTGTCCCCTACATTTTTACCAGAATAGTTCTCTTTGAATGCTATGTTTCTTGGACAGTTGCTAGATTAATTTAGATAGATAAAATATAACTGAAGTCCATGATCTTTCCTTTTTTTGCTTTATCCTTCTCTCTCTTGTCATTTGAATCAAGACTCCTGGAAATAGTCAATCTCCTGCAATACTTAGATTAGTTTGCGTTTGGGTTTCCTGTTTCATAGAAGTCTTCTGGTTTTCCATGATCTTACAGCAGCAACTGGAAGTGATACTGAATCATCTCTGACCAAGCCTATAATAGGGGAATGACTTAATTACAGGCAGTCATTCATAAATAAGTGGGTTCTTAACTGTGTGCTTTCTCACAGTAACTAATTGTGTCTTT
The DNA here is from genome assembly GCF_964106895.1 of Numenius arquata. Classification (NCBI taxonomy): domain Eukaryota; kingdom Metazoa; phylum Chordata; class Aves; order Charadriiformes; family Scolopacidae; genus Numenius; species Numenius arquata. The sequence continues at coordinate 47,365,107 of NC_133584.1, read as the reverse complement.
CTTGACTATATATAACTCTTATAAGGTTCTGTATTCACTTGGCTTGAAAATATTACAAAGAGTGCTGTGGTCGTATTCCAGCAAGCTGCTTGTACTAGGTTTGTGCCAGTTATCAAAGAAATTGATGGTATTCCACTGAACAAGGCTGCATGCTGATGCATACTTAAATGTGTTGCTGAATTAGGGCCTCAGGACATAAGGTCATGCTTAAAGGATTTTCCGTTGTAACCTAAATAGTTGATAAACACAATGGTGAGGGAGGAATGGGACTCAGTGAACAGCCATTTGGGCAGATGATAACTTGAACACTTAGAAAGAGGAAGCATGGAACTAATAAGCTAATTTGCTTAAAGCTCTTCTTATGGCTCTTCTGTTTGTGATTCATGTGAGGGGATCTGAGCTTTGAAAAGATACATCAGAGGAGATGGCAGACTTGGTGTATGCCAGAATGAACTCCCTGGACATGAGTAAAATCACCATCTGTTGATTCCTCTAGGTTGTAGGTCTGTGCATGAAGAGCATGGCTAAGCAACAGACTGACACCTATTGTGACAAGACTTGTGGAAGGAATACAGCTGTCTTGGAGAAAGGAGGAAAAGGAGGGCAAAGATCAAAAACCAAAAAGTATTGAACCACAGGAATTGAATATTGAATAACATAAACCATAAGGCAATGCTGAGCAGCACACACTTCAGGCATCCCAGGATACTATCCAACAGGGCTCAATCCAGGCAGAACAGGGCAAGGCAACAGAAATGAGCCATGCAGTGGCTTGGGTTCCTCCTCCTGATGCTGCCCCAACCAGCTTGGCTGCAGCCAGAGGCAGGTTAACCAGGATCCTCCACCACCTGGGACCAGGTGCTGAGCTAAGCCACACTTTGGTGTGAGCCAGTGTAGGTGTCCCTCTTTTTGTACCCTGCACAGCCCTGCAAGAACATCATCTGAACTGCCAAAGGCACGGGGTTCAGTGCATAGGCAGCTGCTTTCAAAGACCTTCCACAAAATACGTTATGTTCTCCCGGTGCTGTTAAGGACATCACAAAACATAACTTTGCAGGACCCAGAGGGTTACTTTCATTAATGCAATATATACCTTGAGTCAAGAGTAAATTCTTTGCTTTAGGCTGCAGAAACATGAGTTTGTATCTCATTCACATGCTAAAAATTTATCCCAGCCACAGATGGAATATCTGCACACAAGGTAACAAAAAGAAGACAATTGGACATGAGTTCTATAGAGTATCCTTTTGTGTGCTGCTGGGCACAGACATCACTGTGCTAGCCAAGAGAAATGGAGGTGCCCAAGTCTAAATTTACTGAAGGCATCTAAAACTCATGGGGAATTCGTAAATTAACACTACAGTTAGTAGCAACAGTAGCGATCTCTTTATAATATTGAAAAAAATTGAAATATAATCACATAAAAATATTCTAGCCTTTTTTTTCTTCTACCCTGTCACATCTAATCTGCACCAAAGTTTGGCTATTCAAAAGGAAAGCTAAAAATGGCAGAATTTTTGCAAGCATTAGCAATCCAGAACAACATAGCTTTTAGGGATGATCAGTTCCAGCAATGCTTCCTTGAAGGCACAGTACTAGCAGCTCAGCAGCTTGGTTTTTTCATTGGTTTTTGTTTTGTTTTCTTTAATTATACTAGCAAAATAATGATTCACATATACTTTTATATATAGATAATTTTTTATGTAGGTAAAATAGACCTTTACTGGAAAAAACTGCAAATGAGTTTCTAGATGTTAGGTAGGAGAGGCAAAGCTGAAATACAGCTTGCCTTTATTATCTTTTGTTGGAATTAGCCAGGACCTCCTAGAGTGAAACAGTTAGTTAAACATTAGCCGTTCAGGTTCTAAGGACAGTTTAAAAATATCCTGACTGTAATAACTGATGAAGCAAGACCACGTTTCATCTGTATGAGTTGACATGTTGCATAACAGATGTTAAAGCTGAGCATAGAGCCAGTACTTCATTTTCACAGGCAACTGGAATCACCACTTCTTAATTAAAGGTTTATCTGTTAAACTACTTACTCTGAATACTTATCTCAGTATTTTGGTTCTCACATGGTAAATGCATTATACATAATTTTCCTCTTTTTCTATGCCAGTTCTATTTAAAAATATCATTTTAAATTCTTGTCAAAAAACTAGATTCCTCCCCTTAAAGAGCTACCGATTCTTCTCTTGTCTTGTTCTGTCAAGTGTGCTGAAAATCTTGGAAGTTTATAATGATTTACCTGTAAAAGTTAGTTCAATCTATGCAGAGAATTAAATACTTTCATGGTCATAATCTCCTCCTCCTTCTCTTTAAGTACAGCAGATGCCAGTGTATGACTAGGCTAAAAAAAGAAGGGAAGATAGAGAGCAAAATTTTACTGGTATCTTTCTTGTTTCCCCTTGTAGAACATTCCTCAACCTTATTCTTTCTTTGTGCAAGAAATCACCTTCTACCTAGACACAAAGAAGAAGAATAGCAATTTCTGAAAACTTGTCATAAGTTTCTAGGTGGGGAACTGACATTTAGTCTTATGTGAATTATCTTCATAAAAAGATCAACAAGGGGCAAATGGCTGGGCTGGGGGCATATTGGTTTGAGGAGGAGAAACGTTACGTCCCCGAAAATTTAAACTGCCTTTAAGGACTCCGGCCATTTTTAACTTCTTTGTTATTTTCTTTCCAGGGAAAATGTCTACAAAGAGAACTTATATACCATGAGGATTTGAATGAGCTACTCTTAATAAACACTTCTGCGGGACTTCATATGCTGTTTAACCTGAGTTGCAGCATTTCTCATCAGAAGGTTGATTTTAGAGGTGGCAAGAGTGACTCCATAATGTAAGACCCTTGTGAAAATACCCACTGTATCCGGATCAAATGTTTGTAATTTTGGATCCTGTATGAATAGCACTAGAATTCTTCTACTATGTGAATTATTAAAAAAAAAATAAATAAAAAAATAGGGGGTTCCAGAGGACTGTCAGTAAAAATAAGGAGTAAATTACTCTGTGTGTGTTTAACCCAATTTTATACTTGTAGTCTACATCTTTCTTTGTAATACTACAAAGACTCAGTTGAAATCATTGTAGAAGCCTCCCTTTCAGGGTTGTTTTCAAGTGAGTTGGGTTTGGGTTTTTTTCAGAGCAAATACTTCCAGGCGTGCTGCTTCTCTCTCTGTGCTGACGCTAGTTCCACACAAAAACTTACTGTCTTTCTGCTTTACTTTTGATCTGAAGGGTTGTTTTATGCCGAAAGATGCTGACTTCCGTTCTCGGTAATCATGGTGGAGCAGGTGTTTCTTCTTCCCACGGATTGCAGGTGTTCCCCTGGGTAGCTTTCTAAAGTCATTTTGATGTGTCCCTGACTGAGGTTCAGACAGTCAAAGTGAGTAATTTTGCAGCAGACTCTGTTATAACTGGGCCGGACTATACTGTTCCTTGCTTAAGCTTGTGGGGATAAAATCACTTATACTGTTACCAGGCTTAATATTTTTTTTTAATATTGCCAAAGACCCTTATTTAAGATACTGTCCCCAAATAATGTCACTTCAAGCTTTCCCAATGGCTTTAATGTGGCAGTGATTTTTAGCCTCTACCTCTACACAGAGAATTAAAGGAGTTTAAAGTCATTAGTCCAGACTTAGTACTTTCTATTGAAAGTCCAGAAAGTGTGAAGGTGGAGCTGAGCAGAAAATAGCCCTTTGACTTAGATTATGAAGAAACATTGTGAGGACAGTAATTTTATTTATGATTTCTCAACTTTTTTACTATTCCTCATATCTATAAGAGGATATGCATTTACCATGTACTGATTATTGTTTCACAGGGTACAGTATTAAGCATACTTCTAAACACACAAGAAAAAAATTAAAGGTCTTAAAAAAGAGCAATTTAACACAATTTACCCTTTGTAGATCTTTCCTGGGTTGTAAATCTTTATGACAAGAGATGTACATCCATTCTATAAATAAAGAGGTATTTACCTGGCAACATACATTAAAGAAAGAGTATGTGACAGTATAAGATGCAATGGGGAATATAGCTTTATTTTGGGGGATTGGTGCAAATATTTATAAAATCTAAAGCCATGAAGGAGGTTAAGCAAATGATAAACAAATGCTGGTAGACCTTTAAAATTAAAATCTTATGTTCTTTTGGAGTGGCAGGTATTGTTGTATTTGGATTATTTAATAAAATGGAAAAATTTCCTTGTACATGTAGAATTTATAATTTCAAATACCTCATACAAGGATTAAAAGTTTTGGAAGGAACAGCAAAATGCAGTTCATCCTTCAGCAAATGTAACCAAAAATTTAAAAATTCATCAGAACACAAATGTACAGGCAACTTTAATACTGCTGGTTTTTGACTTCAGAGCATTGCATTTGAGAAGTTTGTGGTTGTATAACAGATTGTGTTACATGGTCTGGTCAGCTGACTTCTCCATTTCTCTTTTCTCCTCTCCCTAGCAATCCAAACTGCAGAAGATCTAGTCTCAAGTCTTCTCAATTTTAACCTGTTTCTCACTTCCCCCAAAATTCTAACACCTTTGAGGCTAATTGCAGCTGAGGCCTCCTGGAGATACACAAACTAGGGTGCTTGTAGCTTATTTTGCTTCCTGACCTAGTTGGGTAGGTGTTTTATGATCATACATACCAAGTTAGTCTCTATGAATGCACACGGAAGAGAAAATGGTGTTAGCTCCTCTTTAACTGTAAGGTGAGAAAAAAGTAGGGCAATCATCTGAGATGTTGGACATATAGAATAAGATGCAGTGGCTTCTGCAGGTAATCTTGCTATCTTCTTCGGGGTGACTGAAATTTCTCTCTAGATATTATTGATTGTATAAGAAGCTTAGAAACCTGTTCATGTGTAGACACCTGAGCCACCAGAATTTGGAACTGCATTACCATCCCAGCTTTTGCATGTTTTATAGGCTCCAGAGCAGAGCTGAGTGTCAGCCTTTGTCCTACTATGGCTGTCCTAACAAGGCAATTTTTGAGTCCTCTTTGTCACTATCCAGTCTCTTTTGCTTCAGTGAATACTTAGCTCTTCAACCCAAGGTGAAAGAACTTCAAAATGACCTATTGAGAGAAGTGTTCCCTTTACCCAGCTTCCCTATTCTTGAACAAAAATGCAGTCTTCCATGAGAGCCTGGGGCAGAAAGAAACTTAACCTAGACACCTCACATAATAGAGATAAAAAAGAGGATCATTTCTCCTTTGGGAAATCTTCTACATGAAGTCTGATCTAGCTGGCATTATCTAAACTTACTTGTTGGGCTGGACCTAGCAGGAACAATATGTAGAGAATGGGTGATATACTGTTAAGAACTTGAGCAATCCCAGCCACAGAAACAGATTTGAAGGTATCTAGGATGGAACAGCTCAAAGGTGCTTCCTACACTTCATTTTTTCAACTGCAAAAGCCATCATTTGGGCAGATTGGCAAGGAGTTGGGAGGAGGTTGGAGGAGGAAGAAGAGTTAGCTTTTTGTTGGTTTTGTGGGCTTTTTTGTTGTAAAGTTTGTATCTAGTACAGTGGAATTCTTGTGATTTCTTTTCTTTTCTTTTTTTTTTTTTTTTTTTTTTTTTTTTTCAGGAGGTGTCTGTTTTCTCCATTATTCAAAGAAAGTTTAATGTTGTCAACAGCTGCCAAACTGCATATAGCTATTACAATGGATGAATCTATTATCAATTTGGATAATGCTTTTCACAGCACACGGATCAGAAGCAGACTTAATACATATAAGAAACATGCAGATTTTCATTTTACTTGTGAGGTTAAATCCATCTTTCCGGTACTGAGCTTCTTCACTTCTTCACAGCACACTGGCTTAAGGTGAATTGTAATACCACTCATTCTGTTCTGTGTCTGCTACATGTTGGCACAGATTTTTCTGGTCAGTCTGTCAGGTTCTGTTAATAGCAATTTGCCACCACTAGTTTTCTTAAATTAAGCCAATGTACCTAAAAAGCTGGTCGCTGGCTGTTTGTATTCAACTACTCAATGAGTCTTCAGTAGAAAAATAAAGATCTTTAAGACCTTTTTTTTTAAAAGATCTTTTCTATACAAATGCTATCTGGAGCCAAGAGCACATGGATTCTGCCATTGACATCTTTACCTCCATTGCCCTCCCCATTGAGATTGCGTGTAGCATGGGAAGTCATGTTTCCTCCAGAGTTTGTAAGAAACATGCATTAGTAATAGAGAAGTATAGAAAATCCAGCCTATGACTCTTGAACAGTCCTGTCACAGCTGAAGTACCAGAGTCATTTTTATCTTTCTGTACTCCATAGGGTTATTTCGGGTTTCCACTGATGTAGAGAGAATCTGGGTCACAGCACAGCCATCTGTCTGTAGATGACTTTTCCTCGGAAATGCTTTCTGTCTCATTTTAGTCTGTACCTATGATCTGAAAAGCAGCTAGATCTGGGTAGGATATTTCCACAAAGCATGTTTTCATTCGAAAATGCTGATGAGTTGAAACTGAAACTTTTTGTGGCCATTTGTTTTGACAAATGTTTGTTGAGATTATTTCTTTGCTTTAAGGTGATGTTTCTTGAGGTTTCTTTTCAAATCTGCTATTCCACAGTAGCCTAGTGGTTACAGTGCTTCCCTGAGGCCAGGGACTCTTAATGTCAGATCCCTGCTTGATGTGATTTGAAGCACAGATGTGAGCTCAGGTTAGATGAGGAGACTTCACAAGCTACTTTCAAACCCTTGAAAGAGTTACAGCTTGATGGAAAGGATTATGTTCCATGAGTGTGTCATTTTGTCCAACCAGTCCCCAAAGTAGCCTTGTAGTGTGGTGATAAATTCCCACTGTTGAGAACCTAACAGTGAGAAGATGGAGCAAACTCAAAAAAATCTAAGTATTTCTGCTCTCCCCCTAGGACAGAGTAGTTTGTGGGTGTTTCTTCATGATTATTGCAAGTTAAGTCTAAAGGTTACATATCCTGATTTCTTCTTCAAAGATAAAAGTCAAACAACATGTTACAGAATTTGGAAACTGGTTTACAGACTAAAATCAATAGACTCGTAGCTCCATTCCAAGCTGTTGGTTCAGGAGCTCTATCAGGAGTGTTGATCACAATTGAAGTTGAGGGTGTCTGTGTTGTTCTGGCAATTATTCTCCCCAGATGTCCAGGGTTTCTTTGCAGAGATGAGTTTTGCTTTGGTTCAAAGCTCCGAGTTATGCTTCTGCTTTGGCAGCACAGTCCTAGATGGTAAATAGAAGGTCTCTGTGAGGGCTTTATGTATGCCATGGGGGTTCTCTAGACATGCTTTGAAATTTCTTGTTTCCCGATTAACAAAGAGATATTCTGTTCCAATGGATGTGACTTTGGCCATTTGACATCTATGATTGCTACTAGAATTTTCATAAGTTTAGTCATGAAGGGGTCTTCGAGTCCAGAAATGCTCTGAAGTATTGCTTCCACATTTCTGCTAACTCTTTTTCCTAGAAGTAGATTCAAATAGAGTCTTAAATTTTCTCAGTATCACTTTGCATACCAAATGCCCTAAAGAGTTCTTTTGTTTTCCTGTAGCAGTTTATATTTTCATTCACTTCTCCAAGACTGCATGATTTGTAACTTGAACCTCTTCATACTTGCACAATAACATGCAATTTGCCATATAATAGAAACCATTCTCTGGTTTCTGCAGAGCATCTCCAACCTGTTTCACAATTGAAGTTATGTTAAAGACCTTCTGCAGGGCCTCCACGTAGGCTGTCAAGGTGACATACACAACTGATTTGACTCTTAGAATGCCTCTATTTTCCCTTTTTCACAGAAATAGTATCAGCACTAACATTCAGTTAACCTCAGTAATGGACAGACATTCCTACAATATTTCCTTAGATTTGTCTGCCTAAGGTGAGTTAGTGCTCCTTTCCAAGCAAGTCTGAAGATCACGATCGCCTGACAGTTTTGCAAAACAGTATTAACTTTGCACTGCCTGTCTTAAAATTACATCTCTTTTTATATAGTAGGATTTTATCTTCTATTTCAATCTCTTGAGACATTTGGCAAGCTTATCTTTTAATCCTTGGAAAAGCAGGATTTTGCAATATTTCCTTTCTGATGTTAATTCCTGGTGCTTTGGAAGGAACTGTCAGAATCCCTGCAAAGGGACAATTATATTGTAACTTGCCCAAAGCAAAGTTTCTTTATAACATCAGGCAGTAATTCCTTGACATGTGTCCCAAAACACAAGGATTATATCTCTTACAAGCATGGCGTTATCTAAAATCACCATAGATATAAGTTTTGGGTCATATGAACATGTAATCCTCTATTTTGGGTAAGGCCATAGGGAGAAGACTGTGATGGCCTGAAAACAAAGAGCAAAAGCATTCTGATCCCAAAACGATTCTGGAACTGTGGGAATCACACAGGTTTTACACTGATTATAAACTAAAATACAGACCGAAGGACCTAAAATAAGTGTTATACACTGTGAGGGCAGTTACAGTCCCCTTAGAGCTGCTGCTGTCAACTGGAAAAAGAATGGCCATGAGTGGACCATGGGTCCACCCAGAGCAGTTCCCTTGACCTTTACCAGGTCAAGGAGGTGGATAGTGAAATATATAAGAACAAGGCAAGGATGTAGTGATACTTCCCTAATTCACTTATTCCCCTTTTTGTGGAGGCTGGGGATTGAAGTAGTGTAAACCGTCAGACAATATTGTGTGCCCAGAGATTTGCACAACATAACCATGCATTTTATGGAAGGAAGAGGCCTCCATTTGCCTGGAGATTTGTGAACTTTTACCTGAGAACAGCAGTTGAAATAGGAAATTTTAAAGGAATTTATCATTCTGTGATAAAAAGGATTCTGTGTAAAGGATTTTATCATCCTGTGATTCTGTGATTCATTCATTCTGTGAAACTTCAGGATTGCATGTGTGTGCATGTTTTGAGATGGTTGGTTTTTTTGCCTGGTGGGTGCCAGTGGAATCCTGATGGCAGAGTAAATATTTTCTTTCATTTTTATTTGAAAAACCAGTGAGGTTGTTGGCTGTTAATAGAAACCCTTGGTATATTACACATTTGGAGAAATAGTCAGAGCTTAAATTTGGCTTAGCGTGACATTTTGCTCTATATTTGAATTCAGCCTACACGTATTAATGGTACTCTGGAGGAACTGCAGCAGGTAATGGAAGAAAAGGTGGGCAGATTTTGGTCTTCATTTCTCCTCACCATTCACCATTTCTATTTAAAAATATCCTGGTTTCAACCAATGACAGAAAGTGTAATAACTTTGTCAGCAAGTATAAACATCCTTAAAAAATATCAGATAATGACTATGCATCAGTCTTTTCTGGTAGAAGATTTTTGTGATGCAGAGAATGATGAGGTTCTTGCTCTTTTTATTTTAAGATTTATGCAGTATTTTGCTGTTTAGCCAGCAGGAATGTTTTATTCCTGCTTTGTAATCTGTGTTGTTGCCAAAAATATTCAAGCTAGCTGGAAATACCCTGTGCCACTACACTATGGTGCTGGGCTAAGGTTGTGGATACCAACATATATGTGGCTCTGCCTATATTATGTCCTAGGTGCTCAGCGCTAGCAACTTCCCCTTCTAATCTTGCCTGGGGTCTGCGACATGAATATTAAAAACAAACAAACAAATAAACAATCCCCCTAAACAATTTTAAAAAAAAGACATAATTTATTCAAATTTTCAGGATAAACCTGTTTTAATGAATTAGAGCAGTCTTTAGTTTGGGCTAATCTGAAAAGATTACAGACAGGACCACAAACTGGTACTGCAAATCTGCAAGACTCAGCAGAGGGTGGGGAAGGCTCTTTGTGTCGCACTGCTGATAGGATTTTTGCTTGATTGTTTTCCCACCACTGCAATTTGAGGGTTAGGGTATTGTGTTGTGCCCGCGCTGCCATCAGCTCTGGACACAGCACCCTGCAAGCAGGCGGTCTCATGCTGAGGGTTATCCGGACGAGCGCAGCCATAACCTCATCCAAGAGGAAGGGGTGTAGTCCGATGTACACGTCCCATAGCCTGCAAATGGCTCTGCCACCCCATTGTTTCGAGTGTCTCAGTGGAAGTGGATCAGGAAGCTTATCTAAGGCCATCCCCACCCTTTCATTGGCAGCAGTTGTTTAAACGCACCACATTTCCCTCCTCCCCTCCACTCCGATTTAGAGCTAGCAACCCCAGTTTTTCTTACAGCACTCCGCTTACAGTGTCCGACATTTGGTGTAAAGAAGTCTCATTTTAATTCCTCAAGCAGTATCTGTTTCCTTCGCTTGGGGCTCATGACAGGTGCCCCTTTGTTCTTTGATTTGATATTATCTCAAATAGCCTTGGAGCTTCAGCCAGGCTAAAAAACTTGCACTAGCAGCAGACTGCCCAAATTAGCATTTTTGCTAATTCCAGAGAAACGCAAAGTTGCTGAAGTCCTGCCAGGAACCTGTCAAACTAATTTGCAGTGGGAGAAGTGGATGTGGGGTGAGGAAAAGGTTCAATTGAATGTGGCACAGAAAATGGCCTTTATGGAATTTCCTATTCCTCCTTTTATAGATAGAATCGTGAATTTGAAAGTCAGGTGAAGTAATTTAAGGTAGACTTTTTTTCTAACATGACCGAAAATCTTGCATTTTTCTGAGAATGCTTTTAAGTGTCATTTTCCTTCTGTAAGTTGTTAAACTGTTAATATTTTGTCTGTAAAGCACATAAAATGCTCAATATTGTTGGGCTTTTAATCTCAGTAATTTCACAATTTTTCCTGCAGCTTTGTAGTTTCTCACTTTTCAACAATGTGGTTCTGCTATATTAACTTGTCTGTGCTCTGAAGCGCAGAGTTGTTGGGCTTTTTTTCTGTCTGTCTTGTTAAATATATAGTTAAATATGATTTCTTCTGCCTCTCCCTCTGTTTGACTTGAGTTTCATTTCTTGCTTTGTCTGAAAAAAATATGCCCAGCTCTTATCTGGATAACTACCTGGCTATTGTTCTAGGCAAGGGGAAGAAAGTGGAGTCCTTGATTTTACTTTCCTGTCCTCTGCCTTTACAACATATCTGGAAAACACAGATGAAGCAAAGGGTTATATAAACAGTAGATGAGCCATTGCAGGGTGGGTCATATTTTACAAGTGGAGTAGCTCACTCAGGAGTGAAGTACTATGTGTCAGGAGCAAGGAGGAATTGAGGAAAGAACTGTACATCTGAGTCAGAGAGTCACTCCCACGGTAGTGTGCTTCATGCCCCACCTTTGCTGGAGGCATAAAGTTTCAACCCAATCCCTTATAATTTTCATTAGCAATATCATTGAATGTTCATTACTCATTTTGAGTAATGAACTATGTTATGCAAGTTTTGGTTACCAATGCCTTGCCCATGGTATTCAAGAATGCAGAAGCAAATTGTCACATAAACAAGATTGAACATTCTTAGTGAGGGAAAAATCAAGGAAGGGGATAAAATTTCTGCTAATAAAACTGCTTCCTTTTTGTACATTGCCAGACTTCTGCATTTCCTTGCTACACTGTATGTCTTACTGTGGTATGTGTGAAGGATAAACTAGCAAATCAGTGTATTATAGGTAGGGAAAAAGATTTAAAATACAGGACTGGGGTGGGGGGAAGTGGGAGAACTTCAAACTGTGATGCTTTCCAAGTTAAGAGTTTACATTCTGGCTAGGGCTTGTTTCTAGTTGCAGTGGACTCCTAGGACCACTCAGTAAAAAGTGGTAAAACCAGGTCTGAGCTCAGGTCTCCAATTCCCAGTCTTCCTCTTGCTTCATTCATTACCTCCACTGCCAGAAAAAAAGGTTGCAGAAACAAAAGATGAAGCTATATATGATGATATGCTGTGTGTCACAGGGAGAACTTCTCTCATACATTGCAAACCAGTTTTGAAATGAAAAAGAAAAAATAAGGATGTAAGATTCAGTTATGGATTTTAGCTGAATATGTGTTACTATTGCCTGCTATTTCTATTATTTTGTAGTATAAAGGCTGGGCAGTCTCTCCCTCTTTGATGTTACTCTATTAAGCAACCCGATCTAACTTTGAAGGTAGTTCTGCTTTGAGCAGGAGGTTGGACTAGGTGACCTCCAGAAGTCCCTTCCAACCTAATTTTTTTATATGACTTTATCAGCCCTTCCAGAAACTCTATCATCTGACACCCTGACACACTGATGCGGACGTCTCTCTGTCCTCCCACCCTCACCTCTCAGAAGAAAACCAACTCTCTCTTTCTCAGCCAGACCTCTGTTCTGGCTGGAGTCCAGGCGATGCAGGTACATGGCAATCAGAGCCACAGAGACCGGTGTGGTCTCCCAGTGTCCTGTGCCTAGTACCTGCACTGAATTCACAACATAGGGTGGCTTATGCCTCTCCCTGGCAAAGTGCTCAGTAACATGGCTTTTGCAGCATTCCTTGCATACTGAAATATCTGTGCATCAGTACTTTGTTGAACTGAGACTTAGCATAGAGGATAAATAAGTTATGTCCCTCTTTGCTAGTGCATTGGTGACGATGACACTGGTATAAGAGAAAACAGGATGAAAGCTCAAGTTATGGGCCTGCTGAGATCTTTGATAGGCATTGAGAGCATCACTTTTAAACAGAATAAATAGTCCATGTTTTAGAGATGACATGGCTAAATCTGAGACTCAAATTTTAGCAGATTCATATTTTTTGTGTTTCCCCAGAGCCCTGACACATTCTTCTATTTGTTTCCTAAAAGTACCATGCTTCTGTGAGCTGACTCCCCAGATCTGAAAACTGCCATCACTAGTACCTACAGTGGTTGGTTTGCCCCTAAGCCACATTTTGGGACATAAACTCTGTGACGCCTATACTCCCTCCTCAACTTATTTGAGACATGACATAGATAGGTTGAAACAGTGCACTACATGAGTTATCCTAGAAAAACTTTTAGAAAAGATGAAAGGATAAAAAAGACACTTAGCTTGACAAAACTTAAGACCGGTGAAGAAAGAATAGCTAAATTCTGAAGTGTAATTCTGTGCATCAGTATTTCTCAGATAGAATTTATCTGCTGTATTATGGATACAAAATCTGGGCATCAGTGTTCCTCAAATGACCCTGCCTGTGAATTCCTCGAGGCCGGGTCTGATGCTGGCCTGGGGAGCAGGCAGCCCAGCCTTTGCTATTCCTGTCAGCCATTGCCTTTAGCCAGCTGCTACTGAGATTTCTGCCTCCTTGTGAAGGCTTGGGCTTGCTTCTGCCTTTCATTAACTCATTTACCTGCCTTTATCTTAAAGCCAATTTCCTGCTTCTCAACCAGCATCAGTGCAGTTAGGAGGAGTCTCAGGTCCAGTATCCTGTGCCCTATCTTTTAGATAAAAATGCAGATGCTGTTTGTAGGATCACTCATTTTTAAATGTTGACTTCCTGCTTGTTTGGGGTTTTTTCCCTCTCCTAGAGTAAATAACGTTCATAATGTTTATCATAGTGTGTAGCATGCATGAGCTTTTACAATGTTTGTAAGACTGAGGGTTGCAATAGCAGCGATTAGTAATACTCTGTGCATTTGCACTCGTGTACTTCCAGTGTGTTCTTGGCATTTGTCAGCAACTGCATGTGATGTCTTTAGACTCATTGTTAGTCTAGGTAACAAGCTCGTGGAGGAAAAACATACTCTGCTTGAATGGCCTCTGAAGATGCAACGTTTTCATTTCTCTAAGCAGCTGTTGCCTTTTGAGGGTTCTTTTATCATGGGGATGTTATGAATTTTAAGTCAGCCTCTTCCTACCTCCACCATGTTCCCATCTAAAAAAATAAATAAAATCATTTCAAGAAGAGGCAATTAGCTAGCACTTGATCTGCTGCAATGCCATAATAGTACTAATAATGGTATTTGGTCTGGATGCCCATAGGGACACAAGAAATTCCTTATCTTGTGCAGTTACAGGAGTTTTAATAGTATCGTTTTCACTTCATTCTCTTTTGCATAAAAAGGAAAACCAGAAAACCAAAACACATTTGGGCATTCTTGCAGTCTAATAATAACTGTGTGCACTTGTAGTGAAGTTTTGTTTGGAATTCTGTAGAATGATAAATATTTTGAACTTTTGTACCTCAAAAACAAGAGTAAAACTGTTAATAAGAATTCTTTGCAGAATTTTATTAACAGAATTTAATTAGCATAAGCTACTGGTAAGGCAATTGCCCCTCTCATCTTCTGCTCCTAAAGGATGCAAACATTATGATCTGGACAGAGAGAAGATGATCAGACTAGCTGCTATGGATTGGCCCATTCAGGTCACATTGGAGAAAACATTAGTTTAAGACTCCTAAAATTAATAAGGTTTTCATTAACTGCTTGATAACGAGAAAAAAAGAGTTGATTCACCTGAGAATCAGCACTGTGTTCGAACTCAAAATAATCAAATATACTGATTGGAATAGTAGTTGGAAAAATACCTTGAGATGATCTCGGTTTTCTTTTCAAAAGTGTACTAAGATGGCAAACTTACTGAACTGGCAAAACTAAACCAAGTGAAAATTTCTACTTCATCAACAGCTTGAAACATGGCTTGCCTTAATAAAGCATGAAGTTTAAAAATAAAGAGTGACTTGTGTTTGTAACAACTCCCTGCTATGATGACCCTTCTGCTTTTATTTTCAGCGTAGTCAGCTTCTGTAGCTTGGAGTTCTTTTGCCTTTGTATGGTACAGTTAATTTCTTTCTTAGAACATGCATAGCAGAAACCAGAGATTTAAATCTCCTCTTTCCTGCTGTGGCTAAACCACTCAAACAAATCGAAATGGGAGTACCATGTGTAAATAAGGAGAATAAAATCCTATAATGAATTATTAACTTAACTGGGTCATCACCTGTTGAGGTGATCCGGGTCTATGGGTTTCTTTTCATGATCATTAATCTAGATCTTGTAGAACATCTCATTCCATTTCCTGCTCTGTCCAGTCTCTATTAAGAACATGACTATGCCTGGAAAGATTGAGAAAAATGCGGCTTTTTTAAAGAATCACAATAGCGTACAGAGGGAGTCAATTATCCTCGGACAGGCACCATTCAAATTCCCAGTAGCACTAGAAATGCCAAGAAAACCCCAGAAAGTTCAGCGGCTTTATTTGGCTTGGAAAAATACTCAGAAATTTGGCTTTTCATTTATCCCTGATCCCTACAGCATGCTTCATCCTAGCTGGAGCCTGGCTGAAGTCACATTACGTTTCCTTGATCAAGTATACCATTGGAGCCATATGCAGGCACGGGACTTCTAAATGCATTTCAGGCCTGGGCTTCAGGCACAGGGAGCTTTTCTACTGACTTCAGGGTTTTAGACTGGGCTCTGTTTGGGCTATGATCATCTGCCAAGTTAAAAGTACAGTTCTCATAAGATTTCCAGATCATCCTGTTACTAGGTGGGCAAAAGGAACCCCAAAAGAATAGTCTCTTGGAATTTGATTGGTCTTCTGGACTGGAAGCACAAGCAATCAAACAGAAAGAAAGGCTTGGAGAGGAGACAGTATATACATTTCAAGGCTGTGAACAGAGCCAGTTTCAGCTGACTACTGGCAAAATTCCACACTCCCTTCTTTTCTATAGACAGGTTTATCTATTCCCATATGTTAGGCCCTCTTTCAGTTCCAGATTCATCCGCTTTCATTCTTTTGAGTGAATCTGTCCTGTTAGTCTCTGCCTTGGGAATTAAGCAGCATTAAAACTGTAGCTAGTTATTTCCATGATTTCTCACTCTTAGAACATGACAAACTCACTACAAAGCCTTTTCTGTACCTTGCATGTGTGGATCAAATGTGCGGAAGCCAAAGCAAAGAAGCAGTGCATGTCCAAAAAGGACTTTTTGGCTTCCACAAAAGCTTATGACTTTTCAAAATGAAAGATTATTGAACGTTTCCCAAAGCAGCAGTAGTACAAATGGCTCCCGCACTGGGAGGAAGACTTATATGTACTAATTCCTGAACTGGTAGTCCACGCCTACGTATCCTGGGGACAAATTAAAAACCCAGAGGGAAATACCTGTTAGCTTTCAGGACCATTGAAATGCTAAAATCTCTTCAGGGTTTTCAAAGTTTCTTTATTTATTACTTTATTATGTCAGTTTGGTTTTCAAAGTCCACTTGTTGCCCTGAGGCAAGTATGCTCCTAACACTTTACTGACCTCCAGTACACATAAATTAACCCTTGATTTCAGCAGTACCCTACCAAATTGAAGGATCAGAAAATGCTGAAGGTTAAACTACTTTTCTATGTTATGATTCTTTGTCTTCTGCCTCCACCTTGTAATGTTGAACTATTCCTGAAAATTCACAGCCTTGGATAAGTATATAATAAAATTCGTGGAGAAATGGGGAAGGAGAGAAACTATGCACAGTTTCTTCCTTTTCAACATTATGTCATCTGACATTTCAGCATTGTCAGGTCAGGTTTGGAGCTCTTCTCGAATGTCTGCCAATGTTTTTTCATCCCTGCCTCAAGGGAGTGCCAGGAGGAGTGCACTTTCTCAGAATTGCTTGAGCATCACCTGCATGATCTTTTATACAGCTCCATGGAGGAGCGTGTGCAGCTATCTAATCCTCTTCCATTTATCTTGGAGTAATACAGTATCTGATCACATGGCCTGTAGGTCTATATCTTGCCAGCCAAAATAGAGTCTATAAATAGGTCCTAATCTTGTATCCTTCCTTCCCATAGTGGGTTCTGTTGAAGTGTAGAACTGCCATCAATGTGCATAGTTGATTTACCATCGGGTGGTCTGACATATTTGTACTCTTGAATCATGAATGAAACTTAATTTTTCAGAACTTAAATATATCATCAGAAAATTGCTAAAAGCTAAAAGCAATTTTCTCCCCTTCACATCTGTATAATGAAATTCACTTCAGTGTTGTACTCTCCCTACATATATAGATCCCATAACAAGGTCAGAAGGTGTCCAAAAGCTATGTGAAAGGAGTACGGTGCACACGCAGATTTACAGAACAGAGCAGCTGCACTTTTCCCTCCAGATTAGCACTTCTGAGTTTTGAGTGTGCATTCCAGCTTTCAAATACTTGTGTAAAAACACAGATGACTCTCAAGAAGGCACTGTCCTGAAGGATCTGAAATTATTTTTATTTTAAATTCATATAAATTATCCATCTACATCAGCAAAAATTGAACTGAACTATAAACACAAGGTTTATGTTTGTGTTCTCCTTTGAAATACTAATTTGAGTGAAGACTAAAAAACAATAGCATGACATTAATTTCTATAATCTGCAGAAATTGTTTGTCCTTTACCTTTTTATTTTCACCCTGGTTTTGACATTGTTATGACTACAAGGAAGCATCACTAATGTGTAAACAGAGCTGATACAAGGTCCTAAACTATTAGTACTAAGGCCTTGCTTTTGCAACTTAATTCCTCTTAATAAAGGTATGTGCCTCCCATCTCCTACTCCCTCTTCCCCGTACACAACACTTTTTGTGTTTCTCAACCATAGGCAAACTTCTGCTACCCTTTTCACTTCCATTGCTAGGCTCTTTTAGTGTTTTTCTCCCCTTTCTACCATCTCTGAATATCTGGAATAGAGTACCTGGGTTGCTGGGTCATCTCCCTCAATGACCAAAAAGAAGCATCTCTGGGGGATCGTGTAGGAGCAGATGATTGTGTCGGTGTACTGTGTAAACAGCTGAGGTCCCTTCTAGTCCTATTTCTCTGGGTTTTATTGAAGCTTAGTGCATTCAATGAATGCTCAAAGGATCAAGGTTATTTATATAACCTCTTTTTATGAAAGAAAGATGAACACATTTGTTAAATGTGGTCAAAAATGCCAGCTGTAAAATATGAAGTGTCACTTTTGACTGGTAAGTTTGTTAATGTAGCAGAAAAGCTGTAATGCATGGGTCAGAGGCATAGAAGTTGTTTCTTCCTATTCCATTTAACTAGCAGGGATTCTGTAAGTAGTATCAGTACTGGTTGAGATGCCTTGCAGTTGCTGTCCCGTATAATTCAATCTATAAATTGTTACACAACTCTAATAGTCACAAGTGAATCCTGTGATTTGCAGGATTCTCAGGTAGGTTGTTATTCAGATGTGGACTGAATGCTTTAAATACAAATACTGTACCTATGTAATTTCAAATATCATTTTATGATTTTTGTCAAAGAACTATGATGACAACATTTGATATAATTTGATATTATCATTACAAGCAAAATTTGAAATCAGATGGAGAGTGCAAAATATTTCTGCTGTAAATATACCCAACTATTTCTCTTTGTTCTGTCATTCTAATTGCTTTTTATGTCTCCAAAAATGAACTGTGGTGGGTTAACCTTGGCTGGTTACTCTGCCACTCCCCTTCCTCAGCAGGACAGGGGAAGAAAATATGATGAAGAAAGCTCATGGGTTGAGATAAGGGCAGGGCAATCATTCACCAATTACCATTATGGGAAAACAGACTTGACATGGGGAAGATTAATTTAATTTTTTTCCAATTAGAAATAAACCAGCATGGTGACTAACAAAAACAAAACTGAAAAAAACCTTCCCCCACATCCGCCTTTCTTTCCAGGCTCAAATTTATTCCTTTGTTCCTGACTCTTACACCTCCTTCTCCCCTGCCCCAAGTGCCACAGGTGGATGAGGACAGCAGATTGTGGTCAGTTCACAACACTTCATCTCTGTCACTCCTTCTTTCTCACACTGTTCCCCTGCTCCAGCATAGGGTCCCTCCCATGGGAGACAGTCCTTCATTAATTGCTCCGATGTGGGTCATTCCCATGGGTGCAATTCTTCAAGAACTGCTCCAGTGTGCATCCTCTTCATGGGGTACAGTCCTTCAGGAACAAAATGCTCCAGCGTAAGTCCCCTGTGGGGTCACCTGTCCTGTCAGAAGACGTCTCCATCGACTGCAGCTCCTTCCAGGAGCCTGCTCCAGTGTGGTATCTCCATGAGCTGCAGCTTCCTTCAGGATACATCCACTGCTCTGCCAAGTAGTTGTCTACAGGCTGCAGGGTGGATATCTGCCCCACTGTGGTCCTCCATAGGCTGCAGGAGAACAACCTCCCTCACCACCTCAGGCTGCAGGGGAATCTCTGCTCCAGCACCTGGAGCACCTCCTTCCTTTCCTTCTTCACTGACCTTGGTGTCAGCAAGGTTGTTTCTCTCACAGTTTTTCTCACTCCTCTCTCTCACACAACTTTTACCTTTTCTTGAAAATGTTATCACAGAGGTGCTACCAACACCACTGATTGGCTCAGCTTTGCTCAGTGATGGGTCTGTACTAGAGCTGTCTGGAACTGTCACTGTTCAACATGGAGGCAGCTCCTGGTCTATTCTCACAGAAGCCACCCCTGTAGCCCCCCCTGCTACCAAAACCTTGCCATCTAGACTCAATACATAGACTTATGTGAAAGTTACATTTCTTTTCTCCCATTATTCTCTGTAGATTCATCAAGAAAGTATGAAAGTTTAAATACGTTTATCTGTTTCCAGGCAACTTACTGTTCTATAAGTGTTTTTCATTACTGATGCTGGCATACCTTTTATTTCTGTGATGAAAATGGTTTGCAGAGCATTTGTCTTGTATGTTATATGTTACTTTGTGCATTGCCTACTTAGAGTATTTTTCATATTCTAAAAAGACATTATAAGTTTTAGTCCTCTTCTTCAAAAATTCATGTTGTCCTCGAGTGCATCAGTGGTTACTATAGGTTACAGCATGATTGTGTTGCTAGTCTGTTTTTGCAGTGGTCAGAAAGGATTTGTCAAACAAAAGATCATAGAACATTTTAGGCTTTAATAATTCCCATCTTTTCTGACTACTGAAATAAAGGGTAGACTGTGTAACTGTTAGGGTTGAGTGCAAGAAAGACCCAGTGGATAAATGAACTTGAAGGACCTAGTGGTAATGAATTTGAGTCATGTTCTTTTTTGCTGTGTCTGGATTTCTTTGATCCCATTCTCTCTTTAAGAGAGAAGACTAGGGTGTGCTCTCTTTCTCTCTCTCTTTTTTCCACTCAAAATTGTGTATGTTAACACTGATGACAACGATGCTAGAAGATGGAGTTCTTTTGGAGGAAGCCCAGCATCCTCCAAATTTCCTCCTGCCTTGCAGCCTGAATAGAGAATAAAAACATGATGTTCTGCCCATTTTCTTCAGCACAACCAGCAGAGAAATTTCCTCCTGCTGTGGTAGAAGATCAGACTAATATTTGCTAGTATGGCAGGAAGTTCTGATAACTGTTTCTGGCCACACCAAAAAACAATTTTGAGTTTACACTTTTCTTCAAAGACATGTATTTCTACTTCAAGGGGTCTGCTTCACGCTTTAATCAAAATGCAGTATTTTGTAATTGATGTATAACAAATATTGTGATCTCACAAGTATCACCAGACCTTATGTGACCAATACATTCATGAGAGGTTTTCTCTCTTTCATTTAGTTAATCCTACACGGCGCCCTGAGGATAATATGCACTTTTCCTGTAGAATGTAATATGGGGACAGGTTCTTCCATTTGTTGTTTCATATCTGATTAAATTGCAGTGAGGAAGGTAATACTGTGCATGCCAATAAAATAAGGAGTTTTAGCTGAACAAGATTTCAGCACTTCCAGGACAGAGCTATATCTTGTGCAAAGTTCCTCTTTTCAGCCCCTCTGCTTTCTTCCTGGGTCCTGAGGTCCCTTACAAGGATACATTCATAGCCCATTCTTGGCCCTTTCCATCCTGGCTCTGGGAATGAACAATGTAGAAGCAGATAAAGCAAGACCAAAACCAGCCAACCAGCCAACCCAAACCCCATTAATCTGTCTCCATACTGGTTTTCACCTCATTATCTGCTTTTTACTATCTCTGTAGCCTTTTTTGAATCATGAAGAGGTAAATGCTAGATCAAGGATAAGCATACTGAATATCGGGAAAGGGAAAGTCCTGAGTAGGAGGAATGAAGCAATGCTGGTAGACAGGAAGGCAGAGATGAACAGGCACTCACTGGTGATGGAGAAGGGAAGGAAGAGCTAAGGAACAGTAGTGTAAAAAAAGTTGGAGATGGGAGAAGACCAAGAACATATTATAGAAATTTGTTGCACAACATACCCAGTTTGCCCATCCCCTTGTTTGTTTCCTTCACCCCTACTTATTTTTCGGTAGTTAAAAGAAAAAAAAACAAAAAACAAAAAACCAGACAGACATATTTGCTTCATTTGGAAGGCTGTCCTGACTGTTAACCATTTTTGAGTCAGTATATACCTGTAACATTATTCTTACGAGTGTCTAATTTCGGAAATACCTCCATTGATATCAGCGCCATTTTCCAGGAAGTAAAGGGCCATTTGAGATGAGTAATTATATTACTGTCTTCTACCTTTCTTGCATTATTTCACTGGCCTCATTTCACGAGACTGCCTGCTCTGTCTCTTGCAAGCTTGCTTAAACTACATAACTCTATTACACTCTCCTCGTGTCTCCCTATTTATAACGGTCTAAGTCTAGAAATATTTGATCACATATTAGCAGTTGTATAATGTGAGAAGCTGTTTGTATTTCAGTATCAGCAGATTAGGCATCAGCTATTTTTCTCTCTTACACGGCACAGTAAGCTGCAGTGCTGCAGTACTTTGTCAGGAAATAGAGGAGATATATTGGGTGTGCAACTGTAACTGCATCCAATGAAGAGATAAGAGTGCTGGTTTAGGCTGTTGTACAGTGCACTTTCTGCTGGAAAACAGGTGTCCCTTTACATTCCAGAAGAACTTGTAAATTATTTTACAAGTTCTCTTCATTATAAGTACTATGTAAGTTTGAGACAGATCATATAAAAATTGTATTATATTTATTTATTATGATTAGCATAACATAACAAGTAAATGTTGTAGTATTTGAAGCTCACTCCTCTGAACAAAGATATCTGAGCATAATTGTCAATTTATCTTCCAAATTCTTTAATCACAGTGTTATGGGAAGAATATAGTTTGCAATATGTAAGGGGAGGAAAGCTTTTGGGCTTGCATGTGTAGCTATTGCTCTCGTTAGGTTTCAGTGTGGAATCACTGGGCTTTGTTTGGCTGAATACATCTGACATTTTCCCTCTCATTTGAATGGAGATATGGTCAGACTCCAGTGATTACATACACTGCAGTAGAGGCAAAATAATTCAGTCTTCGATCTGCAGATTTCCGGGGGCAGCAAGGCAAGTAGAAACATTTTTCTTTCCTATTCTTGATCAGGCTTTTTATCAGCCATGTGGAACCACTTTTGTTTGCTCAGCCACAGTTAGACTGAGGTACAGTTTAATAAGATCCATGTGTTAGAAGGATTTTTAAGCCAAGTACTGGAGACTCTTCTCATTCCGTGCTGGAACACAATATAAATCCTGCACATATATTTGTGCATACGCATAAACGTACATGTCTATAGATACACATATTTTTCAGTTGTTTAGAGATTGTTCCTCACAAACTTCAATACTTCAAAATTTCAGAAGTATTGCAACTAGATACTATTGCAATTTCCTTCTCTTCTTGAAAGTAGCAAAGTTTGATACTTAATCTAAACTATGCAGTATGGGTGGAATTAAAACTTTTTCTGTTTAGTGAGGAGATAATCAAGGACATATCATTATTGTATTTAGAGATGGGTTGGATACAGCAGTATTGTGAAAGTGTAAGGGAATTGGTGTTTCAAGACTGGATGCGGCTTCAAAACATGAAACGTGAATCTGCTTTGCTGAATTTATCCTAGGGAAAAAAAATCAAGACCTGTAACTATTTTACCATGTCTCTGCAGTTCAGACGAGATGAAATATGATAAGAATAGAATCCTGAAAAGAATGAAATGCAATTTTTTATGGAGAAGAATCCTCTCAGCATTATTTCCAGGATTTTCCAGAACTGCTTCTATGTATGGGAGTAGTTTTGCGGTGGTGTAGCAGCCTCCCAGGGGCATCAGCCCAGCAAAGGACTGTATAATGAAGAGAAGAAGGAGGCCCATTGTTCTCAAAAGAAGGACAGTTTTCTGAGTTATATGAACAGAATAACTGAGTGATTGCCTTGTTTCTTCTCTGCAAGAGAAGACACAGCTGGAGATAGAGGTGCACATTCACAGCTTGTCTACCTTGGTACAAAGGCTAAGAACAGCTTTACTAAGAGGACTAGCGTTGAGCAATATCCGCAAATAATGACAGTTGCTGTGAAAATATTGCAAGTCAATCCATAGTGAGGAAGTTCATCAGTGCTCACTGCATCACCACCAAATGTGAAAAACAGTAGCTTTGAAAGCTAAGCCAATCCATAATTTTCTGAACAAGGAACTAGTTCATAGCTGAGAGAGGAATAAGTACCAAAGAAAACTAAATGGAAGTGGAGACAATTTACTGCTGTTGGCGTAGAGCTAGTGGAATTGCTATTTGTCAAGAATTGACCTTTTCCTCTTCAGTGGATCTACTTCCATACTGACCTATCTTAAAATCAAAGTAATTACTATCCACTGTCTTCTACCTTGGGATCAGAACTTATTCTGTTTGACTTATATGTATTTCAACTGCTGTTCACTGGCTGGCAAGTAAACAAATTCACTTTTAGACTAGTTGACTCAGCTGTTTCACTGAAAGGAGCTGAGTCATAAGAGTTTTTCCTCGACTCTACTCTCCTTTTTTACTTACTGCAGAGTCTTTCTTGGTCAATTCTCCAGAAATGATATCAGAAACCAAATTAGAATTTAATAACAACTTCTATTAAAGTTTGAAAAATGGAGGAGGGGGGAGATTGCTTCTGGGAGGGCAAAGGGAGTGGTGTTTTTCTTCTGTGGGACTGAAGGAACTTGATTAGTAGATAAACTTTATGTTTCAAAATTTCATTCTTTCTACAACTGTGGGCAAGATTGTACATTTATGTTGTGTGTTCCCTGGACTGATTCCTACAATACAAAATAGTTTCAAATGACACTTCATGCAGAGTAATGCGAATCCTTCTGAATAGGGTCCTTAATATGCTTGAAAGCAGCCAACTTACATCAACAATGGAGTGAGCCTGTTTTGGTTGATATTTGAGGGTTGAAAATAAGGTCTTCACAAATATTTTGTTTGCAACACAGTATCTCCCCACACTGAACTTCCATGGTGACTGAAGCGGGTTGCATTCATGTTTCTGTATAGCAGAGTATTTAGCAATCTCAAAGGCCAGGATCTGCAGTTCAAGTCCATCCTGTGTCCATCCTGTGTTATGAGTCATGAAACCTTGGGCAGCCCTCGCACTACTAAATGTGAATCTTCTTAAATGATCTAAGACTTTCAATTTTAACTTTCCCAGTCCTCCTACCATGCAGTTGGAAATGCTACAGGGCCCTGCTGGTGTCAAGGGATTCTGGATTTTCTTCTCAACACATATTGAATGTTTCAGGCTATCTTTGATTTTCTGAAATTGAATGATCTCATGGTCCCCAATTTCCAGGGGCCACCCAGGTTGTTGCTTAGAATCAATCTCCAACAGTTCATTCTTCCTGAAGCAATTTTTACCCCCTGGAATCTCCCTCTACACAGAGTTCAGAAAATTATTAGTTTTCAGTTTTGATTGGAGCTTGCCTTTTTTTCCCCCTCCCCAAATGTCAGCATTTCCTGTGGAAATAAATTTTTTAGTTTCAACCAGGTTTTAACAAAGAATCTAGCTGCCACAAAACTTGGCCATAGTAAACTGTGAGCCAAACTGTGGAAACTCTTCATGCCAGTGCTCAAAGCAACCCAAACCACAGTCATCCTGCCTAGAAATTAATCAAAACAGTAAAGACAACACTGAATATGGTTTTCAGCTAGATTTTTACCCGCCTTCTGGAAATGAAACACACATTGGAACCAAATGTTGTTTAAATCAAACGAGTGATTATAGCAGGCGGTAAGACATGAGACATGTTCACTCATTAGTGATCTACTGGAATGTATTTGTGGCTTGGACATCCTCTTGACTCCTGAGAATCTTTCTCCTGTTGCATTTCCCACTAGTTTTTCTTTTTTCCTTTCTGGCAGAAAAGCCACAGCCATTTTAGGTAGCTATCTTTAAATGGGTTAAAACTATTTTCTCTTGCCCAAATGGATAAAGTGTTAAAAAAAATTAATTACTAAGAATTTTCTCTGTCTATTCCTCCTGACCGAGAAGTGGTGGCTTAATCACATTAAAAGGGTCTATTTTAGAATATTCTTTCTACTGGTTACTTTAAAAGGGGAAAAAGCCTGTTAGAAATAAAGTCCTTCCAAGTATGTTGAAAGCCACCTTCTTTTGCACGTATTTCATCCCATACATAACGTTTCCTTCTTGGGAAGTCCTGCTGCTATCTCCACGTTCTAGCTAATTTTACTTTGCATTTCACAAAGAAAGATATTCTGTGTGATCAGCTAAGACAAAATCTCATTCCTGTGGTCTGGAATTCTCCTTAAAGGATAATGGGAAGCCCCATCTCTTGCAACAAGAATCCTACTGCAAACTAGGCAAAACTGGATAGTGCTTTCGTATAACAATAGTTAAGCAAGCCAGCAGTGGATATAGCACTAAATGGGACAAATTTTATGGTCCTGCAGTTGGGAATGATACCTCTTATTTCTGATTACCACCTTTTAATCTTATGGATTTGGGAAATTCAGTAGCCACTCACTAATGTACTAGGGAAGTTTCCTAACGTGTCTACAGCTTTTTGTTGCTCTCTGAATATTTTCATACAGTCATATCAGTTAAGAATGTATTTTGCTGTTAAAAAGAATCCCGTCGCCACCCTGCCTTGTAACACAAATTGGATAGCCCTGAAATGTTTTGCTGAAAGGTGAATTCATTAAAAAGCCTCCAAATCTCAAAAATGTCAGTGCTTAGATTTTTCCACATGAAGTTAAACACTTTTTTTCATCAGAATTTCAAGAAACAAATGAAATTATACAGCCGATGTGAGGTAAAACCTTTTCATTACAGGTTCAAATGAATTTGCATGTGTAAAAAAGTTTATTATAAACATCTGCTGACAGAACAACCATTCGTTTGATGTTTCTGTACCCAGAAGTCATCGAGAGCAACTGAGAAGTGAGTCCCATCAATATTTGGTGGTCAGCAGCTTAACACTACTCTAGTAAAAGAATCTTCACTGGTGTTATCTCACTTTCTATATTGCTGTATAAATGAAATACAGAAGAGCTCTGTCGTTTGCTCTGCATTTTCTCTACATGACTGAAATATGGAATTCCGTTTCCATAAATCCATATATATACACAGGAACACAATTCACACATTAATTCATTTTACCACTGTCCCAAATCCAATCCCCAAAACTTAATATAAGTAAATGTTCAATGTGAAACTCTTTCAGAGGTATCTTTTCTCATTTGTTTCTCATTAAAGCCAGTAGTGTAAATTCAACATTCATAAATTATATAAAGTTCTTTTTATCAAGAGAGTTTTGCAGAAAATTAATAAAAGAGACTGCCTGCCTTGAAAATACGAAGTTTTCTTTTCATCAAAATTTTGAAAGTTAACAAACAGAATGCAGTCTATACATTATCTCATTCATTCTCCCACATGGGAGAAATTTTGAAACTGCACAAATGGAAAAAGCTGGGAAAGTGATAAACAGTTCTCAATACCTTTCTGTACATAGGGTGAATGGTTTAAAAAAAAAAAGTGTGTGGTTTATTTTAATCTCAGTTGCAATTTTTGTAATTAAAAAATCACAATTATTTTGACATTTTGTTAAAAATAAATAATGCTTTCCGGATAAATAACAGCTTGTGGTATTTTTGCTTTTTCAATTGTAATTTCATAAAGGCATTCCAATAAGGTCTTTTGATGTCCTTATCTCTTGAGAAAAGGTACAGGACATTTCATTTTTTCTGATGTCCTCAACTACTGCATGCTCAGGAAAGGAAAATAGTATGGAATATGCAACAACATAATCAGAACTCCACATTCTTCAATCACTCTTGGAGATCTCTCACGTCTTGTTGACACTCCAGATCCAGACAAGTTAAGGAAACTCTATCAATCACCTACCAAACCCAGAAACGTCCTCTGTAGGTCAAAGGGTTCTAGGAAAACTACAGCTGAAATGCGTTCTTGAAAAATTATTCTGTACCCTCTGTCAGTAATTCTTGTCAATGGTACTACTGCAATGAAGGCTCCTTTACCAAACAGTTACCTCAAAATGTTCTTGATCCACCTATTTCTTCAAGAATTGAACTTGTCTGCTGAAAGTTGCTCTGTGTGGCCTTTTTTGCTTTTTTAGAGAAGCATCAGCTTGCACAGTGGTTCCCATTGTATGTATTTCGATGCACCTTAGAAGACCAGTGCCCTCATTAACTACTTAAGCTGAACTCATATTCTGCATGGCAGGAGTTACACTGGTAAAAGCAAGTTTTGCCAAGATCAAATCATATACAGCTGGTTTCGATGTGAACACCAGCACCCTCTCTTTCTCCCTTTGTGTGGCTGACCTTGGGACTGATTTTCACTGACATGGTCACTTTAGCAGGAACTTGAAGCAGGTGGAATGAAAAGGCTTGCTCACAAGAGTGTTAAGGTAACTCAATAACATACAGTTTTAAAAGAAAAAAAATAGTTTCATGATTGCAGCAAATATCTCCTATTCATTTTAAGCTGTTGTGGATATTTGTATCTTTTTATATTCAGTATTTGAAGGGGAAATACAATCAGTACCCTAGTTAATAACAGCAGCTGATTGAAATCATTACAGTAATTCCATAAAACTTCATTGAAGTTCTGTCTCAACCAGTTGTCAGATATGCTTTTCATATTTTGGGGTATAATTTGGTGAATAGAAAAAATAGAACTTAAAAAAATGAACAAAATTGCATATAGAAGGCCAGAAATGTAGAAAACTACACAAACAATGTTCTTATCCTTCTGAGAGGGCACAGCATTAGGCTTTTCTGTTTTAACTTTTTGATGTGAATTGTTGGTGATCCAAGTGGTTATTCAAAATTTGGGACAGGACCAGCTGTAGATAGGATGAGAAACTGGTAATAGATGTTCTCTAGTTTATTTGCAAAAGACATACAAAATTCCATTTACCTTATATCAAGAATTCAACAGCAAACAGATAATTTGCTCACAACTTCAAGTCCCTTTAACAGAACCAGAGAAAAGCATATCTATATCTGTCTCCTGTTTTTTGGTATGGCTGTGCTCCCAGTCCTTAATCTGGTGGTGTATTTGGCATTCTGCTATTCTTCTCCAGCTTCCCTCATCTTCCACCTCTTCACATAGACATACAAACCTCCATTAAAAGAATAAAAAGGCTATGAAGCTCTTTCATTCAGATATAAATTGTACAAGACTTTTTTTTTTCCACTGCATGGCAATGTATTTCAATGTTTGGGATATGTGTCTAGGACAATTTGAAGAACTCCTAATTCTTTTTTCATGTTACTCATTACACTCATCAAGCTTTCTGTGATCTGATAGCAAGCACAGCAGATGTGCCATGTGGTTCTTCTTAACTAGCTATATGCAAACATAAGTGCACACTGCTTCTGAGTGTTCATTGAGTAGGCTCGGTATAGTATTACTTGCCACTAGCAATAAGCAGCAGTTAAGCTGAAGTAGAAATACTTTATCAAAACTTGTGATCAGGACAATAGCTCTCTCTTTCATTTGATGCACAAAGATACCTATTTTCCTTCATTCAGTGCTGCATTTTTGCCTCTAATGTGCTGAATTTGCTATCAACTCAGCTTAACTGGTTTATCAGTTGGGAAAAAATCCTTACTCAGCAGATGATGCTTCTGGTTTTGATTTGCAAATCTACAGTTGGCTTGAAAGAAGACAAAGAAACTGAGGAAATCAGCTTCCTGGGCAAAAGCATCTAGCTTGGACAACATATAGCTAAACTGAATAGGGAACTTAAGGGTTTATGACTGCACCAAGACAAAAGCCAGCCTTTTTTACTTTTGTGGGTGGGAGGAGCCTGTGTGGGTTGAAATAGCTTTATACTGACCGAGATGTTGATTTGGTGTGATTTTTTTAAAAATCCCAAAGCAATTCATCATGAGCTCTTTGTAAGATTTTATAACTGTCACTGGATGTGGTTATGTACACATAAAAGAAATATTAATTCTGTTGGCTTACCATGTCCATTTCCAAATTAAAGGCTGCAGACTTCAAGCCATTTGGTGGGGCTATTTTCTCATTGTCAAAACCAATCTCTTTACTTTTACATCTGTACGTATCTAAGTTTTAACTCAACACACAGTGTATCAGTTTCCACCTTAAATGCTTTCTTTGGTAGCAATGTAATTCTTTAGCCTTAAATACGTAGTATTTTATCTGTCTATATAGACACACATACACATATTGAGCACAATTGCATGTGTGTATGTGTAAGTAGATTTCAATGTACATTTTACAGTCAAAAGCACACCACACAGAGAACACTTTAATTATTAGTACCCACTTCTAGCACCTAAATTAAGCTGTAAACGAAAGAAAGTAGACATAATTCACTTTCACTGGCAGTTTATGTTCACATGTGCACCAGAGTCTCTGTGTAAGGTCACTGTCATTGGTCCCATAATAATTTTCCACTGCTTTGGGTCCCTTTGAGACCATCAAGTCCAACCTCCTGCTCAGAGCAGGTCCCATTATATCACTAACGAAGTAGTAAAAGAAAAAATAAGATTTCCAAGACTTGAAACTCATGATAGTCTTTAAAACGAGCTAAGTGTTCTCTTGATAGAAACTGCTACCACAGGAACTGTTCTTTTAACAGGAATTAAAACTTAATCTCTTTAGTACTCTAAATCACAAAGTAAAAAGGCCAGTGACCAATGTAAATACTTCAGTCAGATTATTCTAATCGAGAAATACTTATTGCTGTTTTATTACAAGCTACATTTAAAAATCCATGCTAATAGCAACTCTAGGGCACTTTTCAAAACCTTAATTTATTCAACTGCATCAAAGAAAAATAAATAACATTTTCTGCTTTAAATTTCTCTTGTTTGGCGTGTAATAATGGAGGGATGCATGAGATTCTAACAACCGATTAAAGAAATCAAGGGATGAAATACTCAGAATAAATTGCTCTGCTATAGCTTGCTGTTTATCTTTTTCTAGAACAATCCGGCTTATTTTTTTATTTGTGCAGGAAGTAACTTTGGAAATAGCCACTGTGTAAAATATTGTAGCTCAGCCAGAAGTTTATGCACACACAGGCCATGTTCAGCTGCAGTGTTACCTGTGTCTTCATGCTGCTGTTACCTTGATCTCTTATGTTGTTTTCAAAGGACACATCTATTTCCAAGGACCAAATAAAGCAAATATTTCAGACCACATTAAGATTAAAAAAAAAAAAAAAAAAAAAGAAGAAAAAATAGTGCTCCTATTTTTTCTCTTCTGGTTATGCTCTTAGTACTTAATTTACTGATGTCTATAGCACTCTGTTGCTCTTCAGCCCCTCTGTTCTGTCAGTCTTTGCACACACAGAAATCTGCATATGAGGCAGAAAAAACCCACTGAATGCTTTTATTCATAATGAGAACACAGCTATACAGCTGATGAACATGTGGACCTCAGTGGTTCCAGAGGACTAGGGTAGATTTTTGGATGCTATCTTATTTGCTTGCTTTAATGGTGGGTATTGCTTTCAAGATTTCTTTAAGAGATTTGATCTGCAAAAAACATGTCCCTTGAGAACAAGGTGTTTGGTTTTTTTTAACTGGACATTCATACTAGCAATCACCAATTATCTTTCTTAATGGATGCTTGAAGCAAGGACCTCATATAAAAACAGATTTTTTTTTTGACAGTTCTCCCTTCCTGGTTGTTGGATCACAAAACCAGAAATGTCAAAGTGTTGCTTAATAGACTTCAGAAGCTGTCCTACAGTTTTGGGGCAGAATGTGATATATTTTCTATTCCCTTTAATCACTTAAAAATTTGTCCTTTTCTTAGAATCATAGAGTAGTTTGGGTTGGAAGGGACCTTTAAAAGTCATTGATTCCAACCCTGTGCAATGAGCAGGGACATTTTCAACTAGATGAGGTTGCTCAGAGCCCCGTCCAATCTTACCTTGAGTGTTTCCAGGGTTAACCACTACCCTTTGGATGTGACCATCCAACCAATTCCCCATCCACCAAACAGTCCACCCATCAAATCCATATCTCTCCGATTTAGAGAAAAGGATGTTGTGGGGGACCCTACAGGAGTTTTCCAGTCCAGTTGAAATCCTGGAAGATATTCTTATGAAAGAAACATGAGATGCCTACCTGAAAATAATTTTTTGCTCTTCATAATTACTTGAAGCAAGAGTCATTGGCCCAGATTGTTCTGCCTGAATCTGCAAAAGAAGATGATGTTTGGTGTAAAACCTCTTTCTGAAAGGAGCAATGAAAGGATGGAGACTTGAAGCTATCTATATTATTTGTTAGTACAGCATCTTGCACTTCTTCTACCAGGATTGTCAGAAACCAGCAGTGGGTGCCTAGAATTTAGTGCAGGGTATGGAGGATATAGAGAGAAATGAGCCAGATGTGCTCATAGAGAAGGAAAGTTCATGTCTTCCTCATGTCCCTTCACCACCATGAAACACGTCAGAAAAAAGGTCTTAGATACTAATTTGGTTTCCATTTCTGTAGAATATATTAGAGGCTGTAAAGAAGCTGTATTTACCCTTGCTAAAGCCATGTGGGACTCACTAGCCTGTAATCACATAGGAAGCCTGTGGCAAAAAATAATTTGAACTTGTGCCTTCTGGTTTCTAGGTCAACCATTGGCTTTTCATTTTTTTCTCTTTTTCTGTGGGGCTCCTTGGAGGTAAGGGAGAGGGATCAATTGGTGTTATGGAGCTTTAAAGGAATAGACAGAGTCAGCTCAGGGCAATATGCTTGAACCAGCTTTGCATTTGATAAAGTCTCAGATCTATTGCAACTCCAGATCTCTTTGCTGGGGCAAACCTACTTCTCTACAGCAGACTAACACAGAAAATGGGGTTACCTGGTTCACAAAGACAAGATTCTAGACTAACATATTTAGAGTGCACTTTGTGAAATTCAGTCTGTTTTGTTCTCCTCCAGGACCAGTGTATAGTCTTCAGTTGTTTTTGTTTAAGTTAACAACTGGAAGAAACGCCCTTCCTCTGAGATCATTGATGGCTTACAAACTTTGTCATAATGTTCTAAATTTCCCCTTTAGAGCAGCATTTACTGCGCCAGCAGTTAAACTGAGTATGGTAATTTAATTATAACTCTATTAAATGTGAATTGTCACAATCTAAACCTAAAAAGGATCTTGTTATCCTTTTTAACAAAATACCAGTTCTGAAAAACTACAATAAGATTCACAGGGAATATAAAAGTTATTAAAAAATCTCTTGGTATGTTTTTCATACCAGAATAAAGGTCCTTCCTTTGATAATCCCAAGAATAAACAGTCAATAAAGGCTTTGTGCAAAATGTCTTATTTATAGCGGTTAGAATCCTTTTTATTACATCAATAATACCATAAATCACCCTGACATTTATCAGTCATTTAATCTAGGTAAACTTATTATGTCTGATGTAATTCCACTAAGATAAATCTGTTGTATGCTTTTTGTCCTATTTCTAGCATGAATGGGGTTTAGAAGCATGTTAATTGGAAGTAGGAACACTTTTTTTTTACTAATTAACCCACTATTATTTTAAAACCATGCACTGTATTCTCATTGCACAACTTGTTAAGGAGATTCTTCTATTGTTCAGAGGGAAAAGTTATAGAAAACTACTTATGACTCATAAATCTCTTATATTTCAGTGTGATGTATGGCACATGCTCATATTGCTTTCTTAGGTTCAGCAAAAAAAAAAAAATTATTCAGATTTTTTTCACTTGTCTACTACTAAATGTCAGAATCCCATTAAATTTCAGAATGAAATGGCAAACACAGAGTATACTCCTGAATTTTCTAAAATAATACACAGTCATTCATATCTGATGCAACAAATATTCCTCCAGGTGAGTTATTCTCTGTGAAGGTCAGTTTATAAATACAGTGATGCCAGACTCAGGAAACGTTACTATTCTTTTAGTTTTCCTGGTGCCCGGCGCACATAACCAATCTCACTCAGTCACAGAGACTCATAGAATAATTCAGGCTAGAAGAGACCTCTGGAGGTCATCTGATCTTGTATCCTGCTTAAAACAGGACCAATTTTGAAGTTATGTTCACATATTGCTCAGGGCCATATTCAGTCAAGTCTGAAATATGACAATGGATGGAGAACCTAAAACCTCTCCAAGTAATACGTTCCAGTATTGAGTTGCTCTCATGGTGAAAAAAAATTCCCAGGAAGGAGTGGCTGAAGATTCACAATCTGCATGAAAACTTTCAGCACAATATCACTTGTTTCGGAGAGGGAGAGAGAGTGGGACAGACTCTGTGAGGTGATTTATGGCTTGGTTGTTTTGCAGTTATTCTAAAGTATTCTACCACTGGATGCTTAGCAATAAAAAGTGGAAAGTTCTGTTTTCACGGGGCAGCTGTTTAAAATTTGACCTACACTGCCTGAAACGGTGAGAGAGATTCTTCACGGAGAGAGTTTTCTTCACGGTGAGAGTGACAGAGCCCTGGAACAGGCTGCCCAGGGAGGTTGTGGAGTCCCCTTCTTTGGAGATTTTCAAGACCCGCCTGGATGCAGTCCTGAGTAGCATTCTCTAAGCAATCCTGCTTCAGCAGGGGAGTTGGACTAGATGATCTATATGGTCCCTTCCAACTCTAAAAAAAATTCAGTGAAATTCAGTGAAATTCAGTGAAATTCAGTGAAACAACTAACTGTCCAGAACTTCCCCCTCCAGCACATACAAATAAAATCCAAACCCACATTTTATAAATGCTTGGGATAAGAAAACAGTTCTCCCTACTTCATCTGAAATCAAAGTGTGGAAGGGTGTCTCTGAGCAGCTAAGCAATGCCAGATTGAGAACAGGTAAAAGCTGGGGCTTGGCTGTGGTTGAGCCCCCTGTCCAGAGCAGTAGCCTAGGTGGAGGATTTGAGTGAGAACCTTTTCTTCCCACATGTCTATATTGTTATTGCTGCTCTAGGTACTGAGTTTCTGTTTTATTCACCTGGGGCTGTTCCCATTCCTGTTCTACCTTATGAAGGCTACAGACATCAAAATAAAACTAATGTTTCTTTTTGTTCGCTATTGTGCTGCTGCAGTCACTCCCTGTTGCCTCACAGGAACTGATTGCAGGTCTATGGCCCTCCCCATCTGGAGTTAGTCAGCTGTGTTGGGCACTGCTTCCCCTCCTCTTTGGGAAAGACAATGTGATCCAGAAGGGTTTTATATATTTTGTGCTGAGTAATCACATGTAGTGATAATACACTCATAACCAATCTAGCTCTTTCTGAGGGACTATTTACAGAGAGGAAAAAGGTTCTAGCCTTAGGCATGCAGATCAATTTTGTGGTATCAATTTAAGATTTCTTTCCTTCTGTTCTATAGAGCTGCCCCTAGTAGTCAGAGAAAAGAGTAGACACACGGTGAAGGCATATGTGGTTCATCCTTCTCCCATCCCAGAGGAGCACACCAGGACAGACCTCAGAGTCTGTCTTGTCCTTGAAGTTCTTCGCATCCCAATAGCATTTTCTGGGGGTGGATAACAGCCCCAAGTTAGCATACACTCATGTTCTTGAGTTTGCTAGCATTCTTTAAATCTGTATGATCCCCTACACTATAAATTAATGAATAGAACCCTATTAACCTGTCTCTGCTAATGATGTTATTTTACATTACAATGGACATACTAAAGAAAACACTGTATTACTGCTGCTTAAACAGTCAACTGGACCCACAACAAAACGATAAAGTATAGCATCAGACTGTCTTTCAGGATGAAGAGCATCTTCTGTCTAAAAAGGAAACCAAAACTGTAAGCAAAAATAGAAAGGGAAAGAGGCTTATCTTCTGTGATTTGAGTAAGTAAAGCACAGGGTTAATATTTTGCCTTTCAGGTACTGAATGTGCTCCTTGAATACTTCCTCTGATGACCTAAACATGGCCTACAATAGTCCTCATAGTTTCCTATCTTAAATAACTAGCAGCTTGATTGTGATTTTATCTTCTTTTTTACTGAGACAGTTATATGGGAGTGCTGACCTTCAGTTAACTGCCTGTTTCCTCTGCACAGGGTACACAGGACGTGAGAGCTTGGTTCAATTAGGCACATTGAGTTGCATGTAAGTGGAGGCCTTGATCTCCACAAGCGATAGAATTGTTGTAGTTCACATGTTACGGTGTCTTTGTGGTCTGCTTGTTACAACAGGGCAGTGCCTGACTCATTTTTACCTTGCCAGTGTACATACAATGACTGATACAGTACTGACTAGCCAGTGTGGCTAGAAACAACCACAATTTAAATTTGTTAACAGCTCTTCAAACATCTCAGGCTGTACTGTTATTTAGCTATTTAAAACAATTTGTACACAACTTGAACAGTTAAAAATGCCATGGCATTTTATTTCCTTTGGGAGAAGGAAGAGTTAGAGCCTACAAAGACCATTACTTTCTAGCTCAGGCTCCATCAGGAGACTCCGCACAGGACGAAAAAGCATAGCTGTGGCACTGGGAGATAATATGGAATGAGATAAGGATTTTTTAAGTACTAGTATAGACAAGGCTGAGCCAGCATAATGCAAGCAATGTTGTAAAGAAGACAAGAGTTTTGATGAACTGTGCACTCAAGACTTAACATTTTCCTCTCTATCAAAGGGCTGGACTTAGAGGTTCGTATCCACAGCAAGACTTAAGGTTTTGATGGGTTGCATTTTGGAATATCTAATTTCCCTCAAAGATTGTGCAGGGGCACAAGTCCCTAAGCTGGAAAAATAGAACCCACCAGACAGCTGCCTGAAAGTTGGATAATACAGTGCTTGAAAGTTTCAGGGCTTGCTTTACTTTTGCATCTGGACTGCAAGACCTGCTATACCTGTCAGGCTAGAAGGGCAAAGGCTAAATAAGTTCATCTCTGCATTTTGGCCTAGAAGGAGACTTCTGTGCTTTTGGAGACAATCACAGCCCTTGGTACATTTACCAGGTGGGGAATCAGAGAACAAATTTGGCCCACAGCTCTGACGATTAAATCACTCCTCAAGGGTGGAGCATGCACTATAAAGAAAAAATACTTTTAGCTGTCTTCTAACTTGCCTCTTAATTCTGCTTCATTGATTTCTTAAGGTTGTTTCCCCGATGTTTTAGATTGTTGACACAATGTTTTATGATAGGTCTACAGGGAAAGAGGCAAGACAACAAAAGCTACATAAGCAGCTGTTCATTATTTCTGTCATTATGGCATAAATCGGTCAGTCTGACTGATTGATAGGGAATGGTCATTCCTTACTGAATGATATATCTTTGCTTTCATTGGTTCCATGATCATTTTTAATTACAGTAGAACATTCCTCAAAGACACTTTTAAACATGGTATTCTGTAGCTTTCTAGTGTCTCTTAAAATGAGGTTTGACACATTTTGTTAGTGGATTGTGTTATGTGGCAGTTAAGAATGGACTCATCTTATCTAGTTACATTGCTCCATCTTACAGCAATGCAGACAGGCAGATGCTATAGTAACTCCAGCAACCACTGTCCACTCTGTCCTAGAGGACTTAATAGATCAGTAACAAAGAGGAAACTCATATGTGCTCTGAAGGAGAACTGTTGAATGGATGGAAAAGGACAAAAATGATGGAAAGTCCCTGCTTTTTCGTACAGCCTTAGCATAGGTTTTAATGGTAAAACCTGCTTAATTCCTAGAGGTTAGCTGAAAAATTGACTGACATCTATGAAGTACTTTGAACTTCTTTAAAATAAAATGTGCCAGGCCCACCATGTATTAATATTATTTAGTTGCTGGGAAAAAGCAATCATAATGTTTAATTGTTATCTTACTCCTTGTCTCACTCTTTTCCTAATTCCTCAGGCTAATAACATTCCTTAGTAGCATCAGATATTAATATCTTTCAATATCAGATATTAGCAGTAAAATGGTTTCACCTAGAGGGTTTTTCCTGGACTGGGGTTTCCATTGACTACCGCTGCAATGACACAGGAGCAGCTGACGAGCCATGACTTACAGAGCTCAGGACTGGAATCATGTTGCTTAATTTTAATTTGCCGGTTCAGTCCCATAATCAATGGAGAGGAATAATTACTTCCAGAGAGCAATGATCCCATTTACAGTCTGAATCAGGGTCTGGAAATGACCATCTTTTTTGACAGTGCAGAAACCTGGGGTGATTAGTCTTTCATTTTATGTTACTTACTAAATGCTTATACTGGGAAGGAATGAATATATAAAGTCTTACAAATAAGTGCTAGACAGACCTAGATACAGGAGATTAATTGGAAGGTCTTGGAAGAAGTAGCAGTAAAACAATAGTGTGAATGCATTCAGAAGCATTTTTGTGCTCTATTTATAATCTTTCATCATATGGTACTGTCCCATAGCAGGAAATCTTTTTTTGCCTTATCATAGAATCATGGAATGGATTGGGTTGGAAGGGACCCTAAAGATCATCTAGTTCCAACCTCCCTGCCATGGGCAGGGACACCTCCCACTAGACCAGGTTATGCAAAGCCCCATCCAGCCTGGTCTAGAACACTTCCAGGGATGGGGCATCCACAAGTTCTCTGGGCAACCTGTTCCAGTGCCTCACCACCCTCACAGTAAAGAATTTATTCATAATATCTAATCTAAATCTACCCTCTTTCAGTTTAAAACTGTTACTTCTCATCCTATTGCTGAACTCCCTCATAAAGATTCCCTCCCCATCTTTCCTGTAGGCCCCCTTTAGGTATTGGAAGGCTGCTGTAATGTCTTCCCGGAGCCTTCTCTTCTCTAGGTTGAACAACCCCAACTCTTTCAGTCCATCTTCATAGGAGAGGTGTTCCATACTTCTGGCCATCTTCATGGCCCTCCTCTAGACTTGCTCTGACAGATCCATATCCTTCTTATGTTGGGGGCCCCAGAGCTGGACACAGTGCATCAGGTGGGGTCTCACGAGAGCAGAGTGAAGGGACAGCATCTCACTCTTAATTCTGTTTCTTCACTTTCAGATCAGTACATGGCTGACACATACTCCTGTTTCTCTCTGTCAAATCTTCCGAACGGAGTTATTGTGCTTTATATGAATACTGTTGCTCTGAGAGCTGGGATTTAGTCATAACATCACAAGCTAATGCCAAACGCATCAGTGAATATTGATAGAAAACCTGCATTTGCTAGTCCAAAAGAACTAGCAGTAAGTAAAAAGTCTATTTCAGCCTCTTTCAGGACAACTTCACATCAACTGTAACTAAACTGTGCCTTTTAATCTTTCCTTGGCTTCAATGTGTCATCTTAATTATTGTACAGTGTGTATCACACACTTCTTCAACAGCATTTCTCTTTACACTTCCTTACAGTGGTAAAAAGTGCTAATATAATAGATCATAATATGTTAGCGGGAAATTAGAGGATTCAAGTCCTATATCCTTATCTTTCTAGGACTGATTTATCATTACCTAGCTAGTTTATCTTTCACTCCTGAGAACTGTGGTTGAATTATTTGGTGATATGATTTTTCCCCGTACTACTATGCACATGTTATTGTGGTTTCCTTTTAACTCTGCTAAGGTTCTGCTTCTATCCAAAAGAAAGTATGAAAGAAAGACAATAATTTAACAGGGGCAAAGAAGGAGAATGTGTGAGAAACAAAAACAACAGAAAGGCTAGCTTAGCTGACCTGATGAATTCAACTTGCTTGACTGTATCTGTAAACAAACACTATTTTATATCCCACATTGTATAATGGTAATCTTCCCAGCATGTATCTAGGGCTACAATGTCTCTAGCATGGACTCAGATTAGTTACTGCAATATGTTTACTCCTTTCATTTCTACATGCTATAGATTATATACTCTTACTAGCTCAAACAGGCCAGCGAATGTGACAGGAGATCTCAAACAACTAAGAGGTACAAATAAGCAACTAAAATGTATGTGTCAGCTTGGGGCTTGGATTGGAAAGTGACTTTCAAAAGGGAATGGGCAGCAGCGCTGTTTGGTCATGTGGTTCCACCCTTATGTGTTTGGTAACATACCACATCAAATTACATTATAGAAGGATGGGGTGAGAGGGTCATGGGGAGATGTCTTTGCCCCATGTCCCACTGGAAGCTCCTAAAGATAACACAGTGCAGAATTTGCCATAGGTCACAGCAGAGCTCCCAGATGTCTCCTGCAGGCTAAACAGGATTGGTGTTAAATCAGCTGGTAACCAGTAACAGGTCAGCTCTGAGTAGCCGCCGAGACAAATCTCACTGGTGCCTTCCTGTCAAGAACATGAGATGTGGATTGGGGTTTTGAGGAGGAGGGTTGGGGATATTTTTAATTCTACTTAGGACTACACTTTGGTTTAAATTCAGTTTGGCATATTGTCTGCTCACAAGTTTCCCAGAAATTTATTCTAGCACTGGAGAATGAATTATCACATACCTAATGTGATTAATGTGTGTATGAAAATAAGCTTTCCCATAAGTGAAGAAATATAAAAGTAAGCTTCCCATGGCCATTTGTGATTACAAAGACTACATCCATCTT
Source organism: Numenius arquata (assembly GCF_964106895.1). Taxonomy (NCBI): domain Eukaryota; kingdom Metazoa; phylum Chordata; class Aves; order Charadriiformes; family Scolopacidae; genus Numenius; species Numenius arquata. The sequence continues at coordinate 47,325,530 of NC_133584.1, read as the reverse complement.
ATTCTGGAAATCCATGTAATTTCACATTCAAATAAAAGTTAGTGTGTGCGTGCATCACATTTAACAAAGGTAATATGAAAATCACTTTGTCATATCTACAGTGAACCAGTGTTACTATATATTACAGTTGTCAAAATCAATATGCATGCTAAATATTGCAATATAGCTTTAAATACCCACATTTTTCATATTCCATTGAGGAAATCATATTTTCAAAATGTATTTGCCTGTCATCACAAAGATATAGATATATAGATATATATATATAAAAAAATTAAAAAAAGTTGCTGGATTGTTTCCAGCTGAGGCTATTGCCTTACTGTGTCAGGCGCTGCACACATTTGGGAAGTAAAACAGAACTGTTAATATGCAGCACTGGTAGTATAGGAACACAAGGAATATTTTCTTTCCTTGATCTTTGTGTTAAGTAGTCATTTGTGTATTTGGATGGTAACCAGAGAACACAGGCTACATCTTCACAGCTGTAGAGTTCACTGTAATTTCTAACCTTAGGAGCCCTCTCACCTACTGGATCCATCCCAAAAACACTGGAAAAAGTTAAACACCCCTGAAATGCATCCTCAGAAACTGGCTAAGCCAGCCAGGAGGCAAAGATAGGGTATATTTGTCTAATAGGGCCAAATAAAGTAGGATCCTTCTGCCCAGTGTTATGAATGATTTCTGAATGTCCTCTCAAATTGGACACCTAAACTTCATTGCTGAAGGAGGAGGAGAGACTGATCCCATGATATTCATGAGTCTAGGGGTTAGACCCTGGCCTACAGGAGTCAGAAAATCAGAATTAAAGCCCAAGGTAGGGGCTTTAAAGGTAGGGGGCCCAAACTTGCATCCTACCTGTATGTTGGAAGCAACTTCTGGGACGCAGCTGCAGACAAACCTTCTCACCTCTCTGGGGAGTCACCCCTTCCTCTGGCAGGTGTTCTGGGACTTCCCTCACCCTGGGAACTGTGGGACAGCAAGGATGACTCTGTCTAACCTCGACTTCCAGCTCTAAAGTTCCTGTTATTAATATGTTTGCAGAACAATCCCTTGCTTTCAGATCATTCTGCCACACCTAATTACCCTACATACAAATGATCATGTTTTTCCTTCTCTCAGGCTTTTCTTTGAGTAGCTGAGTTGTCTGAGATCCTTATAAGCCTAAGAAAAGAATTCATAAGCCTCTGAAAACTTCCTGAAGATTCCTAGACATTTTCAGATAATAGTACAGGTTACAATATTCTGGTAAGATTCTTACCAGCTCTGTGCACAGAGGGAAGGTCATTTTCCTAATTTCTGGTTATCACTCTTTATGCATCCAAAAATTGCATTAGGCTTTCTAGCTTCAACACAGAACTTGAGAGCTCATGCTGAGGTGATTATCTGTGATGATGATCTCTGCTTTAGCTGGAGATCTTGCTGTGATATGCTGCACTAGTGTGTTTACCATTATTTCTAGCTTGTGTTTGTTCCTTGCTTTTAAAAATAGTTGTGCCTATATCAAATTTGCTTCTATTCCTTGCACGTTCTGAATCCGGAATCAGATGAAACAAATATATTGTATAGGTTTTAATATTTTGTAATCTCTTAAATACTCAGTCCAACCTTTCTGGTACAAGCCTGTTCTATAAGAATTTTTTCCAGATTTTTTTCAGAATACCAGTGGACTCAGTATATTCAAAAAGAGGATTTTAAGTTACTTACGCACCAATGTGTGAACCAAGACAGATTAGATCTAATTCAAACCATTCCCATTGATTTAGATGGGCTTTAGATATAAGGTGAAATACCCAGATTTTTCAGAAGTCTTAACACACAAAACACATCTGCAACAGTACATGGGATGAATAAAATAGTATATTACCCTTTGAACACTCTCAGTTCATTTGACAGACTTCGCCCAAATTTGTGCACCGTATGGTTGGTTACTATCATTCTGTAGTTAAAGATGTCATTTTCTTAGGATTAATTTTAGCTGTAAGCCTTGCTCAAATTATTAGGAACTGATTTTCAGATCCACTAGAAAGCAGCTTTGTAGGTCTTTATGGATTTACACCTACCTCACCTTTGGTAGATTCAGCAAGTACATGACTTCTCCCTTACTCTGTTAAGAAGTCCTTAGAAGCCAACATTTGTGAGAGTTAAACCTTGTGTGCTCTCACTCTTTCTTAACCCTTTTCAAAAGAGAGACACAGAATATAGTGTATTCTTGTACAGTATATTCTTGTATTGGAGCTAGGTCTGTTTTAAACGCACATTAGAGAAACCACCAGCTATTGCTGTTTAAAATAGCCATAAAATTGATTTAAACCGCTTCAAAGAGAAAACGTCTGGTTCTAGGCTTGGGTTGAGTAGTAAAGACAATTTAAAAAATAATTTATTCTTTTCCTGACTTTTTGCAAAGCTCTATGTGGCAGCCTTGCATCTCCTACATACAGCAAAGTGTTTAGGTTAGTGGATGTGTTTTGAGGTTATTCAAGGGCACCATGGGTTTTTTTGGAAAATGATTGAATTAGTTTAATCTAATAAGAATTATCTAATTACAGTAACAACTGGTACGAATTCTGTATACCCTATCAGAAACAGAGTAATCATATTCCATACACAGATCTTAATAACTTAGAACTAGTTGAAAAAGGGAAGTTGAATCATTTGTAGCAGAAGAGAGCTCTGCAGTTTTATCTGTTTCAGCCTTACATATCAAGACAAGATTTGGAACTCAACAAGCAATTTGGTCATTTTGGATCAGATCCAAAATGTTTTACATATTCAGAAAATCCTATGGATAAAAGAACAGTTCAACCCTATAATGTGATACCAATAATAAAGAGCTGTGCTAAGAAAGACTAGGCAACTTTAAATAGACAATCTAAGAAAAAGGATAATTATTGCTGCCTATTAAATTTCAGAAACCACCATGTGGAACTCTGTTTTGGAAAGAGCTGGTCAACTTAAGTTGAATAAGTTTCAGTTCTTAATAGTATCATGTCAACAGAATAAATCCCTGGCAAGTTCAGACTTGCTTAGAAAGAAAAAATAGCATCACCCTGAATGCACAGACTTGAATGACAATGCCGAGTCCCATCTCTCAGCCTTTGACACAACAGCAAATTCCTTACCAGAACTGATGCTGTTAAGTGACATGTTGCCGACTGATTAATGCTCTAGCACTGTCTCCAATTGCACCACAAAGGTGATATTTTCTGAAGAGGTGCAACAGCATTGCACATCAATACCCAAGAAAATACGCTTATATAAAGTTGGTCTATAGAAGTGATGTTTGCAGTAGTGGGGTCAGATGTTTTGGAGTGCATTTGTCTTTTAAGTGTCAAAAACTACAGTAAGCCCATTTTGCATATGGGCTTAGCAAAGTTGAAAAATATGTAAAAAAGTATTCCACTTTTATATGTAGGGACACTGAGGAACTGAGCTTTGCAACAGGTTGCAGATATTACAAAAGAGACTGGACCCCATGTTGCCTAGTGATTCCAGCCACTCTGCCATGAAAATATTATTTCTGATTCCCAGAAGTGAAATTGCGTTTCGTGTTCTAATTTCAATTGTATCAGTAGACTCAGAGACAGAATGATTTCTTTTTTTTTTCAGTTTCATCTTTCTAAAATTCTAAATGCTAGCAAGCTGTCTTTCATTAATTTAATCACTCTATTTTTATGGCACTATGGTTTTTGTATGCTGCCTGGTTATATACTAAAGCTTAGTCTCCAGTACACATTTCTCTTCCTCATTTTCAGTGCAACATGAGCTATACTCATCCTAATGTTTCCTACCAGAAGTATTTATTTCTCTACTTTTAACCATTAACAGTAATTTTAGAGGTTGTCTGCTTCTTCTTTGTCTCTATTTGTTTTCCTATCTCCATGCAAATCCAATTTAGCTTGTAAATCCTTGAGGTCTTAATGTTTTATTTTAACCTTATTTATTTTTAATAATAATAATGGACAGATACCAGAAATAGCAAATCTAGACACTCTGGCGGTATAAGAATTCCTCCTTTCATTTTTGTTTACACTTTGTTTTACTTTGTTAAAAAAGTAGAATTCTATTTTTGTGATTCCAGTGTATAACCTTCTTGGAGCTTCTAAACTTTTCTTTTAAACATAAAAAAAGGGCAATTTTCCAGCATCAGGGCATGCAGTGTGATATGCTGTTCTGCTGTTCTGAATGCTCTTAAATGTATCAGGCAATATCCAGGTGCATTTCAGGGGGCACTACCAAAACTAAATAAAAAAGTCCTGTTGAGTCCATGATAAACTTTTTTCCCTTATTTAAAAATCTGAATTTAAACTTGATGAGTGGTAAGACCTCCCTATGTCACTATGGGACAGGATCCATCTGTTGAAACTGAACATCCTACCACTCCTGACTTACCACTTTAACGTCCTGCCAGTCCTCTTAGCACTTTTATCTAAAAGTCTTAGATCATATGTGTGAAAACTTCCTCTGGAAAGGGAAAAAGTTCCCTAGTACTATGACTAAAACATAAATGTGAGAGAGATAAAGGAAATGTGGCACTTAATAACTGGAAAATGTAGAATCTACCTGTTTTGTTAAAATATTCCACGTCACATGAATACACCCTCTGGGTAATAATAATAGAAAGCCTTACCATACAAAAATCTTATGACCCCAAGGAGGAAAGAATTACATAACCATGAAATGGGCAAATCACTGCTATATCCCCTTCCTTTTTTTGCTTTACTCATTCTAGAAGTTGCATATCAAACACCGTTCTCAGATTTGTAACTGGCACAACTGTGCAATTAACAGAAAGAACATTTTTCATAGACACCCATCCTTAGTCATGTCCATCAGTATGATCTTCCTAGTCTAATCCTATAGCATTGTATAAGTAAAAGTGAGAACGGAGTGAGACTAACAGTAGACCAAAGCCTAAATCTTTGTTTGAGCCCTGAGTCAGGCTGATGATAGGTAATAGGAATACAAAGGTAGGGCAGACACTCGAAATGAGGATATGGATTATCATGCTTAAATGGCAGCAGAATGTGGATGTCTGCTGTAGTGAAGGGAACTGGTCTCCCTGCCATAATGGAAAAAAAACATAAAATCAGTCTTACACAAAATCACAACCATGACAGCAAGGTTATAATTTGGCTCTCCAAAGACAGCTTTTGCTCACTCTGCACAAATGTAGAAAAGAAGAATGTCACTCTTATTTACACAAACTAGAATAAATATTTATAACGGATTTTGACCCTCAAGTTTCGTGACATAAAGCATGCAAAGCTAATCACATGTTCAGAAAAGCTGACACCTTCCTCTGGAACATCTAGCACGGATCCATGTTATCGCACAACAGTGAATAACAATGACCATTGATCTGATTCACAACAAACATTTCTGTGGCTTCAGTGGATCACGTGAATGTGAACCAAGAGTGAGGTTCACAGGCTTACAAATTGCACTATTATAGCAGAAAAAGAGAAAAAAATTCTGTCCTGAATATTGGAAATCAAGTCTGTTCAATGATCTGATTTTCATTTTTGTTTTTAAAATATATGTAGCTTGAAATTCCAGTACACATCACTATGTCTGCTGTTGCCAACATAGCTGATGAAGAAGTGTTGTGTGATTTCTAACAACATCCTAGTAGAATAACAATCATTTCAAAGCTGGACTTGAAGCCTCTTTTTGAAATTAAGTTCAGCAGAGGACATCCTGCAAGAATTCTCCCCCTCCTCTCTTTGTGTGAAGTATTCCTAAAGAGAGCATGAATATTCACAAGGGCTGACTACTGTTGGCCAAGCTGGGCTCCAGCTGGAGGTCTTTTAATAACCGAGGGATACTTCAGATTTCTTCCTCCTGCACTAGAAAAGGTGTTGCCAGTAGCAGATAGGATCTGGCCCTCAGAAAAAAAAACAGTTGTGATCTTGCATCTGCCACTTGTTGAGTGATTTTATGCAACTTCTTTATTTGCCTTTTTGATGACATAATTTGAGCTCTTCTGAATAGGAATTTTCTTAATACTGTAGTACAGTATGGTTCTTTTCTAAGTTGAGACGCTTCTAAAAAATAATAGAAGGAGACAATTCTGCCTTATGTGACATGGCTGGATGTTTTTTTTTTTTTTTTTTGCTTTGTTTCTTTACAGTGTTTTTCCTTTGTTCTTCATTCTGGATCCTTATACTCTCTTCTGAATTCATTGCAATACAAAACCAACATGATATTTGCAACGATCCAGGATAAATATTCATTGTTTCAATTACTTGCTGCAGAAATAGTAAATAGAATAGTGAATAGGAACATCTGGAGCAGTCTTTGGACCAAATTTCCAAATTACTGCAGAAATTTGACCTGTGTGTTCTCAACTTGCCCATGTCCCTTGTATTTCAAACAGTACTTGCACCAAATCTCTATGAAGGTGAGACAATCCATCTCAATAGGACTGATCCACTGGGAAATAAAAGATCACTTTAATCACTTTAAGTTATCAGGAGACTTTATAATAAAAGATGCACTTTCCCGACTGTATGTCCTTGTCAGAAATACCAGGAGAGTGACTTGAGTTTTGTGTGGCTTGCATATCTGCTTTAAGGCTGCTGTGACAGCAAATCTTGGCAGAATTAAATATGAATCTTTGCATGTGGTTTCTATAAATCCGACATTTTCCACTTTACAATCCAGAAAAGATGATTGAGCAGATGGTAATGCAAGCCACTGGATTTATGCAATTTTTTGCTAAAACTGGGAGTTTTCACTCTCAAGAGCAGCTTATATATGAGGGACTGAAAAGGCTGAATACTAATTTTTTGGCAAAGAACCATCCTCACATAACCTAGGTACACAAATACTAGTTATAAATAAGCTGACTGTAGGAGGTACAGAAAACAAATTCTTTCTGTGTCAATGAATTCTCTCTCAAGTCAACTTCATATATGCATATATATATATTTGTGTGCGATCTTTTAATCCATTTATAAAACAAGGAACTAATGTCTGTCTGCATTTAAGTAATCTAAATAAAATATGTTAAAACTAAAAAATCTAAGGACCAGAATGCATGAAGTGTGAGCAGGGACATAATAATGAATGCATCTTTATTTTAGGAATTCTTCTCAGGAGCTGCTGTAATCAGTGACTCAATGCATAACTTATTAATAATGCTTCATGAGGTACTCTTTCAGCAGGTTTTCAACTTTCCTACTCGGGCTCCATGCAAACTAAAAACAAAGCCCTGCATTTTATTATTGCTCTGTTATTCTTCCAAGTTTTCCCTGAATGTTGAAGTCTCCCTGCTCTGCCTGGAATGGTGTGCAGAATGAGGAGGTCCCACAATGTTTTCGAGGGCTGTGCTTTCACGTTCATCACTGGATGATCCTTTTTGTCATAGGATTTTTCGGAGTATCTTCATGCTTATCCAAAATTTCCAGTCAAAAACACTGGATTAACCACTGGATAAGGCCATGGAATGAAAATCCATCTTTCCAGTATCTGAAGGACACCTACAATAAAGCTGGAGAGGGACTTTTTACAAGGGCATGTAGTGATAGGACGAGGGGTAATGGCTTCAAACTGAAAGAGGGTAGATTTAGATTAGATATAAGGAAGAAAATCTTCACTATGAGTGTGGTGAGGCACTGGAAAAAGTTGCCCAGAGAAGTTGTGGATGGCCCATCCCTGGAGGTGTTCAAGGCCAGGTTGGATGGGGCTTTGAGCAACCTAGTCTAGTGGAAGGCATCCCTGCGTATGGCAAGGGGGTTGGAACTAGGTGATCTTTAGGTCCCTTACAACCTAACTGATTCTATGATTCTATGTTGAGCATGTGCACATGCTCAGGCACCTTTGTAGTCAGCAGGAAGCGAGGGGATCTGCCAGGAAGTAATTCAGCCAAGACCAGAGTGACCTTCCAGCAGTGCCTTTCACTTGCTCTTTAGCACAGAGATTCCTTGGGCTATCCAGTGTCCCACCAGGACCTATGTTTTTACCGTCTGTCACCAATATTGTTGTGTTGACAATCACGCTGTGGATGGACTTCTGTGCCCCATGAGAGTTAACCAGCCTTTGCATAGACACAGCGGGCTATGAAGAGCAGTATTTAGGACGAGCATCCTAGACTGAAAAATCCTCCAGCAGGGATTGTCTTTATTTGCAACTCATACAGAGTTGAGCACATTTTTTGGCTCTTAACAGTGAGCAATAATTCTTAATAACAGCACTGTCTGCAGGCCAGAAATGCTCTGATTCATCTCAGCTTGTAATTCTGGAGCCTGTATTAATGTTTCTTCATCAGCTTTTTTTCTGAATGAAGCCTACATACTTTCATACCAACCAGGGTGTGATTTTTATTCGTTTTTTAATTGTGGCTTCCAGCCTCCCCTACCCTTTATAAATGCCTTTTAGATTTCCCGTTGCCTCCTTGATGCTGCAAAAAACCAATGCACTAAAATGCCCACCAGCCTTGGAAAATATCCTGGTAGTGCTTCATGGCATAAATCCTTGCAGAGCAGTCTCAGGACTCCAGCGGTCTCCTGAAGTCTGTTGACCATTGCAAATGCTTTGTGATTCACTTCTGCCATTCTTGTGAATTTCCCCAAAGAATCATTAAGGTTGTTGTATGGGTAGAATATTATAACTTCATAATCACATGCAGGTAATTTAAATGAAGGGCACAGTTCTTTCCCTTGCCGTCAGAAACATGTCTGTTGCCTATTACCTCTGAAAGTCCCCCCCTCCCCTTCAGCCTTTGCTCAGAGAATCCACATTTCTGATCAGTAGCAGATGGAAGAAAATTATTAAACTTACACATAAGGACCAGATCCTGCAGTCCTAGCTCCTTTCTTATTCTGGCAGTTTTCCCATTGACTTCGGTGCCAGAGTAATAAACGTAGAAGGACAGCTGGATCCGTAGCGAAGATATTATTGTTAGTTTCCTCTATGTTTCTCAGAATATTTTTCACAGACTGATTACTGAGGCATAGGGAAGAATATTTTCCCTACCCAATTTCTTGTTTGTATTCACTATTTCTAATGAGATTCCACTGTGCCAAAGTAATGCATTTTAAATTTAACATTCAAATTGTAATTCACAATATCTATGTTGCAAAGGGGGCAACACCATCCAAAAGACTTAACGTTTGTCTGGTACAGGTGAATCCTCTTTCCTGGGGAAAGGAAAGGACTATCTGTGGGATCATGGGTAAATCCTTTAACGATTTTGGCCTTCTGTTTCAAGATAACAATCCTTTTCATATATTTTTTTGACTATCTGGGTTAAATGCACTTTGCAGGTAGTAAGTAGCATTGTGAATACCATAAAGCATATATAGATCACATTGGCCACCCAACGGAATGTAGTTTACACCAAAGAACAATCACAGTGAATCATTCCACATGGACTTGCCTACTTTAAAAGGAGCTGATTTGTTTCCAGGGTCTAATAAACAATTCAAGTGAGTCATTATTTTAACACTGTATACCTTTCCTGTTTATAAGCAGTAGCAAGAACAATCTGGAAATTATTTCGAAGGCATTTTCATTTTTGCAAATCATACTCCCAGACTTTGTCTTCTACAACCTGCTCTTTCCTTACACTGCAGATAAATTGAGGATTTGGGTTTTCTTTTACATTTCATTCTAAACTCTTGGGGACAGAAATCTTATTAAATTTCTGCGTGTAAATAAGGAATGACAGCATATCCATTAACAAATACACATTTGCTAAGTATAAATCATCGCAATTCCAGTAAACTCAGTAGAAGAAGGATGATCCCATGGTTAGGTTATTCGGGCAGAGTTTCCTTCTCTGTCCATATGTTTCCTGCATGACTTTGAGCATCTAAGCCTCATCTCACTTCCCTTTTACTTACTTAACTGAAACATATAATTTTCTAGGCTCTCTCTTTTATTGATGGAGAAAAATAGGCACCTCCAATGTGCCTACCCATTATTTGTATCCACCCTTGAGACGGGATGGGATTGGGCAGGACTCAGATATTTGATTTTGATAGGTGCCTAACCACCCTTGTGAGCTTGTTCCTTATTATCTCTGTGTCTCTTCTTTATTTTTAAAATAGAAATAATTTTAATACTCTCCTAAGATTATCTTGGTGCTGACACCTAAAGAATTATTAATAATGTATCAGTGAACTGAAACCAATAAAGTGTGGGAAGACCAGTCAACAGCTTCTTAACACAGCTCTTAAGACTGGTAAACAAGACAGAGGATTTCAACATGGATATAGCAGTGGCAAGAATTTAGCACCCACGGTCTGAGAGCATGGGAAAGATCCAGCAAAATAAAATTTAATGTGCCTTGCTGGTTTGGGCATAACTAGTGTAGATCGGATGTAAATGAAATAGCTTAAGTAAGTTTGACTGAGGTCCAAGCATTTCTCCAAGAGGCAAAATAAGAGGATTAGGTCACTGTAACAGTCTCAGTGCTCTTGTGTAGATTACCCCAGACCTATTCACAACTATGTAATTTTATTCTGCTCTAAAGCCAAAGTTTCCCTCACAGGCTTTTCTTGTAAATTCATTGAACTGGTTTCACAATCAGAAGTACATGGAGTTTTTCTAAGTGCTCATGGTATTATTCATTGTTATGATTCACCATTTGTGTATATAGTGTCATGTGTACTCATGGTTTCCACCACAGTCTGTGCAGATGCACTCATTGGTCTGCAGTTTTTCAAATTACAGCCTCCTGAAATCTAGAGAAGTTTCAATCCCTAGGGAGTAGAAATGCTTGTGAGAGGCAGAAATAAGAGGGAATAACAAAAAGAAAGTTGGATTAATATTAGCCTAAATAGGAGAAATCAGATAGTAGGTAAATAGTGAGGAGGTAAAGGCAATTTAGCATGGGTCAGCAGGTGGTAATAAAACAATGAGATGAAACTAAGCGAAAGAAAATTTAGGTTGAAAACCTGGGAACTTGTCCTAATAGCAAACTTTATTACACTAGAAATAGTCTGCTGGGGACATCAGTGGAAACAAGTATCAGGTGAATCAATTTGTTAGAGAATGAAAAACCTGTGAGTACAGGGAGAAGTCTTCCGCTAGAAACGGACGCGTGGGTTTACCTACTGTTTCCTTTCTTCATTATGCAGCTGATTGATATCTGAGAATTAGGAAAATACATAAATTGGGAAGGAGAGATACAGGTTTGATTCCCAGAATTGCTACAGATTTTCTGTGAGAACTTGATTAAATCACTAAAGTTCTTATTTAGAGCTGACTGGGAAATGAATTTCACTACTATGTAGAATGTCAAGGTTCAGGGAGAAAAAAAAATAAATGTCCTTAACCAGGATGAACTTTGGCATATTGCACCGCAGTGAAATTCTGTGGGAATAAGAAAGGCAATGACCTCCCATTCCCTTGGTACTGCTCAGGTCCCTGGCTGTTCACTTGGCAACCATCTGGAGTCAGAGCACTGAGGCATCCTTCCAGCAGGTGCAATTTGTGCTTACAGTGTTTCCTCTATGGCAATCCGGGTAAAGCACAAATAAAAACATGTACCCACAGGGTCAGACGCTCAGCCTAGTCTCTCCTTGCTCTGCAACAACTCCTCTGGCTTTCTTATATTCTGGGCTGACAGAACAAACTCTTCCTCATTACCGCCTCCAGGAGGGCTACTTCAGATTTCACAGTGGAGGCTGGTTGGGGCTTTGGTGGCTGCTGAGAGAGGAGGGAGAGCAATAGCGTTTATATTTGCAGCTTTGCTCCCTTCTGCCTTTGTGCCGTTGGGAACTCTGTATCCACAGCAGCTGCCAGGCTAAGGATAACTGCAGCGCTGGATCCCTCCCTGAGCTCCTTTGTGCAACAACGTACAGTTGTCATATAGAAAACCCACGCCATGATCTGCTTCTTTGGTAAATGAAGATCCAGCACATTTCCCCATTACTTGCACTGTCACAGTTGCTGGGTTTTCTCTGCCTTATGGGCAATCTGTGAAATGAATGCTCCTCACAGCCCACAGTCACTTGCACAACAAACAGCCACTAAACATTTTGCTGCCTTAGGCAACCAGGGTTTGACTGATATGTGTGAACTGGCTCTGGCTGCTTGTTCCTCCATTTGCTGTTCCAAGCTATTCGGGTTCCTTGTTTACTGCTCTGTTTGCCGTCTGAGTAGTCTCTTAGCAGACAGCCCAGGATGAAGCAGGTGTGAGGAAGAGGAACAAAGAAACTGATAGTTCATAGAATTCGACTAACCCTCCCTCCAGCCTTGTACTAGGCAATGGCATTTTTGAACATACAATTTTAATTTTCCTTCCCAAGGATTTTTCCCTAACTGCCTACCTGCACACACTGCATTTTCTTTCCCCATCAATCACTGCCCTTACAGAATCAACTGCTTTAACTGGTCTGTGATGCGATTGCAGGAAACCCACAATGGGAGCATCGCTATCAGTGACTGTGCTTCTGTAACATGGATTATTTTATACCCTGGACATGGCACAGACCTGTTCAGTTGTTAACACTAAGTCCTATGGCTTATTTGGCTTAATATAAATATATTGTTAGAGTGCAAAATTTCTCTAACTGGAAATTAGTAAGATATGAAGGGATGCACAGTTAGCTATATAATTTAATCTCCTGCTTGTTTTAATAATAGTTGTGCCCAGAACTCTCATGTGCAAAGAGATGATATTGCATTAGGGGATGTGTTCAGATGACATAAGAGACAGTCTTTGTCTCAGTCTAAGGAGGCAGGACAAAGAATGGAAGAAGTGTTTGCCGGTGCAAAGGTGAGTGACAACACAGTAAGTGCCAGAACATGTGACTTGGGAAACAGTTAAATCTCATCTCAGTGCTTTTACAAGTCCTTCTTCTGCTCCAGTCTCATTCTGGTATTTCATTCAGCTGTGTTCGAGCAGGATTAATACATGCATAATATATATAGCTGCCAGCAACAAAGGTGACCTGCAAGAAGAATTCTTACTATCTTACTGTAGGGAGCTAAATCTGTGAAGTGACACTGAAATTAAATGTGTAAATGACTACCTAAAGCTCTGTGTTACCTTCCAGTTTGGCTGATACTTGGCAAAGAAGCTTTTATTCATGTCTACTAGTTTTTGGACTGCAGATAATGCTGGTAAAAGAAGCAGATGCTAGGAGACAACTGGACACACATGTTAAAAATGTTAGTATCTGCTGCACCAACATCTTGTACAGGGGGCCCATTTTTTCTTGATGAATCGCAGCACCACTACTCAGTCATTACCAGGTGCTACAAGCCAGCCGCCTTTTAGTAGTGGCAGCAGATGCTTGACACCTTGGGTATAAAAGTGTCTTCAACCACAGCTACAGTCAAGATCTCAGTATACCAAAGAACTCCTGTCTTAAGCATCTGCAGAAACAGACTGCAACAGAAAACATCAAGGAACAGTGGTATGTGCCTTGAATGTGTCCCCTGCAACTCCAGGCTATTAAATAACAGGCTGAGGCAGGAACTGCGGTTAACTAAAACAGAACTTGGTGTGTTGCCATAACGTAATAAAGGTCACTTCCATGTAGTAAGAAGGATTACTTTTGCTCTGAGTCAGTATATCTCACCAGGATACATGGTAAATGGGGTGTGCAGTGTCAAACAGAATCCTCTTTTCAGACCACTGAATAGCAACAGTGTCAACACACTATGCCAAACATACCACTTCCAGGATTTCTGCAGGGAATGTACTATCCAATGAAATTTGGTTGGCAAAGCCATATATTTTGAGTCTACTAACCCATCTTCCTGTTCAACATTTCCTAGTGTGCTGGGTCTTTCAATCAACTTTTACTGCAAGCAAACTGAAGCAAAATACAACCTAAATTCTCCATCCTCTTCTTAACTGCAAGCACAGATAATTGGTAATTCATTGTAAAACACATATGTAAGTCTCTGCAGAATGGAAGCCAAAGTAAAGAGTTCAGTTTAGATACTGTATTTAAAACTCCTTAAGCATGAAGTAAAACATGGAAGGTTTATTTTCTCTTCTCTTTGGACTTATGCAAATTAGCTTGAATAATTTCCAAATCTTAATTCTCGCCAATAGGTGGCACCAACATTTTCTGTTTTCTTTATGACACGTTTCCAGTAGCTAGATTTAAAGTCTACCCCAGCTCTAAATTATCTGTTAAATCATGATGAGTTCTGTTCTGTTCTTTCTCCTGCAGATTGTGGCTGATCACTATGCAGTGGTACATGTTTTGTTCTCTAAGCATTTCCAAACTTTGTGTGGGATGTTTTACTAGATACATTACCAATAATTCAGACTGCTGTTCTTTCATGTTGTGGGAGTCATTTTAACAATGCTTTATTGGAGTCTGGGTTCAGGGTGGGTTTTTTTTTTTTTATGTTTGATGGCTTTCTTCAGCCTTTCACACAAAAATGTTACTCTATGTATCAACTTTTATAAAAATGATCCTTCCCTCCTCTGCAGGTAATAAAAAATTGAAAAGTTGACTTGTAAAAAAAGTAAAGTAGTATTTTTTCCTGATTCATGATTGTATGATTGCCTTTACAGCCAGGATTCTACTTAAAGTAATTTAATAGCTATTCCCTGAAAAGTTTCATTGTGTGAATTTTATAGTTGTTTTGGAGAGTATGGTACTAAAACTCTGTCATAGGAAAAGTCACTGGAACCAAGAGCAAGCACAGCTGCAGCAAACTCAGTTGATTGATTTGGAGAATATTCACTGCCCTTTTTATATAAGAGAATAAGGGAGGATCCTTATTCTCAATGGACAGATGCACTACAAGTAACCAGTAATTCTGTATTAGAGTCCAATGGTTTTGTTGGCAAATAATAATTTGCCTGTTCCAGATTAATTCTCAATGGCCAAAAGACTTTAGTTTCCCAATTGAGATTCACAGACAAGACTGTTTTCTTAGTCTCTCCTTTTGAAATTACAGTCATTGTTACATGAATGTGTTTTCAGGATTGTAATAGTCATTCTGTGAATCATAATCCCAAGCTTTATAACTGTCATATTTTTAGGGATGTGAGGTTTGATTAACAGACCATTTCCTATTCACCTGAATTCATGGCACTTCTGGTCAGGAAACAAGAATACTGTTTCACCTAAAATTTAAAGTTTAAAGCCTGCCTACCTACCTTCCTATATGCACAAATCATTTGAAAGTGTTTATTCAGTGCTGTTCTGAGGAACATTGTGAAAACAGACCCTATCTCATGGATGACTGCCAAGATTAATGAAAGTTTGGGCATCCAAGTGCCAATTACATAGAAGTTAGTCTTCTCCTAACATAATTTATACACCTGACTTGTCATCTTTGTCTTGCTTTTTGATGAATCAAACCAAACCTCTTTATTGATTCTGTACCTCCTTGTTGTGTTCTGAATATTTTGTCCCCCAAGCCTCATATTCACAGACTTGTCAGGTGCTTAGAATCATTTCTCTGATTGAACACCACATTTGCATATAAAACACAAGAACATGACCTGAAGCAACTCCTGAGACACTGTCGTAGTTTATACCCAACCACCAGCTAGGATCACGCAGCCACTCGCACAGTTGTCCCCCTTGCCCCCTAGAAGGGTAGGGACAAGAGGGAGAAAAGGAGGGGAAAGAAAAAGGAAATAAAACTCATGGGTTTTTAAAGACAGTTAAATAGAACAGTAAAAGAAAAAGGAAAATAACGATTATAACAATACTAATAATAATGGTAAAAAAATATATAATATAAAGTAATACAACACAAGTCGCTCTCATCGCCTGGTTGCCCAGCCCATCCCAAGCAGTGATTGTGGATCCCTGCCCCCTGGCCAACCCCCACTTATATACTAAGCATGACATCTATATTATGGAATATTCCATTGGACATTCCATCGTTTGATCTCTACCCCTTCTCAGCTTCTCTGGGAAGCTGAAAGAAGTCCTTGAATAGTATAAACATCACCTAGCAACAACTAAAATAATATGCTTTATTGACATTCCTTTCATACCAAATCAGAAACACAACAACCACTAGAAAGAAAGCTAACTCTATCACAGCTGAAACTAGGACAGACACAAAAAATTGACCAGCAGTATTCTTTACATCTCTGGTAAACTTGCGGTCAAGTTTTGCTCACGCCATACTAGTCAACAGGTTTGTCGAAAATCCATTGGCTACATCTGAAAATGCCCTTTGACTTGAATGTAAGTTCTTGAACTACTCTAATGACTTCAGTGGTGTGGTTGTGCCCTAAAATGGGAGACATTACCTTATCCAAACTTTTCAGGAAACTTGATGCATTTAAAATAGTCATTATCCCACTCCTTAAATGATTTAACATTTTGCTGGCCTTTATGAAGCCTTAATTAACCTCTCCCTTTTTTATGCTGAACATTCTGGAGTTTTCCATTTCTGTACAACTGAACGATTCCAAAACACACACCTATGGCTGAAACTTGTTTAATTTGGGATTTTAGGTATCCACCCTGTATTGCAAAAGTAGCCTGTATGACGCAATATTGTTTTCAGCAGCAGACATTGTAAAACAAGTATTGAGTAATCAGAACGTATCTTTATCCTTGTGTGTGCTTAGCAACCTTACAGGTCTGGATGACAAAAAGAATGTGCCCTTGGACAGTAATTTAGCAAGACACCAAACAGTCAGGAAGCAAAATAAAAACTTTGCTTATATTTCGCAACTAGCAGAGAATTAATATAGACCCTCACAGTCACATTGTTTTATATTAGGGCAGCATTTGAGACCTTTCACTTTTAGACCTAAGCAGATGCTCTAGGGAAGTCTGGAAGCAGGAACAAGAAACTTTCTCTTTTTGCATCCTGTGGAGTAGCTGTCATAAGAACAGCTGTACAGGCACAAGATATTTCCTGACCTTGCCGTTAACATTAAACAGATATTGTTCAATAATGATTAGATTAATAAAATAAAATAAAATAAAATAAAATAAAATAAAATAAAATAAATAAAACTTAAGAAAATAAGAAAATGCTACTTAATACACTTCAATATGCTTTCAAATGCATCATAAAAAAAACAGTTTGATGAATATGGTACAGAAATCTAAGGAAATCAGATTAGAATTGTCCGATTAGGGACACTTTCCAAAGAAATCCATGAGAAAAGGGCTTATTAACATCTCTCAAGTCTCACACTGTGAGTCTCACTCACAGAGTCCAACAAGAAGATATCATGTGGTTGATATAAATAGCCAATATAGGAAGTAAATCAGAGCAACACCTACCTGTAACTATCTAATAGTAGTCATGCTACAGCTGGTGTTGAGGTGACTATGTTTAGGGAGTTTACATGCTCAGGAGCAAAAGAGTAAGAAGGCAGTCTATTGCACAGGGTTTGTGTGTCCCTTACTGGGTAGCACAACCTGAGTCTTCCTCTGCTGTCCGGCACCCAAAACTAGTTAGTCAAAAGAGTCATGACCAGATTTAACTAGTCTGACTGGTCTGAGAAGGTACCTGAAGTAAGAATTGTTGCTGACCTTGTCCTTGTTGACTGCCTTGCACTTAACCCCTACTCAGACTGCAGGGAACTCCCACTCCCTCGCAGCAAGCAACATTGGGAAGAACTCTGAATTGTCTACCTGCTAATTTTGTAGGAGCAGAAGGGTCACATGAGATCTTCTGGGTCAGGCACAGAGTACATCTGGAGCATCTGGAGCAGACACACTACAGAGCAGGGAAGTGCAGGTTTCCAAATTCATATGTCCTGCCCAGTCTCTTGAATACTACAAATGGTAAGGAATGGCAAGGGCTGGCAGCTCCCATCTCAAGCTCATAGACAGGGTCACCTCTCCCTTCCAGGATAAATGTAACTGTTAAGCACAGGCTTCCTGACTCACACTCCTCTGTGTTCAGAAAGAAGAGAGTTTTTAAAATAATTAAGCACACAGAGATGTAGTTTGGCACTTGGTAAGAAGAAAGTATTGCTGAAATTAGGTTCATATCCCAATTTGGAAGACAAATGCCTCTAGAAATCTATGGCCAAACAGAGCATGGTTCATGCAATCCATCTCCTCTGACTCTCACCATCTACAGTCTAGGTGTCTACACTGGAACTAGAGACTATGGGTTCAATAGAGGGAAATAGATGTTTTTTAAGAGTGAGTCATCTGACCTATTTTAGATATCTCCGTTAGGAAGAGACAAATGAAGGTCTGGAAGTGCCTGGTTTTTTCCACTGACTCTTAAAGAAATCCACATAACTAGATCAGAAACTATCCATGTAGGTGAATCTGACCTTGTGTATCCTGGAGCACACACTGCTAAGTTGCAATTCACATTATCCAATTTAGGCAGTGACTGACAGTGTGATGCTAACATTTTTAGCTTAACTAATAATCTTTGTAGAGATGGTACAGCTGGTTGTGAAGGAACAAACAAGCAATTAAAGGAGTACATTTGCTTCCCCTGAATTCAGTCTGTGTGTGGTTTTGATTTTATGACTTTGTCAGAGGAGCAGCAGTCTTTGCTAACCTAAGCCTCACAGCAGACAGAAATGTCTGCATGAGTGAAGGCAAAAAAAAATTTACACCTAAGAAAGTTAGTTTCTGGGGAAAGGGGAGGAATAACAGCTTTCTTTTTGACCAATAGTACATTTATTAGTGTAGGAATCCAGTATCTAAATTTGGTTGCTGACAAACTAGTCCTTCTCAAGTAAATGCCTCAATTTCCAGTAAATTCAGTGGAGTGAGATAAGCTTGCTGAAGACATACAGAACTTGGGTACCTCCTTCTCTCCTCTGACTGTAGCAACCCCTCAAAGTGATCTGCCTAAGTCAGATGTCAATCCACTAGGGAGGGAGGAAGCCACTGGGAGTTCCTGGGGTCTGGACCTCAGACTGAGTCTCCATCATCACATCTTCTTTCCTAGCGACTGACATGGTTAGCTCACTCCTTGGTTAATCTGGATGGCAGTAGCACTCATGCATGAGATACTAGTGCATATCTTCTCCTACTTCTAAGCAAGTATAGGTGACTCAATTAAGCACCTGTGAATTTTTCAGGCTAAGAAGGAAGTCACTTCAGGAGTACAAGATCCTAAAGCACTAGAAAACAGCATACTGTTTTGCGTGGCTCAGATATGAACACGATGCTTATTACAATGCTTCAGTGTAGGTCACAAATTGAGCTGTTGTTTCCAAGGGTCTGTCGTATCCAGATTGCACAATAAAGTCTCAGCTGTACATATATTATTCTCTCATTTTATAGTTATTTTAAGCATTTCAGTTGATTGTTTTTAGATGACATTATTGCATTAGCTCATGTGGGCCTGCAATTTCTGTGTTCTCAAAGAAGCTTGAAAACCACAAATGCAACTGCTTTAGTTTTTATTAATGTTGCATTAATATATGTGAGGATATTCTTGTAACATCAGATCTATCACAGTTATCCCATAGTTGAGAAATGCATCTTGGACCATTTTGATATTGTTTTCCCTTCTCCATCTTTGTTTTCAGCAATACAGGGTGAAATTAAATGTATTTGTCGTGTATCTTAAGTTCCTAAAAATTAAAGCCATCTTTGTATAGAATCTAAAGTAGTGATATCTTGGGTGGCTGCCCAAATAATCCATACAAAAGTTTTATTATTGATGCAGCATTGTTGCTAAAGATAGAAAGTCAGCTGCAGTCACAGCCATCATATATAGTCTAAAGATGGTCTGGCACAAACTTTTACATATCCTAGATTTCTGTAACAAATGCCTCATTGGGTGTCAGGTTGCTGTTATACTACTTTAAGACATGTAACAGCAAGTAAGGAGATGGAAACTTGTGAAATCTATCCTCCAATTTCTTCCACTGGAAAGAATATTAAATAATAATTTAGGAATATTCTGCCTGGTCTACCACATTTACCAAAATCTGCCTTCTTTCATTTTTATGCTGGTCTTAACTATGTGCTTTATCTATATGCTGGTCTTAACTATATCCCTAGGTAATTTGTTTTTACCTTCTAGGCTGTTTGTGAATGACTCAAACTCTATCGAATATTTGCTACTCAAATTTTTAGTCAAAGAACTGGTTCAATTCATCGGGCTCCCTGTGTTAAACTGCTGTCAAACTATTTCCAATTCCTCCTGTTCTGAGCATGGCACATTGCTTGCTTATTGTATTTCCAACAGGGCACTCAGTCATATGAGAAAGTCTTGAGGGGAAGGCTCCATCATTTCCCTCGATAACCTGCTTGAACAACATTCCTACTCCTCACAGTTAAAAACATGTGCTTTATTTCTAATTTGTATTGTATGGCTTTATCTTCCAGTTGTTGGTACTTACTATGGCATCTGGGACTTGTCTGTAAGCTGGTTTACGTGACAATGACTTACCCATGTGTGACATTGCCATTTGTTTAGCTCCTGCATACTGTCAGTTCTTAACGAAGCATTAACCACAATTGAATATGGTATGGGGAGCAAGGGTACAGGGAACTGAGATTGTTTCCACCTCCTTTTAGTGCTGTCTGTGGAAGCTCATCTTTGAGCCACATTTGCGGTTGGTAGCCCACGCATTCAGAGCAGGGCTGGATCCGCTCCCTGGATCGTCCAGGTTTTCTCTCTCTTTCTTAACAAAATGCTGTCAGTAACCTCTCAACACGGAGGTGGAATTCAAAACGCATAGCTGCTTTTACACAGCTACTTTCAGTCTGGCTTGTGCCGGTGGTGGCACACCGAGACCTGCTGCGTGCGGGCACACCTGGATAGTTTGCAGAGCTTTGCGTACAAAATGTCACCTGCTCCGTTTCCATAACGCCGACTTCTATGAACTATGACTCACGCCAGCCAGCCTGCGCTAGACTAAAGGATTTAAAAAGCAGCACTATTGATCTACCACTGTGTTACTGATAAGTCTGAAAGATTTTTTTTTTAAAAAGACATGTAGCAAATGTAAAAATAAATGTTCATTGGTCCAGCTGCCTTTGAACCCTCTGATGAGGCACCTCCCATGGAAAGGAACGGAGGTGAAGTTTCTGTTCCACCCACATTCATTCAGATGAGAGATTTCAGTATTCCTGGAGACATTTTTAATTGCTTATGATATCAGTTTAACTGTTTACAGAGGAAGAATGAAAGAGGGTAAAAAGATAGAAAGTTCTTTTGAAAATGTTGATGTATTTAAATTACATGGGATAATCAAAGGTTAATTTAAGTAGAGAAAAGAACATCAGAAAGACTTATAAAGCATTAAATTGTATTCAAGTAATGGTTAGTTTTAAGAATTAAAGTAATGGCTAGGGTAGTCAGGATAGTGTATTGAATATATATTTGGCTTATATATAGAAATTTTATACTTGAGAAACATACAGTTTTTAGAGAGAATGACAAATGTTATTATCACCAGTACACTTTGGGGAAACTACAGACTCATAAACTAAGACTGTATGAATTATATGCCAAAGAAAAAAGAGAACTGCTAAGAGAACTAGGTCTTGGCTCCCACTCTGTGTTTTTTCCATTGGACCTTATTGAATGAAGGATAAATCACAAGCATAATTTTTAAAGAATCCCTTTCTTTTTGTCTTTATCAGATATTGCACTTTCTATCATTTGCATAAATGGAAAGAGGAAGTCTTCCTTTGCCGGGTATTTTTTTTTCAACACAACTTTAGGAAATTAATTGAAACTAGTTAGAAGTGTTGAGGGACGTGGTGGAGGGCTAATATCTGTGAGTGGTTCATACTTCTGGAATATTTTAAAATTTGAATTCTAAGCTTCAACAAAAGCAACTATATAATAAAGAGGGAATTCAGATTGAGCTGTATGTTAAAAAGAGTTGCAGAGCATCTCTAATGTGCACATAGATAGTCTTGCTGCCCTGAGCAATGGGATTATGTTACAGTAAGATGGCACCTGTCCGTCGGCTCGCCTTGCTGATTATATATTTGCTCCTCAGACTGTCAGCTTTTGGTTCGGCCTTTTTTGAGGCTCTCAGTTCTGTCCGATTATAGCCTGAGCCTCAGCTGTCCCAGAGCTGCCTCTCCCAAACTTTACATTTGTGTCTGAGAGCTGCCATTCCCCCTCACCAGCTGCTTGCCCCACCTAATAGTTCCTCTTTGTTTCATGCTTGCTCCTTTTGTCTATTTATGTATATATTAATGCATGTGATATTAGAATGGACTTGTAATGCTTTAGTCTAGAAGCAAGGCATCCTAATTTTGAACCTCTTCGATCTATAACTTGTCTTTTCCTTGGCACTAACAGAATCTAGTTTAATTTCCTTTCATGCTACAAAGAAAAGGCAATTTTTTTAAAGGTTCTGTGGAGCAGTTTCTTTTCTCTGTGGAGGCTTTCGTGGTGTACCTATCTCAGCATGGTACAAATTTCAGTGAAGTTCACTTCTCTCCCCCTCCTACCCCCCTCACCCCCTCCCCCACCGCCCACTGTTGTGCAAGCATTGGGAGCCAGGGGTAGGCATATTTTATAAATTAAAAAGAAATCAGTCAGTACATTGAAGCAATTAGTGTAAATGAGTTCAAGAGACAAATAGGCAGACAGAGTTCGCTGTGCTGTTTGTCTTTTCCTTCCCCCACAGCCTTAAGTGTAGTACAAGAGCTAAATGAACAGAGTGAAAAATGGCCACATATCGTGGGCCAGGTTCCAGCCTTAGTGACTGAGTTGTAAATCCACAATAAGAACATAAAACCTGCCATCCTGGGTGAGCATGAAAGTCGTTTTAGGCCCTTTAGCTCAGGCCTGGACAACAGTGGGCAAAAGCAGAGGCCTAGGACAAGAGTAAGGCAGATAAAGTGACAATTTTCCTGCTGTAGCCTGTGAACTGGAGGCTAATTTAATGAAGACAGAGATTGTAGTCAATGATAGAGTTTAATAGCCACAAATAGACCTCTCCTCCATGATCTAATCCCTTCTTAAATCTGTGTATGTTTTGGAGCCCCACAACGTCCCAGTGCAGTGAACTCTATAACATCAATATGCTTTAAGTGAAAAACTCTTGCTTTCAACCAAATACCTGATCATTTCACTGGATGCCCCTTCTTGTATTGTGAAAAACATGGACTGCACTTTCTTGTTTGCTATTTTTGTGCCATTTATAATTTTATGGTAATTTCACTGATGCCACTGGAGGCTCTTCCAACTGACATGCTGTAAGGCAAGGTCAGAGACTTGTTTTTAAGGAATCTGATTAATTCAAAAGTCTAGCTGCTACCTTTGTCAGGATAGTCTCCCTAAACATCACTGTTTGCAAGATGAAAGCCCATAGGAGGACACAATGTGCAGGGAGAAGGGAAGGAGGTTGGGGGTACATAACCTGGGAGGTGCCTAGAGACACTATGCATTTCAAACACACCACTCTTCAAGACATCCAGATGACACAAAGAGAGAAGCCTGTTCCACAAGTATAGCCAGGAACAGAGGTGTGTGCAGGTATGTAAAGTTTGCAGCAAGCCTTAAGGGCCTGGAAGGTTTCTGCTTTCCAGAAGCTGGGAGGGAAGTTGTGCCTGAGTCCTGGAGTTCATGACAACTGCCTCCCTGCTATTTCTGCACTAGCTTTTGCAGTCCTCAGAAAGCATGACTATTTACCTTGTCCTGGCCCTACAGGATGTTCTAAGTCACTTCTCTCTGTGGTTATACTATTCGCAATGGTCCTTGTGAAGACTGTCCAGAACCATCATGGTGCCCTGCATACTTCTCAGCAATTCAGATGTACTTGTCAGGTATTAGGGTTTGCTTCTAGCACCAACCAGGACATCGTAAAGCTTGAGAGCAGCCACACACTTCACACTGCATCAGTGCTGCTAGTATTTTCCACCTGTCTTTTAGTAGAGAGGGGCAGTGGAAGAGATCAGCAGTGTGGCATACTGATTTGTACCAGTTATTCATGCTTCCAAACCAGTATTGGTAACTGCAGGATGAGTTATTTCTTCTTTTATTTTTTTTTAAATGTTATTCTCATAACATTATCTCGTAACATTATCAAAAACAGCATCATGCTCTCTCTAACATTATTTGAGATCATATCTTCCCATTTTCTGACGTCCCTTTTTTGAATCTATATTTATTTTAGTTCCTGTTTTGGAGAAAACATGATATAAGCTCTAAAAACACAGTTTGGGAAAAACAGCAGACAATTTCTTCCTCTACCTTGTCTAATTACACATCAACATTACATTAAATAACCCTTCATCACTCATTTCTCAGCTAGAAGAAAGCAGAGGCAACATTACAGAGATTGGCCCATCTGATCCTTGGACTCTGCTGTTGTCTGGGAATCTACTTTTAAGTTCTAAAAACTGGTTCACTTTTAAACCATTCAGGGAGTATAATTCTGGTACATGGAAAAGAATGAGAAATAATAAAACAAAACCTACTGCAAAATATTTAAATACATGAAAAATTATTTATAGAATTTTAATCAATATGTTCTGATCCAAAGGAAATAGGTCTATTGCCACAGAAAGAGTTAGGATTTGGGGCATATCTTCTGATCTCCTTGTAGGGAAATTCTTGAGACTGATATGAGAATAAGGGAGGCAAAGTGCACACATGTACATGTGTGTCTGAGAGGCTGTTTTGTCTTTGATTCCTCTTTAGCTCCACTAATCCAGTGTCTTCCCCTTTATCTGTCATGAAACTGTCTCCAAAGAGTTCAGTGCCTGAGAACAGACAGATCAAAAACTCTTTGGTTTAGTGCTTAATACATACAAATTGAATCAACACACCAGGAAATCTTAATTCCCAGTAAAAAAAATTCCAAAAAAACTGGCAGTTTCCTGTACCCAAGATAACATAGAGTGACACATCTTCATCAAAGACAGTGACTCATAGCTAGGGCTTGAATTGTTGGAGAGGGGGGAATTATCTTATCTGTTAGCTGTATCAAGATAGGAAAGATGGAGGTGCAACCCTGAATGTCTTAACAACTGCCAAAATCATTACATCATGGACGAAAAGTGGAGATGAAATGTACTTACATCAGTTTCTACTCTTAGTCAGTTTGTGTTCTGGAAAAAAAAGTCTGTATCTTGTATCAAAGGTCTCAGGCAGGTTTCTTACTTTACAGTCTGACAGCTTCTGCCCTTCCAATGTAAACTATTTATTTTGATAAAATGTAGTGATGCTGTTGTTGTTTTCTCATCCTCTTATTCAGCTATTTTTGTTGTTTGAATCCCTTCACAGGATACTTCATCCTGTGTATATTTTGTTCACTTTTAGAGTTTTACAATGAAAGATGGGACAGTTAATGCTGCATTCTCCATTCATTCAACTTTGTCCAGGCCGTTGGTCATTTCTAGCAGTTAACTGCTTGTGTGGCTAAAGGTAAACATTGACATTTATGAAATCAGAATCCAGCTGACAGGTAATATTAAAACAAAGAGAGAAATCAGAAGTAGAGAATGCAACCACGGCTGTCCTCAATGGAGAAAATGGACAAAATACGTGAGCTTGCACTAAACCCTGAGTTCAGCAATTTCTCTACCGTGGTTAGCCAGACTGCATTTTTCTTTCTTAAACTAAAGAAAAATGTTAGTGTCAGAACTGCAGCGTAAGCCAGGAAAGACTGCCGCTGTGGGAGGCGGTGAGAGTCCCAGCTCTCAGCAATCTCAGAATCAGGAGGAGACAGGATGCCAGCATCACCTCCTCATGGCATCCCGCCTCCATGTGAAGTACAGCGCCCAAGCTCAGGTGTGGTGGGACGCAGCGGCTGGATGCTGCTTTCTCTCTCAGAGGTGTTGCAGGGTGCTGTGGATCCTCACCACCCCTTCACGTGCTGGCTCTGCTCTGCACCCCTTGAAATCCTCCCACAAGCTGCTTTTTGTATCATGCGATAGATTAGCAAGTGCCTCACTAAGCAGGTAGGAAACCCACAATTTGTGATGCAAAGCAGATACAATTTTTTTATTGCATCGGGTCCATTTAAAAGTATTTTCTTCTCCTCTGGCAAATAGTCAAAGCAGAAGCAATTATCTATGAGGGTCTAAATCCTCCAGTTACAGCCCTCCCAAAAGTCATTAACCCTGCAACAGGGTTTGTACGTGGCTTGTAGCCCACCTCTTTTCCTCCCATAGGAGTAGTCATTGGGGCACTACTCAGTAAAACTGGAGGGGAAAAGATTTTAAGAAAGAAGTAGGAAGCAGTCTCCTCCTGGGAGAGGGCAGCATGGGAATTGCTGTTGGCAGGAACACAAGGCCTCTCTGCAGGCGTGGTGATGAAAGAGAGAGTCTGCAAGTCAGCGGATGGGGAAAGCTCAAACACAGAGAAATCTGTTTGGTTGTTTTCAAAAGCAGACATGGTGGGAATTGCAGAAGAGAACAGGCAGGTTTGATATTTTGAGAGAAGGGCTGGGGACTCATTGGCTGCCACCCTGATATCCTGATGAACACCAGAAACAACTGTGTCCATATAATGATGTCTGAAATTATGTTTCGAGAGGGGAATGTCTGATTGCCCTTCCCAACACTTATTTTGAGCATCAGCTGCTCTTGCAGTAAAATATCAGACATCCCCTTAGTTCCTATATAAAGAGAGGAGAAAATGGGTTGAAGATTTAACCCTCTGTTCTCCAGGAGTCCTCTGCACTTTGATCACCACATTTTTTTTTTTAATTCTTTCCTACTTTCCTTTTTCCTTTTGTTGTTTCTTCTTTTTCACCCAGAAAAAAATCATCACACACCTAAATGTATGAAACTCTGCACGTGCTGCTTTAAAGTCTTCTGCTGTATGAAGTTACACTTTTTAAAGCTGTGACTGACAGGTGACACTGCTTTGCCAGGTGTGGATCTGCACAGTGGGAAGACAAGTTGTCAACTGCTAGTGACAGACACAGAAAAAAGGAAGATGACCAAAAATGCCAGAATATTGCAAAGCACAGATATCCCCAGGCCATTCTTTTTGTTGGAGCACCAGTTCTAGCTCTGAGGGAATGAATTATTCTTCCCCTGAATGTTTTGTATTTAGACCTTCACTACGCACAGGTCTAACTCTTAACATTTCACCATTAAACTCACTTATCTTCAGTGATGTTATTTTGTATACGTCTGTGTACGTATGTATGTACATGTAGACATCTTGTGTGAATAACTACTGTCCTGTCCAGTCTTTTAAAGAAAAAGAAATGAGTACTACTGTAACTACTACACTAAAAATTCTGGCACACCAGCACTGACCAAGTGTTTCACATTGAAGTGTTAACACTAGAACAGTTCTTTGCTGTTGTAACTTGATGTCTGCCTTCCTCCTGTCACAGCTGGCCAGTACTGGTAGCTGACAGCCAGGCGGAAAACAAGCACCTCTCTGCACGTGTTTGGTCCCCACAGGACCAAATTGTGTAAAATATTGTTTTACACAATAAAAATATTCTCTTGTAAAATATTGTTTTGCACAAGAGAAAAGTTACAGTAGGAGGGGCCAATTCTGATAATCATTTTAAGAGTACAGAGGTCAGAAGGCTGTAGACATGGAAAAAGGAGAAAGGGGGTTATTTTCATTAGATCTGAGAAGAACAATCAGAATAGCTGATACAAGTCAAATTAATTTTATGATGGACTTTCAGAAAAAGCTTTCTGAGTAGTGAGGTCCATGAAAATATGAAACAGCTGTATTTTGCGGTTTGTGTGGCTGATGCCATTTGAAATGTAACTGGACAAAGAGCTCAAGTACATACTCTAGAAAACAATCATTTGGCACTGGGATTGAGTAAATGTCTTAATAACATGTCTTTTTCCTTGTCTAATTTCTGTGGTTCCATGATTGATTAACAGTCTTCTGCCTCCTAGTCTTACATGCACTGTTATAAAATCCTGTGGCATATAATTAATCTAAGTCTGACTCGAGTGGAATTAGGAATGTGTGCAAGTAATGGCAGCGATGCAACAGCAACTGGCCCTGAAATGTGAAAATGAATCTTTAAGATAGAAAAGTGAAGCAAGGTTTTCTAAGAAGCTGTTGGCAAGTTCTTTCTCCCTGCAGTGCACTCAACGCAGTCAGTACTCTGCACCTAAAGTTCTTGAAATCTTGTATTCTAAATCCATGTTCCTGCAAACATCCAGACACAGATGAAACTTGGCTCCCTTGAGGAGATTCATTGACCTGCTTGGGACTACTCCTGCGTAATGGTATACCCTTTCTGTTGTAAAGCTGGAAGACCTTGTACAGACATTCACTATGCTGCTACAAATCAGAGAGATGTGCCCAGTGAGTCATTGGCACAGCATGGCATAGAGCTCAGATCTAGTAAATCAGCTTTTTCCCTTCAGGAAGAAAATGCGTTAGGTGTTTTTACAGAGTGTTTGAGAAGTTCCTTTTATTTCCAATTAAATCACAAAAAATCCAAAAACTTTAACATCCACCCAGAAACTGACTTTACAGACACTTGTTTAAATTAGTTTTACTGGCATAAGAAATGTGTGTTTATGTATATTGAGCCGTGAGGTCTAACAGAAACAATTTTATGCCAATAATCTACTAGTATACAAAATGTATACTAGGAAAATTACAAGACTCCAAAAAGTGAAACTCTACACTGCCAGTCTTTGAGAGTTTTTTTGGTAGACAAGTAGAAACCTTAGTCTGTCTTCTGATTGTCTAGGTTTAAAATTATTTAAGACTATTATTTCCACCGATTTTAGCACAACTTACACTGCTACCCAGATAGCTTCAGAAATAATAGCTTTAGCTATCACAGCACCAGAAGCAAGCCTGAAACTCGAGTCTAATATTCCTTTATTGTGTCTTGTTTTCAGCCTAGCAGGAAAGCAAGCCCCCCTCTTCATGGCCTCCTCTCTGCTTGCAGCAGAACCTTGTTCACACCCATAGATTCACCACTAAAGCTTCAGGGCTTAGCAGGAGGCTTTCCTCGGTGGCCTCTCCTCAGTACAAACCATTTCACCTGAAGGCAGGGCAATGCCTAATAATGCAAAAAGGTGAATTTAGCCACTGCCTTCATGCTTTCAGACAGTCTTTGTGCCTGCCAGTCACACACATGTCCTGTCCTTGCTAGGGGACACAGTCATTTTGCAATTAGGGCTGTGAAGTACCGTTGATGAACAACTCCCATTGACATCACGACAGTTGTTCAATAAAACAAAGACAAAGCAAGATTTTTCTCACACTTTGCAAGTATGAGTCTTACCTTTTGGAAGCTGGAACAATAAAAGATGTTGCTACAGTCACCCACTGCCCTGGGCAGCAGCAAGTCAGAAATGACAGTGCTCCTCCTGCCAGACCTCCTTTGAAAACAGATTGCACAACAGCACCGATAGCACTTATAATGGGAATAACAACACAGATATTTCTTTGTGCAACAATAACAATTAAGAAAATCTTAAGCATTTTCTGCAGTGTCAGAACTCTTCAAGTCAGCAAGAAAAATGAAAACAGCTTCTCTATGAAGGTCTCTGGAGAGAAACAAAAACCCCAACCTGTAAGTGCCACAGCTATCAAATGCTTCTCTTTTTTATTCTGTCTTTATGATAGGTTTTAACCCTAAGAAAGAAGGAGGAGAAGCTTTTACTTTCCAGTTTACCTCAGCCTAAATGATTTGTTGTTGTTGTTTGGATGACTTTAAATGCATTTTTACGATACAAGGACTCTCCTTGGAAAGTCCCACTTGTAGCCAGTTTCCCATGGTAAGTCTGAAATATTTTTTACTGTGCTCCCCCTTCAGTTGCCCTAACTGCCCAATAAAAGGCCAAGATAATTAGATTCATTACTCTACCCTATTTATAAATTTTCACGGGAAACAATTACTGTCAGAAATAATGAATGTTTCATATTTACAAATTCATTGTTGGTCCTTTCCCTCCCCACCCTTTTCTTACTAGTGAAGAGACATTTGCTTTGTTTATCCGTAGAACTGGCTTTTCTTTCATAAAA
Organism: Numenius arquata; assembly: GCF_964106895.1. Lineage (NCBI taxonomy): Eukaryota > Metazoa > Chordata > Aves > Charadriiformes > Scolopacidae > Numenius > Numenius arquata. The sequence continues at coordinate 47,295,749 of NC_133584.1, read as the reverse complement.
CCTGGCCAGGTCTACAGTAGGCACATTTTCCAGCACAGCAATATTAACTAAGGTTATTTTTATTTTAACCATTTTTTATATTGTCAAAAGCTTGGTGTAGATATGGTTACACTAAGATGGAAAGTGTTTTTGCCAGTATAACTTATTCCACTCAAGAACGAGTGTTTTCTGTACCAGCGTAATTTTTTTTTCTTTTCTTTTCTTTCTGGCCAGTGGAAGCTGCACCCACACAAGGATGGCTTGCCAAGACAGTTATATTGGTAAACTTTTCCTCATGCTGACCTGGTCTCCAAAACAGCATTGCATAAATAATAGAGGCAGGTGGGAGCAATCATAAGCAAATGCCAAAAAACTGCAGCTGAGTTCATTCTTATGTCAGAAGCACTGTGGTGGTGTGGTTCTGTCAAGGGTCAGCTATTTTGGGCCGGGTGGAGAAAACTGCAGAAGGAGATGACATACTTCAGCATCACTTAAATTCTGCCTTTGGAAATAACTTTACAGTTAAAGCTGCTTTGAAAAAGAGTAGGGCCAGATTATGGCCTGACTCCAGTTCCCAGGTGGTCAGGACCAGAAGCTAGAAGAGGTGAAACAAAAGGAGAAGTGCTCATGGGAGTAGCTGAAGAAGAGGGGAGTCCTTTTTAGTCAAGCCAGGGAAGAACAGGAGATAAGCGTGGGATGCTGGCAAAGGGAGACAGAAGCTTAGGTGGGCTAGGCCAGTATGAACACACAGCTCTTTGAACACAGGTTTCTGTACTGGGTCCCAATGTACGTTGGATGAAAATCAAGGTATTGGCTAAAATTTAAAAGCCCTGGCTGGCTCCATTCCTGGTGGTCTGCAGCACTGCCTCATCCTCTCTGGTTGTCGTTTACTGCAGCTTCACTGCTGGTCCAAAAGGCCAGACTCCAGGGAGGAAACAATATGTGGTCATCTTGGGAGAGGACTTCTTGTCTGGAATTTGCCAGTTTCTGTAGCATAGTAGCATCCAAAATGGATCAATTTTTAAGTTTACAATTTTTTCATGTCCTGTTAGTGTTCATTTTTGTATGTGTTGAATGATGTGTCTGGCACAGCCAGGGATGATCTCTACTCTGAACCAACTTTTTTGAACTACACCAGTTGTTAACAAGTGTTTCTCTGTGCAGCTATAAGGCACCTGGATATTGTGATGAATGTCACAGTCTAACCAAACTAAATAATGCCTGTATAGTACATAACACATAATCTGAGTATCTACTGCTGGTTATGACATTTTAAAGCTTGTCCACTGCTTTTCATAAATAAGGGATGTTGTAAATATTTAGATATTATCCTTCTCTGTATGAAAGAAAAGAAAGTTAAGTGTATACTGGAAATGCCAGAGTAGCCTTATATAAAACAAAAATTGGGACCATTTGGCAATATTTTTTACTTTCTTATTTAAACTAAAACACAGGACTTACTTAACCAAGTGTTTTTCACAGGTCTTCCGTGATTTTCTGGATTTATAGATACTTAGACTTTAATGACAGTCAACAAAAAGCTATACAGAGAATTCAGAGTGTGCCAGTGTACCATGCCTTAACTTTATATGAAGAGAAATATTATCTTTACTACAGTGATGGAAATTCATTCAGAATTAGCTTGAATCCTTTGCTATTAATGCCTAGTGCCTGAAAAACATCTTGCAGTGTATTTCTACTGCATCCTGTTGGACTCATTTTACAGTCTGACAATGGCATTATGGATTACTTAATCTTTACTTTTTGTAAAGAAAAGAAGTCAAGACTTGCCTTCCTAGTAGAACAGTGTTTCTTTTGTCAACAGAGGGTTAATGAATAAAATTGTTTTCAAGGTCAGATTGGCAAGTCAGGCTTATAAAGAATCACCTCATGCTTCAGCAGCAATAGAACAAGAATTGCAACTCAAATTTTTATTCTTTCTCTTAAAACCATCTGATTAAAAATAATAATAACGACAGAACACTCTGACATGCATCACAGGTTTGAAAACTAATTCATACTCTTCCATGCTGTTGTATTAGTGACTAACTTCCTCTATCTGCAGAATAATGTAAGGATACAAAAATCCCTCTGCAACAAATGATAAACTTCTATTCAATATCAGGATCAGTTTAGGTGTTTTAACAAAAGGCTCGTGTAATAGAAAAAGATTTTATCTTGGTATATCATTTCCTTTCTATTTTCTTGCTGTTTGGTCTCAATAATTGGAATTACTGTATCCTTTTAACTCCATATAATTCCTATTGAATTTGGAGTTGGCTCTTGGTTCAAAACCAAAATCGGTCAGTTCTACCAATACTAGTAGAACATCAGTTACTGATGGTTTCTGCAGATACTTTTGCTGTTTGGCCAGCAAGACCCTTAAAAGCTTTTTAAAATGGCATGGGAGGATTAAATTGCATGCTGCAAAAATGCAAGGGTGTTTTTTCTTACCCTCATTGGTATGCTTGAAATAATGTATATCTCAGTAGTACGTCAGATTGTGCTTAATGGTAAATTTAGTCAGGAATGTGTTTTTACACTTGTAGGGCCATTCCTCATGACCACATTCATGTGCCAAACTGCCCCAGCACAGCAGGAAGTAAACAGCAGTAACAACCCCAGTAACAGTTAATAATTTGAGGAACCTGAATGGGGAATACACTTCTAATTTTGTATTTTTTTTTCCAAGCTACTTGTTCCAAGCAGGTCAGAATTTGTTGAGTGGGTTTTTTTTTTTCTTTTTTTCCCAAGCCCTCGCCATACTTCTACTTACAGACCGCACAGAGATGATGGCCACATGTTGAGATACGAATGCCTAAGGAAGATTTCACTTTTACCAGTAAGGTAATTTTAAGTTGCTTTGTTTTTTTTAAGCGACATTCACCATTGTGTATGTATGTTGATCCGCATACTCATGTGGTGATGTAGCAAGACAGTCTAAAAACCAGAATTAACCTAATGGCTAAGCAATAAGAAAACTTGAAGGAGTGGGGGGAAATTGCATTGATTTCAAAGGTTTATGAATTGGAAAATAGGAAAATTTTGAGGAAAATCTTCCATCACTCTTGCTTGTTATACTGTGTATAGGAAAAAGAGTCTGCTTTTTTGTAAGCAAGGACTCAAATTATGAAAAACTTTAAATAATGTTTTTCAAGTTGTAATTTTCCCCTAGGAGTTAATGGCAACTCATCACTTTCCCCTCTCTACTCTCTATCATAAAGCTAATACGTTCATCTCAGTGGCCAGTCCAGCCCAAACTACAAGAGTAAATCATATTCATATTTGAAACACACCAAACAGTTTTGTCTCATTCTGTTCTATGCATAGTATATCAAGATGCATCTGAGGAAAGTGGCATGGCTTTGAGTGTTTTGGGGTAAATCTGGTCATCTGCCATCTTCTAGCTAAGTTTAGATTACAATAAGAATTTGAGAGTACAAGATACTATGTATGGCAAGGGATAAATACTTGAGAATGGTAACTAAATCCTGCATTTCGGAATTATCGCTGTGACCAACTGCCCATGAAATGCTTTTCATTTTAATGTATAGTGTGTCTGTATATAATTCTAGATCTGTATTTATATCTGCAGCCATATGCTGCTAGATTTCCATCTCCTGTTCAGACAAATTACTTGAGCTGCAGTTGCCAAAGCAAACAGAGCTCTTTTTTTTTTCTCAAAAGCACCGAACACATAACACATGACGCACTTCATTCTTTCTTATGTGATAACTTTTAAAATAACAAGCTACTAATATGCACAATGTGTAAATGGCCAGCAAAGTTAAAAACAGAGGGGAAAGGAAGAGACATACATTTGTTACTGGCTACTAATCAGAGCAGCTGTTTGGGGAGCACTTCTCAGAGAAAGCAAGAGACATATGTGCATGTCCTGTCATAACTCAGTGCATTTTCCTGCACCCCAGATTAGTCCGGAAGATGTCATTGCTCACCTTAGATTGGTTAGTGGCACAGCCTGCTAGAAAGTTTTCTGTAGATCACTGGAGGTTAATGTCTTGCAATCTGAGGATCACCGGGGGCTGATTTGTTGGTTTTATTCATTTTGCTGTGGTCTACTCATTGGAATGGGATTCCATAGCCAGAGCCTAACTCTTGAAGAAGTTACCAGTTTAATTAGGAATGTAGCAAGTTCAGAGATTAATTGCAAGGCAGGGAATAACAATAGGCTCATTGATAATACTGTCAGTATATCACTAGATAAAGCTCCAGAAAGGTGTGTGCCATATCTCATTGAAATCTTGTGTTCATCTGCTGATTTGACAGCAAGCCTTTTTCAGTGGAGCAAATCTATACATATTTTCTAGCCAAGAGTTATGAGTGGGAGTTTTGCCTGATTTCAACAACTTAGTAATCTCTCTTTTGGCTGACAATGAAGCAATATGAATATTTTTTTTGCAAATATTTGTCTGGCAGGGTCTCATTTATATTCCACTGTACAAAAATGTTTGAGGATAAATTAAGCAGCATTGTCAGCTACACTGTCATCAATATGTTCCTTGTAGACTTACCTAAGTTTCAAGAAAAAGCATGATCACCTCCTGTTTACCTGCGTGCCCTTTGACATCTGATCGCTGCTTGCATATGTCAGCTAGAATTCAGTATGGAAAGTGACAATTTGCACCAAAAAATATGAAAAACCACTCATCAGTGTAATAGTCAATCTTTTTCTAGGGTGAAGTTTATCTCCGTTAACTTTGACGGTGTAAAAATTGGAGAGTTAGTTTAGCATAGTTCTCTATACTCTGTAGGATTAGTTCTCTATACTCTGTAGGATGACAGTAGTAATGTAACCGTTTTTAATATAGACTATAGGAACTTATAAACAGCACTGCCCCACATCACACTGTTACCACTCTTTTACGTCTAAGATCAAACTCAGTGCTTTCTCTTGTTTTTCAAAATATTTGCAGTAGGTAGTTTCCTACTGAGGAATGAAACAAAGGACAACACGTAAATCCCAAAGGTTCTGTGAATGCTACTGGACTCTAAAGAGGGATGATTAATATCTTACAGGGCAGATATGGAATTGAGACTTCTAACTCTGGAGTGTTCTCACTCTTTCTCACTCTTCATGGGGAGAAAGGGAGAATGAGGCCCTCTGTTTAATCCTGTTCCACTGAACGAGGTCCAAGAAAATGTCCATTGGTGAGAAGGTGTCCCTTGCTTCTAGTTTTTCTTTGTTTGTAGGCCAAAGTTGAGTTGAGGTAACCAGTGGCAGTATGAAAAGTGCATATACCCCTTTCCTTTTTCCAGGTCCAGACAGCAGAGGAGGAAGAGCAGTATTGTGAATAAAACATGTCTCAGCTGTGCGCGCCCAGGCTGTATTATCAGAACAAGATTATCCCACCCACTCTGAGTGGTGTAAAAATTAGAGGTATAATCTAATGTGGTCCTGTAGCTCCTTCTGTAGTTGCTAAAGAGAGGTGGGTGGCTCTAGCTACTCTCCACACTGCCACAACCATTCCATGTCTCTCAGCCACTCACACTACAGAGATCTGACTTGCCCTCTGGAGACTGGTTGTTTTTTCTTTCCTCCTCTGGCTGTAGACAAAAACAAGATTCTTGTCTTGGTCCAGACAGCTTTAAATGATTAAATTTGGCTCAGACACACTCTAGAGTTTGTTAGTGGAACTTGTGTTGTTCAACAGAAATCTCCCAATTTAAACTATACGTAATTATTGCATCCCATAGTGTAGGGCAATGTCTTGGTTTTCTGTTAATTGCACTGAATAAACAGCAGCAAAACCTTTGCCTTGGCAAGCCTATATTTTCTCTATCCTGTTGAAGTAAGGCTGCCAGCTGTGTTTAAGGAAGTTTGCTAACCTTTCAGACAATTCCAATGTTCACATGCAGGATTTCACAACTAGGTTTACCCTCATTTATTTTCCAGTTGATATAAAGCATAAATATAACTCAATGAGGTTATGGGCATGGTCAGAGAAACTGCATTGTTCATCCAATACATGTACATGTTTGAAAAAGAAAGGGCTCTTAACAGCAATAATTGAAAGAGAAAAAACATCTTTGACATTTATTTTTAGCTACTCAGATGTAATTAAGCCTGATGTTTTGATAGTATTAAATAATGAGCTATGTTGATGTAAAAAGGTGCCATCATTCAAACTTAATTGTGTGTCTCTAGGTTTCTTGTGCCAACTGAATCCCCGAATTACGTAAGAATTAGGGGAATGATTGTAGACAGGAATCCAACTGTTTGCTTAAATGCAGTTATCACAAAGATTACATGGAAAATTTGATAATTTCTCAACTTATTTGTTCCTTGTCTTTATGCTGAATCACATGTTTACTGGCATTGAATTACTTCTGACTGTAAGGTAGTCAAAATTCTTTAATGAGGATGTATGTAAAGATATTAATATTAAAGTTCCCAGATATGGTGGATTAAATCCTTAAAATGTCTTTCAGTTTGGTCTTTGTAAAGATTTCACCAAATGAGAACAGGGAAGGTGCTAAATGAAGATACTGTTTGGTTCATTGTTGCTACTGATGAAAGGTATAGTGATAAATATATGCTAGGCACTTATTTACTACTAGAAAAAATAGGTTTGCTCTTCAGGTGGTGCCACAAAGTCATTGGTTCTGTTAGACAGCTGGAGTCTCTTTTCCCTGATGCAGTATGTAATAAACAGTTAAATGAGTTAAAGTAGGTAAAGACAGAGTTCTCTTCTAAGGATGTTGTTATCTGCTGTAATCAGGGAAGGTTCACTAGCAAAATCACCACACTGCCCTGAAAGCCCCAATCTGAATCTTTATTATTTGCAGCATTATAGTAGGAAGACTCTTGAGATATAAAGGAGAGTTTGCAGAGCTGGCTGTTAGGAGGAGAAAGACATCTTTTTTGCTTTCTATCTAACTGTGTTTGAAAAGTAGCAGTCACTGTGTAACCATAATAAAAGCTTCTTGTACAGTCACTTTCCATTCAGTCCTCTATCAAAACTTTACAAAATATATTAGCATGTTTGGTCTGGGTAAAAGGATGTATTTTAGTATTTTCACTCCCTGTTTATTTGGGAATTCCAATATTTCTGTGAAATTAGTAATATGTTACTAAAAAAAAAAAGGGAATTCTTCTTATGCCCTCATTTTGCCAGAGATTCCAGTGGTAATGGCAAGGCATATTCTTTACTTTTTTTTTTTTTTTTTTTTTTGCATGCCTTTTCTCTAATTCTGTCTTGCTAAAGAATGGATTGTTCAGGAATCGTAACTCTGGGAAGTCTTTTAGCCAGCAGCTGGGAGCATTGGTTCATTGGAAAAGTGGGAATCAGCTGTAAAATCATAGAGTCATAGAAATAATTAAGGTTGCAAAAAAAAGGACCTCTGAAGGTCACAGAGGCCAATCTCTTCTCAGTGCAGAACTAACTTCAAAGTTGATCAGGATGCTCAGGGCATTGTGCAGTAAGATTTTTAAATCTCCAGCAGACACTTGACAGCCTTTCTGGGCTACCTGTTCCAGTGCTTAACCACTCTCATTGTGAAAAGTATTCCTTGGTTGTAGTCAGTATCGTGTCCTGCTGTTTATAGAAACCTGGATATGAAGGATGAGGCATACTCAAATCTTATCTTGTTGTGGATCTTAACAGTCCTATTCTAGCCTGTGAGTCTATCAAACAGCACATTCATCTGAGTTACATATAACTATTTTGGGAGTTGTGGTGGCACTCCCAGTAGAGCACAGTGTGGAAGGATGGAGCATCTGCCAGACACTGACCAGTCTTCTTGGGGGTCACATTGCCAGTTTGAAGGAGCCTGGCGTGAAACACAAGGTCTGAAGGTTTTGCAAGCATTAACTAGAAAGTGTGTGAGGGAGAAGTTGTTGGAAGAGATCATGGGAGGGATTTGATCAGTAGTGGAGCCTGAGGGCAGGATGCTCCGCCTGGAGCGGGGCTGGCCAGATGGAGATTATGGTGGTGAGAGCTCCCCCAGCAGTCACAGGGCCTGGAAAGGGCAATAATCTGTGAAGGGGTAAGGAGGGCATATTTCTTACTGGAGAAGGCAAGTATATCTTCCAGAAGGGTTTCTAATCTGGCAATGATTTTGAGGGGAAGAACCATACTTTTTGTTCTCATTTGGGTTTAAACTGAAATTTTCCTGCTCTCCCTGGAAAACCCATCTACTTGGTAAATTAGAAACACACTGCCACCTCCAGAGAAAAGGACAGGAAAGATTCTCCAAGGTAAAAGCGCCTTTGAGTAGTCTCCAAAAGTTTGTCCATCCAGTTGCAGGTGTTCCAAAGTATCAAAGTAAATCATTCAGTGACAGGAGTAGCAACAGATATTTATGTGAAGACAGCAACCTCTTAATCCTGCCTGATGCCACACTGACCAACTCACTCTTTTTTGGTGCTGTGGCCATAGCTCCAATGAAATACTGCGCTGCCTGTCTCGCATGCAAGGTAAAAGCTGTTTGCTAATCAGCCTTTTCAAAACAGACCATTTAAAAGGTTACTTCTATGTCTCCAGACTTTGTCATTATGGGTCCAGAGAGGAGATTGCAGATCTAAAAGGACCGGCAGGAAACCTTCAACCTTTCAGACTATCTGAGACTGGTTCAGTACAGTAATGACAAATGGCTGATAGTGGTTTGTGTAAAAATCACTAAATAGCCCCAGGTTTTGTCGAAGATTACTGCCCAGATAAAGGAGCCACAGCAAGTCTTTAATTATCGGTCTCACTGCTTCTAGTAATTTTCACTGAAATGAGAAGCAACTGGTAGAGTCTGTGCAAAGAAGATCCATCAATCTTATTTAACATAAAAAATCCAGCAGTTCTGGGTCTTTCAATGACAAGAGAAACACAGTCTCTCTTCAGGTGGCTTTGTAATTGTTAATAGGAGAGTATCTACTTTTCTACCACTTCTAAACATGTCTTTTCAGCTGTCATTAGTTAATCACAGTGCAGTTTTACTGCTCCAAGTCACTTTGCAGTCCCCACAGGACATTCTCCAGCTTGGAGACTGCATTGCTTCACTATCTTTTTTTCTAGGTTGGTTTTTTTTTTTCTGATAAATGTATAACCCTGAATGAATTGTTGCCAGCTTGTTTACAAGATCCTTTTAAATGCATTCCCTAGTGCTGGGAGCACATCTTTCTTTTCTTTTGTTCAGTTTTTCCCCTTGACAACTGAAAACAACAGTAATAAAAAGTGCCCAAGAGCTATTTTAATTCTTTATAGTTATTATAATTGCAGTTTTCATGGGATTTCCCTGCTGTTCTTTGGAAGCAGACAGTAGTTTCCATATTGAAACAAGTCTGTGGTACACAGTAAAAGAGTGTGAAATAGAATGGTGAGGGTTTAGGTATAACAGATATTTATCAAGAGATATCACTTTATTGTGTTAAAATTAATACCCTGCAGTAACGGTTATGGCCTCCTATTGAGAACTTAATTTCCACTTAAATTCACAGTACCAAGCACAAGGTAATACTCATCTGAAGTATAAAAAGGTCAATGCCTACTGAATTTTTTAATAGAAGTATCTATCATTGTTTTCAAACCTATGGAGTTTTTTTTTTAAATTTAAGTGCTTTCAAAAAATCTTTTTAGAGACCATCCTGCTTGTCTAGGCTGCTGCATGCCTTTCAAAACATAGTAGCAAATACAAGAATTAAAACTTCGCACAGGCTCATTGTGTAATGTTTTGGTGGAAGAATTTAAGAACTGAAAAGGACTCAGATTATGTTATAGTGGACTGAATTTGACAAATAAATTCAGAACAGTAACTCGACAGGTTTATAGAGATGTCACTTTTGGTTTCTTGGTCATTGAGCTATTGTAGCTTAGAGAATCATAGCAAAAATATTCTAGTTCATGTCATTGTAATACAAAAGAAATGTATTATTTCTAGCAAGATCTTTATATGACAATTATTAATAGCTAGCTTTTTTAAAAGGTAGCATTTTTCTGAAAAGCAAAGTTGTAACAATGAATAATTCAGTCTGTTTGCATTCCAATCGATTTTAAAATAATTTACTTGTCATAAATATTCTGTTATAATTCTCCATCAAATGTCTGCCGGGTTTTTTTGTAAAAGCTGTCAGCACAAAAGACCAAACTGTGATTCTGTTATTTATGAATAGCAGTACTGTGGTAAATAACAAAAGAGGTAAATACACCTGGTTGGGCAAGCTCAGCTGTTTTGCTATAGAACCAGTTATTAGCCCTGTTGCCTCAATCAGAAGAGGATCTCTGTGTTCACCTTCAGTTGTATTGCACTGTAGTGCCTTTGCTGTTCCATGGTTGCTACTCATGGAAAATTGCTGTTCATTAAGAAGGGCAGCAAAATTTGGCCTCAGGGACTGAAACATTGTTATGAAATGCATTTTCAAAGGAGCCTCTACTAACCTCTAAATTGGCCCTGAGTTATGTACAGGTGTGAAGCTGCATTCATCAAAGTCCAGGGCTAGCCCCGTTTGCTGCATAGGAATGTTTACATATGCTTAGTTTGGTTTCATGTTCTGTAAAAGATTTTCATCCTTACCTTTTTTTTATAGGCAATGGGAAAGTCACCTTCATTTCAGTGGTACAACAAGAGCACACTGACATTACTGGAATTGACTGCTCAGAACTCTGGAGTTGGTCATCTTGCTGAACAGTGGATCTGAGCCCCGGTTCCACATCCTGTAAAATTACCTGGGAGTATTCCCACAGGTACTGGGGGCATAGAATCAATCACTGTTACTATAATTAATGGTAAAAGATGAATTTAATTCTGTGGGAATGTGGAATTGTTTAAATGCTGATTAAGTGCTGCAGGCCAAATACCAAGACAGGAACAATTCCTTTTGCATAACTACATCTCAAAAGAAGAAAAATTCTTGCTCTCGAAGCATTTCTATAATTGATATTTTAGTTGTTTATGAGTGAGCTTTTATGGCCATCCTGAAAAGAAATCTTGGGCATACATACTTTATGGATTTCGTATAGAAGTTTTCATATGTTTCTCGATGTCAGACACTTTCAAAGTGGGTGGTGGAAGAGATTTTATGGAGCATTGCAAGAAAATGCAGAAAACAAAGAATACCAGATAAACTGTAAATTATGTGGGTAAGAAATGTATATTTATTCCAGATTCACTCAACGGCTGTGTACTTTTTGTTGATATATTAAGTTTGAGCTGAGTATCTCCCAAATGAAAAGAGTAAGCCTCTATGGCATGAGCTCAAAAGTGTAGGCTCCTTCACTGGGGCTGTAATAGGATCATATCCTTTGTGGTTCACGCACAGGGAAGAAGATGAGGGAAACTGATATCTACAGATGTTTCTGTTCTGTGCTGGAGATTATTCCACACAGTGTTTGCTGGATAACAGCCTACAGGCTGGAGCTGCTGCGGAGGTCATACAGGTTTCTGATTCAATGCTCCCGCTCTAGACTGCCAAAGCATTTGAGCGACTGAGCTTTAACTTGGAACCATGAATAATAGTCTCCAAAGGACTTTATATTGCCTGGCAATCCCAGCTTTCTTGGCACCTGGACACTTTCATTTTTCTGTCCCAGTGCACCCTCTGGACATTAGGAGGGGACAGTTTTGCCATTGATCTACTGGAGACTCTTTCATATGAGGAACAGAAGTTATCCTTGGAAGCTGGAACCATCACTACTAAATACCAAATCATCTAAAGAGTTACAATAGAGAGCTTCTCTCAACAGACATATTTTTAGCTGTTCTTTCCAACTGTGGTGAAATTATGCTATGCAGAAGCATTACTTAATCAGGTTTGATTGTAGCCACAGCACAATTTAGTCCCTTTTATATACTGCCGCCTAGTCTAGACTACTAGCTCACACAATATTAATGCAATACAGATTCAAAGAATATTGTTGGAAAATACTGAAAGCAACCCTTGTTTATGTTCCACTCCTACTAAAACTGAAATTAAAATGTCTATTCTTCATCTACTGAATAGTCACTTCAATAGCATTCATTTAAAATTGCCTAAAAATTCTTACATTGGCATTCTGCAATTGTAGGTTAGAGAGAAAGGATTTGAATTATGCTGTTTTCCTGAACTGAGAAACTACTGCACAAAATTTCTGTTGGGATAGAAAGGAAAGAAATTAATAGATTCCCTTTGTGTTTGTTATGGGTTTTGTTCGCTTTCTATGAATATTCTAGGAAGCAAGGTAACAGAAACAGTGAATTTAATATAAATCCAGAGTATATTCATGAGAAACTGGTTCTGAATTCTGAACAGCAAATATCAATACAGACAACAGGATTTTGTGAGAACAGAGCCCTCTTTCCAGTGCATTTTACTCTGTAAAACAGATTATGTATTTGTGCTTATTTGAAGTCTGAAGGCCTCTTTGCCAGAACAAATTATTCGTTGAAATAGTTGCAGTCAGTCTTCCAGGGCTTTGACCTAAGAGAATGAACCTAGTTCCCATAGAAATCAATGAGTCTGAATTATGCCCACTGTCTGATGTTCCTGAAACTAATACTGTGTGAAAGTTTCTTTTGGGAAAAAAAAGAAACCTATTACAGAATTTTTGGAGGGGTACAGAAAGGAATAAAAATAATTCTGTGGGGTTTTTTTTGTTTAATTTTTGGGGGTTTTTAAGGTAGACAATATGTTTAACTTTCTAAGGAGTAAAAATCCCCTTCATTAGGTAGTTTTAAGAATAGGTGTTACAAATTTTACAGCCACGATCAAACATGTGTCAGCAGCAAATCTGCTGACTCAGGATAAGGACATAGAAAGAATATCCCATGGAGTTTCCTTGCAAAAGGAAATCGAGTTTGGGAAGGCTTATATAACATGGAGTTCTCTAGGTGTCCAGTACACAACCCAGTTCTCCAGCCACAAAGATATTGATGATAATGGCATTGAAAAACTGGTCTTGTATTGTCAAAATAAAGAATAAGGTCTTAAAAATACATGAGGTTTGGCTCACCCATCAGATCATGAGACATTTTTTCAAGATTACTTTTATTCCTTTCTTTTTTTTTTTTTTTTTTCTGTGGCTGTTTTACCCATATGTTCGAAGTTTTCTTTTGCTATGCTGAAGGCTAGAAACTTGCTTCTGGAGAACAGAAAGAAATAACATATCAAAACATCTAAATACAAATAAGAGCATTTTAAAAAGATCAAACAGTTAGTGACACTCTAAACAATTTCCTGTGGTTCTCTTAAATGTCAAAGAAGAGACTGACATTGACTTGGTAGTAGTTGACATTATGTTGCAGAAGATTTTTGAGAGCCAACAGCTCTTTGACCACCAAAAAAAAAAAGGTATGGTTAAATAGCTGGGATCTGGAATTAAGCAAACTCAGGCAAGAAATGACCCTATAATTTGCCAATTTTTCTGTCATCTGAAAACCTGATAATACCCAGGTCTTAAGTGTGATAGCAGATAGTCAAGTTTTAGGGTTTACCTCTGTAACTAGCTGATGATGCTCTTTGAACTAAAATTTGAACATAAAGCTTCCCTCTGATTTTAAAATCTAAAATGATATGACAGACCTAAAGACCTCTGTTTCTGAACTGCTTGGACTACCTACATCTCTGTTGTGGCTGTTCTTTTGATACAATTTATGAATCATTCTTGTGATTTTTATCACACATCTTCTATACCCTTCTTTGATTTTGTTCTTTAATCCACAGTTTCTGGCAGCATGTGCTTATGCAAGAATATTAGTTTCTTTTAAAATAACTAGCTAACTAGATTTTTGTGAGAATATGGTTGATGATAATAAAGAAACAGGCTGTGTTATACTATAGCACATTTTTAAATACCTTACTATTTTGCTCTAAGCCAGTTTTTATTACACAGCACAAGACTTGTAAAGACCATTGATTAGAAGCCATTACAAATTAAAGTTCACATAATACATTATAATTTTATAGGTGAAGTTGGTTTAATGGAAAGCAATGGATATTTGTACTTTTTTCCATCTTCTTTTTTTCTCAATACCACCCTATTATTTCTGCACTCACCCAAGCTTTGATGATTTTCAGTTATATACATGAACTTATAATACATAAAAATAAAAATGTACAGATCTCTGTATTTCTAAGAAAAAGGACACTTCTGAGAAGGGTGATTCAGAAGAGGTGTGCATCAATCTAGTAGAGGTTTTTCACCTGTTCCAGTGGTTCATTTGCTGTCTTTATTCTATTTTCCCCTGTTCTGTAATATTCAGTGTATCCATGAAGTCAGTATTTCCTTCTTTTTAATCCTTTTAGTTCAGCAAATATTATCTAGTTTGTGCAATATTTTCTTATTACCAGATAGGATGCTAAAATAAACCTTCCAGTTTCCCAGTGTCCTTAGAGATTCTAGATTTTTTCTTAGATTTTTATTAACTCTATTTCTCCTTTCAGTTAATATAAATTAGATCTTCAGGCGGTGTTAGCCAGTATAAACTGATGACACCTTGCAGATTTATGCAGCTGAAATTTTAGTTCATCATTTCAATAGGTTACATTTAATGGTAACCTATAAAATCGGTTGCCTGTCTATCTGAAAATTAATCCACACACAGTGTGGATTGAATGATGTGCACCTATGCTGGTAGAAAAGGGGAAAGCATGAGTAAATGCACACACAGCTAATCTGTTAGTAAAGTCTTGTAATGCTGGAATCTCAAATGGATGTTTCCACCAAGGGCCACTCTATACCAAATGAAATAAACCCCGTTCTGCTCCATTGGGCAGAAGCTATAAGGTAGGTTAGATACTTGTATGACCATGTCTGATTATTCACCTGCAAAAAGTGACATAGAGGGAACCTCCCAGAACCTGTAGAAATGGGAGCTACAATTTGAAGATTAAAGCCTGTGCAGTTGTCTAATTTCATTCAAGGCAGGATATTGCGTGTGGCTCCACTTACCATCTTCATTTTATAATAGACTTGTCACTGGGCTTCCACCAGCATGTAGGAGACTAAGACTCAGCCAGGACCCAGTCACTCACTAATTTCAGAAACCAGCACATCTGCAAACTTTTCACCTCAGCTATATTTTTCAAGCACTGCTTTCCAAAAGATGATGAGAAATGATCTGTTTTCAGATCAGTTACACTGCTGAAGGCAAGTGTAACGGTTCCTATTGGTCAGGAATATTAGAATAGAGTAGAAGAGAACAGTTGGAAAGAACCTACAGTGATCATCTAGTCCAACTGCTTGACCTATTTGGGGCTGACCAAAAGTTAAAACATACTATTGAGAGCATTGTCCAAATGTCTCTTAAACATGAACAGGTTTGGGGCATCAACTACCTCTCTAGGAAGCTTATTCCAGTGTTTGACCACTCTCTCGGTAAATAAATGTTTCCTAATGTGAAGTCGGAACCTCACTTGATGCAGCTTTGAACCATTTTCACATGCCCTATCACTGGATCCCAGGGAGAAGGGATCAGCACCTCCCTCTCCAACTCTACTCCTCAGGGAGCAGGAGAGAACAATGAGGTTGCCCTTCAGCCTTCTTTTCTCCAAACTAGACAAGTCCAAAATCCTTAGCCACTCCTCAGAGGAGCAGCTATTAGTAGTTATGGATTGCAATTAATCCAGCATATGCTTGTCTTTTCATACAGAAACATAAAATTAAAAAAATAAATGTTACCAGTGAATTGAGAGTTAATGTTGAATAAGATGGCTATTTGGTACACAGATTGAGTGAAGAATATGCACATAGCTTGTGCTCAAAAACTGCTACTTACTGTTGTGATACTGGAACACAGCACGTGTAATTACATTTAGTGCCTGCTTTAAACAGAGAGAGAAAGAGACACTACAGTTTTGTGGGCACAATTTATTACAGGCACAAATGATAATGTTTTGATGGTAGTCAACAAAACAAGCAGTCAGAGGTCTAGAAGCTAAAACATTTGAACCTGCAATTTAGTGCAGAGGTTTGAATGTGGATTCATAATTATTTTCATTTGCAAGGCTACTTGCCCTCAAACATCAATTGTTAGCTTGTTTATTAAAGCTTTTGGTAATTTAGACAGTTTCCCTACAAATTGATCTATGCCTTCATTGTTCTGTGGCCACAGCAACAGAAAATATTACATCATATTATAAATTATACTCTTTAATTGTTTTTCTAAAATAAGATCTTGCCAAATATTTTTTTTTAGTGAGGTTAGAGCCAAGTAAGAAGTGTCAGACTGCACCAGTTTAACAGCTGCAGAAATGTGGTCATCAAGGTCTGCATTGCTGAACCAATAACAGATACTTTCATATGCACATCTGTCCTTCAATGTATATACATTCCTTAACCTAGATCTGAATTTCTATTCACAGCTATATAATTATTGTCTTTTGTACTGAGAAAGGGGACAATTATACCCCAAATGGAAATCGCAAGTATGTCAGCACAACGCTTTCTCTTTATTTGCTTAAATGCTTCACCTGTCAGCAGCCTTCCACATCACTGAAGTCACAAGACCAATGTGACAACACGGCAGACCTGACCAGAAAATGTCACCTGCATCCTTGTTTCTTCATGTAGCATCATGTGAGACAAGGTCAGAGCTGAGAATAAGGATTACTCTGTTAGCTTTATGGAAGGCCTGCAGCATGCAAATAGAGGGATCAGTAAGACGAATGAATTTACAGTGCTCAAGCAAACTCCCATCTGCACGTTTGGACAAAGGAAGAACCAACTTTTTAGGTATACACCACCTTTGTATCTGCATGGATTCATGCAGGAGATGAAGTGGAGGTAAGGAAATACTGTGCTCCATCATGTTGTTTTCCTGAACTATTTCACAGAGGCTTACCAAAGGAAAGGATGGCTGGCCCTGTTGGAGGTGATGGTATCAGAGGGAAAGAACAGCTGAGAGGATGACTGCTGAGTGCAGTGGGTTGGTAGAAATTATTTTATAAATATATATATTCAAATGTGTACATATGTATAAGTGAATGTGTTACAAACACCAAATATAATGAGTTGATCACATTTTCCATTACTTAGCTCTATCTGATTAAGGCCTGCCTTATAAGAAGCCAGATGCTAGTGCAGAATGTGAATAAAACAGGTTGATATCCAGGATTTCCTTTGGAAAACACAGTGTTGGGTGGCTGCCAGACTGTCCTTTTTCATACACCAGGATTTTGTATCCAGGGAGAGGTCGATGTGACATGGTGGGAATCTAACACTTGCAAGTCTTTCATATTATTGGTTCAAACCAGTGTTTCCACACGCTGTTACATTTTTTTGTAACTGCAGCTAATTGGAGCTCACAAAGGACAGATATCCTCTCCTGCCTCTGAAACATCAAAGGCAGGCTGGTGATGAGATAGTGGTGAGCAGAGCTGTAACTGATTGCTCAAAATTGAGGGTAGCAATAATGGCAAGGTGTAATGAGCTGACTGGTAGCCTCCTGAAACACATTCCGTCGCGAGGAGATGAGCAGCATGTACCCCAAACAGCTGAACCCTGCACAGGCAACCACCAGAGCGCTCTATTCAGGGAGGCCATGGAAAATTTAAGGACACTGAGTCAATCCTCTTTTTTCAGATTAACTCATAACTGGTAACAAGTTCCCCTCTCTGAGGACCCCCTAAAATCAATGTGGTACGGAGCTCAAGCTAGTAACTTCTGTCACATAGTCAAGAGGGGGAACTCGAAGGACGCTGCAGTGTTTAGGTGGTGACGTGGGGACACAGGATGGCAGTGGCAGAAGCCCAGGCTGTCCCTGGGGCAAAAGATGAATGCAAGAAGGTGGCAAAAGGGTGTGCAGGAACTCATTAAAAATCTGCTTGGTATTCACTCCAAAAGCATTAGAATCCAGTGCTTTATCTCTTTGATGTTTCCTTCCAGGATATGAGCTGTAAACAAGATGCTGCAGTCTGAAAAGGTTTAACCAGTTCCAACCAACAATGTAGCTGCTTTAGGGCAGGTGGGAAAAGAAAGAGCAGGTGGGCAATAGTAACAAGAGCTTCTGTAAAAATATCACTATTGGGGGGTTTAGGCATTTTGGGTTTTTTTTAGCTTTAGCTCTTTATTTTGTGAGCCTTCAACAGATAAAGAACACTTTGGAAAACAACTCACATTTCCTTTTTCCAGCTATGCAGCATATCTTTATGTCTTTGGATTCCTAAAGTGTTGCTCATCTGTACCTGTGTGTTTGGTGAATTAACTGAAATGCTTTAAACCTTAGGACTACAGAAAAAAATAAAAACAGTGTTTCTCCTAGAAAAAAGATTATAGACCAATAATCATTATCAATCAAAGTTTTGAACTTCGCTTTCTCTGAATGAACACAAAAAAAATTCTATGAAGATAGCTAATCAGACGCTGATTCATCCATACATTCACAGGTTCCTCATCCATCTCCTGAGCATCACTGATTAGAAGACAAGAGATTATCAGAATAATACGGATATGATGGATTTGAGATGTCATAATGAGGTTCTTTGAAAACTCATTATTTCTTTTGAGCTGTTAAAGAGCGTTCTGCAAGCACCCCTGCTGTTTGTGCAATGAAATAAACATATCTGTTGCTCAAGTAATAATCAAACTAAGTTTAATAAGTGTTTCTCATTCTCATTCTCTCAGACTTTTCAGTATCAATTCAGGATTCTTGGTTAAAGTGTATAAATGCACTGATTTCCATAAGATACTCAATATGATTTGTCCTGATGCACAATGGCAGTAATATTCAGTTCTGTTTCATTGGACCTGGCAACGTCAGCAATAGGTGGCAGTTCTGAGCACAAGAAACTTTTATTGTGCAAATTATCAGTTTTAATAACAAGCCCTTCCCTTCAGGTGACCAGTCCAGTCTCTTCCACCCCTTTTTATGATGTCCTTGGCAGCTTAAAGTTCCCATTATTTGCTTTAGTTGTTTCTGAGTGTGCTGAGCATCACTGAAAATGCCAAAATCTGTCATTGTAGTTGCCATAGACTGAACTTTTCAATTGAAGAAGGCACCCAGTTCACAGCAGACTTAATAACAGTTGGCCCAACTCCTTCAGAATTCTTGGAGGAGAAGCTCTGATACCTGGGAATGTCAGATCCCATCCACTCTCAGAGCTGTTTCCTCAGAAGTTACAAAATTGCTTCAGGGACTTCTTACTCTGGTGCTTTTTAGCATGGGGGCTGTGCAATTCACAGGGGAAATAGTTGTAGACAGAACCCTACAAACCCCAGGTGGTTTGGGAAATTTTTTTCAGCTCTGATGAACAAAAAAGATCAACCTTATCTCAAATTACTTATCTCAAATCACACACTATCATTACCAGATTATTCACTAGAAATAATGAAGTAAAACTCCATATACCTGAAGAAAAAGGAGAAACAGCATCATGCCATGCAGCAACCTGCCACCAATTCTAGAAAGAGTATTGCTGTCTAATGACCGCAGGGCTAAACCCAGGCACAGTGCGTAATGCCACGTAGGGTTAACCTATGGTAAATACCTGACAGCTTGTCTTTCTTACTCTCCGGCAACACTGGTATAACTTGTCATGCCAGTGAAGTCATACTGAATTGAGCAAAACTAGTTGAAACCAAATATGCAGAGAAACATATTTGTCATTGCACTTAAGCTGACAGCTGTAGCAATTTTCTCTGAGCAGACACACACAGATTGATGACAAAGAAGGAAGCTTGTGTGGATTTCTAATTGCAGAGTTCTGTTGCAAAGGCCACCGATAATGGGCCTCTGATTTTAAGAAGGATTAGGAAACAATCAAAACCAGGTGGTTTGTTTGGATTTAATATGCATGAGTCATTAGCAATTTCTAACAGAATTAGGGAATAAGCTTTTCAGATTTTTCAAGAGGAAGCAGAAACTATTATAAGATTCAATGTAGGATAGAAGTGGCATGATAATAAGAAATGGGTCACTACTTTACAAATAACATAGGGAGAATTCATTAAAATCGGTAGTAAAGATGGGAGGAAGTCTTCATTTTCACCATCATTTAACTGATCACTGTGACATTGACAGCAGTATCAAAGGTCACTTACTGAATTAAAAGAGTTATTGTGATCTACTTGTATGATTTCACACTGAAAGCTCACACTGTTAAAAACACTGCAAAGGGGTAGCTATCCATGTAGGTGCATTTAAGTCCACAGCAAATACTAGGCAAATCAAATTAACTTAGCATATGGCAAACAAGTACTGAACTAACTTATATGACTTTGCATTTGCTGTTCTAAGAGTGACCCTGGACTATTACCAGAGCTCAGATAATGCATGTTGACTGGCTATTCAGCAGTAACTTGTATATGGCTAAATGGGGATGTTAAAATGTTTTGCTGAAAGTGTTTGCATCTAAGCGTTACTGAAAGGACAGTGAAAATGCATACCTACTCTTCACTTTACTGTCAGCAGAAACTGTTTCTAAACTATAACTTTAATTACAATTAAAACTTATGTATAGAAATTCTCTTTGATAAGTCAATAACTTTTTTATATTCCTGACACTTGTATATGTATGGTCTCAGTTCCCTTGAAACTGCAGCTATCATGGAGTCCCTTCACTCCTCAGAGCTTACCAGTGATTCCCCCAATCCATTACTAGACATTTGTCTTGTTTCTCTTCACCTCTAAATTCACCCAGGGATTTGGAGCAATTTCTTTTCACTCCTTGCTAAAGCTCTCCCACTTTGACTTCCACTGCAGTGACACTGCCATTCCACCCCTTTTTAGTAAGCTTTTTACTCAGTTGTCTTGTGGAACCCCAGCCTTGTTGTTTTGACAATGTCACTGATGGTAATGCACTTGCAAAGTCATTTTCTCTTGTAGTTTTTACAGGTCTCTTCTGTCTCCTCTCCCTATTCCTAACACTCTGATTGCTCCTTGAGGGGGTCTACATCATTCTCTCTTTGTTGCACGGTGCACTCCAAGTATAGCCTCCCTGGGAAAAGCCAACCTATGACACATTTTCACCTTCCATTTTTCTGCTGGTGAATGAAAAGTCTGCCTTTCCAGTCTCATATCATGACTTGTCATCATGACATTACCTCTGCTTGCCTGCTCTAACATAAAATTTAGCAAGACAAAACTGAACTCCTACTTCAGGTACTGAGGACGGATTTTTTTCCCCCATTGTGAAATATCCTGGAAGATATTGGTCTCCGTCCACCCTGCAGGTGACAGCTCTTGGACTGAAAAGCCCTCCTTAATGTCTGCAATTGAAGCCTGAGAGGATGCCTTGCATATTGTCAGGAGCCTGGGTTGAACTATCCACCTGCTCTTCCCACATAGAGGTGTCAAAGATGCAAGAGGTTTATCAGCTCATGGAGCTGTAACCCAGACAGAGAAAAATATGGAGTAACAGGAAAATAAAATACATCTCCCAGCCATTTGGGAGTAAATCCACAATTTTATACCCCATAATCAGAAAACGTTTGTTACCAAGAATTTTATCTTCTGCAGTGTTTGTTACAGTAATCATTTCATCTTCTCTTCAGAGCACACAGATTACTCCCTCGGATACTAATGTTCTCTGATTTAGTATCTTCACCGCACAAACACCAGTTTCACAAATGAATTTCAAGCTATCTGTGAAACTTTTAAGAGCCCCCTACTTGTGAATTTAAGTTTCTGAATGTTTTTTCGGTTTGGTTAGCCATGCTATCTTGTGGGCATGGCGTGTCCTCCCTAACAGATCTGTGAACCCACCCTCTCAACTCTTCCCCTCAGGACACCCCACACTACTGTACATTCCCTCCAAATTCATCAAATTCATGCTGTTTAATGGGAACACAGAGTAAATGCTGCTGTCTTCTTTTCTTTTTCTTTTTTTTTTCTTTTTTTTCTTTTTTTTTTTTTTTTTAATCAGCCTAAGTTATAACACTCTTGTAAAATGGTATTCTATAAGAATTACCCATCAAATACTGTTTGAATATGAGGGAGGCAGAATGTGACCCAAAGAAGTAGGTGAATGGGTATGTTGAGTAAGAAGGTGTTCTTACTATATAAGCAGTTTTAATACTCAAACTTCATTTTAATGTATTTAATAATAGCAATATTTGAAAGTCATTACCCAAATTTATGATGATTGGTTCAGATCTTTCACAAGGAATATGTTTGTACTACAAACTGGCAGTGCCACAGTAGAATAAGTCCATTACAATAAATCAATGTGCTTTTTTTAGGCATCATTATAGTCTTATTTTGTGTATTTTCTCTTGTATCTTCAGTAAATGACATTTTTAAAAAATCATTATGAAAACATACTTTTTTTTTTCACAAATACCAAGCCAGAGTAGTCTGTAATGAATTGAACAATGCTGAATAAAAACAAAACAGAAAGACAACACTAAAAACAAGCTTCAAATGGATAGATCATTAATCCAGCATATCCATGTAACATTAGCTTTACACAACCTGTCAGCTTTCAGTTTGATGCATCTTACAGATGCATCAAACTCAGAGAACATGAATCTTCTGTAAAACCTAAATTAAGACAGCAATATGTGACATAATAGCTTTGGTAAATTGTTTCTTCTTCACAGGGTGGTTTCTGGAATTGTGTGGATTAGTCCTTCGCATCAAACATCAAAGAGGCTGGCACAGACAGAAAAGATAAACTCTGACCCCTGTGAGCTTGTTCACGTCACTTCTACCCATTTAAATTCCAGTTAGGTTGATCAGAAACAAGAGAGAAAAGCTTTAAATTGCATTATTAACAATAGGTTAAATCTTAGACTGCTGATTAAATCAATTTCTCTCAGATAAAATCATAATAGGCATTGGCTGTATTTGTCTGACAGGAAACATGTCATTGGTAATGCTTTGTGTTGCCTTTAATGAGTCTGATTGTCATCTTCCAGCAGGGAGAGCACAAAAGGCACCTGCAGGTCTGGGTGAATGGGATCGCTTATTGATCAAGTTATCAGGCCTGTCAGGCATTCAGGAACAACTGAACAAGTGCATAAAATCAATGGGATCTTGTATTTATATGGAGGCTTCCCAGATTAGTCAGCTGATTGAAAATTTTGACTGGTTGCATGCTAAGTATAATTTCAAAAATTATTTAGCTCACGTTTGTGTTAAAAAACAATGAAATTGTTGAATAGAATGTGTGATTTTTTGCTTTATAGAAAATAAGGTTTTGGGTTTTATCATTTTGGCCAGCTTTATCTCTGGGTAGAACTGCAGCCTACCCAATTTTTTTTTCTCCCTAAAGGAAAATTACTTGTTGACTTTTATTTATTATTTATATTTAGCTCCTGCTCTGCATTCATTGAGAGGCAGCTCCATTTTAACAATGATCTCTGCTACTATTCAGCCGTGTTAAAAAGATAATGTTCTTCTAAAAAGACAGTAAGCAGACAAGTAGAGTGTCTTGTCTTCCCTAAGAAAACTGTATACTTGCAAATGAGTTCTTTGTGGTCCAAATCACCTTCCTGGCAATGGAGTAAGGAGAAAGGAAGGAGAGCAATGAGGAGGTATAACAGGAGGAGCCCTCTGCTACCTCCACCTCAGCCTGCTCCCGCAGCTGATGGGGGAGTTCTAGGTTGATGAACGCACAGCTGAGCCCTGAATCTGTGAAGGGCTTTGGAGTTACTGAGAATGGAATAAACAGTATTAAAGTAGTAGTTCTGTGTCACACCCTGAAGCAGGCTTCTTTACAATGGACAGTTAGCATGGTCTTTTTGTGTGTGATGCAGTGCATTTACATTACTGTTATCTTTTCTTTTTTCCCTCTGCCACTCCACCCCAACATTTTATAGTTCATTCACTGGACTTCCACGTCTGTTTTCTTTCTTTGTTTGCCTTATTCCTAGTCCCTAAACTCACAGAGGAAAAAAACTGATCTGATTTAAGTTTACATCCAAAAAATGGCCTATTCATTTCAAATGTATTCTTCTGCTGGTTTTGATACGCGACATTTTCTTTGTTGATGGATAGAATTCATGCTTAGACATGAAATGTATTACCAAGTTTGAAAGGCACAGTCTTTTCTCTTTTTTTTTAAAATCTTCTTCAAGTTTTTATCAGTGTGCCAGTCGTTCCAGAACTTTTACTGTACAAGTTTGTTCCACCGTTGTGCTTTTGGAGTCAGATTAGTTCTCAGTCACTTTCACTAGGAGCTAATCAGTTAAAACCTCGCCATAGCTTTAATAGCACAAACACTACAATGGGCAAGTTCACTATAATTGAAAGTAATGACATAAAATTTTAGCATCTGTTCATGTATCAGGTGGGGACAGTAAGCATATTGCTAAGGGAAATTTCTTTCCAGCCCACATGTTGCTTGCAAAGTCCCTCCCCAGAAGACTCCTGGATTAGCTCTTCTTCCTCCCAGCTGTGAAGGGGAAGTTCAGGAGATCTTCAGGTCTTCTCACACTGCAAAACCAGAAACCCTCAAATTCTGCCCTTTTCATGCAGGGACATAGCTTATGTTCTGATTCAGGGAGGAATCTTCATGGATATAAGGCTGAACTTGTCCCAAGTCCTAGATATCTGAATTTTAGAAGATAACACAGTATTTAACAGAACGTTGTGTGTCTAAAGACTGCAGATATCATTTTTTTATGTTGTTTGAAATTTAGACCGGGTTGATAGTAATGCAACTGTAGAGGATTTAAACTTTTAAAAGTGAATTTGGAGTGTTGACAAGATGTTCTTGGCAATGATGAGCCAGTGACTGTAGAGTTCTTATCTGATGATTAATGAGAACTCTAAATTAAAACCCTTAATTACATGTCTTTATTATAACAGGTAGATAAATGCACAGTAGAAGTAGCTGGTGGGGGAGGAAGAGCAATCTCTAAGGATGCTTACATGAACTCATGGGTGATTGTTTAGAATCAGAATGTTCCAGGGCACATTACTCCACAGCCTTTACTGGAAATAGGGATACAGCTGAATCTTTCACTTAAGTTAGTGAGAATTTTGCTTCTTTGGCAAAAGCAGGAATGAGATCTTGGGTTTTAGGTTGCCATGGCCAATATAAAAAGCATCCTTTAACTGCAGATGCATAGCCAGGTTTCTGATGAAATGTGTGCAGTCTAGTGTTAGCACAAAGGAAAACACTTGTCATCAGTGTCATTGATTTGCTGCAATATAGCATGAGTGCTTTTCTTCCTTCCTTGATCTTTCCTACCCAGTGGTGTCTGTGTCTGTAACATCCTCTTCCCTGGTATTTTCTGATTACCACATAAGACTTTTTGAGAGAGTTTCCATGACTTCTTACCTGTAATGAGTCTTCTCTAATCTAGACTACTATTGTTTTGAAGCTGAACTGACAGGCAGATCCAAAACAACAAGCATCTGAAAGTACTGTGGAAAAAATAGTTCAAATCAAGATACATTCATGTCTTTTTAGTTTATTTCATCATTCTTAGCATCTCAGAGAACAAGGCAACAAGAGTCGTACACAAACAGAAAGTTCTTGCCCCCAGATCTGGTCTGTGCATTTACACTCAGTGCATTACCTTCACTCTCCCTCAGCCTCCCTTTAGACATAGCATTTCTGTTCATCGGTTTTTCTTCTATAGTTCCATTAAATGATGGGACCAGAAATGGAATACAGCAGCTCTGAAAGGTGATGCCCTCTCTGCATCAATTTTACATGTAGTCTTAGAAGGCAATGCATAGAGGAGCATCATGCCTTAAGCTCCTGGCTAGTTTGCTAACACTTCTCCCTCCTGCAGCATATAGCTATAAATTGATGAGTTTTTTATTTCCTCTCAATAGGCATTTAAATCAAAATCAGCAGGTATCTCCCCCATTTTCATATGACCCCAACAGTTGGATCTGTTTATAGCCATAACCACTCCAGATCCTCTTTAAATGACTAAATAAAATTGGGGAAATATTTTAATTTTCATGTGCTATAAATAGACTGTAATTACCAGATACACAGATTAGGAGCATATTCCCTGAAAGGCTGCTAACAAACTCTGTTCCTCACAAGTTAGGGCTTTCATGTTAACACTAAGATCCTGTTTGTTATGACTTTGAAATTCTGCTGTTAAAATACTTTATCTTCCAAATAATTTGTAAATTATTTTTTAATATATTCTAATTATTTCTTTAAGATTCCAGTAGTTATGTACAGGAATCAGCATTTATAACTTTACAAAATGTGAGCTACCATTTGAATTTTAAAACAGCTTTTGATTATCAAGACGGTTTCAAACTAAATGAAAAATAGACTCTAGCAGACACTGTCATATAGGTTGCGAGTTCCTACGTATTTTAAAATGTATGAATTGTGACACGATCCAGGGAACTTTGAAACCACATCAATTATTTTGCATCTGGCATTGCACACCACCTGCATAATGAGAGAGCAGAGGGCTTGATGATTTTTGAAACTCGTTTCGGTGAATAGTCACATGAGTGCATTGTATTGTTCTCCAGACAGATGGAAAGCTAGCAATGTCCCAGAATTCAAAAATTACTTGTATTGAATCTTGGCTTATATTTTGCTTTGTTTGTTTGTTTTGTTACTTTGGCATATTCTGATATATCGAAAAGCTGAGCATTTTTTTCTGAAGAGCAACTTAAATTATATAGAGCTACATCCTTCTTTCTACATGCAGTTGGGCTGCCCCAGGGGAATTGAAAGCAAAATGTGATATATGCTATCTGAAAGGGCACATTTTAATATCTGCAGTTTCATTGTTTATTAGGTTTCAAAAAGATTCTGTAGCCAAATAAGTTAATGTATGCGAACATTTCAACACTCTCCAAAGACTTTTATTTGCATCAGAGCAGTTTCTAAAAATTTGCCCCAGTATAGAAGATCTGTTTAAGGAAAAAAAGAGCAAGGGCAGAGCTGGCACAGTGAAGTTAATATTCCTATTAGCAAATGGTGATTCACGTGCTGCAAATAACACAAACTCTTAATAGCAGAGTATCAAAACTCTGCATCACTAAATACACTGTACATAACTTAAAGAAATGTTTGTGCATCATTTCATAGTTCAAAAATCATCAAAAATAGTACAATCCTGGTAGACATAGATTACTTTCATGCAAATTCATTACAGCCTTCATTTTCCACTGCTAAGTTCTTTGTGTGGTCATTTACACCAGTGTGAGGCAGCTGTTACAACCTGACATCTTGCAGCCTTTTAACACCTGTGTGAAAGCATAATAACCTTTATCTCAGTGTAAATATTATGTACAGGTCAGAAGATGCTTGATCCTTAGCTTTTGAAGCACAGCTTTCACCTCTCAAACCATATGGGTGCCCGCAGATGAGTCAACTGGACACAATGACCAAAAAGATGGACTATGCTGCAACTGCCTGCTAAGAAGGAGGGGTAGGTCTTCATTGTGTAAGGGATCTGTGTCATCTCCTGGCTGTTGTAGCTCTGCTAGAGCTACAGACAATTGCCTGTCCTGAGGTCTTTTGTCTTGAGTGTTTCCCTAGAATATTTGTACATCTAAGCTCTTAAAAATACTGATTTAATTACGTTACTGCTATATTACAGGAGACAATAAACTTAACTTCCTCTGGCATCAGCTTCTGAAATAGTTTTGGCCTTCCCATGAGGAAGTAAATGATGATTTCAGGGGAGGTGTACATACAAATGTAACTTTTTGAAAGTAGGTAAAAAGAGTACGCTCACAGATTCATGTGGTTTTTAAGGCTTCTCCAGAGGTCATCTACTCCAGCTCCAAGCATGTCCAGTAAGACTAGGTTGCCCAGTCAAGTATTGAGCATCTCCAAGGATAGAGTTTGTATAATCCCTCTAGGCAAGCTACTCTAGAGTTTGACCGCCTTTGTGTTAAAAAAAAAATAAAATTCTTAAATTGAATCAGAATTTCCCATGTTCCATCTTTTTCTCATTAACTTTCATTTCTCCACTGTGCACCTCTGTCTTCTCTATGCTTTCCCAATAGGAGACTATAGGCAGCAGCAAGATCTCCCATCAATCATCTCTTTGTAGGATCAAACAAACCCAGTTCCCTCAGTCTCTCCTCATACATCCTGCGCTCCAGCACCCTGACCAGCTTGATGGTCTTTGCTGGACTAGCAGCAGTATTGAAATATCTGCCTTTACTGGGGAGCCCCAGAAGGACACAGTATCCAGAGATTGTATCAGAGATGTCAAGTGGAGAGGAAGGATCACTTCCCTGAAACTGGAGACTGTACTCTTGCTAATGTAGGGTAGGATGGGCCACCTTTGATGCAAGGGCTCACTGCTGATCCACATTCAGCTTGTCGATGACAAGGTTCTCCAGGCCTTTTTCTTCAGAACCACTTTCCAGCCAGCCTGCCCCCAGCTTGTACTGGTGCATAGAGTTATTCTTTCCGAGATGCAGGACTTGGCATTTCCTTATGCTGAATTTCGTCAGGTTCCTGTCTGTCCACTTCTCCAAACTGGCAGGGTCCCTGTGAATGTTAACCCAGCCCTCCAGCACATCAACTACCCCCCACAATTTGGTAGAATCCACAAACTTGCTGTAAATCTGCTTTGATTTGGTGTGTCTGAAAACATTTTAAAGAAGAAATCATCTGCAGGAAAGAGTGAGGCACAGAGGTGTGCATTTGTCAGAGGTCAGTAGGCCAGTGGTCAAATCTGGACTAAACTCTAATGCCCTTGAAGTGAATGTCAAGGTTGTCTGTCAAGATCCATATTGGGGCTGATGAGGTGTACACATACGTCCAAGGAGACCCCCACTTGACGCAGAAGGAATTTTCTGCTGGAGCAACTTTTGGTCTCTCTGATAGATAAGGATAGTAGGATATATTTCCAAAGACCACTCTACACTTTTCAGCATTGTTATATAAAATCAATACGTGAATTTCTTGTTAGGAATCACTGTTCTGCCCAACTTCCCAAATAGAAAGAGTTTCTTCTTCCTTAACTAGCTCTCTCTTTTTTTTCCCCTGATAAT
This sequence comes from Numenius arquata, assembly GCF_964106895.1. Taxonomy (NCBI): domain Eukaryota; kingdom Metazoa; phylum Chordata; class Aves; order Charadriiformes; family Scolopacidae; genus Numenius; species Numenius arquata. The sequence continues at coordinate 47,266,961 of NC_133584.1, read as the reverse complement.
GTAAAGGAAGTATAGCACAAAAATTATGTTGAATCAAGTGAATGGGCAGTTCTAAAAGATATTCTGTATTTTTAAAATGAGATCTATTTTAGATCTCCTTTACTTACAAGAAAGAATCCTTTCTCCTTGCCTGAAAAAAGTGCTGCCTACTTTCTCCACTCAAAATGAATTTTTACAGCCAACTTATAAACCTTGAAAGTAAGATGTTAAAAGAAGTACTGGCTGACCTTTAACTGGAAGCAGAACAAATGGCTTATCTGTAATAATCAAAAAGATTTAAAAGCTCCTCACATACACATGCAAGTGATTTATATGACATGTATTTGATGTGTACTAATTAGACATGAATTGAATAGATTTCAATTGATTGAACAGACTTTTTGTTTTAATTATCACCTACAATAACAATTTGTTTAACATCAGATGGTATCCAACATTTTGAATAGGATGTGACATCTTCCAAAAGATGTAGATTTTCTAATGACTTTTTATGGCAACTACACTTGCTGTCTTTCACTTGAATGCATCTTTGTGGCCTGATTCTCTTCTCCCTGTTATCATTTTCAATGGTTTGAGAAAAGAAACAAAACTTTTGACAAGAAATGAAAAATAAGTTAGGTGAACCCTTTGAGTTCAAGCTTCAAGCTTCATATCCAATCTAAGAACTCCCCTAGGATGAGGGATATTTAGATTTAGGAGTCATGAATATGATTCATCTCTATTTTGGGGGACAACTGATTTGGAGGAGAGTTGGTGTAATTTGGTATATCTGCACTGTTCTCAGTAGAGTTCTGGTCACTAATCTCAAATGGAATGACTTAAAAGTCCCACATCATGTTTGCTGATGGACCAACATCACAGCACCTAACTTTTGTCTGACTGGCTCTGGAAAGAGAGTTCAGATGAGCTAAATTACTAAGGAATGTAACCGTAAGTTATCTATATGTGTTTACCCCTTCTTCTGGTCCAGGTCCTTCATGCTCTCTTTCATAATCAATGAGAGAAATCAACAATTCGGAAACAGGGATATTTTAGGGTGTGATTCATCTGGCCTATTTGAGATGCATACTTTAGAATGAAATTAATTGCACCCAATAACCCATAAGGGAATTTAGATTATTAGTTTATACATAGATTTCTATAATCCATCTGTCCTTGATCAGGTAAATTTCAAATTTTGCTTTAGAGGCCTTTAAGTTGTTTGCAGTATAGACTTAGGCCATTTACATTCAGCTGAATGTCAACAACCAGATTTTCAGAGATATTTTGATCCATCAAAGTAGTATTAGATTTCCATTGCAATGTTCAGGCACTTAATTAAAGGGGATTTAACACCAAACTTTCTGAAATGCTCTTGAAAGTAGTATCGTGCCTGCATTACCAGGCACACAAATACATTTGAAAATTGAACCCTAAGTTTTCATTTTAATTTGGAAAGTAAGATGTGGCTGATAAAAAATTTTATTGCAACTTCTTGTATTTCCCTTTCTTTTCATTTAAATATTTTACATACCACCTACCACTAAAGCAGTTAGAGAGACATAAAGACAGTGGCTCTCCGCAGTTACGTAAATTATCCCAATTTTATGCAACTGACTACAAAATTAAATAGGATAACAAAATACCCTTCCTTAGTTTCAGCCACTCTCACAGCCTAGTATGAAGGGTACAAGATGTGCACAGTGACAAGTCAACAATTATGTAGTATGGTAGTCCAAGACTAAGTGTTAGATCTGGCCTTCATTTAGTGTTCAAAATGAAATATAACTAATTCCTTGTCATTAACTTGTTGTCATTGACATCAATAATTTTAATAATACCTTTTGATAAATTTTAATTCAGTATTTATTAAAATAAATGTATTATGTTGAGGTTTGATATATTGTGCTAAAATAGATCTGATTTCTGCAAAATCCATTAAACTAGTTATATCATTATATGTAATTATTAAATATAATCATTATAATAGAGACTGGCCCACTTAGCTGTCTTAGACTCCTAAGAATGACCGACTACAAAATAACTTTAAATTGCATGCCCTGGTCTCTCAAAATGCAGACAAGAACAATTTTCTTTTTCCTAAGCTAAATAAGCTTTCCTTAATTCCGTAATGAGCATTCAGATAATTTGTTCTGATAGAGCTCTATTCATTTATCTCTAGTGTAGGGGGGGCAGATAATTTGTGGCTTTCAAATGGGAATGCACCCTAAAGTACATTTTAAAAGTCTTAGACTATTTTTTAAAAACTTCCTATATTTAAATTGCTTTTAATATAGGAAAAAGTCTTTATAGCCAGGCTGGCATCTGCAATATTATACAATACACAATGGCAATGGTTTTCTACAGGAAATATTAGTTGCTATTTCTTGATTTAGAAGATGAGCAAGAGCGGTTCTAAAATGGCAGAACTATCGGTATGATTTCTGGCAACAGGTGCAATTTGCTGCAGTTGCAGATTTTACAGTCATTTCAAAGCTGGGCCCAATTTTACTTTGCTTTATACTAAATGAACACAGGCAAGTCCTTGCCTTGATCCTTCCTAGATGTTTCTGTTCTTTTGGCTTAGAAAATTTTCTGGACAGCTCATTGTTGCATTGTGAAGAATAAAGGCAAAGAAATTAATTAGAAAAGCAAACGAAAAACACAAAACAGCCAGTGTGGTGTTGAGACTTTTTGCTACCTATTGACGTCCCTTCCCCTTGCTCCTTTCCTAGCTCTGCCTGCCTTTACTGGAGGTGTCATTCATAAGCTCTGAACTTGCTTGAACTCTGAAGAAAACTTGCCATCTTCTGAGGTATTTTCACTGGACAAGTCCCCCAGTAAGAGCAGAGCCACTTGAGCCTTGTGAGTGGGCTCTTGTGAATATGCTTCTCTTGACATGGCCTAATGAATAGCCATCGAAGCTTAGAATAGACTTTTCCTCCTGCGTCATCATGGTAATTGGACTGTGGTAGTAGTCATGCTGCAGATCTTTTAGTACAGCGCAAATGTGATTGCTGAAAGCTTTTGAATCAGAAATACTTTGGGTTGCTTGGAAATACTTGATCTTATAATTCCTGGGCTCCAGGAGTTTTGGAATAGAGTTTTTTTCTCACTCCACTACAGAAAGGAAGATATTCTGTGAAATTCTGCCCTATCTTTGAAGCACGTGGAACAAAAATATCTTATTTTTAATGTTTTTAATGTGAAAGAGGACATTTTTAAAATTTTTTTCTTCCTTTAAAAGAGATGAAGAAGTCAGATGCAACTTCAGACTATCAAATATTAGTATTTAAAATGAAGCTACAAACTCAGCTATATCAAGGCAACTTTAACTACAATAAAATATGTCATCTTCTCTACATATGTGGATACACTTCCCATTATAATCAGCAGGAGTTTTAATTTAAGACAAAATAGGTATAATTACCTTTAATAAAAAGAATTAGGACTAGAAATATTTTTCTACCAGAAGTTTAAGAAAAAATATAAGATCTATTGTGGTAGAGAAGATGGAGACATATTAAAAAAAAGTTAATAATTTATTATTAATTGGTTATCCAGCAGATTAAGAACTGGATACCCGTCTCCTAAACAAATGCCCTGACCATTTTTCTGGTTTCTGTTTTGGTATGATCTCTTTCCAGATCTTCCTCTCCCTTCCTCCCTTCCCTGTTTCCTCCCTTTGTTTAACCATACTGGATTTCAGAAAATAAATATGCTTTGAATCTAATACATATTGAAAGTTCGTAATTTCATTCATAGTCATTCTCTAATTACAAATGTTTTATCAAAAGGTATACTTTAAATATGATAAGGGCCTAATCTTGCTATATCCTTATTCAAATTAAAAGGAAGCTTTAAGCAATGGGAACATCAGAAACTGCCCATTATCAGCAACACCGTCAGACTAGGGACCCTGCTGACTTGTTTACAAAACTTATTTGCAAAATATTTACAGTATTCTTAGGGCAAAGAAAGGATTTGCAATAAATTATTCGTTTATAAAAATACAAAAATAACCAACCCCTCCTGTAGCCACATGAGAAAAGTTAATTTTGAAAATACTCTCTGACATGCCTGTTGCTCTCAACAGAGGGTTAGATGATACTGGCAGGTCCTGGAACAAAGATTTTCCAATTTAGCCTGTGAATACTCTATTGGCCTAGGGCAGGAAAGGAATAGAAAATGCTACAGGACAGTGTTGAATGTGCCCATGGGACCATACTGTACTGTGAGGTGTAATGCAAAAGACCATTTTGATGCATAAACAGAAAGATTAGAAAATGTGGGCAAAGTTATTTTCCTAGAAAGGGCAACATGGGGCAGATATCCCCAAACCAATGAAGCCATGCTGTGGGGACACATGTATTACTGGTTCTAATCTAAAATATAAACAGGAATTCCTCTGAAAGTTTGATAAATGTCATCCTGAGAAGTTGTGGGTACATTATGAATAAGAGCCATTGTGAAGCAGTAAACAGGAGTCTTTTGGTCTTAGATTGAGATTGGCTCAAACTGCTGAGAATTCATCTGTGTCTTTATAAGCAAACACATTCAGTTTAACCATGTACTATTCATAAGTGGTTTACAGTATGCACAGATATTTTAAAACCATTTTAGCTATCAAGTAGTACATGACTTACTCCTTGCACTGGGTTGAATTTCTCATCCTAGGATCTAAGCAACTTGCCCTGGTTTCCTGAATTAACCACAAGGTCATCTTTTCTCTTGACCACAAAATTATTTTTCCGGTCTCACATGGGTATTTCAGGTCTTGTTCAATTATGGCTTAGGTGCATGTTCACTGAAGAAAGCAGCTGGAGCAGTGTGATATTTTACTTCCCATCAACCAGATAATAACACCTCATCAACTCTGGCAGGAGAAAAGAGGCATGAACCTTCCTCATCTGTTTTAGTATGAAGCCCAGAACTTAGCTTAAGCTAAGGCCCTATGACCTTTTATTTTATGCTACTAGTCTTTACACTGAAGGAGTTTAAGTGTGTTCAGCCTCTGAAACCTACAGACAGGGGCAGGGGTTTGTGGCAAAAATTCCTTACAATGCCACAGCCATTTGTGAAGCAAATGTATGCCTAATCTGTATACCAGAGCACACATCCCTCCATTTATGCAAATTGTAGGCAGTCTAAATAAATGTCTGCTTTTCCTTTCCTCTCCCCTGTCCTGTTTGATCACAGAGGAGCAGCTTGCATTCAGCTCTTGCTGGTTGGCCTAATGGAAGAGAGGGAGAGTGGACATGAAATATCTGCCAAGGCCTGTAGATGTGGTGGAAACTGTTCATACCTTCTCCTAAGGTCCTTCCAAAGCCATAGAGCAAACAAGGGCGCACAGTGCAGGTTCTGTGCGTCAGTTGCTGAATCCAGCCTTAATAACTGTAAAGCTTTCCATGTGTAAATGGTTCCAAACAGAGTAAAATATTAATGTGTGTTACTGTGAATAGTCCAGAAATGTCATCCTGTAACCTAAGAAAGTGGTTTCTCAGTTGTTTCCTGGCCTTCTGTAGCATTGGAACAATTGCTGTGCTACATAAAACAGATGAAATGTTGCTTTGTGATCTCTGACTCCAGGTTTTCTGCCTCATGGCACAAAACTTGCAGGGTGCATTGCTATGCAAAATATTTCTATGATGAAATGTCCTTTATTACATAGTCATTACTGATGTCATGCAAACTTTAAAAAATAACTGTGTTATCTATGACTTCTCAAGTTGAAAGGTTTTCTGGCATGTGTTCACTCCCCATGATGCTACCCCTTTCAGCCTGAGAAATGCTGTAAAATCGGAATTTTAAAAAGGATTCCTGAGATATTTTAGAAGCACTTGATGTTAAAAAGTGATGTTACCCATATTCAAAAAATGGGTCTCCTTTCAGGTGACTCAGGTTGGAACACACAATCACAGACCGCTCTTGGTGATGTTATCTTAATCAAACCATGGCTGTACTGCTCAAAGCCAGTTACCAAAGAGGTCAAAGCCACCCTTCTCTCAGGCGGTGGAGGCAGTGTATGAGTGAAAGCTTCTCCCTGCTCCTGTGTAATAATGAAACAAAGTTTTCTGGTTATTACAGCTTTCATATATGTGGCATGCAGAGTCATCTGTTACACCACATACTGCTACATAAGAAAGATAGTATGTCACTATGACTATTTATGGCCTTCTCAGTAAAAATCAATATTCGTAGTTGTCTGTTTCTTTAGAACAGGTGCATTGCCTCTGATTTGTCAAATGTTGTCAAAGATCCTCTGCCTTTGAGCTAACAGTCAATGTCCTTAGAGAAGAGCTGCTCTCCTGCAGCACGAGGACTTAAGAGGAGGATTTTGATCATGCTCCCTTCTTCAGAGCAGTAAACGTTGGGTAAAAAAGAAGAGGGAGCGAACGGAGGGAGAGGACTTTAGACCAGCTATGGCTTTAGGCTGAGCATCATGGTATAGGAGAGCCTGCTGTAGAGTATCTGGAAAAAGGCATGTTGGTGGGTGTTTGAGGCAAAATCAGAACGTGTCCTACCCTTAGGCCTCCATACCTGTTCACATAGAAAATCTTACCCATGGCATCCAGTCCTTTCTCCTTGGACATGATGTCTCCCCTCACAGCAGCAAGTGATGAATCCTTACTTGTGCTTGCCACTGGGCTTTCCAGCCCTTCATCATTCCCACACTGAGTAATCTCCTTCGCGGTTTGGTCATATGTGTCTTTATTCCTCTCTGTTCTTTTCTTTCTTTGTACCACAGGATAGCAGTCCCTGCAGAAGGCAAGGGACATTCTGAAGCTGCTTGGTTCACAAAGCAGCTGCCATCACACTTCTGCTTCCTTGTGCAAGAGGAAAAGGTTTCTATTTCTTCACTGCTGTTGTTCCCATGACTGCAGGAGGACCCTCTGCAGAAGTGAGGAAGGAAGGTCAGTAGCTGAAGCTGGTCAGACCTTTTCCAAAAGAACTTGGAAGTCTTCCTCATTCATCAATGAAAGGCCAACGGAAATCAGGAAGTTTCATTTCCTGCCAGCTCGCCTTCCTTGCTGTTCATCATCTGTGTGGCTGGCTGACAGGGAACCAAGAGCCTGGTAGCACAGCCTGTCCAGCATGGGGGGTCTCAGATCTGCACAAGTCTAGGGAGGGAAATACTCCCATTCTCCAACCTAACTCAAAAATCAAAAAATATTTTTTTAAAAAAAATATATCTTGTCTTGCTTTTACTGGATTTAAAAATCCTTTTCCTGATAAACTATAGTCTAATCTGCAGATTTGCAGCTACTTTGAGATTTAAAATCATCCCCTATTTTGATTGCCTTTTTCTCTGTTTCCCCAATACTGCCTCTTCCTCCACAGGTTTCTCATTAAACCAAAGGACTGCATTTCTCTCTTCTTTGTTCTCTGCTCCTCAATGCCAGTAAGAGCAACTGCAAGCCTTCTTACATCCCCTGGATTCTGAGCAGGCAGTTGCACCAAACATTAGGTGAACACACATGCTATGCCCACCACGTGCATTCAAAGTATTTTTAGAATTTTTTTAATAGGGACTCTGATAAAGCAATTGCATTCCTGTGTTTATTTAGTTATGGAAAAATGGGGTCAATTCCATTTTCAGAGCACTAAAGGTTTGAAGGTTTTGTTTGTAAAAAGTCTCTTTATTTTATACCAAAAAGGCAACAAGTTATTTTAGGTTATATTGACTATTTATATCTGTTTATTTCATTAGTACTGCTAGCACAGCTTTGTGAACAGTGTGGGTTCATCACTTGGATATAAAGCTTGAGCTCAGTTTATTTTTAAAGTATATTAATACTCTAGAGATAAATCAGATCAAAGAAAATTCTTCTTGCAATCTCTCTTGTTTTGGTATCTTGTGCTTCAAAAACTTCTTGCAAAGAAGGTTATATTATGTTAAAACATTCAAACAAAAATTGGTACAAGGTTTGAAAATATTCAGACACTAATCTACATTCCTTATATACCCTAAACAGTTCTCAGATATTCAGGCTACCTTGCCTCCAGGATACCCATTCTTGACAAAATAAAATGTGACCAGATGCCCTGTCAAACGCATACATCTTAGTAGTAAATAAACAAGTTCCCTGTAGTTCTCTTGCAGTCGGCAAGCTGCCTGTTTTCTTCTAACAGCTGAATAAATACATTCCTGGTACTATAATACCTTCAGCAAGAAAATGATTACGCAGTAACTCAAGATCCAGATATACTCCTCCTGCTGTTGTTTATCTGAAAGCAGGTGGGATGTGGCCCGGGTATGTCTCAAGAATTTTATAAGATCCTATATATGAGCCAAATTGTCTCATGGGAAGCTGTAATTGGGATATTTCCATTTCAATTATAATGTATTACAGGGGACTAATTTAATGGGACTGAACCGGAAACAGAAAATGAAATTCAGTATATGAAGCTTTATAGAAAATAATAGTGTCTTTTAAAGATGGAGTTCTGAGAGATGGTTTCTTTTTGTGATCTCTAAGGATATCATACTTCCTCAAAATAAACTTTTTGTTGTCATTTCTCTGTTGCCTGGGATTGGACCTTTACCTTTGCTAGTTTTCCAAAGCGTATCATTATCTTTACTCCTTAATAGGTCCATAATCAGTCCTACTATTACTACTGCAGTATTAGACTTCATTTTCTCAACAAAATAATAAGGAATGTAACCTCTCATTGTTCCAGGAATTCTGTGCATAGAGGTCACTCTCTTCTTCTGCATGTAATAATAAAGCTGTGCAAATTGTACATTGCAAATTTTAGTTCTTTTATAATGCAGCTACCTAGATTTACAGTTCATTCTTCAGAGGCATAACTGAGAGCTGCTTTGGGTAGAGAAATGTACAGTCAAGTCCTTCTTCTAGCACTATAGCTGACAGCAGTGCATTCATAATTCTTTTGCTGTACCTGAGCTAATATGACCTTGCTGAAATCACAAAGCTCTGGTAATGGTGTACCCTTTGGTCTTCACTTGACCAAGATCCAGGGTTTTCTTGCAAAACCCTTTTTCTGGGGCAGTTGTGCTGGACTTGGGAAAGTAAAGGGAAGTTTCTTAATTGCTTATCTAGAGATCTGGGTTACTGATTTTATTTTCTTGTTTTGGTGTGCCTACAGTGTGTGACAGCCACAAGTGAAACCCCCCTGCTAAATAAGTGTTACCAAGCTCTGGTGAGTCACATTTTCTTCTCCCACCTTGGGTGGGAGAGCACACCTGACGGAAAGTGCTGTGTTCATGCTGGGGACTGTCAAGCATGGCCAGACTCTGGGGGGACACATTGTGGACAATAAGCTGCTCACCAAACAATAGATGCCCAGAGACTTTCTAAACAATACTGTTACAATTAACCATCCTTACACAGGAGTTCTTTCAGACATTTCTGTTTGTCTTATTGTGGCTTCTTTTTCCTATCTTTCTTACCATTTCCCAGAAAGAAGTATTGGGACCCTGACCCTGCAGCCATTTGCAGTCAGTCATGCTGACTAGAGTAAATGTGCCTGACCAAGCCTCAGTGAAATCAGTCTTAGTGAGACCTAAAATACCTAAGGTAGATCCATCCCACTTTACTTAAGAGGTCTAATGAAAAGATATTTAAATTTTAGCTAGCTGTTGAGAAACAAGCAGCAGCACCAGCTAGTAACGCAACTCATCCTAAAGTGTGTGTCCATAAATTATTGGGAAAAATGACTTTCAAGAAGTGTCTGTTTCCATCCATTGACCAGAGAGGAAACCAAGATTTAGGCTTAAGCAGTTGATTGATAGATGTGTAAAGTTGAGTACAATGAATCATACCAGTGGTGGTTACACCCAGGCTACCTAGTTTTATAGGCCATTGCCTAAAAAGTAAGCACCTGCCCTCAACATAGTGAGTCAGCCAACCTAAGATAGAAATGGGGAAGCTAGTCATCCTATATATAGATGTATATATAGGCATAGTGTGAAAACTCAGCACCTCTGAAGAATGATTCATAAGTCTAAGTGCGTTTTCCTGCCTCCATTAATCATGGGCCCTAAATGCTTCTTTAGACTGGCTCAGTGCACATTAAGCCAGGAGGTGCCCTGAAGCTAACCAGTGTGAAAATCTAGATGGTGCTCCCCAGATCGACAATGGTAAGCCTTCTTTAGAAGAAAAGGCATCCTTGTGCATAGTAGTCTCACGAAAGGAAATGAGAGTACTCAGTTCTAGGCTTTTTCAATTTGAGCAAGTTTAAACACACAGATCTAGTGTCATAGTCCCTTAACTGTCACTCCCAAGTAGCAAATCCTCATCAGCAACTGACAGAGCCATACACCTTCTTGCCTATATGCTTTGTCTCCTGGCTGGAAAATGATACACTTCAAGAGGAAGGTTAGACAGTTGTGCAGTCCCAGTCTTCTCCATAGACTTTCCATTTAGGACAATGGACCTAGAAATGTTGTGACCCAAAAAGTATATATTGGTTGATTTGTTAAGGTTTGGAAAGTGATCAAAATCACTCACTGAGACATAGTCTGAATTTGGCTTGTAGGTCTTAATGTTTCAAGAAGAAATTACATGAAGCATGCAACAAGGACTCTTCAAACTGTGCTTTCTTCTCAAAATGGAGGATTTGCATGTCTAGTGTTCCTACACCACCTCAACAGTATATAAAATTGGAATGATAAATAAAAATGAGTGAAGAAATTGGTTCTGATAAGTTCTTAGGGATAGATGATTGCATCAGAAAATCAGTACTTCAGAAGATTTGGTGCATAACAATGAAACACCTGATTCTTAATTCTGCTTTGTTTTTTCTGTTGGACATTAGGGGACAAGGTAAATAGACATTTCAAGGACATTCAGAAATTTTATATGCCAGCAAAACAGACTGCAATACAGCTCTGCATACCCATGTTTAAAATTAAACTTCCTATATTGTGAGTATAGCATACCACATAGAGAATCCATTATCAGACAGACTTACCTTGAAAAAAAATCAGTGTATTTAATTAGATATTAGAAGTGAATGACTGAGAAATAATAGGCCTGTAACAAGCATAGATGACAACTAACTTGTGCAGCATTATTGGAATATGCAAATTATGCTAAACTTACCAAAAACTGTGAACTCTTTGAAATATCTGAGTGGCATATCACCTTCCTATAACTTGTTCTCATTCATGCAAATATGTCTTTCACATGGCAGGCTAATGGATGGCATCAGTTTCCCCTTAAATAACTTGATGATCTTGAACACGACAGTTCACCTGCCACAGTGTGAAAATAAAGCAAACAAGGTCAGGATGGAAATTATGAATCATTGGTTCCATCATTTGCAAGCTGACTCAAGTTGAAAACTAAATGCATTTAGCATTGACTCAGACTGGAGCTTCCTGGCTCAGTGTGTGTACATGCAGTGAAAGGAAATCCTATTTAAAAGTAAACCTTCTAAAAAGCAGATTAGTCTCAGCAAGATTTCCTGTGACAGAAAAGTGGACGTAGCTCTCTCAATTCTTTTTTTACTCTTATTTGTGGAAGGATTGGGGTGACTGAGTGAAAGATAAAAGGTGATCTCAGGTTTAACAACTGAATTGTTCATTGGGCTTCATGGGGGTTTTATGTGTTCAGGTGGGTGAATGGAAAATGTGTCTCAGCACAACAAAAGGGGGTGTCATATTTAAGTGCTTCTTCACATTCAAGGAACAAAATGTTAAGTAGATTTCTTCATTACTTACTAAAAATAAATGTGGTAGGGCACTTTTTAACAGACAGTGTTCCCCTTACTGAAAGATATCTATAGATAAGGATATCAAACTGTAATATGTTTTAGGTAAACCCTTTGACTTCATCTCACTCCTTTTGAAAAGTATAATATGAATCATAGAATGGTTTGGGTTGGAAAGCACCTTAAAGATCATTGAGTTCCAACCCCCCTGCCAAGGGCAGGGACATCTCCTACTAGACCAGGTTGCCCAAAGCCCCATCCAGCCTGGTCTTGAACACTTCCAGGGATGGGGCATCCACAACTTCCCTGGGCAACCTGTGCCAGTGCCTCACTACCCTCACAGTAAAGAATTTCTTCATAATGTCTGATCTAAGTCTACCCTCTTTCAGTTTAAAACCATTACCCCTCATCCTATCACTACACTGCCTGATAAAGAGTCCCTCCCCATGTCTCCTTTAAGTACTCCCCTCCCCCCTTTAAGTACTGGAAGGTTGCTATAAGGTCTTCCCAGAGCCTTCCCTTCTCCAGGCTGAACAACCCCAACTCTCTCAGCCTGTCCTCATAGGAGAGGTGCTCCAGCCCGTTGATCATTTTCATGGCCCTCCTCTGGACCCGTTCCAACAAGTCCATGTCCTTCCTGCGTTGAGGACTCCAGAGCTGAACACAATACTCCAGGTGGGGTCTCACCAGAGCAGAGCAGAGGGGCAGAATCACCTCCCTCAACCTGCTGGCCATACTTCTTTTGATGCAGCCCAGGATGTGCTTGGATTTCTGGGTTGCCAGTGTGCATTGCTGGCTCATGTTGAGCTTCTCATCCACCAACACTCCCAAGGCCTTCTCCTCAGGGCTGCTCTCAATTCGTTCTCCACCCAGCCTGTATTTGTTTTTGGGATTGCCTTGTCCCAGGTGCAGGACCTTGCACTTGGCCTGGTTGAACTTCATGAGGTTTGCACAGGCCCACTTCTCAAGCCTGCCCAGGTCCATCTGGATGGCACCCCTTCCCTCCAGCGTGTCGACCAAGCCACACAGCTTGGTGTCATCGGCAAACTTGCTGAGGGTGCACTCAATCCCACTGTCCATGTCTCCGACAAAGATGTTAAACAACACTGGTCCCAGTACTGACCCCTGAGGATCGTCACTCGTCACTGGCATTCACTTGAACATTGAGCCGTTGACAACAACCCTTTGAGTGCGGCCCTCCAGCCAATTCCTTATCCACCAAGTGATCCATCCATCAAATCCATGCCTTTCCAATTTAAAGACCAGGATGTCATGCAGGACAGTATCAAATGCTTTGCATAAGTCCAGGTAGATGATGTCTGTTGGTCTCCCCTTATCTACCAATGTGTATATCAACCTCATTCATAAGACAAAAAATAAAAATAATAAAATGAAAATTAAATCATAGAAGGATCTGTGTTAAACTATTCATGTCTAATCCAGCATATCATGTACTCAATAGGAAGGGTATCATTGCAATATTGCATAATATATTTGTGACATTGTCATGAATTATTGCCTACATCCTGCAAGCACTTGCGTTCACCAGCAACCTCTCATGAGTGAGCAGTCCTTTTCAGATAAAAAACCATATTTATAGTTGTACGATCTAGGTCAGAATTCATAGCTGCCTGGTATATCTGTAGATCTCCAGGGTTATCAGTGCAACTCAGTGAGCATAAAAACCTTTGACATATTCAGGTGTTTTTTTGAAGAGAGGCCTATTTAAGTTACTAGAAGTGCCCTGTATGTATATAATCTGTTACAGTTAATAGATAAATATGTCCAATGTTTCCCAATGAGCTAGAAACATAAATTTTATAACCTTTCAGTACAGTATAGACACTGGCAAATCTAAATCTTTTTTGGAACAGCTTTTCACTGTCCTGAATTACTTAGGATAAGATTCAACTCTTCTTACTTTTGCCATGCACAAGTTAAGCAAAACATCTGAGACAGTTGCCTAGGCTTCCTTTATCATCTTCAGGGAGAGAGGCAATCTCCAAAGAGAAATGCCTCCCTCTTGTTTTAGATATCTATTTTAGGATGAGCTAAATCACACTCTAGAGGTGTTTGTCTCTCTCCATTGATGATAAAAAGAGCCTAGAGAGTTAGCTTAGATGCCTAACTATTAGATGTCAAAAGATACTCAGACAAGTAAGACACTCCCTTAAACACTCTGGAACATTACCTTTATATTTTAAACTCTCTTTCCTTAATACCAGATGACACCATTTTAAAGAAACATCCAAAAAACATCAGCTAGATGCTGAGTTGTGATAGATAAGTGTTCATCTATTAAAAGATTAAACAAAAAAATACAAACAAAACCACCCACCAAACAAACAAAAAACAACTCTAAGGTTTTAGAGTTCTTGAGTCTTGAAAGAGGATGGTTTTGAGCCAGTGTGATGCAGCTACCCAAAAATAATGTGTTCCTAAGATGTATTGAGAAATAACACATCAAAAGAGACTAGGAAGTGTTAATGCTGTTGTGCAAGAGATTGAGGAGATGAATCTGATCATCTGTGTTCAAGAAAGATGAACTCAGCCTGGAACAGAGTTAGAGAAGGACTGCCAGGATAATAAGGGAGTAGAGGGTCTGTCTGGCAGGAGTTTAGACTAAGAAAACAAAAGTTGAGAGGAATTGTGTTTGTTGTATGGGGGCAAGCAGAGTTTCAAAAGAGCTATTTTAAGCTAAGGAACAATGCTGGCATTACAAAAGCCTAGTATAAGTTGTGCATGAATAAATTGCTCTGGAAATTAAAGCAGTCAGAACAATGATGTTTTAAAACAGCCTTCCAATCAAAATAGAGGCAGAAATATTAGCTGCTTTTTATATGAAATTTGGGGTTTTAATGCATGGGATAATAAGACATGGTGCCTACAACAGCAGAGGAGCTGACTCCATGTCCTGGCACAGACAGCTATCCAGAAGACAGTGGTACCAAAACCTGCAGGCAGCTCCAAGAATAAGAATAAAACCAGAAGATCCTTCCTAGGCATCTGTTTCCAGTGAAGGCTTTCAGACTATACCACAAGACAAAAACATGATAAAGAGAAATATTATTAACCGTCCAACTTAATTTTCCTATTGAATCCAAAAGGCTCATGCTGAGCCCCCAAAGCAGCAGAAAATTAGAATCACTTCCTAACCATCAAAGAAGAGAGATCCTGAAGGAATGCTACTTAACTCCTAGTTTGAAGTTGAAGGCTGCTACCTCTATGATTTTACTATATTACATGTGTGCTTGTGATAGCAAGGCTTGAGTGTTGTCACCCATGATGTCTCTTCAGGACTGTGCTCCCCAGCTATTAGAATAATAGAGCTGAGTATGGTAGGACTCAATATCGGAGTGATAGTTGGGGCATTTTGTTGCCACATATGTGAGAAGCCATGAACTAGGAGTGATCTCCTAATCACATCTTTGTTGGACAACATCACCACTTTAGGAGACAGAAATTTTTAGTTTTTAACCTCTCTTAGGCTCAGGGTGTACCTGAGCAGAACACCCTATTCATTCACATGTCTTCAGCCATGCACGTGTATGTTGTGGGGATGAATCTAAACCAAACTTATTGCCAAATATTGAGGCATGACCATATGACCACAACTGAAAGCACTCAGTTCAAAATCTCCAATTATTATGTATAGTTCAGGGTCTTCCTTCTCTTACTGTTTGTGACCTCTCATTTATTAGTATTAATCAAACAATGCTCTGGAAAGTGGGAAAAGCCATCACTTGTCACCACACTCCAGAAACATCCTGAAAGAAAGGACTGGAGCAAAACAGTTGGTTTTGTTTAATTTTTTCCCACAGGTCTTTGTCACAACCCTGAGGCAAACATTGCTGTGTCGTAGCCACGGGTACTGCATGTGACAGACATACTTTGAAGTCTGAACATGGTTAAAAGGTCTGATTTAACATCTGTAAGGGATGTGATACTGGCAGTAGCTTCAATAATCAGTGGTAACTCCGGTCTAATTTCTTGTCTACTGTTTCTAGCATGGGAGCTTGGGCATAAGGATGGGGCTTTGAGCAACCTGGTCTAGTGGGAGGTGCCCCTGCCCATGGCAGGGGGGTTGGAACTCAGTGATCTTTAGGGTCCCTTCCAACTCTAACCATTCTATGATTTTATGATTCTATTTTTGAGGCCTTTTCTTTGACTGGGCTGAAGTTAGTTGCTCTTTACACTCAGGAAGCCTGAAAGCTTTTAATTCTCTTGAATATTGCCAGATTTGTACTAATGCAGATACAACACAAGGGCCAAGGTCACAGTTACTGCCCTGAGAGAAGGCCATGTCTACATGCATCAGCAAACTGTTCAGATATTTGTCAGCCTTTGACTAATATTTCAGTGATACTCTGGGGATCCCATGTCACTTTTTTCCCTTTGGGGAAGCAGGAGTCAGGCTGACTAGCTGTAAAAGCAGGTGCACTTCAGTCTAACGTTAACATCTAAGCACAGAAAGTTTAAGTTAAAAAAAGTTAAAAAGTTTAAAAAGTTAAAAGTTTACAGCCTACTTAATATCAATAAAAGGATGATTCTTTATTTTTTATAATCATACAGTTGTTTTTTTTTGATGGGAAGAGGAATATTTTACATCAACATCATTTTTCTATAACAGCATCCTACTAGCCATTACACTATTAATACATAGTACTTCTGCTCAGTAAGGTTGTAGCGGTACAGTATTGGTAAGCAGACCAAGTTTTAGTAATATTTAGTCTGGAAGCAGAGAAAAGGAGAGAAAAAAAAGGCAATTTAATCCCTTCCTTGAAGATTGCATATATTTACAAGAGACTTAGTTGGGATCACAGGCTCTAGGTGGCAAAGACTGGAATGAGGCATTGCAGATTTCGAAGCTGTTCAGGGGATTAAACACAGTTGCTCCAATAGAACACGTAGATGATGAAGCTAAATCTTTGCACACTTGAAGACCTAGGTCTTCGGGGATGTACTGGATGTGGTTTAGTAAGGTTAAGTGGCTGTTTTCAGCTTGTTTTTCTAAGGAAACAAAAATATTCATTTTTGACTATCAGTTTGACTATCAGTTCTCCACTCTCCCAAAGCCCAAATAGTTTCTTACCATGAATCCAGGATAGCCACAGCCCTGCCAGCTTTTTTTTCCATTCAGATTTCAGGGAAGAAGTTATTGAAATGGTGCAGGGTTTAGCTGGAGCCAGGTATATGCTTAGAGAATAGGGAAGCAAACTTAGGAAACCAGGTTTCACTCACTGCTTTTCTTGCTCTTCCTTGTTCTTCCAGAGAAAATGAACTAACAAGTTTTTCCAAAACCTTGATGACTTTTTTGTTTGCTTAGCCTTGGCTAGCCTACACTTATTCTCTTCCTTGAATTTTCTGGCAGAGATGGATTAGGTATTTTTATATATAAACACTGGGGAGAGATAGGTTGGATAAGTTTACATGCCTAGTGGAAAAACTTCCACTGAAGTAAACAAGTGGGGTTTGCTCTAAGGTGGTTTTGGAGATAGATAAACTATACAAGGAGGAGAGCTTGGAATGGACTACATGCAGCTGTTCCAAATTTCTATTACAACAGAGAGAGCTGCTGTCCCCAGGAGCCATCTTGTTATTAAAAGTCAAACCAGGTAAAGCAGAGAACAATTACATTATGTTGTTTATTTTTTATGTTAAGCGAGTTAGGACATCAAGTACAGAATCATCTTTGCAAAAGGCATGAAACTGTATCTTGAGGTCTTGTAGGAATTGCAGTGTTAGCCACGTCCCGTCAGCAAGGTTTTAATAACAATGAAGATAATAGCTGCTGCTTATCTAATGTTTTTCATCTGTATGGCTTGAAGCATGTTACAAAGGAAAAATTATTATCCCCCTTTTATAAACGGAGTATCTGAAGCATTAAAGAGATCGACAACTTGTTTAAGGTCACACACAGAAAGGGTTATAAATGGTCACAAATGCTATTGCTAACATTTTGGTAGGTTTAAGAAAATGTCTTCTCTATCAATAATCTGGATTTTTCAATGAGTCACTTGCAGAAACTATTCTATATATGCCACTGTCCCTTTGCTGGAGGAAAGCAGATTGACAGGTTGTAGTCTGTCAGATTTTTGCTATGGAAAAATTAGTGACACAGAATTAAGGGAATTTAGAAAATTCACAACAGACTCTGGAACATTATTCATGCTATATAGTCTGTTGCTCTGCTGGCATAACTACATCCAAGAAAATCACTGGCACCTGAGAAATAATGAGTATCACAGTCTTTTTCATTAAATGTAAAGGATGCCTTTTTATTTCAAGCAGTAGCTGTTAAGACAGAAGCAGCAGCAATTCCAGGTCTAGATAATATGTCCTGTTGATGAGAAGCAGCTTTCTTCTCTCACTTACGATCTCTGCCTTTTGGTTTCAACTCATTTTATGTTGGCAGTCTGGCTCCTCCTCCTTGCAAAACCCTTTAGTGCAAAAGCAGCTCCCAGATCACATGGGACTTATGAATTTTCTGTGTGAGTGGTGTTTTATCCCCAGAAAACATAATTGTGAAATGTCATCTATCAAAATTGAGGAGTCAAAAATTTATGGAAGTGCCTGGAGTCTTTTAAGGAGACAATTAACTAAAAAACATCTAAAAATTAGGCATTTAACTAAAGCTGGTTGTATAGACCCTTTGTGTAGTAAATTGAGGGAAAGACACTTCCAGAAAGTATCCCAAAATAAGTATTTAGGATAGGTGGGATGTTCTTTCTGCTTCCAACTTATATAAGGGACATAGATAACTAAGAAGAAAAAAGTGCCCAAGATTTAGACAGCTAAAATCAGGTAATATGAATTTCATCATTTGTGGTAAATCCTTCACTGCAGTCAAGAAAATACTTTTGACCTGATATTCTTGCAAGCCTACAAAAGCCCAAGTTCTGTATAAGTACAGAGATACACCATTTCCTGTATTTTTCCTTTCAGTGCATTGAATGTAATCTGGCCATCATATCATAGGAAAAAAAGTATATCATCCAGAAGCAGCTATTTAACGCCATTTCACAGCCATATAAACAGCTGTTTTGAGGAACAAACACTAGACTGGAATGTGCTAAGAAACTGAGTTAAGTGTCCTGGTAACCAAAAGAGAATGAAAGGAAGCCTTCAACTTTGCTTTAAGTGTAGCAGCACTACCAGCTACTCAGTGAGTCAGATACCTAACAATAAGTCCCTGAAGGAACAGAAAGCTACAAAGTCTGTACGTGATAATAATCCTGATGGGATGAAGCAAGCAGCATCCAAGAGAGGTGTTTCAGCCTCCTTGAGAGAGAGATAAATTGTCATTCCTCACTGCATACTGGGAAGAATGGAGAATAACAAATGTTGTAAACTGAAGAACACGGCTGAAAATTAGATGGTATCTATCTGAGGAGTCTTTTTCTAGAATAGTTTCTCAATAGATGTGGTGAGAGGAGGTCAGTCTTTTTTATTTTCCAGTGAAGTTTGATCAGTTTTAGTTTTAATTGTGAACACAGCTTGGTAACTGTTGAAAACCCTATTACCCCAGGCTCTTAAAACAGAAATCTGCAAAAGTCTCATGGACTCTTAAGATACTGCAATGTTTCACTGGAGTAAAAATAAATCTGTAACAATAAGTTTGGGAAGTTCCTACAGCAATTGCATCATTCTTCCATAAGGAGATACCACACAGAATTATGTAAATTACAGTCTTCAGGATGTTAAACAGGATTCAGCTGACTTCCCTGGAGATACATTCACTTCAAAAGTGAGAGAGCTGTAGACTGTTGAGTATCCAAATTATATGAAGGGGAAGATTTGGGATTTGGGGAATTTTCCATGACAATTCTGTAGAAAAAATACTCTTTTCATATAAGCAGAGGCTTATAAATAAGGAGTACAAACTAACTTCCCCATCAATGGCAAATTGAAGTAGTATGGAAGACTTGGTTAATAGTGATGACAATAATTATAGTTTTATCAATAGAGATGATAAAACCAATCAAACTAATTTTTTTTTCAAATTCATTGAACTAAGGGAGAAATAAGGTGAAGAAATTACTTTTTTGTTCACATATTTAGGCTAAAAACAACAGAAAATTCTTGGAAAGCAGAAGGGTGTTGTAGTTGGCAAAGTAGGTTATAGTAAGCATGTTTCAAGTGATTGGAATTTTAAAATATTTGGCTACAAGATGTAAGGACACAGTGGAGAGAGTATGGAGATGCAGCAAAACATTTGTGGGTACTGGGAATTGGGTAACTTAAGAGATGGTGATCACAGGAGGTCTGTTGCAGGTCAAAGAACTACCACAGAAAATTGTCCACCATACCTTCCTGTCATGTATGGAAAACTAATTATGCTTTGTTTAGGAAGTGTAGGCTGTGAGGCACAGGCATCACAATTTCTAAAAGTTGTAGAACATAATTTCCTATATAAAAGGTCTGGTACTCAAAAATGGTTTATTTTATCTGCTGTTAAGATGGATAACGATTAATTGTTTCCTGGACCTACAAGTAGGTGATTGCCTACAGAGTGGTGATCATGTTCTGGTTGCATTCAATAGGTAATTAGAGGACAGCCCTAGCCAGCTGCATACACGGTTCTTCTAAACAAATGATTTCTTGAAGCTGAGGGTAAGTATGAGTAATATTGACTAAGAGGCAAATGCAAACAAAAAGTGAGATAACTTAAAGAGATTATTAGAAGCCAAAAAGCCACAGCTCCACAGTCAAGAAAGAAAAATTTGACTAACAGCCCACTATATTTTGGTGATGGTATTATGGGCCTACTAGTGAAATGGAAGGAGTAATGTTAACAACAATTCAGAAACATAGTTTTCAGAACATACTAGTGTCAGAACATTTTTGAATATTCTATTTTCCATTAGTGATCAGGGAGGTTATTAAGCAAAGGTTTGTTAGGACTAGACATTTAAAAACCAATAAGACAGCATTACTTTTATGCCAGAGTTATAGATGAGAGATCTTAAAAAACTAGCCTCCTGGTGCTCCAACATAGTTTTGTTTCCTAAGAAAACAGTACTTATGTGATCATGCTGTCTGCCTATTGAGCTGTCTGTCTGCTGTCTGCTCACACTCCTCACTTTTTCCAAAAAATTATTCTGAACCCACTAGCCAATTTCAACTACATTTGAGAGAGTGGTAAACGATTCAAATATAAATAAATTCCTAAAACTTTCCAGAAGAGAAGTGCTATGTGGGAGCTTTAGTTCTAAACTTGTTCAGAAAAAAACCTGTCTGTATGGTGATTTACAAGGTAGTGTGTATCAGGAAAATTATGCCAGTAAATTTTCCTGTTTGTAAGTCTTTAGAAACATAACAACCCCCAATGCTCAGATAGGCTCAGTATTTAACGGTCACTATTTTAATCTGAACAACATAGTATTACTGATTTTTAGGCAATAGCTACTCTATTTTTTACGTCCTGCTATTGTGAGTGTTATTTCCTTGCACAGGGGCAAGACAGCATCTTACCTGTAAAGAAAACAGGCACCTGGGATCTCTGGATGTCCAGCTTGGTAGGAAAAAAAAGGCATCCGCCTCATACAGCAATCAAAAGACAGCTCTTGCTAATCAGTCCTCACGTTGGAGACAGTGAATTCCAGTTACCAGTGAGATCCAGGAACTGGGACTGAAGAGCCCCTGCTGCGGACAGAAAGAGTCTGTTTCAGCCTTGTGCAAGGAGACAATTCCTTGACCTGCATAAATTCCGTATCATAAAAGGAATTAATTCCTCCATTCCTCTTCCCTCATTAAACACTTCAGCATTTTGAGCCAACAGAAACCAGTGTTTCTGCTATCCTGAACCCAGCAGAGGCAAGAACCTTGCCTGCTCTGGATGTTGCACATCACTAGTCAGTGGTGCACATTTCTGCCGTCTGCTCAGGTGCTCCATCCACACCTGCCAATGTGACAGCTGAAATTTAAATGACAGAGACCAAGATGCACTTTTGGATTATGTTCTTGGTTTTAGTTGATCCAAATTTGCATTGTTTCTCATCCATGTGTACATGATGTAGAAGCAGAAGATTTCTCAAATGCATGTCAAGTTTATGCATCAATTTGCAGTGGTCAGGGTGACGAGTGGGCAGCACAGGAAAGGAAACACAGAGCCCTGTACGGTGTGAGAAGTTCTACAGTTTTACTGAGAGAAAAATTTGATGAAGAAAACAAACTTTAAGTGTCAACACCCTCACAGCAATAGGACAAGAAAAATTTCTCTCACAAAGGAAGTCTTCAAAAAGCATTTTAAAAGTACTCTATGTAGCAATTTTTCCATAACTTTTCATTAAAAAGAGCTTGAAGATCAAAATGTATGGCTATTGTGAAACATTACTAAAAGGTCAACAGCTGTAGTTCTGCCCTGAATCTACAGTGTCAGAAATTACTTACACACATATTCATTTTTCATTCATAGCCTCTCTTCTAGAAAGAGTGCTACAGTGCTTTACTGCAGGATTGCTGAAATATAATTTTGTTCTCTCCCATGAAATCATCTGTGGATTTCATCATCAGAACAGATTTGCACTCTCCAATCTCCAGAGGGGTGGGCCTGCTGTCACACAATGTTCAGTTCTTTGTCTGAGGAAGCAGGCATTGCTCCATGTATGCGCCATGTGTATGTTCTTGCAATCTAGGATGCCAGCAGGAAATCTGGGCTGTATGAGGACAAACAAATATGACTCACAGCAGCCAGAACTTAATGCCACTCCATTTCACACTCCGAAGGTGATGGCTCTGGCAACAGCTTGTTCTCAATACAAAGGGGCATCATTTCAGGAAAAACACACCAACTTGCTGAATAGCTGGGGAGGAAGGATGGTTTGGGGTTTTGTTTTGTTTTGGTATTTTTTACTGCAGCCAGTTATCACCCTGGTACCTTTGATCATTGTTAAACCTGCTTAACTTGTAAGCACAGACAAAGGGGGAAAGCTAGCAGGTTAGGCACTCAGCTTTCGATGAATTTAAAACCTGTTTCACCACATACTTTATGAAAGGGTGCTCTCCCTCCAGCCTTTCATCATACACAGTGTTACCACCAAGCAGGACTAGCAGCTTAATTAGAGAGAGAAGTGATGAGAAGAAACTTGTTTGCTGAGGTCCATAACATTTGCAAAGGCAGCAGAAATTTCTGGCTGTACAATTTCGTGACTCTGAGATCAGAGTCAGGCCCTGGCAGTATTTTTTAGGACCTATACAAGTTATTAGGAGTTCGTAGTTCTGTGCTAGTTTCAGGTCCTTAAAGAAGATCTTTTCAAATGGGTATATATCTACATCAAAGACCCTGGAAACTCAGTTCAGGTTCTTTCTCTTAACACTCCTGCCAATTCTGCTTTATGTATAATCATAATTCCAGGTGTGAGCAAGCCTCTTTCTTGTTGGTCTTTCAGCTAGAATACTGCATTTGAGTGAGTTCTGTATTTCAAAATATTTCCCTGGCTCTTTGATGGGAGAATCCCCTCACTGCTATACACTGCATGTCATGCTCCTGGGTAGCTCCTATCCAAATTGTCATACCAGACAATTTTCCCTTCTCTTATTCTTTTCTATTAGTTGTTTTGCCTTATTCTATTATTTATTTGTCTTTTTAATTTATTTGAGTTTTTATCTCAATGCAACCACCACCTGTAGTGTTGAGAATCCGGTTGTCAACGATTTGAACACAGATGATGTTCCCTACCATGTTTGCTGATGACAGTCTCTACTCTTTGACTTTGTGAGGAAAGGTACCAGAAGTTGCTTGCATAGAGAACTTTGGGCTACAGTGTGCATCCTCCTATAAGGATATGAATTTTGTTCATAGTCATCTTTGGAAGCAAACAAATGAACCATGAATTCCCTTTAGAGAAACAGGAATGCAGGAGGGATTTCCAAGAATGGTAGACTTGGCAAGCATCATATGTAAATCCAGACAATTTCTGTGTCCAACACATTCTTGTTAGATCCTAGAGCTGGCCACATTTTATTTTTACTGCTAAATTACCAAGAGAAATCTTATTTTATGGTACAGTCACTCAATCTGTATGGTTTTCACATTTTCCTCCCTTTCAAAATCTCTTTCATTTCCAGAAATAGCCACATCAATGATTAATTCTGCCTTCAAGTTTTCTTAAATCAGCCGATGTCATGCTGGGCTTTCTCTACCTGTACAGCTGTTGAGTCATACAGAATTTATACACTATTATTCTGAAGTGTTTCTTAATGTTATGTCTCCATACTCCTTCACCACATTCCAGTTTTTGCTTTTTCAGCATCCCCCAGTGCAGATTTTCAGATACCTGATAATGTAACTTGTCAGGCAGCCTGCAAAGATTGACCATTGAGTTACAATATGTTACTTTATTTTTGATGTCCCATTATGTAAAAGGAATGATGGCAGGATTTTCTCCTGGAAAGATGTCTTGGGCAAGAATGAATGATGCATTGCCAGCTAAGCTTCAGATTCTGCTTTGCTAACATCACAGTATTTTCAAAATATAGGATGCTAGGGTAAGATTGCTATTTTGTGCAAAAAGAATTTTTTCTTAATTTCCCTATTTACGCATGACATTATGTCAGGACAGAGACATTCAGTCACCTACAGGCAGTCATAACTAAAATAGGCAGCCACAACAAAAAAGTTAACCTGGAAATTCAATAAGAATACAGCTCTAAATGTATAATTTAATAATCAAAACTCGATTCTGCTACCCAAAACATTATACATGATTGTGGCTGAGAAGATAAAGTACAAGTTACTTTCCAATAAACAAGGGCACCACAAAATGAATGATCTAATATGTCTGCTATTCCAAAAGTGCAGGACAAACATTTGGTACTCAAAATCATTATCTTAAAAATGACATATTAGCTTTGGGCTGAATTCTCCCTTATCAGTGTTCAGCAGAAAGAAGGAAGGAGAGAAAGTGAAAAACATCATTAGGATGGGATGAAAGGACAGTCGAGGAGGACATATTTTACATGTCCCTTCTTAGACCTGATTTGTTTGCCCATACTGGTCCTTTTGTACTATTTTCAGTATACAAAAAGGATGTTAATGGCAGCTTAACTACCTCCTAGGAAGGGAGTCTTGAAAAGTGCAGTAGTTGTTGCTTTCTTCATATGCAGAATGACAGCAGAAAGTGCAGTATATGATATTTACTTGCTTACTTTGTATTGCTAATAAATACACAGGGCATCTTGCTGCGTCCGTGAAGGCCAGGCTCCAAAACTGAGTTCAGGCAACACCTTAATTTTCTCATAAGAAAAAAGGGATTGTTTAAATGTGAAAAAGAAGGAAGGTGGCAAAAACTAGTAAAAGGTAGGATACACTGTTTAAAACTTCTTCCAGTTCCTTGATTGTCTCATATAGTTAACAAATACTTTCAAATTATTTAGGTAATAATTTTACTTTTTTTTTTCCTTTTAACACTGAATGTTAATTTATTGAGCTATTCATGACAGTTTAGAAACCATCAAACGGGTTTGGTTTTTTGTTGTTTTGTTTTTTTGTTTTTTGTTTTTTTTTAATATATATAAATTACTTAAATACCCAATCTCAAAAACACAATGTATCGGGCTAATGTGTGCTCACTGGAATGAAATGAAACGTCTTAAATCTCTGTACCCCATCTTTTTTCTTTAGAAATATTAAAAAAGAGTCTGTACTAGTTTAAAGTGGAGTCTGTGCATCTTAAAAGTTACCTTTCTTAAAAAGAAATAAATGTATAAATACATAAATAAATATTAATTAGCTCTTCCATTCCCTTGGCCAAAGAACCAGACAAAGCTCTCTTTATAAAGTAGAAATGCCCATATACATGGCCATTTTATCTACCTTACAGGAGGATTTGGGTTCACATTCACATACAGCTTTGCAGATAACTTACGGTTTCTGCACAGGCAGAATTCCATATTTCTGAAAAAATCTGAAAGGAAAATTAATGTTTAGTTGTTCGAAAAGGTACATTTTTTGCTATCAGTGTTTTCTTGCATATTCAAAAGCAAAAAAAGAAGGGTTTTCTTCTATCTGACACTTTCAGTGAAGGATGCTTAGTCCTCCTAAGACCATTTTAATATAATTTTAAATATAACTTTAGAATTAGCAAAACAGAATGACCAGAATGGTTTCAAGATGCCTGTATTTTTTATTCATTAGTTTAGTTTACTTGATTATGTTTTTAACAGAAAAAAAAATAATTATTAGCAACCAGATAGGAGACTTGTCGGTAAATTTGTTCTCTTTGTTTATTAGCACTCCAGATAAAAAAAAAATAAAATTATTCTGATCACTTTCACAAAGCTTTTTCACAGATAGTGATTCAAAGTGTTTATATCGAAGCTATCCATTATCACTACTGCTAGCCAACGTACATGAGAGATGTCAAGTGCTCAGAATGAAAAGCTCTTTCAATACACGTGCTTATCAGAAATTGTCTGTCAAAATGTGAATTTTGTGAAAAATATGGGTTTGTTATAATTGAGACCTTCCCAAGAAATATCCTTAATTTACGAAACTCTGGTTTGCTTTCTAGTTTGACTTGGTTTAGTTTGGCTTGGTTTCAGATGGGAGGTACACTTTGGTTTCTTTTTGATGAAAACTGGCCATTAGTGTTCCTTTTGCTCAAAAAGGATTCTCAAAAATAATTCTTCCCCAAAATAAAGAAAACCTGAAATTTAAACTCTTTGCAACAGTAGCTACCCACTTATCTTTCCCGTCATCTTCCTTCACTAGTACATTTTTATCAGAAGAGAATACAATTTCCTGAATCATTCCATTGGTTGTTGATGATCTGATGTAGGAAAATATTCTTTTTCCGCATTAAGTATATACTTAACATTCAGTTACATTGAATCTAATAAAATTTAATCAAATGCTTGAATTATGTTGTTTGAGTAATCAGGCCTATCTACATGAGTTTTAGAGCACTATTAAGCCTCAATGTGCTAGTTTTGGTGTGAACCGACTATGAGTGTTTGTAGCTCTGAGAACATAATTCAAGAGAAATCATTAAAATCCAGCCACATACTGAGCAGGTAGTAGTAGTTTTCAGTTGCTATTCTAACAGTCTGTTTGTTATTTACACTGTTGCCTTCATGAGGCTGCTGCTTTGTTCATTCTTATTTTCTTTATTCAACATGCAAGTGCCACTAGCTGCTGGTCAGGATAATTACTTTTGATATGTTGTCATCAAAATTACTAATTTGGACAAGACATAATTACATCGCAGTTAGAAAGGTATTGACTGGTTTAAGCAGTGACTAAATGACCACTAGAGGGAGACTGTACATATTAAGAAGTAATAAAATATTCAATTCTGTTTATTAGAATGGCTGAAAGGTCAGAGATTCCATTATTTGGTTTTTGGCCTAATTAATTTATTCTTTCCTAAGCTTTAACCTATATAAATACTCTTAATTTAACATTTCTCAAAATGGAGCAACAGAAGAAGACCAAATCCCAAGGGAAACTGAGTCCCAAGCAGGCAGACAAAGTTTAGAGTACAAAGTGAATTTTTTACACCCAATAGGTCAGGATAGCCTAGAAATGCCACTAAATTCATAACTACTCTCTTCAACAGGCCTAGCACTTGAGCTAGAGCTTCTTTTCTCTTTGGATCGCCCCCTCAGCTGAGTCACAGTGAAATTCTGTACCCTTTTCTGCAAATTAGACTGTTTTGGCTAGAACTAAGTGGACACATATGTTGCCACCTGCTGCACATTCTTTAGTCTGAAGTTTTACAACAGCTTGGTTTATATCTTTGAACAATTTGTTCATTACAGAAGGTAGAAGCAGGGAAAGGGCAGTGCATCCTTGATAGAGTTTTCCAGGAGTCCTATCTGATTATCTGATTTGGTGTATTCCTGAGGCTGGATGTTTACTATTAGGTTGCTCCTAGGTGGTACCTGAGTATTGAAAGAGTACAGAGACTTATGGGTCAGACTTACGTATTTTCTTTTCTGAATACATGTGTTGAGACAGTGCTGGAAAGAGGTCCCTCCATATGGTGATATTTTATTCAGGTTTGTAAACCAGATTGTAAAAGTGCATATGCAGATTTTTTTCACATTCATTTAAATACTCATCTAGATGTACAAATGAGTTTGTAATTGCACACAATTGTGCATGCATTAAATTTAAATTTAGAAAGAGTAGTTGAACATTTGTCTTCTTTCATTAGCTGGAGGGACTACTTCCAGTACCTTGGATGGAATAGCAGGAGTCCCTTTTTTCTCTTTAGCATATTTTGTCACTTGTCATCCTTCCTGTTATCTTTCTCACACACACACGCCCCCCCAGACCTCATCCATTCAAGCCAAGCAGCAATAATCATAGTCAGATTAAGAATATTATACAACCATGATGGCACCCCTGTGAAATTTCATTCAGCTTAATTGAACAATTTCTCATATATGGCTTCAGACAGCATCAGGCACAGTCAAGGAAGCCTTGATCCACAGTGTCTCCGTGAACAGAGACTATCAGTTTGGTTTGCTATGGTTGTGTGCTCACATTATTCACTGCCCACAAAGACTCCTCTCAAGTACGTAATGTATTTTGTATGCCAAAAAGCTGTAGGGTTTTTAGCATTCATGACTATTTTTTTAACCGCCATGATTATTTATAAGGAAAGTTTATATCATAGTCCCATGCTCCAATATTAGCTCTGTTAAAATGACTCAGTCATCCACTCACAACGTTATCCATCACAAAAAAAAAAAGAAACGTGGAGAGCTAGGAAGAAAGTTCACAAATGAACTGTGCTGTTAAAAAGGTTAATCCATAGTTTTCAGTAGATACTTATGAATAATAAATGCACGTGTAGGAGGTAATCAGTCTGGACTTGTATGGGATAGGAATAGATGATGGCCTACTTATAAAAAAGTATACCCTTAATGTTACATTAAGGAAAGTAGATTGCAAGTCTTTGGTTCTCATCTCTGATTATTGAATTATACATGAGCTTATCTAGACAGTTCTAAACCAATTTTTTATTTGTAAATATTCATTAAGCTTGTGCACTTACATAAGCTTGAAACCCCAGTTTTTAATGACTGTTATTTTGAAACAGTTTGATCCATTTGTTTTACAGTCCCTCCCACCCTCACATGAGAGTGGCTGCTGCACTCGCAATGGTCCGTGCCTAACAAAGTTAAACCTTGGCAACACTGGGCAGTCACAAAACCTTCATTGCATCAGAGAGTGTCCAGGCTGCAAACTGTGCAGTGGGCCACTGCAAGGCACATTGTGATGAGTGGGACCCTCATGCCTGGGGCTGAACACAAACTTCTATCTCACAGCTCTTGGGACAGCCTTTGGGAAAGGTAGGTGTAGAGGGAGAAGTAATTTCACAGCCTGGAGCACGCTTGGGTGGAGGAAGAAGGTCAGGGAGATGTGAGGGAAAGGAGGATTGTTGACAGCACCCAAAGCCAAGTAGAGGCAGTCAAGTAGGTGACAGAGAGCCCCAACAATGTTCTCCATCCTACTGATCAGGGTATTTCCAGAGGTCTAACTGAACAAAGTTTGTGTAAGAAGGGAGGAGTTGGTAAAAGAGGCTGTAAAGAAAGAAGCCTAAAATCATAAATATAAAAGACATTCTGCATATTTGTTGGTTTGGCAGTATTGAGTAATTTAGAAAGCACCTTCTCCTTACTAACAAGCACAGAAAATGCAAGTAAACTAAAAGAATTCAGATTCCAGCCAAAAATACTGGTTTCCTGACTGTGATTTTTTTTAACATTTGAAAACTACTGAATATTAGAATAAAAATTAAAATAAATATTTATATATCACAATTTATGATAGCAGCTGTCCACATCACATGAGAGATGTGTCTATCATCCCTTCTTCAAAAAATAAAAATGTTTATAGTAATTGAATCTAATAATTTTGAGATGTTATGTTTGATTCCCAAGCTTGGAATTCTACAGAAATCAATCAGACTTAGATCCATTTACGCTGGTGCTTACTATGTCCACAGGCCTTATCCTTGAAGATTTTCTTCTATTTCTATTATTCATTAGTCTAGTTTCATCAGTGTAAGACAACATTAAAAAAAGGAAAGAGACAAACCAATTTTTAAAATCAGTATGCTTTATTATATCATCAGGAAAACAAATCTCTTTCCAAATATCATTGGAGACTGCTGGAGTAATTTCCCCTCATCAGTCTAATGACCAGGTCAACTCAACACTGAGGAAATGCTTATTACTAAACATTAATACCCCTCTGTGAAATACTTCATGATCTCCCCTTATTAAGCGGGAAAAAAAAGGTGTATTTAGAATCACTGATGTCAGACATCAGCTGAAACAAACTAAGTTAAAAGAAATAAGTTCTTTTAATTATCCTTTTACCTAATCTGAGGCTATCTCAGGCGTGCTGCATTTCTGAGCTGCCAGGCATTTAACAACTCTTAATACTGTAAAGGTTATGCTTTAGGACTAGACAAACATGACTCTCCCTTCAAAAAAAAAAAAATATTAACAAAGAATATCAATTAAAAAAAATTTGAGTCTGTTCTGGGAAACTTAAATTACAAATCCCCAGAGGTCTGAAATGAAGAATAAGGAAATTGCTTTCTCCCTTTGGGCATGACCTTTTCCTTTGAATAGATTCCACAGAATAAAAAGAGGAATCATCTTTTATTTAAACAGGAAGCAACTGGAGGCAGTTTGGGGCTCTTGGGAATATTTAAACACATGCTGAGAAAGAAATTGAAAGCCATGACTATTTCAAGGACAGAACTTCAGCGATCTATGCCTTTAATGTGATACCCAGCCCTCCTGACACCAAGAGCAAAAATAGCATTTATCCTTTTATCGATACACAGCATTAGCAATGCAACTGCCTGTGATAATGGCTGAAATTAGGGACAGAGCTGTTTTCGGGACCTTCTGGAAGGACTGGACACTCCTGGTAGGTCCATTAGAAGTTACATTAGGGTAATTTAATTCCTCCAGCCCAGCTCCATTCACAGCTCCTCCATTCTTCCAAGTTACAGTTTGTTGAATCAATAACCATTAGAGCAAATCAGCCTCAGTGGGAAAACGCCCTTGTAAAACCGTAGCCTGACTCATTGTGATCATTGCAGATACCCTCTTAAGCAAGAAGAAATTCAGATTTGGATTCTCAGACGAGATGTACTCTATTTTCAAAGCAAAACCAGAGCCTGCAAGCAATGCCATGGAGCTGTGATATCCACAGAGAAAACTCCAGCAAACCAAGGTCTTGCAACTTCCTTCTGTGATGCTTTGCATTTGCTTCCATAAGAGCAACTGCAGTCCCCAAAATGCTGAAATTTCCAGAGATCTGAGGATGTTAATTTAAGAGAGTCTTACAGGCTCTTAGAAAGAAAGAGCCACTTCGTTCTGTTCTCTTCCTCCACCCTGTATCTCCTGTCTTCTGTTTGCAGCTAAATGTCTCTCTGAGGTTTTTTATTTGTTTTGATGACTGAGTATCAGGCTATGACTTTTTGTGGCCTTCCAGAAGAGCCAAGCCCCTTTATGCCATGCTACTCACTTTCATTAGCATTATCATAAATCCACTTTCATTCACTCAGTGTGTTCCGGTGATCAGAAAAGGATGTCCAGAGAGATTCCAGAACCTTGCATGTGTGCAAGAGACGCAAGAGGGTGGATCATCTTCTCTTGGGAGGCAAGAGAAAGCGAGTCTTATGAAGCAACCTTGGGACCATACTTCCTGCAGTATGGGACAGGACTTTGTGAAAAATCTGAATGTACTCTAAGCCACAAATGAATTAAAAGGCACTACCTAAAAATTACTTCTGAAAATTAACATACTTAGCTGCATTATTTCCAAATAGATTTTGGGCACAAAAAAATGTTTTCTTTCACAGCCAAGCTAACCATATAAACTGTATGAGTATATTTGTGCATCTTCTTACTATATGGAACTCAATGCATACATTAATCACAACTGAAAATGAGTTTTCTTTCTGTGGCTTTCCTTGCCTCCTCTTTTTTATCATCTCTAATGTACTTTGGTATCTTTTTTTTTTTTTTTTTTCACTAATTAACTCAGAGAAGAGCCAAAGCCATGTAGCTTAATGTACAGTAATGAATATGACATGATTTTCAAACTGTAATGTGAAACACTGAAAATGTGTTATTCATGTAGGGAAAAACATTACATACCTATTTATAAATCTCCTGAAATGATGAATCTTTCAATGCTGCTACCTATTTATAAACAGCTCAGGGATATAAAGTACACTGGCAATTTGATGACCTAATATCACATTATATTTTTACTTTATTTAATACACATGCATTCTGTAATTCATAACAGATCATATTGTATTACTTTATGCCATGGCCTGAATATAATAAATCTGTAAAGTTTTGCAAATAAACCACAATAGTCACAAACTATTTTCTCTTATTTACCTTTCATTACAAATTATTAATTTACCTCTAATGCTTATATTTTTGTCTTAAAATAACAAAATAAAGGACAGGATCTTAACCACACTTTGATCACACAGCGTGGACTGCTTTTCTTGCTAAGAATGCTTTAAGCACAAGTAAAAGCTGAGCATGAGACAGATGACAATGGATGGAAAGTATGAAAGCTTTGGTTTAATATGGCTCAAGGCTGAGAAGAATAATTGATGACAGGGAAATAAAAATTGATGGAGACTCTGCTATTTTAAACAAGGATATGAATGGCAATAAGAAACAGAGGAGATGAGCTGGAACAAGCTTAGATTAAGAAATGCTAGGTTGGTATGCTTTTTTGAAGCATTATGGTAAGACTTAAAGTATAGAGAGCTATTCTTCCTTGCTATGTATAGTGATATGTTATTAAACTCGGGCTGATTATAGGAAATTTTCTAGTTCTGAAAGAGATGCACCAGGATGATAACATGAGATTCACACAGAACAACTGGGAGGTTGCAAAGAGCCATGTCACAAAACTCATTTCTTGTTCTTTCTACACACAGAATTTCTGATCCTGCAGAGACTAAAATGGTGTTTTCAGACTGTACACACAGGAGTGGTCTTATTAGGTTCTGTGTACTTAAGGCTAGTCAAAGTAAATCTTTCTGATTTCCAGCTAGATGTGTGTTAAATGTGCACAACTGGGTTACAGACAAGATTTTTTAGGGTTTGAAACATGTTTTTCTTTTAAATTTTCAAAAGCAAGGTTTGTTTCTCTTGCTCTCTCTTCAAAAATGAACCCTGATACCAGAAAGCCTTGACAATTAATTAATTGCAGCAGTGGATGACCTCTCATTTATTTAAATTTACTTCAAACTAGGAACATGCTGTGCTTCCAGGTAAAATGTTGCCCATTTTTCTTAAGCTAAACACTGATTTCAGCAGAAAAATTTCCTTCGGGCCAACTTGCATGTTTTCTGAAAATACATGCAAGTTGTATATAATACCTTTGCAACCTCAAGTAACTGATTGGTTTAGAGGCTCCAGGTTTCTGATGCTTCTATCTTTTAAACCATTCTAAGATAGTTGAAAAAAGGGCAAACCTTTATCATACACGAAACTTCCATTTTATAGCAACTAATTAATTCAGAATCAAATATAAATATGAACTGTCTTAAAAGCATAAAAGCTGATATTGAAAATTCTTGTGATACCAACTTCTACCATCTCCCACCTCTGCACCGGAATGTGGTTAAACCAAGATGATCCAATTATCCCCCGAATTGCTGGCGGAGTGGTGTGAGTGGAGGGAGAGATGCAAAGGACGAGCTGCTCAGCTGAGGTAAATGCAGGGATTCAACACATCCCTGCTGATTTACTCCAGACAAAGAGCCAGCCTGCTATTTTTAGCTTTTATGTTCTACTGGAATTTTTCAGCATTTGAGCTCCTTTCTAGCAGGCATCGGTTCTCCCATCTGCAGGCAGAGCATGCATGGGGCCACCGGCTCCACTCCCACACAGCTTCAAGCTGCTTCTGCCGTTCTTCCAACCTCTCATCCTTCCAGCTTGCCGACAAACCTCTCTAAACTACAATAAGGTGGCTGCCCACACATGTGCTGGCTGATTCGCTTTGCGCAGACCCAACATACCACCTCCACAATCACAGCAGCCTGTTTCAGTGATTAGAAGTGTGAAAGAACAGAAACGAAGAGGGCTCATGTACCAAAGCCTCTCTGTTTCCGTGACTGAGGTAGAGTGGGCTTTATACAGAGCTTCTTGTTCTCTTCCCTGCAATACGTCACTTCTTTGGGGACTTCCTCAGAAGAAGGTTAATAAACCACAGTTACAATACAAGTTGCACCTCCTCCCACACAATGTATGGTACGCTGCCACCAGAGAGGCTGCTTCAGGAGTTTGTTATATAGTCAAGTAATGCGTAAGTTATGTTGAGTGATTTTGCTGGAAGTTTCAGCACTCAGAGATGACTCAGGTTGCCCAAAGAGGTGGTAGATGCCCCATCCCTGGAAACATTCAAGGTCAGGTTGGATGGGGCTCTGAGCAGCCTGATCTAGTTGAAGATGTCCCTGCTCATTGCAGGGGGGGGTTAGGCTAGATGACTTTTAAAGGTCCCTTCCAACCCGAAATATTCTATGATTCTATGACACTGCTGCATGAAGGTTTTGGTTGCTTCATTTATATATTTTTAAACATTCGCATGTTCTGCCTCTGACCCGCTTCCCATAGTTTTCCACCTGTGTAAGTATAGCAGTTAACTTTCTAGATGTCTGTCAGCCTGGAGTGCCTTTGCCTCAATGTTCTGGCTGTTTTTTCCAGGGAAAGTGCTGAATTTATTTCTGCAGCAGTGTGAGGGGCTAGTCAGTACTCTTTCAGAAGAACCCAATTGAACATGTGTCTTTACAGGGCAACAAATTTAATTCATTAATCACTATAACACTTTTGAGACTAACTAAACACTTTGAAAGACCTTGGGATGATTAACCAAAAGTGCAGGCTCCACAGAGAAGATGAAGTTGATAAAACATAGTGTAAATATCCTAACACCTAAACTATATGGATGTAATAAGAACGCAGAGAGGTAGAATAGGCTAAGTGGGAGTTGCAAAGCTGCTATCAGCCCAAGTTATGTATCCGGGTGTTTCTCAAAACACTGATTTGCCCTAATTTTTCTTTATGTGCCGTATCAGGTGATTTCCAACATCTTCAAAATTTAATAATCAAGTGGCTAAAGCTGTTATTTAGTATGTTGGTCTTTGTATGTGGTTTGTTTCAGTTTCAGATTTACACCTTCATCTGGATTTAATTGTTTTTCACACTCAGGGAAACACTGATTTACAGAATGGCATATTTTTAATATTCTTTTGGTTGTGAGCTTCACAAACAATGCTGTGGATCCCTGCCTTGGGGCAATGAGTCATCAGAAGTGGCTGGAGGAGTGAAATGATTACTTTGAAAAGTGTATTTTTAACTACAGGAGGAAATAACTTTCATTATCATCAGATTGGCAAAGTACTTGATGGTAATAGCTCCATCAGGCAATTTTTTTCCTAGTTCTTATGTCAGGAAATAAAAAAAATCTCCACCTCTTTTTCCAAAGTACTCTTCACAGCAGTGGAAATTTAGATGGAAGGGCAAGATGCAGAAACTGTCAAAACAAAATAAGTGTTGAAGAAAATAATAGGTGGATAAAAAGAGTAGGAAAGAGAAAAATCCCTCAGGATACATTCATTTCAAATGGTGTTTTTTTTAAGATCCTTTTGGACAACAAACACAAAGAAACCCTTTCAAAACATTCTATCTAATTCATACTAAAAAAAGAAATAGTTTGAAAAAATTTCTGATAACGCCTGTACACCTATGATTCTGGGTAATAAACTGATTTTAGTTATGTGTGTAATCAAGAAAGAAAACATTTTTACTGTTGTATTGCTATAAGATCTAGAAATACCTAAATAAGGACTACCTTTGTGCTGTGTTTTCCTCTGCAGTCTGCCACTTCGAACATCAGTGGCTGTGGCCATCTCTGGCCAGGAACTCCGTCAGATTCTGATTCAATTTCCATTTTCAGGCAGTACAGCAAGCAGCAAAAGAGCCCAACATTAATGTATCACTGGTTGCACAATAATAACAGGACCTGATTATCCAACAGCTAAAAACCAGCATATCCTAGTTACACTCATCTTTATATAAAGAGTATGTGCGAGTTGCATTTCAAGCTTGTCAGTAAGCAATGTAGAACATTCACATATCTGATACACACAAATCAATGTCTAGTGATGCGTTTGTCATATACATCCTTGTGATATTTGGAACTAGCTTGAGTGCTGGGAGATCTTTTGAATCAAGTAGCTTACACGTGTATCTGTAATCCAACTTGAGTGAGTTTAACTACAGGCTTTTGTTAACTTGTCAGCATAAATGCTAGACAGTGTTATGCATCCTTACTCAGTGTAGTTTAGCAGTCCTGCAGTAGACAACGGTTCCTCTCCTAATTTTCATGCCTAATTTTTATGACAGTTAGTCCCAAGCCTCTACTTGTAGGCAGCTTTCTCAGAGAAAATGGAACAAGAGTTGCCAGGAACAGAATAGGCCAAATCCTCTATATTAATTACAGATTCATTGCTCTATTTAGCAGCCACCATCTGCCAAGATCTGACCAGAACTGGGGTGGTCCCCAGGCAAGGTTTGCCAAAGTAGTGACAAAAAGCTGAATTAGGCTTCCTTCAACTTCTGGATGGAAAAACTTAATATAAACTCCAAAACAGTTGACTCCCTCTGACCCTTTCTATGTGGACAAGGATGAAGCCATGGGGAAGTTTCGCAAAGTGTTGGGTGTTGGTCTCACTGGCTGCATCCACATTTCATCTAAGCTGTTTGATCTAAGAAGAAACCTTCCATTTCCAAAACTATTTCATCCATATTTTCCTTACAAGTGACCTAAGATGAAAGTGTGCGTAGACTGCCTAGAATATACTGATCTACTGATCTTCGCAATAGTGTCATGCCCTTCCTGGACTCTCTGGGTAAGAATCCCGGGGAAAGCTAACAGTAAGATATAGCAGAGAGGAAACAATCTAAGAGGTTCCTGGAGTGCGTGGAAGATAACTTCCTGATAAAGCTGGTGAGTGAGCCAACTAGGGAAGTCGCCCCACTGGACCTGGTGTTTATAAACAGAGAAGGACTTGTGAGCGATGTGACGATTGGAGGCCATCTTGGGCATAGCAACCATGAAATGACAGAGTTTTCAGTTCTCGTAGAAGTAAGGAGCAGGGTCAGCAGAACTGCCACCTTGGACTTCCAGAGGGCAGACTTTGACTTGTTTAGAAGCCTAGTTGACAAAGTCCCTTGGGAGGCAGTTCTGAAGGGCAAAGGAGTCCAGGAAGGCTGGAAGTTCTTCAAGGAAATCCTAAAGGCACAGGAGCTGGCCGTTCCATGTGCTGACAAGCCGGCAGGGAAGAAGACCGGCCTGACTGAACAGCTTCGGCTGGAACTCAGGAAAAAAAGGAGAGTTAATGACCTTTGGAAGAAGGGGTAGACAACTCAGGAGGACTACAAGGATGTTGTGAGTTTATGCAGGGGGAAAATTAAAAGGGTCAGAGCTCAACTAGAGCTTACTTAATCTGGCTACTGCTGTAAAAGACAATGAATAATGTTTCTATAAATACAGTAGCAACAAAAGGAGGACTAAGAAGAGTCTACATCCTCTATTGTATGGGGGGAGAAACATAGTGGCAAAGGATCAGGAAAAATCTGAGGTACTTCATGCCTTCTTTTCTTCAGTCTTTAATAGTAAGACCAGTTGTTCTCGGGGTAACCAGCCCCCCAAGCTGGAAGACAGGGATGAGAAGCAGAATTAAGCCCCCATGATCCAAGGGGAAATGGTTAGCGACCTGCTACACCTCTTAGACACACACAAGTCTATGGAGCCCAATGGTATCTACCTGAGGGTACTGAGGGAGCAGACAGAAGTGCTCACCAAGCCACTTTCCATCATTTACCAGCAGTGCTGGCTAACCAGGGAGGTTCCAGTTGACCGGAGGTTAGCAAATGTGACGCCCATCCACAAGAAGAGCCAGAAGGAGGATCTGCAGAATTACAGGCCCATCAGTCTGACCTCGTTGCCTGGGAAGGTTATGGAGCACATCATCTTGAGTGCCATCACAAAGCACGTACAGGACAAGCAGGCAATCAGGCCCAGTGAGCATGTGTTTATGAAAGGCAGATCCTGGTTGACTAACCAGATCTCCTTCTATGACAAGAGGATGTGCTTAGTGAATGAAGGAAAGGCTGTGGATGTTGTCTACCTTTAGTAGACAGCAAAGACTTTAGTAAAGCCTCTGACACCATTTCCCACAGGATTCTCCTGGAGAACCTGGCTGCTCGTGGCTTGGACGAGCATACTCTTCACTGGGTAAAAAACTGGCTGGATCGCCAGGCCCAGAGAGTGGTGGTGAATGGAGTTAAATCCAGTTGGTGGACCGTCACAAGTGGTGTTCCCCAGGGCTCACTACTGGGGATGATTCTCTTTAATATTTTTATAAATGACCCGGACAAGGGGATTGAGTGCACCCTCAGTAAGTTTGTAGATGACACCAGGTTGGGTGGGAGTGTCGACCCTGCTTGGTGGTAGAAAGGCTCTGAAGAGGGATCTGGACAGGTTGGATCGATGGGCCAAGGCCAATGGGATGAGGTTCAACAAGGCCAAGTGCCGGGTCCTGCACTTGGGTCACAACAACCCAATGCAGTGCTACAGGCTTGGGGCAGAGTGGCTGGAGAGCTGCCTGGCAGAAAAGGACCTGGGGGGTGTTGGTCAACAGCCAGCTGAATATCAGCCAGCAGTGTGCCCAGGTGGCCAAGAAGGCCAACGGCATCCTGGCCTGTATCAGGAACAGTGTGGCGAGTGGGACTAGGAAAGTGATCATCACCCTGTTCTTGGTACTGGTGAGGCCGTGTCCGTATCCAGTTTTGGGCCCCTCACTGCAAGAAAGACATTGAGGTGCTGGAGTGGGTCCAGAGAAGGGCAACGAAGCTGGTGAGGGGTCTGGAGAATAAGTCTTAGGAGGAGCGGCTGAGGGAGCTGGGATTGTTTAGCCTGGAGAAAAGGAGACTGAGGAGACCTTACAGCTCTCTACAGCTACCTGAAAGGAGGTTGTAGCGAGGTGGGGGTTGGTCTCTTGTCCCAAGTAACAGGTGATAAGACAAGAGGAAATGGCCTCATGTTGTGCCAGGGAAGGTTTAGATTGGATATTAGGAAATTGTTTTTTACTGAAAGGGTTTTGAAGCATTGGAACAGGCTGCCCAGGGAAGTGGTTGAGTCACCATCCCTGGAGGTATTTAAAAGACGTGTAGATGTAGTGCTTGGGGACATGGCTTAGTGGTGGACTCAGCAGTGTTAGGTAAATGGTTGGACTTGATCTTAAAGGTCTTTCCAAACCTAAACAATTCTATGATTCTATATATTTCTGTTCACTTTAACAAGTCCAGCTGAGGTTTGAAAGGGCTGCCCATCTGAGGTAGTCACACTTCTGTCTCAAAAAAACTTTCCTTGCTTTTGATTGCTATAAAAAGAAATTTTTAGTATGGATTCACATTCAGTACTTGTTTATATGCATGCTATTCCTTATAGAAACCCATGCTTCTAACATGCTGTTCACACTATTTAAGGAAATATTTCTCGATTTTCCAGAATATTTCATTTTTGTAATATTTGAACTTAATTACACTGATGTAATGAACCAGACCCATTTACAGCCACTGCACAGACCAGTATATATCAAACTTCCCACCAAAGCAGAAGGTTTTAAAGCCTTTGAATTGCTGCGCGGTTACTAGTTAAATGAATCAATGCCTACTAATAACTTTTACAGCAGGAGAAATAATATGACTCAAGTGTGGTTTTGCTTCAGCAGACCAAATTGTTTTCTCTGTCTCTCAGTATTCCCATTCAGTATCTCAGGGCTGACAAGGTTTCATTGCCCTGTGAATATCAAACTGAGTAGTCAAAGCTCTGTATGTGTTAGTTACTGAGCACAGCGACTGCTGTTGCTGTGGCAGAAAATGTGTCCTGCAAATTCTATGGGGCAGAACTACAGGTGGACAGAGTCTCCCTCTGAGGGCATTGAACAGCACCTGCCTACTAAGACAGAGAAAGTAGATCCTTACAAGAGGAAGGCTGACACATTTAGGATCTTATATTTAAGCAGATGTGTCATGTACTGGATTCTCTTCTCTGTCTCTTTTAAGCTCATCATCTGAGTAACAGAAAATATATTTTGTAAATATATGTTTAATTATCCAAAGGGCAAATAGCAAAGCTACAAAATATTAGTAATAGATGGTTGTTGTGTGACTTTTCAGTTCTGAGACAACTGTACAGTTAATGCTCCCAGCACAGATTCTTGGTTGACTGTTTCCCGTTGACAACCTTTTGACCCATTTTCCTGCTTTGACTTTAAACCAGATAAACTACTTTAACTTTGCCAAAAAAGCACCCTGCTGCTGTCAATCAGATGCTCTTTTTTGTTCTCCTTAGAAATCAAACATTGTTTTGGCTTTCCTTGTTATCCCTTGGGGGATCTGTATCATCCCTTCCCCCTCTTACCAGCAGCAGCAACCTGAGAGCAATGTAAGCTCTTGCCTTGACCTTCTGGGCAACCTTGGCCTTCAGCCCATGGTTTTCTGTTTGCCAGGCTGCCTGTTCCTAGGGCCATGCCGGGCATCTTCAAGTGACCTTTTCTCTCTCTTGGGAAATGTGTCTTCCAGTTTGGTTCTTTCCAGGGCAGCTGCTGTTCTTACATTCCACTTCTAATGCGTTGACCAAGTTTTGGTATATTAGACAAAAGAAATCAATATATAGCAGAATCAGGAGAGTCTTACTGGCTGTTTTTCATCTGGAGGATGCAAGTATTTTGTTTTCTTGCATTGTTTAAAATGTCCTGTAAAATAAAGCTGGTTGACAAGAATGTTTAGTCAGGTTAATTTTACCTTTAAAAACTACTGTTTATTTTTTGTAAATCAGTAAATCTGGTCTACCCGTAGGTTGGAGTGTTTTTTTGGTTTTTTGGTTTTTTTTTTTGAAAGAGAAGGTCCTTTCTGTTCCCTCTTTCTCTCTTTTTTTTTTTTTTTATTATTTTGCTAATCGTAGGATGATTCATTTACCTGCTCACTCAAACTGCCTCTTGGCTTCCCCTTCTATTCCCCATGGGCAAATGTATGACAGAAGAAATAGATCTTGTGCTTGGGCTACAGTTCAGGTTTGGTGAGACAAATCTCCCCATGGGACAAAACACTGTTATGTTTCACTCTTCCCTTTCCACACTTTGCCTACAGAAATAAGCTATAGCAATTGACGTCACACCACTTAACACTAAACACCAAATGCATTCTCTTTCCTCATGCTTTTGCCTGAGAGGCAGGAGTACGGAGATGACTGGGGCTGGGGAGAGGTGTGTTGATGCAGGAAAGTTCATGCATGGTTGGGTTTTTTGGCACAACATGTATTCTGAGATGTGAGATATTTTTTACAAATCAGAAAAATTAATGGCACTACCTTCTACCTCTGTCTTCCAGAAAAATGGAATAACAGCTCCAATAAAATGTTTCTGACAGAAGTTGCTGTTGCTAATTTCTCTTGGATTGCTATCTTTTTTCCTTAATTTATTCCACCACATACTAGCTGTTTCCACCAGGCTTCTTTTCATAGACTTTTAGGTTATGAGGCTGTGGAGGTAAAAACTATGTGTTTCACCTCTTTGCTCAGCCAGAAAATGGCAAATTGGAGTCTTGACTGTGTCTGGGTGGGTGTTCACTAGTTTCATTTCACCTGCCCAATGATCTGCCAGTATTTCACAGCTTTCTCTGTACTGTATATTCATTGTAGTATTATACAACATTTACAGTCCATGATGTCTGGTTTTGTAATTAAATTATTATACCATTACTATGTATAAACTGGGGGTTTTGCTTACTTATATCTTTGGATAATCCATCTCAAAGAATTAATTTCCTCTGTGCCAATTGCCAGGAAATTATGATTTTTAAAGCTAGGGAAAATAGCTAATTTTGAATAAAAGAAAATAAAACCCCTAATTTTCTCAGTTAAAGCCATATTTCTGAACCATTTTCAAATGGGCTTGAAATGTGAAGCTGATCAGAATAGTGTAGAGATATGCATTTCTTCCTGAGCACAAAAAATTGGTTTTAATTTAATGTCATAAGCTTTTGAAAATTGGTAACACTGATTATGAAAAGACTTTTGCTCCCTTCAAGTGTGTCCATTCAACTCAGTGGAATTTGTCCACAGATTTCAACAGCCTCTGTGTCGTAAGCAGATTTATTCAGGTGAGATTAATTGGGTCCCGGGTGAGGGGTTTTAAAGTGGGTGATTTTAAAACCATATTACAAAACAATAACGAAGTGGGGGTATTTCAAATGAAATCATGATGTGAAAAATAAAATAGCTGATTTACTTATTCACTCCACATTGAACAAATTACTTTTGCATAATTTTAAAGAGTCAGTAAAAAAAATAAATCACTTAGATCAGGTCCAGATTTAATGAACATAATAAACTTCCAAACTTGAATGAGCATGGTATTTTCCTCATGCTTAAAGATATACTGTAATCTTATCTGCCTAATAATGAATCAAGATTTATTCAAAAAAGTTTTCAGAAGTCGCAGTGGAGCCACACAGGTGGAAGAAAGTTCAAATATTTCAAGTTTTTCCATGAAACACTAACTGGAATAATCTGTGCTTTTCCACCAAGCAGAGATCCTTGTCAACAGTATTTCCTTCATTTACTTGTGTTGAAAAAAAAAAAAAAAAGCTGTAATATACTTCATTTGACAAAATTTATGCAGTGAAGATACCTGCATCTGAGCTAAGTGCATAGACTCTGCATCTCAGCTAAGCGCATAGACCACCTGTATGGCCAACGGGGAGAGCTGAGAATAGCAGAGTGCATCTCATCTCAATTACAGTAAAGGTATGTTACAGGTAAGATCAGCTACATGCCAGAAAATTTCTTTCTGTCCACTGTCTGCAGAACAGATCTGTATCCCCAGCTCAGATGTCTGTACCGTATATATGTGAAGCTGAGTTGAAACCCACCATTTCATTGTCACCTCGATTCAAAAAGTAACATTAGGATCCTTTAGATCAGTGTGCTTTTTTAAGTTTTAGCATTTGTTACAGATCTCTTTATTTCGCATTCTTCACTTATGACTTAGCCTTTGCCTCAAAATGTCCTTTTTTAGTTTCCTTCTGTTATTACTGGTCTGGCTGCATTAGTAACACAAATTATTAGAAAAACATTGCAGAACAGTTAGCAGAAATGACATTATAAAACACATTTTGTTTTACTGCTATGAATTGAATTTTTTAAATATTTACACAAAAATTACCAATTTGCAAAATATAAAAATAAGGTAGTGTCTCCTAAAGTAACACAAAACTATTAAACATTATCTGTAAGAATGGATGAAACCATAAAAAAAATATGGAAAAAACCCCAGAATCTATTGATTTCATAATGATCTGCTGAACGATCTGTCCCCCTTCTTACCACAACTGGCAAAAAATACCTACTGTTCTACAATTGCAGCAACACAATAGTGATTTTTTCAGGTTCTTCACCATCTAAAGGTTGATTGACTCTTCAAGCTGTGCCCATTCATTAATCCCAGCTCTGAAACATGCCAGTAAATACAAATTCCTGGTCAAAACATTTGTCTTGACAAGTCACTTATTCACTTCAAGGGAAATTATTTTTAAAGACTAAGTTCCAAAGAAGCGTACCCTGAATGTGAGCAGAGTTCAGAAGAGGAATAAAAGTTTTATACCCGAGAGGTCCATTGACTTATGCACAGTTATACCAACTGCGTAAGTTTGTTCCAAAGTTCCACCTACCTAACGCTGTTCTGAAAAACATTTTCTGAACCATTTTAAGGATGAGCTAAGACAGCTCGTCTAGTGCTATTATTGTTGGCAAATTTATGCTTTGCTTTTTTTCCTTGGAGAGGAATGTGTGCTAAAAGCAATAAGCATGCTCAAGTCCATTCCTTAATAGGAGAGGTTTCCTGAACTGGAATCTTGGATAGTGGAAATGTAGTGTTCAATGAGCTTCAGATCCAGTCTGATGTAAACAGAAGCGGACGCTGTTTCTGGATGTCTGTATGTATATGAATTCTACAGTCCTATGACAGGTACTTCCAGAAATATGGTCCAAGTCTTTAACATGCTAAATTCCTGACATGACTTGAGAATATCTTGCATACCAGATCTCTTGCATACCAGATCAGAGGCATTTTTCAATGACAAGCTTTTTTGGCTCAGACTTCAAAGAAGAAATAATGAAACACTGAAACATTTGTTGTGGAGAAATCTGATCAATAGATTAATGGAGATAATTTTCCTAGGTTCTCTTGGTGCCCACTTTCACAGGAGAGATTTTTAAAACTTTGAAGACTTCCTTGTTAGATGTAATGGCATGCTAACACAGCATAAATGACTCTTATTCAAGTAGCACTACATTCATTCCACTGGACTTTTATCCTCTATGAGCCATGTAACTTTAATAAAAGGTACTGTAATTTCTTTGCTATGGTTTATTGTGGCTACACATCTGGATATGCAACCTTCACAATTTAATGTGCATTTTCAAGCCATCAGGAAGTAGAGTTGAGGATGCCATGTATTTACTCAAAGTGCTCAGTATAAATGTCACACATTCAAGAGGAGAAGACCAAGGGTCAGTTCACGAGATATTATGGATATGGATGAGAAGCTTCCTGTACTCACCAAAGCCACAGCTGCACTTGCTTATATGAGTCAAAGGACATTCTGTGTCCTAACCAAGAACGTCAACTGCACTGAAAATCACCCACTGAATATAAAAAAAGATATTTTTTAATGCTATATTTTATTATATACAATTTTGATGTTATCTTCACAGCAGCTTTACCTTCTCTTGTTTCTTCTCTTCATGTCAATATGGGCAAGGAACCACTTTATTGTACTCCTTTAACATATACTTTTATACTTTATTTGTATTTCTATACTTACACTTTATTACATTTTAATTTCTGTTATGAGATATAAAAAAGCTTGACATATAATTTCCCACTCTTTCCA
This sequence comes from Numenius arquata, assembly GCF_964106895.1. Classification (NCBI taxonomy): domain Eukaryota; kingdom Metazoa; phylum Chordata; class Aves; order Charadriiformes; family Scolopacidae; genus Numenius; species Numenius arquata. The sequence continues at coordinate 47,222,270 of NC_133584.1, read as the reverse complement.
TTACCTTCTTAACTCCATGATATAGATTTGTTGCTGATCAATCCCTGCTTCTATTCTATTAGACATAGTTCCTACTGTGCTTACAACGGTCATTCATCCAGATTAACATTGCAGTCAATGAATTAATTATATTGCACAGGTCCCAAATTTAATAGTAATAAACAGCACCTGAAGCTACTATTCTATTTGAAATACATCTTGGTCTGTTAGCTAATGTCTAGTAGATGTCCTAAAGGAGTCCTTTCTTAAGGTCCTGACACCCTCTCCCTACTAAAGGAATCTATGCTTAAGTTAACATCTTCTCAGTTTTTCTTAGATTTTGGGCCAAGTCCAAACTATTTGCCATGTACTCACTCAATGTCAGTATCCCTCTGAGGTTCTCTCTGCTACTCCATGACTGGAACTTTTATTTCTTAATAATTTCAGGATCGAACACAAAGCTGCTAACCCATTAAAGAATCAAAAGTGTCCAGTTCTAAACATTTAAAAGGACCTTCTTTGTGGCACATGCAGACATTTAGGAACCTCAGAAAACAGGGAAATCAGTGCACAGCAATTGAGCAATATAAATGCAAGGCAAACACATCTGAAATTCTATCTGCAGGTCTCAGTTTCGCAAGCATTTTGACTGCAATGATGTTGCACAAGTATAATGCAAGGCAGAACCTAGTCTTCTGCAATGAATAGTCAAGAGCCAAGAAACGCCTTCTGGTCCATGTATAATGACAGTTTTTGCTAGCCTCCAAGATCATCAAAGGCACTGTGTGAAGAGCCTCATAATTGTTTTATTTAAGGGTGGGATTCACTGCAATCATTTTAGGAAACTGTTTCTGACAGCAGTATCTAAAGAGATCTTTACTGCAATACTTCTGATTATGAAATCATTTTAGGAATTCAGGAAGAAAATCAGGACATCCTTCTCCACTGTATAGGAGAAACCAGATAAAGTCAGCTCAACTCCCTAGAAATCAATGTTACAGCAGCCAAAAATTTGGCCCAGTGTGTTATAATGCCTGGAAAAGGCACACAAATTTTCCACTTTTCCGCATTAAGGATGAATCATTTTTCTTTGTTTCAGCAGCAATGCTAAAACAAAGAATAGAGAAGGTGTATGCCAGAGGCATGGGGGAGAAGGAGGACTTGAATCATTTTGAATATTTGAAGAGCTCTGTTTAATATGAAAAAAAAATTATTTCAACAATCTGCAAATGAATGAGCCATAGAGGAGGGAAAGCCATACTTTTTGTATTAAATCAGTCCATTCATTTAACAGTTGGATGTGTTGATAGCTGAATTACCATCTGCCATATAACCAGATGTTTTCCATCCATGTTTTAATGAACCTTATTTTTCTAATCAACTTTGTACAGAGTAAAAATCTGCTTTTAAGAAGTGCTGCATTTTCCTTACACTGCATTACTTTGGCCTGTCAAAATTACAGACTATCTTATCAAATTAAAGTGTTTATGTGACTTGCGCTTCCTTTTATGGTGTGAAATGCACCCTTGCTTAACCAAGGATTCTCTCCTATCCTTTTAAAAATGAAGTAGTGACACTGCAGGCTTTCCTAGAGCCAGGCTGTGGCAATCCATCTGCAATTTGAGTAAGAGCATGCAGATATTGAAATAATTACCTCCCACTATTACCCATGGGCTCTCAAGTAATTACCTGTTTCCATTAGCATTTTATTTGATTCACTAATTACCTTCAGAAATGCTGGTTGGATGTCCACTACCTGAAAGGATTACATTGAATTTAACCAACAAAGATTTTGCTAAAGCTGTCAGCATGAAATTATAAGGCAATGTGGTGTACATGAATAGGAGAGCAGTAAAATCCTCTATGCAAATCTTTTAATTTTCAGGTGTTCAAAGTCACAAAAAGTGGCATGGATTTACAAGGAGGAGAGAAAAGACAGTAACATCTGCTCTCACATTGGTGTTGATCATGTAATCAGTTTACTGTTGAAGAATATCTATGTCATTTAGGTCTGGTTCATCACACAAAGGGTTATGTGAGCACACTGGAACAGAGTTTATTGAAGGATTGACCTCTGAAATGCAGATGTTTTTTATTATACACTATATGTGCTATACTATGGACTATTATACTACTATTTTGACTGATTGATATGAAGAATCTAAAACCTATTTTGGCAAAACATTTTGTTCAATTGGTGTTTAATATCTACATGTTCATGTGTATACTGCCCTTGTTAACAGACAATAGAAATGTATTTCTTTTTAAATGCCCCAAAGAAAGGAACACATTATAGATTTTTACCAGGGAAATATTTTCTCACAAGCAGGCTCAATGTAGTTCATTTGCTTTTTTGATCTTGTTATAGTTATATGTCTACTTGCACTTCTGCCCCTTTTTTGTTGCCTGTGAACGGAATTTCCCAATGTTTAGCCACAGGCACATATTTATACATAGTTATTAATACATAAGTAAAGTACTGGGCCTCCTGATGGATGCCAGCCGCTTGTTATTTTGAAGAACGCTCTCTGTGTGAGCACTTCCCACACATCCCAGACCTTCTTTTTGGGAAGTGCTGGCCACTGAGACCCACCAACAAAAACTGTCAAATTTTCTCTGCAAAAAGGAAAGGTGATTTGAAGTAGACAAACATATTGGCAAAATGAGTTTGACTTTGGTGAAAGGTGTTGGTCATACTGTCACAAACACACAGAGAACCAACACAAATATCTAAAAAGTTAGAAAATTCTTTATGATGTTCTTGAAAGTACATTTTTTTCCTTCCAGAGTGCCCAAAAGGGACTTAAAGCTATGAAAAACAAGTTACATAGTGTAGGACACTTCTCAATCATGTGAAAGAATTGAATTCATTCATTGAACAAAGCTTCCTCCTGATTTAGATCATCGATTTGAATTTGGAGCTGCCATCACCTTTTCAGATGAATGCCCTAAACTCTATATTATAGGGCTGTTGCCCCCCTTGAGCAATTCAGTATTAATCAGAATAGAAAAAGACATTATAGATCAGTGGTTATATCATCATTTGGAGAAGAAGATACAAATACTCTGCTAAGATTTGGTTATAAATACATCTTTATGCCGAACAGAAAGCATCAAATAGAAGACTGAGAGCCTGAGTTTTTAACAGTCACTAAGATAGTGAATTAGAGAACTTACTCCCAAAGCCTGAGATCCAGGTTGAAGCCCACTGAATGAATTAGAGAGAAGATAAACAGGACTCCAAGGGTGCTTTTTCTCTTGAGCGAATACCATAACTTTACAGTGTAAGGGTAGCATCATTTACTCTTTGATCTTGTGAACGCTGCCCTTGTAAATCTAACTAAAAACAGCTTAAGTCTTGAGAGTAAAATAGAATTTATCATTTGGCTCAAAAAAAAGTTGTTTTAAGTTGAAATTAACTTTCTGTCTTACAAAAGAGGTATGAACATTTCTCTTTGACTTCCCACTCTCAGTTCTATTTTATTTTCCACTTCAAGCACCAAAATGAACCAATATTCACAAAGCTCTTTGACGAGCATCCTTCCATAAACAGCCTATTTCTGCAGAACATTTGGAGCAAGGTGCCAAAATAGGTTTTCAGATCAGCAAGCTGCCTGCACATCTGTTTAGTCTCATGTAGGTACACAGGTTTCCCATCAATTTACAGGAGAGAACTTAGCATTGTCTTGGGCCATCATGTCCTTGCCAACTTCCATCACAATTCTGCTCGTAACTTGCCCCACTGGCCCTTTTTTTTTAGCACCAGTGGTCCTTCCTTATCTGATGTTAGCTGTCTAAAATGTAGACATCCAGGTTACATTTCACCCACTGGAAGTCTCTCCCTCATTGACTGTAGAGATAACCATGTAAGTGGTAAAGGCTTAACTTTTTGATGAACAAATTTAAGTAAAAGAGTCTCTGGCAGTCTTGGCTGCTTAAACAGTGTCCTCACTCTGTGAGGGAAATGTTAACATGCCCCTTATTGCTCAATCACTTTTTTTTCCTGAAAGATGACCCACAAAAGTTGACCCCTAAAGAGTGCTTCAGTTCTCGGGTACTTAATTGAAGGTGGCCTCAGTGGATTACATCTATGTGTCTGAAAAAAATGTATCTTCCTTGCTGATGAATATGATGAAATTATCTCATGGAAAGAAGTCCCTTCTGCCGGTTTTTTTTTTTCCCCAAATACATAAAACCAGGTACATGAATCACACCTTGAATCAAAATGTACATGTGCTGATTGTCAAAGCTGTTATGTATGCTGTGAAAAGAAAAATGTTTTTGTGGCATACAACAGGTTATCAGGATGGGCTTTGATCACTCTGGAACACTCCTGGTTCTGTTAAATCCATTACAGTGTTGCCTGTCACTTCAGATGACCTAGGATTTCATCCCTTCTGAATATTGTTCTTTTTTAAAATTTTACCGGACAGCCATTTGCCAAAAATAGTCTCTCCCAGTAAAAACTATGTGAAAGTATTGTTGAAAAGCAGTAGAAACTGAAGACAACACAACACTAATATAATTGGGTTATATGAAAATTTTTGTTGTTAAATATTTTTCAGGGTTTCTTGAGAGGTGATAAAATGGTTATGTCAGCACTATACTGTATTCTAAAGCAATTTACAGTGTCCATAATAAAAGATTATCAAGAATCTGTTTTCACTGAATTCTTCTCATTGACATGTGGATTGCAACCTTGTGTTTCATTGACTGTAACATACCCACACTTAGAAGTATACTTACCTGTACAATATCACCACATCACCAGACCCATTCTTGATTGAAATGGTCTTTGAAGGACTCCTCCTTACTATTATTTTTTTAACTAACCAGTTTGAATGAGAAGAGGCTCATAATTATATGGCATGTTTTCTCCATATGCTGTTACTAAGTTCAGCTAATTTTGTTGAAGTATGTGCTAGTGCCCAGGGATGACAGAAGTACCAAAAAAATGTTTCTAGACTAATCAAGCAAAAGGCAGAGCTATTCCTCTTATATCAGAATAAAACTTCCCGCTGCAATGTCAGTAAGCAGGTAAGGGTATCGTTTACCCGTACATAACTAATAAAATATTTTATAGTAAGGATAAAGTATTTAGACCCCTCTCTCTCACAGAGCAGGACTGTTCTGTGTAGCCTGTTTTGAAGTCAGGCGTGACTCTGCCATGTCCCTGCCAAGCTGAGGTAGAGCCAAATGTGTCAGTTCTAACACGCTGTTATAGTATTCACACAATTAAGTACTTAATTTTATTCCAATGAAAATAATTTCATTACAAATACAGTAGTCTGAAAGTAGAAAAAAATATCTTCATTGAGGAAATCCTTTCATATTTTACATGTCGGTCTAGAAGCTTTGTCTTATTGGCAGTTTCTTCTAATATAGGAATTTTTTATTTGCTAGCTACCTCATCTCTCTCTGGGGTGTGTCTCTACACAGTCAAGTTGAGCTTGTGTAGCCCCACATTTAACATGCTGCTTCATCATTTAGAAAACACAAGTAGCTTTTGTTATGCAGATATGATAAGATGTTCAGAATTGTCCCTTCCAGTCACAAAAATCTATGAAAAACCCATCTTCCCAAAATTGCATCTTCCCAAGGATACCTTGCCCTCCCTCCTCCACTCCCAATTTTATGGTCCATGGGAGCTCTTGCAGGCTACAAAACCAAGATGTTTCTTATGCCATCTGTGGGAAATGGCCATTCACCTTATTTCAGTTCCCCAGTGCCTGGCTTGCAGCATGGTCTGTGGAGCACCTGTGAACCTGTTCTGAGCTACCAAACTAACATGGAAATAGGACAGTGTCCTTCTACCCTCCTATCTAGAATGGCTGTTTTCAACATAGTCTCCCTTGTAAAATTTCTCTTTCTCAGCTATACTTTAGACTGAAAAATAGTAGAGAAATATTACTGTATAGTCTGTATGTACTTACAGATCACAGAAATCAGAGAGTTTACGATTCTGTGCTGCACAGCACCAGAAAGACTTTTGAAGATGAAAAACTGTGAGATCAAATGAGCAAACAAAACTGATTTACCTTTCTATGGATGCAAAGGAGTTAACATAAGAATGGAAAGCAGAGTTTGGATCATTCCAAATAGCTCGACCCAGATTTGGTTCCCATTTTCAAACATCTGCTGGTGTTTAAGTAGAACCCTGCACCAAATCTAAATGAGAAAAACCAAAGACAGAAAAGTCACTTCATGCAGTGCTCCTGGATTTTTATCAGTATTCACTATATACATAAATCTCATTAATATGTTATCAGTCAAGCAAAAATCTAGGATCTCATTTTCTATTTTCTGATGGAAATCTTGAGTCCTTTAATATAAAATGATGTTGTGAGTTCATTTCATTTGTATCAAGTTTTCCTGTACTTTGCTATATTTGACAGTTGAAAGTGAAGTGAATGATCAGTTGAAAATAATATTCCATCACTGGTAATACAGACTAATAATATCGGAAATAGCTTTGTGCAAAAGCAAGTGTAAATGGCACTGGCCAGATTGTTTGCTGTGATCTGCTGATTTTGGTGTAAATCAATAAATATTCAAGGCACTAAGACCCAAACTGATAGAAGGCTTTAAAAAAATAAAGCAAAGCTTTAATGGAAATTTAGGGGATAAATCTCCATATATGGTTCTTAAAACCCACATCTGTCCTGTTAGTCATCTGAAAAACAGTAAGCACCTCACTTCTTACCAGAAAGATTTCTTGATTCTCGTTCTTTTCAGAACAGTGACTATCCCAGGGAAGTTGACTATTTCTGTCCCAGTTGCCTATTTAAGTCCACTGGTGGCATTAAATGCATCACAAAATTCTTCGGAAACAACAACTTTAACTCAAAAACATGTCTGGAGTTTGTGAGTTGTAGCAAAGGAAGAAATAACAGAGGAATGCATCTTGAGGACTGGAATCCACCACAGTTCACTGTAGCCATGAAGTAGGACAGCAGCAGATAGCTCTAGGGCATGAGGCCTGCAGGAAAAAATGTAATTATTGTAATTTTCATGAACTGTGATATTTCAATGCATAGCAGTTGGTGGTCCAGGATTTCAGATAAAATGTGTGAATGGTCTGATTTTATTTCCAGTAAAATTAAATGTATTATATTTGTATTTATATTTATATTTAGGATGGTGTGATAATTAAATCTTGTGAGACTGTGCAATATGAATTTCAGCCTTGTTTCAGACATGTGCTGAAGATTGTATCCAGTGGGGCCAGTTGTAAAAATAACTTGATGAAAATACACTCTAGCGGTGTGAACACAACACAATTCTTTTGTGTGTAATGCTGACTGTTGGCACTGATAACCGCTGAGGATCCAGGCAGGATGCATGCAGTGACCCTGTCCATCATGGAGGTAACTGATCGCCTTACAAGTAAATAAACTAACAATAATGACATTATGGAGGTTCTGAATTTCCCAGTTCTGAGTGAGGCAGTTTATACTGGTAGCTGTTTTATAATTATGGGAGATGTCTGGATGATCTGAGAGCAGTTTTGGCAAAGTAATACTCTGTGGTAAATACTTCATGAAGTCAGTAAATCTAGATTCAACCGAAGGATAGAAACATCTACCATAATGGCGGCCTTTAGCATGATATGGGTTAATTCCATCCCGTTTTTACGGCTTTCCCAAGGGCGTGGTCTATTTAAATTACAATTTTTTTAGGAGAAGCAGCTTGACTTGATATTTATCTATAAATACTGCAGATGTCACACAAGAGATACAGTGGCACTGACGAGGACGACAATGACAGATTGTGCTTTGGGACAGACCTGTAAACCACCTGGCCCACAAGCAGAATGATACTCAGCAGTCTCAAAAGTTCATTAAATTGTTTCAGGCAATCTCCAGAGGGTACATTGTTCTGTAACTTAGCCAACACTATTTCCATTATTTACCAGAGCCTGCAATAAATATAAAATATATGCTTATTACTTTGCTCTACTTACCTAGCGTTGCCTGAAAGAAGCCTGCCTATTCATGTTAATTTATTATGGTTGTTTCATGACTTGAAGAAAGCTCTTTTCCACCAAACATTACAAATAAAAACAAAAAAGATTTGTTCTCAGTGACCCTAAAATATAGGCGAGAGATTTTTGGATCAATTTGCTGGGATATCTAAAATTAACGAAGGGCAAGTAATTGTGACATGTAATAATTTGACTTTAAAAGAGAAAAACAAATGCGTTCATTGTCCATAAATTTTAAAAGCAACATTTTCAAAGCTGTAGAATGCAACCTCCGTTTGATCCTCAGATAATAGCAAAAGTGCATTTTGTTGTCCTCATGTAATCTTATGCATCTTATTCTTACATATATCATAGGAAATATCAATCATTAACACAGTAGAAACTCTACATGAAAGGAAAAGTAGCATGATTGCTGATACTATTTGCTAAGAAAAAAAGAAACCTTGGCAGTTTTTATGTGTTCAAGAATATAGTACAACTTACTGGCCAATATCAATCAACTCATGCTTAGTTTAGAACAGCTAGTTCTTTGCATTCTATTTTGGTAATGTATGAAAAGTTAATCCCTCAAAGAGACATTTCCAACAACTGAATTATAAATTAATTCTATTTAAATACCATTTTGACTTCAAGGGGCTTTACTATAATTGCTCATTTCAATTCACAATTACATCATCCTTAACTTTCTTCTCAATTTCTACATCAAAGCGGTAGGAAAAAGCACATGCATTCTACTTTCATAAAATTCAGGGAAAGAGGCCTTTGTATCTGCTAATGTGTGGGAAATGTAGTAGACCTTCAAGGCAGTCAGTCAACACACGATGGAATAAGATCATTGCATCTGGAATGCCATTTTTCTGTCATCATGGCAAGAGTTCTTCCTACTTGAATCAAGGCATTTAATCAAAGGGGCTACAGTGGAAGCAAGCTGACCAAAACTTACAGGGACTAAGACCAACGGAAACAGGCATGTACCTTGGAGGCATCCTACATCTTAGGTGCATTCCTGTGTTCCTGGCAAAGGGAGACAAGAATGACAGAGTTACACCTGAGAAATTATGGGTATTGAATGCAATTTAAAATTTAACTTCATGGTCAATCATATACAGAAAAAATAGTTAGAAACTATTCAAGTAATCAGTGAGAACATCATGTATTTTAGCCCAACCACATTTCACCTCTAATAGAAAAAATTACTTTCTAGAGGAAAGGGATGGTTGCATTACTTTATTTTATGTTTCAAGGTAGGCTAAAGAGAAGAGGAGGTAAAATTAGGAGAACATGCTTTGTCTTTGGCAGGAGACAGTAATTCCAACAGGCATCTGAAAGAGAGTTCCATGAGGAGAATGTACTCTGCTATGTTCATCTAGTGTTTTGTCTCCAAGAAAAAAAACTTGCCAATCTACCAGAGATTATTTAGTCAAGACACTCTTCTTTCCTTAACTGAAGATAAAGCACCATTTTTTTTTTAAATAAACTGTAACTATCAGTAAGGATTTTTTATTGAAAAGTATGAACAGAAAATTAAGGATAAAGATAAGGAAAGGCAACAACAGTTGCACGAGTCTTGAAATCAAGCCTGGATGAGTCGATAAATTCAAGATCCTTCACAGATCATTGAGTCTGATAATGAAATCTCTGTGTAAAGCTTTATGACCTGCAAAATAAGTAGTCCAGACACTGCAGAAGCTGTCCTGTGTGTCAAGGATAAGCAGGTGTGCAGAGCAGAGTTAAAGCATAAGAGCTTTTGTGTTCTACCTAGTCATAGTGCCTGGTGTGGCTCGAGTAGTCCTTCATGCTAACAACACCGTGCAGATGAAAATTTCTTTAGGATTCCCTCTCTCCCCCTCCAGCTATACAGGATGGAACCACCCAGAAGGAATTAATTCTTTACATTTTTATTCTGTCTCTTTTTTTTTTTTTTTTGCCTAGTTAGTTTGAAAATTAGAAGTGAGAAAGAATCGTGTCTATATAAGACAAAAAGCAATATAGTTGCTACAATATATTTACAATAGAAACTTCTTCCCAGTGAAAAGGGAACAAATTCTTCTATTTCAGAAAGCAATTATGTGCATTAAGCAAAACACTTTAATTACTCAAGCTAAAACAATAACTTCTGCAATGACCTCAATGGAAGCATTACTGCCTAATACTGGAAAAAGTGTTCTAATCATTTCTATGTCTTACAATAGCACTCAGTGCATTCTGAACTCCCACTGGAGTCTGTCTCAAATCACAGCACACAGAGGATGCAGCAAGGAATATGCAAAATGTGGAACGTAGCCAAATAAAGTTCAGTAGCTTCCCTCAGAAGGAGTAAGAATTTATTGAGATTTACCCTTCACTTGCAGTACTAATGATTCCACGCAAAAAATCCACCATGTTACTACCTTGTGTGACAGTGTCGTATAGATATTAAGTAATGGAGAAATATGTTCTTCTACAAAAATGGAGTTGAACAAAGATGTTGTGGTTTTCCAGCTCTTGTTTTTAAATGTGCTCTGAACTAGCCAATACCTTGAAACAGGATTTTGTGCATAAATCTGGACTTTTCTAGAAGCATAAAGAGAGACCTTAAGCTTTGGATTATACTTACTATTTTGAAAATTCAAAATAGTTTTCTCATAGAGGTTAGCCATGGAAATAAATCCTAACAGAAATGGGTTTTGTCCAGCTTAGGCAAAGTTATTAATATGACCCACAGTACATTGCTACAGATGTAAAAGCTATCAAACAGTCTGGGAAAGTTTTTCTTTAAATATGGCTTTGCAGATGTTCAATCACTTGTCATTTGCAAGCAGAATAAATATGATGCCTATAGTATGTATTCCCATTGGCTGTCTGTGACCCAGGTTAGCTTTTTCCTTAAAGAAAACAGAAAGCATTGATGCACTATTCCTTTTCTTTGCTATGAAATTTCATAAAATAATGACAAAAAACATTTGCTACTGTATAACCAACAGTAACATTTTAGGTCTTGAGCAGTGTAAGGTCACAGCTTAAAACTGGTTACAGAAAGTTCTCCTATTTTCTTTCTCCTACAAGCTACAATTTGGAAAACCTGTTAGTAATTCAAAGAAAAGGTACATCTCCATGCTGGAAGAAAACTATTAAATGAAAGGTATTTTCATAGTGAATACTCAGAAATATCTACCGGTGTGTGTAAATTTAATTTGTTGTCTATTGTGCATTCCAAAAACAGTCAATTTTATTTTATAATAATTACTATAACAGAAGAAAAATCCAAGGTCAGTGATATCTGAGATACAATGTGGAGGTTTTTTTCCATATTTACCATATGGAAGAAGCACGGTTCTTATGAAGATTTTCAGTGGTAGCTGGTAATATACGACAAGAGAAGAATTTACCTACACATGGTGTCATGCAAGGATAGTTATACTGTAACAGCTCTTCTTTAGTAGCTCTACAACTTTTTACATAGGGTAAGAGCCTCTTACTCTGTTTAGCTTCAGCTGTGTTTCACAGTGAGAAGGGTGAGCAATGACACTTTTAAGATCACACTGTACCTTCATATGAATTAACTTCTGTTTGTAGATAGCTACCATCATTGCGAAGTGATTTATAAAACAAGTGCCTAGTTTGGAAACTCAGGTGTTGATTTTGGATAAAACTGTACACTGTCAGAAATCCAGGGGAATCAGTAAGAATTCTGTTTTTTAGAAAGATATATGTATTTAATGATTTCTTCTTTGCTGTGGAGATATGACTGTGTTTTATTGTCAGAAGCGTATCTGGCTGAGTAACTAGGGTAACTTGAAAACACAAGAAAGCAGAGACATGCTGCTGTGTAGATAAAATAACTCCCATCTTTTCCTTTGGAAATCTAGAAGGTAAGTTCTGCTCATTCTAACCAAGTTTTACTGCAGATACAGCTCTGCTGTTTGTTATAGATTAGCATCCGTGGCAGGTAGACCATACGGTCTGTTGTAGGAAATATGCTTTATGACATGAAGGAATATCAGGTATTTAGTTTTATTTCATCATTTTGATCCTTGGCAACTGCATTAAAAAAAATAATCTTTTCTTTTTCCAGTGAATTATGGAAATATGCAACCCATCTATACTTCATAAGCTTCTGAAAGAATCCTAGAGTATGTTCTGATCTAACTTCCTCATTTTCACAGCTATAAACTGGGGGTAAAATCTAGTCTGTTATTCTTCCATGAAGAAAATATGCCAAATTTATGTCAAGTCAATGGCACAGTATAAAGGCTGGTTTTTCCTCAATACATTTGCCTGTCTTCCATAGAAAGTCTGTGTTTTGTAAACCAGTGTAAAAGTCCTAGGCTGAGCAGCATATTTCCCTTAAATTTGATGGATTGAACATCCAAGAATCCTAAATCTAATCAGTTGCAGATGAATGTGACCTGTGAAGAAACATAAGGTTAATAAACAGGATTTTTAGGTCATTAAATCTACATCATTTGGGTAAGAATGATCTTACTTAACGGTAGCTGGATATCTAGTTCATAAATGGAAAATCAATAAAATGTCACCAAAAAATCTGCAACCTTAATTACTTTAAATAAACAGAAAAAACCATCATGCCTTCTTGATCTATTTTTCCTTTAAGGAGTACACTATTTTATATCCATATTTCTCTTTCCTAGGAAAAATTGCAGATCATTTGTCTTGTCAAAGTCTGTGCTTCATAACTGCCACATATATTTTCCAGTTAAAATCAATAAGGCAAAATCAAGAAAGCTAAATAAGGCATTTCCCTATTCTGCAGACTGAATATGAATATGTAATAAGACACCTATCATTAACAGCAGATGGAAATAAACATGTGTGGAAATTCACTTCTTGTTTCTTTATATTGAATCTATTTTGGTTTTATATAACAAGTTCTGTAATGCCTAGCTACAGAAGTCCAGTAAAGGAAATTGATGTCATTGATTTATTTGAAGGCCATTACTTGAGCTGATTAGTCACCTATGCAACCATATTTTCTTCCCCATACGACTTTACAGCCCTACCCTACAACTTAGATTTGTTCTCTTGATCACAATCTATATTTAACTCTGTCTTGTCTGAACTTAGAAAGCACTTTCTTTAGGTCATTGTTTATACCATTCTTGCACAATGAGGGTTCTGTGTAGTTCTAAAATAAAACCAGAGAGTAATAATTAAAAGACTTTTAAGATAAGAAACAGCTTTAATTTAAATCCTCTCCTGTACTGCTTTCTGAAAAGTGATAGAAGCATCATGTTTTTATCACCTTTTCTAGGTTCCGTCACTCTCCAAACTACGTAAAAGGTGACTTACACTCTCTACTTCCCTCCACTGTCATTTCTAGTAGTTTTCCAAAGCAGAACTCAGCAACAGTTTCTCAGTGTAATGGCTTTTTTTTTGTGTTCAGTGACATTGAAACACTGCACAGAAGCATATCAGTTTCAGTGAAACTTGTACAGGTCAAAGTTAGTGAGGAATTTTATTTGTACCACTCTGAAGCCCAGGCAATAATATGAAAGACAAAGGTTCAAGGGTTCAAAAAGTTCATCTTGCTGTAAAGCAGGAACTTGAAATATGATGACTCACACCGTGGGTGATGGCCCTGAATTATGGTCTCTGGGCTATTCTAGAGTGAGTCAAATTTCAGGCCGGGGTGATGTCCTGGTTTCAGCTGGGAAAAGAGGTAATTTCTCTTTCTAGTGGTTGATATGAAAAGAATGTCAATAATGCCTATTGGTTTTAGTTGTTACTAAGTGATGTTTACACTATTCAAGGACTTTTTTTTTTTTCAGCTTCACATAGAAGAATAGGCAGAATGATGGAATGGCCAATGAAATATTCCATACCACAGACGTCATGCACAGTATATAAATGGCAGTTAGCCCCAGGGAAAGGGATTGTTTTATTTTTCCACAGCATTGAAAGGTCTTGGATACTGCAGTGCAATAGGGAAAGAAATCGTCATCACTTCTTGGAATCCTAACAATATTAGTGTTAATTATGTGGGAAGCTATATGAACTCAGTGATGAGGACAAAAAGGTAATTTGCAGTAGGTATCTGGTCAGTGCCTTAATGTGACCCATGGATTGCATAGAGCAGACACCCTATGGGAGGAAAAATTCACATAGGATGATCAGACATCTGTTCTTTATATGTGCCCCAGTCTCTATTATGGAAATAACCCTCCATTTCCTGTACATATTACAGACACTTGCTGGACAATAAAAGAATGTGAAGTACCATCCTGGGCTGTGGAAGACATTTATTCCATCAGTGACAGGCTTGATCACTCTGCTTCCCTGTTTTTCATCCATTCCTTTGATGATACCCCTTCCCCTTATCTGTCACTCTTCTAACACTCATTTCTGTCTTCCTCCATATCTCTTCCTAGTCTTTCTTACTGTGCCCACCTTTGGTGGCCATGATATCCTCAAGCAAATAAGCTAGCAAGTTTTAGGCTTTCACTTCTGAAAGTACGTGAACTTAACGAACTTAAAAGTGTGATCAGTTGATCATAGCTAGGCAATTTTCAAGACATGGCAGAAGACAAATTTCTGAAATTAGGTTGGTCATGACCTTCCTCCCTCCCAGACAGATTCCAAGTCCCTATTTAATTGCACATTAAAGTGGTAGAACTTCACAAATAAGCTTTAAGGTTATCTTTAGATGGGCAAGACAAAGTATTTTCAGAAAGAGTAGAGCTGATTTGAGTGGGAATGATAAAAATATTCAATCTGAATACAAGGCTTCTACCACTTAATGAGTATTTTTCCGAGTTTTAAGAATCACAAAACCACTTTTCATACTGGAAGGTTTTGGATAATATTAACTACCAGCACAGTTAGTTAATAGGTACTGATAAATTTTACATCAAAGCCAAACATGAACACAATGCATTCTCTTTAGTGGGATAAGTTCAGCTTGCACATCTTAGCAGAACCATTCCAATATGCAAGATTAAATCAAGTCATGTGCAGCATCTCCATAAAAATAATCAGGGTAAAACAGTCTAAGAACAGTGTGACTGATCTGACTTTGCCATTAGATCTGGGAGAATACCTTCAGAAACACAGCTCAAAGAGACTAAATTCAAAAGAAGGCAGAACATCACATTGAAATAATGAATGCTGTGCATGACAACATTTAGACAAAAGTGATCCTATTACTCTTGTGAAGAAAATAATGCGTGAGATAGAGAATGCATGATAAAGGAGAATGGTATAAAATTGTAGCCACCAGAAATTAGTACAAAATATTTCTCTCTGAAAAAATTCATTATAATATGACTGCAAGTTGGGAAATAATTTTTACTAAATTATTAATTTTGATTAAAGACTTTCAGCTATCTGCACAGTGCACCTGTTATTTGTCAGGCCAGGGCTTATTACCACAGGGTTGCTCTTTCCCCATTCAGATGTGCTACACTAGACAGAGATAATAAGTATCTAGTCATAAGATTCATCTTGGTCTAGAGCAAAGCAAAGGAATGTATTCTTCTTCACAGTAGAAACTATTATAGTAATGAAACAGTCAGAACCACATTAGAGAAAAACATATGCTAAAGCAATGGTATATTCTAGCCTTGGGACCATACCTTCAGCTGCTGTATATTAACATCTTTTATTCAGCTAAACAAGGTTGTACTTGTTTGCACCCGATGAAGGTTTCGGAAGGTGACATATATTAATACTGGGGAGAGAGGTAGAAAAATAAAATCAAAGTTCACAAAAAGGGGAAGAAATATATATTTGTGTTCTGTTAAGTTTCCTTTTACTTACATTTTCTGAACCACTAGAAGAAAAATGCAAGCTGGAATCTGAATAGAATTATGCGCAATATATCTTGGCATCAGAAGAATGAATGTTAAATTGACAAGCAGGTAAATACTGAAGGCAAAAGTTTATGGAAAATGTATACTTTCCCAGCAGTTCAGGAGTCATAAGGCAATCATAACCACAAGTGACATGAATGAGAATGGTGTCTATTTACGTCTAATCTGCAATGCCTGGGGAGAAGAAGGGAGAAGGAGTTGGAATTTTAAGAAGTATCAGCAAAAAGCAGGACTCAAAAACAGTGTTGAACCCACACTGAACCTATTTGTCAATTTGAAAAATTCCATGAGCCAGAAATGTTAGATGGGAAGCAAGTGACCCTAGTTGCTTTTAACAGCACTTGGTATGAAATAACTGTATCGTGTAACCAAGCAAGGAGTGTATTATGAGACTGAAACATACAGCTGTGTTCAGCATTCTTGTAAAAATAGCTGGACAATATCACACATGCCAAACAAAATTATTATTCTTCAGCTCATATGTGAATTCCAGCTGAAAAAAGATAGCAGGGTTGGTTTGCACTTAAAAATCAAAGAGGGCACAGACTATCATTTTGTCTGCAATTTTGTCCTATGTGTAGTAACACTAGAGAGAAGGAAAAAAAACTGAGTCTTACCTTATTTTTACCACAAAATGTATGGCTTTTGCAGTGCCTTTCATCTGAAGATCTCGAACTTTTTATGAACGCCAAGTGTTATTATTCTTTACTTTATTCTTGGAAGGTAATTGATATCGGTATAAAAATGTATAAATCATACTACTTTTATTCTTTGGACAATAAATTATATTAGGTTTTTGTAGCTGTTGATGACTTCCTAACTCCCAAAGAAGTCAATGGAGACCAGTACTCTGGTCTCTCTGATACTTCTCACTGTCCTAAGTGAGAAGTTATCATGATTATATTCAACATATCTAGGTCTCCAAAGCAACTTACCTTTTACTGTTTCATCACTGTTCCATCAATAGCACCAACTTCCTTGGGTATATGAGCCTTCTCCCTTACACACAGAATAGCTTCATAATCCTTTTTCACCAAACTATTAACATTGCTGCTTCTCCTGTACATTTCCTACATTATCTTAAGATTTAAACATGGGCTCTATTATTTTTTTTCTTTACAAGTTACCTCTTGACACCTGAGTAGCCACTTCAGGATTTGTGCATTTTCTTAGCAAATGGGCAGTAGCATGGCTCAATTTCAGCCTTCTCATTGGCCCACGGTTAAGTTGAATGAATCTGTATCTGATGAGCACATATAAAGAGCTCAAGTGATCTGCGAATTCTTGACATGTAATTTGCTCAGATGGGCAAATGGACCCTTGGCCCATTCAGGAGTTAAATGTCATTTCAAATAAAGCTTCCTTTGCTACTCTGGTAGAGTAAGGAAACTTATGTTCAGGGGAGAATCAGACTCTCTTTAATAATATGTGTAGAGGCATCATGCAGCTATTAACATTTGCTAACTATTTGACCTTGAAAGCATAATTGTTGGCGCTCCTTATCCCATCATGTTTGAGGTGTATTCTTTCCTTTTTCTCATTGTACAGTGCCGGCAATTAGTCTTTAAGCTCTCTACACCAAGGAGTCTCTTGTGCAGTTTTATTTGCTGTTTAATACCCATTAAGATGGATTTGTTCCTCCTTTGCCAAAGTTATCCAAGTCACTCTATAAATATTTGAAAATAAACATGCCATTCTCTGGGTTTCATTGTTTGTTTGGGACTATTGTAACAGTTATCCAGGATGTGTCTTAACTGAGGTTGAAGAAAATCAACAAATCTTGTGGGCTTTATGGAATACTTACATGATACCTAAATCATTTTGCCACTTAATCTACTTGGGATGACGGATGTGTTTTTTGATTGACTATTCTCAGCTGATTGATTTTCCCTCAATTTGTTTTTTTTTTTCAAAGCTTTCCTAAACTAGCAATAAGCCTCTGATATCTAAACCACAGAGGAGATATTTTGTTTATGCATATTCATAGGTGATTAAAGGAAATTGCACTTGTTTATTTTGCCCATCTGAATTGTAATATTATCCATGTTGATTCCTGCCTTAGAAAAAGCTGTTTAAAACTCATGTGAAAAAAGGGCAGGAATTCCCTGTGGAACTGTTCATGGTTAATTCTATTTTGAAATAAATCTTATGCACAAAAGGCCAGTTTTATTTGATGCCATAAGAATAAAGATTCATACTTGCTATTATTTTACTGAAATGATTTTGTAATGCAAATTGAGCAGCTTTAGTATTCAATTACTTTTGTGCTAATATAAATGGTAGGATTAACATAGCAGTACTATAGCTTCAGCAGTTGGTATTATAAAAATTCAGCCAATTTCAACAGCTGCAGCTAAACGGTGTCCTGTGGTCCAAATTCTGAAATTGAGGTACTCGTAATAGAAATGCTGCTTTTGGACACAATTGTAATGATTAGAATAATGCATCATTTCTGAGTCACTGTCATGAATAAACAATAAAAGAAAAAAATAGAATAAACATACAGCAGATATAAGGCTTTGTAATGCTGTGTTCTGCAGTGGTGGATCAGGTAGAACAGACTGAAGAGATTCCTTCACATGGTCATGATACCCATAGAGTTGCAGGTACTTGAGCTATTCTGGCATCACCTTATGATGAGGAAATATATGATCAAATAAAAACCAGCAAGAGCTCAGTACCATCCAGAACAGGTCCCATGGGTGCTATCCTTATATACCGCCTAAGCACAAAATACATGATCTGGATCATCCACAAGCTGTATTATTTTTTTTATTTTACTTTATTTTATTTTATTTTATTTGTTTTTAATGGTGGAGGAAAATGGAGAAAGTGACATCAATTTGTATTTGAACACAATGTTTCTAAATATACACAAACTGCAGAGCATCTCAGCTAGAAAGGTTGAGAAGCATCCAGAATTAATGTGGCAGCTACTGAGACTGCTTCTTATCTCTTTCTGAAGCTGTCTACGAAAAGTCTATGGTTGGAAAAAATGTCCCTTAGTTTCCCATTTGCAAGAGTCTGATTGGACTGGGATTACTGGGAAACAGAAGTCAATGAAAAAAATAAAAGATGCTCATTATAAAAATTAACCTTGTGTAGTCATTAACGAGATAAGGTAGCCTCTGTAAGGGGCTGGATCACAATTCTTTCCCCACTACTGATGTTGACGCATGCTATTTAATGAAATAGCAGATTATCAAACCATATTTTATGGATACATGATGAAGTTGTGAGGGAAGTAATAACTGCCCTTATAGCCTTGACAGTCCTATAACATTTGGATTTAGCTATTAGTTCTTATGTTAGCCTGAGATAATGCCTCAATTAAAGAGCTAACAGGGCCAGGTCAGAATGAGATTGGCTGAAGATCACACTATGACTCCTCCTAAGCCACCACCCCAGCACGTGGCACTTGGAGTGTCTCATTCCTTGGGTCTGCTCTGAGGATCCTTACTCTGTACAGGAAAATGCAGAACTACAATTTTTCTGTACATTTTTGTGCCTCATGTTTTTCACCTGTTTTCCCATTCACTAATGAACATGCATACAACTCAAAAGAGGGTTTTGTAGTTCAAAACAAGAAAAATCTCCATCCTGTAATTTGAGCTTTGCCAGTACAGTACATAAAATTTATATTGATTTTCAAAACGTGTGCATAATTAGTTGCATATTATGATTTGTAACTGTGTGACTGCTCTTGTTCTTTTAATAAGTTACTGAAAACCTGACATCAAAACTGACATCAAATTTCACAAAACATAAACTCCTTCTGTTTTAATTTTATACAGAATTTTGACTAAAGTACAAGGAATAATACGATCTTTTCCATTATACTTTCTACGTGATTCATGTAATACGGAAACTTTTATGAGCTTACAAAATCATTCAAAATTAATTTGATTTCATATTATTACATTTAAATGATCTTTCAACATAAACTATTTAATTAAGCAGCTTTGGGTGTTTTCACTTGCTATGTAAAATCCTTGATAAAATGGTCCCTACACTTGTCACTTTCTGTGGTACTGGCCCAGCTCAGTTTGTCTATGAGGACTGGGAAGTTTTTGTATTGACATGATACATGGTGCCAAGTAATGTAAATGCAATCAAAGTTCTGATGAGGTTACTGGAATGACATAAGTAACCGAGGCATTGACTGCTGAGGCAGTAACAATAACAGCAGCTGGAAATGGGGTTATCTCATCATTGGCATCAAAGATGGAAAGTATGGACGAGATTCTATGTACACACCATCCTGGACTTTCTCCTTTTATCTAGAGAAGCCAGTGAGCTGAGGCTTTGGCTGCTTTGCATTATTGAAAAGAATTTGATGTGTCATCTTATTTTGCTGCAGTTAGAACTCTATGTCATGGAACAGAAAATTTTGTCCTTGTTGATGGCAAATGCATAGTACAGTTTTCTACTTTCCAGGGAGGTTATCATGTCTGTGGCCCATCATTAACACTGCTTCCTGTCGTCAAGATGAGGCAGCTGCCAGTCCAGCTGTTGAGTTCCATACCACTCTGCTTTCATACTTTGAATACACAACTGAGTTGCCTCATTGGCTCAGTCTGATGGACTACTTTAGACAGTGGCTCATCATTCCATGGGAAACAGCATAGACCTGTCAAATTGCTAGTCTGGATCAAATTGGGACCTTCATTGCAACTATCCAACAGCCTCCACATCTAAATTACAACCATCTCAGTTTTTACTTGCATGGAGGAAAATTACCCATTATAGGGTACCCATTATATTACCCATTATATATTTTATATATATTATATACAATATATATTATATACCCAATATATACCCATTATAGTTTCAGAGGAAGTGCTGGAAGATGCTCAGGAGATGTGATTGTTTGGATTGCAGCTTTTGCTGTCATGCTTCATGCCCTTTAGCCAACATTATGGCATGAAACTTTCAGCAAAGTTGTGGATCTGTCAGGTCACTGTAAGAACAGTTTTACTGCATAGCCATGAAACATGGACACTGAATAAGCCTGAAACGTGAAGTTTTCACATTTTTCTGATTATCCTCAGCAACAATCCAATCTTGAGAATCAAAATAAGGCCAGTGATCAAGATATTGGTACTTACAAAGATCCACTGCTGCAATCTGGTTCCATTTTGATAGCACTTTGGGTAGAAGCAGATTACAGGGTGAAAACAATGGAATTATAAACCATGTTTACCAAGAAAGCCACTGCATAGTTAGTGGTTCTATGCTTCAAAACCTTAGGTGGCATGGCAACATCACAGTGACAGCCTTCATCTAACAACCAGGCAGCTCATTTTAATAATTCAGCCAAAAGCTGGACTAACTGAAGACATTCAATCTTCATTGAGGTTCCCTTGCTTTGGGATTTGTCTCCTTAGTAGGAGACAATTGGATCAAACCACAAACTCTGCCCAACTGTGTCCTTCTTCGCCTGTGAGTTTAGCACCAGCTAAGACCTGCTGTGAGATTTACGTATTGACTAAGGCAAAAGAGCTATAACCAATTAAATTAGCTGCTGATACTTCCTCTTGTTAATTTCCTAAACTGGCAGTGCTTCCAGTCCTCTTGATTTATTGCCCGCATTCCTGAGACACAGCCCCAATCTACTACTGTTAGTAAATGCCCCTTTCAGAGAAGGGGAATGCTTAGTTCAGGATAGGGTCCTGCTGCGCAAAGGTGAGAGGAAGAACCCCTTTCACTGCATCATGCCAAAATGAAAAGATTTGATGAAGCAGCCTTCATCTGCCAACAGAGAAATCTGTTACAATGCTGCTGCATGTCTTCGCCCTGTGCCAACATTCCTTTCAGGAATGGGAATACTGAAGTAAGGTCCTCTGCCTTTCAAATTATCCCATTTAATTGTCTATATATCATTGCTAAATATGTTGTACTTTACCTGAAGATTCACTATTCTTTGCATAATTTAGAAGTACAAAAGTTGGATTCAAGCAGCAAGCACATTCTGAGGTGAGAGTCTGCAATTTGGACCACAGGTCACCTTAGATTGCACTACACAGCTCAGACACTACCCCTGAGCCCAGGATGTTCCCCCTGACATTACCCTCACAAAGCTGTAGACTGTATTCCTATCTCAAACCATAAATTTGGGGTTCTTCCAATATGTGCAAAACAACATAATTAGCCTACTTTCTAATGAAGAATGATAAGTTGTATTCAGGCTATGAATTAAATGACAAGTGGAGGTTGCAGATAGTATATATGCACTTGACCTTGGCTCTCTTTATAATGAGGTTTAGAAGTCTTGGATTTATACCAAATCTATCCTTTAAGATTTGGATTTTACTCTGGTACACAAAAGCATCTATTTCCTTTTTATCCATATAGCAAAATGGGATTAGCAAAGGAACTAAATATGAAGATGTCAAACTGTTGGAAGAGTTGATTTATATGCAAAATGTTAGTTTATAATGTGATGAAGCTTTTGAGTCTGAATTTCATATCCAGATTCTTCCCTCATGCAGGGAATTTGTAAGCATTTAGACAGTAAAATTCCTATTAAGACATTTTAAATTTCCATCTAACTCTGAATTTTGTAATGACACAAGTGGGCTTCCATGTGGGAGTTTTAGCTGAGTGTTTGTAGCCTGCTTTCCTTGTGAGGGGTGCACGTGGCTGCTCAGATAGGAGCCATACAGGTCTCACTGGGGTCTGCCTTGTGGATGGGACAAAGTGAGGCCAGGCTGCCCCAGAAGGAACGGTGAAGGGATCACGTGCCAATCAGGAAGACCATTTCCTCAGTGAGCTGCTCCATCCTACAAAGTCGAAGGAGACTAGGGTTATCAGATGTATATGAATATAAGCCGGCTCTGTCTTGTGTTCCTTGTGCTTTACAGTGAATAAAGAGCTTAGCACTATCCAGCAGCATCAAATGGAGGCCACTTGACAACTCGGCTCTCTCAGCCAAGCACAAGCCTCTCAAAATCTGGTCCATTGCATATACATCTGCCTCTTATGTCTATAAATACATCATATACATCCAGGTTTCATAGATTTCTAGCACGAATGTGTAGGCAGAACACAATGGGGGAATTACCATCCAAATAAATGATTCTTGTGGGGAAAAGCATTATGAATGCTGCTTAGCGTATTGCACCTGCAAGCAAAGAGCATACTACCTGCTGTCCACTGCCAAAAGTAATTGCAGGTTTAGTAAGAGATTGGGGAATTCAATGGACAGCACTCATGTGACTGAATAAAATTTTGAGCACATGAAGCTATAGAAATATGTGTGTTTACACTCTGGTCTTGGAGTCTGTGTTATCCATTTGTTCATTTTAAGGCAAAATAGGGAAAATACTCATCCTTTCAGTAGAAAAATACTAGAGCTGTAAAAATTTCCATTGATTAATCCAGAAATTACTCCAGAACTCAAAGCATTTGTTCACCACAACCTGTAATTTTGCTGACGGGCTACAGCAAAGCTCTCAGAGCCAAAAGGGTTCAGCTGAGGTGACACAGTAAATGCAGAAACACGCTGCACCGAGGCTGCATAGAATTTCAACTCACATCGTTAGCTTCAAGGATAATAACTGTGAACTCCAGGGCAAACTTTCCTTATAGAGAACTAATGAGTTTTTGCAATACCTCAGAACATCCTGTACCTGCTGTTGAGCTCTGAGTTAAACAAGCAGGAAGGAAAGTAACTGTCATCACTCCTGTCTTCTCCCGGTCCTGTGGTTATATGCTATTCTATGGTAAGTCATTTCAACTCCAGATAGCTCTTCACAATTCTGGATCAAATTGTTCCCCTCCACAAATCTAAAAAAAAAAAATAATTCAGTTGAGACATTGTAAATATTTGAATATTTTATATGCTATATATTCCTACTAGTTCATTTCAAATTCATTATGTTTGTAATAAGAATGGGAAAAATATTCAAGAGAATTATTTACTACCAAACTACAGTTTTATTAGAACCAGGAAAATAAATAACAACATGTAGCTCTCAGTAAAAACGGTTTGAAACCTTTTTGTAATTAATTTCAACCTATTACTTGTTTCTTTTCCATTGTGATTTTCATATCATAGATTAAAGTCAGTGTATCTTACCTCATATGTCAAAATAAGGTTAATTGAAATTATGGAACGCAACATTTTGACAAATGAGAGAAAAGCATATTAGTGATTTAACAAAAATGCATTCCTATTCTGAGGGAAACATCAAAACTTTGACATTTTTTGAAAAAGAAATCTGATCCCCACATTCTGTAATGACATACCTCAAGGACTGCTACGGGATATCAAATGTATATGATGCCAGGTTTCTGATACTACACAAAAACCCAAACAACCTGATCTGTACTTTCCAACTTTGCATGGGTGAAAATATACCTGCAAATTGCAATTGCCACAGCTTTGGGTTGATATTTTTCACATATAAATAAGATCCATTAAGCAAGCTGCCTCATGGCTGCAGTCCCCATGCAAGGAAGAGCTTCTTGGTTGTGTTCAGTGAGGGTTTTACCTTCACAGGATGCTAACCCATGCCAGTTAGTCTGGGGATACAGAGCTATTAACACTCCCCAGGGAGCCTGGGAGAGGGTCTCTTTTCTCCAGACCCACAACCATGTGAGACCTGCATGAATCCCACAGCTGTAGCTATTGCTGTGCACCTCAGCACTGCAGTAGGTCTCACCCCTTTCTCACCTTCCTTTCAAGTTACCTGCAGACCTCACCTTCCCCTGCTGGAGGCAACATCAGCAACTCCTGCTTGAACCTGCCTGAGTCCTGCAAAGTGCAGGCAGGGTAAACAGAGGCTGCATTAACTGCCAAGCCAGTCCTTGGAGCAAGCATATGAAGCACCTAATTCACGATAATGCATAGGACATGTCCAAGATTTCTCCTTGCAAATCTCATCCAAACTGTTCCAATGGTACACTTAAGCACCCTGGACAATTTGGGTTGTACCTACACTGCTAAAGCCTTTGGCTCCACACAGTGATGTCTGGTGGCTCAGAGTGGCTTGTGCCACATGGCCTCTCTGGATCAGACCAGCCATTTGACCGGGGTCTTCTATGCATCTCACATTGCACCTCTAGGTACAGTACAGCAACCTGAACTGTTCCAAAGCCTGACCCTGAGAACTGGCTACATTCTACATTTTCAAATCTTTTCTGCTATGAAACAGTGTGGCAGCATCCAGACTACGTATTGGGAACAGAGCCTGGCTGGTTTTCTGAACTTTGCTTAACAGTAGTTCAGGATAGCATTAGACGTCCTAAACGGAAATTGCACAGGGCACTGTCCTACTACTTTAACACTCAAGATGATCAAGGCGCAAAACCTGGACTCATCCCCTCACTGTTGGTGCAATACTTGGAGTCGTCCCCATGTTATTTAGTTTACTAACAGAAAAATAAATCTATAGCCCTGAGACAGAATTACTAATTTGTTTTCCTATATTTAATTTCAAAATGCCTGCAGTAATGCAAGTTCTGTGTCATAATCAACCAGAGTGGGTTTTATGTACTGTGATAACATCATGCATGTCTTGGGCTGGGGCTAGAGAACTTGTGAGGGTGGCCACAGGTATGTTGTGATTCTGCAGGAATACTGATATACTGGAGAAGGGGAGAAAATGGGTGAGTGAGCGAACCTGATGCATAGGTGGTATGAACTACCCATCAGAAACAGCCTCTGGACCAAACCATTGCTGATACCATATGCTGGTTTCATCACAGACTAAATATTTTGTTCACTCCCCAAAGAGAACTGAAGTGAACTAACAAGCATACAACAAGATGCCATCAGAGCCAAGACCCGCCCCCAGGAGCAAACAGGAGAGGCAACTTGTTTGCCAATACAGACTCACCTCGGAGCAATTCCAGGCTGAATTAAAATGGCAAAGAACCTGTGTCTATTCCACAGCAAACAATGGAGATTTCGGTTTCCCCTCAGAGCTTTAGGATGGTGATAGTGACATTAAAATGGTGTGTTCATCTACAGTGGCTTTGTGTGACCCTGCATGTACACTTTTGCCATGCTTCATAAAACCATTCCTAGATTACACAAGCCTAGAGAAATGCTGATTAAGCTGTACAGTAAATCTGAGCCTGAAATATGGATAATTAACCACTGCAGCAGCTGCCAATAACTGCAGGGCAAGAGCTTCTTTTAATTTTTCTTCAAAAGCAGAAGGAAGAAATGTTTATTGTGAGACTTCAGCCAGCTACAGAAGAAAAGAGAATCTAGTATTTCTTTGCCTTTGAAATAACATGACAAAAATTACCAGCACTTTCTTTGTGAGGCAGAGAACTCTAAATCAGGATTCAAAAGATAAAAAAAAAAAAAACCAAACCAACAAATAAGCGTGCTATACATATGTGTTTTAGAATAAGAAACAATAGTTTGAAGACAAGAAGAAAGAAGTTAGGAGTTGAGAGAAGAAAGAACTGTTTCTGAGGGGGAATTTCAGCTTTGGTTTCAGCAAAGGACCACTGTGGGACCCCGGGAAAGTCACATCCCAGACAGGTTCCTCATTTTCTCCATTATAGATTATTCTAAAAGCTAATGACAGCAATGCTATATAAAAGAATTACATAATATGCAAATATATACTATTCTCTAAGTGTATCAGCTATTAAATACAGAAAGAATGGAAAGCAGCAAGATTTCTCCAGGATATGCTCTCTTTGAGCCTGTAGGAATCATATGCTCAACAGCTAAGCATTCCCTTTTCTGCTTCCTTTCTTGCCATAAGACCAAAATCAAGAGGTAATTAAAAATGCCAGTGGTCTGCACTCTAGCAGTATCTTGCAATCAGAGGAGGTGGTGTGGTAGCAAAGGAGGACAGACTTTTCAAAAACAAATAGAGATACTAGTTCGACTAGCTTTTCCATAGATATATATAATTTTGTTTACCTTCTGGAGTGTATGAAATGTCAATAGGAGTTATACAGATATTGAGAATAAGAGTGAAATACCCCACTCAGTATCAGATTTGTAATTGAGGCATGCTGTAGAACACTAAACATTTTCTTCTCATGCAAAATCCTCTGATAATTACATTCAGTTATGTTAAAAATGCATATACAGGGGGGCCGAGTAGATCATGACTCGCTCATGGTGGGACTCTAAGTTGTCACTTCATATTCAGTTCTAGTGGTTAAGTGACTGAAAGATGTTAATTGTTCGGTATCCCACATGAAATGAGATGCGTGGTCTCAGGCCACTGGAGAAGTGTTTAACATTACAAGAACACCCACTCACTTGGCACTAACTGGAAACTTCATTGTCAGCCTCAGCTTATATGCAAATGCAGGGATGCAGCACACTGACCAAGAAGCTATTAGGATAATGATGGCATGTACACAAAGAGACCCTGAAAATGTAATAAGTGGATAGGAATTAAATTGCTACTGTTTATTTTATGTCTAGTTCATGAATTAATAGAAGGCTTTTTAGGTCTGGAAATCCACTATCTTTGACTAAAGGATAATTTACTTCAGAAAGAAAATGACATTTAGCAGAAAACAAAATGAGACATCAAAATGTTTACAGAGATTCAGCTCCGCGATTTGTCACAGAATTCAGTGACAAAAATCCCCTTGTGTTGACAAGGGAGTTCACTTGGGAAATTGGACCTTATGGGTCACATTTATCCTAACTTCAGCTATATAAAAAGTTGTGAATTAGTTGCAAGCTAATTACATGTGAACCCGCTATAGTCCATGGAGAAAGAAAGAGAATTAAACCACTCTGTCTATCCTTAACAAATTTTTCTCTTTATCAATTACAGAAGGAGCCCAAATAATGATTTGCTGTAGGTAGATAGGTAGTCTGAGTGCTTGGACTAGTCACATAAGTTTCCATGGCTAATGTTAGGAATAATTGATCCCGTTTCTTCTTTTCATGAAGTATTCTTCTTCAAATGGCCTTTGCTCACATTCCCTTTCATAGGATACCAGAATTGTCTTGCAGTCACACCCACTGGTGGACACTGAGCCTCACTGTGCCCCTGCCTTCAGGGACCCTAAGCATCTTGGCCATCAGGCTATAGAGGTGAGCAAGACCACTCCCATGGCAGAGCTAAGGGAAAGTTTTGGAACAGAGCTGGGCAATATTCAGCTTTTCTATTGAACTAGACAAAAGGGAAAAAAAAATTTAATTTCAAAGTTCTGTTCTATGTACACATTGCATTTTCTATAGATTCTGTAAACATTCAAAGTCCAGCTCAAAATACCTCCAGTTACAAGATAGTATCTTTCATTTCTCCTGGTCATGACCCTTCCCCCTTCTATGGTGGGATGAATTTGAGAGTCTCTGGCCAATAGTGAATATACAGGAAAAGGTGGAAAAAACAAGACATGTATAAAGTGTCTGACTTTGTCTATCCTCTCTGCTCCAGCAGCAATCAGTTTAAATATTTCCTGAGCCAGACATTGCATCTGGGTTACTTATGGATGTATTCCCATGAATGTCTCTAAACCTTGTTTAAATCCATTTATATTTTTGGCATCCACAGCATCTCATGGAAATGACCTCATAGTGCAGTTATGCAACAATACGGAAAAGTATTTCCTTCTGTTTATTTTAAACTCACTACCTGATAACTTTATTGTGTATGTGTCCTCCTGAGTTCCTGTGCTGCAAGAAATCCAACAAGGCTTCCCTGTTCTCCACCCTATTCATAAATTTATGCAACTGCCATATTCCTGTAAGTTGTCCTTTCCAAGATGAAGTGTATCCAATTTAGTCTCCTTACATATGGAAAACATTCTCCATCTCTATCAACACTGCTGCCTTTCAGTCCTATTTTATTACTACTACAATATGGTATTATTGGTAGGTGGTTCTTTTACCACAAAAGCAGCTAATACTCACAATTTTTGTCCTATTTTTACATTAGCACAGCTCAAAAACTCCATATGAATATGCTTCTCTTCAGCCAAAGTATTTACCACCTCCAGGACTGAATCCTCAGTAATTATGTATGACATACAGTAAAAGAAAATCCGTTCCTTCGTATCTCATGTGGTTACAGTTGTATTTTATTGAGGATTTTACTTATGGCTCTCTTTTCAAGTTTTTTACACAGCGTGAGAATTGTCTAATACTTTTAACATTTGAGATAGCCTAGCATGCTGCTCATTCTAGTGGCATTTCAATACTTTCCAAGGGTGTATTGACTCACCAAGATATCTTTCGGTATAAATATGGGAACAGCAACAGATGTTTATGCTAATATTTAGTATTACTATAGCATCTTTACATCTCTATTCTGCCTAAGTCCTACGTACAGCCAATTTTGTCAGGCACATCCACTGTCTCATCAACCTCTACCACTTCCTGTTGTGCCAGAAATATTTATAAGTGAATTTGTGAATTCAGAAAAGAGAGCAAAAAAAAAAATAAAAGTAAAATAAAATTAAAAAAAAGAGAGAGAGAGAAAAAGAACATATTCATGTTACTTAAAAATGAGCATTTCTCCAGAAGATATATTGCAGTGAGCAAAAGTGTACTGGCAAATGGACTAGATATGGGATTTGTATCATTTACTGGAAACCTACTAGTAAGATAATCATGAACTTCATCAAACTCACACTCCCAAGTCTTAAGGCTGACCTCACACGCTCTTTGTATCAACAGACAGATCTATCTGACTCACACTTGTTCCATACGCTCGGGAAGCGTTATGTCTTAGCAAGCCTGAGACCCTGAGGAACTATATAAACCAGTCTGTGAGCTGGAATACGTGTTCCTTTTTGATGTTTGTTGCAGATGAAAGTAGAAAGTTCATGTGGTTTGGGGGAATGCTGCTGACAGTATTTCAGACAATGAAAAAGTGATAAGAAGTTCAGGAAACTTCTCTCTCATCCTCTGATTTCTCAGGTTTTGAGTTTACAGGATGTGCCTGGTGCACCCTTTAGCGTCACTATACTTTTTTGCTAGTGATTTTTTTTTTTTTTTGAAAAGTATTTACTAAATTTCAACAAGTAAATTGCCAAGCCAAACAGGGAGATGAAATACCTTAATATTGGGAGCAGGGGGTAATTTTGTACAATAAAGATTCTTGTATCAGAACTCTGTGTTCTGGTATAATTTCTCATGACATGACCAACACTGAATAAAATGAAGTATAATAGAATAAAATAAAATAAAACCAAGAAAAAACACACATCCATGCAATTAGGACATCTTTGTTCTCAGGTTAAGTGTATTTGAATAGCAGAGACCTTTTATTCTATCATACTCAGTTGTGAGAAGAGATCTTTACACACATGTTCAACCTGGATCACATAACTTCTGCCTAATTGCCAGTCACGCACTACAGATCAGGAGTCTTGGTTGCTATCCTTGACTGCAGAATAAAATTGTGGGTTAGTAGTTAGAGATTTACTACGAAAAGCATATTCAGTCTGAGAGGCCACATGAATGATTTGTTAAGACTAAAACTTATTGCATGAGGTCCTAGGTTCTGTTCCTGAGGCAATCCATGACCTTATATTTAGAATATTTATAAAATATGATAGCAGTTCATACTTGAATGTCCCCAGCTTCGAAGGCAAGCATGTATTTATTCAGTTTAAGTGGCTAAGTGCATGAAAATAAAAGCCAGAGTCAGTAGATCTGACTAATATAAATCTGTGGCCTCCTTTTTTTGTAGCTCAAGGAGTATTCCCTTCAAGTAGGAGGGAGTAGGTAGAACAGCCTTTCTTCTTTCCTGCTGCAGTAAGCAAGGATTCCCTAAAAAAATGCTGTATTGCTCTGGTGAAAGCCCAACATCACAACACGCCCACACAGGGCAGCGCAATGCTGTACAGAGAGTCTAAACTGAATCACCCAAGTGACACGGCTATCTGAAACTAGCGCAATGTCTG
The DNA here is from genome assembly GCF_964106895.1 of Numenius arquata. Taxonomy (NCBI): domain Eukaryota; kingdom Metazoa; phylum Chordata; class Aves; order Charadriiformes; family Scolopacidae; genus Numenius; species Numenius arquata. Next base: position 47,191,646 of record NC_133584.1, on the reverse strand, counting down.
CTGCCCTCAGGATGTGCCACTCACTGGTGTGCCTTGGCTTGCTGGGGTGGCCCAGTACTCTTGTCTCATAGCGAGTTCAAATAGAGGCGGACTCCCCACACACTGCACAGAACATCCTTCTGTCCTACATTGACTTGGAAATTTCTTTTCCTTCCCATGGAAAGAAGTAACTAATTATAATACCAACAAATCTTATTGATATAAAAGTCTTTGATAAGACTTGATAAGTCTTTAAATGTAGGTGAAGAGCACATGGACAAGGAGGATATTCCAGAACTTCTCTTCCCAGAGGGGAAAGAAAAAAAATGAGACACAAATCAAGGCAAATTCTTTAAAAGAATGACAAAACTAGACAGACCCGGTTTGGGTCTACACTGCCAGTCTTAAGCACCTTAACACGGTCTTAAATTTAACATGTCTAATGAAAAGGTATTTTTCAAATAGGAGCCTACATCTCTTTATACGTAATAAAGAAAAAAAGACACCTCAGGAGACAGATTCATTTTGCCTGCCTTTAAATAGTCTTCCTTGCATATATAAGCAACTCGGGGATTCCCCTTACAAGCATCACTTTATTAGTTGACAAATTCAATGGACTGCATGCAATTACAACATGGGGATGGGTGGGGATTACTTTCCTGTATTAACCTGTCATTTACCAAACCAGGAGAAAAAAAAAATAATAATAAAATGTTAAGTTCTAGGTTTTGGGGGTTGAGGGGTTTTTTTATTATTATTTTTAAACTAAAAAATGGATGTGAAACACCTGTTAAACTGAAAAATTCTGCCATAACTTTATATGTGGTATCTCTAGTACCTCCATCACGATAAATGTGACTTTTAGTCTGAAATAAATCCACCCACAGAGGATAGATGATCTCACTTACTATGCCCAGAATCATCCCCGTCAGGACACAGGGTCGACGGAGTTTATCTGCTTTAGGACAAGTTCATTTTTACTGCATTATTTTTATCTGTTAACAAATAGAAGCATATTTTCAACTATTTGTCGTTTTCATTTGATCTCTTTTTTGCTTCATTAGTTCAGGAGTTACAGGAATTTTGAAAGTGTAGTTTTTACTTCAGAGCTTCTTTGACCTCCCATAAAGCGAGAGAAGATTGGACTTTAAATTATGTAGAATGAAGGCAAAACAGGCTAAGATTTTAATGGGTTTCTGAATCACTCAATATGTTTATAGTAATGAATATCTAATACGTTACAACATTTGCTTCTTTACATGAAATCTATGCTCATAGTCTCATTGAGTGAGTTCTATTGTTTGTTCAATGTAAAATTTATATTCTTTTAAATCCTGTTAAGATTTGAACCTAGAGGTTCAAAATGTGGAGAAATGTGGAGTGATTAAAGATTATTTAATGATTCTAAACATCTAGACTATTTTATTCTCTGTCATCACGTTAAGCCTGATGGGTTGGATACAAGACAATTTTAGTAATAACCAATTGGCAGAAAGTTGGTATGTTTGCAGAAGAGTTTTGAGATTTCTGTTTACTGAAGAGATGGTTTGACACTCTGTGTGTGTGTGCACGCACACACGTGTGTTCTAGAGAAGCTGGAACTGAGATCTTCTTCATGCTTGTGTCATCTCTCATAAAATATCTTTGCACCTTCTGTTATTTAGGGATATTCATAGATTTGAATAGTGTCTAAGCTGGCTGTTCTCACCACAGCCGAGGAAGTAAAGTCATGCACAGCACTAATTTTACATTTCTTCATTTCATCTCACTTATCTCCAGCTCCTGTTAGTGACATTAGTTGTTGCTTTTTCCATCATGTTAAATCTCAGCAGACCTTTACACACTAGTGTCATATTTTAAAACTTCAGTTAATTAATTAAAATACTTTTTCAGAGGGGAAATAAGATTGACCTTCTTAATTCTCTCTACATGGGACAGGAAACCAGAGCAAACATTTGTCAGGCTGAAATTTTCATTTGGAACCTGAAAAAAATTGTTTGTAATTAGCAGAAATGTTCTCACTCACAAGTGTTTTTTGATTAGGTATAAAATACTAATTTTTTGGAATAAAAGTCAACAGTTTCTTCTAGCATAGAGGAGTTCTGAATCTATTTCAATCAGATATGGTTTGACCAAGTAGCTTTTAAACCTCAAAAGAGTTGTGTGTGGGCTGGTTAAGGCAAAATTTGTCCTTGTTGTGTAAATCCAGATTTTTCTTCAGCTTCTATTTTTCAGAAAACTGAGTTAAATTTCCTCAGAACAGCACCCTTCAACTTTGCTTACATACAACTGAGTGCAGCTCCTGCCAAAGTCCATGAAGAGACTAAACCTGGCATACAAACAACCTGCTACTCCCTATTTTCAAGGGCATGCTGCTTTTTCAAAGTATAGCTTCTATCAAGTGCTCATTCAACCCTTTTTTTTCTCTTCAACTTAACCTTGATCCAGTCAATGCAATGTCCCAGTTCTGAATTTGCTAAGAGAGGTTGCTTACATTTTCTGAAAAAAAAGCTTTAGGCTGGGGAAATACATTCTGAGGGTATAAGAAACATAAGCTTACAGTTCAAGGGTCCAATATTTAAATTAATGATTTATCTTCATTGACACCACAGCAAAGCAGATGCTTCTTAAAGCAGTGTAGACATTAAAGATGGAGATATTTTAGAATGGGTGCTTTATTTTTTAAGGAGTGGCGCTGCTACTTTATAAAAGCAATACTGTGAAGGTGAGACTGCAGACGTAAATATTCAGTAGTAGTAGTCTTTCTCAGTACTTTCTTCACCGTCCTAGGATTAGGGTTTTTTTTTCCTCTGAAGAAATAGGACTATTATCGCCAGCATTGCAACAGGTTTGTAAATATTTTTAAAATCCCTCAGGTTTCATGAACCACTGCAGAGGTCCTCAGCAAGCTAAGGAGATTCTCAGAGAAAATAGGGTTCTCAAGTTCCCAACTTTATGGAGTTTGCTTTGAGCTTGTACATAATTTCAGGAGGGAACAAAAATGAAGACACAAAGCAATGCCCCCAAAATTTTGTCACTGGAATGAACAGCACATTAAGCATTTTAATCATTTCTACTGCTTCACCTATTTGTGCAACTACTGGTATTATTAAAGAAGTGTCCTAAATAACAAATCAAGGAACCATTGTTCAGAATTTCTGAAAAAAATGTGATTTGGCTGAAAAAATATTGAATTTCCAATCCATAAGTCATCCTGACATTTCATTGTTTTCTTGACATTACAAAGTAGTGGCGCAAAGTAGTTGGTATTTCTGTATTTCTATGCAGTGGGGATATTATATATTAAAAAATATATACACTGAAAATTATCACATTTGAATTGTCAAGAATATTATATCTTAACATTTCTGATGAAAAAAAAACTTTTAAAATTTCCCCAAGTTTTGCTTTGTTGAAATAACTCAAAAGTCTTTCACAAGTAATTTTAACATTAAAGTGCATTTTCCTATAGTTCAGGAAGCCAATGGCTACATTTTCATTAGCTGAACTATTCCTCTCACGTGCAAGCAGGTAACATGCATTTCCTATGTATCTCAGAGTGAAATTTGTTGCAAAGACTTCTGGAAAATGTAATTTCCTGGGAAGGCTGCTAATCAGGAAAAATGTGGATCAGAACGCTTACTTCTGCTGGGAATGCATGACAACAGGAACATCTAGCTTAGTGTTTTGCTGAACTGGTTTGGACAATTCAAGAATTCTGGTTCACCCTGAGTAAACAAAAATGAACAGAATATTTAATGGAAGTTTTTCCCAGTGCAAAAGTAAAAAAAAATTAAAAAAAAAAAATCAACATTTTCTAGAATATTTTGATTTTGCAGAGATTTTCTTGGAGAAAATATTCTACGGAAGACTCCAAGAACAGCTGAAATGTGGATGCAAGTATCTTGCTGCAAGCAGGCTACAGAGAGCACCACCCACTTAAAGAACAATTTATTTCAGTCCTGTTCCCACAGACCTTTTGAAACCACAACCACCTGCAACCCCAGCAAAGAGAGAGCCAAGTATGACATTGTACCAGAAGCCACAAGAGCAAGCACCTGTCCATCAGCCGTTGTTATGTTCCACTGTTACAGATCTGAACCAATCACGTACTTTAATACTTTTTTATCACCCCCAAAATGGAAATTATGCTTTTGAAAACCAGAATCTCTGAGGAGACTGAAGCTGAAGCCTCTAGGAAAACACATAGGAAACTCCCTCTTTTGTGTAGGCATTAATCTGTTTACGGGAGAAACCAGGATAGCAGGGAAGGGGAAAAGAGTTTTTCATCCTAAAAGAGCAGACTGTGACATCATTAAAGGTAGAGACTCCGTATGTTAAATGAGGGTGGTGAAGAATGGCAAAATTTGCCTCCAAAGGAGGATTTTTATATTTCTTTTCCCTTGTACTGATCGGTTTTTTCATTACACTAAATAAAATAGAAAGGGCTGACACTTACAAGTAAATCAATAAATGAACTGAAATGAATAAAAATGTCATTCATTTATTGCTTAAGATTCTCCTAACAAATAGACTTACCTTAACCTCTTTTTTGACTCTAGGGTAGACAGAACTTTGTCCTAGAATTAGTTCTACCAAAAACTGAGCTCCTCTTATCCCTTTGACAATTCACTATAATCTCTCAGAGGAACAAATTCTCATTCAATGTCATTGTAAAACATCCTTTGTCTGGAGAGAACTGTTCTAGCTACAGCATAACAAAGCACAACAAATTTTATTTTTTTCCTATCAAGCTGATCAAAATAAAATTTGCAGGTGGCAATACATTTCAATAATGAATGTTTACAGGCTCCAGAAGATATGAAATTAAGATGTGGAAAAGCAAGAAAATAGGGAAGTTTTGACAAAGTCATTTATTTCCCACTGCTACTTTTGTTTCTTACATAGCAAGTGCAGTTGTGATTCTGATGCCTATGTGAAACTGATACCATCTATGACTCAAAAGCTCTAATGAATGACTCACCAGTGCTGAGAATAGCTACCAAAGGGTCACTCTGGGACTGGAAGGTTCCTTTCAGGAAACAGAGAGAATAGAAATGTACATCAGTTCCTGCTTGACAGTAAAATACTCTGATCAGTTAAAAGGAATTTCAAATATCATTTTCATATTAAACGAATGCTATATTGTTATAAAATAATAACGGTACACACATACACACACACACACACAAAAAGCAAACATTTAACCAAACTGCTACAGAAATATTAGGAAAATGAGGGCTATGATTTTATATTTTGCTTCTAAAGATATTTTCACTTCACAAAGGACAATCTTTCATATAGAAGTAGACATATTGTGAATTTTACCATTTACATCTCATTACTCAACAAAATACTGTCTTTTATACCCAGCCAAACACCTTTTGCCTCCTGCACAGTTATTTGTATAATATATTCTCACATCAACATGATTTTCACTATAGCCGATGGAACCAAAATGTGGATGCCATAGGTTGTGGACTTGGAATTCAGTGAGGAAGAAGCTAAGCTGCTTTGTGCAAGAGTCAGTGGCACTGGAGGAAGACAGACTATATTTTCTCAGTAGATGTTCAGGATCAGATAACTGGGAAACAAAGTTCTGACTGTAGGAGATCCTGGGGCAAACAAGAAAGACAGACTGCTGCAAGAATTCAGTAAAGAGCAGGAGGAGGGGAGAAGATGTGAGGTGTTAAGTCTGGAAGACCTAGGGGTGGAAAAAAAGAGAGAAGCAAAAGGAAAACAACACAACAAAGTCACAGTTGTCTACTGCTTGGAAGCCATGGAAAAGACAAATGGGAGGGCCGTATCAGATGAAATTTCCTGTGATATATTAGGCTGTGCTTTGATTATCAAACAAAAGTGTTTTATTTGGGCCTTTCTCAGCAAAGGCTCTCAGTACATAAAGAATCTATCAGTGCTGGATGGGATTGAAGGTCAGATGAAACCATGAAAATGACTGAGTGGGAGTCAAAGAGATTAACAATCATCTGAATGAAAGGTGACACCACAAAAGATTAGGCAGAAAGATATATTATCTCTCCACAGCATGGATACAGATTCTCTAAAATAGTAGATCTTTTCCATCTCCAACACACTCTGTAGGGCCTGGTATCTCCCTATTACTCAGAACTGATACCACATCTCTGTTAGCTTCTTATTACTATTACAGCTGTGCACCTAAAGCACCTTGTTGCAATATATAATAAAGCAAAGCCTTGGCTTTAGCCTTCAGCAAATACTAATGTGTTCTTTCATTCATTGTGAGTCTGTGGCTGTAGCAGGCTGTGATCTCTGATCTCTGACGGTAAGCAAGCTCCTCTGACTAGAAGGTCTGAAAAGGCAATGACAGTGTAATAGAATTTTATGATTACATTTTGAGTATTTCCACTGTGAACAGAAGGCTCCTGACTCAGATATTTTTATCTTCTGCTTAAAGAACAATAAAAAAAAATAGGAAGGAATCAACAAGTCATGGTAGAAATAACTCAATACCTCTGCTACATTTCCTTCTGCATTATTTTCACTTGAAATTAACTTACTGAAATACAGTGAGAGTAATTTGGCAGTTCTGAAAAAGAGACCAGTACCACCCAACCTGAGTGAATGGTCGGTCTGTATTGCTAGAAAGGGGTTTTTGCTTCCTATATATCAGTGCTAAGAATGAATGAATGAACCAAAGCACAAGAAATTGAATGTGACCTTTGAAGAAATATGGGGGACAGAGAAAATTCTGCGTATTAGACGGTTCTCAGACAAAATAGCTTCCCAATCAAGGCTGATGGAAACCGGGCATCAGGAAATCTGAGCAAAGCCTGTAGGCATGTGCCCACACTGAAGCAGAGCCACAGCCACAGCACACGTAGAAATGTCTGGGCTTTGGAAGCCTTGGTTTAAGAGACTCTTGGTTTATCCATCTAACCTGACAGTGCCTTTTTATCAGGAAAGTTAAAATAAACTTTCATTTACTTCATCACAGACCTTTTTCTTAAAATGCATTCTCTTGTGTTTGTAAAGCACTTTGAGATCCTTGCTCGGCTGGCACAATATAAGCGCAAAGTGTTATTAAATCATTCAGTATAAAATGTCCTTTACCTCATTATATTTTATAGCAGTAACTTTTTATTATCATCTGATAGCAGTAAAACATGACACAGCTCATCTAGCATGCTGGGGCAAGGTCTTGACTGAAGTTGATTAGAGTTTTGTCTGAGTGAGGAGTGAATAAAAATTGAGTTAAGGACTTCAAAATTTGATTTCCTAATAAGGCATTAGGAACACATATATGAAAAACAAAAATGTCATTCTTTTAATATATAGGTTAGTAATGCTTTATGCTTGATTGACTTCTCTTAATGGGGATATGAGCTCTCCTAAATTTCAAATAATTCTATTTTTTCACATATTTATTGCTGTTGCTAACTCTGACTCTCTGAACTCCGTTTCTATATGCCTCCCTCATGCTGCCTTTTTAATGGGAGAGACATAATTATTTTTATTATATAGTGAAAGTCTTTTGTACGAATAATGAGGATGGTGAGTATCATTATTGGCCCATTAAACGGAAAATACATGAATATGTGATAAAAACAATTCTACAAAGAGAAGATTACTTGTTTCATGAGGATAAGGACATCTCCTTGTACTTTTCACCATTTGTGTCATTAAGCCCTCAAGAATTGACCTGCCATTTTATCCTGTGACACAATAGCTCTGGAGGAGTTAACGAACAGAACAAATATTGGAAGATGAATGAGAAGAGACCTGCACAATACAATTGCCATATGCTGGGTAGGAAATTGGTGACCTGGGCATCTCTTCCAGACCTCTACACATAGCTAGGAATGTCACCAGATTGGGAATGTAAGATAAAGCAGGTTCCCTCCCAATCCTCTTTCACATGCTGTTCTTTCTTTTTTTCCAGCCTTCACATAAATAAATTTTGCTTACTCTGTTGTAATGTTATATTATTTAAATCACTTCTCAGCCTTTTGCCTCCACAACAATACTCAGAATTAGTGCCAAAGGCTTCCTTGACTTCCACCATGCTCCTGAGTGCATCTTTCAACCATGAGTGTTTCCCCCAAATACTGCTTAATGCTTTTTTAGCATCCATCACTCTTTCTGTGGTACTGGAATTATATGACTTAGATATGTAATGTACCAACACAATTAAATTAAAATAAATTCTTTATGCAATGAATTGCCTTTTGGCCTCACTTCCCAGCAATAATTATTAGTTTTATAAACACCTCGTAGAGATACTTTGAGAAAAAAAAAAGAAGGAAAGAAGGAAAAAGAAAAGGGGAAAAGCATCACCACAGTGGTTTCTACTGAAACTCAAACCATATGGAAATCCCCTGTGTAGGACCAAAAGAGAGAACGTAGGCCAAAGGGAGTAGAGAGATACTAGTCACTGCAGAGGTGGGGGAAATTGCTGCAGAAAGGGGACATAATGAAAGCTAATGGACAACTATATTGCAGAGAAGGCTGATGGGAGCTGCAGAGTGGCACCTGGGGAGAGGAGGTTCTTGGTTATTGGTCTTTTCCAGAGGTCACAGCAACATCAGTGTAAACAGTCTGTGTGTTGCAGGCATTGTGTAAATAGCCCTACCCAAGACCAGGCACGCTGTTCTTTTAGCCAAGTGTCCCCAGTATCAGCCCAGCAATGGGATGCTGTGGTACATGAGGATAAAGCACCCATGCTGGCTGAACAGAAGCATTAATCATGGGGCTCCCAAATTGCACTATGAGACAAGCTTGCCTTCTGTTTCAAAATTATATTCATGACAACAAATCTGTTAAACTCCTCCGCTGACATGTTTTACTTTCTCAGGACGGGAACACTGTGAAGGTTGCTTGTTGGCTCGGTTTCAACTTCCATGACAGAATTCAAGCAGTGACCTAACCTACCTCTTGCTTTACAGGAAACAACATGGTGAGTCAAACTAGCTTCAGCTATAGGAACTTAGGGATAAAGTGACCAGCGATATATAAGAAAATAATATATGTTCTGTTTATGAAAGACTATTCACCTCCAAGCCAAAGTTGAAGAGCTGTGCATCTTTAAGGGAAGGAAGTTTCCTTCATGAACTGGACCTCTGCTTCCAAGGAAGAAGATGGACTTGCTGTAGAAGCTACGGAGTTCTACTGCTTGTGTTTCCTCCAGGGGCACCTTACAGCCAGAGCCAGCAAAATAAAATGGCTTAAGTCACTAGTAATAGGTAAGAAACCTTTTCATCATACAGCTAATTTGAATACTCCTCAGTTCAGGATTGGGAAAAAATGGGACTTTTATCAAGTGATGGCTTGCTTATGAACTGTACTAGACTTTAGTTACTGAGTTAATGCTCCAAAGACACTTGGTGCACATAGGCAGTCTTCTCAACTCACCAAGGAGACAGGAAAGTTAACTAGGTGAAGAGACAAATAATCTTCCACAATTTAATGTCGAGGTCAAAGGAAGGGATTCTACAATATTCATGCTGTGCCTATTCACTAGTTAAAGGGTGAATTGCATTTGTCAGGTCAGTCGATAATGCACTTGTGACCAACAGCAGATTTAACAACTTCTTTCCTCCTCACCCTGAAAGACCTCCTGTCTGTCCTTGTGAAACTCTCTGGACCACAAGAATGATTTTTTCTGTGCTCCGACCAGGGCTGAAGGATATTCAGCCTGTAGGAGTAAGAGGGGCACACCGCCTCCTGCAGATAAAAACGGCAGAGCTGCAAGAAGGTGGAGGAAAGGAAAGGGATTTGTATGGAAAAATCACCCCTGCCCTATAAGTGCTAAGCACGTTTCCATATCTCTGAAACCCTTGTCTCTCAGGTCTTATACTCTTCTCTTCTGCCACCTGACCCCAGGGCAAGACTTAATTCGAGTAATGGGGGTGGAAAAAACAGGCCTAGATCCATGCTGCTTCTTATTTTCCTCTACTCATCAAACACGATGTCTACGCATGAGTTAGGCACTCAGTCAGCAGAGTTAGATTACACTCCACTCACACAATTTACAGTTTTGTTTCTATGAAAATATAAATTGTTTGTGTCCCCTTAGTCTTTTAATATATTTTTTGGCATTAATTGATAAAAACATCCAGGCAATCTTCCCTAATACCTAGTTTCCAGCGCAAAATCATACTTTTACGCATCAACACGCAACAGCTCAAATGCTGTCCAGTTTCCCAGTATTAATCGGGTGACAGACAGGTATCACTACCAGACGGTGCTTCAGCACTCTGGAACCCCCTGCTCAAGGGTACTTAGACTGGCAGCACACACTCCAGGCTTGTATCTCAGGTGTATGGGCATGGGATGGGTAAAATGAGATTCGTTACTTAACAGTTTAGCAGTTTGATGTCTTTTAAACTTTTCTATTATATAACATTAGTCCTTTTTGTACATCTGTTATGCTTTTCCCAAGGGAGTAAAGCAGGGCAGACACCAGATTGTCTACTTAATGGGAAATAGAATGATTTCACCTTCTCCCCCTCATCAAAAGAAACAAGAGCAAAAACAAAGTGGAGGAAAAAAAGGAAAATTAAGAAGCAGGACATTTAAATCACTTTAACTGTTTTGTTTGAAAAAAATAATGACATTTCGCTTTATTTTCAGTCTATTTAAATGTTAAGAACATTTTAGCAGAAAAAATTAATTTGATTTTCAAAAAACATTTTTTAATGGACATAATAAACATTTACTTCCAAGTGTGTCAAAATAAGATAGTTTTCTTATGGTCCCCAAAGCACCTCTTTTAATGTGAAGCCGAAAAATTCAGCTTAGAAGAAATCACAGAGCAAAAATTATTTCTACTTTTACACTGAGAAAGATTTATAGTAACATTCAACAGAGTAATAAAAAGGAAAAAACCCACAAAATTCTTAGTGGAGCTTTAAAATTAAATTATTTATCCCTGGTTTTTATGCAGGTAGCGCTCAGAAGTCCCTATTTTCACTAGGTCATTTTGTGATAAACCTATGTGGAAAACCTATAGGAAAAATCCCATACCTGCAATGTATATATATTTGAAAAAAGTAGTGAGATGGCACTGATAATAATCTGCCCATGGCATCAACCTATTTTTATACCCCTTCAAATACTAAAATAGGATAATAAAAATTAAATATGACCCTTCAAATACTAAAATAGGATAATAAAAATGACTCTTCCCTACTCCTCTGGAGTCTATGATCTAGAAGATGGAAATGGTTTCAAGCACATGAAGACTGAAATCAAACTGTTTAAAAAGCTGGTAAAAGTTTAAAAAACTGGTAACTTTGGAGCCTACACATGCTACCCTGTAGTTATCCTTTTACTTCGAGATAAAAGGTTCCTTTTTTTTCTTAGCTAACATTAAAATTGAAATTTTTTTCTCTTTTTGGGATAAGGAAATTACATATAGAACCAGAGGAGCACAGAGCAATCACATGGGCAACTGTGCCCCACAATGAAACTATATGTGTTCCTGAAGGAAATTAAGTTAGCCAAAGCCTATCTGAGTTACCCAGCTAATTATCCTTCCTTTTCTAAAGAGGAAGGATGGGTTCTATCCATAATTAAGTCAGGTTATGGGAATTTGGCTGACATTATCTACAACATATATTTCATAACATTCTATCATGGGTAGAAAGTAATTTATTACAAAACTCTCTGTAAAGCAGTACTTGAGCAGAATATGTAGTTTCATGGGGAGTCACGGTGCAGCAGATTTTGTGGTGCCTTTCTGCACAAGTCACCTTTCTAATAGAATATGTCTGGGTATAACCACTAGTTGCTATGATGGCATATTGCTTCTCTGATCCAAGAATGTGAATGTCATGGTTAAAAGTGCAATGTTAATACTCCAGAAACCACATATAGGTCAGCTTTCCCAGCTTTTCAGTATTGTAGGGAAAAGATAAGATGTTGATAGCTCTACCTTAAAACAAGATGCACCAAGTCTGCCAGGACAAGACATTCATAACATTCACACACTATAATGAGGAAAAGTGATGAGAAACAGGAAAAGACCTGCGAACCAAGTGGCCAAACCTCACCAGAACCACACCTGATTGCATGTAACTATTGAAAGTAGTATACTACAGCATAACCAGAGTCCACTTGGGCATAAGGATAGGGGATACAGACCCTGTGGTAGCTGCTGTGTGATGGGAGAGAAGACAGCACAGTTCAATTCTGGGATCCCATTTCAGCTTTAAATTTATTTTCCTGCCTTGACACAGGTTTTCTAGGGAACTAGAGTCATGCCACCATTTAAGGTGCACTCCTCTAAGAAGGTGACATGGCTGAAAACCCAGCTGAAGAGCCTCTACACCAATGCACACAGAATGGGCAACAAACAGGAGGAAGTGAAAGCCACCATGTAGCTAGAAAGCTGGGATTTAGATGCCATTACTGAAACTTGGTGGGGAGAATCCCATGACTGGAGTGCAGCTATCCATGGCTACAGGCTCTTCAGAAGGGACAGGTGAGGAAGGAGAGGCAGAGGCATTGCCCTCTACATCAAGAAATGGACAGAGTGAGAACTGTTTCTGAAGTAAAGCCACAAGCAGATTGAAAGTCTATAGGTAAGAATTAAAGACCAAGGCAACAAAGGTGCCTACTACAGGCCACCTGATCAAGGGCAGCCTACTGAGAAAGCCTTCTTACTCCAGCTACAGGAGTCATTGCACTCGCAGGCTCTTGTTCTTCTGGGGGACTTCTACCACCCTGACACCTGCTGGAAAAGTAGCACAGTGAGCTGTAGGCAATCCAGGAGACTCCTGGAGTGCATTGAAGATAACTTCTTAAGCCAGGTAATAAACAGTCCCATCAGAGTGGATGCGATAGTGGACCTGATGGTCACCATCACAAGTGAAGTCAAGATTGGAGGCAGCCTGGGCTGCAGTGATCACGCACTGGTAGAATTCAGTCCTGAGGGATATGAGTCAGGTGAAGAGTAAAGCCAGGATCCTGAATTTTAGGAAAACAAAATTCCAGCTCTTCAAGGAGTTAGTCAATAGGACCCCCTGGGAAACTACCCTCACAGATGAGGGAGCAGAACAGAGCTGGCAGATCTTTAAGGACACTTTCTGTAGAGCGCAAGAGCTCTAAATCCCCAGATGTAAGAAATCAGGAAAGGAAGGCAAGAGACTGGCATGGCTGAGTTGACACTTGCTGGTGAAACTAAAGGGCAAGAAGGAAATGCACAGGTAGTGGAAGCAGGGACAGGTATCCTGTGAAGAGTACAGGGATGCTGCCTGGACAAACTTTTCAGTAGAACCTGTTGTAACAGGACAAGGGGTAATGGCTTTAAACTAAAAGAAGGGACATTTACACATTACACCTTAGATATAAGGAAGAAATTTTTTACCATGAGGGTGGTGAAACAGTGGAAGAAGTTGCCCACAGAGGTGGTAGATGCCCCATCCCTGGAAACATTCAAGGTCAGGTTGGACGGGGCTCTGAGCAACCTGATCTGGTTGAAGATGTCCCTGCTCATTGGAGGGGGGTTGTACTAGATGACCTTTAAAGGTCTCTTCCAACCCAAACTATTCTATGATTCTGTGATTTGTTCCTCTAATCCTTCTCTGACACCTACGTATGTGCACCACTGTTAAATGAGGGAAGGTATTGACCTATCTCACAGGGATTTTGAGAGGATAAAAACGTTAGACGTTATAACAAGTAACATATACAAACAAGTAACTGATAGTGGCGGAGGGGAAGGCAAATACACACTGTAAATAAATGTCCAAAATGTGGGAAAAACTTAGAAAATACCTCTTTTTTTTCTCTTTGATGCAAAAGCTCATATTAAAAATAGCTGCAACAAAACTAAAATAAAACTCCAGTCAGCGTAAAATTTTAAATTCTGCCTTTGCATGCTATAGAAACAACACTGCTGTAATAAATACTTAGACTTCAGGACCAGAATTCAGGAGATGTAAGACCAGATTCCTGGCAGGCATACTTTATTTAGTACAGATGATTTTAACACTCCAAAATTAATATCCTTTCACAAGTCAAAGATTTGGTGACTGGTTTTTGATTCTTTTTTATTCCTTGCCTTTCGTTCCATAACCCCAAGGAGATTATGCTTCCCTCATTCATATATTTGGCATAATAATATTTGTCCCTTCTAAAATTACTTTACCTCCAGGATACAAGGTGCTCTTGTTTATATCCTTTGCCATTTAAATTATTATTAATTTCCCTGTGCCAGGTTTAGCCTTCCAAAAATATAATATTTTTTGAGGGGCATAAAGACAGCCCCCTAACTGGTGTTCTGTCTAATCTGACTGCCAAAGCAAGGACTGTACTAGCAGACATCTGATGCCATCTATAGCTGGCAGAGTGGCAGCTTTTTTCTGTTCGTTGAGAGCACAGTCCCCACTGGGATCAATTTACTTTTTCATTCACACCACACAAAAGAATGTGTCGATAGCGCTGGAGGTGACGTCAGTGCAGTCAGCTGCAGAGAGCCATGGAGAGTGCAAGTGCTGCAAACGAGAATAGCCATTGATAACACGCTCTTCAGATGAAAACCTTTCTATTGGAAACCAATGGTCACATTTATTAAAGCTTCATTTTAAAATGTAGCCAACAATGAACCAAAACAACCAAACAAACCAGAGCAGAAAATGCATAATGGTAATTTTATCCTGAAATAATTTAAAGAACATTGAGCATCAGAAAATCTCCTATTTCTAAGGAATGATTCTTTTGTGTAAGTATCCTAGTGATATAATACACACCAATTTTGGTGCATAATTCATTATCTAGGGAACAAACTGCTGCTGCTAGGGGACATACTGAGCGCTCTGTCTCACCCACAGAGCAATGCAGCTTCTGGCTGTGAAGTGAGAGAAAAATGTAGGTTTTTGCTAAAAAAAAAAATCAAAAAATACTTTTTTTCCTGAGTATCCAGCATCATTAGTTAAGTAGCGTTTATAAGATCTTTCATTGTGCAACATTTTTGAAGTCTTTTTAATATAGAAAATGAGACATCATTGTGGCTCTAATAATGTTATTGTCACAACCCACAAAATTTTATCAATGCATTCAGATGTTACTTTAGAGAAGGTACTAATACTTTGCCTCAGACAAGAGCCACATCTTAGATTTATTTTAGTAATCAATATTTCATCTAAATTTAGAGATTGCTAAGGCTGTTTTGCCAAAGCAAATCTTAAAGAGTGCATAAGTAATCCCTTTCCACTTCACTCATGACACTCAGGTGCTTTAAGGGAGGTGAGCATTTAAGCATGCTGATGAGCCGTAAGCTAAGCATAAGAAGGTGCTTGCAATGGGGAATCTCTTAATTGACCTCAATGCCCTGAAAACCAAAGCCTAAAAGGTAAAAATTCAGAGCAGCAAGCTGCACCTAGCCTGCAATGGAAGTGTTACGACAGCACACAGAGGGTTATCAGACCAGCTACAATTTAGCTGGCTCAGTATTAATAGCAGTGAAGTTACAGTGTCTGCATAGACAAGCTTCCTAATCGGATGCCCCACTCCTCCAATGGCCTCGTTCAGCCAACACTGAAGCCAGCAACACTGCAGCTTCCCTGGTAATGACACGTGCTGGCGACACTGAAGTGAGCCCTACATCGTACTGCCTGAACGCCGTGCAGAAATAACCTTAGGGACTGATGTCTTTTATGTAGCTATGAAACAGAACAAGCTTGCTCTGCTGTCTTCCCTCTCATGTATCCTGAGAGGACCAGCTCTCAGCGCAGAGCTGAGTCTCTGTGTTTATTTGAGTCTTTGTCTCAGTGCTGACATTTTCTATGAGCAAGCTGATTTGAACCAACTGGGAGGGGCAGCAATGAAGAAAAGGAAGCCAAAACCATGTTGGTTGGAAGAAGACTGAGTAAATAAGTACTTTTTTTTTTTTTTTTTTTAAATAGGGAATAACTGGAATGACTACAAGCCCATTAAACTGCACAAAAGGCATTTTATTGACATCATTAAGGTTTGGTTCAGGAACAAAATGAGTAAAGTCTGATCCAGCAATCTCTAAAATGAACGGAAAAATCCTCATCACTTTCAGCTGAGGCTAAATCAATCTGCAGACTAAATCACTTGGGCTAATTTAAAGTTTGGGGGAAAATAATGAAGACTAGCCAACAGAGGCTGGTAGACTATTGGCTTGTTTGGGGTTCATTTACTTCTTGGTCTAGAGACTTCTCTGCAGTGTCTTTAAGGACCTTAAGAGATTCCAGATTTCTCAGAGGAGTCAGAGGTTAATCAGATCCTCAGGTTCTTTCAGGAAAAGCCTGAAGCTGAGGGAGGGAGGAATTAAGATGCTTAGCAAGAAGCTGCTCCTTATACAGGGTTTCTGACTTACGTACAGTGGCTGTAAGTTCAAATATGGCTTTTCTTCTGTGCATACTTACAGGCAATTCTGCCTGGAATATAACTGTAGAGAATTCCATTTTGCTTTAGTTAGTGAAACAGGGAAAGTCAGCAGAGGCTTTGCAATGCAATGTTTCTTTCCCTCTCCGGGCACAGAAGAGGGTGGTAGATCGTAACCCTGGATTTGTGGTTTCACTTGGGCTGACAGGTTGTACTGCAAGGATATTCCCATTTTAAAGACAGATTGCCATTTTCTGTTTGAGGAAGAAGCTTTGTATTTATTGTCTTACAGATTCAAGGTATTGTGAATTATCACCACCCAAATTTTAACAGTTCAGTTATATTTTATACTATATAATTTCATTGGCTTATTCATACATGTGAAAATACTATTAACTTACATGTAAAACATGTATGGTTTTTATATATATTATATACACACACATGTATATATTAAAAATCTGTGTGTAAACACACCAGGGAGAGAAGTCTATATACATTTAATTTAGGGATGATTCCTGCTAAATAGCAATCATGGAGGTGATCTTTCTGTCACTGCACGTTGCCTGAACATATATCTGGATTTGCTTTTGTGGATAAGTATCTGAGAGAGATAAATATATATGTATGTTTTATGTGTATGTTATGAACATATGCAATGTGTATATATACTGTAGAAGGTGTACAGCTTATATTAGGGAGAGACCATATGAAAGAAAAACCTGTCACAGCTTTTTGACAGGCTGCAACGCATTTCGATTAGCATATGTATTCAAAGTACTGGTGTATAGCACAGTCATAACTGGTTGGAGTAAGTCAGCCAGCCAGAGCCCAGTGGCAGCTGGACAATTTAAAAGCGCAGTGTCCTAGCAGGATGAAAAGGTATTTTGGTTGTAGCAGCCTCAGGACCAGGCTGCTGCAGTGGGCAAGTGCTGCTTGGGCGTTAGGCTGTGTAAGGGGAGCACAGGTTGGGGCTGGACAGCAGCTCGGGAGAGTCTGTGGCTGTAACACTGGTTTCCTGGAAAACAAACACAGGACGACAAAGAGAGAGCAGAGGCGGCAGTAAAATCAATGGGCTGTGTTAGTAGGGTAAGTGATAATGGAAACAATACCCGAATTCAACCACAGTGAATCAGAAATCCAGCCTTTATATAAGGTAAATGTAGTGTCTTGGAGAGGGTCTCCTTGGAGCTTCTCTCAGCCCCCCCAGGCAATGCTGAATGCATTCTTATTAGCTAGTGATTTTGCAGCCCTGCCAGCAGTTTATTTTGTTTTAATAACACCTGGATCTCTACATGTGAGAATCCCTGAACAGCAGCAATCACCTTGCAGTTCTTCACAGCCCACCCTTCCTGATGCTCTTGGTAGAGACTTGCTTTTCACAGCTGATGCCCTTTGAGGGAAAGAATCTAGCTGATTTTTTTTATATTTTTCTCTTTTCTTGAGAAAAGGCATACCTGCAGACTTAGCACAGATTTGCTTCTCTATCTTGGATCCATTGCTGCTAGAGGAAGTCCAGTGACATGACTGGAAAAACTTCTTGTATTCTCTGGGCTTTAAAAGTACAAAAATACTAAGTAATGCTATGCTGTAAAAATTATGTCTACGAAGTTACAGAAAACTGCTGTACCACCCCTGTCCTGTTATGAAAAATGCAGTGAATAGGCATCTCCTGCTGCTTTTGCTGACACAGGAACGGTCCAAATTACTTTGGGGCCAGAGACTGAACCTGCAGAGAGTAGGAAAAAATTACTGTAATTTAGACATGTGAGTATTTAGTTTCCAGAAGCAATCAGGTGCTTAAACACTTAAATAACTGCAGCTTCATTTGCAGCTAATTACAAGCTTAGAGAAAGACCCTGGTAAGGAATGGCTGAAGACTGGATCCTAATTTGTACTTGCTCCCAGAAAGAATTTTTTGAATGCAAACGAAAGACTTCAAAGGCCCAGTGCATGAAGCAGATTACTTCTATATAGGACCCTGCTTATCAGGGTCCCAAAACATTTTCTATTGATTATTTTGTGGTAAGACTCAGGATCCCACAGTGTTATAAAAATTAAAAACTGTAGCATGGGGCTTAGACTTCAAACAGGACAAGCTGTCATGAGTTAGTTTCCTATACAATGACAGAAAGAAGAAAGATGGAAAAGAGTGATACAGATGAAACTGTAGAGTTACTCAAGTCACCTAGATCTTTGCCTAGTGATTTTCAGTTCAGAAGAAAAAAATTCTTAATCCCTGTTCACAACTTGCTGCTATTTGCAAATACTTCTTATAAGAAAGGAAAGTCACACGCCAGCTGCTAAGTTATGGCAGCTACGTGTCTCCCATTTACAATATATATATAATCCAACATGTATTTTTATTGCAACTGGCAGTAAACATGGACAAAGCTGCATGTCATTTGTCAAACATTAGCTCTAAGAGATGTGCCAGAGCTTGTACTGGTGCATCAGGAATGCTGGAACCATGTCCTTCCCATGGGCCTGTCTATGATGGCCAACAGAGTATCTCGATGTCATTGATTTTTATGTTACAACGTTGCTTTTTGCTCCAAATTTTTTCAAGGAAGCTGCAGATTTTTGAACTAAAGCACGTTAAGCCATTGAGAGAATACGCTGATGAGGAAAGGAAGATTTTTGGTAGGTTTGGTTTTGTTTTGTTTTTTTTCCCCCCCAAAATGGGGAAGTGGTTAGAAAACTTGGCGCTATGAAAGCAGGTTAGACTATTGCTGCTAGAGAAAATGCATTCCCTCTCTCTTTTGGGCATCAGTCCAACACCCATTGAAATCAATGGGAATGATTTCATTGACTCAATTTCTGCTACACAAGGCCCTGTGTACTACACAAGAACAGGCATAGTTTTAAAAACAGAGGAAGGTCAGATTGAACTTTTTCCTCCTCAGTCCTTTGTAGCAACCAGCAGTCCCTCCCCCCATGCCAAAACCAGCTCCTGCCTATATCAAAGAAGATTACTTTGATATTTTGTTTAAAAAGAGACACAAAATTACCATTATCCATATTACCATTTCAGATATTATTGATCTTACTCATTGATATTATATGAAATCACTCTCCCAGACCTCATACTATTTCTGGAGATTGCCTAAGAATGTTCGCAGCTGTCGTGAGGTGGGTTACATTCACTTCACATTTTAAACCTTGTGCTCAACCACAAAATTATGAAGCTTAGTATTTTTCAGATGACAGCTGAGATTCTGGAGTATGGTTACACAGAAACATAAATTATAACTGAACAAAGCAGAAACAGTAGTTCACTTTGCAAATATTTTAACTTGTAGGGTGAGCATCTGTCAGGCTGCTGCTGGGGAAGGAAGTCAGGAGTGATAAGGATATTTTACCCCTTTTCCTCCTTCTATTAGTAACAGCAGGTGCAGCACATTTTTCAGAGATTTCTGGACATCTGAAACATTCAGGCAAATGACCACTGCATATTTGAACAAATCTCTTTGATGTTCGTTCCAGAGTAGACCTAAAAATGATGTGCCAGAGCTTGGAACGATGCAGCTGGAACCATGCCCCATCTGCAGACTTCTCTATTACAACATGTACAGCATCCTTATGTCATGGATGGAGGTTACACTGGATTCATTGCATATTTGTTGTCATATTTTTGTCTGAAATTTTCATATGATTTAGGGATCCATAAGCAAAGCATGCAAAAAAATCACATAAAGCTGGTTTCAAAGCAAGGCAATACACTTACAGGTGGTGGCTGAGCAACTAGAAGCAGCTGCATGTTGACTGTACCCCGTACTAGAGGCATTTGATGTTGGCATTGGCAGCAAAGGCTCTTTGCACTATCAGCAGAGACACATTAGTCCGGACATTGCCAATGGCTTCATTCCTTAGGGATGAGCAAAAGAAGCTTCACCATTTCTTATACTAGGAAAGAAGTTGAATTCAAACAGACCAACTATGAATGAGACATAGTCTTTGAAATTTTTCATCATCAAGACCTTAAAAGAGGCTGAGACTGGCCAGTGGACTCAGACTGACATGATTACACTGGAAAAAAGAAAGAAAAATGCTAGAGATGCCGAGCACTGTACCTATGGCACAATGAACATCGCCAGGTTAAGGAAAATATCTTCAAGCAATTCATTATTAACAATGATAATAATGGTAATTCAGGTACATATATTATAGTTTTATGCTGAAATTAAAATTTAATGAAACTACATCACATTTTATGCAGGTAAATACTGCTAATTAATATAGACTGTACATTAACTTCCTGTGTAATTACTTAATCTCAATCTCATCTCCAGAATGTGTATTTTTAGAATCTGGATGCACTAACTATATTGTAATTATATACTGTAATGACTTTAAAATTATATACTTAGTAACAACATGTGCCTATAACAAATTCCATAATTAAAATATTTTAAGTACAGGACTGAATTTCTCACATAAGAACTCTGGACTTCAGTACCTGATGCAGGTAATTTGAAAAAGCCAAGAGCAGTAAATATGGAATTTCTGAATTTCTAAGATGGGTTCTCACATTTAGATTATTACATAATGTATATAATTTAGATTATTATGTAATTATGTAACTCAGGTTATATTTATTAACTTAATGACTGGCCTAATCTTTAAAAAATATTGAAAATCAGCTATTCATTCTCACTTCATCTAGAGATGCAGCCTACAAAATATAAAGGTTTTTTATTGTACAAAAATAACAAATTACATTATAGATTAAGTGTCAGTGCACTGTAAATGTTAAGCAAAGCATAAAATTGAGATCCAGAGGTCAATATTGTTGATATCGTCTATATTATAAATTTATGAAACTGTATTTGAAAGTTTGTATCCTTATTTCTCCAGGCTTGCTTGAAGTATCCAGCTTGGATTTTACTGTTCTATTCTATAAATGCTATGAGTATATTTTATCTTTTTTTGTAAGAAAAAAAAAAATCAGTAAGAAAAAGATCAATGTCCCATAGAGGCTATAGTAAAGATATAGCCCAAAGATCTTTCTACTCAGAAATTCTTCTCTTCTGCTTTCATAAAATTTGTAATTGCTGCCTAAAATTGGTCCATGTAAGGATACAACTGATAGGTACTGTCTTGTGATGTGCTGGGAATTGAAGGAAGGATAAGGTTTTAAGCCTTTCACAACTTAGAAGCAGAACACTAGTTGGTGTTTTCCAGACATTCCTCACTAAAAACAACTTATCTTCTTTCACCTCCTCCTTCTGTAAAAACTTGCAGTAGACACTGGGATCCAAACTGACTTGTCTTTAAATGAGCCCATTAACAACTACCAGGGCTGAATTTTGGTTTCAGGCTATTTGCATGCAAAATCTTACAAAGTTATTTCCCTTAAAGGTTTAAGTTCAGAAACATTAATGTGCAGCCTTTTACACAAAGCTCATCTCACTTGCACACAGCCTGCCAGATATGTATGTTTGCAAGCCTGCTGGGCGTTTGTAGAGGTAGCTATATTACCCTGAACATCAAAACACTGCAGAGAGGCCAGGTCAGTGGGAAACACAGTGGGAACCCCTGTACAAATATATTCACAGGATAATCCCTTCTTCAAAAATTTCAACAGACAGTTAAAGTCTGGAAACTACATATACAAAATATTTTTTTACATTTTATACCTTTTTATGGCAATTTGCAAAACACTTACATAACTCAGTGGCTGTACTTTGAAAATCCAGTATGAGCTTTTCAATAAGACAGACAACTTCACCTGACCTGCCTTGAGATGAGCTGAACACTCCATTGACTGCCCTCGTTTTTCTCCCTTGCCTATGAGTGACTCATTCAAACATAGCTATCTAACATTCAGATGTCTCACAAAGGACAGATAAATTCCACAGTTCATCTATTTAATGCAAGCAGCTGTATTCAAATGGTACTTTTCCTGGCTGACCAAATTAGCCCATTATCAAACGACACGAAGTCTACACAGTTTATCAGCTGCAAGTATTTTAACAGAGAAAAACCCCTGAGCTTTGACAAGTTAATATTGTGAGTGAAGAAACAGGTGTCTTAGTTTTACATGCCAAGTACTGAAACACATAAGAATGTGGAGCTTTAACAGACAGCATTATATAAAGCAATTATTTGAATCTTCCAGTGTTGCAAGATCTGTGAAGGTGCTGTAACGTACTCCAGAAGTCTATCCACATGTGTCCGCTCCGCAGAGTATGCTGTCCTGGTGTTCTTGATTAAAAAGATAAATAAGCCAGTTTTTGTGAATCAAAAACTATCCCCTAGTGGCAGGGTGCCTTGGGTACAACCCGGAGAGACTTCTGTGCTGCAAACAATTACATCTGTCATTATCTTTATGCATCAGAATAGCCGCACTTAACAGTTCTACTCAAGTAGGTTAAGCTTCATGTGTAAGCGGTTGCAGAATTGGGAACTTTACATTTTGCTTCTTGATCTAGGAACTGCCTATTCAATTCACATAGAACTGAGTCAGCAGTCAATGAAATGAGTGTTTAAATTCTGCTGTCACTGAAAGCTTGGCAGCCCAAGGGATGCTGATAACAGAGTTTCAGTCCAAGCACTCTGGCCAAATCTACTGAAGTTTTTCAGCCTGTGCTATCTATCTTTTCCAGCTCCCTACTCAGTGCCATTGCATCTGACTGGCTAACAATCCTTATTGCATTTACCCTGACAGCATGCCTCAGTGGCTGGGGATATGCTTGTATTCTACTTTACAGAGGAGGACAAAGGCAGATGAATTAAAGAATTTAGGCATCTAACTCTGCTTCTTCAAATTGTCACAGAGAAAAATGCACAAAATGGGTTCTGAAGAGATCTCAGAGGTTACCTAACCTATGCTGCTGTCCTAAACCAACATCAGTCATACTTCAGCCATTCTTATCTGATAGTTCTTTAACCTGTTTCTCAAAAACCTCCTTTATTTGAAAATCCACAGACTACCATGACAATTCCAGGGCATCATTATCTCCTGTGTAGAAAGGTTTCCCAATATCTGACCTAAATCTTTCTGCTATTTTAAGATCTGTCATATCCCCTGTAGAAATAGAGAACAGTTTATTGTCTGATTCTTTGTAGCAGTCCCTTATGTCTTTAAAGGCTCCCCTCCAGACTCTATTTTCTGAGTAGACATTTCCCCGTCTCTTTGGACATCACACTTTCTACTTTCCTGCCGATCCTCTCTCAAGGATGGCAGAACTCAGAGGTGGATGGCCCAGGTCCCAAGCTGGTTAACTAGATTTTTCCTTTCAATTTAAATATTACAGTATCCCATGTATTTTAATGAGCTCCTTACATACCTGTTAGGCAGGTATTTACATGCTCCACTGTATCAGATCAAAGTGATCAAGTTCTTGTAGAATTATGTCTTGAGTGAGAAACTGAAGTCAGAACTTGCCACAATAACAGCAAGAAAATTGAGATGAACTATATAATCATGTAGAAAGATAAGTTAACTGCTAATAGGATATTAATAATAGTTCAGTATATCAATATCTTCAAAATCAGTCAGGCAATCTTCTCTTGAAGAAGAAGGTATTCAAGAGAATAAGATTCTGGACCTATATTGTCATGCAGTTACCACAAAACCTTATACAGTCATTTGACGGAGAGATTCCCTAGAAAACATGAACTCAACAGTGGTGGAGAGGCTTGAATGCTACATGAGAAATGCATTGCCTCTTAATTTTAAAGAAAACTGCACTCAATTATATAATGGATACTTTAACTAGAAATTGCTAGAGAAGACTGCTGCCAAGAAAGAATTATATTACAATACTGCACATAGCATCTATTCTGGAAAGTATGATATAAAATTTAACAGTTAAAAAAGAATCCGTATGTGACTGGTATTTTCAGAGGGTAGAGGTGCTAAGAGCAGTGCTTCCCAAAACCCATCTCAAATGCATTATTCAGGACCTGTCCTTGATAATGTCTCTTCCCAGCACAAGAAAATTGTTGCAGGTATGTATTATAACTTGCAGCACAGAGTAATTGCAAGTTTGGAACTGCAACTGCTCCCAAGGCCGTCTTAGTGGTCATAGGTACTTCTCTGGAAGGGCCAGGTGTATTATTTATACATGTGATTGACTGCCTTGCTTTGAGTAGTCTGAGTAGCTATTCATACAAGCTGAGATCAGACAAAAGCTACAAAGAATTCTAAAGAATAATAGAAAGGAAAGGTCAGTTTTAACAAATCTGTTGAGGAAGAAAACAGGTCAGCACAACTCTGAATTGCTTCCAGGGGTGAGGACGTGGAAAAGGGCAATACAGAAGAAATCTGTTCTAACTGCAGAAAGGTAGAGCCCAACCAAGTTGCTTTCAGAGATTTGTTTTCCTAAGCAATAATAATTGAAGGCTTATGACTAGGTGGCAAATGTTATTTTGAGCATTGTCCTTGGCCTTTGTCATGTTTTTTCTTGAGATTTCAACCTGTCTTGTTCTATCTTATCACCAAAAAGACTGGACTGTAGGTAGATGCAAATTTTAGGTTATTTTCCTGCATTACTTTCTGAATACTTAGATGAAAGATTCACACCCAAAAGGATTTGCAAATAATAATAAATATATATAAAAAAAAAAAGCCACAGAAGCAAAAATACCAAGGGCAATAAGGTTTGTGGATCTTCAGCAGTGTACACTTTCTTGTAAACGGCCCAGCCAAAAGTGAGATATGTGAAGATGTTTAAAAAACATGGAATGTTATGCTCGGATTCTCAGCTGGTATAAATTATTACAGCTTCACTAGAGTCTGTGCAGCTACACCACTGTACGTACACCAGCTGAGACTCTGACACATTGGTCATACCTAACCACAGATTTATTAATGTGGATAGCAAACGCTGCAGGGGAATAGTATATCTCTCACCTAACTAGGTTCCTAATGACATCTAACAAATATACAGATGCCAGAACAGTTTAGAAAAACTGCTCAGAACTGTTATCTACTGCTTGTTTCCAGGACTTATCTCAAACACAACCTTTCTTTTAGGTTTGGAAGGCAACTGAAGCAATTGAAAACCTGCTGTGGTTGAGAAGCAGATGTGATCTTTGGCTTTCAAAATGAGACTCTGAAAAGAGTAAACTGAGATTTGATAAATTCAACAAAAATCACCACCTCCATCTCCTGAATTCACTCTTTTCTGCCTGCACCAGATCTTCTGTCTCCTTGATTTTCCTTGCTGTATCTCAGAGTTGCTGAAAGATGATAAGGAATGACCGGGGGTTTTTCTCGCTCTTTTTTTTTTTTTTTTTTTTTTTAAATTACAAAAATCTATTGTTTTCCCTTTTCTTATCTTCAAGGTTTTTTTTGCTTTTGAACTATGCTAAGCATGAAATAGGATGCCTGACTCCAACTCAAAAATTCAGCATCTCCTTACCATAACCAATGAAATAACATTATACCTTCTGCGTCAGTAGGTACATAGGCATGACTGCCAGTGATGGATCTTGAATTTTGTCCTCACATGGGGTTAAGTATGGAACACTATGATCCACACTTTACATTTCACTGTGCAATAAGCCTGTCTGGAAAGCAGTCAGTATTTTAATGTTAAGAGCTCAGTTACCTCCTCCTCTGCCACCACAAGGGGATTGCCAGTTTGTCTTCCTGATGGTGTTAACGGTAGAGAAAACTAAATATATACAGAATGTTTTAAAAGAATAGGCACTTTAGGGAAAAAAATGCTGCTTAGAAGTTACTTAGTAAAAATCTTTGTGGTAATTTTATTATATCAGTATGAAATTGTTATTTGCAGGCCCTCTAACCTCCTGCCCCGTACTGGACTCAAGCTGAGGCAATGTGGGGGCGAAGCAAATTATTATGTTATTCTCTAACATCTCAACTGTAACTTTTGTGAAAAATGCAACGAGAGTAGCTATTTTCTGAGCTACTGTGTTTCTTTCAAGGTTGTACTATAGGTAATTTAAACAGCCTTTCCCCTGACCTGGTGTCCCTGCTGCAGGCTTTGACTTCTCCAGGCAAGGACAACATCTGCTGTCGAAATAATAAACTGATGGTTAGAAAGGACCAGGGTATCAGAGTCTCCAGTGGATTTCGCACAGCTGGAGTGCATGCTCCCACAAGTGTCCTCTACTCTGGCTTTGGCTGTTTTGGCCCGAGGTCCCCACTTTTATCCCACTGGAAGTGGTACTCGGAGTTTAAGTAATGCGTAAGATTGGTCAGATGGAAGAGAGAAGATTTCCTTGAAGAAATCCAAAATATTTGGCTTTTGGGTGTGATTTTCATTCATGGTCTTCATATATTTTTGCATCCCTACAGTATTATGTGTAGAGCCATGACTTTGGTCCTGAATGGGGACCTAATGCTGCCATTCCAGTTTTAGGCAAGCAATGGGTGGACATTGGTCATTTAAAAGCATTTCTGGAGGCCCGAGAGCAGTTTAAACAATGCATATATACAAAGCTTGATCCAGTTCCTTTAGAAAATCCTAATATGCTGACACAAAGCAGTATGTATGACCTCGACAGTCTGTAGGTAAAGTACCTCCACAAAATGGATGAAAGAGGAAGACACACCTGAAGGCATACTAGCAAAGTGAAAATCCTAGACCATATCTGTAAAAGGTGGAAGCCAGAGGGAATGTTCTTAAGCAAAAATTTAGAGTGCAGTGCTTATTTCATTGGGGAATATAAGTCAAGAGAAGAGCAAAAAAAATCAGTATTGTTCCACTATTGTGAAAGGTGAATGAGGAGCTTTGAAAATCATGTGCCAAATCCATAGAAATGTTGATAGGGGTGATTGAGAAACACTGGAGGGATTTTACTGGGCATGGGGTGAAGAGACAGAGATTCTCACTTTCTGAGAAAGTCCCAAACATTTTCAAAGAGATTTTAAAAAAGGTTGTGGGTTTTCAAAAGTTCGGCTGTTACTCAAAACAAGTTTTAATGGAAATTTTCCACACTAACTCAAGATCATTGCTATGATCACAACAGAATTTTAGCTTTTTAATCCCAGGCAGTGGGACCGCCAAGGCTGCAATGAAAGATAAATCTGCCTTGACAGCAAAGCTATCAGCCTGCTTGATTTTCTCTTTTGATAGGTTTATGTTTCATGCCAATCAATCCAGCTCTACTGTGCAGCATAGTCACATTACCTTTATAACGTAATCTACTAGCAGCCTAAAAGCTTTGAAGGAAAACAGTGCCCTCTAACTACAGCAGGAAAAAAAATTGTGAGAGGATGGGAAAAGATGTTTAAGAATTTTTTTTTTCTTGTGTAAATGATTTTAGCTAATGGTTCAGAGACTGAGATCTCAGCCATTCTGATGATTACACATTTCCCTGGGGGAAACATATGCTCAGTGCACTCACCTTGGGGTTCCTGTTTCCCACTTAGTCATTGCAAGAATAAAGTGAGATATCTCTGGGCAGATGTCTCTAAGGAGTGAGGTCTCATGGTGAGTGATTCACAACAGAGTACATTCTTCTGCTGAAAAAAAAAAAAAAAAAGCCAGAAACAACAGCAAATATTAGATCAAATGTCAAAGTAAATTCATATTTACTAAGCCAGATTCTCATCTCAGTTAATAGAAATGTAAATTCAGACTGTTTATTTGTGTACTAAAGCTGCTTTGGATTTACTCCATTTTAATTAAGATCAGAATCTTACTCTTTTTGTTGTTTTAGATTTTTTTAATAGCTAAATTATGCCCACTTATAGCAAACTGGTGGACCCACTTCCAGCACTGTTCCTTTAATAAAACCTTCACCAGCCCTTAGTATCTTAATCTTGCTACTGGCATCAGGACGACGGTTTGGGGGTATAGCTAGCATATGCTGCAAATCAAGTTATCTCACTCAAACATTATACTGTAACAGCTCTGACTTCTAATAATCAGTGAACTGTAAAATATCAGTGCAGGTTATCTCAAATGAAAATTCCAGAGACAAAAACAGTTTGGAGGTTAATGGAATTATCTGAAGCCTCAGGAAGGAAGACTACAATATAACTTTATGCTGGATCTGCAATAGTGTGTGGAATAGCCAATTTGATTTCTTTTTACTCCCCTCCCTCTCCCAGTCTTGCTATATCCCTGGGTTCTATGAAATAATGTTAAGCTTCTCACTGATACTCTAAAAATGGATCCTGACAGGCCATATGCAATATAATATAGTTTCTTCCTCCATTTTAAAAACAATTTTCCCTCTGTGAACACTCACAAACATGCCTAGTCCCATTGCATTGTTCCAGCTGTGCTCAGCTATCTGAGTTAAATGGAACTCATCATGTATTATTAATCTGAGTCACTACATGGTCTTATGGTCCTGAGTTTATTTTAAAGAATAGAGGAACACAGATAAGAAAAGCAAGCCAGGTTCAGAAGAAAAGGGAGAGCAACACAGAAGTATTTTCCTATTCTGTTCCCAGGTCAGCCACTGAAATACCACATGGCTTTGGGAAAGACAGTCAAGTCAAAATTTTCTTCAAGCATGGTGGTGGAGTGTCCAGACTGGGGTATCTGAGTCTCTTAGAGCTTGAAGGATCCATGAGGCTGGGCACAGTTTGGGAGTATACAGGCAGGCTAAAACCTATGCCTAGAAATGGGCTGGAAAGAAAGCTGGAGTTAATTACCATTGTTTAGGAGGGCAAAATTTGAAGTAAGGTTGCTAATTTTTCCTAGTAAACACATCTAGTAATCTTTTTAGTGGGGAAAAAAAAAAAGTAAAAGATTGCTATAATTAGAATAGCAACTGGTTTGGCAAGAAATATCCTGTGAAGGTGGGAATAAGTGTCTGAAGAAGCAGAAAATCTTCTAGCATGGACCTACTGCCAGAAAAGGAAGTTTCTACAATATCAGCATCTGATGCCCCCCTTCTTCTATCCCTCCTTCCCCCACATCCCTGTGCAGACAGTTTAAGTCCCCTTGTGACAAATGCCCAAGCATTTGTTTTGTGTCTGAATTTTATCTAAAAGAGGGGAGAAACAAGTTGTCATATTCTAGAGAAAACTTTCAATTAACCAAAGTTCAATTAAAACAATCATCATCTTAAATGATCAAAACCAGATAAGGTACAAATTAAGTATTTGGGAGAACTCACAATGAATTTGAAGCAGCACACTTAAGGCTTGGCATCCAAGACAGTAAGAGTTTAAACGTATTTTTCCCATCCTTCACATAACATCTCAGTCAATTGATTACATCCGTGTCCAATGACAGCCACTGAAAAGGCCAAGAAAGAAAGTTCAAGATTTAGTACTGCAAAGAAGGGTCCCACAGTCCAGCCAGGAGTCAGGACTGAAGAGCGGCTATCTAGAGCACAGCTGCAGCAAACTGACACACTAGGCATTCAAAGGCAACTGGCACATTGGCTTCATCTGCTGCTGGGGCAGATAGACTGGTCCTTGCCTCCTGGCTTGATGGGCCAACATTGTCAGGGAGACAAGTTTCCACCAGAGTTCCCAGTATCTTCAACTGGAATTAGAGTCAAAGTATTTTGAGGGTACCCTAAGGGACTGCAGAAAGGCAAATTAGATGCCTTCTTTGGAAATACAGACCCAAGCTTCCATTTCCCTTATGATCTGTAATCCAGATAGGAAGGTGAGCAATAACAAGCATCAGTGTGAGAAACTCTGGCAGATAAAACAAATGGCCACATTATAGTAGATGCAAAATATATTGTTTTGAAATTAATTTCAGTGATTTAGGCAAGCTGAACTGTGTGCAACAGCCATTTCTGACTTGCCCTTTGTACTCCGAAACATAAGCACAGCGCGTGTAAATGTAAAACTGGGATATGTATAACTTTATTTTCCATGCTGTGCACATTTACATTTTTGAGTAGCAGCCTGTTTGTCCTTATGTCTGTGCAATGCAGCAGTATCTCAGATGTCTCCAAATGTCCTCGCTGTGGAACAGGAAGCAGCATAGCTGCATCAACATGGCAGAACTAATCAGTCTGGGCACCGTGCCCTGCTGACGCAGCTCTCCTCTTTCCAGGACCCCAGCTAGCATCTCTGCAAGGCACTAAGCACACGCTGCTGAAATTCAAATACTGTAGTCATGGGGACAGACAGAGAGCAGCAAGAGATAACCTGACCTTACAGGCTAGTGGGTCAGGCATATAAAGGGGAAGGAGAAAATTTACCAAATATCATGCAATTATTATTTTTTTAATCTGAGGGAAACTCTGCCTGTACTTCACCTGGAACCTTCCCAAGTGATCGTCTGAGCTATTAGGTTAGGATTATTGTGCCATGTGGTTTTTATGCTCTTGGTCACAGACACTACATCTATACTGCTAAATTTCTAAATTTAACAGTGTCAGGACCTTTTCTTTGGCTCTGAGACCAGAAGCATGGCCCAGACGCGCCCGTGTTATGCTTCCAAAGAGGGTAGCTGCTTTCAGGCAGCCTGCTGGAAATAGTCCCCAGACTGTGCTGGCTCCTGGGAATTGTTCAGAGGAACACTAGTTGGCCCAGGTCAAAGTCATGCTGGGAAACATGCTGAGTATACAGATCGTGTCTGGGATCTGGAGCCGGTTAAGTTGCTAGTAGAGATACTGGATTGAAAAATGTTAGAAAATACCCAGAGTATTTGAAGAGAGACTGCCTAGCTTCTGTAGGGTAAGCACCAACAAGAATATGCTCACATTAATTGCCACAAAACCCAGTGAAATCCAGAACCAAAATAGCAAATGAAAAACAACTTGTGCCAACCCTAAGATGGACTCAATGCTTTCTGAAATGTTCTGAGTGCATCTGATGTTCTTTTGAACTCACGAGGCAGTACCTTTCAGGCTTGAAATACTCAGACTATATGAGCCAAGAATGATTCACATTATCAAAGCCCTAGAAAAAAAGGAGAACACATGAGAATATAACAGCAAACTGAATTTAGAACACTATCACTTTTGGTCCCAATGGGAAAAATAAAAGAGGTTGCTTACACCATAAAAATTCTGTAGCACACAAAAAAAAATTAACCCAAAATTGACTTTGCCTCCCAAGTGAGTGTTTTTTCTCTTGTTTAATAAAGCATTATTCTTTTTAGTAACTATAAACACTGTCATTTATAGACGAGCCATTCATTTTTCTTCAGACTGTATATGGAATTCACAAACAGGATTGTGGCCTAGAGTTAAAAACTATACCATCCTTCTTAGCATAGCATAAATACTTTTATGTATGCCTTTTCATTAGTCTGAGAAATCCTAAACTAAACATTACCATAACTCAGGTTTCTATTTAAGTCCATGATCAAGAGCACTATGGTCATCATAGAACCAGCATATTTAATATCAATGTTTTAAGGAGGCTTAATATTCATTATTCTAGTGCATCTGGTTAATGCACCCATTAGGTTGAATATAAAGCCTTTTTTGAACAACCACGTGACTGCGCTGTTGTAAGAGAGCAGCAAAAAAGTAAGAGGAGGCTCCCAGGAGTAACATAGTGCATACTGACGTGGCGTTACTGTACTCACTGCCATAGGGGGAAGAAGAGGAGCACTGCTGAGAACCGCATGCTCCCATACTTCAAAGAGCAGCAAGGATTCTGGGCTCCCAGAAAACATACAGAGCCTCCTACCAATGTAAATATCTTTCACAACAGCTTTGACCTGTGGTGGAGCCACTTTTGCTTATTCCTCAGTTCAGAGTCTGGGGTGCAACTATAAGATGTTGTAAAGTGATCAAAACTCACCACAGGCTTGATGAGCACATTCTGTGTATTTCCGCACTCTTTGAAGATGCCATACACATTCTTTTGACAAAGATGTTTTCTCAAAATCTGAGCACAATTTCAGCTGGGTGGCAAAAATTACTCTCTAACCTACTTGCTTGCAGTGAAGCCATAATGAGAAAGCCAAGACATAAGGGACTTCAAGACAGAAAAAAAAGCAGCAAGGTTTCCTCAGCATGTGTAAGATGGTGAAAAAAAATAAATCTCTTTTTCTCAGCCTCTCTCTCTCACACACACATACACATCACATCACAGTGACAATAAGTTGTGGCACAAACTAGAATATCAATAAATCCTTCATCAACCTGAGGCTGAAATACAGCCAGCTAAAACTTATTTTTAGACTACCTTGGACACCAGCCAGAATGAAACCGACAAGAATAAGACACTGCAATAAATGTTGGTAACGCAAAGCTGTAGATAGGAAAAGGGGACCTTAATTCCTATGTAGATAGGAAAAGGGCACCTTATGAAGTTGCCCCTTAGTGAATCCTTTCTGAGAAGATTTTAATCTCTCAGAAAGTGGAGTCATCTTCATTCTGGTTGTTGGTATTGCTGTGTTTGGTCTCTGTCTGGGTTGATCTCAGCTCACTTTATACTGATTTGAATATGCCGGTCAGAGATACCTTTACGCAGCAAAGGATACCCCCTGCCAAAATGGGAATGGAATATAAGCTGCTTTTTGAGAGCATGACTATAATAAAAGTGTTTCCCAAGGTTATATCCAGTTACAAAGTACCGGTGCCCTCTACCCCCTAGTGTCTCTCTCTCACACACACACACACACACACACACACTCAGTGACTTATTTTTGAAATAAGAAGGTCCCCTAAAAGAGAACAGATGGGGAAAAAGATCCATTTGGCCTCTTCTTCCCTTTCCCACTTGTACGGTCCAGCTTGCTGTGGGGGTTGCTGTGCCTTTCCTTGGGTGTTTCTGCATCTCCTGGCAGCAGGACTACACAGCTTTGCTATCAATGCACCTCCAGAGAGAAGGAAATTTTTCATCCTGGACAGGGATGAGGCAGAGGGATTGTCATGAAAGAGGTGCTCTGAGGCAGCTCACAGTATCCAGAAATTTCTGTTATGAAACTGAACATTGGATTTGCTATTCTTTTCAAACATGAAGGTCCAGCCAGTCCAAGATCCTGTCTCTGACAATAACCAGTACCAGATGTTTAGAGGTACCAGACTAACATGAGGTAATGAAAGTATATTCTAATCCTTCCACTTCTCCTCTTCAGCATGATAGCTAAAATTTGGATTAAACCCTGAAGCATAACATTCTTTTCCAAATCTTTGTAGTACTAATTTTTACAACTCTAAAAAGTCTTGTGATATTTGGTTTGTCTTCACTGCTTGTGAAATTCTTCTCCTTAAAAACATCCTGAGACAATGAGTTCCAAGGAGCACAGTTACTTTATGTCCTAATTACATCCCTTCCTATTCTAATTGCTCTTCAGATATGACTAAATACATGCATTGTCTCTACATAATTTGATGGGAAGACAGAAAGTCCTGATCCAACTTCTTTCAAAATTTATCATTTCATGTAATTTGATAAACTTTAGTTTATCTTCCTTTATTCTTCTGCTTTCCAAATACCAAGTTTTTCAGTCTTTGTTCATGTAAATCATTGTCATGCAATTTCTCAACTCCTTCCCATAAGTCATATTCATCAGTTACATTTTTGATTGTGTGGTGATACTTCACAGATACTCAAAGATCCATGAGAGACTATGCCACCAATGTGGATGGTATGTGTTTAACCTAATATTTTGCAGTGTTTCAAATTCATATGCATAAACAAGATTAACTTAAAGCTACATTTAATTCTTCTTTTTGAAAAATAAAATTATTAACTCCAAATTTTAAAATAGTGTCATTTTACTAACAGTAGCATTACAGGCATAATATACTTCTATGTATAATATATTCTTCTATGTAAAGAATAACTTAAAACAAAAAATCTTCTCAAGGACTGACACAGGCCATTAGTAGGAGAATGTAGGAATAAGGCAGGAAATGTCATGTCTTTATTGCAAGTCAGGTAATCGTCACTAAAACCTGTTCATTTCAAAATACACCTATTTTAAGCAGCAAGACAAGGAAAGAGGACAAAGATAATGGGCAGTGCAGGATGATAGCATGGATCGAGCTGAATGATTTTCATCTGGAATGCATTGATCTCAGAAAGCATTAGAGGACTCAAAGTCCATCCTCTTTACTCATCTGTGTGAGTCATCCTCATTAAATTCAAAGGATCTCAGAACATCTGTGCAACTGTAAATTGAATTTTAACACTCAAATGAGCAGTGACTCAATACAGCTTTTTATGCTTGATACCAAACCTGGCAAGCGAGGAATTGCCTAAAAGCAACAAAGCAGTACAGAAATTTGACTTAGAAGTGTCAGAGTTAATAGATGGCAGGTTTAAAAATTAATCTCTTGTATATTATTAAAACACAGATTTAAATGTATTTCAAATATTATCATTATCCAAGCATTAGTATAGCTAATTTCATACAAAGAGTATTAAACTTTTCTCAAAGATGCAAACAAATAGACACCACACAAAATGTTCTACAGAAAGAGACAGCAAATAAGAATCTGAAGAGAAATTTAGTACTAATGAAAGATGACCAATATTTTCAGCAAACAGACCATGACATTAAATGAGTCAGAGGTATCATTTTAACAGTCATCACATTTAAGGGTTGATTTCTTGCTGAATAAATGATGTCAGGTAAGACTTGAATGTAAAAGATATTTGCAGTTGCAAGTGTTACTAGGCGATGAACAAGACATTTGGAAGAGCCAAGGGGTCAGATTTGTAAAAGTATGTAGATCTAAACATCAAAATGATGCTTTATGGGTTCTTTCTCAGCTTTGAAATAAAAGAGAATTAGGTACCAAGACCCCTCTGAAAATCTCATACATTTTTCCTGAGGTTTTTATTTACCTGAAGAACTTTAATATCTGACCCATTAGAGACCCTTATGACTTCTCACTGAACTGCAGTAGAGTAAAAACAACATTTTGGTGCTTAGTTTCACGGACTGGAACTTCTCTATACATACCTACGTAAGTTTAGGCACAGATGAGCACTTGTGGTGCTAAATGAATTTGCACACCTCTGAGCTGGGCAGTTGCTGGAAGGTGGACCATTGCAACCCCTTTTTGTAGTTAGGCACCTACTTTTCAGTGAATCCCATTTTCGGCACTAGAGTTTAGGGTCCGGTTGTAATGCGTCACATTCATCTTTGTTTGCTGTGATAGTCAGAAATCTCTTAATTTCTGGTTTAAATCTCCTATGGTTTGTTGTCCTTGTGCCACTATTATCCTTTGACTTTTCTAGTTCCTTTAGGTCAGGACCAAGCAACTCAGAAGGGACATAGTGGCCTTGTTCTAAGCTTTAACCCAAGTAGGATTTCTGTACTTTCAGTCGTCCAACACGCACTCCTTCAGAGACCAAGAAAGTCATTGCCATACTGTAGGTTATGTACAAGATATTTTGTAGTGTTTCTTGTTGGACCATCATACATAAAACAGCATGCAAATAGGCGATAAAGGTCATTCTAGTATGGCTTCTAAGAATAAAACTCTAGAATTTTCTTATTGTTAAAAATATGAAAATAGAGAAAGTGACAAGGTGACTGTGAAGGACTAAAAAAAATGTACCCTAATACAATCTGTATTCAGTCATATTCATCATTTAATTCTGACAGCAAATGGAATGTGTTTTTCAGGACTCACCCATGCCTGAAATGATCCAGTTTTGTGGAAGAAAAGCTCCGTTTATTACAAACAAGATATTTCCTCCTTTTTCAACTGAGAAAACATATCATTTGTTTAAAAAAGGGCACAGTTTTCTCTGTGATCACACATGCCTCAAACCATGGAAATAACAACTTTCTGACTGTTTTTTTTCAGTACTACAAAGTCATAAGATGACATAACCATTTACTGCATAACAAAATCTATTAGGAGTATTTCAATGTATGCTGCAATTAAATAGTTTGAATTTTAATAGTGTATCATCACTTGCAGGTGCTAATGGAAACACTGGAAGACCCAATTCTGTCCACAGACTAATTGAAAATTGGACTATTTTTCTCCAGCTACTGCAGTGGATCAAATATTGTTTACTATAGGAAAGTACTCTATAGATACGTTATCTTTAACCCTTTCCCTTTGCATAATAGATTTTCAGATACCTTGTCACTTGTAAAGAAAGTTCTGGAATTATGAGAGATTTGTTTTGTCAACGTTGCATTGATGGGAATTGAAGTCTCTCTGCACAGAATTAGCTTGCCTTCAAGTACCTTCAAATACCTGACTTCATATTTTGCTTGCTGCGTATTTTAGCTCATAAAATTACTCTGTCCTGATTCAGCTACTTTCTCTGTAAAATGTTGACATTTCAGAATCCTAAGCATCACTAAAATGGTGAAACTTTGCAAGAGGCTTTATACATTTATCTGCATAAAAAAATATCGGGTACCAAAAGATGCAATGGGTGTACTGAAAAAGATTAAGAACTGTTGTACTTGAGAAAAGTGTAGTCTTCTCTCCTTCAGTCAGCTTTCTCAAGCCCTTAAAACTCAAAGAAATTTTATGTCCATTCTTAATTGAAACACAGGTGTAGAAGAACAAATTCCATATTAAAAAACAAAACAAAACAAAACAAAAACAATTAAAAAAACCACTTGAAAAGACTGCAGGAATCTAAATAATATAAATCTTGTTAAAAATCACCTTCAAATTCATTGTAATTGAATGAGTAAAGAGCTTTTTTTAAAATACTGATGAATTGAAATGAAATGAAAATTATGATTTATGGTTAACATTTAAACAGAACAATGAAACTTAAAATAACCAATTTATACACTGGAATCACCAGAGATATATACTTTAAAATGCAATATCTGCTAAGAAAAATAGTATTTCCAAATTATGAGCATTAAGATAAAATGCTAGCTATATTTCTTCATGTGTTAGTTCATTATTTCCACCCAGGAAAGGTGATTAGCCTAGGAAACCCGACTAACACCACATAGGAAATATCCATAGTGTGGACCCTTCTGTCTCCTGCACAGCTTTGAAAAGTGACGAAGTCATCTAAAAATAGCTTTCTGTGTCACCTGAACCCTTAAGGCAAGGTTAGGCCAACCATTTCTGCCATTAATATTTGATAAAACAGGTCCCCACCTTTATTGCAACTCTGCTGACAGTGCCTCCAGGCGAAACAAACACAGTGATGTTGCAGTTGCAGTTTTTAGATCTACGTAGCAGGACTGAGTTACAATAATGTAGTCTGGAAGCAACGGGAGGTATAAATTACTATGACTCTATAGTGTTGATTGACATGATTATGTGAGAAAAGAGATAGAAAAGATCTATTAGGTCATCTTGTCCATTCCCCAAGATACATTGTAATGTCTCCAAAGGAAATGTTATAATGTGTTGTGACAAGGACCTAGCTATTAATAATGCCATTAATAATTTTTATGACATTTTTAATTCTCTTTGTTTGGCTATTTTTTTTTCTGTGATCCAATAATACATGCCTTGATCTTTCACAAAATTACCGATATATGCAATATGGTTGTATGAAATGCAATAGAACATTTGATTGTCAAAAAATTATAATATATTAAATGATTAAAATGTTTTTGTGTGAGCAGAGTGGTAAAACATTACCGCGTTAAAAAATAACGGCAAAGTAGTAAAAAATTTATGTACTTGGGTCTGACCTCACTTCCCATTATACAAAATACAAAGGAACTTCAACTCCTGCCTGTTATGCATTCCCCATTCTATGGAACTAAAATTTGCACAGCTATCTGGCTCAGCAGGACCTGTGAGTCTGCACCCTCTATGCAGAATAGAAACATTAACTATTACTTTATACTTTCAACTTCCACCGTCGCCTACTCTGTCCCCTTTTGGTGGTAGAGAGTCTGGAAAGAGCTACAAAAATCACTCTAGAAAATATCAGTCAAGCTGCTTTCGAGTTGAGAGAAAAGATCTTTACCTGTGAATCACCCAATATTCAACACTTGGCTATATACCTTTGTGGGATTAAGATTTGTCCTACTGTCTATGCTAGTGTAATGGCAACAATTCTGCATGGCTCAGGAGATGAGCCACAGGTCTGAGACCTGGGTTCAGGACAGGACTCCCACCCCTATTAATGCCCTACTCTACATCAGAGAAGTCATGTAGTTCCTTTCACACAGCTGTTTCCTCTCTCGGTTTTGTATATTCAGTCCATTTACGTGACAAAGTCTACATCTAAACTGTGGCCAGTCCCTGGACAAGGTTTGGGGTGGCACTTTTCCATCCCTTGCCCCCGACCCCTGATTGCTGTGGTTCTCAGGGGATAGAAACCCAGCCAAAGAGGCAGGGAGGAGGCTGTTGCATGCTCCATTCGATATCCTTGTACTGGTGACTGAAAGTCTGGGGTGGTGGGACACTCTGCAGATGACATGTCTTCTGTTTAGACTGCCGAGGTGACACTCTCCTGGGTATTTTTTGTACTGTACTGCAGATAACTAACAGGCATTTCATTAACTGATGGTATTTCTGTCACAAATTCTACAACCCATGGGGAGGAGGTACAAGGCAACCAGCCAAACTGAGTTAACAAGCATTCTCCAAATGGGTGAAGCAATATCAGTGCTGTCTTTTTTCTTTGTAGCCTGGGTTATTGGTTACCTGGTCCATTTCACTCTGTGAATTAGATTAGAGAGATTTTGGCCTGGACAGGCTGGAGAGGTGAAGAGTTGGGCAGAGAGGAATCTGATGAAATTCAACAAGGACAAGTGTAGGATGCTGCACCTGGGGAGGAATAACCCCATGCACCAGTACAAGTTGGGGGCTGACCTGCTGGAGAGCAGCTCTGTGGAAAAAGACCTGGGAGTCCTGGTGGACAACAGGATGACCATGAGCCAGCAATGTGCCCTTGTGGCCAAGAAGGCCAATGGCATCTTGGGGTGCATCAAGAAGAGTGTGACCAGCAGGTAGAGGGAGGTTATCCTGCCCCTCTACTCTGCCCTGCTGAGGCCACACCTGGAGCACTGTGTCCATTTCTGAGCTCCTCAGTACAAGAAGGACAGGGAACTGCTGGAGAGGGTACAGCAAAGGGCTATGAAGATGATTAGAGGCCTAGAACATCTCTCTTATGAGGAAAGGTTGAGGGACCTGGGTCTTTTTAGTCTGGAGAAGACTGAGGGGAGATCTGATCAACGCCTATAAATACTTAAAGGGTGGGTGTCAAAAGGATGGGGCGAGTCATTTTTCAGTGGTGCCCAGTGACAGGACAAGAGGTAACGGGCACAAACTTGAACATAGGAAGTTCCATCTAAACATGAGGAGGAACTTCTTTACTTTGAGAGTGGTAAAGCACTGGAACAGGCTGCCCAGAGAGGTGGTGGAGTCTCCGTCTCTGGAGACATTCAAAACCCGCCTGGACACGTTCCTGTGCAACCTGCTCTAGGTGGACCTGCTCTGTCAGGGGGGTTGGACTAGATGATCTCCAGAGGTCCCTTCCAACCCCATATCATTCTGTGATTCTGTGGTTATCGTAAATGAAGAACTATTTGTCACAGTTTATGTGAAAAATCAGGTGGATTTCTACACCACTTTCAGTGATTGACAATCTTCTAAAATAGGTTTTGTTTTATAGTCTCACCAAATATGAAAGCATAATAACCATACATTTAACTGATGATAGCTTGATAAGAGACCATTAAGTACACAATATAATTTTATATGAAGTATGCATGCACGTGTGTGTGCATGTTCTGTATTAATATTTATTAAATAATTACTAGGTGCAGCTAAATTCATTAATAACTTATTTTAGATCATATTTTACAAAAAACATTCGTAATGAATCATTAACAAGCAATGCCACAACTAGCTGTTATAAAGAATTTTGTAATGTAGGGATCGTTAAAACCAAGAACATGCCTTATTAATATATGAATTCATGTGGTTATATCACATATTTTAAAGTACAATAAACATTAAATAATAACAAATCAGTGGTACAAATGGATATCAAAAAGAGACACTCTGAAAATGGAACATAAAGTCAACTATAACAGAGTAATCAGACACTTAGTCTAAGTAGTTCAGGCAACATAAGAAAACTAGAACAGAGGAAAATATGAGACCACAATATGAATACTTTGTCTGAAATAAGTATTAAAAGCTCATGCATAGATGTCATAAGCCCTGAATTTAGTCAGCTATGTTATGGCTAGTTTCTCCAGGTTTTCTCTAGGCAACGGAGGAAGAGATTTGTCAGGAGGTGGGTGAAGACAGGAGACAAATTAGGAGCTCCAGATGGCGCTTGGGAGACCACCTCTTCTTTTATTGACTACCTAGAAAGTCTGCAGGGATTAGGTAGGTAAAATACCCAGCTAAATTCCATTGCAAAAGTCAGATGCTGTGATTACTCTCCTAATTGTCAACCACCTGCAGAAGCTGTACATAAACACTATTTACCTAGCCGCACATGTTACTTTGGAGCCATCTTGCCTTGAGATGACCATGCAGACTTTTATGGACAAGTTTTCTAAAGCAAGACTTTAGATACTGGCTCTAAAGCATGGCTTTGAAAGCTGCAGTTAATTTTCTTGGCTGAATGACTTTGAAGACCAATTTTTATGAAGGATTCTTTCAAACCCAGGCTGTTCATTTATTATGTGCTGACCAGTAATATGAAAGAATTCTGTGTTTCGGAAGTTCAGTGGTTCTTAATTATGAGCAAGCTTTGAAGCAACCAGCCACGCATGACAGACTTCCTGATACCTCCTTGCCTCTTCCTGCAGCCTGAGT
The DNA here is from genome assembly GCF_964106895.1 of Numenius arquata. Taxonomy (NCBI): domain Eukaryota; kingdom Metazoa; phylum Chordata; class Aves; order Charadriiformes; family Scolopacidae; genus Numenius; species Numenius arquata. The sequence goes on along the minus strand of NC_133584.1, from coordinate 47,150,789 downwards.
TCTTCCCTCCAGCTCTCATGTTGCCTGGAAGGGTTTGCCTTTATCTTGAAGCCTTTTTTTAATCATCTCACTACTGAAAGATTCAGAGTACAGAACTTGATAGATTCACAGTATGATTTAATATGACAAATCATATCCTATGCAATACTGCAAAATTAAAAAGGGTTGGCAAATATTTGTCAGAGCTAAAAGAATCTATATTCTGTGGTTTTGTCTTACCTCCAGCACAGCAATTAACAACAACTCCTGTTCCCCACTATCCATTAGAAATAGAGACCCAATTTCTGATCTTGCAGTATTTGACTTTAGTCAAATAGCCTGCGCACATATTAGTGATGTACAAAAAATTAGTAACTAACCTTCTGTCCACAGACTGGGGAAGAATCCTCTCAGAAATACATATCTGAGCAATCACAGGTTATAAATCATAGAGCAGCAAACTTCTTTTATTGGAATAACAAATTAATGGGGATGCTTTATATTTCTCCAGACATCTTAATTCAACTGAAAATCAAATGACACTAAGACATATTTTCGCAAAGTGCAACACTTGTATTTTCTAACTTACTTAATCTAGTATTAACAAAGGACTGAATTCATCTCATTCCACTTTATACATCTAGTATAAGATGGTCATCTAAGTTTCATGTGTAGTTAGCAGAGAGAAGCAAAGGCCTAAAATTCATGGGATGAATATCCCTCTGAAAATGCTCATCACTCTAAAATGGCTATAGAGGTTACTTAGATGAAGCACACTACTTCTAGACACCCAAATTGATTAGATGAACAACCATCTCCCTTCTTGCCTCTTTTTCATTGTTCAGGTACATCAGAAAAATCAGAATCCATACAAACCACCTATAATAGAATGGTGCTTTTTGAAGAAGATAATGTGGTCACTGAAAGTAAATTTTCAAAACTAGATGTGATGCCACAACCCTAGGTTTAGCCAAGCACTGCTTATAGGAGGGCAATAAAGTTAGGAGTTTCCCTGCTGTCTCCCACGTTACTTTCTCCGTGCAGTTTCTTAACATGTGAGAAAGGTTAGTCCTGAACTAAAGGACTCAGATCCTACATCTGAGGATTTCCATCCCTTAATTGTTTTCTGACTTAGAAAGACTGTAATAAATGTGAGGGATTCAAACATGACAGAGGCGAGTGCTATGTCACAGTTTGGCTAGATAGATGTTATAGTAGCTTTTAAAGGATTCCCTCTGGACAAACACATACACATTTATAAGTTTTTCATTTCTTCGCTTCTCTTCCCTATACCTCTGCCTCTAAGCAGTCAGCAAAGAAAAATCTGAGGAATAAACCTTTTTCTCACATAGTAGGTTTCTTTTAAAAAATATTTTCCAAAACAATTACATGAATTATTCATTACCTGTCTCTCTTTGTTCCTATTAATATCAGCTTCCAGAGCTCTGTTTGTTTGGGATTTTTCATCCAGTCCTTTTCATGTTTTGCTCATTTTCATTGATGAGATGTTATTTATTTTGCAAATTGAAATGCCTGCAACTAAGCCATTAATCCTAGAACGGATCTGATAAAATTATTGCATTTTTCAGAATAGTGGAAATGTAAAAATATCTTTCACCTCTCTGAAAATGGTTTTAATGCTTAACCATTTCAACATGCATCAAAAAAGCGACCTGCAACCTATTTAACCAGCAAAAATCTGTCAATATTTGCTCCAAGTATTGGCTAGGCCTAGAAATACTCAATGACACAAAAAATCCAGGTGCAGCCTTTAAACCAAGGCCATGAGACCCTGTATTCTTCCACCTCAGCAAGTGTCATAATCTCCAAGCTACAGGATGACTATCTCCCTTTCTATCTCTTGGGAGGGGGTGTAAGAGGGGAAGCTAAAGAATCATGAATGATTTTTTACATAAATGTCTTCCTTCACTCTCAATTCAGTTCCTGCACTACAGACTAATGATTAGGGCAGGCTCCTATTTTGAATTGTCTCAAAGAGAAAGACAGTGACTCCTGGGCCTCACACTCTCAATGACTGTCCTTCAAGTTAAGCTCTCATGCAGATGGAAACTGGAGGTCATTGTTCTACTTTTCTCACCTTTCAAGGAGAGGAGCAGTCCCATTATAACTTTTAAAAGGAAGATTGTAAAAACCTTGCTTGAACCAAGTGCTCCAAGGTGCAATACACTCAATACCAGATTACAGTATGATGATTTTTTTTCTCATTATGGCTAAACAGACCATGAAATGAGTGAATTTGCACACAGTTCTATGTAATTTCATTTGTTCAGGATACAGAGACATAGGGCAGGGATGTCGGAGAGAGCAAAGACCCGTTCTGCCTCACAGAAAAGACCAACATTCCTTTGACATGAAGACTAGAAGAGCTGTAACTGAGACGACCATATCCATCAGAACCAGAAGTCATCAACTGCAGTCCAAAAGGGACTGAGACTGTCACTGTCACCAGAGAAATAGTTTTAGCAGGAGATGCTGCTTACAGCAGACTTCCAGACGTTAGGGTTAAAAGCGATCCCACAGAAGAGCATGCAGTTCTCCAAGCTGCTGGGTTCCAAACCCAGTTGTGCATGTCCAAAGCCTTGCCTCGTTAACACTAAATAAGTAAAACTTGTAGTCGGTCACCACATTTTCTCAGAAGAGTGGTTAAAAGGGAACACAAGCTCACACTGCAGTGTCAGGAGAGATGAGATAGTCACTGGTTTCCTGTTGGTGTCATCTGCTCATAAATACAGACCTGCCTCCCCGGCTCTGACAACCAAACCCTAGGACCACTCTGGGGGAGACAATCTGTGATTTCAAAGCCTGCAACATTTGCAAAATAAAATCATAGAATCATAGAATTGTCTAGGATGGAAGGGACCTTTTAGATCATCAGGTCCAACCATCAAAAATAAACGTAACTACTGTACAAGCTCACTGGACAGTTGTGCCTTTAACTTCCTTGTGTATTTCCCCAGTTTCAGAATACCATGTTACAGCTGTTTACCTGCCCATGTCACAAAACATTTTTGCTGACCAATAAACCAGGGGTAAGAAATAACCCTAATCCTCATCTAACCCTAACCCCAACCCCAACCCTAACCCTTCTCCAAGCATGGAGCCCATGGGCAGGGGCAATTTCTGCCTGTCCTGGCTCCTGGCTGACATGGGGGCACTGGGGTAGCCCCAACCCCGGCCATTGGGCTCCTCCCTGGGGTTGGGGACCAGCCAAGCACAGGTGGGACCACCTCAGCAGGGCCATGGCCGGGCAGGGCAGGCGTGTGGGGAGCTAGAGACTGGCCCTGCTGCAGCATTGCTGGGGCAGGGGCTGACAGCCCCGGGGTGGAAGGCTCATGTTACTGATAAAGCTTGAGACAGCTGAACGTTTTATGTGCAACTTTGATTGAAAAGATTCAACAGATGCAAAAAGTAATTTACTTGTGCCACTTTAAATGAAATAGCCAACCTCTAGTAAAACAAGCACTTTGAAAATCTGGCTCAAAAGTGACAAAGCGAAAAAAAAATAAATATCATAATTTATGTCCTGATATATTATCCCTGTGTTTTGTTTCTTGATCTCAGTCCAGATGAAAGAAACAATTATAGTAGTGAACCCATTATCATCAAAATTCTCCTTTTTACTTCTTGTTGTTAGCATAGTGTAGGGAAAAACAGTTGGGATTTGGAGGCAAATTTCTAGGGCCAGAACGGGTAAGAGTGTTTCTCAACATCAAAATCACTTACAAGCTATCATGTCAGTGGAGAGGAAAATAGCTATTATTTATCAGTCAGATCTCACAGAACAAAGTGGTTGGAAACTTAGGAAAGGAAATCATAGCCCATATTGTAATAGAAAAAAAATACATTACCATTGAGTACAGCAATTCCTCGTTCTGCAGGTGCTTTAGGAATGTTTCAAGTTTAGGCATGTTCAGAAGAAATGTTAAAGCTATATAACAGTCCATAACTCCGAATACAAAAATAGGAGCCAAAGATTTCAGTATTAACGTTCAACCAATTGATATTTAGCTATTAGGGAATGATTTTCAGAATACAATAGTGTCTGAATTTCCCTTAATTATCAAGGTGTTCTAAAACTAGGCACTTAGAGAAGTCATTCAGTTCATGCATCTTCAATTATCTATTTTTCAGGGGTGTTCAGCATCCTACCATCAGAGCAGTGACTGCTCAGTGTTAAACACAGCCCTTGCATCATTACAACCAGTTTGAATGCTCTTACCCACACAGTACTGACTTCAGACAGATAGAGAAACCCTAGTGCTCAGGTAGTAGAGGCTCCAGGGCCAGTGTACCTAAACATGGTCCAATATGGCCTTTTGAGATGCCTTTTGTTATCCCTTCCAGTCTCCAGCCACTGCTCCAGGATGGCACAGACATTCTGTAGATCCTCTGCTTTGCCTATAAATCCCATGTGGTTGTCTAAGATACTCTCAAGACATCTGTTAATAGAACTGAACTGAGCCTTCATCCTCATGACCAAAACTTTCATCATTCTCTGAAACTCTTCTGGCTGTGAGATGAAGAACAAGACACATGCACATAGCTATGAGCTCTGCCAATTGCTAATTTCTTTTTGCAACAGAAAAAAAAAAAAAAAAAAGAAGAAAAAAAAGCAACAACAAAGAAACCCCAAAACAACAACAACAACAACAAAATAGTAGGATAGTAGGAAAGGAAGTAGGAAGATGTTAGAACTGCTTTAGATGATTCTCAGTCCAGGCATTAATACTGGAAACAATATGGGTCCCTTAATAGAACACTTTTCACTTTCCTGTAACTAAATAAAATGGTAAGAGGCAGCAGGCTCATGTCTACCATTAGCAGCTCCCTGTCTGCTTGTTGTGGTCCTCCCAGAGAGATCATCCTCAGCAGTCATGTGGTATAACCTCCTCCAGAAAACCTTGTGCCCTAGCTGATTTCCTACCTAGGTGACCTATTCATAATGCTTACTCAGAAAGACTTGTGCTAAATGCTTAATGATTGGCATAAAAATCTGTTTGTGGGGTTGTAGAGTTATGGTTAATCACACATAGGAATACTGAAAGTCAAGGTCTCACTGCTTCAGTTTCAGCATATGCAGGGCTTCCTCAAAATTTGGACTTTGTGCTGTAGGAAAGTTTTGAAAACAGAACCACCAGATTAGTGATGCAGTAAATATATTCCTTGTATGTCTAATGCACTGAATTCTTACAGACCTCCTAGCAAAAACTAAAACGAATAACATGCAGAATGTGCTAATCTGCAGAATGAACCATGAGTGGTAATTTATGTATCTCATAAACAGCTAGCAAGCTGTTATTTTACAAGCACTATTTTGAGGTTTCATTATCTCACAGAGATAGGCAAATCTGCAACCTTTCACTCATTCAGCAATCTGCAGTGCTTAGTTGTACAAAGTTTAGGAGTTTGAATTAGAAGGTGCCACTTAAAACAGGCAATTGTTAGGAAAAGCAGTGCAGTACACAATTAGCAAGAACAGGACTGCAGGCAAGACTCAGCAGCAGTAACTTGCAAGAATAGCACAGGATGCCTCATATGAGAAACAGAGTTTAGACAGGAACAAACCACAGTGAGCTCAGGTTTGTGGTAGATGTTAGCATCCATATTCTTTGGTCAACTGTCTCAAATAATCTTGAGAGATGTAGGGAATTTTATCATCACTTGTATCATTCAGCACCATAGCCAGAACTAGCAGTCATTTTTGGTAGTCTTGAAAGAGCCTGGAGAATGGATCACCTTTTATCAAATGCCATTGCTTTTCATATTGGCTGAGGCATGCTCGTGACAGAGCCTATATGTTTAAAATTGTCAGATTATTTTTTTAAGGGATAAGAGAGTTTTTTCTTAGATGTTGGCCATGTAATGAGAATTATACTTCTCTGTGAGGCTACAAAGACTAGCAAAAGGTGCAGGATGGAGTCACGTTGTCTGATGGGGTATTATGTGTACTGTATGCTATATAGTTAAGCTATACCAAACTCACAGATGGTAACACCATATTAGCTTCTGTTGGATAGTAGTTCACTGGATCTTCAGACTCTCACTTCTGTCTTCTATTGAACTAAAGCATTGAATTGGAGAGTGTCCAGTCAAATCCAAAAAAGAAGTTCTAAAGTTCTGAAACTTTCATGAATTTTTCAGTTAAAAAGAACTCTATGTGACTGTGTATTTCTGCCTGTATGTGTGGTTTTGTATTACCATATTGTGTGCAGCAATGCACAGATATACACACACATATTCATACGTATATGTTTTAAAAGTTGTGAAAAATACACTTTATCTAGCAATGTATAAACTAATGAGACAAAACACCAACTGCTTATGTGAGCTGTTCCTGAATTTACAGTTGTTCTTTGGCTCACTGATGGGTGGGAGCACATCTACTGTTTCTATTCAGAGAGATGTTCATGAGCTGTGTGGTGTAACCCACATAGGTGGTGGTCAGGAAAAGAAGAAAAGAGTGCTGACTCACTGAGTAAAGTTTCCATTTTCTTTTTAAGTCTGGGGTAACTTTGAGTTCTCATCAAAGGCAGAAACTGACAGCACAAGGTAAAATTATTGATAGCACAAACTGATCTTCAGATTTTTGAATCAGCTTTCCATGTCACCTCATATCTCCAGTACTCCCATCTTTCTGATTTTCCACTTCTCCCACACTGGAAGTGTCTTTGTGTGGGTTTGTGCAGTGGTTTAATGAAGTGGACTAGTGTCTACCCTGGCCAAACCATTTAGATACCTTTCACATATCTTATATGCTCACCATGCTCTTCAAACCCAGCCACTTCTACACACAGTCTAGTGTCATCTGTCCATCAAAGGGGAGACTGTGGCATCAAGTTAGGTTTATGTCCCCAGCAACAGAACAACAGATAATGGGCACAAACTTGAACATAGGAAGTTCCATCTAAACATGAGGAGGAACTTCTTTACTTTGAGAGTGGCAGAGCACTGGAACAGGCTGCTCAGAGAGGTGGTGGAGTCTCCATCTCTGGAGACATTCAAAACCCACCTGGACACGTTCCTGTGCAACCTGCTCTAGTGGACCTGCTCTGTCAGGGGGGTTGGACTAGATGATCTCCAGAGGTCCCTTCCAACCCCATATCATTCTGTGATTCTGTGATTCTCTGATAGGGTTATCACAAACCTTCCTTCAACCTACATCTCCAACACATGAGAGACTGCCATGTAGGGGCTTTTGATGGGAGGATGAATTCTGGGAATCAGGGTTATGGGACCAGGAAGATGCCACAAAAGTAAGTCACAGCTGGGAATGTGCATCTCACCTGTGTACTACTGAGCTGGGACTCCAGGTAGGGTGTGTGGCTTCTCCCTTGCTCCTATGATGCCACAGATAGGCATGTGAGACCAAGAAAGATTTTCCCTGTAGTGTCTCAAATGAAGGCACGTGAAAATCATTGATAATGAGAGGGAAGCAACTGAGCAAGTCTCATCCACAGACCAGCAGACTTGACAGATTTGCGTATGTGATGAGAGAAAAGTCACTGAAAGTTTGCTTAGATTAGGTTCATGCTTGAAAGGACATGGACAATTCTAGCAAGGATCATTGTTCTCCCATGCAAAAGTTTTATAGAAATTGGCCTTGAACGTTCAGTGCATTAGCCCTGCTACACAAAGGGATCCCTGGGGAAAATCTGTGATATCTGGAATTTTTCTAAAAAGATTATATAAGGTAGAAAAGAATACATAAAGAATTGGTTTACTAGATATTCTGGTTCCAACACCAAAATTACTTCTAGGCCTCAGCTTTTGTGTGATGATGTCACAAAAATCTAGGCAAAGTACAAAGAAGCTGGTAGTGCAAATAAAGACGTGTTGATGTTGAAAATATCAGTTCCAGGTTGCACTTCCAGAAAGCCTTACCTTCTCTTTGGGCCTGGACTGGTTGCTTCTTGAAGAAACACACAGTATCCTGATCCTTCTCCAGCCAGATTCTCTCAATATGTTTTGAAGGCTACACTGCTCAACATGTGAGGCTCTACCCCTACTTTAATTCATTAACATATATTTACAAAGTGCTTAAAAGGAGGCTTTAAAAATATTAAAATTATAAAAATTATCCCACCCCCAACAGCAAGCTTCGTCTGCTATGTTGGAAAGCAAATTGGTTTTGCTCTTTTCTTTCAGGTCACAAAATTCAGGCCCTGAAACAGCAAAGACACAGATTTTTTTTTATAAATCAGTGCATAGCTTCCTTACACAGTACAGTACCTCTAGGGCACAGCAGTTGAGTAAGAGCATATGCCATTTCTGCACTGCAAAATAGTGCACTGTGCCACTGCAAAAACAATTCCATTATTTTGGGGTGGTTTTCCCCCACATTTTGGTCTAAGTTAAGTGTATTGGAAGCATTCCATTTCTGTTCTCAATCCATTTAAAGTGTATCTCCTAGACAACTTGCCAACCTCTTGTATGGACTTCACTAGTGTGAGCCTTGCATTTGGTTAAACAACTGCTACATCTGCTTTGTGGTTAGGGCAGTTACATTTCTGTCAGGTTCTCTTTCTGTCTTTGAAAGATGATTCTCTTTCACTTCTGCATTGAGACGTTTACTAAAATCAGAAAGATGGACATGCAGTGACAGTCCTCTGATCTTTTGAGGTTGTGTTAGCCCTTTGTTTCTGTAACCACTTCAGCAATACTACATGAAATAAACATTTGCATTATCACTGTGCAGTCACCTCAAAACACTCAGACATAGGTAGCACAGTAAGTCTGACAATATAAGAATGTGTAAAATAGGCCATAAGTCTTGTTCCAAATACAATTAAATCTGAATAGCTACCTCCTGGTGCAAATGCTGTTTCTTTGTCACAACCTTGCTGCCAATCCCTGTCTGTGAGATAGGATAAGTGTAATATAAGAGATGGTTGAAATTTTCCATTCAAAACGTTCTTTTCTGACCATCAATAAGTGATGGATTCATGAAGGATGCAACAGACACTTCTCACAGCAGTTTTCCTTCTGTGCCCCGCAGAATCTGGAGAGACTGTTTCAAACCTTGTGCTTCAGCACTGCCTCCAATCCCAGACACTTCAGCTTTAAGGTTCCGCCTGACGAAAATTCCCCTGTCTTCACCTGACTCTGCAGTTCCATAAGGCACAGAAAATAGACGTGAAAATGTGGAGACCCCTTTCTCTACCACACCCAGGACTGTGACTGTTCAAAGTGTTTTAATTTTCATTTGAAAATTTTGGAATTAAATCAATATTTTATCTTTTTTTTCTCTTTTCCAGTTGAAAATCATTTTTGTCATTCCAAAAGCCAAAGAAAATTATTTAAGAATCTAAAGGCATATTGCAATTTTTAAATTTTCCTTTAAAAAAAATGGAACGAGATTCTCAAATGAAAAGATGTTGTTTCAAGTGGCAATATCTCTTGATTGAAGTATTTCATTTACTGGTAGAGCTATGCAGGAAGGCTGAAGCAGACACATTTGTGACATTCTGTAACTTAAAAAACATTAGTGCTTTATGACACTTCTATTGTGTAAAACCCAGCCCTTCAGTCATGACCATAATCTACACAGTCTCCCAGAGTCCAGGCATATGAGGTTGAATTCTTCAGGGGCTGGATACAGTTGAGTAGTTTAAACCAACAGGACTCTTCACATGTAGTAAGTGAAATGTCTACATATTTTGCACAGAATCAAGTTCAGAATATCATTCTACCAAGCCCTTCAAAAAGAGACCACTTTTTTGAAAGTCTTCAAAGTGGACTTTATGGAAGAAAATACAGCTAAAAAAGAAACTACTCAGAAGCTCTTAACTGCAAATCTAATTGTTACTCCATCTTGTGTAACAGTTAAGCTAAATGGAGACCCACTGGAACATTGTAAAGAAATCAATTAAATCAGACTTTCATTGTAGAACAGCAACAAAAATCTGTAAGCAATTCAATACTTGCTGGTAGCTAATACGCTCTTCTTCCTAGAGAAAACATCAAACTCTATTAGCAAAGGAAAAGAATAGTAAGCGGTTTTCTTTTAGGGCTGGCAGCCTCTTAACTGAGCATATTGCAAAGGAAATATTACAGAAGGAAACCATCTAAGAAACTGAAAGGATAGAGCTGGTTGTTTATGGAAGCCGTGTACTAACACTGAAGAGAGCTCAGGAAGAACTCTGTGGTTTTCAGAAGAGCTTCCAGTCTCAACTCCACCATTTACCAGAGTTAGGAGTGAAAACAGCTCCATAATCGATGGCAATTCAGGCGCCTGGAAATTATGTTAAACGAGCCACTGTAAGATAACTACTGCTGAATTTATCTTGAATTTTTATCCTTACCAGCAGTACCAAGTATTGTAGACTCCAGGAGTCCAGATCCACTGTCTTCCACATATGTAGATGTGGATGTAGTGATTCAGCCAAGCACCCAAGTCTGGGAAAACCCACCTAAATGACACTGTGGACTCTGCTCTAATTTATCTTAATGGTATCACTATCTTAGGGTCATTTTCTCATTTTCTCTTCATAGCTTCTGAAGGCAAAACTATTCCTGAGGGGAATGAGGTATAAAAGTAGTTGCTAAAAAAATAAGAATTCCCTGTTTTGGGGTAGCCTAGGGCTCTTTCAGATGCATTGCAGGACCCTCTTTTGAACGTGTACCCTGAACGTCTACCAGCATCAAATTCACACCACTAGCCAGAATGCCACAGGGGCTTTCTTTCTCCATTCTTTTGGAGTTAGCAGCTCTTGCCTATGTGCTTACAAAACTGGTCCTCAATCTTCTGTGTGTTTAATGTATTAAAGTCCCATTTACATTTAGAGCACTGGTCACATTCCATCCTTGTACCTCAATGATTACAGCTTCAGGCAGGATACTTTTTTTATTTTAATTTTAAACTTACATCTCTGGCATTATGGTACTGAGGCTGCTGATCAATGGGCAAATGTCTACCCAGAAAGTCATCATCAGACTTTACAGTAATTTGAGGAAACCTTGAAACCATGTGGAGTATCTCAAGTAATACTCAAGCGATAATTACATGTAGCCCACATCCATTAAATCTGTTAAATACTTGACCACAACTGCTCAGGGAGATGATCTTGAAGTTCACTCTGCAACAGGAAGCAAAACTGCTCTAGCCCCAGAAGACTGGCAGTGTAGAGTTCTTATTTCTACTTCCTGCATCGAAAAGCTGTACTAATGTATTCTCAGATACCGAGATCTTTCAGGTAGGGTTCCCATCTGTGTCACATCATTGAAAAAATGACTGACCCATTGTTAGTGCCATATAAATCCCTATAGAAGTGGTATTAAAGTGCAATGACATGAGCACAAGCAGCAGTCTTACTCTTGTCATGCCTATTTTCTAAAAAGCACAGAACCAAAAATGGACCATCACTGTTGCTGAAGGTCTTAGTTCAGTTACACCTGTGGTTAACCTGCAGAACTTCCATCTGGTTTCCTCCTATAACCTCTCTGCTTGATGGCAATCATAGCTTCCAGCTAACTTTCAGAACCTGCATGTCACATTTCAGCACATCATCTGATGCCAGGGACAAGGACAGAACATATTGCGTGTCAACACTGTAAACTGTAAGCAAGCTATTGGTATGCAAGGTGTAAATCGTTGCCTAAAGGAGATTTTAGTCTTATGTTAGAAATCCTCCAGGTCAAAAATAGTTCACAGGTAGAAAAAAAAAAAAAAAAAGTGGAAGTGAGCTTATCTTCATTTAGCTAGTCTTGTTTTCATCCTTCTGGACTTTTAACATGTTTTTTGAGAGCTCTGAACTTCAAATCTCTTCCAGTGATTTATTATTGATTTAATGTACCTTTAAATGTTGCCCTTCAAATAATCCTGCTGAATGTCACAAGATGCTGTCCCTTTAAGCCAAGACTGTGAACCAATATGCAGGGCTGACTGTGTTTGACCTAGTTAGGACAGAGCTTTGTTACACAAGGCGAAAATAAAGTTGGATCATTGCACGCTCTCACACTAACACAAGACTGGCACTCTCTACCCTCACCACAGATCAGTTAATGATCAGTCTTTGCATCAAAGATGCAATTTCCTTATGTAAGGGAAACTTGAGAAGAAATCATCAGAGAGAACATATCTCCTTATGAGCTTTGACCTTTTTGAGGCGGCACCCACTTTTTAAGATTCTGTTATATAGCACCCAGTACTACAGATCCCTCTTTATGGCTGTGACTCTTTGATCACATTGCAGTATAGCAGTCTCTGAAGTGATGAGCTTGGGAGGGCTTCCTAGTTTTTTAAATATGTATTCTGATCTTGTCCAAAGAGCTTAGTTGAGACCGAGCTTCCTTCTCCTTGGTATTAGAGAGTCATGTAGTAATATACAGTCCCTGTCCCTCTAAATCAATAATCTAAATGCCCAGGGTGATACAGAAGAGGTAAAAGAATCTATGTGAGCAATTTCAAGAAACATCACACTTCGTGTACATGCCTGACTTTCCATACATGAATCTGTGCAAAAATGACACTTGTACAGAAATATCTGAAAATGAAATTGAAGATCAAGAGCACACAGCTGGGTAGATGTGCTTTTTGAAAGGTATGTTTCATGTATGTTGAAAGCCCTGGCACAGCAGAGCACCTGTATGATGTTGTGGCTAGCCCTCCTCTGTTACTACACATGAATAAACTCATACTTTCTACTGAACGTTGCTTATTGTGTGTTCATACAGCCCCATGGAAGGCACCTTTCCTCACCATGCCATCAAAGAAGCATGAAAGCAGAAAGACATTCCTCTGCATGTCATGTGCCTTGCCTTCAGCTTGCAGAGGCTATAACAGATCTGCTAGATAACCTAGAACCTTAGTTTGGGCCTTGATGAAAACACCCACTGACATCGCTATTTCTCTGTGAGTTTGTAAACTGAGAATTGACAGCCACAATCAGGTTCCTGGAACTGATTACAGTGATCCCTTTTCAGGCACTCAAAAATGAGCTTGACATTACATTGTCAGAGCTGTTCCAAGTCTCTTGGTGTAAATGTGAATTTGCCTTCCAGTTTGTTAAATGTCTTGCAGTGATTTTAGTAATGGTCAATGTAGTGGCTAATTCACCATTGCATTCTTATTTTTGCTTCAGGACGTCTTTAGTCTTAAGACTCAACTGAAAAACCTCCTTAGCTTTTTGAATGTTAAGCAGCCAGATTAAGTATCTCTGTCAGCATGCAGGCGATATATGTTCTCTCTTCTCTCTGCACAGCTCCAGGGGCCATATTCTTACATTATTCTGTGTGTTGAGTCCCTACGAATGTTATAAAATTTTATCACTACATTTAAAGCAGATAATGGCAATGAATTGTTACCCTGCCTTCCAATACCACTGTTTCCTCTGATACCAGCTCTACCTCTTACGTGACACTTGGCACTGCAGATCTTACAGTTCTGTTTTCTAGTGGAGAAGAAATCTTTAGTATGGATTCAGGGTACAGCCTGAATGCAACTAATTTTACTCATACCATTTCTGGCACAGAGAAGGGCAAAAATCAAGTGGACTGATCTTTCTTCAAAGATCTCGCAACAGCTCCATTGCCAAGCTAACAGTCAACCCTGCAGACAAATCAACAGCCTCCAGATGAGCAGACTAAAGATTTCCTCACAGGCTGAGAAGAAAGGGAAGACACTGCGCAAAAGCAACCCTTGGGAAGATTATTTTCATTTCATGAAGTAAGACTCTATTTTATGCAAGCTTCCTACGTGGCAAGTTGGCAGTTGGACTACATGATCATTGTTAGGTCCTTTCCAACTGAATTATAATGTCCCTATTTTCCTTCCTTGCTACTCCACCTGAGCTCACAAACTGGGAATTGACTCATAACCCTTCATAACCCAGTAACTTAGCTGCCTCTCATTATGGAACTTGCCTGTTTGGCTGTACCTATATTATTAAATTAAATCTGGCCCAAACTCAGCTCGAGCACTCACACCTGATGCATGCTGCTACACGGCTGGCACAAGCCCGTGTGTAGTTTCCACCCAAGGCCAAATAACATTCCCACACACAACATCCAGACTACAGTCAGGGTTCAGCATGAGCAAGGGACTATCTCCAGTGTGGATTATTCTGATTTTGGTTGGAAAAAGGGTTTAAATTAATGAAAGTCTTTCAATGCCACTTGTCCTCCACCTCAGATGGTGATCCCTAAGTAATTGTTATATTACAGACACAGCATAGCAGGCTCACTATTCAAACTGTCTTGCCCTAGGCCTGGACTGAAGCAGTTCCATGCTAGTCATTAGTTGTATTGGTCCCCCAATAGTTATTTCTACTTTCAGCCCCAATCCCAAACAGTACATTGTTTAGAAAAAGTTATTAATTTCACCTAAGCAGAAAATATTAAGAGTAGTACTTTTCTTTTGTTTTCTTATGTTGTGGCTCTGGCTCTGAAATATAATTGGGTTTCTATAAGAATCACTCAGTTACTTTGAAATAAAATGTGTTTATCTTAGAGGTAAAAGGTCATATTTTGAAATCAAGATGAATCTCCTACTGTTTCTTATTTAAGGAAACAAAGATTTGGAAGGAAGAGATTCACATGAGTGAGGAACAGTAACTCCAAATAAAAGAACAATTTCATTAATAGGTTTGTAACCCTCATACTTCTAGCAGCAAAGTATGGACGCATAGCCCCTGGGCTGCCTCACAGGTCCATGGCCATGTGTGACAATTCTTTACTTCACCTTCATATCACACACAAATTCAGTGATCTCAGAATTATAGAATTTTAAATCCTCAGTTGTATAAACAAAATCCAAGTATCAAATAGGCCAGATAAAGATGTGTCCAAATGCAAGATTTATGAACACAATGATCAACAGACTAATGTTGGAAATTCATCTAGAGTGGGATTTACCTCACCTACTCATCATATCTAGAAGTTGTACATCAAGTGTATACTGGTCATTTTGGCTGTTTCAATCACCAGTGGAGAGAGACAGGTGCCTGCAAATGGTGATTGATTCCATCCATCTTAGAATCCTATTTTTAGAGAAGATAAATTGCATCCTGGAGATGGTTGTCCAGCTCAAACCAACCTAACATATAAATAGCAAAGATGAGGTGAAGTGAACCTCTTCTTCTGGTAACTTGTCCTTCAAAATCCAGCTGCTTTCCATGAGCATCTTTTCTTCATCAAAGAACAAGTTTAACAAGCAGTACATTGTTTTGTATCAATCTACCAGTCTTCCTTCTTGCCATGTCAAATGTCCAGTCTGTATCTCCACTATGTCCAGGTGTCCTTCTGCTTTTCCTTCCTTTCAATATTAGTAATCCATGAAATCACCCTTTTCTAATTGCCTGCTCACTTCTGCTGTGAGGCTTGCTATGCAAAGGCTCGACAGCTGGGGTAAAAAAGATGCAACTTATTATGCTGATCATGTTTGTTTCACTGCTCCCTTATCTTCTTCCCTCTTGTTTGTTTAACTCACATACTACATATATGCAATTTTATGCTTTAATCTTAGGTACAATTAATCTAATTTTTAACTACATCCAATACAACAGATAGCATAACAGTAAGCAGATTCTCAGAGCACTGTCTAGCTGTTACCGTAATTTGGATAAATAGCAATTTTAAACTATAGTTGTACAAATAAAGGGTCAAAAAAATAACATAAATTAATCACGGATGAATCATTGCATCCTTTAGTATTCATCGAGCCACAAGTCAGTGCAGCATTAAGTATTTTAACATGGATACTCTACATACCTCGATCTATCTCTATCTGAGGGAAAATTAAATATCTTGAAAAAAGTTTTGTCTATTTTCCAAAGGAAGCTGACTATTAGATGTTACCCACAGGGACAGTTTGCACAGAATAGCTCTTGAACAATTTATAGTTAATTTCATATATGCTTGCTCTTATTCAAGGATAAATACTATCTTTTTTTTTTTTTTGTAAATGAACTTCCTCCACTATGGATAATATCCACTTAAAGCATAGTACTTACATTCTGGAGTAAGCGTGTCCAATCCGCTATCCTCCCCATCACCAACACTTGATGCTCAATTTCCTTCCCTATGACACAAACTATCAAATTCAATTTCATAGCAATTTATCAATCTTCTTTCCAGGTAAAGCACCAGATCTTGAAAGTCCACCTAGACTTTTTGATATGTTGAACTGGGACTTGACTCATTTTTCCCTGAGACACATGAGTTATTCTTGGTTCTGTGTGTTCCACATCCCCCTTTGTGACCAATCATTTGCAAAACACTAGGAAAATTCATTAACAAAGATATAAAGTCTATTCACCACTTCTTTCAATGAACAGGATAAAGAAAAAACTTAATAGCTTCTTTTCTGCTAAAAATAAATCGCTTTCCTGCAGCAATCAGAATTCTACACGGAGTCTGATTCCAGTAAATAGGTAATGGTTAGAGAAAAGGCTTGAAAATCAAGACTCTCCAGGTTATTGGTATTACTCATGTCCCTTTATAAACCTTAACACGGCATGTCCTCAGTTTACAGACTGCTAAACTGGAGATTGTGATGAAACTTTATTCCATAAGATATAATAATTCATTGGTTTTCTGTTACTTTTATTAAACACCTTGAATTTCTTAAAGAAGAGCACTACATAAAGTGCACATTTTTGCTGTAAGACCCAAGGACTTTGAGACATATCTGTTAAAAGTAAACCAAGTCAAAACAAAAGTAGATCTGTAAATGTGTCTTCTGAGTATTTAAGATTGCCAGTGTTGGAGCAGACCAATAAAGAGCTAGCCTTGCTTCAGATGCTGAGGATTCACTGCTTGGACCTCTAGAAGACACACAACTCCCAGTTTGAAGCTGCGTGTAGCTAATGTGAAGGGTCGGTTTTGGTGCAGTGGGAAGTACTTTACTCCTGCAGGTCACCACCTGCACATGGAGCATTCTTAGATATAAACATTCCCACAGAACATGGGAACAACTTGTTTATGAGAAGAAGCAGTGCACCCATTTTTCTCAGTCCAGAAATACGGAAGTTCAGAGGTTGATATAAGCGTTCCTCAGCAGGAATAAACTGTGAACTGCCTTTTACAACTTTTTTAAAGTGGTTTAAAGGAAGGATAGCTCAAAGGGCCAGTGATGAACTGTGAAGTATTTCTGTTGTAGGACAATGGTTTAAATACAACCCAGTCCTATGGTCTAAAAGTGTTTACCATTGGAGGCAGTACAGTGATAGATATGAAATGGTCTTGTAGAATTAGGCAGTTTCACATCACACAAAAAAAATAGCACCACTGTTACTGGAACTAACTGAACCCCTTTGTTTGCAGCGCTAGTGGTGAGATCAAACACAAGAGAGCAAACATTAAGTCAGTTCCCTTCCTGTAGTGGTGTGCATTGGGACCCACTAACCAACGCCCTCACTGGGCTGCCCTGGCAGATGCGTGGGCCACTAAATATTCCCACCCTCTAAACACTTCTGCAAATGTGTTCTGCAGCGTATTTTTATAGCAGAGAAATAGCACGCCGTTGCTGCTGTTGAGTACCTGGGATACAGATTAAATCAAACAGAAATCAGGAGTGGGGTTAACTGATGGGCAAGCAAAACTGTTTAAAAACCCTCATCATTCCTTATGTAGTATTTCTTCCAAGCGTGACTGACTATGTATTCCTTTGAGCAGAACTTGCATGGCTATCTTTAACAGCACCATCTGGTGATTTCCAGCACTGTAACAGATTTTGCTTGAATGAACTGGGCATGTAAAAAATTATCACTGTAGCACCTGAAGGTTGTGTGAAGGTCTCATCTTTTGAGTAGGAATCAATTACGTAGTTTTTAGGTGTCTAGAGTAATGTGTCCTAACTAGGAGCAAGTGCACATATTTTTTGCAAACACTATAGCCAGTTCTGTAAAAATCCGCCTCTGGATGATGTTGAGGAAACACAAATTGGGTGCATGCAGCTGCTACTGTTTTGAAACACTTCTGTTACATTTTGAGACACAAGTTTTGTAAGTATCTGTTTCTACATTTGAAACCTTGTGTAATATGCATAGTTTCTTTATGAGATGTGATATCCTGTTTGGATCTTTTCAATTTTATGCCAGAAAGAGTACATTTCAAGCTTATGGTAGCAGAACTAAGAAAAGAAATTATAATGCCTTATGGACATAGAAGAAATGTTAATTTTCAAAGGTGTTCATTTTGATATAACTAAGAAATGTCAATATTAGGTTGGAATAATTAGAAAGAGTGATGTGGGGAGGGAAGAGTCTACAATAGGAAGTTCTGATGAATATTTCTGTGATTAGAATCAACATTTACTTTGCTTGAGTTAGTACTGTATGATATATCTACTAAGCAAATAAAAATAAGTCTAAGGAACCCAGGAAAAGTTTTAGGAAAGTTACTGCAATCAAAATGGTTGACCAGTTATTTTATTGCCAACTTCTGATACTACATCACTGAACTTCATGGATTAGGTCCCACATATCTCCCCAGGAGTCTGACCCCACAGCCAAGGAGGGGGCCATGCTGGATGGGTTTCCACACAACAGGTGTTGCCTTTGTTTTTGCTGCTCTCTGGAATGCCTTGGCCTCTGATCTGAGGCATTCTGCTTTTCCTTCCCTGCTCTTAAGCCCAGCCTTAAAGAAATATTCTCATTACCTAAATATCTGGCACTGCAATTTTTTTAGATAATGTGTTATTAGCATTTAAGATATAGTTTATCTCAGGGGGTTGCATGCCTTGGTGGAAAGGTGTATTGCAAATAAAATGTACTTTTGCTCTATTTTCATAGAACTGAAATAACCACGCTGAATCTAATGTTATCTGTGGATATCAGATGTACTCAGAAACTCCAGCCCAGGGCATTTTTAAGCATTAATATCCAACATAACATGTGGTATACATAAAATACTCTGATTCAAGGCATTTCACTTGGAATTTTTTGAAGCCAGAGGTTGAGATCAGCCTCCTTAGATGCATTACTGCTAAGAATATTGATTGAAAAATAACATTGGACTTGCAAAATCCTAGCTTTACATTTTATACTAACGTCTATTTCCAATTTAAAACGTGGTTCAAGATCTGCGTTGAAAAGCAATCTGCAAATGTAGGAAGGCCTGCATGCACAGTCTATAATTACAGTGATAAAGTAGAAGGAACTACTTATTTTGTTAGGTTTTTTTTTTTTTTTTTCAGAACCATTTCTACATCCTCTGTTGTGTGGTGGTTTTTCCAAAAAGAAAAAAAATAATTGTACACATGGTGAGGAGCAGAAAATCCCCAATGGGGTACGTTGATCTTTCCACAGTGCAAATGGGAAGTGAAAACAGATTCAAGTTTCTTTGAAGTATTAATGTTTGAAAGTAAACCACACCAACAACATAAGTCTCAGTGTGAACATTCATGAATGACACCCAAGTTAAATAGGAAAGGGGGAAAAAAGGGTCTGAGCCAACCCATTAGAAACTGAAGTGCAAAATGCTATTAGAATCAATATTTGCCCCTCTTCCTGGGGAACTTTTCCCTGGAAAAACAGAGACCTGTACAGGATTAGACCTTACATGCATCTGTGGAAAAGACATGGCTATATAACACACCACCAATGTAAAACAGAGGAGCTGTATGCTGGAAGATGAGGGCTACCTGCAGTTACCTCTTAACACTGGCTCTTTCCCTCTGCAAGCAAGTCAATGGCCCAGCAGAGCTAGGCTGCAGTGACCTGGCTTTCACAGCTGGACATTATCGGTAGTATTTACTAGTTACATTATGGCAAGGTCCTGATGCTGAGATCCAGGCCACCAGCTTCTGCCAGTTATAATGTCATAAGAAGTCACCAGGCCGCGCTGGTAGCTGTTTCATCTCAGCTGAAGCTGAAGTTGTGTGTCTAAAACTATGAATGCTGGAAATCATCCCCATACTGCACAAGATAAAGTGAAAAAGTGATCATCATCAGCTTTAGCCCATGGCAGGATATGTCTACATAAAAAGATGTGTTTGCACAAGCCTCTGATGAGAGCATGGTTGACATATTCAACCGATGTGAATGATGGACACAGAGAGGCCTCTGCAAGTGAAGGTAGCAGTAACAACCTGCCCAAGAATGAAAGCTGATAATTTTACCTGTTCTTCTTTCTGAGGACTCAGCCATCTCTATCACACTGCCTTTACTGCCTAAACTACTTAAACATGTAAGAGTGCAACGAAAAGAGGAATTAACAGTTAAAGGGAAAGAATGTGGTTCAATCTCTCTTGTGATAATGTTTTATCATCTTACTTCATCTGTTTCTTCTAACTCAAATTCACTGTGGTAGTTAAAATTTCACTTTAAAAATAAATATATTTCACATGGGAAAAAAACCTAAAGAAACTAGATAAAGAAAAGTCCAGCCACACAAGAAACCCCCGCCCCATTCAAAAAAAAATCCAAAATTGTTTGCGAACAAGTCAAACACAATGCAATCTGAACTAAAGATGCTGATTCTGCAAACAATACCATGCAGATGGACTGCTATTAACCTCAGCAAGATTTTACAAGTAGGTATGAAAACGAATCAGTGTACACAGGCCAAAAAATCCAAGAATGCTCAAAGATTGGTATGTGCAGTTCATATAATAAAAAAAATACAAACAAAAAAAGAAAAAAAAAGATGGATAGAAGTTCTTTAAAATAACAGGAAAGCATTTCCTCATAACACTGTGTCTGCAGAAATAGTTTTACTTTGTGATGTTAAATTAATGATTGTTATGTATATAAGCATTCAAATGTTAAAATGTTTCAGCTGCATCTGGACACTGTATTTATTTTTAAGAAATAGTACTTTCACCATAAATATAGATCAGGTTATCTCAAAATTATTTTAGATTTGAGTTGAATAAGTATTAACGGTTGCAACTGCAGTTTTCCCACAAAGCTGTAGTCGCTTGACTGCCAACAGCCAAGTCAGTGCCCCTGTTGTCATATAGCCAAGAGCTGGTGGAAGTTGATGGGAACGTGGATTTCCCCGGTCTTGTATTCACAAATCACCTACATGTCCCTGACCCCAGAGGGTGAGCAAAATGGGGATGCTTTCAATATCTTTGGTTGAAAATTATATCATTGTCCCATGGGCATGGGAAGAGATTCCCAGATTATCCACCTGCCTGACAAGCATCCTCGTCATTGAGTTAGAGATATTCTTGTCTTTCTCAGAGCTGGAGTATGCCACATTCCAGTAGAAGGTGCTGTTTCCTGATCAGTAGGCCACTCACTTGAGTTCAGTTCCCTACCCAAAATGAGACAGACAATTTATTAGTGAGCATACTTCTCAGATGATTTATAGAGCCAGCAGCCTTGCTGTACTTTGAGGAACAACTTCCTCCACCCTGCTTCAGCAGGTCTTTATTCCTTTTGAGCAAATGAGCAGCCACCGGCAAAATTCAGCCCAGCCCTTCCCTTCACACCTAAACTTCAGTGTTACCTATAGCTTGCTGCTGGATTGCTTCCATTCCAGCTGCCCAAGCACTAAATATGCAGGAACTAGGGAAAGCAGCAGCAGCAGCTTCTGGCAGTTTTGCAAGTGTATCCTTCATTTCTTCTGCATTTCTTGCAAGCAAACAAAATGTTTAGTTCCAACTTGAATATAGTGCTTTGTGGCAAAGTAAATGCAATATGTTGAGGGGGCTTAGGTGAGAATCCCAAACAGATTTACATTTGGATCCTCCAGCCTGAATTGCCGGTTCTTACCTCCATTTTGGCAGCCAAAGAAATAAACATCAAAAAAAAACTCCTCAGTTATGCCTAAAGTTCTAATTGTGATGTTTTAAATTGGCAGAGCAATAGCTAAAGTCGCTGTTTAGTTGTCTTGCACACACAGTAACAGCACTCTTATTCTAACTTCGTTTAAGCAATTATTGTGACTTTCAATATTAATCCTAATTATAGGACTAAAATGCTTTCATAAATAATTTTTAACACTGTTCTAATGACTAATAAATATAATGAAGAGCAAGCATAAAGTAGAATGGATCCAGTTAAATTACTCTTCAGTGTCCAATATCCATGGCATGTTTAACGATTAGACTTCTGTCCATCTATAAATAATTATAATTATTTGCATTTATTACTATCAAACACAGTAATTTGGCTAATTACTACAAACTGTAGTTAACATATTTTCAGTTTGCAGTAATAAGTCATTTCTTAATTTCTAATTATCACCATGTCCTTTAAATCTCTTATTCCTGATGCTATTTAGCTTTGATAAAGTGTCAGAAATAAGCCTTACAAAGTTTCTTAGCAATATATTCTCCTTTATTTAAACAATAGATTTTCATCAGTACATGAGCATGTCACTATATATTACTTGGAAAGATGTTGCAGCCTGTAGTTTTCAGTGGGGATTGGACCATTCAATGGCACTCTCATATCCTGATAGCCCTCTTTGTCTTCTACATAATGGCATGCAGTCCCAGTAAAAGACACTCTGAGGGCTACAGCAGTTTTGAAATCCCAGAGTTTGAGTCTTACTGTAACAGGTTCCCATTAGTACAATTCTATTGACTTCATTGGAATTGCTCCTAATTTACAAAAGTGTTATAATTAGATTGTGACTTTTAGAGCTAGCCTTGAAAAATGAGAAATGTATAAATTAGATCAGCTCAAAAACATTTGGAGAAAGCAGTATGACCAGAACTGGTCAGAAATTCTCCACCAGCATATTTTTATGCCAGGGAATATGGTTTCACAGAAATCAAAACGTTCTGTGGAGGCCTTTCAATACATCATGGAACCCAGGTTCCCTCAGGAGCCAGCCTGCCAGGCAGGATTCCAACCTATACAGTTTCTGGCCACCTCACCTGCTCCCTCAGTAATGCACATTGGCTGGTAGACAAATGAAGATAGTGGAAATTCTGGATTTCACCTTCTCAGGTCTCAAATGCTCCACAGTCTATCTTTTGGGAAATTTTGTAGGCTTCAGATTCCTAATTAGCAAGGGGACAAGAGTCTGGCTTTCAAACTCATTGCCCCTCAGCAATGAGTTCCCCTGAGCTCCCAGGCTACCAACATTTATGACTCCAGCCCATTGCAGCAAGAAGCCACCAGCACCATGTCTGCTGACTCTGGGTCAGCCTTATAAAACTTAGGTTTACTTTAGTTGGAAATATCATCATTCCTGTCATTAATTCCTTCATAAAACAGAATTGTTTTTTTATCACATAACTCTGATTGGGACTGCCATCGTGCATCAGGCTTTTATAAGCAGTGAATTGTAACATTTGTTTTTTTCCTTTTGTGCCCTATCACTTTCACACATCCCAATTCACAGTCTGGACAGCTTAGAAGCCTTTCACATTTTGTGTGAATATATAGTTCAGGTCACCATGTATCCACAGGGAATTTCAGACTACGGGGATGAGCTCTTCAGAGCCTTGAACCTTTCAATGTTATTTGTCACCTTGCAGAGAGCCTGTAAAGCAATTTCCCATTCTAAGATGATTAGTTTTATACCTAGAAGGAGATACAGCAGCAGAAGAGGGAGCAATTCAAAGTATTTTCACAGATTGCAAATACCGGCCCCATAAAAATATGGGAGACTGCTCAACTTCCAATTCTGTTTCTGATACAAATAAATTCCAAAGATTAGCACTGTACATTCTTTTTCCCTGAAAATGTTCAGAGTTGAGAAAACTCTTGGTTTTGTTGCTCACCATTTGCTTTTTCAGTGAGATGAAAGAGCTCTTGAAACACAGAAGGGGAATGGAAATTTCCTTGTACTGATCAGAATATAGATGTTTATTTTAAAAAGAGAGAGGAGCTAGTTCTGGCTGATGTTAGAGAGAAGCATGCATGTGCATGTTAGATTAGAGGAACCATTCATGAATCATACATTCTTACCCAAATGTTATCCCTGCAGTGCTACCAAAGTCAGTGTCAGCTCATGTTACCAAGTACACAAGTGCTGGCCTTGAAACACAGACCTGCCCAAGGGCTAGTTTAATTGACACAGCCAGTTTTTCTAAAAATGTGTGTTTGCAGATTTGCAAGCTTGATATGTTGTAACAATGCATCCCCTTGTAGTCTTACTCCATGCCTTGTCATCTTGCAAGACCTTCACTGCTCAGCCAGTTTACCCTGTTATCCTCTGAGAAACCTGGGCTGGGTGCCACAGACTCCCTGTGTGATCTTGGCAAGTCATTCGGGGTCAGAATTTTATTCACACTTAGTTTGAAAGTTGTTCCCTTGGTTTTAGTGGGATGATTCAAGGGGTGAATTACTGCACAGGGAGAGTGGAGTTGTAAAACTTAAACCTTTCGGATATTTTTGTAAGGGCCAGCTCAAGAACCCTATATTTGCATCTGGGTGCATGAATGAATAGTCCTTTTGATCCTAAATAAATTTGGGAAAGACCACTTCTGAAGAAAAGCTATTGCAAGAGACATCCACAGTGAATCTTTTTCCATTAGTCAATCCAAGGAGCTCCTTGTACAATTTGGGAATGGTATACATTAACATGCCACTTCTTTTATCAAAGTATTTGAGTTTTCACAAATGCTATAAGTAACACTGAGTTCACCCTTGCAACATCAAGAACAATTCTTCTGAAAGACCTCTTTCCTGCTTATAGGCATACTGATAGCCAAAATGGGGCAGTGGACAGCCTCCCAATGCACTGTGATGCACAGGTTCAGTGTTCCTCCTTGTTGAATGAACTACATCGTATTAGCCAGTTAAAAGCTGGCCAGTTAGCTTTGCTGCTTAAAATAGAGAAAGGCCACCCATTCCAAATGTTTTGTTCCTTGGTTTCTCCTGAGCATATTTTTGCTTGGCTCAGAGAGGAGCTGAAGAAGATGTGGGAAAAAGATTTCTAGTTCCTTCTTCCTCTTTCCCCATTTTCTTTTCACCTTCCTACCAGTCTGGTTAACATAACGTGTTTATGAATAGCTTCGTTTTCTAGAGTGAGGGAACTTCAGACAAATTAACACCTGAGTAAATGTATTTCTTTCTCTGTAGTTCAAAAACATGAGATTTGATGAAGAGGTCAGAGATATGTGCACAAAGGTTGTAGATAATGTGGATGATAATGGAAACTTGAGGGCAAATGCGCTTTCTGAAAACAGTGCTCTTTCTATGCAAATAGGTCTGGTGTTTAGTGTTTTGCAAACTTTTATATGAATCCCAATTCAGGCAATTAACTTTGGCCACTCAAGATTAGGAATTTGAGCCTAGACCTATGCAAGAAATCTCAAAGGCTCTGTAAGCACCTCTTACATGTTTGTACATTTATTTACTTTCCGCTCTCCAGTCCTGAACTTCTTTGATCATTCCTGTGTTGGAAAATTGCTCAGCATAAGACATGTTATAAGATTTACTCTCAGAAGTGCAAAACTAGAAAGAATTTCTTACCTGGGTCAGCAAAGATTTCTGAGAGGTGGTACCTGAGGTTGTCTGCCTAATCCAAGGTCAGAGATATCTAATACAAGACAAGAACCAGCAGTAACATCAAAAGCCCTGCACAGGAGAAAATCCTTATACTCTCTTCATGCTCTGTGCAACTAAACAGTATAGGTATTTTATGCAACTTGCTCTTTATTTGTTTTTTATGCAGAAGGGAAATGGAAAACCAATGTAAAAATTAGGTATGCCATTCATGTTCATTGATAGTGGTTTTATACTTGCCCAGACTTTTTTCCCATACCACTGAAAAACAGATTTTGGCATCTGAGTGACTGGTTCAGACACATTCTTTGGAGATAGATCTTTGGTTGCTAACATCTCTTATTCACAAACCATAAACATCTGTGTAAAGTGCCTGTAAGGCATAAAGACTGCATAAATTACAGAATACCAAGCTTTGGTTTCTCAACTTCTGCCTCTGCAGAAGAAAAATATTACCATTAAGTTTCATTCCCTTATATTATTCCTTTGTAAACCAGCAGCCTAATGTATTCACAGCTCTTGGTCATCTGTTATGTCTGGAACAACACATTCCTTTACTTCAGTTTGGGTCCCAGTTAATTCAGCTCTAATTAAGGTGTTCCACTATACTTGAGCTAGAGATCTAACAAGTCCACCAGGTTGCCAGTAGGTGAGTGACTGTAGAGCCCCATCTCACAGTCCTGTCTACCTCCACCTGCATGTCGTGCACCAACAGCTCAGGTATCACTGACTCCCTCCAGATTTGTGTGAATGTCCCATGCCTGGAGTGCAGGAATTTGAGAGGTCCACATCTGGAGCACAGCATCTTGAATATGATGAAATATATTTCTTTTGGGAACTTAGAAAGTGACTGGTGACAAACAACCCTAGATCAAGGCATTTTCTCTCTCCCCTACACAACTGAAACAGAGTTACTGTACTGGGTAAAGATACAGTCATGCAGAGAACAATGTGGGGTTTTCAGTCTTAACTTAAAATTTAAAAAATCAAAAGGTAGTTCAAAAAGTCTATTGAGTTTATTAGAAAGGAACAATTTTCTAAGACCACTACTGAAAAAGCAGGACTGGCTCATGGAAGTTTTTTTAAGAAAAATGTTAACTAGTGCTTAGCAAAAACAGGGCAGGCCAAGATCCTACAAGCACTAAGCTGCTTTCAATGGCCCTGATTTTTTTGTCTGTGTGTTTCATTCTGAATTCTTAGCCTTACACAACAGAAAAGATGCTGTCTTTCTCTTAGAAACACTGGGCTACCTACTCAGACTCCTGTAAATGAGTTTAAAATGAGCAGTTAGATTACAGATTACTTTAAAGTTGAAAATTAAAATTAACTGCGACTTGATTCTATTTTCTTAATATTTCTCTGTCAAAATTTATCTTATCTCTGTCTACTGTTGTAAGAAGAATTCAGTTCAAGCTAAATAAAAGGTGTTGAACACAGAAGACTTAGATTTTGATTAATAATACTGACTGAAAAATCTACACTCTTCCCACAGGCAAGTCAAACAGTCCAAACCAAACTAAAGCTGATTTTCAGTAGATAGGAGAACTTTTTATTATTTATTTTTTTTTGAATACAAAACTTCTGGATATAAATACATATGGGATCATTCCTAAATTCAGAGCCAAACCTGAACCTTCTGTGGTTCATCTAGCCCTGTGTTTCCATAAATAAACAGACTGTAAGCATGGAAATTGAAAAGGCAGATGAGAACAGGGGAAACAAAGCAAATTTACAATATAGTGATATGTCACTGTAAAATTTTGCTGGCGCCATTAAAAACACGGAAAGAAAAAGGCACATTGGATACTGAAATTATAGGGAAATGTTTTGAGTACTTTTCTGAAGTTTTATACAACCCTGTTTCCTAAGGTTTCAGATTTCTGCTTTTTTTCTTCTGTTGTCTTTAGGAGGTTTTGTAAGAAGATTCATTCTGAATGCAACAGAAATATTTTCTTTTGAGCTTTTGAATGGAATAATGCAAGTCTTATTCCATGGAAATAACTTCTAAACAACCTTGATTACTAGGTCTGTTTAGATAAATGAACCAAATTTAAAAGATTTCAGCCAACAAGATTTTCAAAGACACCTAAGGATTTTAGTCATATCTCCATTGCCACACAGAGGAAAAGAATAAGGCACTGAAGAAACCAGTAGCTCAACTCCTTAAAACAGCATTGAAAACCTCCTCATGTCTATGACAACGTATCTCCTGGATTTACATCAACACCGAGCCAGATCTTGCCTTAAATTAGTAAAGAGGATATGATTTAGGTACTAATAGGAAAATGAAACATTCCATCACAAAAAAAAAAAGCCTAAAAAAAAAGTACGAACTATATTATTTTGATGAACTCCAGCCTGTTTCATTCAATCATTCATTGTCATGGCTTGTATTTGCCACATACTTGCATATTTTTTCCCAGAATACTGAACAGAACTCATACCATAAGTGCTGGCTGTAAATGGTAACTGTAGGAAACAAATAGAGATATAAACAGATGGGGATTATGCAGAAGCAGCCCTGTGTCGGTGGAATAAGTTACCATCCTCAGCCTGCCACCAACTGCTTATCATGCCCTCAACTCAAAGGGTATCCAATCTTACAGAAGAGCTGCTGAAGGAGAAACTACTGTACCTGCTGCAGTCAAGATAAGACAAATTATCAAAATCCTAGTCAGGCTAAGCCCATTTTGACTGAGACAGATTAAGGAGCTTGCATTGGACAGGTGTCTCTGTGGGCATGCAAAAGCAGTAGCCTCCAAAAAAAGTCATGACGGAGAACCCGAAAGCTATGTCTGCTAGCACAGAGGGATCTGGAACAGAACATTTATCTGCAGCCTAAAACACATTCTCCAGGCCTTGTCTTCTTAATACATGCAGTCGATATTCAGGGGGATGAGGACGAACAGAGGAGAAAGTGTGTCAGGGAAGTAGTCCTTATAGGCAACATTAATATTCCACATACTGTTTTTAAAGCCATGCTCATGCTGGTGGATTTTACGGCATAGGAATATTTGAGAATCCCTGCTATGTTTGGAACTCTTTTTGTATACTGACTATAAGCAGATATTGCTCTCCATTTCCTCAATACTTCATTCCTGGTCACTTGTTTTACAACTGTCTTTTGCACAGTCCAGCTCTAAGTCCTTGGCACAAATGGCTTTGATATAATGCCAAGTGCTACTCTGTTTTTTTAACCAACTGATAGCTCCCCAAATTCATGTGATTTGGAAGTCTGGTTTTATTCAGTCACATATGGATCACTAGTTTTGCCCTCTTCCTTTTGTTTTTCCAAAAAATACTCCCGTTCTTATATCATTCTTTCTTCTTAAGAGTCATGCTCCAGACTCAGCCAGGATCCTTTTCAGTTCTTCTTTGCCTGGCTTTCTATATAGCACAAAGCAATCAAAGGATCTAATTTTTAGACACAGAACTTGTAAACTATTTTTGTGCCTGTGGAGTGGGAAAAGAGCAGGTAAAATTTAAAAAAGCCTCAGAAAGGAAAATCAGACTGAATATCAGGGATTAAACACAACACAGCCTAATCTAGGGGTCTGTCTACCCAGAGAAGGTATTACCCTTTTAATTATAATGTTATAGGTAAAGCAGCTCAGCTCCTTCATTCCCAAATGGGTGAATTTCCCTAATGTTCATGCCAGCTGTGCTACTACACTGTTATTATTGTATAAGGAGGGGAATTATTACGCCTTTGAAATTATGCTTCCACTTTTCCACTGGGATGGCCTTTGAATAGATGAACAGATTAAAGCACATCTGTATCAGACTAGCAATTTTTGATTCTTTTAGGGTCACAAATGACATGAGTTAAAGATGGGAAAAAATAATAGCATATAGCAAGGAAAGATATCAGCTCTTTCCAGGGTCAGGGAAGTGTTGCTAAGGCTTAGAGGAGAGGACTGTTTCAGCAGACCCATACCAAGGATTTTCAGCACTGTAAAAAGAAATTAGTTATGTCACCCTAAGGAAGAAGGAAAAGGCCTGGCTGGAACAGGACTGATCCTACCATAGGATGGAGTAACAGAGTAGGAAGGGATGAGAGTGATACAAAGAGCAAGTTGAAATGACCTTGAGAGTAAGGTAGTCTGCTCCCTGCTGCTACTGAAGGAAATGGTTTGAATAAAGAAAGAGGAACAAAGAGACTGCTGTTTCTTGAGAGCCAGGCCTCCAGCCACACCATCATATGCCTTCAGCAACAGCAGCAGCATCAAACCTGGTTTCCCAGGGCTTGGGTACAGGCAAAGCAGAAAGCAAAGCCAGAGCTTTTTTGCTGCTCTTGACAGTCTTCAACTGCCTACCCTGCCCATACGCAGATATCTAATCCGCTCCTTTTCTCTCAAGTGAATCCAGTTCCCAGATGAATTCTTCCTCTGATGTGGGAGGTATCTATGTATTTTGGGGAGTAATACTTGGAGGCCTGGTTTCTAGGTGAACAAGATTTTGTGGGAATTAGTGGGACTTTGAGTCACTTCCAGAACCTTTGCTCATAAGAGTCAAGAAATGGCTTCCTCTCCTGGCATCCTCTCCGCTGCCATTATTTTCCCCAGCCCTTATACCGCTGTAAGGTTGGACAAGATCTCTTGGAATTTAAATGAGTTCAGGGGCAAAGTGTCTCAGCCAAGGATAGCACATCAATTTTCATGTTCTACAGGAGACAGTTTAGCTTGAAGCTTTGTCTCTTCAGTCCCAAATTTACAGAGTTTCAATATGCAGAAATTTCAAAAGATCCCATATAATGCAAGGGCACTTTTATTCAGCATTTAGTTATGGACCAAACTGTAGTAAGAGAAGAATTTTAGCTGGCCTGCAGAATACAAACATCATCAGTTTTATGTCCCAGAAACCCTTCAGGAGCATATTTTTAGCCTGTCTGAGCTTCTATACCATCCCTGAAAGGCATCCTGTTATGAAGTAGATAGCAAGAAAAAAGCACACTCTGCTGACATGCAGGAGCCCAGAGCTGTTATTAAAAGAAGTAAATCCCCTTCAATCTCCCTCAGCCATTCCTTCCTCTCTCCTTTACATAAGGATGTGAACTCAAGACAGATTATTGCAAAAATACATACTGTTGGATTGTCAGGGCTGAGGCATAGCAGACTAAGGCTATATCTATACTACCAAAATTAAATGGTATTAGAGTGAATTCTCTGACCCAGATGACAACCAGCACAGTCTGGCCATGTCTGTAGCCTCAAAATCCAAAACAAGCTCTCATATGCAAACTGCCAATTGTGAACTGGGCTTGGTCCATGCCACCTCCCACACTATGACTGGGAATTGTTTGGGAGACTATTAGTTGTCCCCTGTTGAAAGTCTATCAAGTATCCTGCTAATAATTTAAGAGATTATTAAATTTCAGTGCTTGCACTTGGACCCTGATGCTGCTTAATATATTAAAATAGTTATAAACTTAAATAATTCAAAATTAATCTGGGGTAGAAATCACAGTCAGTCTGATCACAAATGCCACACGGGCAATTGCATCATTCTTGCCTCTAATCAGGCTTCCCAGCTGGACTTCATCTCCCATAGTGTCCGAGGCTGTGATGCCCCATGGGAAGTGCCATCCAGCATGGCAGGCACAAAGCCTTGACACATGCAGATGTGTGAGGTACCCAAAATACACCAGACAGATAAAAGGAAGCTCATTAATTACTGCTATACATTGCTTTAATCAATAAAACCAATGTTACTCTGTAGAGATTTTCAGTCTGCAAAAAGCTTAATTTGCCATTAAAAATATTTTGACAGAAGATTTCTTGTTTTTTTCAATGTGTCGTAGTAACTGACTGCCATAGGGCAGAATAACATTGCCTAAAGCCTTTCTCCCTGTGGCATCCATTCTGCATGCAAGGCAGATGAACATTTGCTTTTCACTCTCTCACATTTTCTGCCACATTTCCTTCAAAGCTTTATTTTCCTGACAGTTCTAATTGGTTATATTTTAATCCTTATCTGCCACTATGCAAGAAATTTTGCTACTTCACCTGGTAGAAGGAAGAACGATTACATAAGACATAAATTGGGCTAGTTTCAAACATAGTACCTATCAAAAGATTCTTCTTGCCTCACAATATACCCATCAGCTTTACATTGCTTTCATTTCACTAAAGCAGTTAGACTCATGTCTCCAGCCAACCTTAAGCACCTGTTTATAAAGGAGCCAGGTCCAGTTTTGCTGAATAGAGATAAGCTTCAGTGACACCGAAAGGACTGTGGTTAGTGAATCACAGAGGAATCTCTTTTTAATAAAGTGATTTCAAAAAAGGTAATAAAACAACATGAGTGCAGCATGTGCTCTATTGTTTTGGTGAATCGAGGCTCTAGGGTACAGTTCAGCTGTTCCTGTTCCCAGTGAAATGTCCCGGTCAACATACAATGAATCAGTGGACATATGAACATAAGAAATATCTGTTTTCTTGAAGCAAATAGAATGAGATTAACAGAAAACAGAAAAAGAAGTATGCACTCTGCCCTACTAAAATAAGGAGGAACTTTAGTCCTCATTTCAATAGGTCTGGAGCAAAAGTCCCAAGAAAATGAAGCAGAAAACCAAAAGCTGAATGGTCATGAATGGTAAAATCTCCAGAATTAAATAGAAGTTAGAGAGGAAGAAAACAGATGGAGGGAAAGTCCCATCAGGATTAAAGAATGAATCTAATCTGGCAACAGTTTGGACAGATTTCATAAAAGGAGAGATGGATGGTGGAATATAATTAAGTCAGAATGGAGTCCAGTGGTTCATAAGACTTTAACAAGACCATAGCAAACAATACTAAAGGATAAATAGCAATTTATTTCTGAAATCTTTGTCTTTTGCCCAGAGCAAGGATGCTCAGTGCTATGCCTTGTACTGATTACTTTCTAAAATATATTTGGAGAGGGAACAGATAAGCAATACAACACAGATAATTTTCTGTTTAATTTAATATCAAAGAACAATTTAAGTGTCATAAGCTAAATTCTGAAATTGCTTGGACTAAAACATGCAATAGTGGGGTGGCTCTGGGTTTTGACAAATTAGATGATTCCTTTGAAATTCAATGTTTTGAAGCAGCCAGAGCGCTGTTGCCTGGCTCCACTCTGCCTGCCTCTAGGCAAGCCAACCTGCAAGTTTTGAAGAGGAGCAGAGGAATTCTGGCCTCATGCTGCAGGTGGGATTGAGACAGAAGAAACAATCATGAGAGCTGGGTAAGTGAACATATGTTATGCCAGGGCAAGTGGTGGAGACCATGGCCTCAGCAACAGAGGAGTCAGGAAAATGGTGTGACACTCCGGTGTGATAACACTGGAGGTCCCATACCCCTGTCTCATCTAATTAATTATGCTTTTTTTTCACCTGAAGGTCCTGGTCTCTTAAAGATTTTGGGTCAGCATAGGCTGGTTTACAACGGCAGGGTAAAGTCTCTGAGGAAGAGGTACTCTAAATCACAGATCTCTTGTATCTTTCTTCAAAACTCCACTAATCTTTCCAAACCCTTAACATTTTTCCTTCACACACCACTCTTAGATTGTTATAAAACTAAGTTTTGCCAATGCCAACACCAAAAAGAAGATGCTGAATTCCATGTACATGGCAAGGCTTGAGGGGTTCAGAGGGTGGGGTGGGACCTCTGGAGGGTGGTCTCTGCAGGAAGAGGACGGGGGTGCCCAGTTCCAGAAACAAGAGCCCCTTCGGAGGCTATCAATGGAAATATGTTTGTGAAAGGGCACAAAACACCAGAGACAGAGAGAGAAAGGGAAAAACAAACAAAAAAAGAGCAAGAAATAGCAGAGGGAACATCAAGGCCAGAGGAGGAGGAGATACTCCACAGCGGAGCAGATATTCTAAAAAGGACTGCAGCTCATGGAGGACCCGTGCCAGAGCAGAGGGAAAGAGTGACCATAAACCCCTCATGCCACTCATTGCTTGAATGAAAGGTCTGAGTGTTAACTGGGGTGATAGCAAGCGAGGAGGAGAGGAGTCAGCAGTGAAGCTGAGCCTGGCAATGGAGGAGGAGAGATGTTTTCCTTAAGAGTGTAAATGTTCTTTTTCTTTTTGTTTTTCTTTCCCAACACCCAAATCAGTACTCAAATGTTTATATTAATTGGTAATGAATCAAGTCAAATTTCCTGAAGTTGAGTCTTTTTTACCTGCATTAGTAACTGGTAATTGACGTCCCTGTCTTTATTTCGACCCACAAGTCTTCCCGTTTTCTCATCCTTACTATTTTCTGTCCCTTCCCCCTCCCCATCCATATCACTGGGTGGGGGGAGTGAGCAAGTGGCTGTGTGGGTGCTTGGCTGCAAGCCAAGGCCAACCCACTACAGATGCACTATCCATCAATATGACAAAATTGAATTTTGTCTGCGCTCTGTAGAAGCCTAAGAATGGTTCAATATAATGTTCAATTACTGTATCTCCCATGCGGTACCAAGGTATTTGGTGATTCAAGTCTTTCTTGTAGAGGAAGTGCTTTTAAATTAATATATTTCAGGAGGAGAAATTGAAAACTGTTCTTATTTCAATGTTTTTGTGGTGAGGAAGAGGTGAACATCAGACTCCAGTGTGATTGCACTGGGAATGATAGAGTTATTCAAGATGTGACCACAATATTACTCACTTTTGAATTTGAGTTGAGGTATTCTGTGTTAACAAAGACACATCATGAAAAAACATCACATTCATGTAAAACACAGGAGAAAGCCAATCTATCCATCAAGGAAGTTAAAGAAACTAAATCTAAGGGATGAATAATTCCCCACTATAGCTAAAATGGTCTTCAGCATACCTCCTAGGTACTAGAATATATTCAGAATCATGCAAGTACCATTCCAAATTCAACTACAGTATGTAATGAACACCAAGTTTTGAATGGGGTATGCTGGTAGAAAATCTAATATTGGCTTATTTATAATTAAAGTTTATCAGTAAGAAAGGTGTGAAAACTACAAGATTCTGAGCAAGGAGTTGAAGTATATAGTTATTTTTCTTGCCAAATAAAATGTCAATATTAGATTATCTCCCATCATTAGTGTTACATAGGTGTTTTACATTTAAATCTTACACAGTATCTGAGCCCAAGAAAGTGTAGCAATCAAATTGTCTCTCTTGAAGAACTTGTATTCAGGGTTAGATGAATTGAAATTCATTGAAAATGCATTGAAATGCATTGAAATGACTTGTTTTTCAACATACGGTTGGTCAGTGATGGAAACTAACAAAATTTGGATCTTGTAAATCCATATCTATCACCCAGTATCAAGAAGTTGTGCTTCCATCTTACATAGCGTTAATCTGCTGAGTTTTTACCTGATAAACACACAATTGCCTCCAGCCTTATTCAGATTTTTTCTTCCTTCTAAAAGCAGAAGCAGATCTGCTGACTTGTGCTATTGGATTTTTTGATGTGGGCACCTTTTCCCAATAAACTTCACTGTGTCTACCAGCGCATTTTACACAGGCTACTAAACATCCATCAGATGGAAATGACTCACGGTCTTTACTGATTAGGTCATATTTGAGCCAGTGACCTAGAGTTGAAGAGTAGTGACAGCTTAAATTGCTTTCTACCGTACTGCAAACAGCCATATGCTGAAATATAGTTGAAAGATGCAATTTAGCATGCTTCAGTTTTATAACAAGCAGTTATCTGTTGCAGCTTTAATTCCAGTCAAAGTAAAAACCTTTGATAGTTCACTACTTACAAAGCACCAACCAAATATAGTTACGAGGAACTGGGAATGCAGGCATTTGCATGCAAAGATCAACAGTGATTTTGTGGGTTTTTTTCAACAGCTGTAGAGTTTTGTCGGCATACCAACTGCTTCATTTCATCTTCGCAAAGTTTGTTGATGTTAAGATCCTGAGACAGAAGAAAAATCTGTGAAAGAATTACAAGAAATGTTGTTGCAGTTGCAGCATTCTAAGTATAATCAAGTCTGCTTTGTGTGTTTTGAAGTATTCCCAAATCAGGATTTTATGGGTTTTGTTTTTCTTTGGCTGATTCTTTAAGGGACTGAAATATTTGATAAATGGCAGCAAATGTTACTAACCAAATGATCATAATCATTGTTAATAGTGGCTTTCTAGATGATCTCCATTGTAAAATTGAAGTGGTAGGTGATGTGATTGCATTAATAAAATTCTTAGGAAACCATTATAGTACCTTCCATAGTTCAGAAGAAGAATTCCTGGGCTTCACGTATGATATTCTCTATATCAAAAGGCCACAGATCTGCAAAGAAAGAATTACTTTGCTGCCCTTCATTTATAGCATGCATTCAAATCTGATTTGCATTCAAGATAGCATATGAATTTTCCCTTATATTCACTTCCGAGGGTATTGAGGGATAGTAAATTTGGTTCAGTTTTATGCAGACCTGAATATAAAACACAGCTGTACTTGACACCTCATTGTTCTCCTACTGAAAATATTCTTATGGTGTTTGTTCAAAAGAATTAGAGACTTTTATGCCAGCTGCAGTTTTCACACTATTTCCAGTAAAAATTAAAAAAAAAAAAAAGCCATCCCAGAACAGCCGAAATCAAGTTCTAGCACTCTGCAACAGTGTATTCTGTGGATATAAAATGAAACTTTTGCTGTTGTCTCTTTTCACATTTTAGCATTGGTAACTCCATTTGCTCTAACAAACCAGACCACAAACAGTACTTCTTATCTAATGATGTCGGCTATGCTCCCTGGTGCACTGTTGAAATGCATGTAGAAATACCTTCTTTTATGCCTCGAATGTCATGCATAAATAGTATTGGGGACATATTTTTCCACAATAATCTAAAGCAAAATTTGTCATTTCAGTGAAATAGTGCATGTACTAAATGATATGTGGATTAGGCCATCAAGGCCAGTAGTAAGTCAGAAGGAAAGTTAATGTAGGTATTAGGCCATTAGTTCAGTGGCTGCTTTCTCAAATGATCATGTGCAAACATTAGTATGCTTGAAAACAGCGTAAAGTCTGTTTATTCCCACAGTACCGACTAGATAGACTCCTAATTTATAACCCCTATAGAGCTTATGTACAGGATCCATATACAGACAGAATGAAGAAAGCATTGAAAGATACTTTGGCATTGTGGTTGCTGTTTTTTCTTGTTTTCCTCCTGTACAAACAGCATTTGTTTTGATTTACAGCCTGACAAGGTCACTTTGAATAGCTGCTCCATCCTAGAGCATATTGACTGCTCTCCCCAGCTGGGTATAATCTGTGAAGTCATTGACAGGTGTTAGATTGACCAGCCTATACTTCCCAAGATTATCCTTGTTTAGATGTGATAGTCATGAGCAGCCTCCTCTAATCATCCCAGTCTTCCCATGATGACAGAGACCAATCTTGCAATGACAACAGGCCAGGTCCCTCAGCACTCTTGGATATAGCTCTTTCTGCTGCATGGACAGCTGTATGTCCAATTTGTTTATATCCTCCTTACTCAACCTTTCACTACTGTGGACAGTACCGTGGGCATAAGACAATAAGCACCGAGTACCATGTTCTTTTCCACGCCCTTTATCCTATTGAGCAATGTGTCCATATTTTCCTTAGGCTTCCTTTTGCTGCTGATGTATTTACAGAAGCCCTCAACCATCTGTAAATCTTGGTGTCTCCCTCTGCTAATTGTTGATCCTGGGAATGAGGCCACCTGCTTACAGCAGAGCTGGCTGCACCAAGATGCGCTTGTAGGACTTAGTCATCCTCTCAAATAGTGGTAGACAGTGTTTGCCAAGTCCTTGCACAAGCTGTAGAAGGTTCAACATTATGCAAAGATGTGGCCAGATTGGGTATGCTGATTTTGATCCTATCCAGAAGTGCATGCTGTGTCATAGTTAACCAAAGACGCACTTAAGTTCTCCATGCGAAAAGCACCTAAATGAAGCTGCTGTGGGCAGGTCACTGCCTAGCTGAACCAGGTGATTCAGGGACAAAAGGACAGAAGACAGGAGTTCACAGTGCAGAGAGGCACCCTAACAACAAGATTTTTTTCCTCTGAGGAGCAAGAATATCAACCTGCCTGTAACAGATGATGGTGCACTCTAGAGAACATGTATGGAAACACTGGGGTTTCACATATTTAGCTTGTGAATGCTATCATGTCCATGCAACATGGCCTGTGACCACCAAAGGCCTAGTAGATCAGGAATTTATACCTTTCTAACTGCAATACTTGTAAACACTGGTGTTGGACATGATACAGCATGAGGTATCCTGCACTCTCTTACACCAGATTTCCTTAAAACAAAAGCAAAATCAAAAGCACAACCCAAAAAAACCCCTCACTTTCTCTTCTCTTGCCTAACTAGGAAGGTGCGACTCCTTAGCTTTTTACACTGAAGGTTCCCAGGCACCTAACATTCCTCTTCAGCACAGGCCTGGAAGTGCCCTTGTCTTGGCAGACAGCTGCATCACAATGCCCCTATTGTCATGTGCTCTCAAAACAAAAAAAGATTATAGAAATGAGACAATCTTCT
This sequence comes from Numenius arquata, assembly GCF_964106895.1. Lineage (NCBI taxonomy): Eukaryota > Metazoa > Chordata > Aves > Charadriiformes > Scolopacidae > Numenius > Numenius arquata. Next base: position 47,112,955 of record NC_133584.1, on the reverse strand, counting down.
CCTTATCATCTTTAAGTATTGCAAAGGCATGCTCTGAACATAACCAGCAAGAATTGGCCCCACACAAAATGGGGTCTTTGTCCTCAAATTTCTGCTTGCTCAAGACAGCTTCTCCCTCCCCTGCAACAATATCACTACACTGACACAAAATGATGCATGATAAAGGCAAAATTGAGAGGCAGAAGAAACGGCAGTTGGTACATGTTAGTAATATCTCATGCAGCAATACTGAAAGGGATTATCACACCAAGAGGTTTGAAAGAGTCGTAAGAGTATGTAATGGTAAGAACAGAGGAACATATTATCAGTTTTGGACATACAAATGCAACAGAGACATCTTCAATAAAAGCAGTATCTTCAATAAAACCACACATGTTTAATAAGAGCCTTTTCCTGTTCTCCCTGTCCTACTTCCACTGCCATCAGTGGAAAATCTTATTCTTTCTTCTGTATTTCTCTGAATGGTAGCTAATCAGAGAATATCCCTGAAAGTGAGCATTCAGTTTGACAGTCTTACTTATGAATATGTTTCTCAGATGCTGAAACCCCACTGAGACTTGTATTTCAGTATGAGTCATATTTCATCACAGTATGTTAATTTAGTTATTTGTTTCCATTGAGGGATTGTCTTACAGAACACGTCAATGGAAGCCTTATTGTTTCCAAAAGAATATTATGTCATCTTAATGCAGTTTAGATCCAGTGCCTGCAGCTGCCTTCTGTTTAAGACTTGTTTCATTTAAGTTTATAACATTCTGAGAGACTTAATTCCCATTCATAGTTGCATGGATCTAGGTCTTTAGTTTTATTATTGATGTGATGCAGCACGAGTTATCCCTCTAAAAGCTGTTCTCAGCTGAATGGTTAAGCAAAACATCAATCCGGCCCCAGGGCTCAAAGCTAATCTTTCAGCTCATTACATTTTAAAGATTGCAAACAGTCAGAAGGCCTGGAATTTATGTAACTTGGGTTATATACAGTGAAAGCATGTAAAAGTTATATAACTTAATGTTCATATCAGATGTTGAAAAATAATAGGTATATCAGACACAGGAACATAACAAAAATGTCTCAGAGGGGTGCTTAAGGTTATCCTTTGACTAAACACACAAAGAGCAATGTATTTTCACATATAATTAATTCTCTCACCATTTCAAAATGAAATGCATATTTTTCCACTATTTAACTTTTATAATAGCATTCTCATAAGTACTTTAATAATACTCTCAAATCTTTGCAATTTTAAATTGAGTTTATGAACAGGCTAATTAATTTTACTGTCCTTATTATGGGAAAATCAAAGTTCCTATTTACCTGGGCTGTTAATAGCTTGGCTGTAGAAGAGTATTACAACTAATGCCAAGATTTTGTTGTAGAAATATCTAAGGAAATGCACAGTCACATTTCCCAGTAGAAAGGCAAAAATTATGCCAATTCAAAACTGTGATCAAGAATCAGACTCCCACATCTTTATTTTTACCTCTTAGGACACATTCTAAGGTATGCACTTAGTGAATAGAATCGTCCTATCAAAATAATCCAGATTTTATGTATTTAGTTAAGAATAGACACCACTTCTTTAAGGTATGAGACAGATGAAGAAATTCCTGTGTGGTCCTCCAGGCTGTGTTATTAAGGAAGCCAAGTGAGAAGTTCCTAGGCATTCTTTCTGACCTTAAACTCTATAAATCCCAGCCTAACACCCCCATGCTTAAAAAAGTCTAGAATTTTAAAAGGATTTTTTTCTTCTTCTGCTATGTCATTAATAAATTATCTCCTGTGGTGTAACACTGTGGCCTTTTTCTCACCAAAACGGCCTACCTAATGCATCAGATGCTGCCAGTCAGTGGAATACACAAGACACCACCACTTTCAAACGAGCCACAAGAGCTGGAGTGCACCTCAGATGCAGTAGAGCACTGTTATCTCTCCTGTGCTAGACATCCAGTTGGACTGGGACAGTCAAGTAAATAAAATTCCTCACTTTTTTTTTCATTTCTCAGATGACACCAAGGCAGTCATTTATTCCACTAAACTTTGAGCTCTTAACAAGAGCTAAATTAAGACTATCATCCCTCCAGGGTCTCTACATCCTCAATGACAAATAAAAGACTTATACAGAGGGCAATTCAGTCCAGCTAAAATCCAAATCAATTCCCAGGATTGTGCCACTATATTAAGATCTATTACCACAGAGCCCTTTCTTCTGGAATAGAAAGTCTTCTACTTCAGCGCGACCACTCCTAACACTACCCAGTGAAGGATTAAGTAACAAATGTTCTGCCTCTTAAGGCTTCCAGCATTTTTCTGGCTCTTTGCCATTATGTTCACCTACTCACAAGCAGAAAGCACAGAAATCAAAAAGGTTTCATTTAAAATATGGTTCACAAGGAATCCTTTATTCCCTGGATGGCTATGGACAAAATGCATCTCAGTTTTTAAAAGTGTATCAACGGATCTGCCCACTGAAGTCAGCCTCATGGAAAACAGCTCTCCAACCTCCTACTTACATTAAAATCACTTTCAGAGGGATTAGAAGCAGTTCTTTAATCATTTAGATCTTTTTAGATACCTGGGGAGAAGAAGAGTTTTGGACTTAATGACCTGACTCTATTCCCATTGAAATTAATGGGAGATTTGCCATTATTTTCAGCGGAAGAGGATGGGGCCCCAAACTTTTGAGAAAATGATGCAGTAGTGCTTAATGGATCGTGCAGACCTCCTCAGTTGAAAATACCTTTGTGGTTCCAAGTTTCCATCTACCTTTCCTGGATAAACATGGACATTTAGTTCTCTATTTCAAATTGTTTCCAACTAACATTTGCAACACAGTCATATTCCCTTTTTGTCTTCTGTTAAAAAAAGAAATACTTAGCATGTTCCATGATATTAGGAAATGCCAAGGAATTATTCCAACAAGTAAAATTTCATACATCTAGCTGGCTAGGAAGAATAAATAATGACCTTTTCCACATGCCAGCAAATATAAAACGTTCATATTTCCACAGGCACAAGCTTAATGGCCATCTGAGATGTCTGATTCATTTATGATTTAAGCACTGTTTATAGGAGTTGACCAAAGAATTTACTTGATATCACTGAGGAATGCAAAACACATGAGTAAATTATACAATGCAGATATCCACATGCAGCTCACCAGAAGTGAAATAAATCACATTTACACTAAAAGAAAAAGGTAAACTTTTGCATGCACACCCACTTCTATTCAATCATGCAGTCCCAGTCTCCATCACTTCAAACCAGTTCCGCAATTTTTTAGTTAGCATATTATGATATCACATTGGAAGCCCGAATCTCACTTATGTCTCTTGTTTTCTTGATATTATGCCCTTTCCACTACTCTCGTACTCCCTGTGTGTTGTGCCTGTGTTTACTATATGACTGTTACCAAGTACAGGCTTCATATCATACCTTAACTGCTGTTTATATGAGAAGCACTAGCCCTTTGTCCAAAATAAGCATCTAGAGCCATTGGAGATTGGTTGCTTGTCTGGCAGATGCTGCCACAGAAGGGTGTGGAGCTCCACTGGTCATGTGCCATATTTTCAAACTTTAGCAGACAGCACTAAATACTCCATCTAAGCATGGGAAACAATGGACAGAAAACTATCTTTCTATGCTAAACAGGACATCGAAGCTCCTTCAACATACCCACAGGGCCTCACTCCAGTCAGCACAGGTACCTCCAATGACAGCTTAATCCCATCTATTGTAGATGGTTATCAATAGGTGCATAGAACTAAATTTTGGAACCGCCCATCTCTCTCCAATGCTTATGGTTACATTTAAATTAATAAAGTAATTAAAGTAACATGGTCAACCTCTGGCATGCAATTGTCCATAGTGCTTAATTGTTAGCATGGTCCCTCGTGCAGTTTTGACCTGGGTCACCTAGCACTCTCCAAAACAAAGTCTGGACATATTTCAGGAGCTAGCCAGGGACTCTTCCCAATACTGAAAAAAAAAAAAGAATGGGCTTGTCTCATTTTATTTACTGGAATAGATGTAGCTTACATAACTACCTTAGATGATGTACTTACAATTACAGCATGGCTCTAGACTAGGTGAGATGAATCCCATCCAGTATGACAGAAATAATATAACTGGCCAGTGACTGCAGACGTTCTACTAAGGACAAGAACTTTGGTCCCACAGTTCCAGATAGAGTCCAGGGGTACTACTTCAACACCTTCACCCTAAAATGACTGTGATAGCATTTTTCAGTCTTACTTAGAATTAGCCTCATTGCACTAACTGACATACAAACAGAACCTAACAGAAAACATCTCAAATACACTGAATGAAACAAAAAACATGAAAAGATAAGGCAAAGGATGGGATATAAACTGATACAGTGTGTATCAGTAGCAGCATGGTCATTTCAGTTAAGCTGTGTACTTTTCATAGAATCACAGAATGGTTTGGGTTGGAAGGGACCTTTAAGATCATCTACTCTAGCCATCGGCAGGGACATATTTCACTAGACCAGGTTGCTCAAAGCCCCATCCAGCATGACCTTGAGCACTTCCATCCACAACTTCTCTGTGCAACCTGTTCCAGTCTCTCACCACTCTCATCGCAGAAAATTTCTTCCTTATGTCCAATCTAAATCTGCCCTCATTCAAGTTAAAACTTTTTTCTCTTATCCTGTCACTAGAGGCTTCACGATAAAGTCTCTTTCCATCTTCCGTTTAAGCTCCCTTTAAGTACTGAAAGGCTGCAATAAGGTTTCCCCAGAGCCTTCTCCAGGCTGAACAACCCCAACTCTCAGCCTTTCAGAAGTGTTCCAGCCCTCTGGCCATATTCATTGCCCTCCTCTGGACCAACTCTAACAGGTACATGTCTTGTACTGGAGATTACATTTTGAAAAGTTTGTCTATTTATTCTTTCATGGTTGTCCAGTACAGATATACAATTTCACCCCAAAACAGATATACCATGACACATACGAAACATAATACCATGATGCATAAACAGGTATGCCATGATTAAGACATTTTCCCATGTACTTCAGCTTGAACATTCTGGAATTTAGGAAGGATGAATGAAGGCTGCTGTGACTAAAGGAAAATTATCATATTTGTTCTTATATTAAAGATTGTCCTGCAATAAGACTGACAGTATGTAAAAACAACGTAAGCAATGTGTTTTCCTTTACAGTCTCTCACACTAGCTATAAATATATGATCTCCTCCACAACGACTTCTCAAAGGCATTAGGCAATCTGGATGTAATTCCTCTGACTTATATTTTTCAGGGTCATATTCTCCTGTGTTACTGCTTTGCCATAAAGCAACTGCATAAAGAGCATCCCAGAACACAGGCAGACTTTAAGAGGAAAATTTTTTTCAAAGCAGTAAGCTGGCTGCTTATTATGGCTTATTATGTGGAACGTAGTCAAAAGGTACAAACAATCTGAGAGTCTAGCCTCAGTAAAGTGGAGAGTGGGGTTTGTTTCATGGTCAAATACTTAGACTCCCTGGAACAATTTGTTTGATTCCTGGAAGAGCTGACTTGGATGCTGAGATTTCCAAGGTTCCACTGGATGCCATGGAACTCACTGTGGGAGCAGCCGCAGCCTGCTAGCCAAAAAATTAAAAACCTGAGGTCCTCTTACTTGCGGTAAACTTTACACACTGTGACAGGTTTCACATAACTCAAATGAGTCATGACCTATGGCCAAAGTAGTACTTGTAGTCAGTGGTATAAAGTATGTCATTGTGGTTATTTGGCTACTTCTCTCATCCCAGCTGTAGCCCTAGGTAAAACTCTTGATGATTAGTTATAAAATATGCTTTTAGATTGCCTGGGATAAAAAAAAAGTTCTGAAGTGATGCAACATTCACAGGCATCGGCACAAAGTGTCCCATGAACTTCACACGGGTTTTATCTCAGGCCCTGCAGGGACATACTTTACTAAGTGGGCAGGGAAAGTAGGCAGTCAGGAGGTGATTATCATCTTTACATAAGCCTCACGCCTGACTGCTGGGAGTAGGAACTCCAGCTGGGAATGTTCAAGCCACTGTCTGTGTTGGAGTTATGTCATCAATAATGTAGCTCTTGGCTGGAGTCATTTCAAATAATAAAAGTTTCTGTAGTTTGTAAAACTGGGTTTTGGATATATAGAAGGCAGTCTAATGTCTCAGTGTTGCTCTCCAAACATCATCTTTCACTCTAAAACAGTGTTAAGGGCCAAATTCTCTGTGTGGCTTCAACCCAGACTCCAACATTGCAGCTGTAAGTTCTGTACAGGATGAGCAGCCGTCTAAATACACTGGTCTTGAGGAGTGTACAGTTTAATTCACACAGAACCCGGCAAGGAATGGCAATGGACCAGCACAGAAAGTGAATGATCATAAATAAGAAAGAACATTTTTTTTATTTCTTTTTTTAAAAATGTCAGGAGGGTAATGGGGCGGGGTGGGGGGGGGGGGGAGGCGGTATTAGAAGAGCAGCTGGAAGGAAAAATGCATCAGGTGAAATTAAAAAGAGCAGAATGAGGCTTCATAATGCCTCATAATTCATAGCAAAATTTAAACCAAGCAGAAAATGCAAAACGTGATAAGTCCCGGAGTCACTTGGGGGAAAAACAGAGAGCCAAAGAAAGCGTAAGGGTGTGCTCTTCCTGCCCCGTAGGAGCAGCAGCGTCCTAAAACTGTCACTTCCTTGGGGTTATTGTGCTCAGCTACCAGTGCAGCTGCAGTATATGCAACCACCATTCTAACTTTCTGAAGCTGCAAGCAAATGTAGCACACTGTGACTCCTAATCTGTTGCACATTGATTTTGGAAAGGTGAGATGCATTTTATTAATCTCAGGTGGAATATAGTCTTCCTAATTCAAGCTATGATGTAAAGGAAGTAGTGTTAGGGCATGGGCACAGATGATGGCATCTAGCCATGCACACTTCTTGTTTGTTGACATGGCTCTAGCACATTTTCAGCCAATTAGTGGTCTTTCTGGCATGGTTCGGGCACTCGCCTGCACCAGCGACCCTTCCAGTAGGTGAGGGGTTCTTTCAGTTGGGAGAGGAAAAGGAGCGAGAAATTTTAATGACATGGACACAGCTACTCTGTGTTGCATGGCCTCAGAGCTGGAGAACAGGCCCTTGCTCTGCTCAGTTTATATGCTTGGGTCTTATCTTAGATGTTTCTGCAAACACAGAGGTTCTCACCCTCTCTAGAGGTGTTTAAAGCATCCAGCTCTCTGCATGCGGGCAATGTGCAGTATTCCGTTTAGAATTCAGTATTTCACTGGGCACCTATTTGGACAAGGCAGCAAGGTCCACACATTGATTTGCTAGAGCTGAGGAGAACCACAGGGTGTCTGCAGTTCCTTCCACCTCTCTATGAGCATGTAATGTTTCCAGCAGAGACCAACGTACAGCTATTTGATAACATCAATGTATTCTTAATAGCAGTGATATTAATTAATGACTTATTAAGTATTCCCAGCATAGAAGAACGTGTTCAACACAATAATAAGTCTCTTCTTTGAATTAATTATTATAATAAAGCTGAAGATTTTCTTAAATCAGAGCAAATTACTTGAACAAACTGTATCGCGCAGACTAATATTTTAATTGAAGCAATTCAAGGCAGAGGAAAACGGCACTGCTTACATTTAGGAGCCATGGTGTTACCATTTCTTAAACCTTAAGAGTCAAAGTCACTTCTAACATATTCTGTACTCTGCTTTTGACTTTTTAAAAGATTCTCACAAGAGTGAAGAATTTCTGGTTTTAATATAGGAGGCACAAACAACAGTTCTTTTTTTAAAATCATCTTTATATTCTACCACCCACCATAAACTTCTCTTGGCACCAAACATACCTCCAAGCTTGTTTCAGCTTTAATCCCACTTGTAGCCATGAGCATTATTTTTGACAGGTTTACAGCCCCCATTTATTAGCAGCAACAAGTGAAATCACCTGGTTTAAGACACCTCCCCTAGGAACAGCAGACCTCTTGGTCAGACCAATAGATTGGGAAGTGTTACTACCCATATGCAAATGACGTAGCACCCACCTATATAGGAGGCTTTCACTGATTTTACTGGAATCTGAGAAGTCTGAAGGAAATATCCAGATGACATTGTTCAGTGCCTGCTTTGTCATTCAGACAAATTTTCATTAAAGAAGAATGTTGTTAATCCCTGTTTGTAAGGCAATAAATAAGGTATTTCAAATCTTGCTGCAAAATATTTCCACAGAGCCATTCTGTGATCCAATTCTTCCTGTGATGTGCTTGAACTCAGCCATGGGAATCATTTATACCTTGCGAAACACAACACTAAAGATGAGAAAAAGTCTTAAAACACTTCTTTAGCATAAGGCAGCTGTGGTAGCTTTGAAGTGGCACAGTGCTGAAGATCTCTGTTAGCTAGCTGATACTTCACAACTCTTTACCCTATCCCTTAAGACTCAAAACACTGCCCCTGTACCTGCTGGAAAACAGCAGTATTCATCATTCAGAGATGTGACGATGGCAGCAATGGCAGCCCTGACAGGCAGGCATGCAGTATCCAGCATGTCTCTAGCTCTTCGAGAAAAGAAAGTAGAGCAGAAAATCTTCTGAGGCTGTTTAGTTAGTAAGTTTAGACACTGATGGGTGCAAAACAAATCAAACAGAGAGGAAATGAAGTTTATGTAGCAGATATTTGTCACATTAGTTAATACAAGGCTCAATGCTTCAGTGATACAGATCAATTAATTCTAACTCACATATCCAAAGAAGTGTTAGGCATCCATTCTGTTTCTGGCATATTAGACTGCCAACCTTTCCCAGCCTCCCAGGCTGACTTTGAGAAGCCTGGGGATAGGAAGGGGTAGGCATGAAGTAATTCAAGCTGCTCTTTCTTGTGTGCATAGACAAAGCCCTTGATTCATTTCAGTAGCATCATTCAGTTCTGAGTGTCCACCACAATCAGGAGTGGACTCTTTCTATATACATATACAAAATGGCAGGTAGTGGTAAGTAGGAATGTCTAATCAGAAATGCCTAGCCTATTCCACATCTGGGGGAGATGAAAAGAGATTATTCCTCCTTAGGAAAAAATACTCCATCACACCTAAAAAAAATATTAATTGTCTGCAGATTGGGTAAAAGTCATGTCAATTACACTAATAATAGCTTTGTTGTTCAAGCAGTTATAACCAGATTCCAAAGTTAACAGCTCATTTGAATCTAGGTCTTCTAGGTCTTCTCATTTGAATCTAACTACAGAGAAGTTAAGGCTATGAAATAACAGTCTGAGCTATGAAAAATGTCTTTACAGCTACAGTTCAGGAGAAAACCCAAAAACTCCAGCTCTGCTTCGCAGTCCTCTGATGTGAGACACAACACCCCCCACACCCTCACGCCCCGTCCCCATGGCCCAACTGCTCAGGCTGTCTCACAGGGGAGAACAAAAAGGAACTTTGTCAGCTACTATTGATTATTAATTTATTATCATATTTTATTGTAGCAGTCCTGCTCCATGACAGATAAGCAGTGTCAAGCAATTTATAGGTCTTTTGAACTTACAGGCTAAAGTGACATTGGCTGTTAAATAGTGAACTGTTATAAAAGAGGCTGAGGCCCCATAAAAGGAGTAAAATGGGACGAAAGGCGTCTCCACAGATCTTCATCTCATCTCCCACACTAGTCCACCAATTTCTGATTAATAGCTCATTAGTGGTGGGGTAACTTTCTAGGAGGAAAGTAAAACCTGCATTAAAGTGGCACAACTCGCCAAAAACAGCAGGCATAATCTCCTTCTTCTAAGGGCAAGTAAACAAGCATTTGGTGATGAATCAGTACGGTCATTAAGCATTGACCTTAGCTACCTTTATACTGACAATCCAGAGTTATGTGAGGTGAAATCTGAGAGATCTTGAGCTTTCCGTTAAAAGTTATCAGTCTTCCAAGAAATTTTCTGGGCCAGATTAAATGAATCAAATTCTTTCCTTTGCACATGCAAGCCTAGGGGAAAAAAAATTAAAATTGCAGGTACATTTCATGTCACTTGGATACTTAAGTTAACATTATTTAAGGATATTCAGCACATTACATTCCATCAGTTGCGTGGGTGCAAAAGAGATATTGGCAGAATGATATTTTGGGAAACAGATGTGCTATTTTATTTCATTTTTTTAAAGGAAGAGTCAAATGGGTTTTGGTTGAGGTGGGGTTTGGGGCAAGTTGGGGTTTTGGGCTTTTGGTTGGGGTTTTTTTAAGAGTTAAAATAAAACAGATGGATATTTCTAGTATTTCTTTTTCTTTTTTTTTGCATAAAAAAAAAAAAAAGAGACAAAGCAGCCACTGTTTTTACTTAGTTTAAATCCACGACTGTTTTCAGTTCAGATGAACCTGCATTTGGTCCCCAAATACATGTTCTTGTCATCAAAAGTATCAGCTGAAAATACGGTGTCCAGCTTCTTAATGTATTCAATACTCAAAGACAGTGAGTGTGAAACTAATTTTATAGATCTATAGCCTAAGAAAAGGAGGTAGAATCAGTCTCACTCAAAATCAGGCATCTAAAGCAGTCATAAGACTTAGCCAGCATGTGAATTGCACACCAGATATGCAATCTAGTTCTACTCTATATGACCTACTGGTAAATTTATCAGAATTCCCAAAGAGGTGTCGGTCAAACCCATACATATTCAAGAATGTAAGAGATATGGAGGATGATTGCATGCACTGGCCCACTCTTGAGGTCATGTTTCAGCTCTCTTTGCAACCCACCAGTTCCACGAACTGTGGAGGTGTCAGTGAGGACCATTGTGCTTCCCCAAAACACAGGTCTTTGGTGTCCCCAGCTCTCCCAGGGGGCACGACAGACCTCTTTGCCCCATTTATTCCCTGCTCTCACTCTCCAGATACACCTGACGATGTCTTTCTGTTGCTCAAGCGAGTGCACAACCAGTATCATTTCTCACTTTCAATCAACATCTTTAGCACGAGCATTTACACATATTTTTAAGTAATTTCACTTCTGTTAGCTTGTTCGGTCTTCCCTTAAACCTATGCATATTTTAAACATCCAGATTTTTCTCAAATACCTGCTGCATAATGCACCATGTCCTTTTGTTCCTTCTGCATCTGTCATTGCATGGCTTCATTTGATGGCCCTATTCTTGCATGGAACAAGAGAACAGAGGTAGATGAAATTCCACCCCATATGAATTCCCTAAGCTTGTTCAACAGATTAGTAGCAGGTCTGAAGATTAAGTGCTCTCTTTCAGCAAAGTATTTTTCTGTTTCTGCAGAAAGTTCTTTTTTCTTACTCATTTCTGAAGGTAGAGCAATTTTTTTCCATGTTTCCTATTCAGAGACTTTCATTCACCCAAAGATGTTCTCCCATCAATTAAAGACCATCAAGCCCTCCTGTTTGCAGATGTTGTTGTGGAGGAACAAATTGCTTAGAGCGTTGTTGCCAGAATTGCAGGCCTGAATTCAGCATCTTGTTAAAGTAGTAATTGCAGCAATATTCAGAGTGAGTCTTGCTTTGCACCCTCTCTTGTGCTGTTTCCTCAGTCACTCAGGAGCTGTCCTGGTCAGCATCAACACAAAGCCCACCAGTGCTCTTGCTCCTCATCTTCTACTTAATGCAGTGAGGGCCAGAAAAGATGCTGCCTTCCCACAGAAGTTTCTATCCAAACATCTTATATTTCAGCCCTGCTGTTCATGCCTCTATGTGTTTGTAGTTAAATGAAACCGCTCTTCATCTTCCTTGATGGTGTCCTAGCTCTGTGTTGCTCACATCATTGTACCATATGTGCAGTATGGATGTGTTGTTCCTAGTGTAGCTGTTAAACCCCATATGCTTCAGTCTGTGGGAAAGAAAATATTATATATATAATCAACCGGCTATTTCTCATGCAACTTTTTCTTCAACACATTAAAAGGGATTTTTCAGTGAGATTTAATGTTCATCATTATTGACTTATTCAACCAAATCCTGCAAACATGTTTGAAATTAATTAATTTATTTATTTATTCCCTAAAAGTCAGGGGCAGTACGTGCCACTATGATATGAAAATTCCACATAAAAAGCAACCAGTACACGAGGAAATGAGGTGAACATGGATTCTACGGTCAGTGTATGCCATCTGATATTTTAAAGTGTTATCCATGCATACCTTCCTTCTGAAGGTTATTCTGCTATTGTATATTGTGGAATTTAGTACAACCAAGTAGCAGATAAAATAACTTAATTCTACGATTCCTTACCTCTGGAATAATGTTTAAGGCTAATTCCTTAGTGTTCCAGAATCAAGCACTATGTAAGGTAGAGATAAGCTAAAACCTTTCCTATTGAAAGAATATAAGCAGTGAGATGACATTACAGTAGGGAACCGGTTCACATACACAATAAGCAGGCTGTGCTCTTTTCAAGTCATTTAATGATGAATTACCATTTTAAGAAGTGGTGCCTTTAAGTAACAGGAGTTCAGGAATCTTAGTTGTCTTTCAGGGTGAGACCCTAACTGCAGACAGATTTTACAATGAGGGTGTAATTCTAGAGTGTGTAAAATAGCTAGTATTCCCTGTACGCCTTGGGAGTACCCAAACTAATATAAATTATTTAAATAATAGGCAAAAGAACAGTTGAGGATTTAAACTGTGACATCCATGTTCTCAGTAAAACCACATGATGTTTGTTTTGCAAGCCTGTTTTTGATTTACAGATTGTAGAAAGTATAATAAAATGTTATTATTTAAATGCCTCAGTCAGGTGCTTTTTAAAGTGCCTGCTAGCTATTCAAAAAGACCAATGGCCATTGTTATCATCAGAACAATCAAGTTTTTCTCGTCATCCTTAATGTGAGTCCCCTTTGTTTTTTTTCCAAGCATTCCTCAAATATCTAGACAGTTAAAGTCTTCAAAACCACTCAAACAAAGCCAATAAGAGAGACAATTATCTCAAGTTGGTGTCTTGTAAACACTAGTATAACACAATCTTAATAGAAACCAACACTTCTGTTAGCACGTCACTTTTCATCATTACTAACAGATGGACAGTGGTATAAATTATAGGATCCATACCCAGCCCAACGCTATTTAACAGCCAGCGATGAGGAACTCTCAACATGTGATTAAGCTCTGAACTGGCCAAATTAAATGCTAGTCTGACCAAGAAAAAAAGAGGCTGAAACACAGGTCTGGCTGAAGCATGTAGACTGCTTGGGCATGTGTGGACAGCAAAATCAGGAAACCACTTCTGGCCATCATTTCCCTCTACATGGTGTTAATGGAAATCAAATAAAAAGTGGCAGCAGGTGAACAAAAAATTGATCCTCAGTCTATATCTACTAAATTTAAGGAACATCAGAGAGCATTTAATGGCCCACAAGCATGCATCCAGGTGTGATTTTGGCTCAGGTCAGATAAATAGAGTTCAGGAGTTAGCATGGGCCGGGCATCATTCTCAATGGGTAGCTGCATGTGGCATATCTTGTTTCATACGTTAGGATATGGCCAGACCAAACCTGTTAGCCTTCAGGCTAGAAAAAAGGTCCTGACATTGCTTAGTCTGCATATCTGAATTGCAGTTTACCTCCCAGGCTGCCTGGATAGCCCGATACACAACAATAAGAGAATGCATTTCAACACGTGCATGTGTGAATGTCTGTGGAAATTCACCCGCTGACCCCAGGAAGGAGAGGAAAGAGAAGGGAATAAGATGGCAGCACACTCCTGGGAAGTCCATCACTGAAGGGAGAGCATCAGGAGCACTTGAACAGAAAAGTGGTGAGAAACCTCCATCACTTACTCAGTTTCTCACAGCTCAGAAGGCCCGCAAGCTCTCACAGCCTCTCTTCAGGCACATCAGTCAATATTTGTTCCACGCATCTTGGAACGAATGGCTAAAGAAAGAAAAAAAATGGCTATTGAAAACAGTTGAATAGCAGGGAAGGGAAAGGTGTTGATCCTCTCCCCCTCCATGACACACAGGTTTTCCACCAAACAAAGTAGCAAGAGAAAGGCTGAAATTCAAAATGTAGTTTTGTTTGGCTTAATCTGATGACTTAATGCTTAGTTGTTGGATTATGGGGGGGATTGTTTTTCACTTTTCTGATCACTGAAAACATAGTGCAGATATTTTTGTCAGTTTTTGTTTGTACTATCAGTGATCCAAAAAATCGGCTAATGATGCAGCACATTCTGGGATTCTTTGGTACTTAGCAAGCTGCAGAACTAGTGAATCATCACAGCAAAAGCACTACATTGTCAAAGCAGGTCCACTTGGGATGATCGACTCTGAGATCATAGTTCTGCAGTTAATGAAGGGCCTGATCTCTTTGGATGATGAAGCCAGATGGAGACCACGTGAGCCTGCCTTGGCAGGGACTCTGGCCCAGATTCTGAAATCTGCTTGCATATTAGATAATTCTCCAGTGGCAAAGAAGGACTTTAAACCTTCAGTTTAAAATATGCCTACCTATCTGCTACTTTTACCTAACTCCTAGATTCCCAAATTCACCTCTTCTTAATCTGGTCCCTCAGGTAGTCCCTCAAGACCTCTTTACTCTAACAGGAGCAGTGAAGGAATGAGCAAGTGAGAACATACACACATGCATGCACACACACTTTGAAAAGCACATTAACAGAAGACAGCATTTCAAGCTGTATGATAATATAGTGCATTAAAATGCACTCCTGATACATTATTTGTTGTGTGACTGAGTAGAAACAGCATATGCAAATTGATTCTAAGCGTGCAATGTAATTCCCATGTATATGAGCTGTGCAAGTGGGAATTCAAGTTTGTTATGAGCACTGACTGAGACACGATCTTTGGTTGTTTCATTTTTTTCTGACTCTGAGTCATCAGTCTCACTGCCTGATAATGAATTTGAATGCGAGTCTGTATAATACTTTCTCATTCTCAATCCCGTACCCTCCTGTCATCATGTCATTTCCAGGGAAATACAGTTCGAATCACATCTCGCAGTGATGAGGCGAGAGATTGCTTTTTCTGGAGGAGGAGGAAATATTTGTCACCTTAATAACTTAAAAATTGATGCTTTCAGGAACTGTCCGCATCACAGTTTCATTGAGCTCGGGAGCATTGTGCCATTTCGCCTGGTGAGTTTCATCTTCATGGCAACTGAGAACATGCCCATCAGGCTCACGGAGGGGGACACGACATGAGTTAGTGAAGTGACACTGTATGGTGTGCAGTCATGAAAAGCAAATACAAGATGAATCATCCATTTGCAGGACCCAGTGTTGTCCATTGCTGCAATTTTCAGCATGCTCTTCTTAAGAAATTACAGTGGCTTGGAGTGGACTTTTTCCCTACCCATCTCATTATTCTATTTTTTCCCTCACACATTCTTTGAAGTGGCTTTATGAAGTTATGAGCATAAAGACAATTGGCCTGGAGTCACCTGTGGGGGATGTATGGCATATTTGCTGCTAGAAAAAGAATATTGCGGGTGGGATGACAGAATTATGGACAGACTGCCTGTTCCCTGGGTTAATACTGAGTCTGCTGTAAAGAGAAAAAGTAACAAATCCAGGATGTATTTCCAAGTCTTCGAGGTCCTGGGTTTGAGAAGACATGGGAGGACAGTAACAACTGCATCAACTAATGCTGGCAACTCTGAGTGACTGCTACCTTTCTTTTCGAAAGTGCAAACATCTTCCTTGAGAGCAGCTTAAATCCCACACAGCCTAATCAGGTCACCAGTGCAGTTCACACCATTACTGATGAGGTGTGGTGCTTACAAAAGGAGAAAAGCTGTCAACCTTAAAGGGAGAAACCTGCTAGCAGAAGACCATGCCCGACAAAGCCAGAAGAGCAACTTCCCACCCCAGTCACAGGCACAAACTGCTCCTACCACCTCACCACAAGTGCACTTCTTGCAGCTGTCTGCACACAGCAGAGAAGGCAGTTTCCTCCATCTGCCTCTGACACACGACAGTGAACACTGCTGTCTGTGTGAACGCAGAGCAGCCTCCAGCTAACGGATGGGGAAGGAACCATGCGAGGTATCCTGATGTCTTCTCTGGAGTTCAGGACCCTCAGCTCACTTCCAGTCCAGTCTCATCCATGGTCCCCTGGCACCCCATCCAATTTCATACAGCAACCTGAGCACTCAGTTATGCAGTGAAAGGTCTGGGCTTCAGCCTTCCTTGGCCACAGGTCAACCTGGTTTTACACACTCCTTAGACCATCACTGAACCAGTTAAGCACACCCTCCATTCCTCCTGAAGAAGCTATGCTGTATAACACTGAAGTTTGGTGATTGCAACACTTATCCAGGTTATAGGAAAGCCTAGCTATTGGTATACCTATTTAAAAATTATTTCTGTAATTTACCAAGGATGGAAACTTCAGACAAAAAGACCAGGACCCAGGCCTCTTATTTTTACTGCTCTAGCCACTGAAAAAACACTAGCACAGATGATGAAGCACCTTCTTCGCTATTTTTCTATCCTCATGGCTTTTGCATTTTTTGAATGCAGGCCAGGGACAGGGTGTGGAATGGAAGAGATTCCTCGAGGAAGGGGCAGAGTTGACAGAAAGATGGATGGAGAATTAGTAAGATCAGGGAAAGGCCAGAGGCAAAGCAAAGATGGGAAAAGAGAAAGACTCCTGAGGAGAATACATTTGATCAGGAGTTGGAGACAGGTTTCAGATCACATGCAAAGGGGCAGACCATCAACTCTGAAGGGCAGAAGGTGGTAATAACAGGAAGGAAGGAATGTGGAGCACTACCATAGAAGTTAGGGGCCCACAACGTAGTAAGTAGAAGACAGAAAGAAGGTCTGAGAACAGAAGGTAATGGGGATGGTAGAGCAGTAGCGTACTCTTCTCTCAAGAATTTACTAATTTATATCTTACACCTCTGCTTCTGCTTTCTAACAAATTGTTGAGGCGCACTGGCAAAAGTGTATGTCTCCATCGCCCTCTAGTGCCAGGTCCACTTAGGAGATGTGCTGAGAGCCCTTTGCCCATGCTAAGAAGCAGATCTGAAGACCCAAGCTTCTTGATAAACCGTATAAGGATTAAAAGGAGGAAAGGGGGAGATCTTTTTTCCTCCATTGTTAAAAATAGACATATTAAATTACATCAAAAATTCTAAAATTATCAGGGGTTTGGAGCACTTCTGCTACGAGGACAGGCTGAGGGAGCTGGGGTTGTTCAGCCTGGAGAAAAGGAGGCTCAGGGGAGACCTAATAGCAGCCTTCCAGTACCTGAGGGGGGCCTACAGGAAGGCTGGGGAGGGTCTGTTTACAAAGGCCTGCAGTGACAGGACGAGGGGCAATGGCTTTAAGCTGGAGAAGGGGAGATTTAGATTGGATATTAGGAAAAAGTTCTTTACTATGAGGGTGGTGGAACACTGGAACAGGTTGCCCAGGGAGGTGGTTGAGGCCCCTTCCCCTGAGATATTCAAGGTGAAGCTCGACGAGGCCCTGGGCAACCTCATCTAGTTGGGGATGTCCCTGCTGACTGTGGGGAGGTCGGACTAGATGACCTTTGGAGGTCCCTTCTGGCCTGGACCAATCTATGAATCTATGAAAGCAAAAGATAATTGAGCACAAAGAACCATGCATGTGACCACTTAAGAAAATGTCAACAGGTAGTTGTCATTCAGTGTTGTTGACCTTGTTTGAATTTGTACTTGGTAATATTCATGTTCATTTAGCATTATTTGCATAGACATTGAAAGACATGCATGTGAGAGATGGGCTTAAATAATAATAATAATAAAACTTTGTTTATTCATTTATTTATATTGGATGTGCAAATTTACTCTCCTACTGGGCTTAAAGGCCAACTGAAGAAACAGGAACATGGAAACTAGGCAGTGGAGGGAGGAGATTTATAGATTGTTTAAAACCCTTTTGATCTGCATTTGGCCATGCTGTTTTATTGATTTTTTTTGTTTTGATTTAGTTTTACCTGTACAGACTTGGTCCTAACTGGCAGAATACTGTGCATTCATGTAAAATGCGGAAATATGTACTTTCTAAACTAATGTTTATGCGTTTCAAGTAGTGGTGTGGAAACTTTAAGGAAGGTCCTCTCTACACAGGGTTTATTTCAACAGGTGCAAATTCCAGGTATTAAACTTCTTGCTGAGATTTGGTTTAGTCTAATTTAGTCAAACCTCTGCTAAATCACAGGAATTCTCAATATACCTTTAAAAATTGTAGCACAACCTGTTCCTTAAAGCTGCCTTCTCTCACCCAGCTGTCTTACCGTGATTGCTTAACCCTTTGCAGTTTCTCCACTTCTTCCCTAAACCAGCTTAAATTCAGACCCAGAAGTCCTTGGCCTCTAAAGGAAGTTGTAGAATAATTTCTGCTCCTTGGAAGCAAGAGGTGATTCAAAAATGTGTATCAGCTTGCAGTTTTGACCTAATACATCAGAAGGACTCATCTGGAAACCATGTGGGCACTCTGCAGAACCAGAGTTGATACCCACTGAAGGCAGGGATGCAACTCCAGTGCCGATACACTGGTGGAAGTGGACCTTTGATTGATTCTATTGCTCCTGTATTCAAAACAGGAATGAAAACTTGTTAGCTGCTCAGGCCCCAAAGGACCTTTCAAACCTCAATGACTGGCCACACACCTTAGTATTGTTAATCATCATTTGTGAAAAGAAAAGCATGAGATTGACAGCTGGATGAATAACAGCTGTGGGTCTTTTCCAGAGCCCAGGGCTCTAAGTTCCCACTCATAAGTTGCAGATTACCTAGATACTATTAATTTCTGATCCCTACCAGCTCCCCTGGGATGCTGACACTCTTGGCAGTTCTGAAGCCATAAGCCAAGCTGGAATAAAACCAGCCTGAAAGCCATTATCTTTCCCCCCTTTCAACATCACAAAGCAGAATAGTTGAGGTGGAAAGACACCCATAATAATAACTTAGTGCTCCTTTTGTGTAAGAATTGCCATGTTTTTTACAAATTTCAGGGAGTCATCCAAGCCTCAGTTACACTATGAAAAACAAGAAAAATGCTTTCAGAGATACCTCTCTCTGAAATCAAAGACAGACAGGACTTAACAACCAGACTGGCTGATACACTCATTCAAAAATGTGCACGGCCCCAGTATGCATTTTATAAAACTATGTTTAACACTTTATAGAGCTTGAACTGGCCATGCACACTTTATTAAGTATGTGGAAACAGCTGCTCACAATTAAATCCTTTATTCTTCAAATACCTACTACTGGGCACCGAATTGACTGCCATATGTAATCCAAGTCAGTGATCTATATCTCCATATAGACATACTCCACAGTATCCTTGAACTGCTTTGCTTTATAATAATGTTAGTTTTCCTGCATATTAAAAAATGGAAACTCAGAGCCTAATTCTCTTGTTCTCACCAACATGAATCAAGGCACTGGAGCTGTGCTGATGGAAGCAGATGTAAATTAGAATGATAGTCAAATCCCTAGAGCCCTTTTTAATTTTTGCAAATTACATATCTAAAAACTAAGACAAACGTCTGCCAAGCTGCTACCAGTAAAAAGGTCAGTCTTTCAGAGAGCAGCATAACTTCTCTTTGTGACAGATATCCTTTCCACAGGAAGGAGGAATTGTGTGTCATCGCTGTTACATATAAACCATGGGAACAGGCAGCAACAGCCTGGTCAGAAAGCTGCTTTCCTTGAACCTACATACACCTTTTCCCTTGGCATTATTAAAATATGCAGGAATGGAATATTCTGTTACTCCTGCAGAACAAGATACGCAAAGGAAATGGTTTGGCAAGCTTGTTTCCAAGTGTAAAGGGCTTTCTTAGTTCCCAGTAGCCCTGCCAACAAAATTAAAGCTTTTCAAACAACACTCAAGTTGGTCTTTCCTTAGGATGTATTTAAATATTCCTAAGTCCACTAAGGTACTTCCTTTCTTTACAATTCTTTGTGTCCAAATGTCAAGTAATTACCAAGCATGAACGTGTTCCAACGGATGCTTAATACAAAGCTCAGCAAAGTAACTCCTTATGTGTTGGGAACCTCAAACATTTGAGGCTGTCTGACAGAGCAAGATATTTAAACAGGTGTTCAGTTTGAACAAACACTCGATTCTGTTGGATGCAAAAACAGAGTGAAAACCTGAATCCAGAGTTTACAAAGGACACGTGTGCCAATGCCCACATTAGCAAGCGAAAGTTCAGTTGCTTGTCTGCTTGTTAGCTGTGTCCAGCCCCAAGATAACAATGACATGGAGCACCAGAAAAGCAGGTTTTGTGGCATGCCTTTCTTTCTGGGACGTGCAATAGGCCCTGCATGAGGTTCTCCTTTGCAACTTAATCTCATTGGAACAGGATAAGCACAGCAAACATCACCTAAAGGAGAGCTAGTTCCCCAGCTATATTCACTGTGAGGTACGTTTTTGGGGGTTTTTTTGTAATGGCATGTGACACATCAAGAAAAGTCATCAGCCAAGAGAATTTGGGATTTCCCATTGCAGCCAGAGCATTTCGCTATAAGAATGAGGGTACTTGAAATAATACTGATCCCAATTATGTAGAAATCTACATTAGGCAAGATGCACAGTAGCCATTTTGTTACTATAATATATCACAATCACATATACTTGAACATGTGATAACAATTTAATAGGTAATAGTTTAAAACTAGCCATGTGTTAAGCAGGAGAGATACAGCTGCTAGGAGAAAAGTCTGGGCACAGGGATTGAGTCAGTCAGTGTTTGCCAAACTCACAGAATGATGGTAATGAAATAACTAGATGTTACTTCGTGTTTCTCATATTAATTTCTCTGATGAAACTGTTCTGTAATGTTCAGACTAATACCTCTTTGCTTGCTCCAATGGGCTGAAGTCATGTGAAAACTGGTGTTTCTTTGAAAGCTAGGAGGAAATTGAAGATTAGCTTCAAGGTTCTTGGAAAAGCAACACAAATCTTCATTAGGGCAGTAATGAGCACTAATGCACTGTAACTAAAATGGTCTGTTACCTGTTCTTGTTAGAAACGGGATGATAGATGGAGACCATTTCCTCTTTCTGATTACCATTGCAATTATAATGACTTTGGTGAATAAATACATGATTGAACCGATCATGGAAAAAAACAAGAGCATAAGGCAGTGATTTGATCATATAAGTACCTTTCTCCCTCTGGAGACAAAGATATTCAATTTTAATGGCTAAAGACATGGACATAACCCAGTAACAAAAATGTTCATATGTCTTCCTGTGAATTTTTGAGGGAAATTTTGTGTTGTTTTCTCTCTAAAATTATGCAACGTGTTCTAGGCGATGGGCCTAAAAGGCTTAGCTTTCATTTCCATGTTTTTGCTCTTCCTCTCACTATTTCTCCTTTTCTACCATCCTTCTGGTTTTACTTCAAAACAGATTTCTAGTTGCATCTTATGAGGATAACAGTTACTGTCCCAAACCTAGTACCATGCTCCACTATTGTGCAGTGCTTTGAACTGCCTAAGAAAATTATGGGGTTTTGACACATGACAGTGGTCTTCATTTGTCCTTTATAATAAATTTTTAATAATGACCAGAAGAAATTTGAATTGTAAATTAATATATAAACACATACACATATTATCAAGCAAAAAACTACCTTAAGACTGCATACATATTAGTCACTTAGGATAAAAAGTGCTCCTTATATGTTGCAATTATCCCATTGTTGAGTAGTCAAAAAAAAAGGAAGTCAAAAGTAAAGTTCTCCTGGAAAACAATCCAGGCATTAAGGCATTAAATTGTATAGTAAAGACACTAAAGGTACCCCCACTATCCAGCTGCACCCCATAATAAACAAACAAATAATAAATCATAAACAAATAATTATTATATAGGATTTTTAATATTTAGGGTGCTTCTTTAAACCATTTCAAAGATAGATTCAAAATTGTTTAAATATTTGTCTTCCCTAGTACAATTTTAATATAATTCCATGTAACTATAATCTAGGTTACCTGTTTTTAAAGACAGAAGATAAAAATGCAAACATTTCTTGCCTCCTTTGTGGTTTTTTTCTAAATGTTTGCTAAATTATCTTCCAAAATATGTGATCAAAATAATGTACCTAAAGATTTAGTCAAAATATTCTACTGGCATTCTTATGTGAACAGAGGGAAAGCCCATAGATCGTAGCACAGACGCAAAAGTACATAACCCTAATGTGTGTCAATTCTTTCCAGTATGAGGTCTTCAGTTACTTCCAACCCAAGCATGTCACAGGTGGCCATGAATTCTGGCTCAGGCCAGAAAGACAGCTCAGAAGAGGACAGCACAAATTAAGTTGTGTTGCACAAATTAGGAAACTCCTGAGTCCCGCTTTCCTCTATATCCTATCAACTTGGTTGAATATGAGCCAGCAGTGTGCCCAGGTGGCCAAGAAGGCCAATAGCATCCTGGCTTGTATCAGAAGCCATGTGACCAGCAGGACTAGGGAAGTGTCCCCCTGGTGAGGCTCCACCTGTAATACCGTGTTCAGTTTTGGTCCCCTCATTACAGGAAAGTCATTGAGGTGCTGGAGCGAGTCCAGAGAAGGGCAACAAAGCTGGTGAAGGGTCTAGAGAACAAGTCTTATGAGGAGCAGCTGAGGGAACTGGAGTTGTTTAGCTTGGAAAAAAAGAGGCTGAGGGGAGAGCTTATTGCTCTCTACAACTACCTGAAAGGAGATTGTAGCGAGACGTCACTTCTCCCAAGTAGCAAGCAGTAGAACAAGAGGAAATGACCTCAAGTTGCTCCAGGGGAGGTTTAGATTGGATATTAGGAAAAATTTCTTCACCTAAAGGATTTTGAAGCATTGGAACAAGTTGCCCAGGGAAGCAGTTGAGTCACCATCCCTGGAGGCATTTAAAAGATGTGTAGATGTAGTCCTTAGGGACATGGTTTAGTGGTGTTTGGCAGTGTTAGATTTACTAATCTAACACTGGACTCAATGATCTCAAGGGTCTTTTCCAACCTAAATGATTCTATGATGCTATGATCTTTTTTCTTTTTTGCTGGTATAGTAACATTTCCATGTGCTTGTAGCCTTATCCAATGGCCCAATACGTTCCCCTACTTTCTAATTCTCAGTCCCATAGCAGTTTTGCCAAAGTTAGCAACGCCAGGAGTGGAAGTAATCCCTTACCCAGTCACACATTGCTATTTACCACATACCCAGCAATCTTTGTATGCCTAACTTCATTTGGTTATTATGTCTTGGCACTGGTCTTTTAGGTCAAGTAAAGCACCTGTGGTTTTGTCCTTGAGGAACCATATTGAAGCCACAGTGAAGAAAGCAGGTGACTTCCTGCATCTATATGCAGATACAGTTTAGGGTAGTTTTTTACAGTACCAGCTAAAGAAGGAAAATACCAGCAGCCTTTACACCTAGATTTTTTTCTCTCAGAAGAGGCATTTAATTTTGATAGATTTTCACTAATAATATATCCTGGTCTGTTTTATGTCCCAACATCTCACATGGAATGTTTAGTGGAAAAATCCCTCTACAGGTAAATACCAGTTCAGCCATGGAAAATTACATCTCCACAAACAGCCACTGTTGTGGAGTTAGTTCTTGAAGTGATCAAGGAAAGTGTGACCCAAGTGGGACTAATTTGGCCCTTCACATATGGCATATAAACCTATGCATAGGAGACCACTAATTTGGGGAAGAGGCCAGCCCAGTATTAATTGTGTCTCTAGGCTACACATTCTTCAGCTGATGCAAGTGAAAAAGTACAGATGTCATTTTGGCCCATGGACAGATCCCATAATTTTTTTACCGATGCCACAGAAAAGTTGATCATGAACAAAGTGGCTAATAAAAAAGCATATAATATAAAAGCTCTGAAGTTTAAACAATTCACTGCTTCGCACCAAAATATCCATACAAACTAAAAAAGAGCAATGGTAAAATTTAACTTTCTCTATGTGATTCTTGCAGCAAAGGAGTTACCATACTTTGCCTATAAATTTCTTCATAAAAATGGCACCTATTAATATGAATTTTATATCACATTAAAGTACAAAAAACTCATAAAGAATTATACCATGCAATACAATTTTCCTTTGTGTTGTGTCTTTCCTGTAAACTATGCCCCCAAATAATTTGCAGAATGAAATCATACTATTTAATTTTATGATTTATATTATTAGTTCATATAACTATCCGGCCATGTACCTGGGGTTCTCCGTAGACCTAGTTGGAATGGGCCATGCAGTCACTTTGTCTAGTCTCAACAGGCTGAGCAGACAGAGGCTGGGCCAGCATGAGCGCTCAAGAAAACCCTTTTTGCCCTTTATACCTCCTCTCTCTCTTCCCCTCAACTGCAGCCAAGAATTAGTCACAGCTGCCTTTCTTTGGGTTTTATAAGCCCGTCTTAAGCTCTGCTTCCAAAAGGGAGAAGAAGAGAAGTCAAGCTCGGGCACTCCAATCCATTTAAATTCCACCAGCACTTACTATTAACTGCAGAGTTTAATCATTTATTAAGTGCAGAGTTGTGGAAAAAGGCTGAGCCTTGAAATCCTTCTGCTGCTGTTGCTGCTGGGTAGGGCACTAACAGGGGTACACACTTGGTCTTTAGGACATTTTGCAAAGTGCTCTGCTGTGGCTGATTAAAGAAGTCCTGCTGTGAATCCTCTCCTGCATTGGCAGAGCCTCCTGGTGGCACAGATACGTGGAGCTCTGGGAGACTCCACACTCCAGAAATATATTCCAATGTCATTACCCCCAAGCATCACAGGAGAGAGGGAAAGTGATTTCGCTCCAATTTCATTTTCTCTTGTTTGTCTGAGAAAGTCATCAACTCAGCTGCAGCACATAGCAAATGTTTTTCTATATGGGCAATGCAGGACACGCAACACATGACATCTTTCGCCACGAGACAGTCAAGCAAACTGCAAACTGAGATAATAACTCGGAGAATCCCGTGTCTGCCCTATCTCTCAGCTTGCTGGCGCAGAAGACAAAAGCAAAATTCCCGCTGCTTTCAATGCCAGAAGGCATCGTAAACAACCTTGAAGGGCTTTCACTTGGCTAGCTGACCTGGTGCTGTTTGGAAAAAGACCTTTTATTTCCTAGCTCCGTGCTGCAGAGACAGCTGGGCGAATTATCTACTTCCTATCCTAAACCATCCTACAGTGCTGCTGTGCGCTGCCACACAGCTGCTGCTTTCGCCCCAAACGCCGTGGGCAGATGAGAGCAGGATCCTTGGCCAGCGGCCCGGAGGCAGCGGCAGATCGGGCACGGGGTCAGAGGCGGTGCACGCGTGGTGCCACAACCCTCGCCATCTGCCGAGGGGGCCAAGGCTGGCTCATGCCGCCGGGGATCAAGGACTTTGCAGTGGAAGAATGAGAAAGTGTGGCTGGGGGAGATGTTCAACAGTAGGGTCTGAAATTTTGGGCCAGTCTAAAATGTGTTGGGTTGCACTGATTCCTCCCTTTTTCAAGCGTCTCTGCTTCAGTGGAGTGGTGTCTGAAAAATGCCTCTGCCAAGCCAAGAGTACAGACATGAGTTCGTAATGCCACTACTGAAAAGTAGCCCCCTTACATAAAAGAGAATTATTTTTTAAATCCTCTGCAATCCTGAGCCGTTACAATCACGTTATATAAATGTATGCTAATATTGTGATTTACCCAACTGTGCCTCTTTCTCTTTTGCTCCTCATTTGCCTGTCACCTGGAAAAGCTTAGTATAAAAATTTGCAGCCCTGTTTGTGATTCACAAGCAATAATTTAACCTTTTTTTTTCTTTTTACTCACACTTCTGTCTCACACAGTGATACTGAGTCAGGTTTAGCTTCCCCTGGTGATGTGCAGATCTGCCTGAAGCTCTTGCCACTGTTAACAAATATTCCAGTGATGGTACAGAGATCATCTCTCAGAAACTGCAGCTTGATTTAAATTCACTCACTGCAGTTCATCTCAGCTGGTTCCCTGCTGTGTTTAATTGGCCCTCTGAAAGTACGTCTTCCTTATATCTTGATTATTTTGGATAGGAGGTGAGAGGGAAGGAGAGAAGTGAGTGGGAGATCTGCGAGGAGTGGAAGAGGACAGAGTAGTGTCAATAAGCAAGTGCTGCAGCCGTGGAATGAGTTATCACAACATGCTCCTCAGAAATGGTATAGGGCAAATCCTCAGACAGGCTGAAGAAATGTAGCTAGGAACCCAGGTAATCACATCTTCTTCCTACAAGAAATGGATTTAAAATGTTTTGGAATAATTTGTTTAGTAAAGTTCATCAACACTAGCAAATGAAACAGTGTCATGGTGTGTCCCAAGGATATGAACTTCATTGTCTATGCTGATAAATTTTAAGAATGGCCCTTGGAAAAATTTTGGCCTGAGCCCGGCAGTATTCATCCAAACAAATCCCAGTTGGGAACTGGGACAGTTCTGGAGTGAGCAAAGGCCAGGGCCCATCCCTGACAGGCAGTCTGGGTGCAGCCACCTCTTTTAGATGGTAACTGAGTTCAATAGGATGAACTCAGCTAAACCAGACCAGGACCTCATGCTCAGAGAAGAGGTCCTCGTGTCATTCTGCTTATAGATGTAAGTGGTGCAAACAGTAAATCCCATCTTGAATGGATACTGTGATATTTAGGACTAAAGATGTCTTAAAGCTCATCAAGTTCACAGAGAGTTCTCAAAAAGATCAAATTTACAGTCATAATCTCTTTAAATCTCCTCCAGATTGACAAAGAACACAAATCTCACTGCACCATTTCCTGGGTAAGTGCTGCAGCCAGGAGGGTGTTTTGAAGATGGTGGGCAGAAATTCCTCCCCCAAAGACAGCTGAGGAAAGGTGAGCCCTACGCAAGTCAGCGCTGAGGAGTCACAACCCCAAGGGTGGCACACTGTTTCACTGGCTCTCTGCTCAGGGTCACCTTTCTTGGCTCAGTTTGGACTCTTCATCAAGACTCTTCAGTCTATGTATGTCCCTAAAAATCAAGGGCTGGATCCACATGAGGTACAAACAATACACCCTCCATGGGCTTCAGTGGGACTAATCACATGCTTCTACATAGCTATTTAGGTGATATGTAGAGGTTTAGTGGACTCTTTACCAAAATAAAGTCCTAAGTCCAGCAAAAAAAATCATATTTCTATCTACAAAGCCACGTACTGGCACTGTATCTTCATGCTACAGGGAAAATCACTACTGTAATTAATTTAAGAATGTGTCCTTTCTAAACCATACTTCAATCGGGTTGCATTTTTGAATAATTAAGCTTTAAAAAGAAAGTCTAATGAGACTAATGGCTATCAAATTACTAGATTTTGAAAATCATTGATTTTCTCATTTACACTCATACATGGCTGCTAAAATTAATTGATTTCATTTGCATATAGAGATTGCATTTGCTTTGACTTCCAGAATGTTTCTCTCCCGAGTTTCTCATCAAACTTTCAATATTCATTTTCATAAAAAGGCAAGTGATCCTTTAACTGTACTCATTTGCATAGGAACTGAGACATTATCCCTCATCTAAATAAGCACTATTTTAATTATCATTTTTGTTTGAATATATTCTATCCCAGAGTGCTTAGATATTTCAGCTGTGCTCATCACCATGGTATCTGAATACCTTACCAAAATTATAATAGAAAACTCCAACATCAGATTACTTCAAACCTTTTGCTTTCTCCCTTTTCTTAGAGAAATGCTTCTCTTTCTCTTTTCTACCACATCAGCTAAGCTAAGTCATTTTTTCCACCCCTTACCAACTTTCCACTTTCTACCTCATAACTTTCCTTTCTCCTGCTCCTTCTCCGAGTCCCTGGTTGAATGGGAAGGCTGAGCTGTTCACATCTTTGGAAAAGGTTAAAGTGCCAAATGACTCGTCTTTCCCCTACTCTAAAAAGTAGCACTAAGAAAAATAGAAATTCTTTCCAAGAGAACCCATCCCTAACAGCAGAGCTAGAAATGAAAAAAGTAATCCAGATAATGGCATGTCAGTTTATCTGGATAAGTCTACTGAGTATCACTAGCCAGCTTCCATCAACAAGAAAGATGCATCATGTTCAGTACATTTCCCCTTATCATCTCTCCCTCATACCATACTTCTGATCATCTACTAAACTGCCTACATGGTTTACTCTCTATTTTTGAAGTATGAAATAAGTCCATCATTTCACAAAGTATATTGGAGCTTTAGAAAATAATTAAAGAGAGAATCTGAAAGGTGCCTTCCAACCTAGGCGATTCTATGATTCTAAGTTGGTGCAAGTCATATGCTACCTTCAAAGGAGCTATGGCACTGCAAAGTAGCAACTTCTGTCATCCTGATACACCTTTGATGGTTTTTTTTTTTGTGTTATGGTGCTTCTGGAAGTTACTCTTCCCAAGCAATAGGTTAACAGCATGTATAGCCAGGAATACATCTAAACTGGAAATTAGGAGAATCTTTCACATCATTAAAACACTTAAGTTCTTAAAAAAATCCACCCAGTTGGGGAACTGGAGGTGGGAAATGGTGGGAAATTTAAGATGAAGTTGGTGATTTTCTGCAGGCGGGGTTTTCCAGAGGTGAAAAAGTCCAAATGATTGAACCACTGAGAAAAATGGAAGTATATTTAATCCAGTAGATGACCTGCTGTAGGATCTGGTCAGAAAAATATTCAAGTAAAATTTACATAGGGAAAAGTGTTCTGCAGTAGCACAAAGGCCTAAAGATTATTTCAAATGTGCTGAATCATGGAATCGTGAATATTTCAACTGTCCAAGAGTTCATGGGGATTTTCAGTTTCCAAATCTTAGTTATTATTCTCTTGCTCTTCATATTAGTTTACCTATGGCTATGCCAGATTGAACACACCCAGTCCAGTCTCGTCACAACAACTAAATAGCTTTGTGCTTCACTAGGAGACTAGCTGGGAATCCCTAGCTACAGGAATTAGCCAAGGAGTTATGGTCAAATACTAGACCACAAAAATCAAATGAGTAGGAATATTTCTTTGGCTGCATCATCTCTACTGAGATGATAGATGTGAACAGAATAAAAAATAAAACCAAAAATGTGTTTGCCTTGCCAAAGTAGAACATTTTGAAAACTATTCTTTGTCACTGTCTGCACTGGTTTTGAGTATTATCATCTGTGCTTGCACAGCGATGGAATCGGAGCATGTAAGATCACCTTACGTAAGATGAACAATAATTAGTATCAGATGGTCATCTCATTTTGGGTACACAGAGATTAGTTCTTAGAAAACCATGTATGTAAATGATATGCCACAAAGGCAGACTGTATGGACCATAACAACAAACACAATTAGATGCCTGACCACTAGTAGTTT
The DNA here is from genome assembly GCF_964106895.1 of Numenius arquata. Taxonomy (NCBI): domain Eukaryota; kingdom Metazoa; phylum Chordata; class Aves; order Charadriiformes; family Scolopacidae; genus Numenius; species Numenius arquata. The sequence continues at coordinate 47,083,700 of NC_133584.1, read as the reverse complement.
CACTGGCATTTGGTTTGTATGTCATTTAGGAGTTGGGTAACTTCTTAATATCCAAGTCTGCAAGAAACATGTTCTGGCATTTGTAGAGAGACTGCAGAGAATATCAGCTTGAGTGGCTATTTATTTCTGTGCAGAAAAAAAAAGAGGAAAAAAGTTCAATCCTATAAATATAAACCCAAAGTCCTGATTCAACCAGACGTATGAACATATGTGTAACCTTAGGCTCAGAATCTTACTATTGACATTTAGTTTAAGAATATTGCCTAAATCAGGCTTCTAATTACAGGGTGGTTTTTTTTTCCACAACTCTCATGTATCCTTACAGTGGTCCGACATGCCATAAACCAGATTTCCACTAAATCAGTTAATCTGAATAAAGACACTGAAGAGCTATTGGTATTTTTTTCAGAGGTTTTGGCTGTATTCTTACTCAAAATTCATTTGAAGACCTAGCCACAGATATTTCTAGATGTACATTTGAAGAAGAAAAGGAGGGGGGGTTGGTTTTAGTCATTTGACAGACAAATATATTCTTTCCTGAAAGCACTGAAGTAGGCTTCTCCATAAAAGCCATGGTGATAGTTAAAGGAGCAGAAATATTTTTTGTTGTTGATAATGATTCTAAACATTTTCTTTACATGGCTAATATCAAAATGAGAGGACTACTTGTTTACATACGTGCATACATGTCTATTTGACCAAGGTAACTCACCCTCAAAAAAGGAGATTTTCTGTCTGGTTTGTGAGGACATCCCAAGTGAATGAGGGCTGACAACACACACTGCTAATTTGATGAACAATACTGGTTATTATAGGTATTGGAAAAATATTTTAATTTTCATGTGTGCACAGTGTGTTAGACTAACATGTGTGCAACTTCTCAGTTCTAAAAAATAATGCCTCAAATAGGCTTAATGAAGTAAATCTTGGGTCAGTACAGCCTCTACAAGAAAGGAATGTAGAACAATGGAAAAACATTGCTTTTTCAGACCAGAATACTAATCAGTATTTCATAATTACAACTTACAACTGTGATAACATGTGCTGATATCCTAGAGCCAAACAAATTTGGGAAACAAAGAGATTTTTATCCATCTTACAGTCAAAGTCTAAATACTGCAGATTGGTCTCTTTACTTCAAGAACAACAGTAAAGGCCAGCCTGAGGGTTGTTTGGTTTTGTGAATGATAACATTTTCTTATCTTGAAATTGCTCCTTTTTGGAAAGGAAACTGTTAAATCCTGAGTATGTTCATTAGAAGCTCTTGGAGAACAAAATGCAGAGCTAAATGAAGCATAAATACCATCCAGAAATTGCTCTGAGGATGTACTCGGAGCCATAGATTTGAAACAGGCTTTGCTTGTTTGGGTGCAACCCTTGTTTAGGGGTTTGTTTGGGGTTTTTTTAAGTGGAATTACATGAAGGTATTTAGTAAAGTAATGAATCAAGGCATTTTAATGCCACTGTATGGTTATTGATCATCATGGCCACTAAAATTTTTATATGGACAATGAATTTAGGTTGCAGCAATCACCAAAGAATGCATGATCTGTCACTGTAAAATGAAGAGGGTGTTTTTTGAGTTCATTCATATGGTCATGTACTCTTCAGTAATAATAATAATATTTAACACGTCTGGGTCATTCCATTACAAAAGTGCAGGCATTATGGACTGTAAATTGTGGCTTTAAGGCACAGACTCAGCTACAAGAAAAAGTAATGGTCCAGTGTTCCTGCGGGAACTCATAAGGGCGATGTGTCTAAAGGCATCACGAAGGACAGAAGCACAAACCCATAACTGAAGGATTTTGCAAACTGCACTGTGTACTCCCCATGGCTACTCTGTGCTCTGTCGTTATTGCATCCAACATACAAAGGAAGGAGATTTCTAGCAAGGGCAGTGTTATTAAGGACCCTGGCCCTGGTTCAGTGCTGCTCGACTCGGGTAATCATTTATAGCAGCTGAAGGGAAGAGGAAGTGCGGACATCTTGAAAAGGTAGAGGGAAAGCTAGGACAAAGCTTGATTATTATTTTACTTAGGACCTGGAGAAAGTGTAAATGATTTCAAGATTTTAAAATATATACCAGTTGTATTTTTTAATTTAAAGTTAAGTGAAAATTTAGGAGAAATCTCTTTTGGATCATTTATAATGTTTGATTTTTCCTAAATAAAAATGTTTCCTTGCAATGAGAATCAAAAAAAAATTGCACTCTTTCAATTATTTTTAGGTGAAGAAAAGATTTATTTTAGCTGCAAGAGAAAACTCATATTCTGAAAGCGTTGAACAAGGCCTGAGAATTAAGGGACAATGTCATAGATACAGAGGCAAAGGCTCTGCCTATGCCCTCACAGCTGAGAAAAGTATAAGAAAATATTCCAGCACATTGTAGTTGTTGTTACTTAATCTGGTCTTGACTAATGAATTTATTGCTAATTAATACTCTGCAGTTATCAAAAGATACCCAAGTCCCACAAACAGGTCTTTCTAATAATGAAACAGTAACCAAAATGAGAAGTTCAATCTAACATGAATGAAACCAGCTTTAATGCCAATATGGACTCAAAAACTGGTTTTGATCTCTCTTCTGTTCCTAGAAGTAAGTTCTGTTTCGTGTGCAAGCTCATCATGGTTCACATATTATGTCTGCTCCAATTCGTAGTAATTAACAGTGGGATTCTCTGCACATGGGCCTGAAAGCAATTTCCCATGCAGGATCTTCACCAGATTCTGTGCCAGTGCTTGGGACACCAGAGAGATCACGCTACATCCAAAGCAATAAAACAATAAATAAACAAACAAATAAATGCCTTCCTCTTCTTAACTCTCAGTGTGGAAGGGCCCAGTGTTCAGATTCCTCTGCTCTACACAACGGTTGAAGAAGGATCATGTTTAAGAAAAGGCGCTCCAAAATCTGTCTCTTGATGGGAGCCTCCGCAAACGTTTCTGTAGGACATGCTGAGAAAGATGCATTTTAAAAGCCTTCTTCCTAGGACTGTGGTTCTACATTCTGAGCTGGGATCTGGGAAACCTGGCTACAGTTCTCTCTTCTCCATGTGGAGATTACACTGGGACTCAGCTGCCAAACTCAGCTCTCAAACTAGGACTTATTTGTCTGAACATAGGCACCTAGTGACACTTCAGGAGTCTGAGAGTATATTAGAGCCATAGCTGCCACTCCAGAATGATGCAGGGCTCCCCTAAGTCCTTCATTGAGTCTTCAATCCTAGAAGACTCCTGGAACGGCAAGGGGTGTCTCAAAAAGCAGTAAGCACCTACACCTTGGCAAATAAATCCCATCCTCCATGCTCAGTTCATTTGCCCAAACGTAGACATATAGTGCTATTTACTTGGTCTCCTCCACTTCTGCTGATACAAAAAGATGGAGGTCTCTCCTAGGGCCTGCATCATATCTGCTAAGCCCATGTGGATGCTGTGCACACCCTAGAGCATCTGCAGTGGCAGTGAGTGTCTTCAGTTGAAATACAGACTGGAACCTTCCAGGTGGGATTCTACTCAAGGGTAGGACACCTAAATAAAGGTATATGTCTGCTGGAGGTGTCCAAGCTCCCTTTGTAGTCACCAGAGAGTTAATTAATACATCCAATTGAGTGATTTAAAGCACCTTGTAGGTGGTACATAGTAGCCAGTCATCTAAATTCCTCTTTTGGCTACTCTGGCTGCAGTCTTTCCATTGACTATCATTGGAGTTTAGATTCTTCCAGCACAAGTAGACAATTCAGTGTAAACACTTAGAGATCTTAAGATGAAGGTAAAAACTCTGCTGACGGCTGAAAGCCCTAATCATCAGGCCATAGGCTGCTCTGAATATTGGGGTAAACCAGTATCAGGGTAAGAGGCTTTCATCCCACCTTTTGAAGGTGCCACATTTTACAGAAGATAAATAAGAAATCATTGTACAGTTGAGAGATAAATAAGAGATTTTTACTCATGCTCAAAGAGCAGTTCAGGAGGCTCTTGAGGTGAATAAGGATCATATATACCTGCCTAAAAGGCAAAAACATTGTCAGGGTTCCTTATTCTCAGGAAATGGAAATCAGTCTGCCACAGTTAAACAGAATGGTCAAGAAAGAAAATTAGAACAGAGAGCTCAGAAACATTAAAATCAGACAAACAACGCAGAATACGTTAAGTACTCACTTCTACAAATAATCAGGACCTGTTAATTGCCCCTGCTGTTCTTTAAAAGGTGCTTCTGTCCAAAGAAGTAATCCAATTTTAATTGGACAACTTTGTTGGTGGTGATTTTGTTTGTTTGTTTGTTTGAAGTTAAGCTACAGATCCTTGTCAGCTGCTCTTAGGAGCAAAAGAGAAACGTTGCCTGTTTAACATCTGCCGTCAGATTATGTTGCCTCTGCTATCAGAAATGAATGCAAAAGACCAATTCAAGTTCCTGTCAGCTGTGATGCCTTTTGGACATGTTTCAATCAAGCAGCAGGCTTTTCTTTACACTTAAAGAATCATTAGAACAGCTAAAGTCTTAGGGAAAACACATTTTGATTGCAATTGTAAACTAATGTCTAATTCATTTAAATTATCATGTATTAAGTAAATATTTGATCTACTTTGAGATCTATCACACATAATTGTAGTTCTGTCTTGAGTTTAAATATTTCTCCCTCCTTCGAATTTTAATCAATAGAAAGAGAAACATATTTTAGAGTTAGTGCTGCAGCGATCTGATATGTCAGTGTATATGTCCACAAATCCTCCCTAAGGGCTATCTGATCCTTTGCATATTAACTGTTGATGGTTCCCACATCTCAGTGAACTTACTTAGTAAAAGTTAACGATAAGCCTGAACATACCTCAGACAATTCATTTCCACCTGATGTGTCAGCTGAGCTTGGATTCTGCTGACGCGATGTCCGGGCAAATCTTTGAGGTGCCCCTGGGCCCCCTATGTATGGCATAGGGAGTTGCAGTGTGATTCTCTCTGAATTCTCTTCATGTCAAACAATTGTCCCAACAATCTGAAATCTCTCACAGTCATGAGTAGAGATGAATCAAGCTTGATGTTCAAGAAAGGGCTGTATGGGCTCCTGCGTGAATCACCTTTTTCCTATCCAAGAATTCATCAACAACTGCAGTTCTCTCATTTTCCACACAGAAAGAAACAAAATGTTATGACACCCATTCTAGTAAAGTAATTACAACATTTGGTGTTCTCCCGAAGCCTCTATTTCTAGAGCCAAGTGATTAGCCAAGTATCTCAGTTTTCAATCTCTTTCACAGAGGCTTCCAGGAGAAAACTTGGAAATGTTATAATGTTACCCGTACAAGCTCATAAACGAAAGTTGTGTAAAAGTAGTTAATAATGCTTCCTCATTTCTAAAGCTCACTATTTGAAGCTAATCACATGCCTTCAAATGGCCTGTCTCGTGATATGGTTTTGGCTACACTGGTTACAGCTCTGATGGTGACGTTCATGTCTACTTCGCACATCTGCAAGAGGAACCCTCCTACTGTGGGATTTTCTGGGGGAAAAAAAATCTGTAGTGCTGCCTCATTTGAAATCAATTAATCTGTTCAATTTAAAGTAGTGAACCAAAGCTGGTTTCTGGCTGTGTAGTGTCCAGCTGGTCCCATCGCAATGGTGTTGCCGTGTTATTTTCTTTTTGACTAGCTTCCAAAGCTTTCCATCAGACTTACTTCAGATCTACTACCTTCAGCAGGCTTAACAGGAAAGAATGAAAGAAAAGGAGTTGTGTAGACTGGAAAGGAGGGTGAGCAGCCTCAGAAAAACAGTGTTCAGATACCGAAAAGCAGCTGCAAAGAGAAAAGAAGTATTCTTTTCTCTGTGTCTAGAGGCAGAAAAGAAAAAGGTATAATGAGCTTAAATGATGGTGCAAAGAAGAAGCAAGAAAGAAATGGTGAGCTTGGTGTAATAGGCTGCCTCTGGATATTGTGAGGCATCTTTAGGTACAGGCTACCCTAATAACTCACAAGAGTCACACAGACATCAGTAATCTAGAGCTGGGGAGGCTGGAATATATGATTTCCTGATATCCTTTCAACCCTACTTCTCTAAGATTTTATGCACAGGCTATCAGTGAACTGGTATCTGCATGCCTGGTAAGTGGGGCATGTCCCAGGTACGTTGGACGAACAGAGCAAGTTTTGCAGGTGCATGCAAGGGTTGGGTTGATTGAGCAACCGTCGGACATGAGAACCCTACTCTTTGCAAGACTAAACTGAGATTGCCGCATATAGTAATAAAAATATACTAAACTAAACCAAAAGTATTTAAACATTGAACTGAATTTTGATGCTCTGCATTGTTGTTTGGGGAGAGAAATCCAGTCAAACATTACTTATGTGTCAGGTACCACAACACCCAATTTTTACATACATGTCACACAGGATGGAATTTATGTCCTTGCATTGAGCTCCCAGAATTCCTACCAAGTTTTTATATAAAAACTGGTACATCACAAAAGAAATGCCCTCCCAAGCAGTCTTTTAGAGGCAGTGCTAGGTGAATCAAAATACAAAAAAAAAAAAAAAGAAAAAAACCAGGAAAAATACAGAGAGAGAGATTTAAACCCTTTTAAACTCCTGAACTTTGTCAGCACTGCGGCACCTCTAGGGCTCAGGCAGAAGCAGCTTTTCCCCTCCATGTGGTAGGAAAGATGGGGTAGAAGAGGGCAGTATGCCGTTCTCACACTTGACAGTGTAGTTTAGTGGAGAGGACATAACAGTGCTGTCATGACTATGTGTCAGAGGGCTGACAGGGCGTTAGAGGTCCCCGACTGTCAGCAGTGGCGGGGTCTGGGTGCTACTCTGCCCACTTACCTCTTCCAGCTCCTGGAATGTGCTGGGCATGGAGCTGAGCAACACATACAGGACCATGCTGGCTGAATAGCGGGGTCTTCAGTGGCCTCAGGTTGGCAGGTCTTATTGAGCTGGGTCACTTTTTTTTTTTTATTTGGGCTCATCATCTTCACTTAAATCTTAAAAATTATGAATCTAAATCTATATCACTGCCACACACACATTAGGGGCTCAAATCCACAGTCTGTTCAGCTCATTACAAAGAGTTAACACTGACATACATACCCTTTATTGGTTTTTCTTATTCTAACCACTGTCTGTCCTTAAATTGTGATGAGTAAAACAGAAGCTCTCTTTCCAAGATGATGGGGAAACACCTAGAGTGTCCCATAGAGAAGGAAAGCATTTCTCTGCTAATTTCTTGAAGAAGGTGGACAAAGCAGCATAACAGAGAGGACTTATTTTTCTGGTGTGGGAGCACTTTCATTTTCTGAGAGTCATAATCCAGCAAATCTTTCACTCGCTTCACATTTTGAAAAGGCACATTATCTTGTTCTTGGCTCAGATTACCGGCTCCGAGGTCCTGCTGCAGCAGAGTGGCGGGATAGGTCGTAGGGAGAAGCCAAAACAAACTTCTAAGACAAACTCATTTGTAACCTTAACTATGAAGAATCACTCCTCAATAATGTTAAAAACAAAATCAGTGCCAGCGAGTGGAAAAGGACGGGATAAATACAGTACATGCTGGAGAACTACGTCTCTGTGCTCTGCTGACTCACAGCTTAAACATCGTACAAGTCAGGTGACATTACCACAGTGATAAATCTGATCTGTATCTACAGGAGAAGACTCCTGAGCCAATCCTTTGTTGAATACTGAGGAAATCATTGCCATATGTGAACATTTTTTAGCGGTGCCTTCTGACAAAATACATATTTTCCATTCTTTATTGAGCTGTTTATCTAGACTAGAATTATGATAAACTTCTCCAATGGTTCATTTTCCAAAGATTCATATGGAAAAAATTAAAAATAAGTTTCCATAACTGCTATGAGATCTCCCTCTCCTCCTCTCAGATGAGCTTCACGGCCAGGCAGATGCGAAAGGCACTGTTTGTGGCTTCCCGGCACCCAGCTGCACGTGCTGGAGAGGCAGCCCCACTCCTCCACAAGGATGCACAAGGCCATGCACTGCCATTGAGAGGCTCTGAACCACCACTGCAGTGGGCTGAATCCAGCAGGATCCCATATATTCAATTTTTCCATTCCTTTTAAGGTGGTTTGCTACTCAGTGAACAAGGCAATCTGGATCTGACTCCTAAAGAAGACACTGAAGGATGGGGAAAGGCATTTGCTTTGTATCTACATGCTATATCATCCTAGCTGGGTTACTTGAGAACAAGGACTAGAGATAACCTAATCAACTTCTAAGAAAACTTTTGGCTAAATAACATGTAGAAATGGACATACACAGCAGGTCCATTTGTGCTTCAACTTGGTGTCTGTCCCAGCGAAGGCTGCCTGACATTTCTTACTGTATAGCCATGTTTTCATTTGCAGCTTGGAGAAACTTTGAGATTTCACACTTGTCATCTCTCATGCTACCTTATTTTTAAAAAATTGCTAAGATCTTTTCAAAAACAAAAATAGCAGGAGAAAAAATAAAAACAACTGCTAAACAACATTTTTAAAAAGTGTAATTGCAAAGCTTTGGAACTCTGTGTTTTGCAGGAACCCTGCGTGGAGGAAGAGCGGGGGTTTTGTTAAGGATAAACCTTATTTATTCATTTCTATTCCCTGTGAAGTACATCCACATCCTAAAAATGTACAAGTCTTTGACAAGTAGTAGTTTACACATACTTCATAAAGACTTGCCAGAGTTTAATAGCTGAAATCCCCAGGCAGTCTGTCTTCACTGAGTATGTCCCAGCTCCTTACAAGTTCTGTATGTGGCTGAATCGTGCATGCTTCACAGCCACAGGAAAAAGAAAGTTTAAAAGAAAATGTATTCTGCAGCACAGAGCTATAGGAATGACATCAGTTTTTCCTCTCTAATGGCTGTCCCCACATGCCCCAAGCTGGAGCAGTCCTGGGCACTGGATGTAGCACCCAGGAGCTGGTCCTTCTTACACTCATTCCACCTGCTGCTGAAACTGAGCATTGCAGAGAAAGGAGTTACCCACCTTCTGTTGGACAAGAGTAAGAGGTAAATCAAAGATGGTGAGGAAAAGGAATTAAGTAGCAAAAGGTGGGTTTTTCTGAAGGCAAAGACTAGGTCTAGATGTCATCAAAGAATAGAAACTGGGACTAAAACAGAGGAAGGACCCAGCAAACTGGGAAACGTGGAAGAGGAATAGGGGGCAGAGCCTGGGAACAGCAATGTGTGCCTTAGGTCCAAGCAGTGGGCAAGGTCGTGCTGAGGGACTGTGTGCTGCAAAGAAACTGTGCTCAGGAGCACACAAGAGGTGGGACAAGGACCCCATGGATACAGATAGAGTGTTAGTGCAGAGGAATAACATTGACAGGGAGAAGTTTGATGGCTGACCAAGGCTGACTGAAGATTTGGTGAGGGAAGAGGAGTTTTGGAAAAGGGAAAGAGTGAGAATAGGATAAGAATCCCTAAATAGGACGGACTTTCTGAGATTTCTGTGTTGGTTAATGAAGAGTTAGGCGTGGGCCCAGGGTGGGACTGGAACAGGACTGGAACAAGAACAGACAGCCCAAGAGTTCAGCAGAAAAGCTGAAAAGCTGAACGCAGTCCTTCTCAGGGCTGCAGACTAAGCCTAAAATCTTTCAGCTCAGTCCTTTCCCTAGCTATATGTCCCATGCCCTGATAATGTAGATATGTGGAATCTGCAGCATCCCTGTAACATCAAGCAGCCAAATTCTGCCAGCTGTAGTAGTGCTGATGAGCAATGAGGTATCTGCGTTGGACAGAACAAGGGAATTGCTTGGAAGAGGAGGTCAGTTCCAAGATGTTTAATGTGAACAAAATCTGATATTATTTAGTTCTCAAAACTGAGGAAAACGTCACAAAATGAGTGAGCTACATGCTCGTCCATTGGTTGTAGTGCACGGTCTGTATCCCACCTCTCCTAGGACACTTCTGCCCTGTCATGAGTGAGTTTCAGGGCCCAAGAGTTTTAGTGGTGCCACAGACCCTGCAAGGTAATCACGGAAGTCCTGACATGGTCCTTCCTGGATGAGAGGACTTAGGTCTCTAGTACATTCTCCAGAGCAAGGACAAAACAGGAGGGCCAGAAAGTGTTTTGTTGTAACAGGGAGATGCATGAAGGAACTGAAATCCATATCTGGGCAATAGGAAGATCAGAGTATAATTTCCACTTTTTCTGGAAATAACAACCCTGGTTTAAATTATTTGCACAGTTCCTCATATGATCTTTGTGTCAGAGACAGGTGAAATCCAGTTGTCCTGAGTAACATTAATCTACCTCAGCCACCAGACAACCCGCTGTACCCCACCTTATTCAATTCACATCTTCCAACTTGTGCAACAAATGAGTCAGGGGACTTAACAGATGCCTTCACAGCACAATTGTGCTTCATCTGCCTGGCAGAGTGGGAGAAATCATATGTATCTTTTTAATTCAAGACTGTAACCTAAGAAAGTGAATGAAAAAGCACAGACAACATTAATTCGGGTATTTTGTTAATTTTTAAATCTTTGCATCTGCAACCCTAGAAATGTTCTTTAAGAGTTGTTAGATATTGGGTGGGTTTTTTTGTTTTATTTTGTTTTCTGGTACACCATATTTTAGACTGCATCATATAGAATCAGCTTTATAATCCCAGAGCAACAAGAGCACAGAGATTCACTTGGATCACTTTTCTGATTGACTATAGTAAAATATCTAAACCTACAAATTTACTGTGGTCCTATGCAAAAAGATAGCTATATCCAAACAAAGAAATACCCAAAAGATCTAGATTAATTTCTACTTCTATACATACTTGATCTGCTTGTACTAGTTCTGTATATACACTTGCATCTTTTTTTGACATATTCTTTTACAGGAGTCCTAATCCTTGAGGAGTTTGGAGATTTGCAATCTGGTCTGGTGGCAAATGTGATGCACAACCCATGGAACACTTCTGACAGTACAAATGTTCAAAATAGGATAGTTTTTTTTATATAGCCCGTACACATACACACACTGGTGAAAATGTCCCAAATGAGTCGCATGTTTCCATTGTGCATTACATTAGGCTGCAGTCATTTGGTGTGGAAGATAATGCAATAGATTCCCGGCAGAAAAGTTCTCTGTAAAGGGAGAAAAACAAAGTTCTCTGCAGAGTGCATCGCACTGAAGCGGTCAGTTGAGCAAGGGTTCATAGAACCGGCACATTCAGATCAGATGAGTGTTCACTTGCATACACCTTTAATCCTCTTTTGTTCTCATGCGTTATTATTTGACAGGGATTCTGCATTCTCATTATCTTTTCTTCCACCCACATGATGTGCTCCAGAGAGATGCAGATGCTCTGGATACCAGTAGAAAGTAACGTCAGCAGACATTTCCTTCTTGACTACAGATATACTCAGTGGATTTGGTGAACTGCAAAGACTCAAAGGTTATGAGCTACAAAGACTGCAAAGGTTATGATTTCTAAGCAAATCCTTAAAATGTCTCTAATTTAGAGACCATACTCTATTTTAGTCTCCCCACACTATTATTGATTCTTTAAGTATTTGGCTACAGAAAATTCTCCATAAAATAAATATGCAGGACATTTAAATATTGTGGCCTACATGATATGGCTAGGCTTCTTGAAGCTTCCTGAACCACTAGTTGCTGAAGAATTGAAGACAGTGAAAGAACTATATTGACAAGATCAGCCTCAACTTTAGCTAGTGGCTTCCATCCTGTGCCTGACCTACTGAGACAGGAGCTCATTTGGATCCAAAGTCCAATCATCCAGTTCATCAAGACAGCCAAGATCACAGCACGATAAGCAAGTGAGTCTTCTCAAACTGCATGATTTTGTCCACTGTTTGATTACGAAGGGGACAGAGGAGTTATTCCTACCATTATTCTTCCTAAATTAACTTTCCAGTTTTATGTGTTCCTGCAGAGGGAGAGGAATTCACCTAGAAGACCACTCAAAGCAAAAAGTTGACCTACATACTCTGAGATGAGATCTCTATCACCCTTCGTAGCAATGCTTGAGACCCAAGTGCCTGATGCAACTGTACAGACATTATGTTCAGAGCTTGGAGAAAGCTTGTGAACTCTCCTGCCTGAGTTTCCCTGCCTGGAGAACCTGCCAGCTCTCCCCAAACAGGTTGACACAGAGGAGTGTGCAGATTGGGCTCGGGTGTTAGCTCACATCCTGAGCTCATCTGACAATACTAAAGGCGGTTTATGAGCATCTGAGTCAGGCTTCACCTCTGAATCACCTTCTGGAAAGCTTTTCTTACTACTGAGAGGAAAGAGAGGTTGAGAGATTTCCCAACTAAATCACACTTGACTTCGTGACTACCCCCCTCCCTTCCACGCGCTTATTTACAAGTCAGGCATGCTTTTAGCACAGAAACCAAACCAGAGAAGTTCAGACCCAGATATCCTCAAGGCTGCTAAACGAAGGTTTGAACTTCAACATCTCCTTAACTATCACCTGATGGGTCTTTAAACTCAAGTAAATTTTTTGGTCTATCATGCAGCATTTTATTAATTCCAGAAAACTGCTATATTTATTCTTAGTTGTTTAGTTCTGCTGGAAATATGCGTACATTGCGATAAATATGAAGCAGTTGAAAAAGGGCCATCTTTTCATATATATTCTGCTCATGATAGAAAATGAAATAACAAGGAAACATCAAGTCGAGAGCAGAAAGGGGTTAGGATACAATTTCTATCAAATCTTCAGCATGCCTTTCACCAACTCTTGTATTTTCACTTTGTAGGCAAATAGTGTATAGTACATGAAGTGCAAATGTCATCAGTCTAGTGTTTACAGTCTTTCTAACCTGAATGGCTAATAAGTTTAACACATTCATTTTTCAGTACAAATTAAACCTGTCAGAATGACTCACACTTCTATATAAAGGAAGTTCTAAACATATTTAAGGGGAAACTTAGCTGTCAAAGTCAGTTAGTTTGTTGAGGTAAAAGGAATCCCATGTTTCTTTGTAACCTTTCAGAGAACATGGAATTTGGCAGATGCAGACCTGTCCAAGATAAGTGGTGTTTAAACTTGTTTGTGTACGTATGTGTGTGTGAAAGAGCAATTACAGACTCTGGAGAGCAATTCTGGAGAAGTTGAAGACATACTTCTTTGTCCTTTAATGCTAGCAAGAGCCTTTCTGTTAGTTAAGTTAGTGAGGTCTGAGGAAAGAGTTGGATGGCCTTTTTTTTCCCTCAATTATATAAGTTGATATACTGAAAGACATTACTTTCCCTGCAAATCTTGCCTTGCTGGTGATCCAGTTTTAACACCATTGCTTGTTGCACTTCAAGATCATCTTTCATTGCTAGTTTCTGAAATGTCTTATATACATATTGATGCTCAGAATTATATTTTCCTGAAAAAAGATCTAGCAAATCAAAGATGTTGTAAGCTAAACATGGCCAAAAGTCAAACAATTCTACTTTATCATTTTTCAACAAAAAGGGACAAAATTTAGAGCAAAGCAGAAGTTCTTTATCAATTTCGTTGCTCAACTAGCTAAGAATCTAATTTTCTAGTCAGGCACTGTTTCAGTGGAAATATTCTGAGCAGCTTTTAATGAGACCCCTCCTCTTGTAGTTGGTGAAAAGAGACCTTAGAAAGATGGGATGATGTGCCAAGAATGCAAAGCAAGTTAGTTGCTTCTCCCGCCATTAGTATACCTCATGTCCTGCAAAGAGGTGACACTTGTCATGTCTCTTTGAGTTCACTATGTTGCATTCAGTCTCCCCATTTCCCTGTCCAGACCTGGGAGTCCACACGCTGGATGAACTGTTGCCTAAAAGGCATGCCAGAAAATGCCAGTATGTCTGTCTCCAAAGCACAGGCCCCTGTGCAAGACCAAAATTCACAGCTTGAAACCTCATCAGAAAGTAAAAACAAAATTTGAACCATAAACACAGAAGATCTCCAAAAGCCCTGGGCCCAAAACAAAAAGAAGCAAGAGGAAGTCTAAGTCTGGAGTGTGGTGGTGAAAGCATTTAGCCAGGAGGAGGAGGATGTTGGTATAGGAAGGATGACTTATTACTGGAGGAGTAAGGGAAAAGGGACCAATATCCTTGCTGATTTACATTTGGCAATGCTGCTTCATTCCGAAGGGGCTGACAAGGAGGGTCCCAAGCTCCTTAAGCCAAACTCCACTTCTGAACTACAGCCCACGTCCCTGAACTGAGGTCATTAAAAAAATTCTGAGAAATACAGGAAAGCTAAGGTATCTGGGAAGAAGTGTGGTCTACTTTTTAAAGACAAGGTGCCCTCACCTCCAGGGTTCCTAAGGCCAGTAAATTGAAGCTTATGTATATCCTAGAATTGTCTAGGTTGTAAAAGGGATCTTTCAGATCATCAAGGTTGATGGTTGAACTCGATGATCTGAAAGGTTCCTTCCAACCCAGACAATTCTATGATTCTATGATTCTATGATATACATAAGCTTCTTCAATTTACTGCCCTTAGGCAAGCTGGATCACACAAAACAGTTGGAGCTTTTCCCTAGATGCCTAGAAAATTTAACCAGTGAAGGCATAATCCACGCTGAGTATGAGCCTTGTGATTTGCATTCTTGGTCTTTAAACACTGATAAACCATCTGAGTCCTTTCTTAGGAGCCTGTGACCTTTTGTGGATTTTAGCCCTTGTTTAACCATTAGTGCAACATGTCCCAGCATGCAGCTGGAGCTGCAGAGGGATGTAACTTTTTGACTTTTCTTTCTTCTCAGCATCCCTTTCAAGAACAGAAAATTTTCAACAAAATTTTCACTTCAGGATCATGAGAAGATCACCTTTTAATTCAATAGAAGATTAAAGTAAGATGCATGTTAACGATGAGGCCAATTAGCTAAGTTGCTAAGGATCAAAGAAAGTTTTGACATGACACTGTCCACCTTATCTGTGGGCAGATAATGCTGAATTCACCCACTAGTGGAATTCTTGCATTTTTAATGTCACATTTGAACTCTCCACTTCCATTCAGCTAAATTAGACAGTGTCCTGAGATGGGTGGGCACAACATCATTTTACAAAGACAATTTTCAGTTAAAATTGGGGTCCACTTTCAAGCCCATTTTTTCTTTAAACTCTCCTTTTCTTCTAACTGAGCTTGTTAATAAAGCAATACAGCATCAAAAACAGGTCATGAGAGATTGCTGTTACCTAATCAAAAGAAGAATTGCCTTCCCAAAAGATTATATTTAGTTTCTTTTTTGGGGAAGGGAAAGGAAGCCCAGCATCAGCTGAACTGTATCAGGTCAGGCCAGTCACCATGGCAACAAATTTTTCTGATATTAGAAAGTATCACTTGGGAAGTGCGGTTAGTATAATAGCATCATGGATCATTTTCATACATTCACTTTAGACTTAGGCCTTAAAGGCACTGCGTCCTTTTGTTCTGAAAGACTGTAACATAATGCACAACATCCAGATCATAGGCGCAAAAAATTGTTCTTATCAAAGAAACCAGGCGATCTCAGCCAAATATAGGCCTTGAAAAGTTTGGCTGACAGAAACCCATAATTACCAACTACCTAGTAACCTGATTGACACACATATATGTCTTAGACCTTTTTTTCTCAGTTGAATATAGTAGAAGAGTATTTACTATAATTAGATGCAAGATGCAGAATTTTTCTGAGCAGCAGAATATTACCTTGAATAGTGACTGTACTTGAATTGTTTCATTTCTTGTCACATTAGATTGAGCTGTGTTTAAAATATGCTGCTTTTGCTTTTAACAGTAAGGATAAATATGTAATTTGACTGCACTGGGGGATTTTCAGTCTGTAATGTCATTCTTTTCACTTTTTTCCTCTCTGGAGGTAGGCACATAGCTTCTAAAAGTGCTTGAAAAGAGCTGCTAAAGGATATGGTGGATTCTTAAATTAAGTCTTTTGGAGGATTTGGCCTCATGGCATGAGAAGTCCTGTATTCAGTGCAGATAGCGGGGATGAAATCTGACATGTACAAGGCAGAAGGTCAAAGACATCTATAAACTGCAATAAAAGTATTGAAGATTCTTCCTTGTCAGTTAAAGTCCAAAATTCATGACTGGACCAAAGAGGCCGGTTACCTCAAGTTCACCAATTCAGTCTAAACATTACACTTGCATATACAAGTGATACAGTAATGTACTACAAATACATAAATATGTATCTTTTACACTTTTTCATACAGGGCAGTAAAGAAAACATTTCACCTGCTACTATGTTGTGAGGAAGGGCGAGCCAAATTCTGATTTCACTTTCATCCATGTAAGCCCTGAGCTGCCAAGTGAAACTCCTCGGGATTTACAAGCTGGTAAAATGAGCTCAGGATACGGCCCGGGATATTGCATGAGGTAATGCTCACCCGTATGGCTGGCTGGAGAGTTTCCTTACGGACCAGGGAAAAACCACCCAGTCTGTGCGGGAATCACTGGGTGAAGCTCTGCAGCCCCTGTTCTACATGAGGTCAGAGTAGATAATCAGAGTGTTCCCTTTTGGCCTCGAAATCTATGAATCTATTAAATGAAAACAAATGTTACAATTAATCAAGCTGCTTTTCCTCTGTTTTAACCCACAGGGTTAGTCATGAAAAATTGGCCTCTCAAGACATGGTTCTTTATGGCTATTTTGACTGTTGTTTGGTGCAACTCTGCCATGAATTAAAGACAAAAGAGGTGTCAATCTTTCAGCTTCATTTTTACACTGGTAAAATCCAGAAATCCTTACTCAGTTCTGGAATAGCTGAAGCTCAAACCGAGTTAGAATTTTGGAAGGTCCGAATAAGTAATTTCAGGGACAGGGTGCATTAAATGTTGTTAGACTGGTAACACAAAGCTGTAGCGGAGAGATGTAAGTGTCTGTCAGCTGCAGCCTGCAACTGTAGAATGCTGAATAACAACAATGGTCCTACATCACACGTGGGCAGAGTTTAATCTCCTAAAATGGAAACCTTGTTGCATCATTCTTGTGTAGAAGATTGAATTATTATAATTGTGTGAGTGTAAACAGGATACATGTCATATATTTTTACCTGGATCCTGCAGTCCTCATCTATTTGGCATGGCCATAAGCCATGTCCAATGTGTGTTGCAAAACCTGAGATCCATCTGTGAGAACACAAATTGCACAAAAATAGAGACACTGCCATCACACAGTAAAAATATGACATCTTTACAATCCTACCCAATGATTAAGCTATCCTGAAAATAACTATTCTCAGCCATATTGGTTGCTCAATGTAATAGTTCACCTTCTTTCTGTGAATAAAAAAACAGGAATTGTTAGATCTATCTGAGATGTTGAGCAATTTGCCAACTGTTAAAACCAAACAAAATGTACAAGCTGCAAGATATACACGCTTTGGTTGCAAAATGTGATCTTCATTATCACATAAACCCTTGGAAAATGGGATTTATGAAGCTGAAGTTCTGCTGTATGTAATGCAGATAGTTTATTGTGCTTGATACAATGATCTGAGTAAAGATCTTTGCACTGAGGGTAGTCTTTTCAAATAAATTTTCCGAGCTTATTTTCCAGACAAAATATAAAGTGAAAATATATTCTTCCTCCTTTTTTCCCCTCATACTTACACATCTACCAGCCTGTACTATTTTGAATCACCATAAAGGACTAAGAGATTAGAAGCTTTCAGTTTTTCCAAGAAAAAATAGAAAATAGCAGTCATAAGGTTGGTTGAATATGAAAAAAAAATATGCATTGTTTCATGTTTAAATGTATTACAGTTAACTTGCTGTCATTCTTCAGGCTTAGGCACGTGAATTACCAAACATGCTGGTAGAATATGACCTGACAATTCACAGGGGTGAGTTTGAAATGGCAATGTCTCCTGTGATTATCAAAACTGGGAATGACTGATACAGGCTTTCTTAACAGATTAAATAAAACCTTCTAATATGACTGTCATCTAAATGAATATATCAGGATATGAATGATTCAGAGAATTTTAGCATTTGTATTGAGGTGACTTCATGTCACTTTTGTGACAAAAGGCAGTGCTTTGGTTCCCATGTGTACCCTTCTTGCAAATTTTTTAGGTGTCATAGGATGTCTGAGACATCCACGTTGGGCTGGCAGAGATGACCTCCCTCTTCTGAAGACAGAGCTGGAGACCAGCCAGGAAACTCTAGAGCATCTACCATGGCACTAGACATCAAAGTTTAGTCAGCAGAACTGAGCCTGAGGTATCCAAGTTCTCTCTGTATTAGCAGAGATCTACGCGATACAGTCACCGGAGTCTGGAGGGTGACTCGACTTGTCTGATTGTAGACAGATAGTGGCTAAGCAGCCAAATCACTCACTGGATTAACTAGATCTCCTCTGACTATAACAGGAGTCTAGATACCTAATTTACATGTAGATGGGTATACACGGGCATGTGGAGTCTTAATCTCAAATAGATTCCCAATCATAGGGCTCAACAAAGCTGCCCAAAACATCTAGTGTCGTTTCAGATACCCAGGGCACCACTCATGGCATCTAACCGTTTTTCAAGAAAGGCAAAGGTCTACCATATGTCCTGCATTACCCCTGCCATCATTATGGGGATTTTCAGACACATTTTAGCATATCAGCTGGCACTAAGAACATCAAGTCAGGCAATTAACCTAAGTCCATAATACCTTGCCTTCCTTCCATACCTTCAGCAACTAACAATGCATTCCCGATTGCAAAAACTACCATCCCTAATAAGGAATAAGCATATTTAAAGTAACGTTATATGCTAGAACTGGGCAATTAATTAACCAACTGCTCATCCAGTCTGGGCGCTGGGAGAAACGCAACTCACTAGAGCCTTTCACTGATGGCAATCACCATCATTCCTGTGTCATCATCCATCACCACACTCATTTAGTGGTATTTTAAATCTTTCCTGTCCATGACTGCACTGACAAAATAGATTATCAGGGGCAACCAACCTCAGACTGCCTAGAAGAGGGTCAAATTAATAACTGGGAGGGGGGGCTCTGAAATTGTCAAGGGCAATCAGAATTAATGCTTGAGAGGAAATAAAATCAAGCAGGTGAAAAGCAAGAAACTGGGACTTCCCTGAGGGATGACGAAAACACTTTAGAATAATGGCCCAATTATTTAATTCTGAATTTCAGTGAAAATCCTATAAAAGTACTTAAAACACCCCCATTAGCACTAAATGAGCTCATCTTGATTAATGTTATTAAAACAATTGCCAAAGGGTTTAGTAATGATTAAGTCTTTTATCTCAGGTGATAAATTCTTAACATTCTAGATACATTAGGATAAAGCATAAAAATAAAAGTTTGTTTTAACTTTAATTTTTCTAATTTATTATCTTCTTTCTTCATCCCTCAGTCAGACCCAGCAACATGTGCACATTTCCATCCCAGCCTTAGTAAGTGTTGCACTGTTTCAGTTGGTTACTTTGGTACTTCAGCCAGTTCTTTCCACTAAGTTTGGGCACTATTCAAGGCACCAAATTAGAAGATTAATCTCTCTAACGACTCTTAACAGTTAATATCATGGGATGGGCTCAGTCAGAAAGTCTGACCTGCTGTCTGACTGCATCTGTCTCTTTGTACTGATCTGCCTTAGACACCTTCATCAAATGCCTACATTTAGGTGAATGAATCCCAGTCTTCAAACCCTGCACAGGCATGCAATTAGAGTAAGAATCCAAGCCCAGCTGAAGCCATTAAAAAGACCCCTGTTGACTTCAATGCTGAATTTGCCTAGATTTACGATACTGGTAATTGAGAATCATGTTTGATAGTTTTCACATCCATCCCACAGTATCCTGGCCTTTCCCTCTCAGGGGCCTCAGAAGAACAAAACTGAAACCAAGTATGGGTTTTGTCTGTAGCGCACACATGAAGGAGCCGGAACACAGGAGTCCTGCACCACCCAGCAGGAAGCCACCTCACATGGAGATTTGTCCCCTCTCACATCCCTCCCCACTGGAACAGCAAGGAGAGAAGTTGAGAACACAGACATAGAGCTGCCTTCCTCTGCCAGCACCAGTTATGGGCCACGGCATGCTGTCTTTCCAAGGTAGCTCTGCTGCCACAGTGGATCATGACAGTCAGGGAAACGCCAGCTGCACTGTCTATGGGAGCTGAAGTCTCAATTTCAAATAACTCTAAGTGCTCAGCACCAGTGCCATTTGCAGAGGACAAAATACACAGGAAGTTTTTATTTGCAAGGGTCAAACCCCTGGGTGCACAGCAAATATTCTTTAAAGAACTTTGGAAGTTCTAATTCTTTTTCCTCGTATATGTGTGTGTATGTGCAAAGTCCCTTCCTTCCCTCCATCCCAATTCTGTGTGTATATTGGTGTCCCAAGCAACTGGTGCTGGGTAACAGTTTTGCTGTTTTTCAGGTTAAAATGGAGTGGTGTGCACATCAGAATAGCTTGAGAAGAGCCTTACAGCCCTTACTTACTTTTCTCAAATTCCTTTGACATGCCAACAGGCATTTTCCTTCAGTCAGAGCTGAGAGCAAACTGTGATTCATGAGTACTCAAGCTGTGTTGCACTGGGAACGACAGGAGGCTGCTTTTCCTTATCTTCTCTGTTACAGGCTCTTCTGGCTGCATCAGGGCACACTAAGGTTTTCTCTTGGACAGATATGAAAGGGACATTTGGGAGGCTTTCTTCTCCTGTGCAGTCAGACGAGCTCTAGTCCTTGTCACTGGGTAATTATACAAATATCTCTGTGAAAGCCCTTGGAGACAGATGCAGACAGCACCATGGCTCTTCTTACTGCTCTGTGTATATGTGGCATCTTCTCCTGAGACGCATTGTGTCTACGTGGCAAGATCTGAGGATCTTCTGTCCGCAGGTAGACACAACAGGGAAAGCTATAGGCAACCTGTGAAAAGCAGACACAATGGACTTATAGCCACCAACTGCAAACCCAGCATCCTGGGAGCATGTACAGCCTCTGGTGAAGCCTGCATGGCCACCGCTGGGCTGTTCTAGCTGATTATGGCACGTTTACAGGGATCTCTGTCACACCTCTTCAACGCACTGCAGACCCAGCTTCACACCATATAGTGCCTCCAGCCCTTCATCCAAAACCCCATAGACATTAGTACTTCCTTGGGTTTTTCACAAGTGGCACACAGGGCTGTATCCCACCGTGGAGGGATACAGCAATACACAGGATAAGGGTCCTCCTAGCAACTCCCTTTTCTTTACCAAGAAATGCTGAAGTGGAAAGAAAAAGGTGGCTTCAGTCCTGTTAGGCTTCAATCCCCTTGGCAAACCTGCTTCCACATATTTTTATCAAGTTGTTAGTGATGCTGACAAAGAACTCACTTGATCTGAAATGACCTTAGCTCAAAGAAAGTCATCATTTGCATCATTATTGATGCTATTTATGTGTTTGTATATGGAATAGCTCTTGGTCTGTACAAAGGGAAGTGACAAAGAAACCTGAGCCTGTAAACGCAGACCAGGGAAATAATTACACCAAGGGATTTCATGAAATAAAAATAAACCCAAACAAGTTTTAATTACTTTCTCTGACTTGAGTACTTTGTAAAACAAATAGTCATAAGCTGTGCAAAACCTCTGGTTTTCCACTTCCTGACATTTCTTTGACAAGTTGAATGATCTGACGAATTCTCTGGAAACGTATAAAACGTGAGATGTCCTCAAGTTTCACAGATCTTTTCCTTTCATCCCACATTTTGCAACATGTAACAATTACTGGAGAGCAGTTTGTGATTTGCTTGTCTTCACCAAAACTTTGGCAAAATGTTCTTATTTGTTGCTGCTGAAAAAAAAACCTTGAAGTTTCAGTAGTTTCTCCCTACGTGCCAATGAACTGGCAGCAACATGTGCTTTCCTCCAGCTTTCTGGAAAATATATCCTACTCTAGTTCACAAACTTTGACTCCTAAGGACTCATTTGGCCTCTGAATTTATTTATTTCTGGGTTTATTTAGTCTCTTACTGAAGCCCAGACACTTTTTTCTTTTTTTCACCCAGAGTTCGCTTTCCATCTTCCCTTTCTCTCCCCTATCCAGTTTCTTCTGCCCAAGATTTTTTTCTATCCAAAGTGAAGATTCCCAAGTCCTATGGTTGAACGTTGTACAGCCCACAGAAGTCTGTACAGCCACATCCATAATAACAAGTTAAGTAGAGCCAGGACACAAGCACAGATCCCCATCATCTGAACTGGAGAATGGTTACAGCAGTGCCAGACCATTTCTGACCTGGGCCAGCCAGTGTCCTTCAACCAGTTCCTGGGCACAGCTAGGGAGGTCTCACTGTGCGGGGACTGGAGTAGACCAGGGACTATTCACTAGCCAAGTTAGACGCAGCCACTTTAACAGTACGGACGTTACCCGATGACTTTAAGGACAGAGAATAAGACCTCAAGGGATATACTCTCGGCATCCCTGCAGCCCCTTCTCAGAACCCCTGCCCTGCTGCATTTGTGTGAACAAAAGCAGACACACTGCAGGCTGTTAACCCGTCCTGACCATTGAACATGTCTCTGTCCTTTGGAAGGACATGAGCCCACATGAGCCTGTGAACAGGCCCATGAACACAAGCAAAAGTTCTTTTGATTTCACTCTGGTATGGGTTTTCCTGAACGCTGCTCCCCATGCAGACACTCCCCATGCCAACAAAACACCCTTCAGTGTGGCTGGCTGGACTGTGCCAAGTGACTACTGCTACTCAGGTGCTGGTAAATTCCCATTGAGAAGTAATGCTTAATTTCGCTGTAAGTGTTTTTCCCCAATTAAAACTAGCAGGTCTGTGTTTTCTGTATGGGGGGGAAGGGAGTGTGAAAAAAATAGAAGAGCCCCATTCAATTGCACAAGGTTCATGAGCAATTAGTAACTCAGAGGGGAAAGAAATCATGAACCAAATCATAGGAAATGGCAACGGAGCTGCAAAGATGACATCATAGTTTATTGGAATTATTTAAACATCTTAGACATATATGCAAAGCTCAATGGAGAACTCCAGTGCTACATGCCAGTGAAAATCAGCTTTTCATTCAGGATCAAGTCAAATATCCTTCTGACTTCATATTGGAGTGCTTCACGCATCTTTTTATACATGGCATCTAAATAAAGCCTCTGTCACAATTAGCTGGGCTGAAACAACCTTGGGTATCACATGATGATGTGCATGCTTTAGCTGATGTGCATCCGGAGAGAAAGCTAACCAGAACCACAGGATATTTCAGACCTCGGGGGGAGGGAAGTGAGCAACTCTGCTGTGGAAAGTAGCTGGAAGATATCCAGCTTCCCCAGGCCAGTCAGTCATGAATATCCTGCTTTGGCCGCAGAGGGGTTGTGGAGGAAGCAGGCTCACAACAATTGGGAAAGGTTTGTAACCACAGGAGTCAAATGAATGAAGCCAAGAGGCCGCCAAGTGATGCAATTCATGGAAAAAAAAAAAAAAAAAACCTTCTCAGCTCCTCCTACACAGGAGCATTCATCATTCACTGTGACCTTCCAGGAATGTGCTGACAGACACAAAGCGTTTTGTGTGACATTGTGCCAGTGAAGGGGAATGACTGCTGCTCACAGCATTGTTTCCTAACAGCAGGGCACCATCTTCTGGAGGCTGCGGAGGCTGTCCCCGCCGCTCCGGAGCACTGCACAGAATGACAGAATGATGCACCATCCCTTTGAAAGCAATTTAGGATCTAAAAAAAAAAAAAAAAAAAACAAAAAACCCAACCCAAAACAGTTTTCAGACCTCATATTAAAACCAGCCGCTGCCTCAATTAGGCACAGGCGCCTGAGTGCCCGAGAGCGGTGTTGGAAGCATGGGATGCTGTACTGGGACAGGATGGAGCTGGGGGAGACCTCACAAAAATGTCCCATCCGCGGGGGTGGCTGGCGGGTACCTTTGTGCTGCTCATCAGCACAGCACAGCCACCGCTGGAGAGATGAAGAAGGAAAAGAGAGTGTATCACAAACAGAACATAGTACATTTCTTACCTTCACTGCACTTTCCCATATTTTCCAGGGACAAAGATACATCTGAGTATTTGTTGGCCCAAAAGAGGGTTGATTTGATCCACCACCTCCAGGTTTGCTGCTTTTACTGCTGCTATGGTACTTGTAGTGCTGGCAGCAGTGAACCGGTATCCCTTAAGCCACTTAGATCTGATATCAATTACTTCTTCCTAGAAAATTTCAGAGTAAAATACACTTTAATTTTAGGTGCATTTTATGAAGGAAAAAAATATTGAGGCTTATATACTGGCTACAAGCATATCTGGAGACTTACACTGAAATTTATAGGAGAAATCAGAGGCATTAGGATGCCATTTCCCACTAACATGTCCTTTAGGCTGTTTTGGCTATGCCATGCTTTATTTCTGCCTGCAGAGCTGTGCAGTGCCGTGTCCCCACCACTGCAGCATCACCTGAGAAAAAACTCAGTCCCCACAATCCCGCAGACATGTCCTGCTCCCTGCTTATGGTCACCTGTCAGGAAAGGGGGAAACCCAGAGCTGTGACATCCCGCAGGGCTGCGGGGCGAAGGAGGAGGAGCACCCAGCCGAGTCACCAGCTTGGGCGAGCAGCCACTTCACCAGCTTTTCACATGGATGGACAAGACTGCTGAAGGCACAGTGAAGGGACAGGTAGGGAGACTGAAATTTCCCTGAATTTTTATTGCAGGAAAACCCTTAGGGTGGTCCCAACATGGCCTTATGCCATAAAGACATAAGCAGCTCTATATGCAGCATTGAGAGATACAGGCAGTCAAGTAAAACCAGTAGCCAAGTAAATAAGAAAATGTTGTCTGTGAGTCTCAGTCTCAGTCTACACCAAGAAGTTCAGCTCCCAGAGCTGGGTCTGCTAGGGACAGGAAATTTCAGAAATGCTACCAAAATCACTCTGCCAGCAAAAGCAGTACAGGAGGTTGGGGTGGCAGACATTTTCCCTTCTGCTGTGCCTCTGCTGGGGACTTTGCTGCCCTGGGTGGTGGCAGTGGGGCTGTAGCAGCATGGTGTTTACAGACACCACCCTGCCAGGGCAGGCTCTGCTTCCTTAAAAGCAGAAGATGTGGTCTTGGAGGTTTAGAGGTCATATCAAGCCATGCTTAGTGCAGATGACAGTGTCTCATTCTTCAGAAACACCTCCAGGGACCTGTTAATTTCCTTATAAGTGGGGTAAACTTTATTCCCCAGTGATGAGGCAGGCAACAGATTGCTGGTTTGGTTATGCCTCCAATGTCATCTCTCAGACTCTCTTTGTAGAGTCCATTGCCCACCCTTTTCTACCCAATCCAGACACTTACTTAATACAATGTACACTTTCCTCAGTACAAGTAGAGTGGATTTTATTCTCCCCTGTGCAATGTTGTTGTCCAAACTCTTAGACTCATTAAAAAAAAAAAATCTACTCCATTTTATATCTACAAAATTCATAAGTCCCAAGCCTGTTGACGTCTGACATACATGTGTTGCTATTCTGCTCTTATTAAAACAGAAGCCACATATTTTAGCTGACGGACAATGCCATAGGTACCACGAACAGAAGTGTCTAGACAACTGGGTATGTCTAGGAGCACAAGCTGCTCACCATCAGCTGAAGAGTGGCTGGGCAGCCAGGTTTCCCCACAATGCTCTTCTATTGCCTTTCCCGAAACCTTTCCAGCACATCACATCATGCAAAGGTAGAGGGAGAACAAGGAGTATATGGCATTAGGGCATATGGCATTAGGCTGCTCTTGGCACCATGGTGTCTGCCTTGCTGAGGACTTTGTCTGCCAGGCTGGCAATTCAGAGGGTACAGGACAGTAGAAAAGAGGCTGTCATGATGCAAGTATGGATGTTGCGGCCCTCGTTGTGCAATGGGTCTGGCTGCTCTTGGCCAGACTTTGTGCCTGAGTAGAGCTGGGGCTTAGCAGCCTCACAGCCAGGAGGAGTGGAGTGGAGCCTGTCCACAGGATGGACGGATGTGGGTAGCAGGGTCCTGAGCATGGCTGGGGTAGCACACTGTGGGATTCCCATGTGTCTTGCTGTATTTCAATACTACAGTCTGGAATAGGCTCATCTGAACAAGAAGTAAAATAAACAGTTCAAATAAAAGGTGCAAGGGGCTGCTGGTTCCACTCTGTCCTCCACAGAGACAGTGGATCACCTGGCCAAAGCCGGGCAGAGGACACAGTCAAGTGATGTGAAGACAGAGACTGAGAAGGCAAGGAGCCAGTACAGGAACGCGTGTAAGATTTTGGTCCAGGCTCAGAGAGGCAGGACGCGGGGAAACAGTTGCAGGAAATAATAGATGCTACAACTCTTTAATAAAAAGAGCATAGAAGATGCCAAGATAAACTTGCTCTTCTGTCCTTGCCTGGAGCTAAATTTTCAGGGCTATCCAGGTGATGAAATGATGAATCAGGCAAATCAGGCAAAGTTAAAGGGTTCACAGCACCTCAGCACCTCTATGTAGCATTGTGTCTGGAAAACTGGGTGCTGAGTGATGTCCAGTGTGCTTTAGACAAGCATTTAGGTTTCTCACTTCAGAACCAAACACACTGCTTCATTTCTCACAGCCCAACTGCAGCCCTCTGTCTCCCACCACTGCCATTGGCTGCGGTCACAAGGCTGTTCCCATACCCCTTGCTAGCTTCCTTCTTGGCATCCACTTCTGGGAATGGCCATCCATGTGCCCCATGTATCTGGGAGTATGTGATCCTGGGCAAGTGCTTTATACCCTGCATGCCGCAAATCAGGCTTGCTGGGAACAGTTCCCAGGGACTTCCTCAGTAATTGCCCAGTGGTCTCTTACAGTGTTTATTGGAAAATGGGGAGACAATCAAACCAAACCTGTAGGGAAGCATAAAAAGATCAGATCTAATCTAAGCTGTGGGTAACAGCCTGGCTAGACAGAGTAAAAGCTTCCAGTTACAATTCATTTAAGAGACTAACTTCCTCCTATTCTGTGCCTGATGCAACAGCTGATTTTTATGAGATAATCAGCCAGAGCTCTCCAGTTACCTAGGGGAAGGCTTCATCTCCCAGAGAGCAATGAAATACTAAGCCCACCTGGTGTCAAACGGCATAATTTAACTGGTGGTTTGCACCAGTGAATATCAAAGAAAAATCTGACTCGGTATCTGCAAAGGTAATATCTGTCCACTACATAACCGTGGGTTGTGGCAGCACAGCATCACAAAGTCTGTGAAATAAAGAGTATTGTCAACCTGTGTGGGACTTTCATCCCCAGGTATCCCAAGATTTTTGCGCTTGCTACATCCCGTGAATCATTCCTCCCTACATAAAGGCAATGGAGTTGTGTCCACCTTTGCAAAACACAGGATGAATTCCCACAATCACTTCTTTGATTTATGCTGAAGATCTAGAAAACTGACACAGTGCTCTTAAAAACAAGGTTATGGATATGACAATTTATCAGAAAAGCAAGGCTACCACACTGCAGTAGGAAAATGAACACAATGTTTTCTTTATCATAAAATCAATGCATATTACATTCAATAATTGCCAATTTCTTTTTTCTAATTCCATACGTGTTGCAACATGGAAAATTGGGTATGGGGAGGCTTTTAAGGAGGAAATTGCATCTTAAATTTTTTAATATATTTCCATAACTTCCAAGCTTTTCAAGAGTTCTCGATGAATTAGAGGATTTCAGTCCTGAGAGCTGAATTTAAACGACCATAAAAGGACTTAAATTTCAGATGATGGGTGCTCAGCCATTCTGAAATTCAGGCATTATTACAATGTTTCCAGTTAGGCACCCAAAATCATTAGTCACTTCTGAAAACCTTGGCATAGAGTAAAAGAGAAAATCTCCAACTGAGCTAACATCCTTCATGTACAGTCTCGTAAAACAAAAACTAGAGAAAAAAGTCCTGAAGCCCATGAGTGATTCAATTTCATTCATTGTGACTGTGGTAAGCTGTAAATTATTTTTATTTAATAATAGCTAATACCTGGCTTTTATACAACATTTTTTTTTATCAGTGAGCTATAAATGTATTATAATCTTTAAATGCAGCATCGTGGAGCCATTAGTAGAAGAATTTAGTCAGTGTAGACAGACCATCATAGCGAAAGAATCCAGCTAAACAAAATATACACCAAAGTATTTGCTCCTCAGAAAACAATGGGAAATTTTAAACAGGCAAAAATTCTGATGCTTTTCTCACATATTATTCTCGAGAATGCGTTTCTCAGTCAGATCAAAGACAGTTGTGTTATTATTTCTTTCTCTGCTTTCTTTTTGTTCCTCCTACCAAGCCAAAGGGAAGGAAATTGTATCGCAGATCCCAGCATCAGGGTTTCTATCCTGTCCTCCAGAGCAAAAAGGCAGGAGGTTGCACCGTGGTTGCACGGTGTCTCCCAGGTTGTGGACTGGTGTTTCCCACTTGTGGAGTGGTTGTTTCAGCATTTACCCAAGGCTGTACCTGAAACAATGCCCTGGCCCATAAGCCACAGGAATTGACTTAGAAGTCAAGAGGCCAAAACTGTCTTCAGCCTGGGGTATTTAAATATTCTGGGGTGTTTACTGGGGTACTAGTAGTTGGGTTGCAGGAAGAGACTCATCCAGGATGTGCCAGCATCATGTTCCTGCTGCCCAGGCTTTTTTTACCATGGAGCAACCTGCTGCCAGTCGAGTTACTGCACTCCTGTATGGACCTGATCAAGCAGAGGAGTCACTTGGGTCCAGCTTGTTCAAATTGAAAAGCTCCAACCTGGCATGGCCAGCAAGCACCAGCGCCAGGCTGCAAGACAGAAAAGCCAAAGCGGTGGTGGTTGCCCAAGCAGGGCCACATCTCATCCAGTGCAGCAGCTCTGTGCCAGACCCATCACCCCGCAGATTAGATAAGCTCCAAGTTGTGCCTAAGCTGCGTTGAGCTCCACTTCTCTCACCACAACATTCTTGCTGGTTGGGGCCAAGCTTCCTGAACGCTCTTACACAAGGTTGAAAGTATGTGCACACCCAGGAGAGAGCTGCACATGGAGCCACTCATCTGGCTCCTATGTGAGGACCTCATAAAGGTCACTTACAGCATTTTTGTAAGTGATGCTATACAGCTTTTCTGCACAAACACGGTGCATCGTTACTCCTAGCTAGAGCTAGTTGCTGGACTGGGCAGGCTGAAGGTTGGTTTAGGTGGGGCAGCTCCAGTAGCTTTCAAGAAGATAATAAATAGAGTCCTTGTGAAGTCTTTGCGGACAGCCTTGGTGCCACAGCAGCTATCATTTTGGTCCTGCAACAACCCTACAGCCGAGCCTCCTGACGAGAGAGAAGCAGATGAGTGTAGAGGCAGGATCAGGGCCAAGGCAAGCCCAATTCACAGTCGATCTGACAGAGAAACGACTCCTGACGCTGGCACACAAAACTGGCCCCTCTTAAAGGAGGTACGAATAAAACACCTAGGAAGAGAGCACAGTCTGAAATGGAAACACAAGTCTCTAGGAAAGGAGGGAGAGGTGGACGCAAAAGAAGAGAGAAATATGTAATAGGAAATAATCCATGCGAAGCACCAAAGCAAATGTCCTGGATAGATACAGTCAATACAATTTTCTGGATATTTTCTTTCTAGCCCAGTCTTAGAATTCTGTCCTTAAGTATTAGCTTTATAGATTCATGTAACAGTCAAACCAACCCTCTGTCTCATTTTTAGCTAGTTTTAGAAGCTGGAGCTTCATTTGCTTTGCAAATAAGACTTTATTTTAATGTAAAATGATTCCAGATAAAAAAAACCCAAGCCCACACCTGGCAAATTGTCACATAAAAACTTTTTAAAGCATTTTAAAGAGTTAAGGTGTACAATATACTTGTATAGCCAGCCTGTCATTAAAATAAATACTACTTTTTTCATCTCTAAGCACAAAATATGAAATATTCACATAGAACAAAATATTTTGCAAAAAAAGGAACATAAAGATTATTATCCCATCCGGAAAATAGACAATGGTTTTATTTGACTTATATGGTTACGAGTCTTGAATTTAATAAGTGTTTGCTTAGCACTATGGAAGCAAACACTTATCAGTCGGTTTCACATGTAAATCAGTGGGTACCTAATTTGACCACGTATCTGGAATTTCCCATTTATTTAATTAGGAACTGCAATCACAGCATTATTTTCAGGAATGGTTATTGCCATTATTCGCAGTATTTCCCACCGGAGGCTCTCTCTTCAAAGGCAACATTTAGAAATTCAGATTAGCCAAAACTCCACCTCCATGTTTGCCACTGGTAGATTTTGGAAATGTTATCCCTGGGTCAACACTCATCTTGCTGCATTTTAATGAATGGTGTGAGCCCTTATGATTTGCATAATAGCCAATGTTTTCAAATCCGACAGGAGCTACCACCGTATTATCCTCTTTCACAAGAGTACCTGGATAGCAGTGACCTGGACACCTTATCGTTGCCATTATTCAGCGAGTGTCGTAAGTGCTCAGAGCTTCTGAAAACCAGCCTGCATTTAATAGGTAGCTAAAAATACATAGGCACAGGCTTGCTTATGAGCCGGAGCCCTTTAACCTCCCCACCCTGCCTACTCGCCGGTGCCCCCAGCTATTTCATTTTCTTCTTGGCGATAGGGGTTTGGAAGCACTGTGATACATAACTGTATCTCTGTCACTTAGCAACCTTTGCTGTGTTCCCTAAATGAAGTGTTTTATTGAGGAATTCGTGTAAGTTCGGCATTTATAACCAAATCAAAGGCTTTTTCCCTCTGTCACCAGATAATTAAAGCATAATAATTAAAGTTTAAAATAACCCCGTGAGGGGTGTTTCGCACTGATAGAAATAGAAATGAGGAAAAACTGATCTAAGGTTCTCTGTCAGTTACTGAGATTGCATTCACCTCATTTTTAACCTCTTGCCTGCTTGTTGTGAAAGGACATTGCTGGGCTGGGGTCCTTGCTAGGAGCAACCGCCTTGAAATCACCTCTTGCCAGAGCCTCCATCAAGTCTTAGCTACGCTTATAGTTTACTACAGTAAGAAGAACTTCTGTGGGAGATGTGATTGTTTCCTGACTTATCAGTGTAACTTTTAGGTTGGATGGATTTCAGCATTATAGTTTGTTCCCCTTTTTAATGTAAATAATAATAATAAAAGTATTTTCAAGTATACCTGAGGAAATTTGAAATAGCATAAGAGAGAGGCTTGTTCAGATTTAACAATACTCATATGGGTAATGCAGCAATATTTTTTGCATACACCAAGCCAGTGACTATTTAAAAGTATGGCCCAGTAGCCCTGAATGGTTGAAAATGGCTGTAAGTGCATGCTCTTCTGCTGAGGGGCTTGTGGATGATGGGCACCTCCCTGCACCTCTTGACCCTTTCCACCAGCAGCCAGCCACCCTTGGCTGCTTCTCCCTTGGGTGTTAGAGACAGCATGGGAGTGGGGAGGGAAACCGAGGCAGGACTGCATGCGGCTGGAGACACCTTGCACTGTGGGTCGGGCAGCCAGGAGGGCCTCAAGAGGACCATGGATGCTGAGTATATGAACCAGGATGTTGGTGCTCAGGTCCATCAGCAAGGGTCAGGCTGTTGGTGGGACTGAAACCGAGGAGCTGGCTGAGCTGGCTGCACAGTTACCAGTCCTGTTCAGCCCTCCTCACAGGAGAAGGTCCCCATCCCTGGGTGAGATCTTCCCCCTGCGCGGCCCCAGGAAGCACCGACCAGGAGACAAAGGTGTGTCAGGCTTTTCGAGTGATTTTTTTGGGTTTTCCCACAAGACAGCACTAAAAAAGGAAATGAGAAGCTGAGATTCGCTCTGGAGGGCTGTTTCTTGCCTGCCACTCTCCTCCTATGTTGCAACACAGGAAATTTGCTTCTGCTAACACCTGGTGTTGTTTCAAACAGCCAGATGGTCCTAACCTCAGTCTCCTGTAATTGATGGCCTGCTTGTCTAACCCTGTAACTATCTCTCACTTTAGACGCAGATGCTGCATCTCTCTAAATACCATTCCACATTAAAACATCCTACCTTCCTGTTTCGCATATCAATCAATGCAGCAGTTCTTACAGAAACCAGCAATGGCCTGTGTAAACCAGGAGACAGTGGGTGTAAGCAAGCAGAGATAAAATTAGGCAGGCTTAAATTACACATTGGATGTGTAGCTGAAGGCTTTAGACTCACTTTGCAAAATTAGCTGGGACATAACCAGCAAGCAAACAAACATGCAGTGACCCCAAGAGTAGATCCCCTCGCTGCTTGGGCTTAGTTCACAACAGCCGGGATGCCCTGGCATATACTACTCTCTGTCATGATGACTAACCCTAATTTGGTGTTTCTACGCACCACCCTAACTCTTGGCCTATTTCTAGCAAATCCAAATAGCCTTATACTTGCAAAATCATTTTTCTGGCTTCTTCTGGTAGGTGGTTCTCTCTGGGTGTCTTACCGCGGGGATCAGGAGGAGACATCCTAGAGGCCATCACAGTACCAGAAGCCATTAGCAAAGCAGTGACACTTCATGAGTTTGAAGGCCAGAAGGTTTTTACTTGACAAATTAGGGTCTCCCCTGAGGTCCCCACTTCCTCTCAATCCTTGTTCTGAACAGACCGAAGTCTGACACAGTACCTGGGACCCTGACAATGGACTCAGAAAATTGAAGCTGAGGTTACTGAGGCTACCAAGACTTTTTGTTTCCTGATATTAAATGGAGACTGTATTCTTTCCTCTCTCATGGGCCAGCAAGGACAAAACTTGACTGTCAGGTGTTCAGAAGCTGAGCCACTGGTGGTGGTTCAAATATCTTTCTTGCATAACCCCTCAGTTTCATATCATAGCCTCTCATAGGCATTAATGCAATATGCTCAGAGTCTGCCTGGGAGAGAGGAACTGCCATCACCCCCATCTCGTGCATGGAGAACTGAGGTACAAAGCACATTGAAGGATTCACCTCAGCCAACACAAGATATCTGTGTCAGGGCACGGGCTGGATCCTCTTCCTGACTTGGGACAAGGTTTTTGCTCCCCAATCAATCCTTCCATCTTGGGCAGATAGTTTTGAAACTGCAATTTCTTTACTTGTGGTGTGTCACCGCTCATGGTCTCGTCTCCATGTGGTTATGTCTGTGCTCTCAAGTTCACTGATAGACACCAGGCATGTCACTTTATAAGGTCTGCCCACAATTATATGACAATTACTATAAGAATAAAGAGGACAGATGTAGAACGGAGATGGACAGAGTAAAATTTAGGTTGCAGTTTCATGGGACACAGAGAAAAACATAAGGTCCTGCTTCCCTCTGAGACCATTTAACGCACTAATGCGGTACAAAACTATCCTGGGAGCACAGCAAGGGATGGGGTGGGGAATTAGGAAGAGCAAAGGAGGAGACAGGGAGAGTGACTTTTTCCTTTAGGCAGTAACAAACTGGTAGATCAGATCAGCCGCCTATGAAACCACAGCCTTTTTTTACAAGAATTTACTGGGTCAAAAGAAAATGGAAGGGATTCCATGCCAGTGATACGTGCAGAGGAGCAGTCCAGAGCAAGAGAAGAAGCGAGCCTTGCAGGGAGGTGTAATACTTGTGCCGGCTCTCAGGCTGTGCAGAGAGTGCATTAGAAAGCAACATGGTGTGAACAACTGAACTGCTCCCGAAGTCACTGTATCTCAATACAGTCTGTTACTGACACAAAGCAAACCACCTTCCCCCAAAAGACAACCCCACCCCATCATACTTTGAGAAATAAAGACATTTCTTGTGTTATTTCTATTCACACAGTACACAGATCAGAAATGAAGTCCACGATACACAGCATTGCATTTTTACATGACATCTGGATCCCTACAGGAAGGTGAGTATGATAATATTGGTGCTCCCTCTTTCTTTCCTCTCAGTACTTTCCCAGTAAAGCTGCTTCAGTTTCTGAGCCTCAATTTTTACTTCCCAATGTTGCCTCTACCAGCTTGAACTTGACAGTTGAAATGGGTAACTGAAAGGTCACATTTTCATCATGATCTGCTGAATTCCTGCTTTCCCAACTTGTTTATTTGCTTTCAAGTATGATTTTCTGTGCATCCCCATCCACACTTTGTCTCTAAGAAGCCTGTGTTAGCAGAGCTTTTAGATTTTCCTGACCTTTCTGCAGAACGGTAGGGATGATCTCAACCTCCCGAACATGCTTTATTATTGCACTAGACAGAGATGAAAGCAGTTCAGGGCCAGATAGTGCCTCCTCTTGAGACAGGGCTGAACTACAGAAGAACTGAAGCACCTCCTCAAGCCCATAGGAAGAGCTCAGCTCATCCCAAAGCCTCTGGAAGCGGAGGTCCAAATATCTCATCATCCAGACAGACAGGACACAGGTGGATAAAGGAGCTACAGCTTAGACCTGGGACCCAGACCCAGCTCTTCCCAGGTACAGCGTGGACATGGCAACAAACCAGTGGGACACAAACCCAGGCTCTGGCATGCAATCACCTATCCTGAATGCTGCTGGCACGGTCCCTGGCATGACCTCGGCCAGGCCAAGCAATGCCCGGGCACAGTTTGAGGGACACCAGTGGCCGATGATTGCCCTGACTGGGCCAGCAGGCAGCTGGACACTCACCAAAGCGTGCCAGTTGGCAAGGGGTCCAAAGAAAGGGCCCTGCCCTTTACTGGGCAGCAATTTATCTGTACAGACACAGCCACCGAGCCTGAAATATAAATAGTTGTATCTAGCAATGGGGAATGGAAACTGTCCCGGTCATTGGTTTTGATGTATTTATGGCTGCTTTTAACGTAAATCTAACTTTTCAGTGCTAACGGTCCAAGCTTGCAGAGGATTCTCTCCTTCCGCCACCGTATTTTTGGCAAAAGTCAGAAACAAATAGATCTACATCTCCCACCTCTTTGCCTCCAATATCCTAAAGGGATGAGAGGGATTGGGAACGGGATGGAAATCTGTAGCAGTCACTATTCACACTTCAGATTGCAGTCGTAGCTGCGTGTGTCTCGGCAGCCATCCAGATGCTTATGGAGTTAGTCCCATGTCAGTAAGATCAGAGAAAGGCCTCCACTGCTTAATTTTTGGATATTTATTGGCTGTAAATCAAAGGGCCAAGACATGTTGAGATATCAGGGAAAACGTCTTTTTTCCCCGTGTTAACAGCAATGTTCTAAGATAAAGCTGTTATTTTAAAACATGACCTATTTTCACTTTGCACTAGTCTTCTTAACTGTCCTGAAAAAGAAGGATGTTTATACAATTTTGCAAGAAACGTGAACTGTTCTACTCCATTTACATTTCTTTGTTCCAAAATGTATTCCTCTTGTTGAGATTCCAGCAGACAAGGAAAGCAGACACAGCGGTTACTTTCCAATGTGAAACTTAAAACCACAATCTCCCGCTCAGAAAACACAGAATGAGTCACAGGAAGGGGCCACTTGCTTGCAAAACTCATTAAAAGCAAGGCAAGGCAAAATGGATTTCCTGTATCAATAAATAGATTGCTGGCAGCAAGCAGAACACCTGAAAGTGCTGGAGGCTAAAAACCCGTCCAGGAGTAGCCATTAGAAAAGCCAGATCAATTCCTCGGCCTGGAAACTGGATCTCCCCAGTACCCGGTTTTCTTGGCATTAGTTGGCTTAATCCAGCAAAGTGCTTAAGAATATGCATAAATTTCATTGCAGGGAGGGCTGATTTAAGCACATGCTTAAGTAGGCCGGTATTTTACGTCTGTATTTTCTGAAGCAAGCCTGTTATGGTTTGAGAGAACTCATAACAATCTATTGTCGTTAGACAATTATTCTATCACCCGATGACCCCTCCCCACCTGGAAAGGGGAATCGGGGAACACAAAGAAACACAAGGGTTGAAGTATAAATAGATTTAATAGACTAAGACTAAATAATTAACAATAATACTAAAGAACCAGTATTAATCCCAATACTGATATAGGATATACAGGAATTATACTCAGCCATCTATATCAGCAGGAAGCTGTGCGCTCCCAGCAGGGACAGCAAATGTCGGACACTGGGAGCGCAATGGCTTCAGGAGGAAGGGAAGGCCACAGGGCTCCGGCACCGGGGCAGGGAGTTGTCTGGACTGCCGTCATCAGGGAGAGAGCCCACTACACAGCAAACTTTTCTAATTTATATTGGATGTGACGTTCATGGTATGAAATACTCCTGTTGGCCAGCCTGGGTCAAATGCCCAGGCCTCGCTCCTCCTTGTCCCTGCACCTGGCAAGGCTCAAAAACACTAACCTTGAATCCCACAGAGGCTGGCTGGCTATAAAATAAATATATTCACAAATTCAGACACTGGAGTCTTCTAAAAGTGCAATTTTCCCCAGCATTAGAAGAAAAGTTAGTCCTGTCTCTCAACCCAGGACATAGCCTTATTAGAAGGATGCATGCGTGGTACTAGAGCGGTGTGTACACTGCAGGGAAAGCTTTGTTTCCCAAGTTCATGAAAAAATGAAGAAGCCCTAGTCCTTACCTAAGCTTAAAATTCAGCTGTAACCGCAACTTTGTTTTGCTGTTAGCAGTACCCCTTGGACCCTTAAGCATAGATTTCCTTTTGGTCAATGTTATCCTCTCCCGTTTGGCAAATGAAGCCAAAATGGCCTTCTCACCTCTTCCGTGCAGCGCAGACACACGGGATTTCGGGCGAGACTGCTTCGGAGGTAAAAGGCAGAGCTCAGCGCCTGACCCGGTACCACCCAGGTTCAGCACAGGGATGGAAACAAGAAGCTGCTTTTTGGCCACTTGCTCTGGTTTTGTTCCCTTTCTCTAGTTCCTTCTAGAAAAAAACTCATTTCTTGTTTTGCCTTTACTGTTGTCCCTCACATCCCAATGGCTGGAAAGCTCCTGATGAGATTCCCTTTCCCAAAAGCATCCAGCAGCTGTAATTCCTCTGGACCACTGCTGGGTTTCCTTTAGCACCAGTCTCTCATCTCCCATTTACAACTAGCCCCTTCCTTGCACACCTCCAACACGCCACAGAACAGAACCAGGGGCTGGATTTTACTGCAAGCAGAAGAGCTAGGACTACCTGAGGTTATGGCACTGTGAGTCTACTCCTTTAACCACCGAACTTCGCTGAACTTTTATCAAAAGAAAAAAAAAAATGACCCAAAAAACCCCAAACCAAGAACAACCACCAGGCCTCACCTTTTTGTGCATTCACAGAAGAGCTGGAAGTTTTATTAGTTATATTTTTAGGCACTAGCTCTTAGCACCAATGGTCTTTTGCTTCTTGCACCGAGCTATCCTGAGGTGGTCGATGGCATCGGCAATGCATATTGAAATAAGACTATTTATTTATAAGGAAAACAAATAATGTAGTATTCTGGGAATATTCCTTACCTTCCCCATGCATCAACCCCCCCCAACTTTATGGTCTGCTCCTCAGAAGGCTCTCTCCCTCAGACTTTTCTGCCTCCAGTGTTAACGGGATATTCCAGGAGCAATGAATATGTCCTTATAAAGTTTGGTTTGCTGATGCAAAAACACCATTTCTCTGACTTTTAATTAAAAAGGCACCTTCATTTCAAAGCCTGTCTCCAGAGCTCCAGTGTAAATGTTTATACAAGCCAGAGACACACAGAAAACAGAGAAGATTGAAGCAGCAGTGACTGCAGGCTGCCCAAATACGGCTGCTCTTGTATTTTTAACACAGAACTTGAGCTGCCGCAGAGCCTTATCAACCCCAAACATCTTTGTTTTCATACCAGCCAGCACAAGCCTGGCAGTATCACTACGGCTGCAGATAGTTTGCTCAGCAAACCCGGCAGAGGGAGAAGAAGGCAGCACCGTGTTCTCACGGACAGGAGGAAAGGGGACGTTGCTTCTCACAAAGCAGAATGGCCAATGCCAAAAAAGAGGAGGAAAAGGAAAAAAAAAAAAAAAGAAGAAAAAAGAAAAGGCAATCTAGTCTCATTGCTATGAATGACA
The DNA here is from genome assembly GCF_964106895.1 of Numenius arquata. Classification (NCBI taxonomy): domain Eukaryota; kingdom Metazoa; phylum Chordata; class Aves; order Charadriiformes; family Scolopacidae; genus Numenius; species Numenius arquata. Next base: position 47,045,879 of record NC_133584.1, on the reverse strand, counting down.
GCACTCCCATTCAAAACAGATGGTTGGTTTATCCTTAGGTCACATTAGGAATTAGAGGAAAGGAAGATTCAAAAAAATCCTGGGGTGGGGCAAGATTCCTGACTGATCCCATTTGCTCCAGTTCCCGCCTGGTTGCTCTTGGCTCCGAGGTGCTGTTCCCACACCCCAAAACAGCCAGAGCCCAGATCCTGGCCCCGTTTCCCTCAATAAACTCTTTCCATTTGAAAAGCCTCTGGGTTAAACCCTGTGGCTGAACAGCAAAAATTTTGCAAGTGCTGGAAGTTACACTGGATAGTCCTGATAAGAGACCAGTAATTGAGACGGGAGCTACAAAAGCCACACTTTACAGAGTTTCAGCAGTTCTGCAAAAGCACTCTGCCACTATCAAAATATACAGAAAAATAGAAGAGTCAGAAAAAACTTCTATTTGCCTTTATTACAATATATATTTCTACCCTTGTTGCATCCAGCAGATCAAAATGAGGTGTTAAAATGATTTTCATGATTGCAGTAGCACATACATATATACAGACTAAATACTGTATATAAATAGGCTTTGAAATAATAATCCATAATAATAATAATCCATATCTACAAATAAAAAATACCCAATACTCTCTTTCTCCTCCCTCCCCAAATCACAGCAGTAACATTTTATCTTCAGTGTAATTAATGCAACAAGTATGGTATTCCTCCCCTCACATGACACAGCTGGAGGGGTACGGTCATACACTCATCACTGCCGCACATCCTAATTTACGAGTATTGTATAAATAGAATATACTGTGATTTAACGTGCCTGCATATTTATGTTAGCCAAATATTCTTTCTATAACAAAAACCAGAGTTACACTGCAAGCAAGGTTGAATTTTTGTTTCTTTCACAGAAAGAGTAGGAATTTGTTAAACCATCCCTTTTTCTTCTACATGAATTAACAAAGCATTTTAAATATTATGCATAAAATTGCTCAGGTACCAAATCAAAATGTCTTATAGTCTCTGAAAAAGTACAGCGATGTTCCTAGCAGGTCAAAACTTTGATTTTCATACGTGTCTTTTCTGTGAGCAAATCTGACAAACATTAGTTATAGAAACACACATTCGTTCCACTGCTCAGCTATATTTCAACTCGCAGATACAAAGGGGTATACAGTATGTCAGAAGTCAGGCATTTAACTTCCACAGAATCGCAGAAATGTTGGTCAGAAGGGACCCCTGGAGGTCATCCCGGCCAATTTCATGCCTGAAGCAGATTATTGCCAACACTACATCAAGTCAGCCATAACTCTCTTTAACCAAGTCTTTTAAAACCTCCAGGACGGAGACTCCGCCATGGCTCCGGGTCACCCGTACCAGCTCTGCACGACGCCCACCAGTCTCACAGAATCCAAACGACCACGCATTCATGCTATCATTTGGTTTGAAATACTAATGGCAACAAACAACCCTGGATTAGCTATTTATTAAGTTATAAATAAATACAACACAAGCTTTAATTGTGGAGAACTTCCAGAGCCCATCTTTTCTGGTGGAAGCTACTGAGTATGGTACCTTTGGAAAATAGATCTTAACTGCTGTTAAGGACAAAACCCACAAAACTGACAGCCTCTTACTGAGGGGTTGGTTTGCTTTTATTTTGCATAATAAATGGATTGAAACAAACCTTTATGGAAACTGAATGAAAATAGGATGCAGTTAGTATATTCATCCATTTATTCAATCATTAATGACAAGCATTAATAGATATTTAAAGGAAAGTGTGGCTATATTTAGAGATGCAACCATCTCAGTTTGGCAACCTGCAATCCCCACTGATTGTCTTTCAAAAAATCCATACCACATTTCTTCCATCTTTAAGTAAAAATATATTTGCATTTTCTTTAAACTTTCAGGAGAGCATAATCAGTCTGGGTTGTTAAACACTCATTTCTTCCTCTTTGTGTTTGTCTAATCCTCGTATCTCCAAAGTGGGCACGCACCTTGCCCGAAGCAGCAACATCATGTGAAAAGGAAGACAGGGAGGGCTCACCACTGCACACTGCAGCTGTATAAAGGATTGCACTTATATTCATTACTATTGAAGGCACAGAGAAATCATAAATTGGCCCCCTGATATCCCAGATAAAGTCTGTGGCACTAAAAGTTAAAAAACCCTACTATAGAATTACCATCCTACCTACATTGCATCTTGACATGCAAAACCAGAATTTTTTGAAACAGACCAAGTGTGACACAGAGCAGCTGCTCCCAACCTTTTGGGTGCTAACTTATCACAATCACATCTTAAAACTTCTCCTGGACTACTCCGCCTTCCTATTATTAAAGTCTTAACTGAAAACACTACAAAGCAGCTGCAAAAAATGTACCATAGCATTACAGATCACAAGCTGGCAGAGATCACAGCTTGTGAACCACGGTTTTAGCTATATTGAAATACAATATACATGGAATCCCATTATGCCATTTTCAGTGTTTCAGAGAACAATTACACTTTTAAATATATTTTAAAAGGAAGAAAAAAGTTTCCTTCCTAGATACAAGCACATTTGAGAATCATTTGGCATATAGTCACTTGATGTCTACATTTTAAGTAAAGTACCGCATCGTGTAAAGGCAGACCATTTGGAAAACATTATCAACTGATCTGCAGTATTGCTTTTAGCACGCACAGTTAAGTCTTAAGGCTGTCAAAAGCAGGTAGCAAAAACAGTATCTACAGCTTGTGTCTGGACAAATAAGGAAAAAAAGAAAAAAAGATGAAAGAGGAGATTTCAGTATCTTGGAGGAAAGTAAATTGCACTAGAAGTATCCATTCTTTATGATACAAAACCAAAAAAATCCATACAGTAAAAACCTGAGATGCATCATTCACCAGCATCAAAGTTCACATTTTAACCAAAATAATGTTTCAAATAAAACTATTCCATTTTGACAAAATCCTCAGTGTTCTTGGCTCAGTAATGGTCTTGAAACTCAGCAGATTCTGTGGGTAAGATGTCTTTACTGAAAATCACTGATATCAGTAAGATGGGCACGATGCACAGGAGCCTGTATCTTCCACTTGCACACTTACCTTAATCCAAACAGCTATTCTTGAAGCATGGTACATCTCAAATTGAGAAAGACTGCCAGAATCTGGTCATCTTATTTCATCTGCTTTCTGTTTAGATTACACATCAGTTATTTCCTCAGAAAAGTGTTACCTTGTCAAAACAACAGGCTGGAATAAATCAACACAGCTCAATTGGCTTTGATAGCTACACTGATTCACAACAGCTGAGGATCTAGACCAGTAATTAACCCTTAAACAAACAGTTGTTGGTCAAGCAAGGGTAAAGAGGAAGAATCATTCGCTCCTTCAGAGAAAGGCATTCTGGCACATGGATTGCAATCCCTGTTGGTGTCACCAGATGACGTCAGGAATGGTGAGCACCTCCAGCTCCCTTACTTGCAGGGGGTTCTGATGAGATGAAAAATTACTTCAGTGATGCAGAAAAGATACAGAACCACTTTATGACCTTAAGACATGTTTAAATTAACTCCAACATCACTTAATTTTTATTTGACCTTAAATAATGAAACTGTATGGCACAATTGGAGGAGCTGGGTGAAGAGCTAGAAACACAACTCCTATTCCCAGTAAAAATCCTTCTTGTCATCTGGAAACGTGACAAAGTATGAAAAAGCATTTTTAGATTTGCTCACAGCAAAATAATACAATGCTCACAACATCACAGATTCCAGCTGAACTGTCAACAGCAGAAGCCAAGTGGTGCCCTTTCAATACACGCTAACTCATTCTTTGATCTGAGACCAACAGTTTGGAGATGCCGTTAAGATGAGGCTGGATGTACATCACGAGTTTCAAAAGGTGGCAGAGGTTCTCTCCAGTAGGTGAACTGACTGTAGGTATCAGAACAAGGGAAATCTGAAGAATGGCTTCTTTTCAGCAAAGGGAAAATGTGATCTACCACTTCACAAAGTCTGACGTAGCTGGAAAATAAACAAATAAAAAGAATGGTGAACCATTTCAGATCTTCTTACTTTGAACTCTTCTAAGTTCCCAACCACTGAGGCACGGCTACTCTCACACAGACGAATCAGCCTCCTCAAATCAGTAAAACTAAACTCGATTTTGATGCCTAGCTTCCAGAGAAGATTCACAGTTCAGATAAGAAATCCATTCATTCTAAGCAGCAATACTTACTAGGTAAGAATTAGATGCCATTTTCCACCCACATCACCTGCTAAAACATTCAAGCTCCGTATTTTGCTTCTCCATTTCTGTCCAGCTTGGCTCAAGCAGCTCCCTGCTCAATCGATCATTCCTATTTTATACGCATATGGCTCCCCTTCAATTAAGGACACTCTTAACATGACTAAATGCCATTTCCACTCAGTGTTAGGTACTACAGTGCCTAAGCATCTTGTTGGAAGCTCTCAGCCCTATCTTCAGATCTTGTTTTCTGGCTCTTCTAGGTGGGAGCTCCAGGAAAAGGAGATTTTGAAAAGGCCATGAAAAGGCAGATGGCTTCAGGAAACCAGCTAGTCTCATTTTTAAGCAGACTAAATTGTACACTGATAATTCCTTTACATGATTAAAGTAGATGGAATATATTAAACTAAATACTAAACTATTTCTTTTTGTCAGTTTTACTGAAGTGGAAAGTCTGTATTTTATCCTAAATTTTTTCTGTTTTGTCTGAAACATTCTAAGGAATCTTTTATTAGTAAAATCAAATGCATCTTTGGGCAACTTGAGTCACAAATTAGAACAGCAGATTAATTTAGTCTATAAGGCATCAGGAATAAGAGATTACTTACGATGAGATGTTTGTCTTTGCATGCTCTTGGATAAGTTCTCCTTTGGGGTTAACTGTAAATATCCTGTTTAAAGAAACTCCCACCTGTTTGTATGAATAAACATCCTAAACAGAAGAGGAAAAAAAGAAAGAAAAAAAGAAAGAAAAATCACAATTCTGCCTTTGCACAATAATGTTTATTCTTGCTGGACTATGTTACACAGAATAAAATATTTGCACAGTATTGGTACTAAATTTACCTACTTATTGTGTATCTGAAATTCTCCGTTACGCTACAAACAAGGTCAGTCTAACAAAATGCTCATGAAACAGACAATTTTCAGGTAGGTAAGAAGTTTGCCACTTCAGTTTAAACTATTGATCAAAATCATGTTCATTTTTCAGTAACTTCTCGACACAAAAATAACATTCAATAAAAAACTAATGATATTTGGTGTAAAAGCATTTGCACTTTCCTTTTTCTTTCAGAGCACATTTCATTTCCTGGGTGCATTGTACCGAGTATCTTGCAACAGTGTACAGAAGTTAAAACACAACTGACACATAAAATAGCGATTAGTTTGTAAGGACAAGGACACAAAAGGAAGTCATGACAACTGTGTCTACATTAAAACCCCTGGGAACATCTCTTAGCTCCCAAGTTCGGATTTGTGCCATATCCATATATTGGCTCTATGTCAGAGCAAGAGGGAAAGAAGGGAAAGCAAGGTACATATGCCAGAATAGCAGCAGTGAGCACCAGCAGGTAATGCAGATGCAGCTCTGGGACGTACATTTAGAACTCAGAATTACGAACACCTTCTAAGAAATTAAATTCTTAAGGAAAGCAATGAATAAGTTTTGATCTGTTCTGAAGAAAAGCTTGACAAAACCAAAGATGAAAATAACTCCCAGAAGATCAGAGCAAAAACAAGCTTCCATTTTACTGCTAGAAATCATGGTTTTAAAAGCTGAGGTCGTGAAAGACTGGAATGTTAATGAAGACGTAAAGATTATTTTTGTCTCTATGTTGTAAGGACTGTTCAAAAAAGAAAAAAAATCAAGTAACTGAACAAAAGTGAACAGCAGTCACTTCAAGAATTCAGCATCCTGGCGGTCCATGTATTATCTACACCTGTAACACCCACGAGTACTGAAATTTCACTGAGTTTGTTCTGGGGAAAAAAAAAAAAAAAAAAAAACCCACACCACACAAAACCCAAACCAAAACAAAAAACCAAAACAAGCAGCGCAGAAAATTGAGAAAGTGATAACCCTGATCTTCACAAAGCCAGTGCCACATCTCACGCCTGAAGACTGCACTCCAACAGCCATCAGATGAGCGAGTTACCAATAATTCCTTTAGAAACATTAGCTTACAGCTTTACTTGAAATTTTATTGAAGTATGCATGAAAATAATGATTTTATTTTATTTCCCTGAGGTTTAAAAAAATGGAACTAGTGGTAGACATCATCCATAATACCAAGCCAAAAAAGTGTTTAAAAAGTTATTTCAGAATCATATGTCTAAAGGTACCTTGATAATGGAAACTAAGCTGTGTATGGTATAACAACTTACTACAGAAATTGGACAGTGAAGACCTCCTGTTCTCTCTGACACAATGCTTTTAAAAATGTAGTTTGCTAAAAGATGAATCTGAAAAAGTTGCTGCTAATAAATGTCAGCAACCCTAACAAAAATACAGACAAGTGTAGAAACAAAGTCCCACCAGAAAGGCATGCTCAGTCCTCTCAAAAGCAGCCACAACATCCATGGTCTCAGTGCCAAAACATCTTGCCAGGCACCTCTGTCCTACACTGAGGCATCTAAACTGCCCAGTCTCTGAATGTTCACACTCACACTGGTAATGGTGCACTTTTATATTGATAATTTCACCAAGCCATCAATGTTTCTGCTCGTGAATGTATCTCAGCTCTTATAGCACTGAGCAGCCAGGGCTGGAATCCATGGTCCGTGGATGCTTCAGCAAGAAGCCTTAGCTCTTGTGAAGAAAGATGGTCACCAAGCACCCGAGTTAATTACTCTCTCTCCAAATACGTCCCATTTCTCTCCACTAACTAGAGGGAGAGGTAACCAACTGGAGTGTTCTCTACCTAATTATACTAGGAAATATGAAGGGTCAAGGACCATTCTCTTAAGATCAAATTGCATGGCCAAGACACAGGCATACAATTAAGCGGGCTTAGCTTCCAAAACAGGGTTGATACCCACTCAAGCTTCACACCAACAGTCCATAGCCATAAACATCACTCTAGTGTTACCAGGTTTCTTGTTACATGTTACTATACCACACTGCAGTGTCTACAGGAAAAATTACCTGACAATACAGAGCTGGAGGAAGTACCAATGCTCTGTGGGACTCCTGGGCACAAATAAGGGGCCCATCTGCCTAATTTACTTAGCATCTAAACTTAGGTGCCCAGTGAAACTGTAAACAACTAAAGAAGCAGGTTTTCTATATATATCTCCTTCTGAAAGAAGGATGCTTTCAAAGAGTTTGAGTGAAACAAAGCCTGTTAGGCACCTCTAATGATATCTACGCTAGTAAACTAAGTAAACTAAGCAGTGTGAGTGCCCATTCTCAGACCTGGAAGTCTCTTGACACTGTGTCAGTATTATTAAACTCTCTATATATACCATCTCAAAAAAAAGCCCAAACCCCACAACAGAAAACAACTCCCCCACAACCCCACATAAACACACACACACCCCAATATGGCTATATCAAATGCCCATTGGGAAGAGCCCATGCCCCAAGCTAACGCAGCAATCATCCAGAAATTGCCTGGAAGACTGCGAGCTGCCTGTGTCAAAACAGTCTCTTGGATCATGCTAACAATTTAAAAGAAGGGATAATCACATGCCAGAGACCCTGCCTCTGTCCTCGCTCCTGAGACTGTTTCCTTTTCTGGATGCATAAAAGTATTTTTTGGACTATGACAGGAGTAAGAAAAGCCTATAACCCAGTTATGCAGCCTTCAAACGGGTGATGGAGATCTGTCTTCCCCTCTCCACATCAAACAACATCTCACTTTCCATGCAAAGTAGAACCTTTTGATTTCAGTGGGACATCCAAGTTCTTTTGACTGTACTTAAAGTTTGAAGTGTCAGTTCCACCAATAGTCACCTGAAAGATTTTCTGTCTGTGCACAGGTATCTCATTGACACTGTATCAGAGTAGATTAAGATGAGATCAGTGTTTTCACACAAGCTTAACTGCCAATTTACGCAGATGTAACATAGTTACTTTAGTGCTTTTCCATCTCTGCATCCTATACTGTGAAATCTTTGAGGAAGAACCTTCATATTTTCTTTTGCACAGGGCCGAGCAAAATAATCTTAATTCTCATTTTAAGCTTCTAAGTTCTAATGCAACAGAACCATGAAATAATAGCAACCTTTCTGTTCTCTGCAATAGAAATAAATTCATACTTACAGCAGGCCTGTTTCCGAAAGCAGCATAAAAGGGTTCTGTGTTAGGATAAAATAAATTTTTGATGTCTGTCAAACATTGAACTTTAAATTTTTCTGGCTTCTTTTCTATCACCTCCCTGAAATGATAAAAAAGGGAGACTGAGTAAGCACACATGAAATACAGCACAAACCATTTTATTTTCTCTATTCAACATTTTTATCTAGCTGGATACTCCTACAGAGCCTCCAACCTTCTCCAATAAATCTTTATTTGGAAATCACAGTGCTCACGAAGACAGAATAGCATTCCCAAGCTTACATAATGGGCACAGTAAATAAATCCTCTAAAACAAGGGAACTTCTATTGAAACCTATGTTGTAAAGATGGCTACTGAGCCAAGATGGTTGATTACAGGGAGTAGCTGCTAAATAAAGCCTCATGAGACATAAATTGTCATCAAGTAAACTGCTTCCTGAGAACTGCAGAATGATTCATAGATTATATTAGCCTTCACTCTGTATAGCTTTTTTTTTTCCTCCATTATTTTTAAAAGGATTGCAATTAGCGTATGTGCTAGAAGCACCTCAGTCTGTTAAGATACTTCTACAGTCAGGATCCTCCATCACTGCTAATTAGCAAAAGTTAAGGAATAAAGGAATCTTCTATTTCTCTTCAGTTGCTCCTTACAGAATATAGAATTCATTAATGAACAGAGGAGTTCTCATCTCTGGGCAAAAGCCCTTTCACAACAGCTTCTCTTGGCAAGGAGACTAAACAGGTGGCAGAGTCTTGAGTTCCCATAACATAGGAAGATGCCAGCATGACACAAAAGCTCTTAAGAAGCTCCGAATCCCACATCCTAGCACCAACACATATGTCAAGGAAGATGTGAATAGTACAGATGCTTCAGAGGAGTAATACAGCCCTTTGGAACAGCAGCTCCATGTATAAATCAAAGTTTGAAAATGTGCAAAAGAGGAATAAAACCATCTTTCCTCAGTCTCACATACACCTGATCTCAGAGCCCTCACACCCAGAATAATTAAATCTATGGATAACGATGAAGTCATTTATTGCCCACACATCACAGTGGTTATAATAGTCTACACTGAAAGACGGGTATTCTTTAGTCTAAACAAGATACCAAAAAAGAGTATCACTTTAAATGTATTTCTAGATATGAGAAGTGTAAGATAACAGTAACTACTCTTTCACTGCATTTATTATTTAATCAGTCTAAGAAGTGCACCATAATACTTCCACAGTCTCTTATATTTAGAACACGACTGGTAAGACAGCCCGTAGCATGTCACTCAATCAGGAGAACATCTGAACAACCTTCCATTAAAAATTCTAATGAAATATATCCTGTCACAGCAGCTTTTAACAGCTTAAAATATTTTCAGTAATCACTTGACATGCTTCACTGAATTAGGAAAAAGGTACGATATTCAAAATCTGTGCTATTATTATTCACTTATTACAGTTCAACACCTAGGAAGAACAACATTGTCCACACAGAATACCACATTGCAGTCAGGAGTACAAAAAGTTCATTTCATTTTCACACAAATTTCTTCAGAATGAAGTAAATATTCTTCCACAAAAAAAAAACATATTTATGCCAATTGGAACACCTTACATGGCAACACAAGAGTGATTGTTATTAAAACGTTCACATTTTTTCCCATAACTAACATTAAGACACCATGTGAAACACATGAAGTCAACAGGCAGAACCTATTGGTAAACAGTGCTTAGGTGTTTATTGAGGCATGTCTCAGAGATAAACTAAGCAATGTGACTACCTACTGAATTTTGGTCTAACAAAATTTCCTCTTAAAATTTTGCACCAATACGTAAGAAAAAAACACCAACAACTTATGAATGATTTCAAGCACTCCCATAAAATAGCTGAGAATTCAGCCTCCACCAACGTCCAAGTCTCTTTCTGCATAAAAGCGACATTGTAGTACCTGTGAAGAGCTGAGAATAAGCTGCTTGGACTCAGCAAGAGCGGCCCTTGAGGCAGCACAGTTCCTCGTTCATTGACCCAGTGCAAGTATCCTCTGGTCATGTCTGCCATTCCAATAGCGCGTGCTGAGCAATACAGAAATTTATATCCATTCCTGTGAACAGAAATAAAAGAAGACATTACTGTAAAAATAAAGCAGGTATTTTGACATTAATAATTTTGTGGGTTTATTTTTACATGAATCAAGCCATGACTGTCAAACAGACTTATGTTTAACCTAGACTTATTTAAAAGGAACAAAAACATTTATGCCAAAACCTTGGATAATTAAAATCTGTCTACCTCCACTGCAGTTAGCGATTTACACCTAAAGAGGGCTCATCTATCTCTAGTCTTCTCACGGCTTATGACTTCTTATGGTTTTCTATCTGCCCCTGCGTAGTGGAACCATACTCCTTAGAATTAATTGAAATGACATCTACTAAGGGGAAAACACTTGGCATAAAGCAGACAATGGTGCATTAGCCTTTGCTGTATTAACTGTGTTGTACTCCAGCCTCCGCCTCTTGAACCTCCGCAAAAAAATACTAGTCTATGTGCAGCAGTAACATATTCCTTCAAGTTGGAGCAAATTTGATCTTCAAAACACAGTACAAAAAGTAATCTTTAACTTTTATTTCAAGTTTTGACAGAAGTCACAGGTTACCCTTGGTTCTGCTTATGATAGAACAGAGTCCAATGATGTACGTTCAACTTATTAGTGATTTACTTCAAGTCCTATAAAGAAATTATTGTTCATAAAAAAAAGAAATACTGTATTCAGTGCACACATGGTCATTAAATCTAACTATTGAGCATTTATATGGTGTTCAGCTGTAATATCTAGCCTTTACATAATTAACTTCGTAATTTGAAAAACAACATGACTCAAATCTAATTTTTTTCTTTTATGTTTATGATCACCAAAGCCCTAACAACTGACAATGCTGGCAGGCATAGAAATAACAACAGCAATTAAAAAACTTAATTAACATTTTCACCAAATGTAATGCAGAGGTTATAAACAGAACTAAATACTGCTCAGCATGTGAATTCCCAGGCTGTCCTGTCTTTGCTGTGATCACGTATGGCTATACAGAATAAAAGCACAGAGAAGTGTCCGTGGCATAATTTAGATCCCTGGCACAATTTAGATTCCATCATCCGTAATTTATAATTCATCATCTGTGTAAAACAAAAAGCAATAAACAAACCTTACCATTACCCTAGCACACAGAAAAAAATCAGATTAGCTAAGAGGACAGTTATGATGCGTACCACAGGCTCTTCAAACATTTACAGTAATCTGAATATATAAGAACAGCTGAATTTAATGTAATAAAAGAAAACCAATTTTATTTTCTGCGTGAAGCAGAAGTAGCAGCCTGAACAGACAGCAATCGGTAATCCTCCGGGTAAAAGTTAAAATCTGAAAGCATAACATCCGAATATATCAGATACTTCATCTGATTCCATTCAGACATCAATTAATTCTTCTCCTCCTTTTTTCCTCTCAATTGCTAATCACAAAACTCACCACCCTCTCAGTCTTTGAGTCTTTCAGTGGTTTGACTACATTGCACCATGTATCCAGGGAACAAACAGTACACCTGTACTCTTGCATTGGCCATCCTTGCTCACCTAGAAGCATTCCCACACATTGCCTCATGTGAGTTGGTCCAATTTTTTTTTCTCCTGTTCATATTCCTCAGAAGAAATATCCCAAGTTTTTTTAGAGTATATGTTCTAGGTCATACCAGGGTACTCTCCCTATTAATGACATTAATCGACCCAAAGAACAGCTGATCTACTGTTGCCCAGTATTTCAATAGCGAATGGGAAAAAATAGTTTTTTCAAAATATGATTAGAACTCAGGTATATTGAGCTTCTTTTTGAAAATGCCTGTTTTTCTCCATGGATTACACAGAGATCCTTCCTAACCTTATAATTTAATAATGGAATTAAAACCAAGTATTTATATAGAGAAATAACAAAATAAAATGTATAATCATCAGTAGTAAAGATCATCATCAATGTCCTTGAAGCTCATCAATATTTATACAACAAATAAAACAACAAGAAGAATATTAGCAGTGAGTATCCAGAATGGGTCCATTTCTACTCAAGATAAGACATTGTGCTGTGCTTTAAGGGTGCTTGACTAGAAGTCTGACGTTTAGACAGCTCAAGTTTGAGCTGTTTCACTAAACTCCCTTTCTACTCACTGAAAAGAACGGGAACTCCCCCAAATGGATTCATCCCATGGTTTTAGATTTCATCCCTGCATGACTACAGGTGAGTCAAGTTTGGGAAGATGAACTCCACCTACAGCGACCACCCTGGGGTAAACAGTCCTTATGCATTTCACAATCTCCTCAACAAGGAGAGAAGAGAAAGGGTATTACCATCTTATGAATCAGTGCTGCTGCAACTCTCAGTTTGCAAAAAAGTTCCACTTGCTGCAACTGCACAACTCATTCCAATTAGCTACAGTTAGTTCCAAGAACTGTGGTATCTGGGATGGCTGGCAGAGCAATCGCTACTCGTTGGTAGCGGGCTTTTGTTTTGATATCACAAAGCAGATTTTGCTCTGGATACCATATAGCAGATGTTTACACTGTGTAAGCACCACTGAAGTGATATTAATAAAATTGCTACCCTTATAGGTTAAGAGAAGCCTAGAGAAAATGTAATTTTTATGTGCAAATGAATAAACACAAGCCACAGATGCATGAACAGATTTACTTAATACTTACTGGCTCACTTTATGGTACAACTTTGCAATCCCTTGGTGTGTCCAGTCTTTGCCAAGAGTCGGCAAAATATGACCTAAAGTATCTGACCTGAATAAAGGAAAAAAAAAAAATATAATTGAACTGAAAAAACCCCAATACTTAAAATAACAAAGGAGGTTAATACAAACTCCACTAACTTGTCTAGCAGCAAAGGAAAACAAGGTTTTCTGTAGGGTACTGATTGTGATCAGCAAAGGATGATTTTATTCCCCTTTCTTTTGAGATAGGCTGACATGCCCATCTTTGACTATGTTGTTTTAATTATTCTTGTACTCCAGGTCTTCATGGGCAAGCTCATCAGCCATAAGGTAACATGTAAGTTAGAGCATACAGGCTACCAGTCAGATCTGTGTAGTAGGCCTGACAGTACTAAGTGTATTTTTTCAGGTTTACATTAAATGTTTTCTAAATAAACCAAAATTACCCATACGTGAAATTTATGGGAAATTACAAGCATGAGAAGTGGCATTCTAGCTTACTTCAAACTAAATTCTCCACATAAAGCTGACAGTTGGTCAGGTATAAAGTATTATGAAATAGTTATATTGGTCTCTTTGTATTTCCTGCTTTACGTGAGAGAAAATTGTTTACACTATAATAACATCTAGAAATTCAAATAAATGAGCACCTCACTTGACTAAGCATTACACAGATACACAGCAAATCATCCACACCCCGAATATCTTGCATCTTAGACAGAAAACATTGGGTAGTGGCTTAGGATGGATTTGCAATGGTATTATCAGGTCAAGTGATTCAGTAACTGTGGTCAGCTCAACAGCAGAGAGGAGTAGAACCCATTCACTTTACAGAAGCTTAAGAAAACAAACGGAGGGGAAATATTAATTTATGTTAGCTTAAAAAAAAATTTGCCCTACAATGGATAAATCACAAAGAAGAAAAGAGTTTCAGTTTAAATTAAATATTTTAATTCACCCTAGATTGCTCTTGGAAATTATTTTTCCTTTGTTTTTTTTTCTAATTAGATATAGCCATGTTTGATTTTGGAAGAAATTGATTTTGAAATACATCTAAGCATTTCATTTCAAAAGGTCAAAAGAAAATGCCTGTATTTTTATTATGTGTTTCCCTGTTCCACACACAATTGTGTTCCCCAGCGTTGAATAAAAACCAGTGAGTGAATCGTTTTGGTCACCCAAAAATTGTGGGTTTTACTCAAAGTACTAATCTGAAACTTTCCATCAAATTCTAATTCTGACATTGATTTCAGAGTCTTGTCTTCTAAATAATAATCCCCCTCAATGGAATGTCCCAGTAATGCCTTTTAAAACAGAACTCAAGTGTTTTTTCTTTTTAATGTAGCCAGTGTAATTCAGAAGTGTGATGCAGCAAAAAGGTTATGATTTTGTAGCAGGTCCTCCAATACTACTTGTAAGTACTATCACAAAATACCAATAGGTGACAAATAACAGGCACATATAGCATGTGTCTTTAGCTGAATTTTTAATTTGATAATGATTTTCACATTGTTTGAAAGCCAAATAAAAAACCCCAACCTCCTCTCACCCCCCCCCCAAAAAAAGAAAACCCCAAACCACTAGAATATGATGATTTTGTGACTCAAAATTCCCCGTTAATTACATTTTCCTTCAGTCCCAAGGTCAACTTGTCCTCGCAGAAAAAGCCTCTCCCTGTTGATGAACTCACCGTGTGATTGTTCCATCAATGTCAGAAATAACAACTTTATCATCCCAATTCCATAGGTAAATGGTGCCTTCGCAGCGGCAAGTGCCTTGATACTGTGTTGTAACACTAAAGGTCACATCATTGGGGCCATTCTTGAGCTTTAAGCTTTTCTGCAAGACATTATCAGCGAGATGATAATCAACAAACTGAGCATGTGAAACAGACACAGTGCAAACACAAAGCCACAGATGATCATTGCCTTGGTCACACTGAATCCTATTGCTTTCAGCAGAGCTATTGTCTAAATAATGATAGCAGAGGTTTGCCCTCCGTGGTGTACATTAGGCATTGATTTATAGAGCACAACAAAACCAACAAACAAAAAAAATTCTGTTTCACAGTCAGGGATATGAAAAAAAAAATCCTGAAAAGCTCACATAAACAGTAACAGATTATGGAATAGGGACTATCTATGGGGACTTTCCATTCTGAGATATAGATACACACGCAGAGAGAAACATAGGTAACAAGGAGTTCCATGAACTCTAATTAAGAGTGTTTATAGGGGGTTTTGCGTTCTATGGTATTACATCTCATTCCTATAATAACCTACCTCTTCTACCATATGACCTATTACCCTTCTGTCTCCACCTAGTTTCCTCAACTGTCTCACTTCCCTGCCCTTCCCTCCAACTGTCTCTTGTGTCACTTCGCAACACGCTAGGCGAGAGACTACTGTCTTTAGCAGCACTGTTGGGCCCCAAGCCTTGGGAACAACAATCCACGTTGACGCAAACACAGACCCACCATCAGTGAAGAAAGAGTTGGGCCCTGGCAGTATCCACCCAATGGTTTTAAGAGAATTGGATGGTGTCATTGCAGTGCCACTCTCTATAATCTTTGGGAAGTTGTGGAGATTGGGGGATGTCACAGAAGACTGGAAGAAGGCTAATGTCACCCCCATCTACAAGAAAGGCTTAAAGGAGGATCCAGGAAATTATAGGCCTATCAGTCTTACTTCAGTCCCTGGGAAAGTTCTGGAACGAATCCTCCTGGGGGGCTATCACAAGTCAAATGGAGCACGTGATTGGGAAAAGCCGGGCACAGATTCACCAAGGGTAAATCACGCCTGACAAACGTGATCACATTCTACGATAAAGTAACCTGCTTGGTGGATGAGGGACAAGTGGTTGACACTGTCTACCTGGATTTCTCCAAGGCTTTCGACATGGTTCCCCACAGCCTCCTCCCCGAGAAACTGCTACGTTACAGTCTAGACAAGTGGTCCGTGAGGCAGGTGGGGAACTGGCTGACAGGCTGCACCCAGAGAGTGGTGGTAAATAGCTCCTTTTCAAACTGGCAACCTGTCACAACTGGGATCAAAGGACTGGGAAGCCTGCTGTATGAGGAAAGGCTGAGAGAACCAGGTTTGTTCAGCCTTGAGAAAAGAAGGCTTAGGGGAGACCTTATCACCATGTTCCAGTATTTAAACGGTGGCTACAAAGAAGATGGGGACTCCCTTTTTACAAGGAGTCACATGGAAAAGACTAGGGGTAATAGTTACAAGTTACTCCTGAGGAGATTCCAACTGGACACAGGAGGAAAATTTTTCACAATGAGAACAATCAGCCATTGGAATAGTCTCCCAAGGGAAGTGGTGGATTCTCCAATGCTGGACACTTTTAAGATTCAGCTGGACAGGGTGCTGGGCCATCTTTCTAGACCATACTTTTGCCAAGGAAAATTCGAGCAGATGATCCTTGAGGTCCCTTTCAACCTGGTATTCTATGATTCAATTCTATTTGTGGACCTAACCATTCATTTTCACAAAACCTGCAGGTTTTTTTCTTATATTTCACTGCAATTGTTCAGTGAGTTAAAAAGTGAAAAGGAGGTGAGAATGTGCAACAACTGATGGGTAACTGATGAGTCTCACCCACTGTTTCATCAAGAAACCAATCTAAAAGTAGTTTTAGCTTCAGCTAATTTCTGATACTTTTCAGATTCAGAAGCCTTGCAATGTGTTCATGTAACCCTTGCTTTCTGTTTGCTATAGAAAATTACCAACACATCCTATATGTCTCTTGGAAAAACTCTCCATTTCTTACAAACTATTCAGGCAGTGAGTGAGGGGCTGTTTAATGCCATACACCTTGTATGGGTCTCCTTCAGAAAATTAATTGGCTGTATATAAGATAACAAAAAGTATTTCCCTAAAGTAGCCCATTTTTCCAAATCAAATTGGAATGTGCAGAACACAAAACTCTTAAC
Source organism: Numenius arquata (assembly GCF_964106895.1). Lineage (NCBI taxonomy): Eukaryota > Metazoa > Chordata > Aves > Charadriiformes > Scolopacidae > Numenius > Numenius arquata. The sequence continues at coordinate 47,028,911 of NC_133584.1, read as the reverse complement.
AGTTTTGTCACCATTAGTCAAAACACCTCTGCCATAGAGGAAAAGAATTGGCTCCAAAGACATTAATAGCCTGGCCCCATAGTAAATTCACAAGCAGCTCTTTCAGAAGTTACTAACAGAGAATTGTATTTATGTAAAATGTGACCGTGTGCCTATGAGTAAGGGGAAAGGAAAGGAGAGAAGGAAAAAAGAAAAAAAAAAAGAAAAAAAAAAAGAGAGAAGAGAGACCTGTGGGTTAACATACACATTATAAAGGATGTGGTTTCACTACACTTATTTAGGTGACTTTGGAATTTAATTTTGATATTTTTCTAAATGGGATCCCATGTATCCCAATCTCTGAACCCCAGCACTTGCTGCAAGGTCCAACATTCATTCTTAATACTGAAAAGAGGAGGGAAAATAATTTTTTTTGAAAAATATAACAAGAGAAAGAATTAAATGCAAGATGTAAGAGCTAATTAAGCTTTGCAAGCCTGACTAACAGTATTGTTCATGTTGCATTATAGAAATGACGTTTCAGAACAAGGATGGAAAATTAACTCACAAGCTGGTCAGAAGTGAGTCGAAGTGTTTTTTTGTAACTGATTCCAGACAATAATGAGAGATGACTTGAGTTGGTTTGTAATGACCCGAGGTTTTGTTTGGCAGCTCTTGGGTCTTCATCGCTTGAAGAAGATTCATCTTTTATTCTGGAACATTGCACACACAGAAAATGATGTTATCATGTCAGTAAATGCATCTCAGTATCCATTAAAAATGCATTAACTGTGAGTCACCAAATAAGTCATTGATTCTCTGCTCCTAAGTACTCTCACAGGAGGGCATTCGCAACACGGCTTTAAATATATCAATGAAGTGCTGAATTTTCATTCACGTATGTTCCCTGCTATTCATACTTGGATTGTTCTAGTCATTCACATGTCTATAAGCTAGTTTTCATTACTTAAATTGAACGGATGTCAATTAATGTGCCATATTGACTCAAAAATCTCATACTGGTAAAAAAATAATACCTATTAGATACTGTAACTACAAATATTCCTCAGTTCCCAGTTTGTTATGCTGGCTTTCTCTCTGCTCCTGCTCTCTTCCCCCGAAGAATTAACAATTAATAAAAAAATTTAAAAAAAAGAAAAAATCCACGTCATGGAAATCTTATTAGAAAGTAACTCCTCCTTCTCTTTCAATGAGCAAATTTAGATCACTGGATTATTCTTTTCCAGGATTTGGAGGATTAACCCATGCACGATATGATGATAATTCATAAAACCTGAGCTCCTTTACACAATTCTGTTTAAACACACATCAGTATAATTTTATTATTTTTTCCCGCTACAAGCATTTTTTCAGAATTTTTTAAAGGATATTTTTCTTCAGAGAATAAGTTTTCCTCCAGTAAAGAAACCTATCACCTTAGGTGGAAGGAAAATATCCTTTCAGATCCTACAGATCATCTTTAAAACAACCAACATTTTGCCTCTTATTTAGATCACACCTGGATGTTGTTTGATGTTAGGAAGTCTTGACCCAGTATCAGGGTACCATATGTCATGACTACCAACATTTAAAAACTTATTCTTTGTAACATCAGATCTCAAAAGCTTTACTCACGATCCCACTTGTCACGTTTTGTTTGAGAGCAATAAATTCTTAATGACAGATTTCTAAGGTCAGTTAAAACTTAAACAAAGAACACCAATTACAGAATCTAGTCTGCTTGAAGTCTTAATCCCACTTTAAATCTTATCTTTAAACAACCATGTAAAAAACAGACCTAAATGTCACTTGTCATCCTTAAAAGGAAAATGAGCCTTTCCGATTTATTCTGTGGCTGTCATGAATTCAGAGAGGCAACTGAGATAACAGCTGTCTCCTACAGAATGAGGAATCCTCCTTCCAGCACATTCACCTGGACTGCAATTGCTGACCTCAAGAAAGAATGACAGCTAATGACTTTTTGTTTCATAAAGATGATCCCTGAAAAAGCATATTTAAATCTGGCCCTTTTCAGCTCTAAGTGCATACAGACAGGCTGTCTTTACAGTAAGATCTGTAGGTACAGAAAAGGGGCAAGGTAGGAAAGCTGTCCCCAGCTAACTCATCCTTCGAAAGCCTCCAAAGCAAGTTAAATCTCATTTTATGGAACCCTCCTGAAGGAGATATTCTGGCCATACAGTACAATTAGTTTGGAGCACAAGAAGGAAGAGACTTATGCAATCCTTAAAAGAAATAATAGAAAACTATGACTATTGCATGTGAAAAAATCCTCTGGAAAGTCTTAGGCCCCTGAACTTCCCAAAATATGCAGGAACAAATTAAGATGTCAGGTCACAAATATAAGTAAATCGGAAATTTTAGCAACTGGGATCTAAAAACAGCATGGCATCATCTAAGATGCTCCCTTGAAAACTCTTGAGCTATACATATAGCTTCAGAGGACTGCTCCAATTATTGTTTTCAAGGGGCTGGAACGTGTGTCACGGAGCTGCCAGCCAAAACACAGAATAGCCAGGGCGCACTCGTAAGGTCTGCAACCCTGCCACAGATAGAGCCTTCCTATCTGCACTTACTTGCTGCAATGAATAACAAATTAAACAGATTTCACTGACACAGGATTTCTTTACTGAATTATAAGAGGTAGCTTCCTTTCATTTTTAAATGGTAACTCCCGCTCATTTCAGGTACAGGTAAGTTTGGAGGTACCTGTTTGCCATGCTCATCTGTGAAGAGTCTTCTCCTGTAAGTCCACTCCCACTCATACCTTGCTCTGGCTTTGCTTCCTGTAAAAATACAAGTATGAGAAGCTGTGTATCTCCTGTTGGACAGAAAGGAACTATTTTTAGAAAAGTATTTGAAAACCAAGTTGTCTTGTACAGACTTGGTAAAAATCAACAGCATGTTTGCTTCCTTTGCTTTCCTTTCCTGCCTAGGCAAAGCGAAACAAAACTTCATGGTTTTCTTAAAGAATAAACGCTGCACAAAGAACTAAAAATTGTAAATATAAAAAACTCAGAACAAGAATTAAGATGGAAGAAGTACAGAAATATCAGATTTCACATCTAGCACTGCTGAAGTTCTGGGATCAATCCTATAACTACTCAGTTCATGCACCTCAAACAACTAGATTTCAGTTGAAAAAGCAAAGTAAGACTGGCGAAAAGGAAAAAAAATACAATTACCTTTCATAGACTCATTAAAATCCTCAATCCAATAAAATTTTTGAAACTACTTTTACCTTAAGTAGATGCTAAGCTGTATCAATTTCATCCCACAAGATTTTTAAATAGCAAATGATTTTGAGACACACAAATGCTAACAGCTCCCTTTATCCATGTAGAGCTGCCACAGCTCAAGAGACAACCAATACTTCCACTCAGAGAGAAATTCCAAAAACTTCAACTAACTGTAAAAACTAAAATCTAGCTCTCCGAAGCTCATAACCATTATACTGATCTGTGGGTATTTCATGCAAGGCTAAAAAAGTTCATTGACTGAGGCACAACCATAAAAATGTATTAGAAGTCATTTTCTCCCCTGAAGTACTACTGCTTCAATAGTATAAATTAATATGAAGAGATTTTATTAGCCAACTTTAAAGATTAAATATGTCTAGACAGGAGATCAATATTTCATATAAAGTTTTGCTTTTTTTAATGTTCATCCATGGCTTTAAGACTGTTACCACGGACTTTTAATGTTCAGAAACGAAATTCAAAAAGACTTTAAAACTAATATAGTCAGTTTTCCGTCTTAGGTTTTGCTGAATTTTACAGCTCACACTACTCAAAAATATGTCTGTTCTTCAACTATCAAAAAAAAGATGCAGAAAGGTAGGTAATATACAAGAAAATATTAAATTAGTGGCACAATTCTTTGATATTAAGTTCCTAAAAACAGACTTAATCCATTAGATGATATTGCATCAGGTTTGTGTACTGAAAATAAATGCAGAACCAAAACACTGCAGGCAAATCTTTCAGGTAGGGTCTGATCCAAAGCCTTCTGAAGTCAGAAGAAATCAGACTTTAGACCCTCTTTAAACACCTTAATGTATATACCCTCAGTCAAACTGAATATCGAGTTACTTTCAGAAGCAAAGTTCTGAGGGTTGAACATGGAGGTATCCAGCTTTCCCACTGCAACCGGAAGGAAACTGTGCTTGCTACTTAAACTTACCTCTTTAATAGTGCTGTTCCTCCCTCGCCATGAAAACCACCACCTTCCACCTTTTTTGGGCATCTTGTCCCTCATTATAGATTCCACAGTAGCCTGTGATAAATGGATGGTAACATAAAAAAAACCCAAAACAAAAGACAACCTGATATATGTAAATGAAAGAAAGTGCCAAACACACAATTTTAACTGATAATAAGTAGAATAAAAGTAAACATACTGTCTGGGGACCATAAATTCTATTAAAGCAAAATCTAATGGTATCCAGAGCTGCTCTGAAGTAACTTAAGCATGAATACTTATGGTATTTTTAAAAGGAAAATGAAAGAGAGATAAAATCAAAGAAGAAAAAAAAAGCATAAACAGGTGTTAGTATAATGTCTAGAATGGAGAACCTACTGTATTTAAGTTGAAGTTATTTAGTGCAAATCATATTCAAAAAAAAGAAAAGAAAAATATCCCTTCCAAAAGAGCTCTCATGCAAAACAGTAACAAACCCACATGCAAGATAGCTATTTTAAAATAACTACAACATTCATATTTCATCACCAGTTTGGAAAAAAGCAAAGAAGTTACTAGATTTTATGAGTTTAGTATGATGCCATGAATTTGACTGACAAAGTTACAACTAGTTTTTTTTTAAACCCTAGCTACTTTTCATGGGTTATATGTACTAGACCTCAGTAGAGAAAAGTTTCTTTCAATGCTCACAATGACTGGAGCCTTATGCACTGTAACAAGGAGAGCCGAATTCTTTTGCTCAGAGAGCAAGCAAAAGATGAAAGGGGTAAAATATTACAGTAAAGGTGGCCACAGGTTTTGGTATGCCCTAGAATAGCTTAGCCACTGCCCTTCTGAGATGATAGTCACCACTGTAAGCAAAGTCACCAAATAAAAGTGACGTTGATTAACAATTTAGACAAAAAAAAAAAAAAAAAAAAAGAGAGAAAAAAGATTCCAAGAACTCCTAAAAGTTAAGACAGGGGGTTGAGTTCAGCTAGTGTATGGAACAACGCATCCCTTTTTTTCAGTGTGTCCATAGGTTCTCTTCACTATATTATCTAAAGTATATGAGAAAAGAATGACAAAGGAATGAAGTTGAGCAAATAAGTGGAGAACTTTTTAAACAAAAATAAGAAAAACAAGGAGCAGATGGAGCTACTGAGAATGAAATGCAACTGTTGAGAACAATAGCTACAATTTAAGGAGTTCTCAAACATATGGACAACTTCAAGCAGATGTCCTATTGATTTTTAGTGGGATAATTCACATGCTTACAGTTAGATGTATTTAAGTGTATTTTGCAAAACACGAGTGATTTTTTTGCAAAAACTCCACTTTTCAATCACTTCATAAAGCCTTTTTTGATAAAGTATCTTAGTATTTCCATTCCTTAGTTCCATTATTACATTAAGTAATTAAGAAAACCAGTAGGACGACTAGTAACATAAATGAGTAATTTAATTTCAGAGGTACAGTTCAGCCAAGTAAACCTTCTCAATCATACAGACCGTTGCAACATAGTCTAGCTATCTGCCACTACCTACCTGAGCTGGTTATGACCAACCAAGAAACAGAAAACTAGCAAGCTACAGGCCTTCCTTATCTAGTATTTAAAGCTTTAACCTCCCTGACGTTAAAATTCCTGGCCCCTATTTTTATTTGATAGTATACGCTGTATACAGATAAAATAGAAAGCAGTCACCAAGTATTCAGCTAGAGCGAATATTAACATGGGTCAATATAATTTATGTTTACAATCCATATTAATGAAGGAAAACAGGAAGTTTTCCTCCTTCAAAGTATTTTTAATGATCTTAGCCTAGCAAATAAACATGATTCACAGACCAAATTCAGTCCTGCTTATTTAGTCCTTAGCATAAGCTAGATGGCTATGTGTAGACAGGTATTGCTGATGTGCAGATTCTTTTGTACAACAACCCTTTTCCCTGCCTCAATAAGTGGTAGAATGTCACAACTCCTCTTCTGACCAACCTTCATGTTCAATCTCACCTTTGGCAGAGGTTTCTGGAATGCCTGCATTGCCAGCAGAAGGGGACCAGCTGTTGTCCAGTTGTAGTACCTGGGCATACAAGAGAGACAATTACTGCACTTTGTAATCCCAAGGTTCCAATTCACTATCTATCTAGTATTTATCATCTGGCAGGTTAAAGCCAGGAATCTGCTTTAGCACAGGCCAAACTCTGGCTTGCACCAGTAATAGGAAACCCACCTTATTGCACAGTATGTTCACAGGTACTTACAGTATATACTTTTCAACATATGCAAGTTAGGTCCATAAGTAGAAAGGGTATTTGTCATACATTCCTCACATCCGTACCATACCTCATTATCACAGCATGAGCTACATAAGCTGTTTTCACTGTTTTTCCATGAAGGAACTACATAAAAATTGGGGGCTGTAGTCTGTCAAGCTTTTGCTATTGTGGGCTGAACATGGGTCAACTCTTGTTACAGACAGTAAGACAAATACAGAATTATCACCCATCTGCCTAGGGAAGATGAAGCTCACATGACATCCAGAGAATATGACAGTAAGAGCCTCACCAGATACTCCTCTCTTTTCCCAAAATATCAGTAGGCAGGTAAACATTACCATCAAATTGACATGGTAATTTTGGCAATTTTTGGGAACTATGGCAGGGAAGCAGCAAGTGACTCACCTCAGACAACAGAGAGGGTCAAGTATGAGGTTGTAACACACACAATACAAACTATCACATAAGGATGCAGCAGGCATATCAGATTTGTACAAGTGATGCCTATGACTAAGGGTATCCTAACCTCTAAGGGCAGCACAACGCTGTGATCCCTCCTTTCCTCCTCCATAACATTGTATGCCTGGTGAAAGGAGCTCTCAAGTTGAAACACCCTCCAAAACATTGCATCTGGCACAGACCTTAGTGCTGTGCTGCTGCCAGCAGTATAAACGTATGAAATAGTGTCTTAGCCTTGCAGAAATTTAAGTCTCATACGCAATGGGTGAAGTTTGACAAGTCTTGAAAAGCAGTGCCTCCATAGAGGCGTATTAGCAAAATATTCAGTATATACAGACAAACTGCTGGGTACAGAGTGCCATATCCCTGTAAATATTAATTATTCAAACTGGCTCAGGGCAAACCTTAGCAAGTGCACGTCCCATTTCATTTTTAGTCTGCCAATTGAGTGTGAACACTATTAACATTTAATACGAGCTTGCTGAAATTCAAATTGTGTCAGTTAGCTGTAACAGGTCGTCTGAAACTGCTCTTCACTCTCAATTTAAAGGAGGAAAGGTAACTAGTAGAGCCTGAATTCAATAGAGAGTTGACTCTTTCTGGATTAATCTAAGCTATGAACCTTCAAAACCTATTTTCCAGCTATGGTGAAACTGATCTAATGCACTGAGGTGCCACAAAAGTGGTTTTGTTACAATGGTAAAATGTTTTTTTTTCTGAAATATACTTACTTATTTCCAATCTTAACCACAAGGTTAGGGTCGTCAATGATAGCAGGATTGTCCACAAATTGCTGATATGTTACTGCATGTTCTAAGAATTCTTCTGTGGAGGGAAAAAATTACATAGGTAAAGCATGCATTTATAGATGCCCGAGATGGACCAACCTAAACCTCTCAGCATCTCTCAGACACACTGGTTTCACATTCAGGGTCAGCCATTCATTACTAGGGTGCTGAGATTATGGAGTTATATGGAAGCAAGATGTTCAGAGACTCTCAAGGTCAGAAGATGCTGAGGATTTCTTTGTTAGCTGCTGGGTGTCTTTCCTGTTAAATACAAGCAAAGTGAAAGCTCAGGGATGGAACTGTGAGGGAGGAAAATCAGGCTTCTAAGTAAGGCAAGGAAGTACTTTGTCATGCCCTTCACTGATCCTGCGTCCAAGTTAGGAGCAGGAACTGATGGGCTCAACATATGTGTAAATGCATAGCCAGAAACTTAATTATCACTTGTAAGGCTGTCAGCAAAATGAAAATGTTTATTCATAAACACCGTGTCCACTGCTTGTGACTCCTTTCACAAAAATCTATATAATTCACAAGTGATCCTAATAAAAAAATACAATTCCAGTAAATCACAGTATATATGATGTTTTAATAACTAGCTTCTGAACAGCAATCTGAATAGTGTAGCATCAGGCTCGTATGATTTTCAAAACTGAACAAATTGTAAGTCTTAACCCATTTATCTTCATATTATGCAGCTGGAAGTTTAAAGCACAGAGCACTGTAAATGATTTATCTAAGAGTCACACAAGAAACTGGAGGTAGAGCAGGAACTCAGGTTAGAGTTTCTGACTCCTCCTCCTAGCGCCCCCATTTACAGATCACTTTTTTCATTCCTGATACCAACAGCTGGGAATTTCCTAGCTATGTACTGTACCAAGTGGCAAAAGTACCATTAACACTATCATGATATGAAACGTAGTACTATCAGGAAATAAAAATACCAATACAATATTTTCAAAAAAGCTAGTATATAGTGAACTATTGAAGTGTGTTAAAAATCATAAGTCCTATATGTCTCCTATTTTAAGTACGAAAACTTAAAAACTTCAAAATCTTTAAACTGTCTAGGAAACATCATTTTAGGGACAGTATTTAACTTCTCAACACATTCTTCAGTACAGCCACAGGAGGGCACTGCTTCCTCAGTCTAGGACGCTAAAACTTGGCTGACTGCACATGCCTGTAATTCAGAAGGTCATTCTGTACCTTTGGTTATTTCTTTGTTGTCAGTAAGGCCTCCGCAGAGAGAAATGGCAATGGAGGGCAAATCTCGAATTCCATCCGAGGTGCTTTCAACTCCACTGTCAACACCTGAGCTCCCGACAGACTGCGGAGACTGGCTGGCGGACCGTGGCCCAGTGTCATTTGTGTTCTTGCTTTGGGCATTATCCCCACTGGAAAAGAAAAGTCAGGAATTCAGTCTCCATGTATTCATTCCCAAATTCTCTCTCTTCAACAAGCACCATTTACATCTGATACCCACTTATGGAAAAAACAAAAACAAAAAAAAATTTGCCTGCTTTTACCATAAAAATTTGTTTAAACAAAGTAGCATAGGATTCATGTACCCTCACATATTAGGTTGCTTCTACTCACTTGCCTAAACTAGGCATGTATAATCATAGCTTCACTTATTTACAAGAGATAGGAAAAATAAGACAATAAACTGAACAACCTTAGTAGACATAATAATGCCACTATAAACAGTTTATACTAGTAGAATTATTCCCACACAGGAGCAAGAATAAACATATAAGTTTATTATTTAATTTACATTAAACTGATAGCTAAGCTCAAAACAAAGGATGTATATGTTTGTGTATTTATATGTCATGTATATATTGTATATATAAATAAAATACATAAAAACTAGTAGGACTAAAATTTTAAGAAACAATAAATCATATCTACACACAGATTTCAACTGGCTATAGGAGATCATTATTACAAAGTGCAGGCTCAAACTCTGCTTTCCGTTTCAGATTTATATGAATGCATTTGAGAAAGATTAGTAATATGGAGAAAAAAGTTGGATTGAAAAATCCTTTCTCAGTTTTACTGAAATGCTAATATTACAACAGCTGAGTTTAAGCAAGCAAGAAAGAAAAATAAAATATGCAAGCTGCTTTAGTTGTTGCTCAATGACTTTAGTCAAATGACAACTATGATGTGGAAAGAGGACTGTAAATGTTATAAGAGGCTCTAATAAAGATTGGAACAAGTTGGAAATTATATGTTTAGGGTGCAATATTTTCATAAATAAATCTGTCACGCATATTCCAAAAATTATTTTCTAACACTTATATTTATAGGTGATCACCCACAGTAGAACAACATTAAAGCAATAATTTTGTGCTAATACTGTTAACAGTAAGATATGTTCTTCATGGTAATAAGCAAGGACACGGGGATAAATATATCCCAAGGCCAATTGCTCTCCCAGGGCATGTGAGTAACACTCACAAACATCAGTGTACATTACATAACAATCCACAATCAATAGATGATGCTCAATTGACCAAAATAGAAAATCAGTTTCAAGCACACTTCTCAAGCCCAAATGCAGAGCCTTCCAAAAGCTCTAATATTCCCCTCTGCAGAGTTTTATTTTCCTTCTGCCTTCACCTCTGTTTGGACTCTGAAAAAGAGGTCTTATCTGGTTAGCAATGAAGAGTTTGATCTAAATCTGGAAGGTGACAAGAGCTCTTTAAATAGTAAAAATATAAGCAAAGGACTTATACTTCTTGGGGAAATAAAGTGCAGCAACTTCTGGATCCATATCAGTGAGGTCATCTAAATAGACACCATCAGCACCAAGATGCCGGCTTCGTTTGTCTGTAAGGGATGGCACAAATAAGCCTATTAATGAGCATTTTCTGAGTAACAAGCCAGAACTGTTATTACTGTTTAACTATTCATTTTAAGATTGAGAAACCAGACAAGTTATAACAGTTTGTGAACTGTGTTTGTATAAAATGGTACTGCCAAAAATTTCAAAATAAGTGGCTCGCATACATTGTTCAGACTTTAAATACCTAAAATGGGACACCAGAGGATTAGTTTTGAGATATGATGAAGCCTCCTTACACCAGACAATACCACTGAGAATTAGAAGTCAGTGGTTACTGTAGATAAACAGCAAAAGGAAAACTTTCTGAGTATTTGCATCGGCCATTTATCACAGTAAGGCAATCAGAGCATTTAATCTCCCAGAACTAATCTTCAATCCCCCCTTGCAAAAGAGAAATAACACAACTGACTATACACTATAGTCACTCATACACTCATAACTGGCTCGTTATGGAGACAACTCACTGGTTAGCACATAGAACTGATGTGTTGTGTGTGCACACGTGTCATTGCGGGGGACAAGACAACCCTTTCAGTAGTACCAACACATAAAAGTCATCACAGTCCTGTTGTTGCTGGTAGATCTGGACAAGTAACCACTGTAGGGTCAAAACCTAATTTGGAATTCATTCGAAAACCCACGACTTCTCACTGTCCCAAATTCCAACACCAAGCATCAGAAAAAAAGTTATGTAAAGACTGAATATTAAGCAGAGTAACACTCATTTTTTTTCTTCAAAGACAGTGGAACACATGGGGAAGTGGCTAAGAAACTCGTATGTTTACTGATCAAAAAGCAGCTGCACAAACTAGGCTTATATAGGGCTTACATAATTATAGAATAACCAGAGCTCTAAAATGTAACATTTGTAAGCAAGTAAGTTTCATTTGAAGATTGTAACACTTATTACGAAATACCATGGATACAGAGCCCAGAAATCAAGAAGCAGAAAAGCAGACAGAATTATATTTCACAAATTCAGGACAGGACGTGTACCACACAGAACTGAAATTGCTCATGTGAAACAGAAGCACCTTATTTTATGGCAAATCTGGTTTTTGGGCAAAAGACGTACTATAACTCTGTACTAGAGCAGAGAGGTTCCACAATTACCAGCAACACATAACTCAGAAAGAAGTCAGAGCAGGTGAACCAGCAGATCTACTGTGTGCTTGTACCAAAAAGTGAAATCTCTGAATCCGTCAAATATCGATGAATTTGGAGTAAGTTTTGCAGTCTTGCTCATACACACTGAGCTGCCAAAATTCCCAGAATAAGGAGAATCTCCTATCTTACTACATGGCTCCTGCAAACAGCCTGCTGCGCAGCTGAGATTTTGAAGGTTCTTTCCAAAGCTTATTCCTTTTCACATCTAAAAGCGGCTTCAGGACACAGATTAATTTATATGACAATGAGGTGCTTCATGACTATGAAATTTGAAGACAAAATCATACATATAAAAGTGCAGAATCAACAGTTTTACCTTTCTTTCTGGAAGGGGAATCTGTCTTGCCAGCTGGTTGAGCTGAGCAAGCTGCAGCTTGTTTTATTTCTTCATTGGCAGGCAACGGTGGTACAGCTGCTTCTGGAGACTCTGTCTCTGGCTTATTTGTCTCAGCTGGGAAGGGTTCACTTTCATCAGCAGTTGTTACATCTGCTTGTCCAAGGGCAGGTAGAGGACACACAGTATTAAACTCCTCTATAGGAGAACTCTGGATGACCCGAAAGTGAGTGCTTTCAGAAGGATTTACATCCACCACGCTGGGTTCCTTTGCTTTGAGCAGAGAACTGGCCTGTGAGGAAAAATAAACAGATTGTTATAAAGAAACGCTCTTTAAAAATGCAACAGCCAGAGTTTAACCTGTTCTGTTCACTCCAGCGAGATCAGATTCTCAAGGTAACGAACTACAGCAGAAAGCCACAACTGAGGTGGAGACTACAGCACACAAAAGACCTCTCTGCTGTGCACTTGCTTGCGTAAAATTCACCTGTATCTTGGGGCCAGGAAAGATTTGCTCTGCAATGTGCTCTACAGGCCTCACCTCCCACTCACCTGAGAGCACATCACAGCTCCCACCCTGTCACCCTCTCTTCCTGCACAAATCCTAGCTTTTCTTCAGAAGGGAACCCCAACAAACATGAGAAGGGAGCACAGACTGGTGGTCGTACACAATCAGGATGCTCTCGGGAACCAGGACAGGTCCCCCAGCATGGACTGAGCTCCGCAGTGCCTGCATTCCTGCTTGGGTGCCTCTGCCCAGGTGCTGCTTTAGGGAATTCCCCAGTGGGCGAGGCAGCAAAAATAAATTTACTCTTTGCATTTCATCCATGGTTTTGTGGTTGTTTCTGAGTCCTGCCTGTGTCGGCTCACCCAGCAACCAAAGCATAACCCCCAGGTCAGGTATGGCCAGTTCAACTCCAAATAGCTTGGCCAAGGACACAGAGTATGCAGAGGGAAAAGCCTCCAGGAATAAGATCTGCAATACACACCAGTCTGTATGACTGGGATAAAAATTAAACACCTGAATCTACTAACAGGAAACCCTAAATTCTAGACTGGAAATGCCAATTTGAAACTGCTGCCTGGACCTGTGCACTTAAATAAGTTCTCTCTGTACAAAAAATAGCTCCCAATTTTCTCGTAATATACATGAGGAGGAGAATAATGCAAAGGTGATGGGACAGCTTGTCTTTGGCTTACTAAAGAAGAAGCCAGAGCTCTTCAAAAGGAATTAAGAATTCTGGATTCCCAGCCCTGCTTTTGTCACTAGCTACCAACAGTGAACTAAACATGAATTATAATAGTGCCATTATAATTCTGATGCTACCACCAGAACACAGAAGTCTTGTCCGAGGAGGATACCCACTTCCCTGGCCTGCAAAGCAGGAATTTTGTTTCTTTATACTGTTCCTGTCCCCATCACGCCTGCAGTCCTTTCTGCAGAGAAGCCAACCTTCAGCAGCAGGGGCCAAACCCTGCACCATCCCTGCTCCCATAGCTGCAATATGCCACTGGAACCTGACCTTTATTTCTCGCACCCTGAGGCAGGCATAAGTCCCCCCTTGCCTGTATGAATGCTCTGACTCCATTGCCATCACAAGGAGCCAGCCAGTACCTGACTGACCTGAAGTGTACTCAGCTGCTCGTGACTACTGTGCAGCATGGGAGACAATGGTACTGGCAGACTACAGATCCTGCCATCTAACTGGGCCAAATGGCTTCAGGCAGGAGACAGGCACCAAGCCAGTCGGCTCAGCCAAGAGAACAGCGTGTCTGGGCACGCAGAGATACAGAACTGCAGGTGTTCCTGGATGCTTATGTACTCAAGCAACCGATTTTAATTTTTGTGAATCACACTGCTAACATCAAGCACCTGATTTCCAGCTAAGACCATTTATGAATTTCAGTGATTTACCACAGGACAGTGGGTTTGATTTTATATGTTATGTAAGCTTCTAACTCTTACAAGACGAGGTCTCAGGTACTTCTTAATTTTCTACTATATATCATCGGTGTTGAGAACATCCATGGGACAAGGAACTTTCCTGTAACTCCTAAGGAGCAAGGTGCTCCCGCCTACTGCAGGGAGGTTGGACTAGATGACCTTTAAAGGTCCCTTCCACACCAACACATTCTATGATTCTATGCAATTCTCTTACATAAAATGCTGCAATTTTATGTAAAAACAGGATAAATTCCCTCTTCAGCAGTCTGCAATAGAATAAGCACATGTGCCCCATTAAAGCACAATAGATGCTAGCAGGAATTAAATAAATTACATTGGATACCTTTGCAGCCTGGGGTAGCTCTCCCCATGCCCAGTGCATGTGGGGATTATTCTTCAGTCCACTTCTGTCTGTAGGTTTACTGACTAATTCTGAGTCACTCTGAGGAGTAGGTGGGCGTGAACCTGATAGGCTGAAGAAAAACAAACAAAAAATATTACAAAACCAAAGTAACCACAATGCAATAAGCACTTTCCAAACGGACATCCACCAACCCAAAGCACTGAAGATCTAAATAATCATTAGCCAACTGAAAGTGTAAAAGTATGGAAAAACAGTTTAAACAGTTCGGGATCCTCTTAGACTGGCATTCGGAGGTCTCATCTATTTTTTAGTAAGTGCTTTCACAGAAGTAGGATTTGAGAAGCTGAAAGAGAAGGAACAAGACCACTGCACCCGAACATTTCAGGAGAATTTTTGTTTTTCTGTGTAGAAAAAAGAATGGGGATGGTACTAGCAGCAGTAGATGAATAGAAGTTTTTCACATCCATTTTCATAATGGATGTGAAGTGTAGAAATTACTCACTCGAATCAACAAGACACTTTATTCTGACTAAGTAATAAATTACTGTAAGGAATCCAGTTGATTACTTCCTTCTACTAACTTGTTCAGTTCTACCCTTGAGTATATGTTTATAGGGAAACTAGCAGAAAAGCTACACAAAGAATTTGAGCCCTTCCAGTTCAAATATTTAACTGTTTTGCTGACCAGTAAATATAAAATATTTCATAACTAATTAGTAAATTACCAGTTTGTAGAATATTTTTTAAGTAGTGAAGTCAATAATGTGATGTCAAATCAGACATTAATAAGTAATGACTCACTAATTTCAAGGACAAAAGGAAAATTTCTGATTATCTACTTTTCCTTTCTGCATTCACAAGTCATAGAATTTCACCCAGAACCCCATGAACAAAGCCCATTGTTTTTTCTCTCAGCCATAGTATGTCTTTAGTATACTCATGCAATCCTGACTTAAAACTACAAGCAACAAAAGAATCCACGACATTCCTGAATCAAAGGTCCAAACTGAGTTACCCTCACTCTCAAAACCAAAATGCTTCCTACATTTAGTATAAATTCTTCATGTTTGATTTATTCTTTACCTTCTGGATAAAAGTGAATAACCAAACCAGATTTGCTCTTTCACAGAATCACAGAGTCACAGAATTGTAGGGGTTGGAAGGGACCTTGGGAGATCATCTAGTCCAACCCCCTTGCCAAAGCAGGGTCACCTAGAGCAGGTTACACAGGCACACATCCAGGCAGGTTTTGATTATCTCCAGAGAAGTAGAATTCACAGCCTCTCTGGGCAGCCCGTTATAGTGCTCTGTTCAATGTAAGGCAGTTTTGTAGAGCTGGCTGGTAGGGAATTCATTGGTCACAGGAAAAAATTACTTTCCACTAACACAAAGCAGCATTTAAACATCCGTGAATTTCACATCTGAAAAAATAGCAACCTAATTATCTACACTATTCCTTGTTTTCATCTATGTTACAGTAAGATACACTTTGAATGTGGGCAAACACTATGACTTCTTAGCCACAGATAATTACATTATCTAACTAAACTATAAAAATTATAAGCAATACCACTGTGGAAGATCCATTTTAGTCTTAAGAATTTCAAATTTTTATTAATCTCTAGGGTATAACCTACCCTTTGACAGACAAAGGAATCAATATAATGTGATTTTTAAAAGTATTTTCAAGCTCTAAGGATTCAAGAAATGCCTGGTAGAATTTTCAGCAACTCCTACATCTTCCACTGACAAGTTTGTAGGATTTGCAGTATTTTCCATGCATATGGGGCCCACTGAAACCTTGGAAATCAGGAGCCTGGGCACTTTAGAAAATCTCAGCAGGCAATAATGCTTCTACTGCTGCTTTAAGCCCCAAACATCTAGATTTAAGGAAGTGCTGTCACTGCACAAGTTAATCTTTGCACTATATACATGTTAACCTTCAAAATACATACTGTTAACTTAGAAAAATCTCCAGTCTGGGCTTTAGGGTATGTTCAGCCCAGGTTCACTTACCCAGCCAGACGACCTCAGAGAATAAAGGTATTGCGTCAGTTTGGGCATTTTTTCAGTGAGAAAACTGATTGAGGGCAGAGGGAGGAGAACCTTGCCTTTCCCATGACTTTCCCTGAAAATACAGTTCCCTTGTACACACAGCTGAATGGGGAAGAATCCCAGGCTGTTACTCAGCACCAAGAATCATGATGTATATTCCCAGACATACACGTGCAAGTGCCAGAAATATGGCACTTGCATATGTGTGTACGTTAAAACCGGCAAAGTTCTGCTCTGAGAATGTTCTTGCTGCAAAAAGCCACCCAATGATCCATGCATGCGTCTGAGTTATTGGCTCAGAGTAGATATAGCTACAAGTATAACCATGGTAAATTAGGAACAGGATTAGCAACTGATGCCCAAAATATTACCACTCTCCTAAAACAAAGTACACAAATACACACTATCTACTTAACTTTTGACACAAGCACAATGGAGACATATTAATTCTCATTCTATAAATACTGATTTTTTACACAATAAAATATAAGGATTTAGTAGTAACAAAATGTTAGATCTTCAGAATTCTTTTCAGTTGATTTCTCCTTGTAGATTAGTGTAGAAATGCTAATATAACCTCAGGGCAGACGAGAATTATCATTGCAATGTCATCTTAATTTAAAAGGCCCAAGACCAAATCAGATTGCAAACATGCATCCAAAAGGCGAACTGGGGGTAAATGAATTTGCTTGTATAAAAGGATACTAAAGCATTCTCATTCCTTATATCATCTGGAACATAACTGGTATTTTCTGTGCCACCAACAAACTTTAATACAGGGTTGGTGGCCTCCTGATGAGAGCTGGTTTTCCATTACAGAGAAATACCTTTACTTTTTTCTTCATAAACCATATTGTTGTTTAACACTCAATACCTACTCTCTCCAACTAATATCCTTCTGTAACAGCAACAATAATCTCTGTAGTTTACGGACGCAGATGGCAATTATGCCTACTACAGTCCTGTTTGTATACTTCCTGTTTGTATGGTTCTGCTTCCATATGTAATGCCAGATGTCGTCTCCTTTACTCGCACTGGGACTATTTTGGCTGCTATTCACTTCATACTATTGCCACCAAAGTAAAATGAGACTGAAGACTAATAAAGCTCCCAGTCATATTCCTTAATTATTTTTTTTTTAGCGTGGCTAGGTCAAATTAAATCCTGAATTAAAGTTACACTTCCACTAGGGGTCAATAAGACTGAATATCAAGATCATGTAGATTTGTAACCCAGTGTCAGTATCCTGTAAATGCATCCATGGATCAGACTCAAAATGGGTTCCTTATTCCTTATACCACCAAGACATTTGTCTTGGGCTGAAATATGCCTTGTAATTGCACTGTCCTTAGGCACTGACCCAACACAGCTGAAATTCCCTTGCCTTACACATATTGCTGAGATATCACAGATCAAACTAGAGCTACCCATCCTGCCAGGACTGCACAAGAAGAAAGGGAAACTTCAGTTCAGTCCTTTAGATCAGTATATCTGATGCACATCCTGTAAATGCTGAGTATTTGTGTCACAGTCCTATGCATTCTTTAACAGCTATGATGGCACTTAATGTAATACAATGTGAAAGAATAAGGAGCGTGGCCTTTAGTCGGCAATTCTGATCCATGCTGATCTTCGCAGTGTTTCCCACTGAAAGCAGAAAGAGCCCTGAAAAAGCAGCAGTGTGACCTGAGAAAAAGTTCTGTCGACTGAGGCCAAATAAACCAGGAAAAGACAGTCAGAAGGAGAGAGGCCTACCTCATCTCCATGTCACAACAATAGCTGAGAGCCTCTGAACCTCCTTTGAGGCAGCCATAATAGAGTTTCTTATTTCACATAGAGGAAAAGAGTTGCAGACACAGAGAGCCTTTCTCACACAAGTTACTGCAGCACTTCATCTGTATACCTAGACTGCAGGACAAGTGAACTCCAGAGCAAAGTCCATGCAGCCACCCAGCCACCCAGAGCACATCACTGCTCCATCCCAACCTGTGCAGCTGCCCTTCCTTCCCATGAAAAACACTGAGAAGAGCCTTGAATGTCCCAGAATCTCACCTTGACTTGGTGCTGCAACATGCTCAGGTTACAGAAGCTGGGAAAACCTCAAGATTATCAGTTTCAACAGAGCCTCACACACCTCATATGGCATCTATGTTGAGATAAGCAATGAGCAATTTTGCCTGATTTATTACTCATAGCTTCCTAACCATTAATGAAGAATTGTAGAGGTCATATTCAAATACCTACTTTAAATTTTTTATCTGAGTTACTGTGACTTCTTTCCACTGACTTAATGGAGACAAAGTGCCTGGCTGCAGAATCTTGAGACATCTCAAATTTAAGATATCATAAAAAGTGTTTGTATTTCCTTTTAACTCTGTAGAAAAGAGTCCACAGTCAGAAGAATTCTACACTACAGCAAAGGCTTATGTCTGGGTCTCCTAAACCTTAGACAAGATGCCTTATCTACTGTGTCATCTTTATAAAATGCTCCCCCACTGCAATCCAACATAAAGTCTTCCCCGCCCCCAAACCAGGGAACAAAGGAAGACAAGTTCTGTTTTGATACCGGGTTCCTCGCATCACAAGTTTTGCACTCCTTATTGCTTACCTAATCTCTGAGGCCTTTGTTTTGCTTTTATTTTTGCAATCCATGCACAAGCAAACAACTCAGGAAAACAATGGGATAAAAATGTCATTAAAATATACACTAACTGTAAAAAGCCACATGGAAATGTCAATCTTCAGAGGAATGTAAGTTTCCACTAGCTAAATTCTTCCTTTTTTTTTTTAATCATCTTGATCAACTTCAATTTTAACCCAGGTCTTCATTGCCCTGATTTTATATTAGCCATTCCCATTCAATGGATGATTTATCAAAGTAACTTATAATGCCCACAAAGAAGCAAGCAGAGGAAGTGGTTTTCAGCGTTACTTTCTTCCAAAGTGTCTGGGTTAGCAATAAGTGCAGTTATAAGTTCAACAAAGTTCACATACTATTAATGTGTTGAAGGTGTATTAGTGTGTTAAAAGAATTAAAGAGCAGCCCAGAAAAGAGGGAGGACAACTGTTCTACCTGTCCGGAGGAGAAAAGTGAGAAGATTGTTGAGGACAAGAGTTAGATAGGCCTCCATCAGCTGGAACAGTGAGGAGAGAGGACTGCCCTGCACAATCTATAGGCTTACTGGAAAGCACAGCATGTTGGTAGAAAGAAAAACAGTGCGTCATTATTCACAAGTGCTGATTAACATAAGCTCTTTGTGCATTAGCTACATGAATGCTGAATTTCCATCTACAGTTTTCAAAATCCAGAATACTGCAATCAGGAAACAAACAGAACATACAGTTCAAAAAGCCATCGAAGGGGCTTGACACATGCTATCACCAGACTGGTGAAGCTGATCGCATTAAGCTTTACAGTCAGTGGAGAGAGTTTCTTCCAGAATGCAATTCAAAACATTTAAATTAAGCCCTTGCTCTCCCCTCTGACGCTTAACTACAGAGGCAGTATATAGAGACCACCTGATTGCAACTATAGAAAGCATTCAGCTAGTAGTTGACAGTGACCGTGTTTGATACCAAAATTTTTAGTAAGACTTCATATAGCACTAGCATGTAAGAAATCAAACCAAAGTTACTTAGAATTGTACTATCAGAAAAAGTACCTTTGAAGAGGTGACCATTCTCCATCTGAATGAGGGTAAGATGCAGACTGAGAAAATGTAGAAACTGCAGGAGCCTTTATGTCAGATAAGTCATCAATAAACACATCCGGAACAGGGACCCTAGGCATAGGGAAAGATGTGACATTTAAAAACCATACTTGATTACTGAACTGTCATATACTTCAGATAACAAAAAAAACCACCCTACTGCAGAGGAGAATTAATATAACCTGAATTAAAAGGAGATAGAGAAATGTTATCTGATTCACACCTTCTAGTTCACAGCATGATGGAGGATTGTTCTTAAACTTTCAATGTTATTTCAATTATTTTTGTTAGTAACATTTTCAATAGCTTTCTAGTCTAAAGGTTTTTCTTAAGAGATGTTCAAAACCATGACAACCATATGTACTGACTTAGACAGAAATTACTGTGAGAAGGTATGGAATGGAACATTAATCCAGCATTAGGTTTCCATTATAGATCTCAATTCCACTGTGATACCTTGAATTGTCCAATGGTTCTTTTTCTTCCTCTGAGCTAATCTCTATAGGAAACATGTCTTCATCTTCTGACGTGTCTCCATTGTCTTCTCTTTTTAAGCTGTCTATTTTATGGGTAGACTTCCTCCTCTTTTTCCTCCTTTTTTTCACAGAGCTACAGACTGGAGATGTTTCAATAGCAGTCTGGGATCCATGGGCTTGGGGTGGTACTTGTGAGGATGCACCTGTGTCCAGGTTTCTTATCCTGTCTATAGAGTTCCTCTTCAGCTGAGCTTCCATTAAAGCAGTTCCCTCAGACAGAATAGGAGATGTGGAGAGATGATAAGGAATTACCTCCTGAGAAAGAAAAAAAATGCAAACCATGCAACATATTAGTTCCTCTGCCAGTCACAAATCTGGTTCTAAAATATATGCACAATTGCCAAAATTCAGGTGACAGATAGTAGTCAGATAGGTCAGTGGTTTATAACTAGGTCACAAAAACAACATCTTAATCAATCATATATACACATCTCTAGACATTCATGGAAGTATTACTAGCAATTTTCAGTCACCAAATAACTGTTACCACACAGAAGATTTACTGCACATGCACACACCTCTCACCTGAAACTAGTAGTATCATACTCAATAAGAATTTGAAAACTGGACTCTGGACTGGGACAAAAATTATTTGGGCTATCTGAAGAAAAGTGCCTGTAAAAAGCTTTTCCTATGTTACATTACATGTGGACTATTCAAAACCAGTGTGACCATAACTTATGTAGACTAGTATTTAATCACACAGCTCAAGAGCAGACCTTCTCATTTAAATAGAATTCCACATGAATAATAGTTGCAAGATCACGTCTTTGGTTAATACCAGAATTACTGTGTGCACAGATGTTTACAGGACACGTGCATTTTTACTGGCAGTCTGCTGACTGCATTTGTTCAACATAAAGATTTTTGCAAAAAAACAAAGGTCCATGGATACATTAACCTCTGTTATGCACATCTTCGGAGAATGTGAACTGTATACGTGTTATTTCTGTTCACACACTGGTGTGCACATAAAATCTGATTATTTTTTAGGTATGTGATTACTTGTTTAGATTTTTTCAATCTCAGCAACTCAAAAAATGAAGCAACTGCAGAAAATTTCCATTGCAGAAAATTTTCCAGAAATTTTCAAAACTATAAAATGGGTAAAGGTATGTTTTTCAACAAAATTCCTAAACTCAAAATGGACACTGAAGAGCAGATACTCAATTTTTAACAAACTAAAATTAGTTTTGACTCTTACCTGATCATTATCCATCTCTTGCACAAAAAAGGCCTCTCCATTGTCTCCTAGTTTCATGTGCAAATCTACAGCCTCTCCATTAATTTCTATGTCAACCTGGAAGAAAATAAATATATTCTCAAATGAAGAGAAAGTTATTTTAGGTACACGGTTCCTGTTCAGCTATCCCTCCCCTGTCACTGGGCAAATGCTTCCCAGGGAAGTGTAGGAAACCTTACAATAAACATAAAATTATGAACTTCTCTGTTTCTCTCCCCCTTCATAAGGCCATCAATTGCCAGAATGTTTTTCTAACTCGTTCAACCTATTGCTGGCTTGCTCCACTACTCAGGAAGGTTTGCTGTTATATAAAGTCCTGAATCTTTTTAAATGTAATTCTGAACGCTTCACTCACCACACAAATCTTTTTGCTCTTTTGATTTATAGCCTAATCATGCATTGTGCAAGAAGTACTCCCACATGCAAATTTTAATATAATGTCTTTCAAATTCATTAACCAGGCTTCTCTTTACACTATGAGAAGCACAAATAAGAAAAATTGTCCATGTCTTCCACACATTCATCTCACCGCTATGCAGTCCCAACTATTTCCATTTCTTCTCAGGAGAATCTTTCTCTGCCTATAACCAACCTTGCCACAAACTCCATTTTTACTGATGGTTTGGGGCTGTTTTTGGAGACTTGGACAAGCCTACATTTATGTTATATTTCAGGACACAGTATATTATTGGCACAGTAACATTTTCAACTTTTACCCATGCTAAATCTTGGTATTCTTTGCTAATTCACATCACCATTGAATAATGTCCATGGTGACATTAGCATCTTTCTGCTGAACAATTATAGCTATGTTAGAACCTAGACTATATGTAGTTACAAATTATTTCCTAACACAATCTGTGGTGCATTACTCACTGGCAACTTCGCATCTGATACCATATTGCAAGGTCATTCAGCTTGGTTACATTTATCGAAAGATCCTCACTGCTTTTTCTAGCTTCAATTAAACTCAACACTCTGTTATCTGAAAATACTACTTCATGATTAACTCTCTTTTTTTAACTATCAATGAAGATGTTAAACAAAAGGGTCTTAATTCACAGGCACTAATGAAATCTATTATAAACCCAAATCAGCACATTCAAAATTTTGCTCTATTGAAAATAAATGTTCCAAATTTCATGGTTTGTTTTGTTTTTATTATAGTCAATGTCTTAAAAATTATGCTTTGAAATGCAATAATCAGTAACAACCATTTTAATTGAATCTAGCCTCAGTTTGGGCACTTTGTAAAGAGTGTCTAAAGAAAACCTTGACTAGCATACCACAGAACATTCAGTAACTTTCATACCATTAGAATTACCCCACAGACAGAACACATTAAAATTGTTTATTTTCTTACCACTTTCTCCCTAGAACGTAGGACTCCCATTTTCCCAAAGCGTACATGGAAAGGGGAACACTGAAGATTTCCATCTGGCTGACGTACAACAATTATATCTATACATCCTGACAATGTGGCTGGGTTTAGTCCCTTATAGAGCTCCTTCACAGTTACAAACACTTGCCCTGCTAACTGTCCAACGTAATTCATGGTTTGGACCTGAAAGGCAAAAGATAGAACAAATAAGATTTTGATCCCTGCTTTATATTTTAGAGACATTTGACAGACTGAGACTCCAGCAGTGGGCTATTCTTCTGTTTCACAAATTAACAACTTTACATAGAATCGTGATTTCCCACCTGATTTATTTACAGCTGACGTGTTCGTAGAGAGCTATTAAAAGACAAAAGCAAAGGAGACCTTGTAAGTCAGAGAATTGTAACAACTTTCAAAAGTTTGTAAAATCAGTTGCATTCAAAACCACTGTCAGACTTTTACACTCTGCCGCTCATAAATGTCTCCAATTATCTCCGAAGAGAAAAGCATTGCTTCCAAAATAACATCTCTTCCTGTCACTTACTGTGCCCTGAACAACAAATATACTTTTCTCATGTACTTCTACAGGCTTTTAAGGTCTGGGAAAGTAAATGGCTTTAAGCAGATCTAATTTTCCACTACTCTGAAGTCAAAGGCTATTTTCCCACTTTACAGAGATTTCTCCCATTAAAAGATTATTATAATGCATATGCACGATAGATATGCATTAGGGTTTGACAAGCAACCTTCAATCCAGAGCACATGAACTTTAGAGTGCTTCCTAATGCAACTTTACCATTTTTGTTTTAAAACAGCCTTTTAGCATCAGCAGGTTTATTAAAAATTAGGCATGTGTTGATGGCTGAAGTGTTTGGCTTTATTTCCCCTGCTCCTGGATTTATTTAGTATTTAGCATTTAGCTTCCTGCTTCTCCTCTGTTAATGCAGATTCTGTTTACGCTCCCTTAATACACTTAGTACCCTAGACAGGACAGCATGCATACTTGGACATACTCAAAAAATCAAGGACTCTCAAAGTATGAATGAGTTTAAGCAGATACTTTCCTGAACAGTAGAGATTTTAAGGACTTCCAATGTTTATTGTTTTCAGTATTTTTCCAACACCTCTTAGAGATTCTAAGATATTGATTTCACAGAAGTCTTTGTATAAAGCATATGCCTCAGGAAGTTCCTTTCTAGGCTGGACTACACCACCTGAACATCATTGCTAAGCTGGACTACATCACCCGGACATCAATAAAAGAGACACTTGCAGGGCAGGCAGCAGTAGAACTCCCATTGATGGTGATGAGAACACAACTGAGCTCAGAGTCTGAGAGACAGTCACTGCACTGAGCTGCGCGGCATGTTGTTAACCAGCATCATCTGCTACAACAGAGACTCTCTTTCAGCTGTGTTCTTTCATAAACAACAAAAAGATGTGTGAAATGCTGTAAAAATAGTTCCAATTTTTAAATTTGATTTATACTTAGAAACAAAAAACTATTAAAAGAATCCAGTGAAAGCATTACAGTAAAAAAACTGAAAGTTAGGAAACGCTCTAATTTAAGCCGGTCTTTTCATGCAAAGTAGTTCTAATTAACTGAAGATCATCTGTGGGTTTTTTCTGAAAGTCCTTCTATATAGGATGGACTGAAGCTTTGCTTTCTTCTCTGTTTCTATTGCAATACATGGGTATCGGGATACAGACCATGCTCCGAAGGAAGAATTATTTATGTTCTTTTGGACTTTGTGATAATCATCACTCATTGCCCCTGAAAAGTGATGATGGTCTCCCCATCTGACAACTGGGGAGCTGAATCATGAAAAGATCAAGATTAAAACTAGACACTAACTTTGGAAACAAACTGACTTTTTTGAAGTATTTAGTATACAAGATGTTAACGAATGAATGAACAATCCTGTTTGGAGAAACATTTTTGCACATCCCTCAATTCAGGCATCTAGAAAATGCCACCTACTGAAAAGACAACACACAAAAACCTCGTGGCAGAAAGGCCAAATATATTCAGTTCTCCAGCATTCACCTAGTATTAGAACTTCTGGGCTCCTATTATACATTGCCACACCCTATGTTGTGTCACGGAACAACAGGTTGGAACAGACCTCTAGAGGTCACCTGGTCCAAAAGTCCACCCAAAGGAGGGCCAACTTGGACCAGGTTTCCCACAACCTTGGTCCCATTGAGCTCTCAACATCTTCAAGGATGGAGATTTCTCAGCCTCCCTGCACTCATGTTCCTATGTTTGCCTGTCCTCACAGAGAAAATTTTCTTCCCAATATCTAATCTGAACTTCCCTTGTTGCAACTTGTACCTGTTGCCTCTTGTCCTGTCACTGTGCACCTGTTCTGGCTCTGTTTCCCCTATACCCTCCAAGAGGTAAATAAATTCCCTGAAGACTGAACAAAACTAGCTCTCCCAGCCTCTCCTTTTAAGTCATAAACTCTCAGCCCCCTACTTATCTTGGTGTCCATCATCTGAACTCTTTAAAAAGTTGGCACCGCACAGGCACAGACGTAAGTTCAGAAGTGAGCCTCCAAGGTGACAGACACAAACTTAAAATTATCACTTCGCTTTGGAAAAATATTTCAGTTTCTGCTGGGGATTTTCCTAACCTAAAGAACAGTAAGAAACACATTTCTTACTGAGTTAAGATTAAATTTAAAGATGGCTACAATTAGACTCAAAATTACATGGTGTAGTTCACTCCAGTTAATGCTTACTCTGCTGAAGCAACAAAATTTCTAGGTGCAAAACAGCCAGAACTTCCTTGGTGGGGAAGGAGTTGCTGGGCCAGTACATACACCCCACTGTTCAGAAGAGTTATGGGCAAACAATCCAAATATTAGGACTCACACATCCTCTTGACAAGTTACACCAGCAGGTCTCCTGCTGAACAGAGAATTTTGCCACTCTTCTGGTTCACAACAAATCTGAGCTGCACTGCCTGCCCTGTCTTAGGACACAGTGATTATTTTTATACTTGTGAATTAAAAAAGTTAGACACCATCCTCGAGCTCTGAGGCCAACTGGCACAGCACAGCTTGCTTCCATACAGTGAAAATCTCTTATCCCTTAAAAAGAATGTGCCACATTCAAACTGTCAGCTGGTAATGGACATTCCTTTGAAGCTGGGCTGAACCTGGCCTGTGCAATAAAATCACAGAGGAATTAAAAGACAGACTGGCAGACTAATCACTTAAACCCCACTTCCTCAGGAAACCAGACAAAAATAGCTTTATATTTCAAATGTAGGGAACAAAAGATGCTGTAGTTAAAATGGGGGAGAGTTCAGAAATTGGACTCTGATGGTTGTAGGCCCTCTACCCTAACTTTTATACACGCCAACCAAAGCTGAGATTGTTTGGAGACTGAGGACTGTAAGTTTAAAGTCAGTCCATACTATATCAGTACTCCAGGAAACCAGCATTCCTCAAACCCCAGAGAGACTGCATGTGGGTTTGGAGCAACGTTTTACTCTGGCCGCTCCAAGAAGTCTTTCACTTACTAACCAGGCAGCAGAAACTTCAGCAGTAAATGTTAGCTTACGTCACGGGTTAAACCCCCAGTGCCTGCCTGTTAATTATACTGATTTTAGTAAAACACTTGTTCTCATGCCGTGCTAGTGGACATAGCATAGGATATTTTTTGTTGCTGGGAAAATTCAGGATCCTTTTGATCTAAGCTTGCAGCAAGTGAGAACGTTCTGTACTGCTTCTGTCAGGATTTTCAAATGGCTTGAGTTTTGTTCTTTGCCAGGAGACACTCCACAGCTCTATATTATGCATCTATTATGAAATTAAAAGTATTTTCTTGTCTAATTTTTAATGTCAATTTAACTAGCATCACCTGCCAGGAAGCTCAGAAAATTTCCAACTCTTTTGATTGTTAAAGACAGCAGTCATTTTTCAGAATTTATGATCTCATGGAAAAATAAGTGAAAAATAAATAGCTAGGTGTTCCCTTACTACTTAATTGATTTATTAACTTAGCAAAGATTGACCTAACAAAGTTAATTCTTTAAAGTCCTGCCCTGCTGGATGCCACAGTAAGATCAAACGCAACATCGCTAGATAATCCACTTCTTTCATACAGGTACGCCAGACTATGTCCTAATTCCACTGAAAAAGCTAGTAATTGTACCCTTTGTGGCCTGTTTTTTACAGCCGAGCTCTTCCCTATAACATGCCATCTTTTTTTACCATACTTTCGAAAATAATAAAACACTGGAAGTCAGAGGAACTAAAGGCCTTTTTTTTCCTTTTGCAAGACCCAGTGTCTCCTCAGGTGCCTCAACACAATGAATAACAGGTTAGATATCCACACACATCCAAATTACTTAGGGATGAAAGTGCTCTAAAGACAGTTTTTGGAAAAAAAAAACCAATATGATTTAAGTAGCATGCTGTAAGGGTAATTAGAACTGGAACACTCTTACTCTGGAAGATATGAAATCTCCAGTACAGAAAATTTTGAAGAGCAGGACAAACAGCTGTTGGGACTGGTTTAGGAACAGGCAATTGTAATCTTTGGGACGGAGACTGTCACTGTGCCTGTGTCCAAAGCAGTAAACCCAGCCACATCACATCACAGACCTGACGATTACAATTTGGTCATCCATACTGAATTTATCTAAATTACAAAATCTGCTTCTGGTACACTTTAGGCACAGGCCAATAAGCACTCTCCCAACAACTCGCAGGCACAGCCAATGAGATAAGATGGACCGGGGACTACTCCCATAGCCAGTTTAGAAGTAGTCACCTTCTTTTAAAGGTTAAGAAAGCTTCATAGAATAGATGTGGACAGATGGTGCTAGCTGGTCTGGCCACTAAGAACGGACTTTGGCACTGTTTCATTCACTAGCAGGGATGTAACATTTAGGTCTCTTTCAGCCCCCTTCTACAGGTTCTACAGTTATGACTGTGCACTGGTTTTTTAGGCCAGGAGAGGAAGATTTGCAGCAATGGTAAACATAACACAAACCAAATGCTTAGCACAAAGAAAAACAACACATACAGACACACCTTTTGGTTATGCTTTTAATACCTGATGTCATGATGAGACCCTGGTCCACAACTGAAGTGATGAGCATAAGCACAAAACACTTGACTTTCCTAAGAACTTCTCCACACAACTTGTGAAATGGTGAAAGGGAGCCAAAAATTGATGGGCCAGTGTTCAGGTAAAATAAATCGCTGCAGCTCTGCTGCTGACACTGAGATTATGACAATTTTACAAACCTGATCCATCTGGTCCCCTGATCGGCCCTTGGCTTCCGTTTTGAAGATGTAAAGCTTGAGAGAGACCAGACTATATTTGGGAACCAGACTGTGAGCCCTTCAAGAGAACTATTCCTCATTTACAAAAAAGTAAGTGACAACATTTCAAAGACTACTAGGTAAGTGTTTACTGCCACTCTTTTATTACGTATCAAATATTTATTTTCTTGACTCTGAAGCAATACAGTTTTCTTTGCAGTAACATCAACTCCCTCTATAGCAATTAATGGAATTTTACTATTGACACATTCTTTACCATGAAAAACAGTATCAGAGGTTATGTTCTAAAAAAGATTTATGATAAAAATGTAGAGAAGAGAAGGAAATGCTTCAGATGAAGATTCCATAGATGGATTTTCTTTTTTCAAACTTAAGCTGAGCCCTTTGTGTCTGTACCACAATCATAGCAATGATGACTTCTTAACTACCAAAGCTCATAATAACTGTCATTCCATTATTTTTAAAAGAGGTACTTCTCTTTATCAGTAAATGGTAAACACATTGTAAAGTCACTAATGCTGTGTGATATCACATTCAAAACTCTTAATATTTTAACTCATTCAGGTTAGAAACTGGAGACCTGGACACATGACTTGGAAGTGGGCCATAAGCAGCCACGACCTTTGATTTGGACAAGTTGTTGAGGGAGAACTCCAGAGCACTCTACTGAGCAGAGTGATTCTGGTTGTTCTGTAAATAGGAGGGCAAACTCTGTCCAAACCTGATTATGTGCATATTTTTTCCAGACTTCCCCATAGTCACAGCAGCAAGGGACAGACCACATTCCTGCAGGTGATTTGAAAATACATCTGGTCAGTCGGGAGACAGGTGCAATTCACCTGTATGTCCCATATCAGAAAGCAACACACAGCATGAGGCTGGCTCTTCACCAGAGTATAAGCACTTTGTTTCCTGCCAGCCAAATCTCCAGAATATTTTAGGGTTGGTTAGCGTTTAATTCATTAGGAACTATTTGAATCCTATATCAAATTGGCCAAGGCCAGTGCCAAAAACTGTGACTTCTTATAATGGCCAGAGAGTCAAACGGATCAAATGTCAAACATCTTCAAAGCTGCCAGTCCCTTCCAGAACCCACTCACCCACACTCACTCACAGATACAGACTTTGACTATGAGATGACTATTCACTTGGTTCTGGTACTGCACTATCTTTCAAATAGTTGAAACATTACTTAGTCCAATACTTCACAAAGTCCCTGTAAAGGACAAAATATTTTCTTGAGAGTAGCTGAAATCAAAACTTCAAATTGAAGACTCAAAACTTGCTTGTAATGAATCCTCATGTTCAAACGAAGAGAGGACTGACCTACAGTCTCACAGTCAGGGTCTCAGACTGGCACTCAAGAGTCCAAGAGAAATATTTCATGGCCAGTTGAAGTGTACAACCATGGACCCCACACCAACCTCCTCACCGTCCATTCCCAACCCTCCCAAATCTTGCCTTTGTGTCAGCACTGAAAACTAACACCACTAAAGCCATACAAAAATAAATTCCAGCTGGATCAATGGGAAGATCTGACTCACCACATACCCACGCAATTGTTAGTATCAACTAAAGAGAGAAGCTGAGAAAGAGTTGGTGGTGGGTAGTACGAGGGACACCTCTTTTGGTATTTTAGGTAATCTTGAAATCATATCTTAAGACTGTCTCCTCCTTTCCCAGAGATCTCCTGGGAGACCTACCATATTTCTCTTGGTTGCTCTGTGCCTCAGTTCCCCAGCTGTACCTTCCTCAAAGAGCCATTTTGAGGGAACATAGACAAGGGCTGACATCCCTTTGGACTGACACTGCATAAATAAGATTAAACTTTACAACAAACTGAAAAGTACAAACTGATGCCTGAAACCAAGAACTTTTGAAATAACTGGAGAATATATGGCAGATCATGTACTGTGCTGCCCTGTGCTACTGTTCTGATGTCAGAGGAGGAATATAAATCAGAGCAGAAGCATCAGTAGCTCTACTCCATGCTGATACTCATGTGACTTGGCATCCTTTCTTTCAGTGGGACTGGAAAACAAATTTGTTTGTTATAAATTTACATTTTCCACATTTTCAGAGTTTAAAGTAAGCTCTTACTGTATTTCAACTGGTTTTGATGATTGCTGTGTATATGTGTGTTCATAGAGAAACAAATGTGTGCATCTGCGCATCCTCAGGTATGGAAAAGGGCCAAAGACTAAAACTTGCCCAACCCCCTTACAAAGAGACCACGCTGAGTCAGGTAAGAAGATACTATCAGGAGGTCTGTGTTAGTGAATTGGAGCTATCAGAAAAGCAGAAAGTGTCTAAAACCATTAGAAGCTATTTTCATGGCTTTATGCCTAAAGTAATAAAATAATTATGTTGAGTCTTTCACATCTTATCTCCTTCAGTGTCTCCCTGCTTTTTTTCCAGTTCTCTTCATGGAATTAGGCTCATTTTACTGTAATAGCAGTACATCCATCTGACTTCTAACTGGGTACACTGATGACAGCAAAACCTAATCTATGTACACTAAACATTTGTCAGTATTTGTTTCTCAACACAGCAGAGACACAAATAAAGCCACCCAGAAAATAAAATAAACAAACCATTCCAAAACGCCCTCCAGACTGTGAACCAAACCAGAGGTCAATAGATCTATCGAGGTCAATGACTTTACATGTGAAAGGAAAAAGGAACTGCTCATTAGTCTGCAATATCAATGCTGAGATCCTGTTATTACTACTGGCCTCTACACAATTCCTATTTTTGACAGAGATAACAAAAATATTGCATAGTCTTGTCTCCTCCCCACTCTCCACTAAATACATTCTCTTTTACCTTCTCTTCTGGAAGGTAGAGGAGAAACAGTAATAGAAAAACTAACAGCTGTTCGGGGTGGGGAGAAAATCACATCAAAGAAACCTGAAATATCTGAAAGTTTAGTTTCTTATGTAGCAAGTGCACTGCTGCCAGCCATGCTCTGCTTTGCCATTAAATCCCTCTGGCCTGTTATCGCTTTCATTATTCCATCTCAGGGAAAGTATTAGAGAAGCAGTGGCCCTAACGCAGCAATTTGCATCAGCAGTTGCCAGCCGAAGGGAGGCAAAATCTCCTCTCTAACGTAGAAGGGGAAGTAGCACACAGAGGGGCGCTGGGCCTGACAAGCTCACCCAGCCCGGGAGAAGTAGGGACCCCACACCGACACCTCCCCGCCGCTGCCCAGCGCTGGGTACCCCCCTCTGAAGACAAGCCGGGAGAGCAGCAGATTCCTCCTTTCCCTCTAACCCCCTGCACAAAGCACTGTCAAGGCCAGACGAACCCCACAGCCCCGCCGCTCGCTGTCACTCCCAAAAGCCAGACTACTCGACAAGGAAAAAGCAGTCAGCACCGGCGGGATGCCCAGGCCGGAGGGACCCGCTGCCTCCAGCGGCTCCAACGCTCGGCGGGCCAAGCCCGGCCTTCCCCGCCCAGCTCGGGGCCGGGGAGCGGAGCTCCCCTTCCTCCCTCTCCTCCGGCGCAGCGGCCGCCCGGAGCCCCGGCACCCACCTCGGCCTCCCGCAGGCTCCGCTCGCTGCCGCCTTTGTGCGCGCCGCCCGCCGCGGCGACGGGGACTCGCCCGGCTGTCCGGCGGTGCCGCCCCGGAGGAGGGACCGCAGCACCCGGGTAAGGCGCGATGGGGCGGGGCGGGCGCCACGGACGGGGGCTGGAGCCGTCCCTGCCTGACCCGCCTCCTGCCGGGGCACGGCGGTGGCGTACCGCATCGGCGGCACACCAGCCCCCGCCTCCCGACCGCCGGGGGAAGCCGGGCAGAGCCGCCACCGCCTCCCGGAGCACCACCGGAGCTGAGAGCGGGCTGGTCGCGGAACGGCCCCGGCGGCGGTTGGGCCCCGCGCGGCGGCGGTTGGGCCCCGCGGCCTGACGGCCTGAGTCAGCGCGGGGAGACGGGGCGCTGAGGTGATCCCGCGGCCGGCTGGGGCCGCGGAGCCTCTCACAGAAATACCAGCTGTTTTTCACCAGCTCGTTTCAGTCGCTGTCAAAAATGTTTTAACAAAGAAGGCACCTTCATTCACGTTTGTAGATGAGAAAACCAGTGGGCAAGGGAATCGTTCAGCCCAGGCTGCTGGGCAGGTCCTTGACAGGCAGCGACCGAAGCTAGGATTCCCAGAGCACAACGCTTATGGCCACAGGAAGCGCTTCTTCTAGTATCATACGCTTTATATCTGTAAATAAATGCGATGAAATAAGGTTTTTCCACCAGACAGTGGTTCCTTTCCATTAAAATGATAATTGTACCCTACTTTTACACAGAGTGCCTTACACAAATAAATAGGGAAGTGGATGTCTGTGATAAAAATTGATGTAGGAATCTTCCAGGCTTTTCCCAGTCTGTCTGCAGAAGGCAGTGCTAAGAGGGCTGTGCTAAGTGCAAAACAAATGAGCAGGAAACAAGAGTAATGCAGAAAAAAAAAGGACAAAGAATATGCACAAAATAAGGATCAAAGTTCATCAACTGAAGACGAGCCTGTTAATTTTAGGCTTAAAAACAAGTTTTTCAGAGCTGGATTTTGTGCATCTACATGTTCTAGTTCCCAAAACATACATGCAGCTGAAGCTTGGGAAGAGTTCCTTGTCAAGTAATTAGTGCTTAAACCTCCCATTTTCTGTTAACTTTCCGGTTATACTGTAAAACAATCTCAGTGGAATCTCCTCTAGGTCATCACGCGATTGTAATCTTTCCAACTGTTTTTTTTTCGGCACTTCTTCCCCCTGTAGCTGTGTTAACTGTCTCCACGTTGGCCAGTCTCTGCACAGCGCCCAGCTACGGCAGAGCCACTGGCTGACGGGCCTGGTGCACCCTCACAGACTCCAGCCCCTGCTTCGTGTTCTCCTCCGCTCCCAGGTACACAGCTACGCTAATGAGTTCACCTCGGCTTTCGAACAGAGAAGTCAGTGAAGACGGTTTCTGCCCGGGCACAACAAACAAGGGTGTTTACTTAATTCCAAAGAGAAAACAATATGCAACTGAGCCCAGAAATGCCTGCAGTTTCGTTCCCAGGCATATCATATCTAACCCTTTGTCAGTGGGCAGTCAGCAGGCAATGAGACGTGCCGATAAATAATCCCATCCCTCGTGAAAATACAAGAAGCCGTGTCTGTGCTGGCTGTGGATCCTGACCAGTGCTCTGCCCACCACATTCGTGTAGAATACGATCCCGT
Source organism: Numenius arquata (assembly GCF_964106895.1). Taxonomy (NCBI): domain Eukaryota; kingdom Metazoa; phylum Chordata; class Aves; order Charadriiformes; family Scolopacidae; genus Numenius; species Numenius arquata. Next base: position 46,995,115 of record NC_133584.1, on the reverse strand, counting down.
ATTGTGTTCTCTCTGAGGGGGTGGTATCCTCCAGCCATCAGCATCCCAGACTGCTCTAACATACTGTTCCGTTACGGTCTTTCACTACTGTACTGAAATAAAAACATGATCATAACACACTGAATCAGAACCGCTGTCTTTTCACAGCCTCAACAACACCCACCCTTCTCTGCTGCTTTCAGACATCCAGAAGCTAGAGCCTCAGCTTTGGAAGTACTGTATTATGTTTAGTTATTTATCACGTCCAACCATCTGCCGTTTGACGTGAAATAACCCACAGAATAGTGCTCTACATTTTTAATGGTTCCATGTGCAAGGTCATGTTTTCTCTTCCTATGGCGCAGTGTAAATATAGCCATGATACACACAAAATGCTGTGGAAAGTGCCAAATGCTTGCACAGCAACAGTAAGCTCCCGTTAACAGCAGGGCTTCATCCCTCTGTGCTTTTTCATTCTGCTGTTGCTGATGGTGTGACCACGGTGCCGGGCAGTGTTCCTCAGATTGCTTCTCTGGATCAACCTCTGCCAACTGATTCTAAAATCCTTACTGCTGCACTTCAGCTCATAACTATTCTCACCAGTTACATCTATATAGAGGACCAAGCACCAGTACATAATCTTCCATACCATCCAAGCCTTAGCATGGTCAAGGATGTGGTTTTGGCTCAGCCCAGTGCAGAGTTTGGAGGACAGTATGGTCAGGGACGGTTCCTCAAAAGTAATCTGGAATTACCCCACAAAACTAGATGGCTGGGGGAGTACGGTCAGGAGGCATCCTCTGCCCTTGCAAGAGAATGGTCCCTGGTGGTGTCATTTCCACACACTCAGGAATGATGAAGTTCTCAACTATTGGCGTTTTCTTTCTGTAACATTTCCCCCTTGACAGGTTTCTTTCTGGAGGCGTTGTGTTGGGCAACACCAGTTTATTTCCCAAGGTTTGAATTAAAATTGTCCACAAATTTTGAAGGACCCTCTCATGGAAGCTTTTTCTTTCCTCTCCTTCGCTGGTCTGTTTATATCTGTCCATTATTACCTAACTCGTGATTTCTGTCCCAAAGAGCTTATGGTTTACGTATTCACTCTGTGTTTGTACAGTTCTGGCACAGTGGTCTTCTAGCCTATGAACTGGGCTCATCATCACTATGAAAATACAAGTTAAGAGGAAAATTGAGCTGTGTAGTCTTTTGTAAATTAATTAAAATGGCTTTAAAAAAAAAATCAAATCTGCAAGCAGAGTAGAACTTAGTAAAACTCAAGAACAGATTCCTAGAGAGCAGTACGTAAGTTCATGCAGGGAAAAAAAAAAAAGGCTTGGAACACTAGATTTTCCTGGCAAGTATGTTGCCAGGGAGCAAAATAACCACTCAAACCAAAAAGTTAATTATTTAATGCATTATCTGTAATGTCTGGCATTTCCCCCACTAAAACTGGAGTTCATGTTCAGGCACATAGTACCTGAGCCATGAATGACTGCAGTTGTTAATGCATGCACACAGTGCATCTAAAATGATTCAGAAAACAGAAAAGTTCAACCTAATGAAGTTCAACAAGGGCAAGTGTAGGGTGCTGCACCTGGGGAGGAATAACCCCATACGTTGGTAGAGGTTAGGGGCTGACCTGCTGGAGATCAGCTCTGCAAAGAGAGAGACCTGGGAGTCCTGGTGGGCAAGTTGACCATGAGCCATCAAAGTGCCCTTGTGGCCAAGAAGACCAATGGTCTCCTGGGGTGCCTTAAAAAGAGTGTGACCAGTAGGTCAAGGGAGGTCGTCCACCCCCTTTACTCTGCCCTGGTGAGGCCGCATCTGGAGTACTGTGTCCAGTTCTGGGCTCATCAGTTCAAGAAGGACAGGGAACTACTGGAGAGAGTCCAGTAGAGGGCTACAAAGATGATTAAGGGAATGGAGCACCTCTCTTACGAGGAAAGACTGAGAGATCTGGGTCTGTTTAGCCTGGAGAAGAGAAGACGGAGAGGGAATCTCATCAACGCTTATAAATATCTAAGGGGCAGGTGTCAAGAGGATGGGGTCAGACTTTTTTCGGTGGTGCCTGGTGACAGGACAAGGCACAACAGGCACAAACTGGAACACAGGAAATTCCATCTCAACATGAGGAGAAACTTCTTTACTTTGAGGGTGCCAGAGCACTGGAAGAGGCTGACCAGAGAGGTCGTGGAGTCTCCTTCTCTGGAGATATTCAAAACCCTCTTGGATGCATTCCTCTCCAGCCTAGGTGAACCTGCTTTGGCAGGGGGGTTGGACTAGATGATCTCCGAAGGTCCCTTCCAACCCCTCCCATTCTGTGATTCTGTGAAAGTTGAGCTTTTAGCTTTTAATTTATAATGAAATCATAAGTAAGGATGGCTTTGGATTCTGGTGCTGACATTCTCTATATTATCATTAAACTCAGAGTAGCTCAGGCAGTAAAAATTAATTGATCTAGTTTTATTCCAGTGTAAACATCAGAAAGTAGTCGGACTCTGATTCTGTAATTACCTAATTAAATGTCCCACCATCACAACAAAGGAACAGTTCTCCTAACATAAGTAGATACTTTTATATAGTACCTACAGTCACCTGTGGTAATCTGCTGAATTCTCTTTCTGGTTCACTTTATTTTTTCCCTCTTTTTTTTCTTTTCCTTCAAGTCCAATTATCTAGTACTTCATTTTGTCCTTCATTTGAAGGCACAGTAGTGCTGGTTGTTTTAGGGTGTAAATCCTGACATTTAATCTGTCTCTTGGTGCTTGATTTATTTTGAGAACTTTTTTTTTAAAAGTAGAAGTTGTTTAGTTGCAGACATTTCCAAAACATTTGGACCTCTAGACTTTAACTAGTTTTGTCTGTCCTGCTGGTTTTGCTTTGCCTCTGTTCCTGGGATCAACTTTTCCTGCTGTATCAGGTGCTTGAAGACCTCAGTAGTAAACAACTTATTTTGAACAGAGAAAGAATGCTGTCCTTGTTCAACATAAAGCTGCACAGGACAAACTTTATTCCATATGAAACCGTCTTGCTTTTGTCAGTGTGTTTGATCTGTCACATTTTGGCAGATGCTTCTGGCCATCCACCAGCCCCCCAGTCTGTCCCACCTGAGCTCCTTGCCATTTGCCAGCTTTAGCTTTTGGATTTTGCTTTCCGTAGGGTGACAGTCCCCGAGTGTTGCAATTGTCTAGCGTGCTAGCCGATGCACTTCTGACATCAGTTGTTCGCTTCCTTCTGTGGCCTCACAGTCAAGAGGTGAGATGATGACATCATCCTCAGGAGGACTGTGATGTCATCAGAAGTACCGTAAAGTTTAAGTAAGTCATCAATGAGGCAGGGGAGTGACAGGTGAAAAGGGAAACTGGGAGGATTATTTTGTCAAATGATCAAATGTGGGATTGAGATTTTCCAGGAACTGCTGCAGCTGGAATTAGAGGCCGGGCAGGAGGCACAAGCCATGTACCAAAATGCTCCTCTGGAAGCACGCTACACGCTACATGCTACACGCTACACGCACGATAACAAACTTATCAGCTCATGCCGTCAGGATTTGTGTTGCATAACCAAACTTGGTTTTGAACCAAGTACTTTCAGACTTGGTTTTGTGACATATACGCTGTTTTCCCCCACCCCCACTGAAAATATAGTCCCAAGAAGGGGATCTGTAGCCAACAAACTACCAGACAAGGTTTTTTTCCTTCTCAGAATATAACAAGTCTTGATGATGAAAATTCTCAAAAGAGTCTTTCTTTTTCCTCTAGATCCACATCCAGCCTTGCAAAACCATGAAAACCTCAATGCTTCCTTTATATCCTAGGAGCTCGTTCCACAGTCAGAACTCAGTTCTCTGCTACAAAATACTTGGCCGCTGAGAAACAGAGGCATCTATTGACTCCTATGATCCAAACATGTCCAGAGCAAAAGAGGGTAGGAATATTTAAATTAGGAACAAGAGGGTCTGAATATATCAAACCTACTGGAAATCCACTTGTACCAGTCCAATCTCATCAGAAAGTAATTTAGCTCCAAATCTGTAAATAACCAAGCTTGAGCTCTCTAAACATAATCTTAGAAAGCTTAGAAAATCTTGAGCCCTGATAAAGCAGAGCAGTCACAGTGTATGAGATTAAGGACATAATAGTGAAATCATCAACAGTTTCTTTCTTCAGCCAAAACCCAGAATTCCTGCGTAGGCATGTTCAAACACAGACCTGTGCCCTGCTCAGGCAAAATACATACTGGTGTTTAAATGCACACACATATAAGAAATGAGAGATCATACACAACTCCGTGGAAAACCCCTCCCTCCTGCTTTGGACTGAAACACTAAAGCTAGCTTTTCATCAGTCCGGTAAATCTATGCATGACTAGCAAAGCTTTTGCCCAGAATAGTGTTTTCAAAGCACAGCAAATCACAAGCAAGATGACCAGTATTATTTGTTCAGAACAAAATAGTACAAAACACGCTTTGAGAACTTCAAACAAAGCTGCTCTGCTTCCCAGGGTATAATCTTTTCTTTACTATTCCTGCAACTTTTGCAAACTAAAATAGCAGTCTTAATCCTGAAGGGGAAAAGTTATTTGGACACCAACTCCTTCTGTTGAGAAGGTTGTCGCTTTCTTCTCAGCCTCATGTCTGCAATTTCTACATCAGACTGTCTACCAATATTGAATTATATTCGCAAACAGGTTCTGGAAGTTATTGCTCGGGGGTTGTAAAGCAGCACATCTTGATTAGTTCACTGTATTGTTACCTCCTTACTATGCAAACTAGTCCCTCTTTCTTGTAGCTAGAAAAGATGTAACAGCTATAGTCAAGATAATAGGAAGATAAAGAGATATTTTGTATAAGGCTTTTTCTTAGGTTAGGCTACTCATTAAGTGCTAGTAGAGCTCAGCTTGAAGTTCATTCTCTAACTCCGCTGAGAGAGTAAAGTGTCTAAATTTAATCAGTTTTATAATACAAGTAACAATATTTGGTGCTTGTCCTTGTGAGAGAAAAATTCTTCCCTTTTGTGCAGACCAGGGTAGAAAAGTGGTTGTTCTGTGGGTAGCTCCTGGTGAATGAAGGGGGACTCTTTTCCCTTGCTTGTAGTTACGAGAAGCAGGTTCACTTGGCTTTGAAGCCAGAAAATTCTGCACTATCTCAGGTACTGTCATTAGTTCAGGCTGTATAAACTGGATGAAAAGGGGTTTAATCTCCCCTCAAGAAGGAGGCAGATGGAGGACTCTGAGCAGGCTGTCAGGAGAGACAGACCCTGGCTGCTTTCTCCCACACCAGTGAACTGATGGGGGAGGCTTCTGCGAGCTTTGCCCAGAAGTTCCTCTCTTCAGCCCCTTCTTATTAATTTTGCTGGAAAAAAGCAAGATAACCCAAACCCTTGCTACTATTTTGTTGTTGTTGCTCTCCGTAAGACTCAACTTTCTTGAGTGTTTGAAGTGGTAGAATGCAACCAGGTTCAGGCATTTTTTAAAACGTCTGTGTGTATCATCATCTAAAAGGACACTTTTCCACTTTTCCCAATTCAGCCTGTGCAGCAGGCGTGGATCCCGCGCCTCCAGCCGAAGAGCACTCACTTGCCCTCCCCAAGGCTTTCTGTAGCCTTTCTCAACAGCGAGGCAGGCACAAGGGTTCAAGTCTGCTCAAGAGCGTTGGCCCTCAGGTCTTTCCACACTGTCTTCTCCTTCCTTCTCATGTGCCCAGCTGTGAGGACACCTCAGTATGGCACCATGGATTTCAGATGTCTCTGATCTTTAACCTCTAGACTCAGTATCAGGTGATTTGGGGGGAGAGGCGAGATACTGGTTTGGGATAACCTGTCTTAGAGGCATTTTCTTTGCAATTCCATTCTTTGGGATTTTAGTGATTTACAGTTTATGCCAAGGACTGTGCTTGTTCTGGATTTAAAGTACAGTCATCCTTTGAATGCCTGCGATAAGGCAAAATTTGAGCTGTATGGAACAACAATAATGTTTAAAAATGTATTTGGCTTAAGCAAATGATCTTTTCAGTCTTGCTTGCTGTGAGAGCTGCCTTAGTCTAGCTGTTGTGGGCTGATTTGTTCTCAGAAATAGATTGTTATTAATGATCAAGATTGTGTTGAAATCCTAGAAACAAGTTGAGGCACAGAAATAAATGCTGCACACGCAGTCACAGGAAAGTAAGTTCTCTTTAATTACTTGCATCAAGCCCGGGCAATTTATCAGTGAATAAGGTGGTACTGTGATCTTTCTCTTATCTAATCTAAGCAGTTCAGTCTCCTGGTTTAGGCTGAGGGCTTGTATAAAATTCTCACTGGTACCTCTAAGTCAGGTATGGTAAGGCAGGAACATTGTCATTTATTTCAGTTTTGTACCTGCTATCTTTACATCTTCTGAAAGGACATGCATATCTATGTGAGGTTGTCTGAGGAACTGGCTTCACTTTGATGATTTCTACATCTGGAGTGCTAATGTAGTTAATAGATGTGATTGGCTTTGCAAAACCATGAAAATAGTACTCTGCTTTTTTAGTTTCATGTTCAGATTTCTGAGTGGGAGAAGTGTCCCTGGTAATTCGGTAGTAAATGCTTCCCTCAAAATATTCTTGCTGTTGAAGTGAGTTTAGTCTCTCTCTGGAAGTGTTATAGCACTGCAATCCCTGAATATAGCAATGGATGTTATTTTAGAACTGCAATTAACCAGCATTTAATCTCCATCAGTCTAAAAATAATTATTTGGAAAACTAAACTTAGGTTTGCTGTGACAAAGAGTATGACAGCCAATTTGGATTTGGAAAATGAAGTATTTAATGGAGGAACTACAGTCTGTGGATTGAAAGGAAGTCTTTCCCTTTTCTGATTTTTGCTGTTTTGTTGAAAGCTGAGCAAAAATTGGAATTTTACCTTAATGGAAAGTTTCAGTATTTCAATATTAATATTTGAACAAAGACTCTGAAATATAAGAAAGTCTTGAAGTATAAAAGGCATAAAAGTTTTTGCAAGTGAAACACCTGTCTTAAAGGGGGATTATTATGGCTATATAATCTGGCCAGAAAGTATGAAGTATCTGACTGGCTCTCAGGAGGCACTGATCCATTGTAAGGACAACTAATTCAATGTTGGACTGAGAAAGCTGAAACAATTTTAAGTTAGTCCAGTATTAAAATGCTCTAAAAGAATGTGTAATCAACTCTGCCTGCTCTATATATCATTCTCTAGATCCTGCCCTTGCATAAAAGCCAATGAGGGTCAGCTCTGTGTCCATGTATTTCTCTCCACAATTTGAGAAAAGCTTACAAGCACATGCACGTACACACAAGAACTTCTTTTAAAAAATTCTGTTTCAGAGGTATTTGGAGAAAACAGCTGCATTCAAGAATTAGCACGCTGGGAAAATCATTTATCCCTATTCCATAAATTTGGCAGAGATGCTTCTTAAAACAAGCATTTTGCATAAGTCTATGGAAATCATTTGCTTCAGTGAAATTAGTGGAATCCATTTCATGTTCTGGGGTAGAAAGCCTTTGTCCTGGTGGTCTGTATGCTTTACATTTTCCATTATGCAAATCTGAGAATTCATCAGAAACTTTGCCTCATTCATGCTACCCTCGTTACAGTTTATCGCACAGTTTATCTACTGCAGACAAATCAATCTACATACCATGAACAGTCTCTCAAACCTAGCAGCTTTTGCCCACAAAAGCAACAAGACCTTGTTTTGCTGTTACTCGCACGTCAGCGATGCTGTGTTCAGCATATCACGCGCAAAGAGAATTCCCATCCCAGTGAGTTTAGGGTCTGAAAAGTATCAGGCCTGGTGCCCAGTTCACACAAAGCCACATAATCCCATTCAAGCCAGTGAACTCTGTATTACACAAGCAAAGGGTCTTGCTCATTGTTTCAAACAGGTGGAATTGTCTTTAAAAAAGCAAGACTAGGAACAGGCAAGCGGATAGTGCTTTGTATCAAGCTCTGCCATAGTACAAGAAGAGACAAAGGCCTGGTCAGAAAATACAGAAAATAATTCTATTTAATAGAATAAAAAACAAAGTCATACCCACAGGTAGCTCAGAGTCATGTCAAGGTACATGTCTGCTTCTGATCTGAACTCTGCAGGCACCCTGTTTTTCCCCATGCCCACCCCCACACTGCAATTTGGGCACAAACAGAAAGGCCTCCCTGTTGCAGTCATCCCGCTGATATCAGATGCCCCTCCCCGGCAGCCCTGGGTGACAGCCCAGCCCGCTCACCCTGCCTGTTTTGCATGTTGCTTGCATGGGGTTGGGATCGTGCTTATTGCTCATCTTCCTTGTCCAGGTCAGAAGTAATTTATCCCGTGTAATTCTGCTTCCTGCGGCCGATTTGGTTTGATAGGGTTTTCTCACTTTCTGTTTCATACTGTCTGTACAGACATAGGCACAGCTTAGTGCGAACACATCTTTTGTCTGCAGCATCTTTGGGGTTTTTCTGTCGTTACTGGTTTGTTAATTTCCCAAGATCTCCCTTCTGTGTACCACATTTTACATATAGCATGTCCACATCACAAAATTCTCCCTCCTCCTCTTCTCCATGTATTTCTGTACTGCGTTATGAGAAATGTAGGACAAACAGCGTAATAATGATATATTAAAAAATAATTCAAAATTTTGCCCAAACAAAACATAGATTGATTCTTCTTAAAGTATAGTCTTACTGCAGGAATGCATTACCCTCAGTTCTTTCAAAGGTACAGTACAAGTTCCTGTGACATGTTTTGGTTACCCAGGAGACGTTCCTGTTCAGAATCTCACCCGAATGCAGATCTGAATGTTCCTAAAGTTTGGAATTACATCTGTAATATTGCTTTACATGTGTTTAATATTCAGATTTTTTTGCTGGCCTTTGCTAACTGGAGTTCCTTCCTTGTTTATTTTACCAACATTTTGAATTCCCAGGTACCTTTCTGTCTGCATAGCTCAGCGACTGGAATTGAATGTCCAAACCCAACCCCGTCCAACAGCAACCAACCTCACCCTCATTTCAGACTGCCTGATTGACTTATCCACCTGTCCTGTTTACATGACATTGCTAATATCCAACTCATCGTAAAGGTTAGATCCTCAGTTTGTAAAAGTTGACACAACTTCATGGAAATCTTGACCTACATCTGCCAGACCCAAACTGAAGAGCTGCCAAGCTCTGCCACTCAGCTAGCACACCGAGGAGCTACGTGCAAGTTGCCATAGACACCTGGATCAGGAAGGTTCTTCCGTAAACCATAGAATATATCCTGCACTGCACTGTGTAGGTTGTATGGAAACACCTGAGTGGGACCTACGTAAGACAGCAGTGTAGCTATGCTAACATTGTACTCCACCCAGGCTAACACATCTCCTGTGAAACCTACGCAGAGCTGAACGGTGACTTCAACAGTTCAGCTAAGCGGATGTGCCTACGTGCCACTGCTTGGTGCTGCATGGAAATGCTGTGGTTCTACCTGTGATTTCAAACACGTCAGCCTCTAAATATTCTGCCCCACCATCGCTGAAAGAGTAGGTCACTGCTGAGGAATAGAGGAGTCCAGAGTCTCTTAAGAAATCATCGAGTTGTTTCCTGGATCTGTGTCTTTTTCCTCCTTCACCAATCGTTCAGCGGTGGCAGCTCTATAACCAGGGTGGGAAATGCCCTTCTCCCTCTCTCATGACTTCTCCTGAGAGGTTCTTCTGTCCAATTTGTGGCTGTGTCCCAAGACCACCACCTCACACATGTGCTTTCTGCCTTCAGCAGCAGGGGCGTCTGGGCACATTTTCCCTGGCTTGGGACGTGCCTGGCATCTCACATTTGTCACAGCTCTGCTGATTCTCTTGCTATTGCCCAAGTCAACTGCCAGATTTCTGGATTTTTGTGCTGTTTCCATCCTTACCCTGCTAGTACTGGCCAAATGTGAGGGCCACCAGTGTCACAGAGCCACCTGATCTTTCAAAGCAATAATAATATCACAGTAGACACAGTGTCCAAAGGGTGAATCTTGGACATGCTGTGCCGGGTACCAGAAGGTGGACAGGAGTTAACCACTGCCTTATCCTGTTTTCCCAAAGACCCACCAGGCTTCAAGCTCGGCCTGCCCTAAGGAACTGGAGTTAAAAGGCAAATGAGCAATTAAATTCCTACATTTAGATTGCGAGTCCAGACGTTTCGAATCCAACCGGGATCTTTCATCAATGGAATCTGAAAGAAACAAAGAATAATGAGGAATAATCAGTTAATTAACTATGCACAGAAGTTACAGTATCCAAGCCTCAGTTATGGCCCCTGAAACCCAGCTGCTCTAATGAATACCTCTCCTGTGATTCCACCTTGCCCTGGTGTCATTCTCACTTCGTATCTCTACTTAGAGATGTTCTCAGTTCCCTCTTTCCACCATCTCAGTTTTCAGGGGTTTTGCAGAAGAATGTAATCCTCTGCTAGTAGGATCTGTATTATCAGCCAGAGACAGCTTGGAAGCAGCAGATCCCTGTGAGCACTGAAGAAGCATGGACCACAACAAGCTCTGTTTATTCTTTTGCGGAATGGGGATGCCCAATGTAAAGGCCAGAGGCAGAGCTGTAATCCAATCCTGCTGCTTAGGGAAAAGATCTTTTCATATGGCAGCATCCCTAGATCTGTTCATGGTACAGGAAGACCTCCAGTACCCAGTAGGACAGGAAAAGGAATTCTGTAGGACAAGAAGAGCACATTTCAGCCCCTTTGAGGCAACCTGGATCTCAGGGGCTGCTTAGCAGAGCCAAGACTTTATTCCCCGAGTAGTCCCCTCCTGACAGGCAGCACAGGAGCCTCAACAGAGTGGCTGTACTTTCAGAGTCAGAGCCCCAAAGCTGAGGTGGCACACAATTACTGTGACAAACCTCTCTCTGCATACACAGAAGCAGGACTAAATAATGGCTTCATTTTTCAAGAAGCTACAGCTGCAAGACACATTGAAATAAATGAATACCTAGTAAAAAGGGTGAGCTTCCAGTGTTGCTGGGGATGATGGGATTCATGTTTTAAATAAAAGGAAAAGTTATTGAAAAGAAATTCTGTACTGCATTTTATACTATTTTTCATTCCATAGTGAATTTTTACACTGAAAGGACTAATTCTACAGGATTGATAAATGTGATGATATAAACAAATTATTTGAAGGATTTCCCTTTAGTGTATAGAAAAAATAACATTCAAATATGGCCAGGTTTGCTGGTGATGTGTGTTCTGAAAACATTCCTATTCCCTCATATTCAAATCTCAAGATTTTTCAAGCACAAATGCTCACCAGAAAAAAACAAACTTATTCTACTCTTTATCATTCTCAAGTTTTATGACAACCAGAGGACTTTGTGCAATCTTACTGAGCAAATAGAAAGGGCATGAAATGATCCCTTTTCTGAACTCTCTCTCATTTAAATACAAGTAGTGAAACAGCAAATAAGGAGGAATAAAAAATAGAAAAACAGGCATTACAGAAATAAATTCCCCCAATTCTGGTAGGTGCAGATCTTAAGGGTTCCATTACTGTTCATTACACTCACTCATACACTCTGTTATATATATAATTAGAATAACATTTCGTATGGGTGACGTGAAAAGTAAGTTTGAGGTGGTACCATCAGGAGAAGACAACAGAGGCCTGACCCAGAGCCCTTCTCTGTTCACAATAATACTTTGCACTTGAGCATTCCATTAGGGATTGCACCACACTATTCAAACACAATTTACAAGTCTCTCAACAACCTTATGAGCCAGGAGGTATTATTAATTCCATTTTCCAAATGAAGAAACTGAGATACACCCTGATTGAATGACTTACTCTGTCGTTGCAAAGGAAGCCTAGCATCGGAATTAGAAACAGATCTCTTTCCGTATGGCCCATTGTTTTAGCAATCCTGTCCTTTCTTTGTATTATCAGAAGCAGAACAAAAATACTGGCATTATTGCACCAATAATTAAATGAACAGAAATACTCTTGCAGGCTAAATTATTGATTGAAATATAGATGTGTGTTGTATGCAAATGCTGGGGTTAATATAATTACATTTTCCTGTTGTATGTGCCTGTTTGGGTTTAAAATGCATTTTGCTGCTTTGTTGACCAAGATGGCGGCTTGAAGATATCGTAGCAGTTGACTGCTCAGGGATAACATTAAATATTTAGAACATGAAATATCATATCAAATTCACAGTAAGTGTTTATGTACTTGATGTTTGTATTTCTGATGCAGATAAAATACATAGGGTGTACATTTTACACAGTCTGGGGGGTGGGTCTCAGTGTATATCTTTAGTCTTTGTCACTTTTTGAATTCTAGGAGCACTTGCACCTCCCAGGCCTTGACCATGTGAGAAGGAAACCCAGATATGCTGGCTGGATGCAGCGTTTGGGGAACAACTGGGTTCATTCCCCAGAAAATGCCTGCCCCACAGTTTGGCTGTAGCCTCTGGATTTCCCAAAGGAAATCAGATGTGCAAGACAAGAACCAATGAGGGTACCAATCTGCCAGCTGTGCACACAGCTGGGTCCAGAACAGCTGCTTTGGGTTGGAAGGAGCGGCTGTGAAGGCAGGCACTGCACAATGAGGTGCCACCTTCTTACTCCAAACATCAGGGACATGTTGGCAGAGTGGATCAAAGGTTTTCTGTCTTAATTCATCCCTTCTTCCTCTTTCCCCTACCTGGAGCCCATCCGGCTAGAAAACTGCTCATATGAGTAGGTGTCTTTTCAAATATCTATATTCCTAAAAGGATTAAACTGACCCCCTCTTTCTTTTTCTTTGTGTTTCTTTCTCCTTCTTTCTGTCTCTTTCTTTCTTTCCCTCACTTTTGTTCCCTCCCTCTCCCTTTCCTTCTCTTTATTTCTTAAAAACAATCAAAGTTTCTGATAAAACACATCCATGATTAAATAAATAAATCTCAGAAACGCAATAATAGGAACTGCCACAGGAAAACAGTACGTTTCATTAGCAGAAAAGTCAACAGTGTGTTGCAACAGAGTTGGTAATTGTACAATAGTGCTGCTGCCTGCGCATTCAGTTCCTCTGAAAAACAGTGATCAGAGACGGTCCTGTAAAACATTCTTTGTGTACTGGTGTAACAACCACGCGACTCTCCAGGATCCCTGCCAGCAGTTTAAAAGTACAGTTAATGTTGCAGTTAAGTATTTGATCTTTAGAGTTGTCCAATCTTTGCTCCTGCTTGGATTTGAAAAACAACCCTAAGGAGCTTTCATTCAGTCCTGCAACTAATGGTAAAATCTAGTATTTATTGAATGATACTTTGCCCATTGTTTAGAGTGACTGTTACAAATCAACTGGCTGCCTTTCCTATTTAGTGGGCTTGGAAATGCAAAGTGACCTGAGTAAAAATTATTTTAAAACAGACACAATGCATCAAATCTTTTTTTCAGCTGTGCTGGTCTCTGCAGTCACCCTGCTGACCTTAGAGAACAAAGCTAACGTAGGAAAAAGATGACCTTGCACTTAAGCTGGTGAAATAGGACACAAGGGCTATTCCTGTACAAGAAAACTGAACAGTCAGGGCACAGGAGGAGGCGCTGGGACACTCTGGTCTGTGCCCTGACGCTGGAAGATCAGCGCTTGGCACAGCTGCAGCCCAGATAGCTCCCAGCCTGGGAATGAGCACAGAGCATTTCCAACAAGGCATCTGAATGGGGCCAACCGGTTTTGAGGGTTGAAGGAACTTAATAGCATGGAGGTGACTAGATCACAGCAGGTAGCATCAAAGCCGGAGGACAGGCACTGTCACTGTTTAGTTCACTAGCACCAGTGTAGCCGAGAGATCCAGATATCCTGTGGAGCTACCTGAGCTTTCTTCCTTCCAGGAGGGTGGATGTATCACAAGCCCTGATGCTCGGTTCTCCTGGTGTCTAACAGGAATAATATCCTATGATGTCAGGGTAAATTCATTAATATTTGTAAGAAAAATGTGGTGCAAAGCAAAATTTGCCTTTTAACCCCCAGAGAGAGGCTTCATGACCCGATCTTGGTCAGTCTGGCAGCATTAAGCCAAGCTGGACTTCTCCCAGCTAAATATGAAGCATTTAAGAATTAAGAGATTTCTTTTAGCTGATAGAAGATGGAGTAAAACAAGAGAAGATTCAGAGATAACAGGTATTATGGCATGCTCTCTGCAGGAGAGCAGATTAGTCTGTACTTCATACTCTCACTAGAGCGAAAAATATATCCTATACAGAAATATTGCAAGGAAAAAATGAAAAGGTGGTATCTGTAATCCATGTCTCCTTGGGAGAGATATGGAGATGCAGTGAGCATGAAATGCAACAGGAAACATTTAGGCATTAGGAAGACTTTATAATACCAGGAAAAGACAAGCTCTGGTATGGCTTGCCGGAAGAGGCTGACATCTGTCAGAGCAGGCTGAACACGCATTTGTCAGAATGTTTTAATTACAGTTGGATTTGCCTGTAGGCATAGAAATGGACCGGATGATCTCTGAGTCTGCTCCAGCCTTGTATTCTATTATTCTGTGATAAAGTGACACAGCAGAATGAGGCTGCATTTTCAGGAGCTCTCTCCTAGCTATGAGATCTCACAGTGGAAAAAATTCAGAAACTGGTGGGGAAAACTCTGTTACATGAAATGTTTTGAATCTGACGAAGAAGATAATGCAGAAACGAGCACTGGCAGTTTAGCCAAAGGATGGACTGGGTGATCTAAGAGCCTCTTCTGTCTCAAACTTCCGACTCAGTCACACGACATCACCTGACTGGTGTTTAACTCATCACAATGATGCAACAGATGTTGTAAACAAAATTACTCATTTGTGAATTACTCAGATAATTTAACTCTGGTTCCTACAGTAATCATGCCTCTTAATGTGGTTAAGTACATGCCGTATGTGTGCTTTGTTGGTGCTAATACCAGAGAAACATCCTATTTCTTCCCTGGAGGAGCACGTGATTTTAGAAAACAATTATAAGACCCACCTCTGATGGCCGGAGGTGACTTACATTTTCTCTGTAGTACCTTAAGTACTTTGCAACATGAAAACCACAGTGAAGCTTTATCATATGAAGTGGAGGAGGCCCAACAAAAAAGCAGTTCTGTTTTATCACCTCGCTCAGACTTGGCCTGCATCATTGCTTTCAAGTCAAAGGAGCCATTCTGCTCAAGCATTCTGGTAGCTCTGGGGTCCCAAGGCATCACATGGAGAGAGAATCACAGGCACAGGGCGGGAAGATCCCAAGCAGCTTGGAGCCTCCTCACTTGCCAGCCTTCACAGCCTGCATTGCTCCAGGGACAGCACGGGGCAGCTTCTCCAGCACCAGCACAATGTTCTCCCTGTCCCATCACTGCTGAAAATACAGATAGCTGCATTTTGCACTACCTAAATTATTCCTAAATTATTTTAAAATCTAGACCTATGCCGAATGCTTTTTAATAACCCAGCATCCATGGCATTTCTGTCCTGGGGCTTCAGTCTTCTTGCTAAGCGTCCGTGGGAGAAGAGGAACTGCAGGACTGCTGCAGTCTGCAGCCGAGGCACGGTGGTTTGATAACCACATTTAAAAGTGAGTTTGAGCAAAGGTAGGAGGATCACTACACAGCAGCTAAATTATTTGGCCAGGCACCTCTTTGAGTACGTCTCAGCACTGGGTTTAACACGTGAGATTCCAGTGCAGGTCTTTGAAATACACCCGTCCAGGTGCCTCAGGCCAGGTCTGAATTCTTTCTGCCGAGCTCCTCCCATTTCTTAACCCCACTTAGTCACGGTGAAAATTATCAGCGGTTTATCTAAAATCTTGTGACACATCTATTGACGGCTGATAAAGGCCGTTTCCTCATCTCCACCATTCTGCTGGAGGAGCGTGTTTGAGTGGCGCCTCCATTGGCTGGGGCGGTGGCCCCACCGCCACGCCTGCTGCTTGCTGTTGGCGGAGATTTTAATGACTGCAGTTAACACCACACTTGGGAATGTTCCTCTTAGGAACTACCCCAGGCTACCAAAAGGTGTTTCATGAGGTGATGTTTCCACATCACCCCATCATCACACCCTCCCTCATGGCCTCGGCCTTTCCAGGCCCGGGGGGCCTCCCAGCCCTCCCCTTTACAGGCCAGCCTCAGCCTCACGCCTGGAAATGGCGGCTGCTGGCAGCAGCTCTCCACCAGCCCACTGAGGAAGGCCATACACGCCTTTCACCAGAGGAGGGTTAAAACAACTGCCGCCTCCTCCTCACCGTTAGGGGCAGAAAGCTGGTGGGTAGAGGAGCTGCGTGGCGGTGGTGTCTGCACCATACATGTCCTTGCGACAAGCTTTGGGTCCAGACGACCCTCGTGGCAAGCTTTGGGTCATCCTGACCCTCGCTGTTATGTACGGGGCAGAGGAGTTCAGAGCTAGAGCTGGCAGAATGTGGGATTTGCACCCATGAGCAATCTGGAAACTTTGGGGCTTTCATGATAAGTAGGGAACAGACGAAGGTGCTCCCTGCCCCGCTGATACTCACTCCGAGACACCAGACACAGGCTTAGTCGTGTGCACAGAGGTCCCTCAGGAAGGAAAAAAAAAATAGTCAGGAGCTGTTAAGAAGCTCTTGGCTTAGTTCAGACATACTCTGGTCAAACAGGTGCGGCAGCGGAGCTGGACCGGGAGCAGTCTGGTTTACAGGCTTGAGAAACTGGGTTTGTGACACAGGCTGGATCCTCAGGCTCTGCGGCACCCAGAAGTACTCGGGAGTAAAAGCTGCTGTAACTCGGGTGCTGCTGCCTGCTCTGTGAATAACACCGGGCACAGCTTGTGTGTGTTTTTACTTGCTAGTACATTTTGCCGTAGGTTACATACAAATACTTTACAGGAGCTTGTGGGGAGCTTTCGGAAAGGAGCGTTTCCCGGATCCCATTTGTTTTCTGTGTAAATCTGGGCCTGAGTTTCAGGAGTAGGGATGGGGCTAGGGAGATGACAGTCACAAAACTGGGTGCTGCATGCTGAAAAGCTGTACGAGCCTTTCGTGTTGTGAATTGAACCCTTTGTCCGTTTGTCTAACGCAGCTGCCTCTGTAGCCTGCCATAAATGTCACAGCAGCAAGTGGGAGGTGATGGTCACACCTGGGGCCAACCTTTACAGATCAGCCGGGCTTTTTATTCTCTCTGTTTACTGGCTTTGTTTGCCTGTAGACTTTTACTCAGAGGTCTTCCCTGTGGGTATTGTAGCTATTTCAGACTGCAGGTGATGCTTCCCATCCCCCTGCCCATTGATTTGTAGTAAGCCTCCTCTCAGAACACAATTTATTCAGAGCAGATTAAATTCTGCCGCAGACTGAGGTTGCTTCGAGTCAGCACTGCTATCTCAGTACTTCTGTGTAACTTACAGTCCAGAGCCAGCACATGGACAAACAGAGTAACGTGCACATCAGGTTTCAAGATATGGCTTCAGGACAGGTATGAGAGAGTGGTAACAAGCCTGCATTAAAGTGCAAGTGAATTAAAATATGCATGGGGTTTATTTCCACTTTTCTCTGTCCGTGTAGGAAAAAAAATACAGATAGGTTTGCTATGATTCTTTCAAATCTTTCATGAGGTCAAATCTTAGACCTCTCTTAAAAATCTCTTAAAGGCCTCACGTGCACATTATTAACTGCAGAAAAAATGTATCGTTGTCTCACATCCAGTCTTCATAGATTTTTTAAAGGGATTTGCTAGCCACAGCCTTTTAAGGAGTAAGTTTAGGTCATTTTGTAGAACACGAGTATGTCCGTAATACGGAGAGGACAGAACTTGTGTCCCAAGATCATCTTTCTGGAGTGGAAACAACAGGAGAGTAAAAACAATCCTACATCTGAGGGGTGGGTGAGGAAGTTTGGAAACTTCCACTGCAGCTGGCACTATCGCAGGCTTTCTGTGCTCTGCTGCACAGCACAGCCCGCCTCGCTCTGCTTCTGGGTTACTTTTTAAATAGAAAATAGAGAAAACAGGATCAACCTCAGACTCCAGTTATGAAACTGAATTTCTCAATGTTCACAAAGCTTCCGAGTTCCTTGGGTCAGTACGCAGGGCTCACATGCAGTGAAGACTACGTATATGTAAAAGTAAACACAAGTTCATAAATAGACTTTGGAAGCAGTTCCCTACTGGATTTTATCCAGGAGGTCAGAAAATAAGGAGGAGGGGAAAGCTAAGTGTGCCTTCCGTTGCACGTGGTTTGTTTTTCTCACTAACACTACATACTGTTCAGGACAATTTCTAGGAAGAAGGAGGCGGTCATAAAAGCCAATCAAAGTATGCTACAGCTTTGCTGAGTAGTAGATAAACAGCACGTGCAGAACAAGAGGAGGTTTTTGACTCAAATTCTTGGGCAGAAGCATCACAGAATGCAATGGGGCGTATTATTCCTGTGGCAAAAATCTAGTAATTGTTTGTACAGAAAGCTTTAAAAGTCTTTAGAAATATTTTAAAATGTGTTAATAATCCCCTGAGCTTAACCGGGCTTTAATTAATACTAAAATAATTGGATTGGCTTTGAAATTCTTCACAATATCACACTTTCAGAGGTTCCCTGCCTCTCCTCCTACTTCTCTCAGTATTTTGCCTAAACCGGGATCAGTGGCCTGACATCTGTCACTCTCTTTGGTTAAATGTCACAGGGTTTTTCCCCAGGCAGCGTAATGCTATGGGTGAAGGTTTACAGATCTGCGTTACAGTGGATGCTCCACACGGGGCTGGCTGACCCCAGAACAGAGCACCAGGTCCTAACACTAACTACGGGTGTTTATTTTACACTCCCAAAGATGCTGTTGCTGCTCGGATGGTAGTGAAGCAGCGCTGGATTGATAGAGCAACAACCAGGTGCCCTCAGGAATGTTTTAGGACTCTCCGTTTTCTGGATTTGTACCATAAGAAAAATATGGAGAGACAGGTCTCAAGACCTGAGTCACAAACTTCTCCCAGAGTCCAGCGACACAACCGAGGACATCAGAGATACACCTCTGGCAGTGGAGGATCCTGACTGGTATTTCTGTTACCTGCACGGGAATGGTCTTCCCCAGAAGTGAAATCAGGGTTTTCAGAGTTCTGTTTTGTGAATCATTTTTATTGAGTATGTTGGATGTTAAGGGTACTCCTGCATTCGGACGGATGGATGTAGGCAGCGTAGGATGAGCTGAAAACTTTGCTTGATGTGTACGGCAGGGTGAGGGACACGCTGCCCGGCCGCCACGAGGCTGGCGAGTGGTCAGGAGGTATGTCTGCTCCAGCACTCCCCATGTCCTGCTTTCAGTGATGCTTGTCTGGGGATTTATAAAGGCCTTTTACAAAGCAGAAAATAAACCGCCGGCACTGCCAAGCCAATAAGGCCACCGTTTCTCAGTAGCTGTCAACTGGCAGAAGCCAGTTAAAGCGAGGAACTGCCTCTCCCATGTGTAAATATCCTGCAGATCCCAAACGAGTAGAATCTTCCCTGACCTTAGCTGGAGCCTAAGCCGAAATGAGCTTACAGTTCCCTCTGGAGGCAGTGGAGAGGTAGAGATGATTTCAAGGATTGATTTACTCCAACACGGTTGTTGTCTTTATTTAGTTGGAGAAATGAGCCCTTCTGTAGGGACGTCCCTCTCCTTCCACTGAGCACAAATGCGGTAAAAAAAAAAAACTGCAGCATCCTATTTCACTGCGTCTGATGTGAGTGGAGATGGAATGAGTCCATGGGAAAGCAGGAGGGGGGAAGCCCCAGGGAACCTGTGGGAATTCCAGGAGTGGTTGGGATTGAGGGTGCTGTCCCAGATGCCATGCGAGGAAGGGCTAAAGGCTGATGGCCTTTGGCAGCTCTCCTCAGTGGAGGCTGAAGGCTCTCTCCAGCTCCTGCCAGAAGGAGGAAGGAGATCTTTGCTGGGCTGGGTGCAGCCCAGCTCTTGCATAAATCTTACATGGGTGCTCTGTGGAAGGGAAACCTTTTCCCCACCAGCCAGTGCCCCCATCCCTTTGGATCTGTCATCCCTCACCCCCTGACTCCAATTCACTCTTGCCGTTAACCCCCCCATCTCTGCCCAGCCTTTCTTCCAAACCTGGCTCCATCCCCTCAGGTTGTCCCACTAGTAGTTCTTTCCTACTTACAGGCTACAGGAAAAGGTCCCAACCCATGCAAAAGCTAAGTATCTGGGTCCTGCAGTGAGCACTGGGTTAAAACTTAGTCCAGAATGGTTTCATAGTGTCTCAACCATCACAGAAACCTCCCTCTCCTCCCCAGCTGCCCAGAACTGCTGAGAAAAGAGTCAGGAAACTTGACCGTTGCCTCTCGGGCCGCACTAACCTGTCACCCATTAGGGACATCTGCCAGCAGGAAACTGGACACCTGCTTCGGGCTTTTTCTTGCAGTCATTCAGCGTTGGTACAGAATGTCTGCCAAACCCCTATTAATAAACCACCTTTTTGTCTGTCGCAGTTACGCCAAGATAAAATGCCATTCCCCTTCTACCATCCGTCTTCTTTGTGTTTCCCAGGCCCTAACACAGCTTTCTTCTCTGTGCTGTTTCCTGATCTACTGAGATTTGTGTAGAGCTTAAAATAGGAGGAAGAATATAAAAATCAGTGAACTAGTCACATAAATAAGAGTTATAGGAATTCTCAGCCATACCATTAGGGCCTGACTATCCACAACTTACTACCCTAGGGGGAAAAAAAGAAAGAGAGAGAGAGAGAAGGTATATTAATTTTAAGCTTTATGGCACAGTTTATATCCAAATGTGTTGCTGCAGAAATGTTCTGTGGCCATCTTTGTGGATTCCTACTTTACAAGTCTAGTACAGTTGCTGGAGGGGAGAAGAAGGGACAGATGAAATAAAAAATAAAGCAGACTTCCTTCTTTCGTCATTTTAACTTCACTTAATGTTACTTTTTACATGGGGGTATGTGAAATTATTATTGTGTTTATAATCTATTTATTAAATTCATTATGCCCTCATATACAGCACAGCCTCTGAATTTTAAAGTATCTTTCAAAAGTTGTTATTAGCATAATCCCCTTTTAACAGATGGAGCAACTGAGAAAGTTGCCGTGGGTCGTTGAAACTCGTCCAGCAGCACAAGGGAAAGCAGCTTCGTCATCCTGTCTCGGGCCAGCACCGATGAGGCCAAGAGCTCTGGTCCGTTTGTCAATCTTAGCTGAGAGTCGAGTCTTGCTTCACTTATATTCGAGTTTTGGCCTCTCTTGCACACACAACATAACATAAAATTTCCAGGAGAAAGGATTTATGAGTACGCAAACATTTTTTACCAAAGGTCATGTCTGTATTGCTTTAAATTAGGTCAATTGCAGTGACTGTTGCATTTCCACTGACCTTCCAAAAATGCCAGGACTCGGCCAGGGAATCCAATTTAACTAAGGGTATAAAGACAGAGGACGTTTAAATACCTATGGGAAAACTCTCCTTCAAGTTTAATCTGTTTTATTTTAAATTAGGCTAATAAAAATTAAGGAAACTGTTGTTTTTCAAGAGAGTTTTCATGCAAATTTTTCTTGCAATTTATTTATTTATTTATTAAACAATATATTCCCATTGAATTTTCTAAGTGTCCCTCTGCATAGAAGCCTCCTGCAGAGGTCTTTGATTCATAAAAACCTCTAGGCAGAAGCTGGCACACTGGGGGTGCTCAGACAGTTATGATGAAAGGAGATCCCTGAACTCTAGAGATTTCTCAGAGATATTTACTGGGATGGAGATCCCACAAAGCCCTGACTTGTACCTCTGCTTCCTATTTCTCTGCCTTGAAGCATCCGAGAAACAATGAGTCCATGGGCTCCTAAAACGCTTAGGAAAAGGTAGGGCAATCCATCATGATTTCCAGATTTTAAAGGAAAATTAATGATTTTATTAGCAAAGCTATGCAGAACTCCTAATTGCTTGTGCAAGTGCAAATTCACCTTGATATGCTTGATGATATATTATTTGTTCTTTAAAAGGTCACCTCTGTCCCATAGCAGCTTGCTGTATGGAGTACATTAGCATCAAAGCTGCGCTACGTGCAGAGAGCGAGCAAAGAGAATGGTGCCTTTTACCCCGGCACAACGCAGAAAAACCACCCCTGAGCCGTAAAAGTAAATAAAAGAAAACCTTTCATACCGGTTAGGAGGTACACAAAATATCTGGATATAAGGGATATAAGGATATTAATTGACTGTGGTTGCCCTGCAGGCTGTTAATTATCACATTGCCTCGTTCCTAACAAGCAGAAGATGAATACCAGGCATCGGCCATAAATAATGTGTGTGACCGCTGGGGGTCACTTTTGGCTCAGAAATCCTCCACTTTAAAGGCCTTTTGGGAGCAACACAACTGCTGCCAAAGCAGAAAGGGGGACAACTGGGATTTGCAACTTGTGCATGAAAAATCGTTGGAAAATATTTATTTCACTTTAGGATACTTTGTAGCCCGGAAAGGCTTGAGGGAATTCTAGCAAATTGTCTTCATGAAACAGCTATTCTCACTAATTATTTTCCATCTTACAGAGTTTTGCAACGTGGGTATTTTGTCCTGAAAGACAATAGCGTTACTAAATTAATGAACTGAAACAGAAACTATAGGATTGGGTTAGACAAAGAGCATATTTTCTGGCTCTGTGGCTACGCAGACACACCACTGGCTCTGCATTTAAAAATGTTAAAACTATTCACCTGATCCGTGCATCAGATATCTACCACTTAGCTCAAAGGCTCCAAGTTCCCAGCTTTTGCCACTGAAGAAGTAAAGAAGGAGCAGAGAAAAGCAGTGATATTCTGGGCACTGGATTAATTTCTAGATTAATCCTGCAAAATCTTACACCTCTGAGGGGGGTCACCCTTAGATGATTGCTACAAATGGCTTCAGAGGGAGACCGTGTCTGAATAAAAAAGGTTTTTTAGACCAGCCTCCGTGTTCAGCCTCTTTCTTTTTGCAGTTTTTCTTGTTTGCTCAGGCTGTTATGAAAGGGGGCTGCTTCCTGGCCCCTCCTGCTGGGGAGCAGCCATTGAATCCCTTCATCCCTTGTATTCCCCGTCTCTGCTGGGCAAAGGACAATTTGCTCACCCACTATAGCAGTGCAGCTCAGCAGCGACGCCACAAAACCAGCATTAATCCAAAAGGCTTTTGTGAAATTCAGGAGACAGAAGGGAAAAAAAGAAGAGAGGGCGAGAGAATATAGAAACCACATAAATCCCTCCATCAAGTGTTTTCTTCTTGGCCTTTCTGAAGGAAGGATGGAGAATTTATGGTGAATGGGCGCTGGTAGGAGTGTCTGTAATATAGCGCCTGTTGTGTTCGAGTAAATGATTGCCCTTTTGTGCTCTGGTCTGTGGTTTTGATGATGAACTTCCTGAGAGACAGTAAAGATAAAAACCACAGCTTGCCACTTGGTGAAGATTTAGAGCGTTATAACTTCTAAGCGGTACTGCTGAGGGACAAACAGGCTCTTGACTCCTCTCCCTGAGCACCATGGCGGTGTCCCAGAATTTCAGTCGCTGAAACCTAAACAAAACTCATGCGCAAGCACACAAAATTCCTGCCCCCGGGGGGGGAGTCTCAGACCCCTACGGGAGGCAATGCAAAGCTGACCAGAGACTCTCCTTTGCTGTCAGCTTTGCAGGGAAACCATCCCAATACAGCAACGACGGGCAGCAGCGCAGGCGTACAGACAGCTCGGGGCTGGCAGTGAAGGTGCAGTGGAAGGTACCGGCTTCAGCTGGACCAAAACAGACCATAGGTTAAACGAGAAATGGTTTCAGGAACTTCTTTTTCCTTTTGCACTTATATATATGACATTATACTGGTAATCTCTCAGAAAAATGGTGGCCAATTTTCCTGTGAGGGTGATGTCAGGAGAGATGGGGAAGGACTCTTTATCAGGGAGTGCAGCAATAGGACAAGGGGTAACAGTTTTAAACTGAAAGAGGGGAGATTTAGATTAGATACTAGAAAGAAATACTTTACTGTGAGGGTGGTGAGGCACTGGAACAGGTTGCCCAGAGAAGCTGTGGCTGCCCCATCCCTGGAAGTGTTCAAGACCAGGCTGGATGGGGCTTTGAGCAACCTGCTCTAGTGGGAGGTGTCCCTGCCCATGGCAGGGGGTTTGGAACTAGATGATCTTTAAGGACCCTTCCAACCCAAACCATTCTATGACATGTGCAGCTCAGTTTGCAATTTCTTAACTATTTTTAGCTCCACAAGACCATTTGCTTCCCTTTCCTTATATATAATTTTGAGCAAAGCAGAAGACAGTTCTGCATTTTGCCATGAATGCTCTTCTCTGATGCTCTCCCCAGCTTGTGCCCATTAAAACAAGAGGACACATGTTCTGGGGTGCCAACACAATGGTCCCTTTTCGTGCGCAACCCATTATGGCACCTGCAGCCTCATGGCTCCCTGAGTGACAGCGGTGGGAAACGCTCAGCTGATGACAACCCAGTCCTTATCTGCTGGTTGGTTTGGAGTAGAAGCTCTTTGGGATCCTGCAGTGTAAGCACCAGACAGACTTCTGCTGCTTTTCAGGAAGCTTTTTCTTATCTCCCAGAGACAGGGGACTGGTAAAAATGGAAAAAAGTTTTAACCTTCGCCGTGACTGGTAAAAGCTTGATAAATTTTTAAATGCAAGCATCTGAAAGTGGGTAGCAGGAAACAAATACGTATCGCTGCTTCCAGGAATCTCAGATTTTAAGGCAG
This sequence comes from Numenius arquata, assembly GCF_964106895.1. Taxonomy (NCBI): domain Eukaryota; kingdom Metazoa; phylum Chordata; class Aves; order Charadriiformes; family Scolopacidae; genus Numenius; species Numenius arquata. Next base: position 46,970,489 of record NC_133584.1, on the reverse strand, counting down.
CCCTGGTTCTCGGAGATGTGTTTGTGCTTTCTGCCTGTTTGGACTGTTTTTTTCTTATGTGCTCCATTTTAAGGAGTGTTTTACGCTTGCAGCCCAGCTCTCAGTGTAGGTTTTGCTCAGCTGCTCGGTCAGGGCTGTGAAGCTCACCCCTGGGCTGACCAAGGCCCTGGGCACCGTGCCCTTGACGTGGTGCAAACTCCTGCTCCAGGTGAGGTTCAGCTGTCACAACCCACTGCAAGGAGTAGGAGAACTGGCAACGGAGAGGTTAGTACTCCGCTTGCATTTACAGCAGCATGAGATAAGTAAGTGTTATTAAAGCATTACTCACCATGCAGAGAAAGGTTATCATGCAAAGGCAGCGTAGGCGACAGGAACTGGGGGGCGAAGCAGCTGACAGCCCTGACACTATTCGCCTGCCACTTACTGCCCTCACAGCCTTTGGTCCCCGTGGACTCGGCTGAACTTTCAAATCTATACTTAGACAGGGCAGGCTCTCTGGGACACGATCACCAAATACAGAAGGATCGCTGACCTCCCGCAATCCGCTCTAAATAAAATGCAAGAGGACTCGGTCTCCGGTCAGGTCCCCCAGGAGGTGCTCTGGGAGCTGTGGGGGTGAGCCGCGGGGAAGGGTCCGGGCTCCATTTGCTGCTTGTTTTTCAGGAGGTGGGAAGGCAGTACACGTGCTTGATGCTGAGGGAAAGCAGATCTGCGGCGAATACCTCTGAGACTTATTTACCCTTGCAAAAATACATCCTCCAGTCACTGAAGTGTCAGCCCTCCAAAATGGAAGCAAGGGGCTGCGACCGGGTGGCACCTGCTCCCCGGGCTGCAGCTGCTGACCTGAGGGACAAGGCCACCGTGGGGGAAAGAAGGTCCTGCCCTCTGAAAAGCCTGAGGTCTGCTCAGCAAATGGCTGCAAAAAGGCCCAACAGAATAAAAGAGAGTTGGGTTTGTTCAGTCTGGAGAAGAGAAGGCTCCAGGGAGACCATATAGCGGCCTATAGTATCTGAAGGGGGCCTACAAGAAAGATGGAGAGGGACTTTTTACAAGGGTATACAGCGAAAGGACAAGAGGTAATGGCTTCAAACTGAAAAAGAGTAAATTTAGATTAGATATTATAAAGAAATTTTTCACTATGAAGGTGGTGAGGCTCTGCAATGAGTTGCCCAGAGAAGCTGTGGATGCCCCATCCCTGGAGGTGTTCAAGGCCAGGCTGGATGGGGCTTTGAGCAACCTGGTCTAGTGGGAAGTGTCTCTGCCCATGGCAGAGGGGTCAGAACTAGATGATCTTCAAGGTCCCTTCCAACTCTAATCATTCCATGATTTTATGATTCTATGAAAACAAAACAAGAGCCCACACCGTGGACCCTGTTGTGCCTGCCCCGTCACCCTGCTGAATACGATTGCTCTTTGCCCCGGGCTGGAGGAGCAGAAACGTTCTCCACATGTGACTGTTTGGGGCAATATTTGGTTAGAAGAGCAGCTCCACAGCCACCCCCTGGGACTCCTCCAGCCCGGCTGGTGGCTCTCCCTGGAAAGCCGGCAGCCATACAGCCCAACGTGTCTCTCCTGGCACAGCCTCACACCGTCCTTCACCGGCAAGACAGCCGCCTGCCCCGCAGCACAGGGGTTTATTAAAACCAAAATAAATAACCCCTGACTGAACCGGGGAAACAATGAAAAAGCTGGAATCCAAGCAATAAAGGGCCTTCCTCCATGTTCCCACCAGCAGCCTCATCCCCACACATCACGCTCACAGCGGGCTGCCAACAGCAGCAGCTGCCACCGGCCCAGCTGCCACCACACACCCCACGTGTCCCTATCCCAGTCACAAAATGGGGAGCCAGGTTTGCGTGCCCGGCTCACAGCCTCCGACCGTGGCACCCCCTTGCTGCAGTTGTTATCTGTGGCCTGGCTTGGCTTTTTGGTGTTGTGTGGGCACGAGCTGTGGTGGCTCCACCACCTTGCTGGGTTACCCGAGCAGAGCAGAGCAAACAGGGTGTCACAGGGCCACCCCCTAACACAGCCGTGTCTGACCGCGGGGACCAGGGGTAAGCATGGTTTCAGGGAGGCACAGGTGAGTGCAGGAGTGGTCCCTGCCCTCTCCAGCTCCCCCAGCCTGACTTGTTCGGTGAATGTGCTCAGATGGGGTTGCCAGTGTCAGTGCCGGCCCTACACTAATGGTGAGGTTGGGACGGGACCAGTTCCTCACCAGTAACACACGGCCCAGCTTGTCAGACACTTATAGACGCTGCCACTGCCTGCAGGTTAGTAGAAAAAGGTGCAAGAATGGGCGAGAGGTGTCCACCTTTGCATTACCCACACAAAATTGTGGCAGTGACTGTAACACTCGCAGAGGATTTATAATTATCTTACTTTCAGAGGAGTTCTAGAAAGGCAAATACTTAAGGACAGCGTAACCTAAATAGTCCAGCAGCAACTTGGGTTTCAGGTCACACTGCTCCGGCAGAGTCCTCCCTTCTGAACATTCCCATTTCCAACAACACAGCTTAGTCACAATTTCCTACTGAAGCTTCGCATGCCGTCACATTGCCGGTGACTCTTCAAAAGTGGAAACGAAACTGGACAGGTTATGCAGGGTTTTAAGGTAGTTTTTTCTTGCTGCTTAATTTGCATAGTTACCAATAAAGCTGTCTTCCTAAGTACCTTTCTGTTTCAAGTCTAAGGGCACTTGTGTTTAAATTCTAGTACCGCCATCCCCACCATGTTACATCAGCAGTGCATAATTTATTTGTTATTTTTTCTTTATTCCTCCTCTGAAAAGGACAGAAGTGTACAATCTCATTCATATCCTCAGGGAAAGAAAATGTCTGTGTGAAATTGTATTTGTGTGGTCCTCTTGCGATGTCATGGTAAATGAGAGGATGTGTTTTGAGGTCTAGATGCTTACAAAACCAGATTTTTGCTTCTGGAAGCATGTAATTTTTTAATCACATGCTACATTTCAAAGCCTAGGGCTCATGTGTTTATTTTTGCATAACCAGGGAATCTTTTTATCAAAGAGCTCTCTACTATCAGCTTTTAATATTCTCAAGTAGATGTATTCTGTCACCCTCTCCAAGGACTACAAGCTTTCTCTGAGCTCTGTGATACACCAACATGCAGAAGCACTTCAGTAAATCTACGGAGGCAAACGGTTCTTTTCAGAAGTCCTGGGCAAAAGCCCAGAGTCAGCAACCCCTAAAGGCCAACAGTAACAGCTTCAAATGATCTTCAGCACATCTATTTCTCTCAGAAATCCAGTATACTGAATAACATTGTTTATTTAACTTGTAATGAAACTTCCACGTTTGTTGCAGAACAGATTGTTCCACGGAGCAGTGGGATCCATGATGGCCCTTGACAACTTAAGAGACTTCTGTGTTAAGGAAATTCCCAGGAGAAACTTAAGCTAAAGTATACATCATACAAATGCAATAGTCAAAATATTGTGCAGGACATCTTAAGTTTTAATAAAACTGATAGCCAGAAATCCACTGACATTTGAAGTTTTAAATAAAAAACAAACCCCTGCCTGTATACTCAGAGTTTGGTTTATATTGAATGTAGTTTAGATGTTCCTTAGAGCTCCAACCATCTGTGAACTATTCAGTCCCTGTCTCTCCATGCCCAGCCTCCTTTCTGCTCAGTCTGACAGGGATTTTCAGCGGAAATAGAAAGTTTGCGCTTACATTTAACTGAGAAATCAACATCTATAAATTATCATCCTACCCATCAAAAATAGACATTCACCAACACACAAATACCGTTGCTCACCAGGAAACCTGTGTCCTGATAGTGACAACAACTGGTACTCCTTTTCATCCTCCTTGCACAGTCCTCCAAAGACAAGGCTATTTTAAATCCACATTCCTGTCATCAGCTAAACCAATTTATTCTGTGCCTTTTACCTTCAAAAAGAAATTGTCTAAATGAGTTATCATCACCCTTGCGTAGCTGTAGGAAATACCAGTTCCATGCTTACACACACATTTTTGCCTGACCACAGACACTTAGAAACCATTTCAAACATTGATTTTTCCAGAAATTCATAGATGTGTATGTCTATAGAAAGTTATGGAAAGGTAAAGTTATGAAATGAAGCCATAAATACCGATTTAAAGACATATAATTGTATTTTAATCACTTTAATGCTTTTCTTTTAAAGTAATTTAAAGCCTTGGTTGCACCCCCACCTCTTTTCCTGAAACTTAGAGAATTCTCAGACCATTCAGTAGAGCTGTTCTTATTTCCACTCAAAGCCCTTTCGGAGCAAATGCATCCTCTCTCTTTCTGTCAGAAAACCGTACTGACCCACATCCTCTCTAGCAGCATCAGGCATCAAGCCCAGATCTTAAAACACAGGACCATGCAGCCACTGTTAGTGGACCATCAGTGCAGGCTGCTTTCATTAAGGCAGCTTCTATCTTACTAAAAAAATTATGGCAAGCACTTCTGTATTTGCAATAGTGGTCTCACTGGCTCTTTTCTTAATGCGGACCTTCAGAGCAAACACTTACACTATTGTTTACATCATTTTCCCTCCGTGATACCTAAAAGGTATCTTTCTACAGCGCTGCTTCACACGGGCAGTGAGACAGCAAAGCCAAGAGTCCAGAGCCAGCCAGGCTTTCTCGTAGCATCTGACACGCACAACAGAAGCAAAAGAAAGTTTTCCTGATTCCTTTTTTTTTTTGTAAACATCCACAGGTAGAACTCAAACAGAAAAATCTAATCATCAAGGAAACACAAACTCCAACAGGAGAGTTAAAAAAGCTGATGATACTCAGTTCTATTTAGGTTCACACAGCACAGTAACTTTTTTTTCTAGAGCTTTAAAATGATGTTTATGCCACCTTAGGGCATAAGCTCTTACCCAAGACCAAGGGGAGCCGGTGGGGGTCTCTGGCTGCTCTTCCTCCTCAGACGACATCCTGAGCTGATCGTTTTCCTCCACTTCTAAAACCACTTGTGGTTTCGGCCATATACAAAAATGCTGCCTTTAAGTTTTAGCTGTTGACAACAAAGCTCCAGAGAATATAATTTCCCAGTGATCGTGTTTGCTTGCTAATTTTACCTGCTGAAGTTCTTGGAAGCACAGTCAGGGCAAGAAACCTGAGCTCAGTAAACCAGAGCACACTTTCCTTGCAACTGACTCCTCAAGTATCCTAATTAAGTCATAAGGTTCGGTGAAAAATTAGAGCCTGACAAACACAAATTCACTTCCAAACAGTCGGTATCCTTACTTTCATATGAGATGTTACGGTCAGACGGTTTGCTGGGCTATAAATTCTATGAATGGAATACAAGGAATTCTCACTGCCAACATTTTATTACCATCATTAATCGTACTTTATATGGATTTTAATGGTTTAATTTTGTTTTCAAGACAGGTTCTTAATGTCAAAATCTAATTCTGCCTTTCTGCACAGCTGCACAGTTCCACAACCGTAACTGTATGGATGTGAAGGCAGCACAGCTTTTCCATTCTTCTGTGCAATCAAGTTTGAAAGAGGGTCATTTTCTTTTCCATTTGTCCCTTTTGATCATCCGTTTCTGTTCAGTTTGGTACCAGAGTGTAGGATCCAGGTATTACAGATCTCACCCCGTGTGACACCAGACAAACTTGCCCTGACACCTGTGAGACCTCTGGGTCCGTAAGAAGGGACTGCAGGGTCCAGCATCTTGAAATCACTTCTGGCGGCCGACAGGAATGGCAGCGTTGTCACCAAGACCAGGCCTGGAGGAGGCTTTGTGCCTTGAACCGACCACTCACTCACAGCTGTGACGTGCTTTACAACTCACAACCTTTAGCTCGAATTTTATTCTTCTTATTACTATTCCTCTCCTTATAAGGCATCCAGCTGCAGTAGCTGGTGCAATAAAATTGCTATCAAAACCCCCGAGCCCTTCTGATACATCTCTGACTTTGGGCAAAGGCTTTTAAATCTTTCCACTGAGTTATACAACGTAACAGGCTATTTATAGCAGGAGCGTCCGAGGGCCAGCTATGAGCTGATAGTGATTATCAAATGGACCAATATCCCCAGCTATGTTTGATATTTGGCCTTAAGCTAAATGCAAATTCAGTAGGTAGGAAAATAATTAAGCGGTGGGAAAAGAGAGCTTTGGGAATACAGCATTGAGAAACAGCCCGGTGCCAGCCCGTGGTCTCTCATCACTGTGAGCGTCACGAAGCTGGGCAGCTTGTAAAGACAGAGAGGGCTAAAAAGTGACAGCCCTCCCTGATAGCTGGCAGCCCACCAGGCATTGTCAGCTTGAGGATCACAGTCGCACAGGCTGTGGTTTGACACTGTTGTTTTCAGCAGCAACACCAGCATCAGCTGGACTTGCCTCTGTCATCCTCCTTATCCTAAACTACAACATTCATGGCTTTTTAAAGTTGGAAACCGTTTCCTAATTTATTCTGGGGTCTCAAGAAGATCTGTGACATCTCAGCTGAGAGGGAAGCTCACTGCTATGTGGAGTTGACTTTAAGCTTTGGGAGTACTGGGAACGAGGTGCTATTCCTGTGCATCAACCAAAACTGACACAGCTGCCGAACTGCTGCAAAAGTCTGCCACGGCAACGGAAATGTCAGTTTGCCTCACAGGACAGGTATCGGGTGCAACACCCTCTCGGCTCGCTCCTGTTACTCACTGGGCCTACGGGAGCCCGCTGGGCTGCCCTTAGCATCCCTCCTGCGCTGTCACGCAGCCTCCTGCTGCCAGCTCTGACCTGCTCCTGCCCCGGAAACTCCGCCACTCTGGCCCACTGGTGCCAGTCCCGATGGACTTCCCACCTGATGGTTGACTTGTGGTCACAGAGACATCTGGAAGAGACATCATTTTCAGAGAAATTGATGCTTACTTCAATTCTTTCACGTTTCACATTAGAAACTCAGAATCTGAAGCAGCCCGATAGCCAAGTCCCTCTCAAGTTGTAGGCTAACACTTCCAAGAGAAAACAGCACAGCACTTAAGTTACCAAGATGCTTAAGTTACTCACTTCTGTTGTACACCAGATGCTAAGACTGAGCACAGAAACCCATTTATTAGCTATCTGACAGATCACATTTTCTTTCTGGAACAATTTCGGGGAAGGAAATTCAATACAATTCTTCTCATTTCAGCTAAACAGGGAAATGCCACACCTAATGAATTTCAATGGTATTCCTGCTTCTGCTGAAAGCTCTATTCACTAAACTTAAAAGATAGGAACCACTGTTTGTTGAAGTAATTTTCCACTGTCCCACCCATTTCTTCTCTTAAATTTGCTTTCAAGCTGTGATGAGTTAAGTATAACAATCTATCAGAAATACTCTTTAAATCATTGTAATGCGTTGCATAATGTTTACTTATAAAATTCTTCAAGAAGTGGCCGTGCATCTTTCCCAGCATGCTGTATTTCTGAAGCCTTTGTCATGTTCTGCACTGTCCGACTTCAGAACCTTTCTGCTTTCACCAGAAGCACGAACAAGTACCAGCATTTCTTCTGTGCAACATACATGAACCCAACGACTGCTGTTCCGAGATCAATGCATCTGATAGCCTGGTATCCTATGTCCAAGGGTGACCATCTCCAAACAATTCTGATCAAGAAGTCCAGAAAAGGAATAGTAACCAGCTGTAAAAAGAACTTTCTCCATAATTTTCATAAATTAGTGCACTGGTTTTCAGCCTTTTCCCAAAGTTGCCATTCCCACCACCTCCGCTGTGGTGCCCACACAGCCAGGCCACTGTCTCTTTGCCTCCTTCCCATGCTCCCCCACCACCTCAGCAGCTGCTTTTCCTTCATTCCTTTCCCATTTCCCCACTCTCGGGACTTCACGACACTGCTGCTACTTCCCCAGTTGGTGTTTTCAACCAAAGACACATGTGGAACACAGGGGCTGACGCAAAATTCAAGGAAGGTATCCTCAGACTCACAGTTCTCATAAGCTTCACAATGGATTTCGGATTCCTGCTCTGCTCGTAGCCTCTGTGAGATCCTGTAGCAACGAGTTTCATTGAATAATTATGCAGTGAAGATAGAAATCTTGATGTCATTTTTAAACATTGCCAAATGATTTCACTGCACGATGACACAGGGTAAACAGGAGCCAACTTCTTTTTATAAACAGCGTTTGTAAATGCTGTATCATGAGAAGGAAAAAACCATTTGTAATCATCCCAGAATATTTAAATATAGTAATATTAGAACATGGTAACCTTGCTGTGAACTTTATCATGCTGAACAGATAAGATTTTGTCATCTTATTTTTAATAGTATAATGGTTCAACTTAAAGATTAATTTAAGATATTTTCAAACACAATCACAGCTCTACTCTACTGGGACAGTGCCACTCACCTACAACAGTTAAGCTTTCTCCAGCCTTTTCAGATTACTGCAGTTGCTGTGGACATAGTGTATGGAACTGCTCTTCTCCATTTTCCTTCTGTAAAGTCTTTTGTCTCATAAACACCACCCGTGGCAATGTATAGCACCTTGGTACCTGAAGCAAGGCCATATTAAGAAAGCAAGAATAAAATCTACCTTAGGCAGCTGCTGAGTTGTAACCCTCCTGTGTCGCATCCCCCGCAGAAGTAAGATTCAAGACGCTGCATGTTCAGCCCTAACATGAGCCTAGTGGGCCATTTCAGACTGGTACAAGAATAATTTAAGTTCAAATAGAAAGAAATCATGCCATCACCAAAAAACAGGTTCTGTGTGTTTGTAAAAGCACATTCTGCATAGGCACATGACGCAGAATTAAGCCAGTGGCGACCACAATACCCTGTGAGCCAATAACTAAATGTTCTCCAACCTGTTACTGGGTCCCTATAGTAGTAGGTAGCAACAAGTAAAAACTCACTTTCACATCATTTCTGTTGTCTCTAAGTATAAAGAAAATCGTTCAGTTGCTGTTAGCAATGCCGCTCAGCCTTTTCTGTAGCAGCTCCGCACACACTGCCGGAATGATACTCCTCACGATGTTCAGAGTTTAAGGGCATAATCAGCACATCGGTGATTTAACAAGTGTGAAGAAATTTCCTTCTGTTTCTATTACTATGTAAATCTAAATCAAACATTTCTATATTCTTGAGGATTTTAATCAAAAGCACATTTACATATGAAGCAGCATTATGAAGCCTCTCTTAAAATTATATCAGTTGATTCCAAACCTCTTTTTCTCATTGAGCAGGAGTCTCGCTGTTATATCCGACACCCCATCACTCTCTTACCAAATAATATGTCAGCAGTGGGTGATGCCAGCAACTGGACTATTGCCTCAAAACTCCCGGAGTTCTGTCCTCCCCAGTCATCAATGGTTATTTTGGGGGCTGTCAAAACAGGACTGGAAATGTGATAAAAGCATTTGTAAATAACCAGAACAACCGAGTATTTCTTCAGATGAAAATTGGGATATGGGATGAAAGACAGTTGACAGGCAGAGGATGTATGGGACTAGTCTTACATTTCATCGAAGAAAATGTAAGGAGAGGGAGAGCAGCCCTGAAGAGAAGGACTTGGGGGTCTTGGTGGATAAGAAGCTCGACATGGACAGCCAATGTGCGCTCACAGCCCAGAAAGCCAACCGTATCCTGGGCTGCATCAAAAGTAGTGTGGCCAGCAGGGCAAAGGAGGTGATTCTGCCCCTCTACTCTGCTCTGGTAAGACCCCCACCTCGAGTACTGCATCCAGCTCTGGAGCCCCCAACATAAGAAGGACATGGACCTGTTGGAGATGGTCCAGAGGAAGACCACAAAGATGATCAGAGGGCTGGAGCACTTCTCCTATGAAGATAGGCTGAAAGAGTTGGGGTTGTTCAGCCTGGAGAAGAGAAGGCTCCGGGGAGATGTTATAGCCCCTTTCGGCACCTAAAGCGCCTCCTACAGGAGAGATGGGGTGGGACTCTTTATAAGGGAGTGTGGTGACAGGACCAGGGGAGATTTCAACTACAGAGGCCTGTACATTCCCTGTCACCACAACAGGAGGCACTTCCTAGGGAGGAAGGGTGAAATCCCTTACGTCCTATAGTGTTCAAATTAGCTGCAATGCCTGTGTTATTCAAATACCGGATATCAGCTCGTAAGGGCTTGTGAAGGGTGCTTTGAGAGTGGAGAGAGGATAGTAAGATGGAAAATAATGTCACCTTCCCCATAACCTTCTCTGTATTTGGATATTTTGCAGAAGCTGAATCATAAATACTTTACGCTCTGACACACAAAAAGAACATGCTAACAATACTATCTGCAGGTGATAATAGCGGATGACTAAACCAGCAGGCACGGAAGGCACTAGAGAAAAACATAGAGGCTGAAAAAGTCTAAAAGTATGCAGGCAATGCCTTTCGTTTTGTTTGCTACTACATTATCAAGTCAATCCATGCGATGGAGAGCTCTATCTTCTTGCCACATGCAAAGTCAGAAAGGAAAGACTGAAAGATCTGTTTGCATCGTGGGCAGGGGCCAGATTTGCTTGCAAAGATCACTGGAATTGAAAGGCAAGAATTTTCCTCCCTCAAAAGGCGAGAGAAGGGTGGAGCTGGGACCTGGGTTCCCAACCCTGCACATGCACCTACGGTAAACAACTGCAACACAGGATGCCAGTCCCACCCGAACAGATTTGCTTTTATTTATCATGATTATTTATTTGTATTACTGTATCACCTCAGAGTCCCAGTTAGACATGAACCCTACGTTGTCCCTCTCCCGGAAAGCTTACACTCTAAGGGAGCTCAGCTTGTCAACTAGGTCAGGGACAAAGAAACTTTTGGATGGAGCTTCCTGACTCATCCACCATTACATTTTTGGCATCCTGTGAACAAAACGCCAAATTTTTCTACCACTTCGGGTACGTAGCTGGTCGTATGATGGGAAGCAACTGCATTTTGGTTACACAGTAAGTGCGTAACTGGTCTTATAACAGGATGTGCTCCATCAGACAATGGGCTGTGCAAGCAAGTTTCACCATATACAATTGCTTACAACTATACTCCGTGATGGAGAATGACTGCACTTGATGACACGGTAGATGTTACGGCTGGTGAGGCCAGGTCCTGAGGGTCCTATCCTGTAGACAGGATACAGTAGGAAGGTAACTCAGGGAGCAAAAGGTTAATGGTGAAACAACACTCAGGAGTATGGTGGTTTCAGCCCACTAGCGGCTGCATATTGTCATAGTTTTGAAGACTTCCTGGCAAAGGAGAATATTAAGAAAGTATGTGATTTATTATTATTTATTTATTATTATATATTTTAGGCCTTTTTTCAGTTGCGTGGAGAAAATGGGTGCCTAAAGACTTGCAAAGCAAATCACAGGTCTAAAACACAGGGAAAGTTTACAGCCACTTGGTGTGAGTTGTTTCAGTATTTGGTTTCAGCAAAGGATATTTCAACCTGCTGGCTTTAGTTCCAAGTTCTTGTAAAAACTCTTCTACCTTCGAGGCTGTGTTACGCTGTAGGCCTTAAGCAGTACTGTATGTTCTTGTCAGCGGTTCAGATCACTCCTTAGATATAAATTAACTGCTTTCAGCCAACCCTTTTATTTTTTCCCTACAAAACTGTACTTGATGGTGCTATACATCACCAAGACAGATGTCCATGCAGCATCAACTTTATTTGTAAAGGATGGATTAGACACGAATGTCACACTTATTTTAAAAAGTTTAAATTAACTAAACAACTGGTGAAAACTGAAGAGGTAACACTATTTACATAGGACAATGCCCGCTTTCCTTCCCAAAACTTAAACAAAGTGAATTCTCACTCTGAAACAAGAACAATGAAATACAGAAACACACTGATTTCTAGCAGATATCTTGTAAATAGCGATCTAAGTCTCTCAAACTTGCTGAACTTACCTTTTCCCTGTAAACCTAAATTAGCTCTTTGGCACAGTCATACTGATGTCTCCAGTTCAAGGTCAGTACTGTTATGGTCTCAGCCACCTGACGGCTTTTCATCAGTATAAAATCAATGATCCTCTCATTGCTGTATCCAGCAAGAAAGGACTGCCCAAAGATTAGGTATCTTCTGACAATGTCTATCCTCATCCTTCCTGCACCTGGACTTAGTGAAATTAACACTGATTCTAGAAAGACAAACATGAAGTTTGCAACTCAGAGAATTTTTCCAAAAACCTAGACAAAGACCATGACCACCAATTTCACATTTAGAGTGTACTAAATACTGCGATGCCTGGTGCCATTCTAGAACATATTTTTAGGTTTCCACCTGAATTTCTCAGAGAAGTAGACTCTATTCTCTCACTCTTTTGAAGCACCTTGGCAAGAAAATATCCCCAGAAAGTGTATTGGGAGTGGGAGTGAGACAGCATCTCATCTGCTGTCTTGAGTGCACTGAGCCCTGCTTGAAGTCTGCAGCCAGTGCGACAATTTAATCAGAAAGCAGAAAATGCCACTGTTCAAGATGTAATAAGTCACTTTGAGGTCAGCCTCAACATTTTGCCTCTTCAGTTACTCAAGGCCATTTCAATTTCAGGTTTAAATGTTCAGATCTCCTTTTAAAATCTGCTTTCTTGACCCTCTTCCTTATGCTAATAAAACCAGACATACAATTTTGCTTTTATCCCAAGAGTCCTGTATGGTCAAACTACCCAGTGTGGCACCTGTTCCAAAATTAAGGGTCCAACTGAGTTCCCACTATTAAAGAAATATACTTTACAAATCTTCATATAAAAAGCCTACCTGAATCAATCAGTAGCAGTATACTACAAAACTGTAACAATTCCTCTTGCCTTCTGCCAACTGTTAGATAAATAATACTTGTAAAACAAAATCTTCTCCTAAATTTACATTTCCTATTTCTGGCATGTACAAAAAGTTTTCTAAAACTCTTGCTTATGAACTTGCTTTTGTCTTTCGTGTCACAGAAGAAGTGCACTCATTGACCTCCCTTCTGATCCAAAATGATTTCCGCCATGCGGAGTAGTAAGTTTCTGCATCTCTCCCAGGAGTTAGGAACAACTTCCATCAGACAATTAAATTTGAAAAGTCACTTCAGTGTTTGGAAATATGAGCGGTAAATTTGCTGATTAGATATCATTCTAATGAACCACGGAAAACAGTCCTGCTTCTGTTCAGAAAGCAGAGCCTCTCAAAAGTCATTTCATGAAATGGTGGCAATTAGTCTCTTGTTTCATTTAGGAAATGTGTCTCCTTTCAATTAAATATGTCGTCCAGTCAGGAAGAAAAGTGGTCTGTCCTCTTTTGCATTGGCAGTCTGGAATTCATCCCGCAGTCGGAACTGCCATTCATCTTCCAGCTCTAGCCGGACAACCGTCTGGCGAAGAGAATTGCGATCTTGACAAATCACGCACAAGGTGGCACCTGAGCAAATAGTTAAAAAGAAACCCATGTGAGTATCCCCTTTGTTCTCAGATCACCCAGCTCCCATCACCCCTCAGCATGTAGAACTCCACCACTTTCACAACAGGAGTTACGAATGGGCTTGGAAGAAAACTAAGACACTCGTGTAGGACTGAGGAAAACTGTGTTCGGCTCCCTATTTATCAAGATCTTCTTGTGTAACTTGAGGCAGTTTACTAGATGAATACTAGCATTCATCTAGTGAACAGGACTGCAATACATTCCCTACTCTTTAGGGTAAGGGAGGGTAAAACTGTCAGGTCTAAGGAGGTGGTGATGGGTCCTGGCAGAACACAAGACAGAGCCCTACATCCTACATTACTGTTCTAGCCCTGCTGATCATTACCTTGTTGAGTGAAAACCTCACTCAGCAAAACACTTACACTCCAAATCAGTCACCACGATGGCTGACTAAGCTCTTTGTGCTTTGCTGACCAGAAATGGTCGAAATATGTCTTTAGAGCTAAGCACAAGCTTTAGCGTTTTTTGGATTGGTAAACTAATGTGCTGGCAAAGAAGAATCCAGGCAAATCCAGAATGCCAAAGTAAGAAACACCATATTTTAGTGAACAATATCAACTGTCTTAACTGGCATGCTGATACCATTTTAACTTGCATGCATGATTTCCTGGCTTCTGAGAAAAGTGCTCAATTAAGAGGAAATAATTACCTAGCCAGCATTCAGTAATCTGAACGAGAAATGGTGAGGTAAGTGGAAGTGCCCAAGACAAAAAAAAACTTGAGAATATAATACAAAGAAACAAGACAGACAGTCATGTGGTGTTGAACGCTTATGTGGCTGGTTAGAAGGTCAAGTAGACTGCCAAAGGAGATGGAGGAATCCCAAAACAAATACACTTTGTGCTGCATTCTATAAAAATTGGCTGGTTTATGCAAAATGAAACTCATTGATAGCCTCTGGTCACTCAAAAAAAGGCAGTACAAAAGCACTGCTTTCATTTGCAGTTACTCTGATAGCCTTGTTAGAGAAACTACAGGCTGACTGAAACACAGACGCTGCTCCAGAACGAGCACAGACACTGACCCTCACGCGGCTTCAGTGGTATGTGCAGGTAAGAGCACTGTATAGCCCAATTTGCACTTTGCTACTCATACCTACATGAAACACTATTAACTGCAACAAAACCCACAGCAGTTCATAACAACTGTGCCTGTTGCAGGAAGGCATTTGCCACAGTGTTCTTCCTCCAGTGACAGTGATGGCTGTGAGCGAAACAAATCCCCAGAGTGCTAAATGCCTGAGATAGTAGCAGAACAATCCAAAAGAAGTTTGCGGTGTGACTGCCTGCAATACAAATGGAAGTTATTTGTCTCCACTGCAATCCACCATAGTAAGTACTACATGGAGAAACTGGTTATTAGGAAAAAATTGGAAATGAGCCAGCTTCTATTTCCAGGGATTGTAAATGGATTTTGATGGAAGCTTGTTTATCACCCACTTTTCTATCGAAAATTAGAAAAAACCTGCAAGAATACAATAAGTGAATGCTTCATACATAAATCTTACAAACTCATTTTTCAAACATAAAGGAGTTATGCATATACAGTAGGCATAATGATATAGAGCCAACATTCTTCCCCAGTTAAAAATCTGCAGAACTTCCAGCACTGTTATATACCAGTTTACTACAGTACAGAGCCAGCGTGATCAAGCATCAAAGACGGGTGGGATGTGTAAAGACAAGTATGAATACATGCATATACATATATATGCACGTATATTTTCATATAAAATACATTTTTCCCCAGGTTCCCAGAGACCAGGTCATGTAATTGTCTGTAATAATATTATTGCAGCTCACCTTTAAGAAAATGAAACTTCTTCAAAAAGCTAGCTACAACAAAGGAGTCACAGAGGTATAGCAGGAGACCACTGAATGTCAAACCGGAGGAACTGATATTCAGAGAGTGAGGCCGAGAACTCACGTAGCAAACTGCAATCTGATTGGGAGAGGGAGAACAAAAAATTAACATTTTTCCACCTTCTATATAAAGCTAAGGCTTGATATCTAGCTTTCAGTATTTGCACCTGATTCAAATTCAGGCTTGCTTTCCAGCTTCAAATATTGCGATCTTTATAGTTGCTTCCTAAAAATTCCTCTATTTATTAAAAATCTACAAAAAAAGCACTATTCCTAACTATGTATTAGTAGTTAATATTAAATTCTATTATTAACATGAGATTTAGATATGATAGGGTTTGAAAGCTGCAGCAACAATAGCTCCCCACAACCATAACGTTGTGACCTGCCCAGCACACTTTATCTACACGTGAGTATATATAGTAATTGTGCAGTCAGACATGAGAAGAACCCTTTAGAAATGCCTAATGTCATTTTCATTACTCAAGTCAGTAGAGTTATGTATATACATAAATGCACAAAATTTCCTCTTGTCTAGTTTGTTTTTAAGGTTACTCCCCAAATCCACCAGGAACCGGGAATGTTTATAGCACTGTTTCACGATTTATGAATTTAAATTAAGGAATCTTCCACACAAGGCTTTGTTTCCAAAGTGCCAGTGTACTACTTAGTTGGGGCAGATCCTCATCTGGCATAAACCAGCATGATTCAGTGGAGGAAGGTTAACCCACAGCAGCTGAGACTCTGCCCCAGGATGCCTATATTTATCCATATTCCTTCAGTCCTATTGTATCATCTTCCAGCTCAGGTAACTGTACTTATTTCATGTGCTGAATGTGTTAGAGATGAAAGGATGCAATGGATGAAGACAGTAACAGTACAATGCCCTTCCACAGAGTTTGTTTTTCCAGAGTTCAGCCAGAAAGGAAATTAAAAGATATAGTTCAAAATGTCCTTGAACCAGCATATATGGGAAGGTCGTTACACAGCTGTTGTGGTAAAGAAGTTTAGAAAATCCAGCAAGACAACATTTCATTTAATATTCAAGTCAGGCAAAAAGGTAAAAACAGTTTCTCCCTCCTGAACACCACCACCTTAGTACCACATTTCTATCTGACCTATGTTTGAGTTTAAGTATGGCCTTGGCTTTAGATCCAAACTCATCCGAGAGAGCCAACAGCTCCTGAGATCTAATGCCAGCTTCTCCCATTCGGACTGTTCTCTTGGTACTTGCTTCTCTGCCTCAGGTTACCAGGCAAAAGTGAATTAAGAAATTTGTATTTTGAAGTGCCTTCTAAGGGCTAACTAGCATTTCTGTTGTGGAAGAAATTTGTTGTAGGAAGGGCCAAATTATAGCAGACTGAGAAAACACTTAAAGAAAAACGTGCTCTGTGTTAATTCAGAATCTGATATAATTCACAGACTATATTACTATTTAGGACAACTCTACTATTTTTCTCCATGTACTTTTTTTGAAGCCTCTAATAATATCTCTATGGGACTAAAAATTTGATTTTAACATGATAGGGTTCTAATACCTTGTTCTTCAAAGGCTGCTTAACTGTTATTAAGGAAATCATGAACAAACTCATCCAAAACATAGCCTGTACATTTCTAGAGCTGCTTGAAGATTGTTTTGTTCAGTACCTGTGGCCCCAAGTTAAGGTAACAGTCCACAGATAGCACTGGATGGCTGTAATTCCTCAGTGAGAGAGGGAAGAAGCGATGGCTGTGATACTGGAGGTATTTTTCAAGGAGCAACTGCGCAGGTGCTGCCAAGAAGGTATGCTTGCTGTCAGGAGCACAAATGTACTGAGCAGGTGAGATTGAAACTGGAGTGTCAGATACCTGTGGGGAAAAATGCTTCTGGTACAGATCAATCCTGATCAATCAAGTTGTACTTTTCTGCACTTTGGGTTATATAAAATATATCTCTATCCTATAGCTCTAAGATTTATATAAGAAGCAAAGTCATTCAGCCAAAAACATCTGCTGCCAAAACAGTCTGAGTTTCATGGAATTGTATTTGTATTTATAGACCCTTTAGGGTTTGTTGTTTAAACCCAAAGTACTCCTACATATGAAATGATATGAAAATGAGCAATTCAATAGCTATAGATTAAAACCTCATAGTGAATGGTTATCTGTATTGTAAAGAAACACTTTAGGTGTTCTTAAAAGTTTTAAAGGAAAATTATTAAGGAAAGGTGCATTTATGCCAAGAATATTGTGGATTTCAGAAAGAAATAAAAAAAACCCAAGATACGGCAGACAAACCTACTACTGGCAACTGGTGTTGCAACAAAATACCTCAGCTCTCCTGGTTACAGGGTACAAAATAAAATCAGAATTTTAACAACAATGAAATAAAGGTCTCAGTTCCCACCTTCGACTTAATGTGGAAGGATCGCTGCCCTCCTACTGCAATTTGCTTTTTCATGACACTGAAGCGATTGAACCGGCAGATGAGGAGGCCAGCACTGTGGACCCGCAAGTTGAAGTCAATATCGTCACATGTAAATCTGGAAAGAAAATCGTAGCAGTTCAGAGGAATGTTTCTCATCACACACCAACAAATACAAGCACTCAGCTTTGATCAGCACTGTAGAAAGCACGAGTATCAAAAATACTGACCTTCCACCAGTGCCTATCAGTCAGAGAAAGTGGCTTTGTAATAATAAACAAGGCTAGAATGAGTCAAGAAGACCAGAATGAGAAAGGGAACCACTTAGGGAGCGAAAGGACCAGAAACACAGGGGAAAGTGGAAGTCAAAAGTTAGTAAATTGCCAGGGAAAAGACCCAGGAGTTAAAATATTTTCTTTGCATTTTACCACAATAATGCAACTACAGAAAATAGCTACATACATTACCACCCCAGATAAGGTCAATGAAATTAATTCCTTTAACTTCCAAGGAAACGGATGAGGCCCTACTTTTGATTTGCCAAATGGACAGAAGTCTCTGACTACATTTTTCCCTTAGAATACAAATATCCGGTATATTTTTTCAATAGTCTTCTACAGAAATAATGTCATTTTACCTTAGAGACAAAACCTATTTGAAGACAAGGAGCATTTTTTAATACACCAGAACTGCTGAGACATAGGAATAAATTATGCAGAACGAGGCCAAACATCCCTGAGCTAAATTTGATCCATTTAAAAAATAAAATGGACAGAGTAACAGGTAAACTCCTAAAGCTGACTAAATTCAAATTCTTTGGCCTTTGGAAAATTCAGGCTCAGTTCTCCATTTTGAACATAGATATTACACAGCCAACAGGATGATGTGTAGAACTGTTGGTTTAAAATCCAGGGCTTGGATTTAAGAGAGCTGAGTGATTACTGCAACAGTGAACATCAGTGAAAAATGTGGCATTTAATTATATGTTTTTAAAATCTTGTCTTTGATCTTAGTAATATTTACGTGGATATTTGGTATCCCTGAATGTCAGTGTCTCTGTGTTTTAAAATGTACTTTTTTCCTTGCCAGCCCAGGCTTGGAATGTCATATAATACTTCATGCTCGACAGCCCCCGCACAGAGGATTATGGTGAGCCAGGCACAGTTTAAAGACACGGGCAGGAAACGGGTGGTGTGGTCTGTCATTCCTGACATTTTGACTTTGCTCTGCCTGTACTCATAGCATTTTTGCTTTATTGTCGCTCTCTTCATTAAGCTTTCATAATGCTTCATAAGGTGAAACAGGGAGACAGCCTGGGACCACACTTTTGTGCTAAAAGACATGCATGGGAGCAAGTTTAAAATGCTCTTTTAAACTGTCAGGCTGGTGGCATTAGAAATTTAGGTCATCTGTTTATCCACAGAATAATGAAAGCAGAAGTGCTTCCCTGCAATTATAAGTAATCTTGAACTTCAAAAGACATCTTCCTGAGATAGGGGAGTTTGTCTGAGAAGTACAGTGACATTCCGTTATCTAAGTCTAGGTGTGTAGAGCCATTTTAGATTACATGGGGTATCCCACCCAGGTTACAGAAAAACACATTTAGATTTCATGTCATACCTGTCAGCTCCATACGGACATCTTGCATATCCTGAGGTGCCTAAAGACTGGTTTTAGACAAGTGAATCCCACCTCTAGCAATATGTACTTCATTCTGTTTCAATAAATGCTGTCCCTCAGGAATGGGGCCAAACTCACAGTTTATTTCACATAGATCAGTGAAATTCTGTGAGGTGAAGTACCAAGCGAATACAGTTCTGGTCACTGTGGTGATACTGTCCATGGTAATGTTATAAACTCATACATCCTATGTGGCATAGTAAATGAAAAATTAGGAATTCTGAGACAACTGAATGTGAGAAACCAACACCAATGTTGATGAGGTTCATTTATTCCTTTCTTCTGATTGTCCTGATGAGCACACATGCAGTATGCTCCAGTGTTGTGCTCCTCAGCGTAAAAAAAGCCCAGTTATATCTCAGTTCCATGTCACAGTGAGACGTGGTTATGTACCATTCACCCACACACACCAGTTTCCTTTGGAAGCCAGTCCAGGTAAGTGGGCAGGAGGGGAAGTACAGTGTTTACCAAAAGGCCACTTGGACTAGACAACTGGGCGACCAGTGCTGCAGGGCACACTGCTGAGTGTGTCTGCCCTGGAATTCATATGTGACCGGTTTATTTGAAACTATGAGATTAATGTCTTTTTCCAACTGCTAGGAATTTGGGAACAAGTTGAACCGTCAATAAGAAGGCAAAAACTCTCTGCATCCAATTAACAACTTCCCCAAAAAGCCAACAAGAACTCCTCTAAAAATTCCTTTATTTGGTTCATTATCTCTATTGAAAGATGCTACTGATTCACCTACCTGTTCTGATTGTACTGTACATTCTGTGTCAGATCGACATTCAGCATAATGAAATCATGCACGTGGCAGCAGGAGAAGGATTCCTTGATCTCAGCGCTGTTTGTTTTGCTGGACCATTTCCTCATCCCAATTAAGGCATAGTGAGTGACATTGGGAGTTGCTTCAATATGTTGCAGAATTTGCTTCAAGGAAACATTCCTTTCAGTCCACGTATAGTCACTACAATAATTAAGAGAATGTGTGAATTTCAAAGTATATAGAGAATACTCAGAATCTCATTCAGCTGAAGAGCAATTCTTAACAGTCAAAAGTAGTTATGAGTATTAGGTAGATAATTTCAGCGTCGTCTTTCTTTACTGCAACTTTTTGTCTCTTGCTCTATTCAAAACTTTAAATTAACTAATGCTTGTGTGGTGGGTACTGGTATAACAGATCTGAAACTTAGTCTGGATCTTTCAAAATATTCACTCAGATATGTAAACTTTTACAATTAGCTGGGTAATGTCCCAAATAACTCTTGGAAGGTTGCTGACTTTGTGCCATAACTTAACTGCAAAGTATAAGATCCTTCTAGCCCACCCCTAGAGCCCATAAATTTCAGTTTTTACTGCGTTTAGTTCTCTTTGACGGTTTGCTGTAAATCCTGCATAGCACTATTCTGGGAATAGATAAAAATATCTAGTACAAACAATGTTCTAAAGTAATTAAAACAAAAATACTTGTTTGGGGATTTGGGGAGATAATAAAGGAGTCATATAGACGGGGACTGAAAAAAGAGTCAGAGGAAATCAGTTGCACACAAAAGTCTTTTAGCTTCCTTAGAAAAATCCTGTTAAAAATGTACATGTGAATGCCCATGCTTGCCCGGTGTATTGTTTACAGAGTCTGGAATCTGCAGTCCAAGTAACTCTAGTTTGAACCAGAGTCAAGCCATACAGCAAAGGCTGCAGGGCACTTAAATCCTCAGGGGACAGGAATGAAAAACAGACACTAAACTATGTGCTGTGCAAAGGCAGATTGTCTGGGGAAAATACTTGTCTCATTAGGCAAATATTATTCTCTGCTTGTACAGGGTAAAAGTTGTTGTATATCAAACGTAATTTCAAAACTGATATGCAGTGAAAGGTTAAAAGAGATCAGCTGAAAAAGCACGTATTACTCTATTTACCTTTTCCTGTCTCCTGAACAATCAACTTCTACTGCATTCCACATAACACAGGAGTCATCTGAAATGACAATGAAAGGCCAAATATCCTGGGGCTTTATCCCCAGCTCCTCCTGCCGATTTCGTTCAAGCTCCAAGTTATGATAAGACAACTCTTTTATCAGGAAGTGTGCAGCACCTGAAACCAAGGACATAAACCATCAAATGAAAAGTAGGGGTAGAAATTGTTTGCTTTTAACTTTGAAGCCTTTTGAGGTGAGTATTTCTACAGCCCAAGGTATGAATCACTCTGAAGATATTAACACCCTAACACTCCCCAAAGCCAACTTGCTTTGTCACTTGCCAGACAAGTGACTTCCAGAACCCCACTGGGAAGCACATAAATGCTTCAGATTTCTGTGATAAAGATTTGTTCATGTCTTAAGGGTTTAGTGACTGATTCTTTTAACCCAGCATATATTTGGCTTCACTAGCATCTCTTAATGCAAACATCTAGAAATGTTGGTTGACCAGTTGAATAACATGGGAACAATTTCCCCTGATGATCTACTTTGAATGTTTGTCACTACTGCCATCTAGAAGTTGTCCCAGCAGTAAAAGCGAGGTGCTGAATACTTCACAGATATTATATTAGCAGAACCTATCTAAAAGATGTACCAAATCAGCACATCACTGCGTACAAAAGTAGTACATAACTTATTTCCACAAGGAAACAGTAGGTAACTCCATATGGGTTAACATCCTCAGTTCCCTTTAAAATCAGTAGAGAGTAACTATTTCTAGAGTGCAATTAATCTAGCTTTATTATGACCTGGATTAAGTTAATTTCATTTTAGAGTGTGACACACTGCCTTTAAAGAGAATCCAGATCACCAAATCCAATATGCTGTCCACAAGGTGTACGTCTACATTTCACTGTTAAGTAACAACACCTGAAAGGACCAAGTCGTGTGTCCACATTTGCTAGAACTTTTTGTTACCCTTACCTACTCCCGCGCTGTTGAAAATGCTTGGAAGAACAAGCATGATGTGGTTGGGCCAATACTTCTTATATATGGCCATTTCATATTCCTTGACAACTAAAACATGCAAATGACTGGCTCCATCCATTGCATGATATAAATTGAAAAGTCCATGTTCATGACGACCAGTCGTGGGAGTAAAAGTGGGGCTTTTTATGTAATCTTCACTCTGTAAATAAAAAGAAATGTGAGTTTCTCTATTAAGCTGGAGGATGTTTAAACAAAGAGAACCAGATGCTTCAGGAGAATAAATCAGATTTACTGACATGGGACAAACTGCTACGTTTTAAGTCAGCTTAATGGGAAAAAGCTTGGAAAAAGAAAACTATCACTTAGCTTATTCAGCTGGTGAGAGCGTGGTGGACTGGATAGAACTGCTAACCTTGACCTGCCAAGTGCACAGGAACCTTGAGGCTAGCTCCAGAAAAGGATTTAGGTCCACATGACATAAGGTGGTAAGACACACCTTACTCCAAAACTGCAGTACACCCTTTTCTGACTGGCTATCACCCAATCTTGAATGCATTGACACTCACTAGGTGCTTCCAAGTTTGATAGTACAGATTCTGAAAGCCCTGTTTCTACAGACATCCAGGAACTGTTCCAGTCTGGGCAACTGATTTTAGCCTGGTTCCTACTAAGGTCATAAGGACCCTGAATGAAAGTGTGTCTTTTTACAGAGACAAGGTGCTCACAATTAAGCGTGAGCTTAATTTTACAAAGCACTCACAATTAAGCACTCCAGATTTAAAACTGCCAGGGCACAGAGTGGTGGATTTGATACCAGTGGAGTTCATGAAAGGGAATTTAAAGTGGATCACTACAAATATTTTATGATGGTTTAATAATCTAGGTTTATATCTCACAGCACTTTTTAATCTTGCAGCAAGAAGCAAAGGAAGAATAAAAAGTTTTGGCAAAGCCTCAAAGCAGGTCAGTGGCAGAAGCAGGAGGAGAATCCACAAGGACCCAGTGCACAGTTCTGACTGGTAGCCAAGCACGAGTTTACTGGGTGAGGAAGAGCAGGAGGTTTCATCCTCACATTGCATAGCTGCTGCTGTGTTGCTGCCTGTGTTAATAGCCCAACCTGGAGGGTGGTACTGATTGATTAGTGTTTAATGGAAGTGCTTATTTTCACCAGGAAAGAACTGTTCCACATATTGCTTCAATACTGCAAGCAGAGTGGCCTGAGCAAGGCACAGCTTCACCTTAGACATGGATATTAGGAGTCGCTGTAGAGGCCAACATTGGAGTTTGCATGGCCTGTCAGATGGATAACCTTACAAAGTGTTTTCTACAAGCGTGACGTGATTCTTTGGACAGCCTTGAAGCCATGACAAAGATTCTTTGAAATTCTTCTTTTTGCAGAATAAAACAGGATAATCCACTGCCTTCCTCTACAGTAAAAAATTTCTTCCTCTTAGTAACGGTATGATAAACAAAACCATGTCTCTGAGGCTCACTGCTGAAACCATTCTCACTTTAACTTCTTAAACCCATAACCAAAGACCTTTTGCCACAGATAAGAGTGTTTATACCAAAGGATCAAGCTTGATAATGAGCAGAAGAAACAGCTTAATGGTGGCTTGATAGTTTTGCTTCATGTCTCCCTTTCTGGGAGAAAATACAAGCTTAGTATCAGGACATCTTCATTATCTCTTGACAGCAGGACCAGAAGTGTAAAGAATCCTAATTCAACAAATTTTAAAATTGGTAGTGTCTCTCTCCATATGGCCATAAATATAATTATATCTACCTTATCCGTGACTAGTGGGAGCCTCATGCTTTCCAATTGTCTTCCTGGTTGGCTAAAGACAAAATGATGCTCCTTTGACTTTGGAATAATAAAATGCAGCTGGATCTCTTCTCCCAGCATAGAATAGGAGAAGGCAAATGCATGCAGAGTGGACTCATAAAGCTGAGGATGAAAAAAAATGGGATAATTCCAGTGGTTAAAGTCAAATTACAAGGTCTCACTGTAGTTCATACACATCTATATACCATACAGACTACATTAATACACACAATACCATACAGACTACAATCACTTACTGCATTGCATTAGATTTTACCTCATGATTCACTAGGTCAAGCAATGCTCCCTCAGCTAGAGCATACACTAGGAAAAATGTAAATTAAACTGTTCCCTCTTTCGGAACCATTGTTTCAGCTTCATCTTGCAGATGGTACCGATATTTACAGGCCACTCTTGGCTTTCCGAAATCCTAACAGAAAGCAGTATTTGCATTGCTAATACCTTCTTCCTCACATTCTAATAGGCAGGAAACTGGAGGGTTACTCTGAGCAATACCAGTCTGTGTGCCACATACAGACTGCTCTGTGCTGGATCACTCCCGCATCAGAAGTAGTGCCTTTTGCAGTTACTCAGGTCAAAATGTAAGCAAGACCCAGTCGGAAAAGTTTACTGGGAAAGTAGTTTTAACTGGTAGTATACATGTAGGATGCAGGCTACAGCACTGAATAAGCTAGTGTAGATGAGGCAAGGATCAGTCTTCTGACATTCCCAAACCTGCAGTCTGTTCAAGGCAGGCAAACACCAAGAAATAACAAAATCTGTAGATCAGCTGTTTTTAACACATACATACAACTTCTAAACCAATTCAAAAACAGTGAATGTATACAAAACCATGTTTGGGCTGTGTCTGCTTCAGTTTCTGATCCACAAAGTAGTATCTGGAAATCTTTACCTGGTACCTGGGATTGAAACCCATGTACTGATGACACTGTTCACAGTGATGGTAGGTGTTATACGCTGCATACTTGGATAATCTCATCCTCGTCGTTTGACGGTGTGTATACATATCCTCCTGTCTCCTGCTCATTGATCTGCCTATTAAAAAAGAAACAACTGAAGTGTAACGTATTTTCAAGGTCAGAATGCATTCCCTTGTGACAAACTGTTTCTGTCGTTGTAATTAGCTTTAGGAGCAATGGCAGGAGTAAACACATGCAAAACAAACTAAGAATTCATTCTGAGCATAGTATGTTTTATAAATTATGTACAGCAAAGGGGACTACAAAGAAGTATCTGTAAATTCATGATTATGATAATTCTGTACAGGTTTCACATAAGACTGAGGTGTAAGCAAAGCCAGATTATCAAAATTATTACTGTTGCTCTTGTTATTGGTTGAATGTTTGCAAAAGTAATAAAGAGTTAAAAAGAGTCTTATGACAGGCGTTTACCGTCCTGTGATGGACATTACAGTAGATTATGTGAAATGAACTTGGCAAATTTAGTGATTTTGCTCTTTAGTAAATATCCACATTTATGAATGGGTTTGCTTTATAAAAAAAAAAAAAAAAAAAAGGTATCCTTTATGGGAGACTGCAGGAAGATGAGATGTAATTTCTGCTGAAAATGACTTCTGTCATTTGGCTAAACCTTTCACTCAGATTTCCAGCATCAGATCAGGTTGCTCAAGGTTGTTCCTTTTCCTGTCAAGTTTTGAAAATCACTGAATGGAGTTTCCACAGTCTCTCTGGGCAATGTGCTCCACGGTTTGACCCACTTTTATTCTGGAAATATTTTTCATACTATCTAATTGTAATTTCCCATGTTGCAACTTGTCTGTTGTCTCACGTCCTTATGCTGCCTATCTAGAATAGTTTGCATCTATAAGAAGTTCCCATTGCAGTTCCTTCTGTCCTGTAGAGGAAGGTCATGACATTTTCCTTTTTCCAACCACCAGGAACCTGCAGCAATTGCTGTTACCTTTTACAAATGAAGGATGTTGGCCAGCTCCCTCAGCACGTTTGGATACATCCTACCTAGTCCCATGGGCTTGTGTACGTCCAGCTGGCTAATCCAGAGGACTAATTCACACCTCAGTACTCCAGGAATCTAGATCTGGACGTATGCATCTCATGCTTTCCAAATCTAAACCAGAAGCTAAAAAATAAACCTATAAACATACATTTAAGTACATAAATAACTTCACATAAGTAACTTCATTGCTACAGAGCAGAACAACGCTGCTACATATAAAACATTCAAATACACGAACTTATTACAGAATCAGAGCTTTTTAAATGAAAGACTACCTATATTCCATAAAACATTTATAAGGCTCATAATACGGTGCTTCATCTAGCAAACTTCAAATCTTTTTTCACTATTACTTAGTCAAGTGCAATTCTGATAATTTCACTCTGTTTAAAAGTTTAACGGGATTCTCATGTTAAAAACAATAAATACATATATGTGTACCAATCTAGATTTTTTAAATTCTAACCTTCACTGTTTACAGTCTGAAGCTTTGAACAAATCAGACTTGCATCTTCATATTTCGGGTCATGGATAGTGTAGTCAAAAGGCATCTTCTTAAATGTCTCCAAGTCTGGCCACATATCTCCAGGCTGATGGCAGTATTGATCAGAGTCTTCTTTTATGTCTATGATATTATTGAAAAATAAGAATTCATGTAATTATAATTTTTAAAGCTCTTTAGATTGCTGTGGGTTTGCTATGCCTATTATTTCTGCATCATTTGTTCTTAATAATTTATTTAAATATTTCAATATTGTAAATTAATTGCAAAGGTGAACGTCATAGAATATACAGACTACTAGTTTTCAATATAACATAACAATTTTCTACAGTCTCCAGAAGCAATTATTTTCATATCAAGAACTTACTAATGTTGATTTCTTCCTCATCATAAACATCCACTTCTGTCAGTCTAATCAGCATTCGGGACAAAATACTGAGGAACTGCAGATAGGCACCTGTTTTCCCTATCTGTAAATATATAAATTAGAAAATACAAAAATAAATGTTCATTTTTCAACATGTTACTTTTCCACATATCTGGAAATTGCAGCTGCAGTGAAACCAAATATTAATATTAATATTCAGCACTTACATATCACTGTATTTGCATATTCCTTGACAGAAATTAAATGCTTATATGCTGAACAGTTTTATTCTTTCTATGCAGGAATCTAGTTTGGAAAACGCATTTTATATCACAGGTCTAATTATAGGCCCAAAGTTAAGAATTTTCTCTCCTGATGTTATAGTTTCTACGTAGGCAATGAACTTTTAAAAATCCATACAAGCTCATAAAATGTTCCAAAAAACCTCCTGAAATAACAAGATAACTAAAGAATTACCTCAACCCTTTCATATTTGCATAATTTACCAGTATGCTGACTGATCTGCACACAGATCATCTCGAAGAACAAAGTGGCATGCATCTGTAGCAGAACTTGTGCAGGCCACCTCCACTCCTGGAGGACATGGCATATGTAAGAATGTATTGTTTCACCTCTTGTGCTGAAAATATATTATTTCCCTTCCACAGTTTTAAAGTTACCTTTTAAAAGTCTGTTTTAAAATTATAACTTTCTCCTTTCTTTTTTACCCCACCAATAAACCATATACATTTTTTCTTCATTATGACAAATAGTATTGCTGCCCTTTTGTAGTTTTTTCAGCTGAAAGGTATAAGCCACAGCCAATGATTTACTCACTGGATTGTTCTGTGTCTTCCACATAAAGTTTGCTGATGATACACATCAAGTAAATAATGCCATATCTAAGGAGACAGCTTTACAAACCATTACCACTTGAGCAGGAAGCAGTACACAATGCATTTCAATGAGAAAAATAGAGACCAGCAAGCTCATGTCACTCTCGCAGGAGAATGAACACCCTGTGATTTCTTGTGTGTGCGCATAGATCAGTCTCAGAATGGCACCGATGTCCAGGTGACAACTTAAAAGACTAATGTCACGCCTGTACAGGGTGAGGTTAACATGTAGATCAGTGATGGCGCATTCTCCTGCTGCAACACAGTGCTGGCAGATTTTGGACTATTCCATGTTACTACTGAATTGGAAACCAGCTTCACTGCTATTACTGCTAAGACACATCAGAAGCATAGGGTACTGAATTGCTAAATATAGTATTGAATTTACTATTTTCCATATATGTCGAGTGAAATTTTCATTTTCTCTCAACATTGAGAAAGGGAGGTTTTGAAGCTGAAGCAAGAGTAGGTAAACTTTTGTTTTGGTCAAAGTTCAGTATCTGTTGTTCTCTCTAAATCAGACTGCATTTCAAACAGTAGCTTGCCAAGGGTGGAAAAGGATACCGTTAACCCTCTTGAGGGTCAAAGAAGCCCTTCAGATGCACATGGTAGATTATATGTTAGCAGACAACTCTGTGTTATCCAGGAGTAATACAGAAAAAACGTTACTTTGAATAGAGGAGATGATAGCATGGACCATAGTCAGCCCACGGAGCAGATGTTTCTAACTTCCAGTCTAGGTTTTTGTGTAAAATCCATTGAGACTAATGAGAACCTTTTTGCTGACCCTGGAACAAGGTTCCAAACTTGGCTGAAATGCCTATTTATTGGTAAGATAAAAAAACCCCATCTTATTTTTCCACATCTCAGGCAAACCTGATGATACTTTGTTCTAGAAGAAAACACTTTCAGTGCTTTCTCCCGAGATTGCCTTTATATGCCCTTATGAACATATTTTATAAAGTACCTCTGATCATCGTTTCATCAAACACAGGCTGGCCTGACAGATAACAGTTCTCTAATTTCTAACAAATGAGAGATCATTTGTCAAAAGTACGCAACCTCTCCCCTAGATACTAGGTATTTATGTGAAAAACTAATTCCTAATCTGTTTGAAGTATATACTTAGAATTGTCAACAGAAAAACAGGCTGAAAAAACTTACTTTTTTTTTTTTTTTTGTAACCATTTAAAACTTACTCAATCAAAAAATCATGTCATTTTTCTTTCCCTGGGGGACCAGTCCTCACCAATGGTTTTCAACAATGTACCTGGAAGGGACTTGGCTGCTACTGCCTGGGACTCAGATAAACAGGATCAGTTGTCAGTTGACTCAAGTATAAACAAAGCTATAGGGTCGAGTCAAAAACGGAACCACAGGACTACAAGTGCTAATCCCTAACCACTAAACTAAAAACGTATGTATTTATAATATTCCATGCACTGTATCTTACCCAGTCTCATTCTCTGTCACAGAACAAGTGTCCAATACAGTACTGTGAGCTTTATGAACTGTTAGATATTAGCAACTCTCTATGTAAAATGCTGGTGGGAACTTGGAGGAATCTCTCCGTGTTTTCAGAATATCTCTCTGCCAGCAGAGAGATCAGGCTGAGCACAAAGCAACATTCGCACTGGGATTCCATTCACTTCCACATTTGCCTGCATTTTCTGCTGAAGAAATTAATTGGTGAAATAGAGAACATCTTTTCCAGGTCATTTTGAGAAGATTTTTCAAAACAAAAATGAGAAAAGAATGACTTCTCATTTACAATCAGTGTTTACTCCAGAAGGGAAGAACCTTGAACAATGGAATTTGTATCATGCCCACGTAGCTAAATGCACCTTTAAAATTAATTGTATTATTTTCTTTATGTACCGTCTCTGGGCAAAATGGAACTGCACAGAGTGTCTGTTCACTTGAAAATACTGAATGGCTGTCAGTAAACAGAGCTTCCACATCTCTCCAAAGAGGCCTTTCCCCATCTGGCACCACTCCTCTTTTCGATAGTTTGGGCAAGGTGTTTTTCTCCATGTCCTGTCTTTGCTCTGCATGCGAAAGCTGCAAACAGATGAAAAGTATGAAGGAATGTGGAACTGGGCTGCATTTTTATGATTCCTGAAACAAAATTCAGATGAGGGGTGCTTCTACTCCAGACAGCTCTACTTTCCAGAAAGAGGTTCCTCAAATATGTGGTGGTGCCCAAGTGCCCTAACAGATAAGGCACTTGGGGGGCCAATATTCTCCAATAATGGAAGCATTACTCTAATTTGTTTCTATCTATCTACCTGAATTTGGAAGACAAAAGTCTGATGAATCTGACTTGGAAGATGAAAATCCCAGAAGACTAAGAAGTAAAAATCTCAAATCTTGTGAAAACTTATGATAACTAAGGAATTTGGGGCCTGCAAAGTTTTAGTATTTG
Organism: Numenius arquata; assembly: GCF_964106895.1. Classification (NCBI taxonomy): domain Eukaryota; kingdom Metazoa; phylum Chordata; class Aves; order Charadriiformes; family Scolopacidae; genus Numenius; species Numenius arquata. The sequence continues at coordinate 46,940,230 of NC_133584.1, read as the reverse complement.
GGTTTCTGTTTTTATCCTTAACGCAAGGGATGATTTGGCCCATAAAAAAACTAAGAATATGTTTACCCTACAGCTTTTCATTCATGAAGAGTGTAGCTTTATCTGAGCAAGAGGAAAGAATATGAATTCAAATTCTTCCCGCAGAAAATTCAAGAGTTATGAAGGTCTAGTTTTTGTGTCAAAGACACACACTTAGAGGAGTTGAAAGCTCTCCAAAGATTTTGACAACTGAACTGCGCTTGCCACGGATATCAAGGATAAGCTGAGAACAAACTGTCTATGAATCTGAGGGAGAAATATTCCACTCAGAGAAATTACATGTGTGCCTCCACACTTATTCATGGAAGTGACATTCAAAAGTGCTGCTGCAGCAGGTCTAACAGTAATGAGTTCCCTTTTCTTAGCTTGCTCCAGACACTGGACACCAGGACCACTAGAAGTACTTTACTATTCTTACTTGTTGCTATAAAGTATCATCTGATTTCAGTCTTTGCATTAGGAAAAATACAGCAAAAGAGGATATAATTCCATAAGGAGAAATATGGCAAAAAGAGGAAATAATTCCATAAGGCTTTTCTATTTTAATTTCCAGGTGAGATAGTTCTTCACATACCACGGCAGTGGTTTTCAAACTGTGGTCTGCGAACCAATGGTGATTCACAGAAAACATACTGGTGGTCCACAGAGAGCTGGTCAAACGGTGCTGGCTCTTCTCCTTGGTTCCACTTGCTACATTCTTCTAAAACACAGCTGACAAAAGAGATATTAAATATTTCCCTAATATTTTTCTTACATAGGCTGAATGGTATATAAGCCCATTGTAATAAGATTTTAATAGGAGTAGAGGAAAACCAAATAATATGGGCAGCAGTTTTCTTCTTTACAAAGTGTCTGAAGAGGTGCTTGCTTCATTCCCTCAATGTGGTGCCACAGGACTGAGCCATGCTCATGAGCAGGAAAATGTTGTAATATACAGTGAAAAACAAAGGTACAAAACCTTGATTTGCAGCTTGGGGAACTTTAAGATTAATGTTTCTAAGAAAAATATTTTAGTGAGTTTAGGCTTCCTTATAGGCATTTTTTTGGGTGCATGAGGGACTAGATTTCTCGCCATAGATATGATACCTGTTGTTCATGGTGGTGAATATTTATTCATACTCTCTAACAAATTGCTTAACTTGTATGATGAGAGCTAACTTACAGGTAAATATAGAAATCTGTTCTATACCTATCCAGTTTTTCCTGCATTTTCTAAAGCCTCTTGTAAAAATAATGAATGTATTGCCTTCTAATGTACATAATTGTCCTTGTACTCTTAGTACTTTGGGAGGTTAAAATAGTAAAGGAAGTAAAGCTGCTGTCTTTTTTCACATACTGAAATGAATATTGATACTTAGGAAGAAGACACGATACTCCTAATTTAATGTGTGTGAATTTGTTCTGTGTGAAACAGGTATATTCTTCAGAAACAATTGAGAAATATAAAATGAATAAACATGTGAAGAGTGTCCTTTAGGACACACTTTAGATCCATCTGTATGACCCAATGCGACACTAGGAAACAACCTGCATTGTGGGGAAAGCTGGAGAAGAGATGGAGTTTCAAGTAAAAGAAGTGATTTCAAGGCTGAAATTCACTGCGCTAGAGGGTCAACAGGAATCCTGTTTCAATACTTGAAAAAAAATTTTATAGTGAAAAGTGGTGAATATCACACCCTGGAATGGAGCCAATGAATAAATAAGCTGCCTGTTTAATTATATCTAGTTAAATGGCAAGTACCACATGTGTGAAGCATCAAAACCTTCTCACAGCTGTGTAATATGCTCTCAGAAGTTGCTGAATGACTCTTCTGAGAATCACAGATTCATATTTGTGACCCATAAACAAATGAATACCAAAGAAATATTTTCTTATCAGCTAATCTGGATATTTACGGTGGCTTTGAGAATAGTATCTTTGTGGGGATTAATGTGTATGCATATAAAATTCTAACAAAATTTGTCACAGCCTGTCTTTTTCTTTGAGGTGGAAAGGAACAACAACTCTCTTCCAGATTGTGTTCGTTTTTATGCTGCAGCTGAGTATGAAATTCAGTTTCTTGATCACATAATATCTCGATCTTTGGCAAACACAGACAATTTAGATCAAAGGAATGGACACTGAAAAACTGCTCATCAGAGTACTTTCTGGAATCCTTTATGAATTACAGCAACATTTGGAGAAGTCCCAATATGAAAAGCCCACTTACGCTCTTTCTGCTCTACTGCACCATAAATGTGAGTGTACAACAGAATACAATCATTTACCAAATAGCAGTATGTAGTTTCCTTTTGCAATGCATGGGCACAGAAGAGTGGATCACCTGGCAAGTTAACTTTCAGATCAGTAACTATCTTTAGATTCATTCTTTCAGTTGATGTTACAATAACTGGAAACATGGGACTTTGTCTTGGTTTGGATTTATCCTTTTTGACTTCTGAGGTTTACAGGACATCTATATGCTCTTAGTAGGCATGGTGTCTCTTCCTATGTTGTTGCTTCGTACTTCAGCAGAACGAGAGACACAATATTGCCTTTAACATGTAACATTATGTGCGTTGAACTAGGAGATAGCTTGCTCAGAGATAAGTGCTAAACATTCTTCAAGAGTTTAGAAGAGAAGGAACTTCTTAGGACTATACCCATTCCCATATATCGTTTCAAAGTAATTTAAAAACTCTTGGGTCTGCTACTCATCTTGTAAATACAGCTTTGCTAACATGAACTGGCCTTCTTGCATGTCTTATTTACAACAGCTTCTATTTCTGTCTGTTATATGAAGGAAACAGAAAACTTAATTACATGCTCCCAAATGTCTTCAGATTGATCATACGAAAGTGGTTTTGTAAAGACCTTTGATCTTTAAAATGTAAATGCATATTCAACTTTTAAAAACTGAAATAATACATGAAATCTATCTCTTGAGCAAGCTATCTTTTCAAACATTTTCAAACTGACTTAAAATGAACATTGTTGCAGCTTCATTGTCTTTGAACTCAGGCTAATAGTAAAGAAAGGAAGATTATTTTATTAGAAGGGATTTGTAAATAAAACATAAGCAACTTACACTCCATCAAAAAAACCCTTCAAGTATGAATTGTAATAACTAATCTATTTTTTCTGGGATTATGATAAAATTAAACAAAATAAATATAATACCTTGTTCTTACTACACACCTGTGGTGGCCCACTCAGCAGCAGCCTCCTTGGGTGAAAGGTGTCCATTCTGCCCTCATTTCTATTGTTATAGTCCATATGGATTGGCTTGGGAACTGTCCATTGGCGGTAGTATAGAGACTGCTCCGTGCAAGTCATCATCTTACTCATAAGAGGACGAAAAGAACTTGCCCACATAACAGAATGGTAAGGCAAGAGGGAAGATGATTTGGGAAGTCCACTGCTGTCTGTAGAAGTAATGATGTCATAAACCAGTTTGGGCAGGAAAACTATGGGAGGCTGTTTTGATGCTTTGGTCATGGAGCACTGAGAGGTCTGTAGGATGAAGGTGTTATGAGTAGGTGCAGAGGAGGAAGAAGAGGAGGAGAAAGGTGAGGAGGATGACGAGGTAATGGAAATTTGGGCACTTTTTATATTTTGTTTCATATCCATCTGTTCGGTTACTGGTGGCAAGTGTTTGCTGATTGTTGTTTGTGCCCCCTTGTCTACTTTCTGCTTCTGCTTTTCATAGTTATTTGTAGTTTCTTCAGTGCTGTTGCTTGGGACTTGGTGGGGGGATTTTGCTGTATCCCCTGCTGCTGGTAAAGGAGGAGATGACTCACTGCAGAATGCTGTAACTAAAAGAAAATTTGTATTTTAACACAGTGCAAGCATCTCTGCTAGTTGATGCCATAGTTAAGCAAAACAAAAAAAATAATCGTTTAGATAAAGTATCCATCTTTAAAGCATTGCAATCCCACTTCTGTTCTTGCTTTCACTGTTCTCATATAGGAAATCATAATGGGACAAGTTTGGAGTATTCATCTCAACACAAAAAGTGGCTTCTGAAGTGCACAGGAAAGATGTCAGTGGTTGTCCTGTCCTCTACTTCCCCCATCCATTCCTTGCTTAAGGTGTTCATCAGATACTTCCATCACTCGAGACAAATACAAAATTACCGAAACCATCGTTTAAAAGAGTGTAAGGAAGTTAAGCATTCACAGGCTATTACCCCATCAGACTACAGAAATGTCCACAGAAGCTGACATGTAGAACAGTCCTCAGCTCTGAGTCAGATCTGATCTGACACTCGCGTGTCTGCATCACCGCAGCAGTCAGTACAATCTAATAAAACATGGCTCTCGCGTCTCTGGTGCTCCATAATGCATGAATGCATTCATACAGCTTTTGGTCAGCTCAGGGCACGTACTGAACTCACGAATGTTGACCTTGAATGTGTCATGTAGAAACCCCACAGCAAATCGCTGATTTTCTGAAAGTGGTATATTTTTACTTTATATATTCTAACTACTATGATTTCTTGAAAATTAAAGGCCTCATTTTAAGTGGTTCTGTGAATTCCAAAGAGGACATGCAAATACTTCACAGTTGTTAGAGTAGATTGAGAGTTGGTTAAGGAATCAGTCTCCATGTGGTCAAAGGAATGTCTGTCTGAAGCTGAACAGTATGGTGGCACATATCAAAGAAGTACCTGGTTTAGGCATCCAACTCTACTATTACTTTTCAAGCAAGGAAAGATCTTATTTCTTATATTTCAGAAGTCTGATGCTTATTTTTTCAAAGTTATCTTCAGTGATCCCATTAAAATAGGCCTTAGTGATTTATGCCTTGTATTATTTCTCTAATAAGCTGAATGAAAGGTCTCTTTTATGTCCTAAATGTAACATTATAGAGAAGATCTTAAGGTCTTACTGGAAGCTTTGGAAGAGAGAGATGAAGATGCAGAATCATGGGAACGAGATCTTTCTCTTTTCATAGGACTTCTCTTTTCTGAAGTAGAACCTGTTTCATGAATAGTAACAGGGGAAAACAAAAACAAAATATAATTTAAGTAATCCTGTGAGAAGGCACAGCTACATTGTCAAAGTAGGGGAAAACACAGAAGAGTTTGTGTGGTTTTGTCCTCACTCTGACGCTGTTTTCAGTGTGGAGAATATCTGTTTCTGCCAAGCAATATTGGATCAGCTTATGGTCTAATCTAACTATGCTGAGCTGCAATAGCTTCAGCAAATCAATGCTGCAGCCAGGAGCTGCTAATTTCTAGGCGTGTCTCAACCATGTTTTCTCCTTCTACGCATGTCTTACTTTCCTCACTATTCCAGCGTCTGGGAAACCAACAGGCAACAAGCTCTATTTTGACAGTATGTTACGAAATTACCTTCTACCCCATATATTACAGTTTTATGGCCAGATTATACCTCAGCTTTTGGTGATAAAAATCCATATTTGGATGCCCACCAAGGATATTCACTTGAGGCTCCTTGCTTAAGCTTCTAAGTTAAAATGCTTGTTTCTGTGCAGTTTTACCGTGATAAAGAGAGACGTAAGTACTGCCAGCAGAAAACTTAGACTGTAATTCTATCATCTCAAGTGTTCTGAATTGGACTCTGAAATTGGACTCTTCATGGACTAGGAAAGCAGCCTTACAACTTAGATGTGTAACAACTTAGCCGCCCGTTTGACTCAGATCACAAATAATCTCGGTGTACTTCAACTAAAGGGACAGAAGTTCTCATCACATCTAAAGCAGGCCTCTATTGTAGACAGTCTGAGTACAACCTCATGTATTTCATTCCTCTATGAAAAGTACATATTTGATTAAAGTAAATATTTTTGTTCTGCTTGTTCTGCTATCCTTATTATCAGTGAGTAATTACTTAATAGGCGAACAGTAACCAGCTCTCTCCTTCCTCATAGTATAAAAAAGGAAATGAAGGCAAGCAGTTTGAGATTTAAATAACGTACGGGAATAAAAATCCCTTGTTTTCCACAGTTGAAAGGCACAACAGACAGTAAAGAAAAATGTAAAGGATTTAACAATAGCTGATAATGTCCATCAACTATCACTCAAAAAAACCCCAACAGCTCCTGGGAAAATTATTTTTGTTTTTTTCCACATTTATGAGTTTTTAATTGCTCTCAAGAAATTATAAAATCATTAGCTCTATACTGTCAATTTGAATTCATGGACATTTTCAAGGAGTACTCAGAAGTTACTATGTTCAGATATATTTTCTAGCACACTATTTAATACCTTACAAACTAGAGGCTACTCAGCTGTACTATATAGAGTTTTCTCGGGAGGAATCTCCATCATTGTCAGTATGTGAGCATAGGTTGGGTAGCGTCAGGGACAGTTTAGGTGGAGTTGTCCCTGCTGTGAGGGAGGGGATCGGGTTCCTGCTTCCCAGACTGCAAAGCGTGCACTTCCCTGCCGCAGGGAGGGCAACAAAGCACGGCACTCCCAACAGGGAGCGTCATGGGATGTACCCACTTCAGCTCCACTTTGCGGCTGCCAGAACATACAGGGCAAAGGAGGGAGGGAGGGAGGGGGGAGAAGGGACCCAAAAAAAAAAAGAGAGAGAGAAAAAATGCAACAAGACTGCAAGAGATTAAAATGCTGCAGGGGCAGCAGTCCTTGGGCAGGGAGGGTGAGAAAACACAAGTTCAATGAGATGAAGCAAAACTGAGGAGCAGAGCTCACTCAGTAAGGCTAACTCCAGAAACTCTCACTGAGTAGGTGTCCATACAATCCTGCTTTTTCTAATACAGCTCAATCATTTTATTAATCAACTCAATTCTTTTATTATCACTACTAATAATACCTTCTGTTGCTATTTCTTCATCTTCATTATCAGTGCTGCTTAGTTTCTCTGGGTCACTTTCTAAAACATCATTCACAACTGCTTTCTCTGTGTGAACTTCTGAGCTCACAAAATATGCTGCCAAACCAAGTTCTTGCTCCAAGGTTGTCCTTACCAAAGAAGATGAATTTATTAAACGTAGGTCACAGTATCTCAGTGATCTGGAGAGAAACAAGAGGGGCTAGTATGAAAACTCACTGTAATCTATCCCTTATTTCTTTTACAAACACAGCCAAAGGGGAATTTTTTCATGATCTCCTTAAACCAAGGATGAGATAGAACACAGAATACCTTTTGTGCTTAATAAATTTACCACTGTGGTGCATACATTTTCTTTTCCCCTAATCCCATTATGCAGCTTAATCTAGTACACTGAACATTAGCATCAGCGTAAGAAAAAGACTAATCATTTGGGTTCTAAGCCTAACACACAAAATGGGATTCAGTTGAAGGTACAAAAGCATTTAGTGCCCCAGGGCATCCTGTCTGGCTTCCAGTTGCCATTCCAGAAGGCACCGATCTCTCCACACATCCTGTAGCACCATGCCAGCATCATGCAGATATCTCAGCTATCCTAAGGTATCTAAAGTAGCTATACTTATTTTTTCTACATACCCTTATTCCCTCCTCTAAACTGGGACATCTCTCATAATATTTTCTGAGCTACTTATATCTTGCTCTAAACAGGATGTTATTATTAATAATATGTGGTTTGTATTATGATATAAAAACTGCCAAAAAATGGAAAAGAAGCATCCTGCCACTGAAATCTGCTTTCTTCTCCCACAAGTAATTAAGCAGTTAACCTATAGCCATTTGGTAACCTATAGCCAATGGATAAAAAACTGCCATTGAGAAAATACTGGATCTTCTTACCGCGGCAAAGACTCCCCTTGTGGATCCATACCACTAAATATCAATATGCAAGGCAAACCTTCCAGTTCCAAATAGGTCTGTGGCCTCCAATCTACATCTTCAATTTTTTGCCAGACCTGTAGAAAGCAAGAAACATTACTGGACACGTCTATATGTTACAAATAAAAATACAGAAATACATACTTTTATCATTCATTATATGAAACAATTTGTACAGTGGACGATTGTTCCACCAAGGGAAGCTGTACAGCAGATTCAATTTCAACATAGGTAGATTACACAATTCCTAGAGCACTACAGGTAGTGATCTGCCAGCTGTAAGTCTGAGGAGATTGGGACAGGATGTTCCAGTCTGAAAAGCCTCCCAGCTTCCCAATTGCGTAGCACTGGGGCCCGGACATAGATGGGTAGAGTGGATGTGGTACAATAGACAGTAAAACTGAGTAGGAGCTTTAGGGAAGAGTATTCTCTACAGAGGGTTGCTCCTTGTGGCAAATAATGTCTGAGTCCAAGGAAGAAAATGAGCTAGGAATGAGATTTTTTGACCTTAGAGGAATAGGGGGAAGTGTTCAACACACACATACCACTGTCCTCACTTGCTGCCCTCTGAAGTCTCCTCCTCTCCCCCAAAGCTATCAGTTTTCCCGATAACCTCATGAGAAGTTTGATAACTAGATCTATTGTTTGACTGTTTAGTATCAGGCTATACTCCTTTACTCATACCAGTCCGTCTTTTTTGCTGTAAGACTGATCTACAGAAAAGGAGCACACAGAAGCACCAACAAGTATGACAACTCAGCCTCTGACATTCGTACATGTACCACTATTATGCATGTCAGAGAAGATAGCCAGGGTCTGATTCAGAACTAATACTGATTTTTCACAATAAGTAATGCCTAAGTTACAGAAGGATAAGATCAGCATTAGGCCCTGGATCTCAAATGACTTCATCTAACATGTATTGAATCAGACATAGTACATATATATATTACACCATCCTAGAATGTAAATATGTTTTTGCTTTGGTGATTAGATGATGGTAATTTTATGAAGAGCAACGCAGTATCACAGTAGCACTTGTATCAGTACGACAGTATCAGAGTATTGATAAAAAGATGACCCACAACTCTGGACCTAAAAGATATAAATTAATCCATAAACCAACACATGATTCAGAAAGCATAAAGTCCTGAGCTGTGAATAATGGGGTGCTCTAGGACCCATAACTAGCATCACTGATTTGGTGCCTTCATGCCACCTGCTGGTGACAAGAATAATATAACTCTCTACTGGTCACTGATTAAAATTTTTTTGCAGTACGATGATTTTGTGAGAAAGTTCTGCTTAAACTGTGAGAATTTTATTTGGCTTCTTTCCTTATTGCTCATGGTCACTGTAGATAAAAGCAGTTCAACTGTTTGGGAGGGTTGCTGCTGGAAGCCAAGTTCTAGCCATATTAGTTAATACTCCACTGAGTATTAACCAGAGCTAGGACAGCAGAGGTATCACAGACAGTATGTATAAAACATAAAAGTCATGCTACTTATGGTAGTGTTTATTTTATTAGTAAGACCCGCACTTCAGCTCATGACTATAATTCTCACCAGTAAAGTCTCCCCACCTACCCATCTAATGAAGCTTCCCAGTATATGTCGTTCTGCAAGTTACCTTTAGTTGCTCCACAAAGTGCTTCCCTATTGTGATTCCAGAATTAGGATTTCCCAAGATTATTTCAAAGTTATCTTCAAGGGCTAGTCTTTCCCTTACATTATACAGACGTTCATATGCCACTGCAGCCAGCGGAGTACATGGAATTCTCAACACTACCATGAGGCCATGACCACTAGGACATTGTCTTGAAGAGTTTATTAGGTTTTGGGTGATTTCCAGAGTTTCAACTGAGGTGTAATTCTTCATCTGAGAAAGACCACACACTGCCATCATAGCTGCAGAGTAGTGCTGTATGAGGACAAATGTCCTTATCACTGCACTGTGTAATCTGGGGAACCTGAAATAAATGGTGAATTAAATAGCGAAGTATTAAAGGCTAAAGTGAAAAAGCTAATTTTTACATAATATAGTAAACTCAGGATTTTCTCCTGTAAAGAATCCTTCATATCTACTGTACAACAGAATCTCACCAAATTGCAGTTTGACAGACTTTCAGCATCATTTCACAATCAGAACTGATGTTGCCTCTCCGTTTCTTAGTAAAGATTTACTAAGCATGTAGTCCATTAAGGTTACACCACTTTAAGTTACCAAGACTTCAAGGCTGTTCCAAAATTCATCATAGAATATTTGCTAAGGCACTCAATATCAACAATCAAAATTATATCCTCTTACCAAGGAGAATAGTATTCTTCATTATGCGTTATCCTTATGGAGCAGGAGGGTGGGTGGGGTGTTTCTCATGACTTCTTACTGAAGCCCTGAGGACGTCCAAGAGGACAAATATGTAGGCAGCATCCAATGAGCACTCCAAGTTCCCAAGCCCAGGTACACCCTGTCTCAATCCCCAGTTGACAGAAGGGAGAGACATGGATATGCAATAGCTTCCTGTGCTCTGGTTTTCACAGAAATGAAATCCAGGTACACAATAGAAAGAGGAACTGTGGCTTGCTCAGAGAAGTGCCTTATACGTGTGATCAGAGCTCCAAAGCACCGTGTACAAGCCCCAGCAATTAAGTGTGGAAGCTCTCAGTCTCCCAGTTAGAAATACAAATTCACAAGATTTTACTTGTCCTGTCTCATTCTTCTTACAGATGCCAAAGAGTTCATTCACAGCTGCACATAATGTGTCACTATACTTTTGCCGGGATTCGAGACTTGCTCCACAGGGACCAAGGAAAACTGATGATGTATTTTCAAGCTCTGACGATGCTCTGAAGTTTTTATTGCTCATTTAGGTGTACAAACCATAGTGATATGTCTACTTCTCTTTGTGGTCCAGGTGCAGTATACACAAATTCTATACATCAAAATCAACCAGGGTGAGCAAGTAATAACATTGGACAAAAGCAATAACACGTTTGAAATTACATGATGATTCAGTGTCAGATTTTTATAATATAGAAGTAGCTACTGGTTACAAGAGCACACTCAAAATTGGGATAAATAGTGTGCATGTTCATAGCAAGAGGCAGCTTAGACTGATTAGATTACAAGCCAAATATATACACAAAAAGACGGAAGGAGAAAAATAAGAGAGAGTGAAATGCCCTTGCATACACAGCTCATTTGTGGGACAATGAGGAAAAAAAAAAAAAAAAAGAACCAGGCTTGTAGCTAGTCAGTCAAGTCACTAGAATGCACCTCCTAAATTTGCTGTGTTAAACGAAGAAGTGTACTGTACCTTTTTCCCAAAGCCATGACCATTGCTTCAAAAGAGCTGTCGTACCGAAGCAGGGGAATACTGTGTCCAGAGAGGGTGGACTCGATGAATTCTGACAGTCCAAAGTATTTCTTGTTTTCATGGTATAAATCCACACCCTAAAAAAATGAAGCAATAAAAATATAAATTTAAAGTTTATAAATTATTAATTTACAATTGATTAACCATTGGGATGTGATATATTTGCAATAACATTCTCTAATAAGCATACATCTACTCAGGCATATTAAAACAAGGAGAGAAAGAAACAGAATTAATTTTTTTGAGAGAACAGAAGTTTAACCCAATTTTTCCTTGTTTCTTTCTCTCTCTCTCTCCCCACAGACACATATACACAGACAGAACAGCTCTGTACAGAATAAACATGCACACATATGAAGAAAATCCATGTACGTACATATATTTATTCAGTAATGCACTAAAGACAGATTTTCATATGGTTTCCATTTATGTAGATTTTTAGCAAAGCCACTACAGTTTATAGAAGTTATAAAAGGAATAAAGAAAAAAGGCAAGACATGACAAGATAAGAAAAGGGAAAAAGAAGTCACCGCAGACTGAACAAGAAAAAGATGCCACGCAAACTTCATTCCTGTTTACAAAAATCATGAGGCCTCCACAGGTTCACCAAGTATGTAAATGTTAAGTAACTTATGAAAAGCTCACAAAAAGTACCTCAAAGCATCCATCTTACATTGCTGTATGAAGAAGGCCAGTGGATCTCATTGTAAGGGCTGATATGAGTATGCTGTGTCTGCAGCGCGTAGGGGAAGGAAGTCACATGGAGGGTCACAATATTTGGCGCCTCTTTAACCTCCCTGCAGTTCAGCAGTCTATCAACAAGTCCCGTAGACAGTTCTGTTTGAGGATAAAGGCTATGCATAGCACTGCAAAAAAGAAACCCAAAACTCTCCAAAGTGATCAGCACAAGGGAACATTTGTGTCAGTGCAATAGCTTTAACCTGGATTTGAAATAAAAGTTAAACACGTACGAGGATCATAGGACTCTATACTTTGCCCTGCCTTTGTTGCATAGAAGGATGGGAAAAGAAATGCAAATTATTTCACTGCAGCTGAAAATTTCTGTAAGTGTGATAAGCTCCCTAGCTAGCAAATTACCAGTCCCTTACAGATATCAGAATATGACAGATAAAGGATGAAAGGAAGCTGATGCTTTGGCAGTTATGAATAGACATATAGTCTGATAGAAACTTTGGCCAGATTGTGAATGCTATCCTTTAGAAGATATAATTCTTACCTACAAAAATCAAGAGAGAAAGTGACAGACAGTAAGTCAATATGACAGAAAAACAGAAGGAAACTACCTGCGATAGAGCTATTATGAAAGGGAAGAACAGTCATTGTTAGGGTAAATGCCAGTATCATGGAACATCTACAGTCAATTCCTTGCTCTGGTGTAAAAATTTGGGTCCAAATTCAAGCTATTTAATTTTTGGCATTTACCTGCAGTGACTAAGTTACAAGCCTAGTCACTGCAAGCCCCTTCTGTTTCCAGCAGAGAGAGATAACTCCAGAAATTGGTTGTGTCCACTCATGATCTAAGTAGGCCTCAGAGATGCCCATGTCTCTGTTGGGACTATGTGGGCAGCCCCAGGCAATTACAATCCTGTTTTAGGCACCTCATTTAACCGACATGGTGGCATGGATCCTGCTGTGCCCAACAGTCACTTAAATATTTGTGACTTACATATCTTTATTAGATAAGAGGAAAAAATATCAGAGTTAAGCAGCAATACAGGTACTTCCCCAATGCTCAAGGATGTTATATGAATAAATGCCCTGAAGGCTGTAATAGGTCAGGTAAGTTCCTAAGATATAGAGGAGTTGAACAGGAAACCGACACATGCAAAACTAAAATTTTGGTGAAAATCATCCCTCTTAACCAGTTTGAAAGACAAGACCTTGTCATTTCATTCACAAGTAAGATTCCATAGTTTCTGGTTTCAGAAACACTACCATGCTCCCAAAGTTGGAATATGTTGGTGTTTCTGGAATTCAGTATGTTCTCCAAGCTCCCCAGTGCCTCAGAAGCCAGAAAGCAAAAACAGCCCAACTTCCCAGCAGGAAGATTGTTGAGAAGCCATAGAAACAGGGCTCTGTGAGGGAAGCAATGAGTTATGCACGTGAACTGACGAGGAACTCGGTAAACATCAGACAGAAACCTCCCTGCTTCCTAAGAAGTCTACCTGACATGACTACGTAACCACAGCAGCTTTCAATTTTTACAAATCAGTTATTCTGGACAGAAAAAACATTGTACTGGAAAATTTCCAATGAGTTAAAAAAATAAGCAGCAGTGTTGGCTCACTAGTTGTCTACTCACTGTGGAGGGTTTTTGCATGTTTTGCAGCCCAGAGGACATTGACAGAGGATAATGAGCTCTGTGTACTTTCACAGGAAGCTTTCCCTTGAACAAATGACAACCAGCCAAAAAAAACAATAGCTGTGGCTGAAAGAAGATAAGAATGGTGAGCAAGGAAAGCTGAAATGTTCCACTGAGGCGTACTATAATAATCAGGATAAGAATAAGTCATGAAGGACCTTAAAAGAAAACATGTTTATTCAACACATGGGAAGAGGGAGTTAGCAGAAAGATGCAAACAAAGGTGAAGGAAGGGATAAATCAGAAAGCTGATCTTTAGAGCTAATGCAAACAATAATAATTGCTCTAAAATCAATTTAGAGTTTTCTTACCTCATTAGATCCCAGTGTGCATGATCATGGATTAGGACAAACAGCGTATGGGGATTCTGCATAGAGTTTTGTAAAAAGACTTTGAATTTAATCTGGGCTTCTGCATCTATTTTCATAACATACTGTTCCACCCTCTGCTTTGTAAGATGTTCCTTTTCTAATCCAAGTTCTAATAAAATACCTAAAGAAATGGAAAAATGTCAGTATCTCCAGATATAAATGCATTTTAAAATTTCCGGTAAATCTAAAATAAAGCTAACTAATGAGCACCTGAGTGCCAGAGATGAAACAAAGTCTGCTGATAAGTCACTTCGGAGGGTGGAACACAAATCAAGAAATCAATTTTCTCGAAGGAACCCAAATCAAGATTTTGAGTGCTGGAGTCAGCAATTGAGCAAATATGCGACAGCAATTTCTGAGCCACTGCTAGCTGGAACGGACGAATCTGATGTCGTTCAATCTCATAACCTGGAAAAAGGCAAGATTCTGTTTAGATATATGCCCAAAGTCTAATCTAATGCAAAATGTTACAGTCTGGCAAAGAATGATTAATCTACTCTTTAAGGTTCTTTGCTTACGAACAGAAGTTCCAGTTTATGAAAATCTATATGGAATATGCAAAGAAATCTTTCTGCATTTGGGCATTGTGGTCCTATAAGTCTCTTAAATGTCTGAGAGCTGAAACCAAACTTGTGCAATAGTGTTCTGCTACCATAGAAGTAAGACTTGGAGCTTCAGAGAGTACAATACCCAGTGAATTGAAGCAGAGCATCCATCAGTGTAAATCTGAATGTCCCAAGACATGAGTTGCTGTTTGCCTCAGGACCTTTGCCTTCCAGAGCCTGGGACTCTTCCCAGAAGGTTCTAACTGCACAGCCAGAGACCTGGTCTCGAGTACCCTACTCTGTTACCTCTTAATTAAGGAAAATCCTCCTAACTTACTTGTACATGCAGCTGCTCCAGTTCCGTTCAGTGCTGTTGGTTTATTCACTGAAGCAGAAAGTGATGAAGAGATGTGCCCTTGGTTTTCCTGATAAAATTTCTCCAGCAAAAGATCGATGTCACCCTCTATCAAATTGAAGAGATAGTGGAGTAAACATCCATGTTAAGAGCTGCGTTTCATACTGATTTTGTTTTGTAGATCTTAAAGAGCTTTATAGATGCTAGCTAGTTATCCTGCCCTTGGCTTTTTGGCTGTTTTATACAGGAACCCTCTTGCTATTTTCTATTGCATATGTTTTTACAGCATAACACTAACAAAAAGCAAATCAGGGCCCGGAATGACAGACCAGCTCTGCAGACCACTGGCTAGAACATTTATTGAGGCTGGCAGAAAACTAGCCTCAAGACCCTGATACAAATCCGCAACAACAAAGACGTGAAACTGTCTTAGTTTATGTTCAGACCATAGAGGTACAGCATTCACTAATAAGGATTACAAGAAGCTTTGGCAGATCTGATAAATATTTTAAAATATTTAACATTTTTCAGAGACAGAAAGAAAAATAATTCCCTATAAAGCTGAAAGAGAAATAGGAGTTTTGCAGCTACACACAATGCTGAAGTGGGTAAGGTGTGTTTTCTTGAACTAAAACACTAACGTAACTACATGATGGTTCAAGAAAAACAAGTTTCTCTTAAGTGACCACTCAGAATATCATGACACATCCAGAAGGGTTCTTGTGATCTAAGCACAGATTTACAGACGTGACGTGAATGGCAAAGGGACATTGTGACACCCCATTAATACTGACAAATACGCTGCATTTGCTCTAGTTGCATGATACGGTTTAACTTTTTATGTGGCTGGATCTATCCCCAGATAATCCAGCTTGTACTAATCCTCAGTATACTCAATTAAAAAATGATCTCTGCAATTTTCCTCTCTTTCCCGTCAAGTTCATCATGATCAAATTCACAGAATGTTAAGTTGAAAGGACAAATCCTTCCTTTGAAAAAATAACTCTGTTCTATTGTGGTCTAAATGAATTCTGTGCTTTGGGCAAAAGAATTTATGTATTCATATGGATATGGACTTGCATAGTATATGGATGGAGTTGCAGAGCTAAGAATAATATACGCAGCTATTTGCTGGCATATTTTTATGAAACTGAGGGATTTTAGACACTGGCACTTTTAGGAAGAATTTCAATTCAAGTGTACTTTCACAACTTTGTCCTGCATTTTTTATACATTTTTATATATTTCTAATAATGCCTTGCTTCTGGAAAGGTAATGAGCACAGCTATTTTCTCTGACTTAAAAGTTTCAGGGACTTGGAAACATGCCTCTTTATAACCTGTTAGGTACCTGGGCAGAGCGTGCTAAAGAAGGACCCCAGAGTTTCCACTTTCCCTGTGACCAGCTGATAGTTAACCTCTTTTTGGTAGTCTGAAGGAGTGAGCATGCTCTCAGACAGAACTCTTGCCTGATACTTTCCTAAAAGAGAAAAAAAAGTAATTTTGAAAGCACTTCAAACTGAAGTAAAAATGTTCTACGTCATAATAAAAATACTACCCAGCTAAATGAATACCACACACACAAAAATGGCAGCGATGAGTCTTTTCTCTCTCCTATATGTGTATGCACCAGACACCTGTAAGATATATGCACGGTTTTTAATTCTTTGTGATTCTTTCCCTTTTTAGGAAATATTTCTTGATGCAGTATATAAAAAGAGCACATAAATAGTCAAAGGAATCATAAGTTATCTTACACTCATAATGAATCTTTGAATAGCTATTCAAATAATTTACTTAATTATCAGCATAGCCCTCAACAGGTTGTGGAAGGGAATAACGCTGAAAGACCACCTTTTAGAAGCTAAGAAAATGTTGGGTCGTCCGCTCGCAGCAACATCCCAGTCGCACAGAGCAGGAGAGCTTTATGCGCCATGTGTGCTGTAACTCACCATTATTTGTTCGTAGCAGCATTGGCTGGGACGCCTTGGTGAGAAAACGGGTAACACAGGCAGAACGTGATTTGCTGGGGAGAGACTCAACTGTGTAGCATCAAGTCGGGTTCTCCAAAACCCATTACTTGTTGATAAAAATTCTGCTTTCTGAGGTAGCTTATGGAAACTCCAACCAAACTCCTCATAGCATTGAAGTACTCTGTTCTGCCTGGAGATACTCCCTTGGGATCTTACCTGTTATCACAATGCAGGAATCAATGGCTCGATTTCTACTGGCACATATGATCACCACGTAGTTTGTCTTTATTAATTTTCCTTCAATGAGTAGCTTAAACATTTCCGAAAGCCCTTCAGCCAGAGAGTAGCTGCACTCAATGATATGGACGCTGTCATTGCAGGAGCTGGCTGCGAGCCCCGCCAGCCAGGGGAGCTGGGCTGAAGTCACTGGTGCGATCTGGCTGGGCACTTGAGGAATGGTCTGCGGAACAGCCTGCTGGTACTGACGGATTTCAGACAGGTGGGATTCCCGCCATGAACGCATGAATATTTGTTCCAAATCCTCAATCAAAGGGACCTGGTCCGAGGCTAAAAAAGAATTAAGAGGAAAGTATTATGAAACAATTAAACAAAACTGTTGTGTTAAAAACAATTTTTTTTTCAAAAGATGTACTTTTTAGAGATGATCATGTTTCAGATTTATGCAGGCATGACTCTATTGCCGTTAGCAGATGCGAACCAAATTTTTCATTTTGAAGTGCCTTTGTGATACTCAAGTAAAGCTGCCCCAATTGGAACCTGAATATCAGTAACTAGAAATATTTAAGAGGTTGAGTGCTGCCTGTCTCAGCATAATACTACTTCTAAACAACAGACAGTGAATTACCACTCTTTTCCTTTTTTTATTTTTAGTTGCTGAGGTTCCAGTTCATCAAAGAAGATGAACTTTGTATGTATGTATGATTATACTTCAATCTGTCTGGTTTTCAAGAACTAATTATTTAGTTTTGTTTCGTTACCACCAAACAAACAAAATTGTTTAACATCACATGTCCTGAACTGATATTTATTATTGTCCTGCCCTAATACTTCCTTTCTCCTTTGCTGGTGTGTAATATATTCACTGCAGTCTATCTGGATGTAAAATAATCTTACCTAGTTGAACAAGGTAGTAGACAGTCAGTAAGAGCTGCATTTCTTCTGAAATAGGCTGGATGGTGGAGGCACCATATTGTTCATACGCTCTAGATAAAGACTGTGAATTTCTGTAACAGGTGTACAACAAAGGACTCACTATCACATCATTAATGTTCCCACAAAGATATGGGAAGTTTCCATGACCTACAAAATAAACAATGTTTGTACACATCACATTAATTTCATGTATGCGTTAAACAGTTTTAATAGTAAACCTTTTAAAATTGACAGCTTTAGCACTGTTTAGCAGTAGGACGTATCTTTACATCTCTTACAAAAAAGATTTAAGGTCTTGTTGGGGGGTTGAGGTTTTTACCTTTAAAAATAACTGGCTTTGCTTTACAGATTTTCAGCAAGTTGTCAGGAACTGAGACTGGTTCTCCTGAGCCCACCATCGGCGATGAGGCTGGCCCCACCAAAGCAGAATGCGGTAAAGATGATAAGCTTCCTCCATCTAAGATTTTAGACATACCATTACTGGAGTCAGGTCTAATAATGATTTCCTCAAAAAAAAAAGTTATTCAGCATCATCTTACACTCACATTTGGTACCAGTATTAAATGCTTTTTATGGTTACATCAGATGTTTCATGAGCTGTTACTACAACCCATACTATTATGCTAACTTTCTTGGAGGACTAATTGTATTGTTGCAACCTTGAACCTCACACATGCATCTAAAGATTTTGAAATGTTTATAAATAAACAGTCCCAGGTACGAATGCAAGAACACAGAGATTTATGTGATATCGATGCACAAATAGTTACAATTTGCGTGGTCTGTATGATATATTTAGTTTCACTGCTTCTAAACAGGTTTTCTTGCTGTAGCAAGAAAGAAAAAATTAAGATTCAATGTTTGCTCAATCGTAACTTCTTTACAGAAATTTTAATTTAAACAATGGCACATTAAAAGAAAACATTTTGGGGAAAGTGGGTTTATTTCACTGCATGTCACTCTAATCTATATCTAGACTACAAAATCCAAGTGCCCAGAACACTGTGATAAATAACTGAAACAATGGATGGTACCTTCACCTTAGTTATGACACTAATTTTAATATCCCAAAGGTGTTTCAGTGTCTAAAGACGGACACAGGCACCTGTTGGGATTTATTAATAATGACGCGATGACTGGATCCTAATGACAGTTAAGCTCAGAGCCTCAAAAGGAATCAATGGAAATGAAGCACCTAAATGTAGGTAAACATGTCGGTATCAAACACCTTTCAAAACTTGATCGCGAATCTGCATGGGTCTTTAGAATATTGCCTCTTTTCCCTCATTATTCTCTGAATAACAAAACAAACGTTATCATTACCTTGGGCATAGCTTACCATTTTTAATTCTGTTTGGAGCCTGTGGGTTGAGCTGCAAGTTCCAAGTTTCAGTAGATGATGGAGATTCTGGTGACCAACCTTTATGGCGCTTTTTTGGAGGCCCTGAATTTGTCAAAGTGCCTGAATGACAGTAATAGTTCAGAAAACTGTTAGAATAAAATGTATACAGTTTTCACATGGAAACTCCATATGTTTTGATAGATTGAATGTGTGCATTAAGTACTGTGGAAGACAGGGTCAATTCCATGAATATATTTTTTATGGGGTTTTTTGTTGTTTTTTTTTTACTTGGCTATGTCCTGCTTAGATTTCTGGGAACTTTCTGGTGCAGAGAACTCTTAATTATCTAGGTAGGCATCACTTATTTTATAGCAATGCTTACTCTGTACTAAGAATAACATAGTAAGAATGAGATGTATTAAGAATGCTTGTAAGTGCTGTTATTTTGAAGTCAACACTGTGGGCATTTTGCTGCTTTTATTTCTGAACACATGACACAGTTTTTCATGTAACTTATTGCAAAATAAAATTCTCAAGGATTTAAGGGTAACATTAATAAAGATGTGAGTTCTTTTCAACAGTTTTCCCATTTACAGGATTTTTGCCATTTCTTGCTGGTTACCATCTTTGATTTTATGTTATTCCATATTAATTCCAAGCAAATTACTTCTGCACTTTCCTCCTATCCACATGCACCTCCAACATGTTTGTCTATAAAAACATATCTTTCTCACAGTTTTTCTAGGAGCTCCTGATGACTAGTTTCTTGAATTTTCTTTCATTAATTTCTTGAATCATCTTGTGCACTCCTGCAAACTCCTAGAATGATAAGCTTCCACTAACATCAAGTATTTCTAATTATTGAGAGCCAACGGTCCTCCAGGAATTGCTCAGAATCTTGCAGGACTGAGCTATTTCTATTTCTAGACTACACAGAGGTCATAACACTACTTCACACCAGCAGGGCTACATCTCCTGGCAGAATGGTTAGTCCCACATAAAATTCAAGACAGAGTAAGAACCTTATATAAAAAGGGGAGTTTTCATTTTGCAAAAGATATTAAAATTAAAAATAAACCTGAAGTCTTCAGATCTAGAATAAGATTGCTCACTTGCAGAAGAACCCTACGTACAGGTTCTCAATGACTTTGTCCTTTAAACTTTAACCACGCGAGGGCAGTATTTAGCCATTTGTTCTACTCTTTTCACGATAAAGTTGTGACAAAAGTCACAATATAGTTAGAGCAACACAAGGAATTTTTTGAAAATGCCATACTGTTTCCTGCAGATATGTTGATATGTGAAAGTAATCTATCTGAAATGAATTGGCAAGAATATGTTGCTGCATGGAAGAAAGAGATCAAGAACGTGAATGGGCAGAGAAAAATAATTTGGCTGTGATGCCAGCAGGGAAACTTGGGAAGACTTTTCTAAAATAGAGCTATAGCATGTGTCTAGCCATAGTGAAGACTAACTCTCTCACTTAAATAAGTCAGTGACACAGAATACAGTTTGTGACAGAAAACAATTAACACAAATAGTGATAATAATGGTGCAGTGAGGACAGTTTCTTTAATTTGGAGCCAGTTGTCTAAGTCTAGAGCTCCATCCCCAGGTGAACTGTGACATAGGAATTATCCTCTAAGGGATTACTTATAAATCTTTCTTAATTCACTTCACAAAATCTGTTGGTGAGATTGGTACAAACTGACACATTCTTTAAGAACCTGGATTCAGAATTTAGTCTGTGCTTCTGTTATTTGAATGAACTGTAAATATAATTAAAAACTTCCAGTTGATATTCTGAACTGTAAAAAAGCTGTGGCTGAAAACATATAAACTTTTTTTTTTCTGAAAAATTAACACAGCAAAAAAAGTGTTATGGTCAGAAAGGACTTGGAAGGAAACAGTAACTCCTATTCTTACAGGAAATTATGATCATGATACCATATTTTCAATGGGTTATTAAACAACAAATCCATACAAATACCTAACACCGAAGGTCTTGTCAAAGCAGACAGGTTATTTTTGACCAACTGTTGTTTAGGCGATTCCTTGCCATTATAAACTGCTGAGCTGAATGCTGCTGTTGAAGGGATGTGGTCCATGGCTGCAGCTGGCAAGTAAAAACAAAGTATTTACATTAAACATTTCTAGGTCGAGATCCCCAGGTGATATAATAAAATGATCACTTGATCTTTTACTTTAATAGAGCCTTCAGGATCTGCTCAGAGAGAATGCAATATGAATAAAACAAAGCCAATTCTGATCTCATACCAGCTTATTGCTGTCTGATTCCCAATTAAGTGCCTGGGCAAAATCCAGTTCTACAATTAAATACATATATCAGATCCTTTAGCTTCTTTGCAGGTGGACCCTAGCTCTTACATGAAGTTTACTCAAGAACTAGCAAAAAGAGTGAGAGAGATTTTTTAAAATTTACTAAAAATCTCCTCCATTCCAATTTGACATCCTCTTTCCGAGATTCTTTTTAACTATTATGGATTAAAGAGAGGTTTTCTCAAGCATGCTTGTAATTAATGCAGCTTTTTAATAAATGTAACATCTGACAAAAAAAAAAAAAAAGCCAATAGGCTATTCAAAAGAGATTAATGAATTGTTCTGGAGAGGTACCATTATTCCAGATCACAACTGTGTAACAGGCTTCTGTCTCAAAGAGAGAATATAACCACCAACAGATGTGCCTCAGTTCTCCCATGTGAATCTCTTTAACAGTCACAAGACACTAAAGAGCTGTTTCCATTATGAAGAAGCTCAGAGAGATCACTCTAGCCTCTGTAATCCATCACTGTTCATTTATGTCAAACTAATGGAAAAGTAAACGTATCAGTATTATTAGTACAAAAAAAAAGGTACAGATACTGATCATTAGTTTGTTTTTTAATATTAAAGCCACTTTTCTCAGCAGAAGAAAAATTTCAGAAGCTTTTAGGCTGATGCCCAGCAAAGACGATTCTGGTCATTACATAAAATAGACTGGATCAGAACTAAAAACTGAAATGACACTGGTTCCTGTAACATTTGTCATCTGTGACCAAACAAGCAACAGCTGGAGGAATGTAATACCTATTCTCAGCAGCCTTAAAAATAATGGCTTTTAAAAAATTTTGGTTTGCCTTAGCTATGAGCAAGCTGCAGAACACCTATTTTATGACTTGTTATCCCTTTACACATAAACCTGCAGCGGGAAAATGGACAGCGAGAAGCCTTCAAAGTATGATTGCTTGTCTTTCCATTCACATGAGCACAGACAAATACGCATGTCCAGAAGAGTAAGAGTAGGTGGAAACCCAGCGTGTTTTTCTTCTAAGTGGTACCTGTTTGCTGTGTCCCAGCTGGAGCGCTCGGGTTTGCTGCTGGGACCGGCTCGCTTGAGGTGCTTCCCGAGAGGCCCGAGCTTTCTGGCAGCTGGAACAACGTGCTTGAGCAGGTGCTGGATGAAGACTGCCGGCCTCTGAACTCTGAACAAAAAAGAAACTTCTTATCTCCTGACAACAGCGGCGTTTGCTTTTTCTCTGCATATTTGATTTGATAATTTCACACGTGAATTACTTAGAGGCTACGGCACTTGGAAGGGAGGAACTGACGTCTTCAGCCACGCCATCCTCATATTAGGTCAGTTAATTGCTCTTTACAGCTGCTCTAGTAATCACCTAGCTTTAAAGAGTCTTTCTTTCAACTGATTTGTCTTAGGTTTTACACAGACGCCAGTCCCTGTGATAGTTAAGCTTGGATGATGGAAACCAGAGCTTGAGGAAGACAGCTTCATTATCTTACCTGCCCCTTTCCAGCAGATTACAGATCCTTTGGTCAGAGCTCCCTGGGCATTCCTCACCAGATAATACTTTAAGTGTTTCTGTTTCTTGGGCTGAGTGGTCAGTTTAAGATTAATGTGATTTGAGAATTCTGTAAAGTAGCAGAAACCCTTCTTGCCACAGCCAACACAATTGCCAGAGAAGCCTGATAAAATAAACAATACACATGAGCCAATGAGATAGGTGGGTCACTATTAATAACATCCAAACACAACTCTTCCCTGGAGAAAAGCTGTATTTGTATTTTTTTTTCAAAGAGTGAACTTTATATTAACATTTTCCTCCAAAAAAAGTATTACATCAAGTCCACTGTATTGGACTTCGGCTACCAGATTTCAAAAACAGAGCCCCGCATTTACAGAACAATTAAAATAGGCCACATTTTTCATTTTCTCTCACCAGAAAAAGATCACAATTCCTATTTATTACCTACCTGTGAACCATTAGACCAAGAAGGTTTTGACTGAAGAGTACTGAATCACATGCTTAACCCCAGCCCTATTCAACAGCACAGAAAGTACATGGTTCACTTCTGTTTCAGCTTTCCTTGAAATTAAACATGCAATTAAATCTCAAGAAATTGAGTATATTTAATCTATTATATTTAATTAGATGTAAGTATATTTACGTACCAAGTTGCTACTACAGATGCTTTTTTAGAGAGGAAAAAATACTAAAGTCTTCCTGGGGTGTTAGCTTTAAGTAGCTTTCTCAAATTATGGCTGGACTGTGTTAGCACTTCACAGCAGTTTAAACTATTTATGATTACGGAAACAAAGTGTCTGCAGCTTTATAGACGGGACAGAGCATAGTCCTTGCACGTAAAGAGGGTTATTGTACTCAGGCCTGATGGGGCATTTCCAGGGATACTGCCATTTCCTCTCATTCCCAGATACACAGTTTGAGCCTCAAAGGGGTGCTCGGGACGGTGATGTCATTATCACCGCAAATAAAGGCCATTCTTTGCACAGCTGACTATCTGCCTTTCATTCTTAAACAACGTTTTTTGTCCATTTTCCAAAGTATTTCCTAAGAAATTTTCACCTTGAATCAGACCAATGCAACTGTCTGAAAATACTTATTATCTACAAAGAAATCCTATAGTATGCAATTAGAAGACAATCTTCTCCATGGAAATTTTGTCTCTGTTCCCTATACACTACCTTTTATTTTAGTCATATCTAATGAACATTTTTATGTGTCATCATCATGGGAATTGAAATGGAAAGGGTACGTTCACTGAATTTTTTTTTTTCACTGAATTTTTTTAGAGTTGGAAGGGACCGTATAGATCATCTAGTCCAATGTTCTAGTTCAATGAATTGGAAGATGGCAAAAATAAAGGAAATGTATTTCATGTAACACTGGAAATAAATAAATAGAGTAAAGGATCAGCAATATGGTAGATAAGAGCCATTTATGAAAATTGTTATTTCAATCACATATTTCAAATAAATTAAGTTTTCAAATTAATGGTCAATACCTTTTTCCTTCTGTAAAATACAAGCACTGAAATATAATGCTTTGTAAACACCTGTTGTGTGGTTTACAACCCAAATGCTTTCATTAGTTTTCAAATGGCTCAGAAGAATTTATTAAAAACCTAAGTTTGTGTGGAAATCGGTCTGGTATCCATGGGAACAAGTGGCTAACAACTATTGAAAGCTGCCTATTATCTCTCTGATCCTGGCTGGTAGGATGATAAAGGTCATTATGACTCATAAAATCAGGACAAGTCATGACTCTGCAGAATCTTCTGTGTTATATCAGTCAGCACAAAAGCATCTGTCTAACATCACAGAGCCTTCAGTAGCTGCAATAAAAGCAACAACAAAAGGAAACAAAATTAGAACGGATGTGGCAAAAGCTGTAGAGTTTGCATGCATTTTATGCAGATTAAGAAATCATGAAAAATGCTCCTGGTAGTAAATGAAAACTTCCCCTACCGTTGGCAGCACACTGAGCATGACCAGCATTGCAATTTTTGCCTGGTGGCCACTCACAAGCCCATACGAGTTTTCAAATACAAGCATGAGGGACCATTTCCAAAAGTAAAATAGGTGCCTGTACACTTTTTAGGTTTTATCATCTTCCTGAGAGCGACCTGCAACTTGCCAAAGCCACAGGTAGAAATATTTGTTCAACGGAAGTTGGACAGTGGACATAAAATCTTTTCATGTGGACTTTGGATCGGTCATTATTGGTAACTTTTGTAAATCATCATCTGCCTAAACCAGATTTAGCAATAACTTCTACTTGAAATAACCTTTTGACCTAATCACCTATTTTTAACTCTGTGAGGTCTACTGGAAAGTGAGTTTACACGACATATAGCATATAGGTGAGGCCTAGTCAGGAGTAAACACATCTAAATTGTCCACTTGTTGTGAAAAGTCCTTGAAGAACATTTTAGAAGTTTATTTTTAATTTTCCTTTTATGTCAAACTATCATCTTTCACCTCAAGCTTCCCCGCTCCTCTGAGTCAGATTAAGAGTCCTTTCTTGCAAGCTCCTGCCAACACCATTTTTCATCCCATTCATCCTCACTGACACTCTCTTTGATGACAGCCACTGCTTCGTTAACACAGCTCAGCACTGACATCACAGATAGAACACAGCATGATCTTATAATTCCAACGCAATAAAATGCATTTCAAATCTTACAGATTTCAGGGCTCTGCCAGCCTCACTTATAGCACTTTATGTAGGAGATTGAGGAACACGGAGAACCCAAATATTAATCCTCCTCCTTTCTTTGCATGCCCTCCCTGTTCACATCCCATGGCCCGAGGCAGCAGCTGATGGAGGGGACAGCTCGTTTCATAAACAAGCTGCATTAAATATTCTTCATACATTATAGAGAGGACAAAGGTCAGGGGAGTTGGGGCAGCCATAAGGTGACTCAATATATCTATGTCATGGAATTGATTTCACAAGAGAATTAGAAATCAATGCCTGGAGTTGAGGGGCTAAAAGCCTTTCACCTTTAGGTCACCAGTTCATATCCAACCCAGTTCAGCAGTGACTGAAGGCTGTTACCTTCTGAAGATTGTTTAATCAGAAGGTATTTGATCGTATCTGGAATTTTATCATGTGCATTTGCTTGAATTTGCTCACATCACAAAGATCAATTGCTCATAATTTAAAAAGCTCTTCCACAGTAGGGACCTTATGGTCAGAAGAAGGACCTTGGACTAAAAGGTTATGAAACCTGACCTCACTGGGGAAATGGTTCCTTTGGATCAACAGTGAGCTCGTGCTAGGGACAAAGAGAGGACTTTAGGATGGAAGGATTTCCATCTAATATTTCATAATCTAATCTTTCATAAATTGGCAGAAAATTTTCTTCCTGTTTCTCTTTTAAATGAATAACAGGCTTTTAATGAATGTTAGTATTTTTGTGGAAAGTTGGCAGCTTGCTTAAGACAAAGAATGATTATATTTTCAACTTTTCAGCCAAAGTATTTCTTCTTGTCAGTCCTACTCACAAGAAAAAGCACACAGACACTGACAATGCTCCACGCTTTTCCCTCCTACTTAGTACCACCCCATTCAAAGACTGAAGTCCTAAATTTAAAAAATAAATCAATATGGTCATGAAGGAGAGCTCCACTGGACAGAAACTCACTACTATTACAAAAGCCCAACAGAACATTGTACATTTTAACAGAAGCAGGCACAGTTATTTACTACAATGTTTTCATCTTACATGCAGCTTACAATGCAAGGAAACTAATCTTTTCCTCCATCATTCTGACCTCAGAGACCCACCAAAAAAAAAAAAAAAAAAGATTTCTTATTCCCTGCT
The DNA here is from genome assembly GCF_964106895.1 of Numenius arquata. Classification (NCBI taxonomy): domain Eukaryota; kingdom Metazoa; phylum Chordata; class Aves; order Charadriiformes; family Scolopacidae; genus Numenius; species Numenius arquata. Next base: position 46,913,293 of record NC_133584.1, on the reverse strand, counting down.
AAGAAGGTGGGCAGCTGTTTGGTGTTTTGGAAAAGAAAATGATGGGTGAATAGCTGCTTTGTTTGTCATGAGGGACTCTCCTTAAGAGTGAGAACTGGGAGAAAAAAGCCAAATGAGAAACAACCTTTGGGAATGGTACGTTAGCTGCCTTTATTAGGAAACAATAAATATTGCACTATCACAGAAGTGCTTACTTCATCTAAGCATTCCTTTAGGTTGCAAAAAACCAAGCAGCAGCTTCCTAAAGGCAAAAAGCTGAATATGTTTCACAGAGTAGTTAAACCTGTGATCTAACTTGATTAACAGAAGCGTATGAGGTACATGCTCAGCCACAGATAACTTTTTGCTCACCAAAAATATATTGTTTTCCAGAAAATGGGATTTTTTCTATGCAATAATATGTTAATTGTAAAAACAAAGAAATGAAACAACCTCCAGAAATGACTTTCAAATCACAAGCATATATGCCTTGATGGTGGGACAATATTAGCATAATGAATAAATTGGCACATGCCCCCAAGGCATATCAACAGCCCCTAATGGGAACAAGATCATAAGTCAAAAGCAGTCCCAGAAAATACCAAGACATTTCCTGTTTTCTTCTGGAGTTTTTGTACACTCCACAGGCATCTTCACAAACATGGACCATAAGAAATCAGGAAACTATTGGGTAATTCATTAGCGTCTTTTCCTTTTAAATAAATTATTTTGGAAAAAATCTCCAGTACTGAGTAACAGCTGCCTTACAAAAACACAGTATATTAAGAGAAAAAGCATGAAATTAAGCAAAAAAACAATGAAGTTGAAGGGTTACAAGTGTTGTGCCTGTATCATCAATAAGCCTTACCAAAAATGTGGGATATACTCTGACTCATGATGACAGCTCATTTCTATTCAAAATGAATCCAATTCAATTTCCCTCTAAACTTAGAAAGCCTTGAAGGGACCACTTTCCACCTTGTTTCAAAAGGCCAACATGTTTGAAGAACAGCCTAAACTCAGAATACCAAAAATAAGCCTTCTATCCTCTCTTTAAAAGCAAGACAATAAAAAGAGCTTCCCTTCTTGATACAAAATGTTTTTAACTTAAATCTGTGCCAAGACAGAGGTCACTGTGTTATAGTATTAGACAGAAAATTTAAAGCAAGGGTGCTTCTGTCTTTTATCTCACTATGTATCTGAAACCATGAGACTATTCATGTCTGCTTCTAATTTTACTTACCTTGATTTGACTTGCATCAATATCTGAAAACCAGAATCAAACAATCATTTCTATCTACAACATGATCTACTGTACAAATACTGTGCTGTCTTCACATCAATAAGAAACAGCGTGATTTTTCCTTAGATTATGGACCAGGAACATAATTTTATTTCCAGCTTTCAGATTAAGCCTTTGGATCTTAAAGTATGTAAGCTCTTTCATATTTAAGCTTGTTATAGAATACATAAAGTCATCTGAAAACATTACTAAAATTATTTGCAAAAGAATGTGATTCACTGGTGTTGAAGTGTATAACAGCCAAAAACAGGCATTTAAATAGTTTCAGGAAAATAAAATGTATTAAATAAGCAAGTTGAGGATGCAAGCAGCACAAAAACCTCCCAGTTATGTTCCTGTTGTCTTTTGCTGTTCTTGTTTAGCATGCAATTAACAAATACACTACTTCCTCTCTGCTAACAGCCTAAGGAGCTTAAGCTGCTAATAGTGCCAGCAGTGAATGACTTGAGTGGTACAACATTCCTGTCTTTATCTTTAAAATGACAACACGTGGGTGATTTACAGCCCTCTTAATTCTTTTACAATCACTGGTCAAATGTACTGTGACCAATCCAACTCTGCAAGATCACATGAGGAAAGAAATTACTGTACAGAGAATTACATTATGCACCTTCACACTACACTGTCAACCCAAATGCCTTGAAGAGTTGCTCAAACTGAGATAACAACTGAGTTCACATCATATCCCTCAGTATTTGTAAAATAAAACAGTTAAAAGACATGCTAAATATTTCCTTTTTGCTATTTAAATTTTGGACTGGTACACAGATATATTTTTTGGTTAACTAACTAAGAAAATAATGCATAAGAACCTGAGAGTGCCTGATTGAAAAGAGTTCTCCATCCGATTATATGTCATTTGTCCCAATAGAAAAACGATTCCATTTTAATAACATTAATATTCAGTTCATTCATTCACAATTGCAGATCATCCCTATTTGAGTGGATTTGGATTAGGCTAATGGCCGTCAGAAATACTATAATAAGGAAGTTTTATGCCAGAAGTTAGACTTTTAAACAGATTAAAAGAAAGAAATTAAGAGTATCCTACAAACAGTATTATTCAAGCACAGAGTATTACTTGATTACACATATAGGAAAAGTTTCAATTTACAAGTTGGATCCAGTTAGGATCCAGAACCCATGCTATTGTTCAAACACAGTGGAGAATATTATCCCTATCTCAAAGATATAAATTAAAAAGCTCATAAATTTTTGTAGTCCAAACTATCATCAAACTACACGTTTACAGTAGCCTGAATGTTCCACTTGACAGACCTACAGGCTGTCCATGTTAGTATTTGGAAAGCTGAAATAGAGACAGGCAGCAGTTCAACTAGTCCAGTTACCAGATGTGCAGTTCCAGCAACCAGGACATAAACTGATCGGACACTGACTTTAGCCTTGGACTAACGGATAGAAGGTGATGAAGCGTTTCTAATGAACTGGCTCACTCTGTATCTTTCCAAAGCAAACACAGCCAGCTCTGAGTTGTTATCTTGTTGTGCATCACCAGCGAGCGTTACTGTAGACGTGGAACGGAAATAAGATCTGCTGAACTCACTCTGCAAAAAAAAGATTAGCTATTAATTGCAGTCCACAGAAGCATCCACTTACTGCAACCACAGACACTTACCCAACAGGGCATTGCGCCCGTTGTCATCTGGCAGGAATCTCTTATCCACAGCACACACTAAAAGGTGATCAGGTAAATTTGGTGACTTTGCACCAACAAGTAAAAACCCTGCTGGTACCTCAATGTGTTCATTGGAAATTGAAACCAGTCTCAAATCTTTACCAGCCTGGCAGAAACCTAGAAAAAATCAATTCAATGACTTTTTAAGTTGACAAGATATTTTTGTTTAATACTCACAATTGCCTTTATTAAAAGACTTCCTATATTTTAAATGAAAAATAAAGTTGTATCCTCTAAGGTCAAGGGCAAACTAAGAGATAATTTTCTTTCCTGTCTTTGGGCCAGCCATACACAGATGCTACCAGTACAATAAACAAACAAAAATCTGAAAATGTACAGTGAAGTTTCTCTTGATAATGTTTTGCAACCTATGTATTTATGGGACTATTTACTAACAGCATCAAAACTTTAGTCAGACATTCAAAAATGGTGAATTTCACTGGCTTTTCCTTGGTTTTCGAATATTTTTTACAGCAACACTGAATGAGGTACACTTTAAATAGAAAGCAGTGATGATAAAGCCATAAGAATTAGCACATTCTTTTTTAGCAAAGGCCATGCCTGCAAGCTTAACCTTTTAAAGGTTGTGTTGCCTAAGAGAACAGAAGTTCTCATGCCAGGTGTTCCAACATAAATGCTTAATCGGACACACTGGGCGAAGACCCTGTCAAATATAAGAGCAACCAAGAGCAATCCCGCTTTATCTGGCAGGTAATGAACAATGACATTTTTAGGATTTCTATATTGTATAGATTATCTCATTCTGAAGAATTATAGAGGAAATGGCCCCAATCCTACCCTCTTCAGTAGGGCAAATGCTTTCTGACAGCACGTTTAGTGCATTTCTTACCATCAGTAGTGCAACATCCTTCTGGGGGAGGCTTCATCTGGTAAGAAACAGGAGGGCTACTTGATTCTGAGCCTTCTTCTTCCTCCTCTTCTTCTTCTTCCTCATTATCTGCTCTGCTGCCTGCTACAAATTATCATAGCATAAATGACTTAGACAACAGAAAATGCTGGCAACAAACCAGTGAATGAACAGGGTGACCCAGTTACAGAAAGCATTACAGTAAACTGGATTCTCTCCTCTTGACAATGACTTTACTGTTGCCAACTCTTAGGTTATGTTATTTGTTGTTTCCTTAAAGCTCCAACGTCCAGTCATGCTTACAACAGAATGTCTCCCACCAAAAAAGTAACATTTTTAGCTCCTGTGCAAAAAAAATGTTCAAAAGCATGACCCAACTGCACCTGAGGAAGTAAAAAAAACAAAACAACTAAAGGACAAATAAAAAGAATCCTCAAGTTATTATTTTTTAAAATCTCATTATTTTTAAGCTAACCTCATGATCTTAGAGGCCTAATTCCTGGTGTTTGAACTCTTGCTGATCACAACAGTGTAACTGTATCCTTTGTTTATAATATTAACAACCAATATAAACCCAAAGTCATTACTTCTTAGCACTTTAGAATGTCCTGGCTACTGTCCAAGTACAGATTTTATTAATTAGGTATTGACCATGTCCTTGATGCTGTACAGGAAATTGAAGAAACAGTTCCTGCTTGAAACTAGGTGCACTACCGATGATGCCACAATAAGAACACCTAATTCTCAGGCCTTCTGTCTCCTACCGAATCCAGAGCAGTGAGTGAAGCACTGCCGCTCCCTGTACAGTGTCAAGGAAAGGCAGTTGTCTAGGAAGATGATTCACAGCAGCGTGTGCATGGACTGTGTTAGTCTAGGAGGCAATACTGAATGCTGGAGAGAAGAATACATGATGTAGGCTTCATTTTTTAGAGGGCTTTAGGCATTTCTTCTTCAGATTCTCTGCTGTAAACCCCTTTTCTGGTGCACTGGCTACCTAAATCAGTATTTTTACCCAATAGCTTGCTTGTTAAGAGGATTCACTCGCACATTATTGGTGTATGTTTCAGCCTTTCAACTCAAGATGGCTTCTTTACTTGGGAAAGTAAAATAGCAGTTAGGGTCCTACATTATTCTGTTTATCCAGCTTTTAGTCTTGAAACAGAAAAACAATGAAGTACACTGCAGTCATCCTCCAAGGCTCAGTGTCAACTGAACATACTCTCTTTGCTTCCACTGACTTTGGAGAAGGCACTCGGAATCCCATAGAACATTCATCAAGGTTTTTTTTTTTTTTCCCCTGTGACCCTCCTCAGAATAGCTTTTTATTTTATTGAGAAATTATTGTAGAATCAGCTAAACAAAAACTACAGGATAAATGAGAATTAGGAAGAAAGCTGAAGAAAATAAATCTGGAGTCTGAAGATTTGTCTCTAAAGGTTGTTAAGATATATAGACCGCAATCTAGAAGAGGATTTGAAGAGTACATTTACTTTTAAGTATCAAAACATCAAGCTTCAGTCCTGGTGCACACAGATAAGGACAGAATGTTAAACAAAACTGTTTTAAGGTTGTAGTCTAAAGACAGAAATGCTGAAAGTGAGCAAAGGGGAAAGTGAAGTTCTCCATCTTTGCTATTTAAGTCAGAGGTAAGTTATGTGTTATGACCTAACCTTGACTAACATTCAAATGCAATGAAAAAGGGGTGAGTCTGGCTCTCCTCTACGTTCCCACACTCCCAGCCATGAAGTTCCTCCTTCCTCTTTATGCCAGCTCTGACGCTGGAGCCTGTGCTGAGACATCCCAGCTTGCTAACCCAGCAGAAAACTAAACCAACAAAAGCGACCAGGTTTTTTTTAATGGGTTTATGTATTAAATAAGCCCAGTAGAAGATCCAAAAAATACCAAGATTGATGAAACGGGAGAAAATGGGGACATATGGCTAGGAGGAGTGGGGGGGATCACTATGTGGGACTTTCCCCTTTAGGTAGTGGCAAAATACTGGGTTTGTTCAGCCATACAGGTAATTTCACATTAAAAAAAAAAAAAAGAGAGAGAGAGACAAGAAATAGGAGCGGAGAGTAAGAAATAGAAGAGCTACAATGATTTCAGGTCAAAAATGAAAAGAGTACAAGAGCAAATATGTGCCTACAATACACAAGAATGAGCTGCTGTCATCTATAAAGGGCATCATTAAGGGTTCGGCTGCTTGTTTTAAAAAGGATCTCCGTTTTACTTTTAAAGCAGGGCCCCTTCAAAGAACTCTATGTTTGTATGTGTCTGTTCCACATCATCTTCTCTTAAACAATCCCAAAAGAACACAAAATCAAGCACTCCAAACCAGAGACAAGATGGAGGAAAAGGGGATTCACAACCCTAGTTCTTCTGTTGTATGTTACAGAACAAGGCAGTCAGCGGAAATAACTTGATATAGCACCATTAAACCAACAGACACGCTGTGAAGAATTTGTCCATGTTTTATTGAACTTAAATTTATTCACAGATACCATAAACACCATTGTTTGCTTCAAAGGAATTCTTTTCAGATCTCACAAAGGATTTATTAGACCTTCATGCCTATACAGTTGTGATTAAGACATTTCACATGGGAAATGTAACTGTATATATGTAATTGTATAAATGCCTATAAAGGCATATGTCTATGATATGTAGGTTTTTTTCAAAACTAGAATGTGTAGAACGGAAAACTGTACTCACTGGAAAAATAGGTGTTTGCAAGTTCACTGCAAAAAATGTAACATCTTGGCCAGAAGGGTCCAACATGTTCATTTAACTTGTCTCCAGGCACACTAGAGTCTCTTCTGCACAACTGAATTCTTTTTAGGCATAAACCATCATGACAGATATGTAATGACATTAGGTTAGTTTCAGTGGCTAGGCACTTTTTTTCTGGTTTAGATGATCATTTATGTTTCAAAAAGAGACAGAAAAATGTTTTCTAAACAAAAAAAAATAAACCTAAAATAATGACAAGTTACAACCACTGATTAATGAAGCTTAAAAAACCATTTCCAATTGTTTTTTTCTTAAACTGACTATATACTCAATTTTCAGGTTCTCTTAACAATTTTGACATTGCAACATCATCAAAGACAAAATACATAATATCAGCCGTATTTACTGGTAGCTGGTTTTGCTGCCAAATGCTACTTTGAACATCTACAATGTGTTATCAGTCCACAAAATGGAAAGTCAAAACACATGTGTTGCACTGACCCACTGCACTACCTTGTCTAAATTATTTATATCATGTCTGCTTCACCACAGGGAAACACTCGCTGTGTTGCAGACCAACAGGCACCTACGACCAAGGACACTCCGAGTATATCACCGTGTCAGAATGCTGGGACCAAGGAAAGATAACAATCGGAGGGGGAGGAGAGGGGTTTATACAAGACCCCAACGATAGCTCTCTGCTTCAGATGCCTCCTGGTCCTCAGAGCACAGGGATCCATGTAGCTAGAAGTGGAGACTGGAGTACATGACTCTCCCACCTGAGGAACAACCTAGGAAAAACTCTGTTACAGGTCCCTTCATTGTCCCCCTTGTCTGAAACTTTCATGAAAGGAAAGTTCTCTGCCAGGCTGCTGGGAGACTTTGAATTCATTATAGTTCAATTCTGTTTCTATTAACTGCAAACAAAACACAATCAGTCCCTCAAGGTTTGGAAAGTTCTTTGAAAGCCTTGAAAGAAAGAAGTTACAGAAGAGTGAAATTGCACTTTTGTTCCTGAACAATGCATCTGCTCCTGTAGCAACTTTCCCAATTGATGTCATAATCCATTTTGTGACATCACAGTTGGTTGCCATGGAAAAGTTTATGAAATCCTTATAGAAGGGTTTGATAGAAGGATCACTTTGTGTAGGAATTAAACAGCACATATATTTAAACAATTAATGTATATCTGTTATTATGTCCTATATTAGCCAAAAAAAAAAAGAAGAACTGATTAATGATGTGTGAATTGTGAGCAATTTACTTTTTCAAGAAATGTTTTCTCAGCTGTTACCATGAGGTAATAGTAAAGACTTTAATCTGTGCAAAATACTTTCATCTAATACTACTTCTTGGGCTGATTTTTTTTTCATTACATAGATATCTAAGCCATCTTTAATGAAGAATGACAGGGGAAGTAAACCTGGTCAAAAGAAATGAAACACAGCCCTGGTGACAGAAATGGCTAAATAACGAAATTATTAACCCTAACCTTGCACCAACATGCCAGTGTTCTTCACACACCAGTAAACTCACTGAAAACCATGAGATTACTACACAGAACAGCACAGCAAGACACCAAATTGTATTATGAGCTTGCTTATCAGATCTATACAGTTAATTTAAACTATACTACTTTCAAGAAAAAGAAAAATGACTGAGCAAATGAAACTCAGAAACATACACAAAAATTCAGTGAGAAATCTCATGTGTTAAATACCAACATGTGCAGGGTTTACGAGAGAACATATCCTAATTTTTTACCTCTGCAACTACAGAACAATGAAAAATATTATGCCCAAAGTAATTACAAACCTTCTTAAAAGCTAAAAATATTTCTGCTGTATTTGTTCACAATGAAAATCAGTCTTAGCATATAACTTCTATAAACCTAACATATATTTACAATAATTTACTGTATAACTTTCAGCAGTGCATGATGAATTATAGGATAACAGATTTATGTTCCAAATCTCCAAAGATTCCTCCACACATTTAATGGAATAATTCCTAGTACTTCAATTTATGTATATTGATAAATCTGAGCAAGCAAGTAGCTTAATTTTGTCAAAATAAAAGACAACGCAGTTTGTGTTTTTAATCCAATTCTAATACATATATATTTGTACATCATAAAAAATCCAAAGAAAAACTTTAAATACTTTTGTTTTTCTGTATTCTGCTTTGAAATGTGCGTGCTGAGCCTTGGGAGAGCAAACAGCAGAATTGTCTTTGAGCATAAATATAAATTCCACTATTTCCTACCTTCCAGTGATGACAGTTGCTGTTCAGCTTCCAAATACAACTGAGAAAAGATCGGTCTGGGAACCAAGTTGTTTGAGCGGAGAGAGGCCTCAATAGAATTATGCAACACTTCTTCAAACCGTGTTGTCTTGAGCTGACCAGCATAAGAATTTCCCATCTTCTCAAAAAAAAAAAAAAAAGGAGACAAGAAGAAAAGAAAAATAAAAAGAGATTTCAATTTTAGCACTCAGAACTCGATCACTGCATGTTGATGTCAGGCTACAACATTTCTCATGAAAGAGAGAAGCTTCATTGTCCACAAAGAAAGGCAAAGGAAAAGAACATTGACTGCAGCGGTCGCTGAGCAGATCCTGCTGGTAAATTACAGGAAGTTATCTAAAAGTAACAGCTTTCTGTAATTCAGCAGAAAGGCAGCAAGCTTTGACACCTTCTTGAAGATGTGGCTACAAATCTGATTCCAGTAATTCCTTGGTTTATATAGCAACGGAGGAGATGCCTTTTCAATAGTCAACAATCTCATCCGTAAAACAGTTTTTCTGTTTTACATGATTTGAACAGAATAAATGTTAAAGGATCTGAGGAATAGCACAGTTTTGTGCATTTATCTTTGCATGGCCCATCGTGGCTGAAAACTCATGGCTAAAGCAGTTCAACAGGTCTTTAGAGGAGCTGTCTCAAATAATGTAGCAATGCTGTAACTCAGATATTCTGAAATATAACGGCTTTTTCTTTGCACCGTAAGCAGTATTTTTCCCTGTTAACACACATTTACTTATTTTTTTCAAAGCGAGACATTATTTATTATCTATTTGATTTTGCATTTAATTATTAGGACTTTATTGTTAGTGAAACCGCATAATTTACTCATTCTGTCATTGAGGAGTCAGTCTATTCCAGCTGAATATCCCACATACTTAACTGCTGCCTGCTTTCCGCAGGGAATACAATGAACTGGTGTAACCGAAAAGCCATGTCAGCTTTCTTTTCCTATTACAAAGTAGCTCTTGCCCTGGGCCCCGTGTCCTTTCCCTCCTCAAGTAACTGTGAATAGAAAGCATGAAACGCTTCCTGTTTGTGGCAGTAATTCCTAACCACTGAACAGCCCCCCCTCAGCACTGGGCACTGCTTGGGAAATGAGCCTGTTGGGAAGCGTCCTGTAGGAACCAATCAAGCAAAAGAAAAACTACTGTGCAACCACATCCCGCTCTTGATGGAAAAAGGAGCTTGAAAGGAACAACAGACAAAGTTGATGATTTGGATATCGTTTTATGACTTTGTAAAGCATATTTTACATACATAATCATATTTTCGTATGTTTGTATTGTGTTAATACTATATATATAGTGCAGTTAATACTCCATATTATAGCCTATTGATATTATGTACATAGTATTAATAGAAGCACAATAAGAATTATAAAACAATGCAGGTAGTATTTAGAATCATAGACTGGTTAGAGTTGGAAGGGACCTTAAAGATCATCTAGTTCAATGATGAACTGCCACGGGCAGGGACACCTCCCACTAGACCAGGTTGCTCAAAGTCCCATCCAGCCTGGCCTTGAATACCTCCAGGGATGGGGCATCCACAGCTTCTCTGGGCAACCTGTTCCAGTGCCTCACCACCCTCATAGTAAATTTCTTCCTAATATCTAATCTAAATCTCCCCTCTTCCAATTTAAAACCATTAGCCCTTGTCCTATCACTGTACTCCCTGATCAAGAGTCCCTCCTCATCTCTCCTGTAGGCCCCCTTTAGCTAATGAAAGGCCGCTATAAGGTCTCCCCGGAATCTTCTCTTCTCCAGGTTGAAGAGAAGGATGCATTTTTGCAGTGAGGATGCATTTTCTCTTCCAACAGAAAAAGCAGATTACAGTTCCCTTTCCACATTGACAGGAACCCTCTGGCTCCTCTTGGTTTAAGTACTGCTTCACCTACACCAAACACAGCTGAAGACAGCGAGGAAAGCCCGACATCAGTATTGTCCTTAAAAAGCTTTATCAGAGGTGTATGCAGGAAACCCAAGGTCAAGCTCTGAAATGAATTATACTAGATGCTGTTTCTACACAAAAGCACTAGAAGATGTTTAGTTTGAATTATAATCCATCTTTCAACCATTATATGACTGTCAGGTATCTTGACAATTATTTGTCATTGTTACATTGATGTTTTGTTTAATGTAACAAGGACAAATAATTACCAAGATATCTGACAGATACCTATTTAATTCTTTGTTCTTCTAAATTCCTTCCCACATTATGAACTAATATTTTCTCGTTAGGTTGGAGGCATCTGTGGTCTCAGGGACCCATCTACATTTTCAGGGGCAGCTACAATATTGGTTCCACATGACTGTTCATCACAATCTTAAAGTTCGGACTAAAGAGAAATAAAAATGCGTGAACATGCTCTCAACATGGTCACATTCAAAGTTACACCTTCAAGATTGGAAACAGGATTCAGCTCTCATCCATTTCACACACTTTCTTACACAGACTGCTTTATTTAAAAACGGAGCCAAAACATGAAAAATTCATGTAACATCCACTGCTACAGCACAAAGACAGTATCCAAGAGCGTGACTGCAGTGGCAGCGGCTCATCTTGCAAAGGGCTGGATTCTACCTGTTCTCAACATGAGCATGCAAAGCAGACCGGTCTCCCTGATTTTCAAACTTACTTCTTGAAAAGCTTCATTAAAGCACATGAAAAACAGGAAGTTTTTAAATTCATCCAGAGTGAGACAAAACATTCTGAGACAACTCAAAAGCATTATCAGACAAATAGGTACACTGACTGCTTTATGCAACAAAGGCTTACTTCCTTTACTGATCACTATCTGGATCTAATTGTGTGGATCCAGATCTAAAACACTGTAATATTTCTGTTTATAAACTCTATTCCGTAGACAGCTCTTATCCTGTACAGTTCATTAGGAAAAGAAATAGACATACCATTTACAGGGATTTATACTTGCTCGGGATTTATAGAGCCCACTAGTGGACAAAACAGAAACCCTGTATTTAACCCTGAGGATGGCAGAAACCAGCATCTTATCGATGTGTTGTAACAGATCAGGAATCAGTTAAGATTAAGTTATTTGTGAAAAAGGCAGGTCCTGGAATCCTTTACAGCATAAGCATGTTCATTTATCCATTGGGGTGCTGATTTAATTATTTGAATGGGTTTGCAAAATGAAACAAAAATACGCTTTCTGGATTTGTACACCTGGTAAGCTCTAGTGTACCTGTGGGATCTTACAGTGTGGGATCATCACAGTGTCAAACACAATCATAAATCCAGGAACATATATTGGAAGATGTGTTAAGTATTTTATAGCCATTGTCATCAAACACACGCCACTGGAACCAGAAAATGGGCATTGCAGGGGCTTTTTTGCCAGCATCAGCCTTTGTCATTCAGAGTCCCAGTGACGCTCTCAGTTGCAGAAGAAATTACTTCTATGAAGCAAGCAAGGGAGAAGCTCTGTCTCACTAACTCTATGATGGCTGTCATCCCCTCTTTGCTTTAAATCTTCTCAGACCGTGGTACCTGAATTGTAAATTGCTGACTCCGTGGCACCAGGAAGCAAAGGCTTTGAGTCCTATTTTCCTGCTTCAATGAATTCAGCGTTCCCAGCCCAGATTTATGTCTCTCTTGCATACAAGTGGGTGGCACAGGCTAAACTTTCAAATGCTTGTGAAATTCCAAGCCACGAACATAGACGGCCACCAGATCTATTAAAAAAAAACTACACTGACACAGAAGGATAGCCCTCGACCCCAGCTACTGATAAATCATAGGGCACCTCTCTATCACACTGTCAGTTTCCATGGAGAGCATGCAGAGGGAAATACTTGCCAATACAAAGGGGAGAAAACAGGGAAAGACCTGGACCTGGAAAAGCTGCTTAAAACCATGATAAAAAGAAGAAATCTACTCTGAGGAACTTGGGAGCCCAAGAAACAATTGCAGATGCTAATGAAGAAATCCATGGATAATGCTGCCAAAGAGAGATGCCAAGTCCAGGCACCTGAAAATGAGAGTAGAAGTGTGTTAGTCACTAAAGTCACTGAAGAGAACAGCCAAACAAGGAACTGTCAGGATTCCTGTGGTAAACAGGGAGTATGAGACTAGGAAAAACAGCGATCTTAAGGGTTAATGTCTGTCACATACAGAGTCAACTTCAAGTTCAACTGCAGTTGAACTAGTCAGGTTTTGAAGAAAATCTGCACTTACCACAAGAGCCGTGACAGTGACTGCTCATGATAACACAGGGCAACTGCCAGCAGCAGGAGGACATGCAGTCCCACCACCTAGATCTTGGAGGGAAATCTTTTGCACAGTGGACTAAGGACAGTAACACTTTTTAGTGACTTTTTAATTGCAGTCAACTGTGATAAAGATCAGTGAGTATTAAGATTTTGTGAAGACTGAAGATCTAGCACAGCAATTCTGGACAAAATTTATCCTATCCCTAGGACAGACTGGGTATCCTAAGGAGAGCTATGGACTTCAGTGCATGGAAATTAATCCAGGGCTTTTGACAACTTCCACTGAAATACACTGATAAAGAAAGACTGCTTTCAGCAGAAACTGGTTAGAGAATATATGTGGGCTTGGTAAGAAGGCTTGAAAAAACAGCCAAGGGATCTAAGTGGGAAATTAGAAAGACACAGTTAATTACTAACAAATTCAATCTTAGATACGACTTACAAATTATTACAGGAGGAAAAGTTTCACAGTACATGGCAATTTTTTTGCATTCTAAACTATAATTGACATTATTACTTTAACATATTAACCCTTCCCCCATTTAAGCAGCCAGCTTTCATACTTCTGAAATGGCCTAACAGTTAATTTCTATTGTATCATTTCTAAGAGGAGAGTGGTAAGATGTTTCCAAGCTCACTGTTATTCCAAAATAATTTGTTATCACTATGGCATGAGGCAGTTCATCACTTGCATAAAATGAGAGGGTTTGTTAGGATGAACTATGGATCTGGGTATCCAAACGGCTATCTACTAAAATTTGTCTGGGAGGAGAAAGCAGTCTTTACTGCAGTTTAACAATTTGTTCACAGATCAGTACCAGCAAAGTTGTTAGCGTGATCCTTTTGCTCTTTGAACATAAGTTAGATCCATCCAGCAACATCCGGAATCCATCAGTATTCCTAAAGTTCAGCAAAGTGTCTAATAATTCTTGAAAACCTGTATTAAAAACAACAATCTGATTAAAAAGAATGAAATCCTAGGGCAGGGATTTGAATGTAAATGTATCTATAGGAAGAAAATAAAATTTGGAGATAGCACAAAACTGATTCTTTTCAAAGGTAGTGATACATACTATAAGGTCCTCCTCATGGATTCAGTTCTAAACAGTTCAAGACTGTCTAGTCATGTTTTACTCTTTTATTTCCATGAAGCTATCTGTAATTATAGACAGTGCTTTCTTCAGCTTTGGATTTGGAAGAATAAATTATTTTTAATCTTCTATATTAACATTTGTCTTGTGTAAAAGTGATACTGTGTGGCGAATCTATTCCCACAGGCTATATAAAATTCTTGATTCAGGGGAACTAAGAGTCTGTTATTGATATTCACCCCCCACCAGACTCAGCATAGTATTATAGCTTATGTCTGTACTACTAGCCTCAAAACAAGATCACTCCATCCAAAATGCCTTTTGGGAATGGTCACCGGCCCACCATAACTTCTGAAGCGTGCCTGGGAATCGCTGCAGAGAGCGAGTGCTGGCACCAGAGCCATGCCAAGACATTACAACAGAAAATTGATATCTGGCACACGGGAATTTTCCTTGCAACTGGGCAAAGCTAAAGAAAAACTCTTTCAGAAAGTGATCTGGCTGTTCATGTGCCACAGAATTATCACTTGCAGAAGTAATTTACAAAGTTTTTTATTTGTTGGTACTAGCATAGTAAATAGGTGGAGTATTGCCAAGTTCTGCAAAAAATAATTGTTTCTGGAAGTCAAATCTGTTTGTTCATAACATTCTGCCAGAATGACTTGGCAGTAAGAAAGAGGAAAAAAAGGGCTCAGAAGACTGATGGTTATGATATAATACTGGAGTGTGGGAAACATTTAAATACATTTCCTCATTTGAGATCATTTCCCAACCAACATTTTATTATTCCTATGATTTTCATCAAAATCTTCAAAAAGGGTTCAATATTCTGCTGTTAGTCTTAGCCAGAAAGAAAAAATTTGAAGTTTCAAGCGTTGCTGAGAAATGAAATTATGATCCTCTGCTGAGCTCAACTCTACAGTGCTAATAAGATTAATATCAGCACTTAGGGATCTGCTGATTGAAATCCACTTTTTCAGTGAAGTAATTTATTCCATAGCAATAAAGCTGTCAGATCACCTAAAAGTCTCTAGTCATTCTGTGTTTCATATGTGAATAAAGTTACAGCAATTCAGTAGACCCCATTTGGCCATTACATTTTAAAAGCAACATTAAAGCTTTAACTTAAACCACTGTTACCTTTGCCAGAATTTCCAGCTCCTTTTCTGTTACAAGATCTTAGAACTCATATAACTCCTGTGGAATTATATTAGAAATGTTATCTACAAACCAGACCAGATTAAACTTAATGGTTTCCTAATAATGCCATTTTGGAAAATAGTTCATGATTAAACACAGAGACTCTGATTAAGGTTGATGGCAGGTCACAGAGAACATAATCCTACCATCTTTATACAGCCAAGAACAATTCTGATACTGTTTCCATACAGAGAATATACTGCAAGAAGACTACTCAGCTCTCTCTACCACTTCTTATTTCTTTTGCGTTTGCTTTTAATTTTTATGTGATATCTTCTTTTGATTTTGAATATCAGGCTGACTACAGACACGGGATGTCTCCTGCATTAACAGTGAGATGATTTCTTTCGCTGATTCATGTTTCCAAGCAACAGGATGTTGGAACGAGAGCGCAGATTGAGAGGTGCCAAGATTTGAAGTGCACTGAAAGTGGGAAGTGGGAAGACATCACCAAGCTTTTTGGCAACTTTAGATCACAAGCCAAAATGCTTCTATTAATCACTGAAATCGGTTCTCTCACTCACTTCAGAAGTAAATAACAGGGAGATGTCTTTATTCTCAGGAGATTGCTGCAGAGATTAAGATGGACACCTTTGCAATGAAATAAAATATATGCAATTTTCCCTACCTACTGAAAAATCAAGCCCATTTGTTAACTGCCCTCTGTGTCCTCGGAAAAAATCACACAGATCCATATCAAAAGGGATGAAAACAGACTTGAACAAATCAATGTTAAATGACCTCAATAAAAACACTATTAAAAACCTGTTCCTTTCTTTTTTCCTTCAGGCAGATAAAATATCAAAATATTTAATGGATCATTCTTAATATAACATTCTTTCACATCCATTTTGGCCACTGGAAACAGAGGAACTTCAGTTAAAATCAAATATTTTCTTATTTTTGCTGAAATTTAACAGCAAACCAACAAGCATTACTTTTGAGGACAGAGTGTTCATTTTTCAACGAAAATGCTACAATTCACGTGGGTAACAGTAGCAAGAATCACAAATGAGTATTTTCTACAGAAAAAGGAAAAAAAGAATTTCCAGATATGTCTACCAAAAGAAAAAATTATGTTTTTAAGCTCATACAGATTCAACTTTACTTTGAACCAAAAAAATAAAGCTTGGCTAAATACAAAGCAATCTAACTTGCCATAAACCCATTAAAATATACAGCTATGCTTGGAGATCCGGACTAAGGCATGTTGGCAATTTAGTGAGAAGGAATCTAAGCTGTGACAGCCTACATTGTAGTTTTCTGGGGAAACAGAAAACTCCAATTGCAACCAGATTCCTTTAATTATTTAAGGATGAAAGGCTGTTCTGGTTTTAAGACATAGTTTAGTCTTCCTTTACGACTGCAGAAAACTTAAACTTCCTTCACCCTAGAAACTTTTATGCCTACTCTCAAACCAGAGCTGAATTTTTCTCAGACATTTAAAGTAATGATTTGTTTAAAAATGGCACTCTATTTTAACTTATCTTAATATAGAAGAAAAAATGCCAAAGTTCAAACTGGTCGTATTAGAAAGTCCTTTGTGAAAAATTATACATTGGATTACTACTCAAATTTTTTAAAATCATAAACATAATCACTATTTGGACCGATGCCTGATAAAAATCCATATCTGCAAAAAGAATTCGGAAGAAATCTTAGACTTTTTGTAGATGTTTGAACATCTATTACTAACGTCTTTCTTGATTTTAGTTTTCTCTGGAATCTATTTTCAGACATAATGATAACATCGATTTTCATTTCTTTTCCTTTTTTGATTTATTGTGAAACTTTTTTTCATAGACAATCATACATGTCATTCCTTAATATCTTCACAAATGGGTGAAGGAGGTACTTGATAAAAGTAAATGTAGAGCTGGGTGATAGTCCAGTGTTTTAATAGTGCAGACTGAGCCTAATATATGATATGGCAATAAATACATTTAGGCAATGGCACTTCATCCTGCAAATGCTTTCACATTCCTCTCTGCAGGAAACAACATATTCTGATGCAGATTTCTTTGATTTTCCTGCAGGATCTCATAAACTTTGCAGGTGTTACTGGAGAGAAACCCCCTTATCAGCAGCTTCCAGCACAGTTCAGCTGATATGCTTTACTATTTCTCCAGCACAGAACCCTGACCTTACGGCTGGTCAGGCAGCTCTGCCTTGGCTCCCATTCGGCTTTTGTGTGTTGCTTTGATCAGTTCCTGGCTTTGGATGAAAGCAATTCTCTTAGAGACCACCTTCAAACTCTCTTAAAAAAAGAATTACATACATAAAACCAATTGAGCTTGTTAAGCAGCAGGAAGAAGCCAAGTAGAGGGAGGAGAAAGGGAGGGAAGGAGGTGCCACAAATCAACGCTAGGAAGCAATGATCAAAGTGGCGAGTGGAAAATTAGTGAAAAATGATCCCGAAGTTGTACAGGTCTAGGTCACTCCCTTTCCCAGCTCCGTAAGTGCAAAGGTTTTCTCACTATTACCCAGGAAAGAGAAACAATTCTCTTTCCAAGAATTGTCTCACACGTCTGCTCCATACCTCTGAGTACAGCAGCACTTGGAATCTTAGAGTAAAGCAGTAGAAAGCAGACTGGCAAGTCAGAGGGAGAGAGTTTCTCTTCAAATGCATGTTTTCCAAAGAAAATTCTAAGAAATCAGCACTTGGGGTATATTACTCTTTCTTCCGGTTACTGGTGCTAGAGACCATTTCCAAGAATCTTTTCAGACACACAAAGAGTAATCCCACACTGACTGTACAGGTTAGCTTTTCAGCCATCCTCAAAACCAGAATTTTGTTTTTCTTTACCCTAAGCCTACTCCTCTAGGCTCATTCCTGGAAGCAGCATAGCCACGGTCTGGGGGACAGCCACATGCACCCACAGAGACCAGGATGTAGAGCTTAAAGACACCTTGGAGCTGTTCCCTCTGGAGCTGCAGAGGCAGAGCCAGACAGTCTCTGGGGCAGTTCTCCAAGGATATACACAGAGTGCACAGGTTCAGAGGCTTTACCTCATTCACAGAGAAGGGCCTCACTGCTTGAAAGAGATCTTCACTGATTTCTTCTGCCAGAGCACTCTACACTGTATCTTGATCATATTTTCCATCCAGCAAACAAAGAGGGGAGAGAAATACAATGGGAGAAGCCTAAAATATACTTCACCGTCTGTGGATGGCAAATACATCTCTAGATGAATAAATTATGCTGCAAAATAAAACCAAGCATCAAGGTATACTCAATCAGGAGATCAGCTGCACACTAATTATATGTTGAAAATACATTAAATAAGAAGCATTCACAAACATAAATATGCAATCCAAAAGCATTAAACAAGCATCTTTAGTTAATTTAAGAAACTGAACTTCGCAGTTTGAGATCTGTCTGTTTTGAAGGTTTAAAAATTCAAGTTGTCTGCATTTTTTGTTTAGTATTCCAAAGTTTTCCTGAGAGGAAATCACTCACGCCAAAGACAGCAAATGACTGAAAAGGCAGGAGATGCACAAAACGCAGACAAATGCATATCCTTAAAACATGAATATTAGCTGTAAAATGTCTCCCAACTACAATATTTGAACAGAACCCAATATAAGGCAGTGTGAGTATGTTCTCTTATGATATGTTAATGTTTTCATTAAACAGTAACAGTATTTTTCAGCATGGAAATACTAGCTACGTAATAAAAAATATACTGTACCGTAATGAAAGCATGTGCTCCTCAGTGACATCCAGTAAATTACTCCCAAAGTTTCACATTCTGATTGCATTGCTGAACATCTTACACCTGTGGTAACTGCCAGTGATTATATCTTTATGGAGTTTTCCTTCTTTTGATTTAGAAGAGTCTGCTGCGTGGCGAATTGGATAGGACACTTAAGGCTCCTGAGTCAGCACTGTGTGCAGCTGAACAACTCAGTCGGGTCGCCATGACACGAACACTCTCCTGTCACAGTAGAGCACAGGAAGGTTTCGAAGCTATCTATTCTGCAACTATGGCAAAAACAAAGTAATGAGACCACAATATACCCTGGCAAGCTGTTCTCTAATTTGTGTGCTGGCTATACTAAATGATAAATGGTCTGACTTTATGTCTTATTAATACAGAAGTGCTGTGCTGGGTCACAGTGCTCCTGGCCAGGCACATATCAATCTATCAGTCTGAAGCATTATTAACGTCAACAATTTTGTTGCATGTTTTTGAAAGAATGAAGGTAGGGGTTTTTTAAAGAAATAGGGAGTGTCCTTTTGCATTATATAGATAACAAAATCACTAAAGAAACCATAAAGTGTATACTATGGGTACTTCATTTTGGTAACAGAAGAGATTAACAGAATAGAAATGAGATATGTCGCAATATTATCTTTATGTTGGTACTATGCCTGTTTCTTCTGAATAAAAGCATGGGAAATCAAAACAATATTTAAGAGATTATGTTCAATATACTGCTGGATATACAAGGAAACAGCTGTTGTATCACGTTTAAACAAACACTGCATCTTTTCAAGATACATCTAGAGTACATGTACTGAGAACGCTTATTTCTGGTAAAGGTATATTTATCAAACGTTTCCTTAGGTCACAGATTGCAGTACATCACTTCAGAAGATGAAAGCAATTATTCTGAAAATTGAATTTTCTTTTTCCTATGTCTCCAAGTCACGAAACATTCAGATATGTGCTTGATTTTAAACACAGTTAAGTATTCCTGAAATTAGCAAAACTAAGCACTTATCTAGGCTCTCAGTTGAATTTAGGTTCTGTATAACCTTTGTATGCAGGATACACTGAACAATGAAAAGAGATTATTTTTCGTTACAGCTTGTGAAACTTCATTGTCACCCTTCACTCTCAGGGTACGGTTTCATAATTGGCTCAAGCTGCTCTAAATTCAAATTACAGCTGAAGATGAATGTCTCTCACTCCTAATCCATGTTATTCCTGTCTAGTTCAGTGGCATGGATCTGAGCTGATATGGTTGAAAACTAGTAATTTGTTTCAGGTTACATTCAGCTAGATCAGATGCCTCATCTAGCTATGTAAAAAATATATGACCACTAACATATGCAAAAGAAAAGGACCAAAAACACGTGGCAGGATATTTTTCTCCAGATTATGAGAATGCTTTAAAGAACATATTAACATCTTAAAACTGCACCTTCCAATTCTCCTTCTGAAACACAAAGGGGAAAAAATTGAATTTAAAATCCTGCTGAGGAATCACTTGGAGACTTAGTGACTTAGTGTTTTCACTCAAAACAATTTTTATATTAATGGAAAGGTTTCATTGTTTATTTAGTAATTTTTAAAAATATATACTCTGTACTTCAATTTTAGATGCAAGCACTGTACGAAAGAACGTGAAAAAGAAACTGTACAGAAAGTAGTAAGTAATGCGCTAGGAGAGTGACTGGTATGTTTTTCTGTTGCTATGAAGGTTGATGGTTGGACTAGATGATCTTAAAGGTCCCTTCCAACCTAGACAATTCTATGATTCTATGGAAGTGAACTAAAAGTCTTATAAATGTTCTATACTTAACGCCAAATATGAGGGACCTCAGTCATGTCATTCTCAAGAAGGGTACAAAATCATTCAGCTCGGGCGCACAGAAATCACTGTCTGGTTTCCTATCAACACTCTACAACTGTGTACCTTAAACATATTAACCTGACAAGATGACACTTAAAAGACTGTACTGACAGCCAAAGTTTAGAGAAATCCAAAAAGAAAACAAACACTGCAAGAAATACATATGAATGTATGTGAGAGCACATGATTTTTGGAAGAGTAACAGAAATTTCACATTTTAAAGAGGTATAACTTCATTGATGCCAGTCAAACATACTTGCCCCATAACTGTAGTGCACTCACAAACAAAATTTCTCTAGGATGCTGTGTAGGCTGCTGTCTAGAATGAAGTCTAGGATGTTGCAGTGCCTATCTCTGACCTTCCTTTAGGGTTGGAAACACCACACCACTCTTAAAGAATATTAGGAGAGGGTAGCTGTTAAAGAAGATGTTAACCTGATACTCAGTAATGGAATGCAGAGAGTAAAAAGGGCCTGCCTGCTTTGGATACAGGCATGGAGCAGAAGTTCCAGAGAAGGAGAAAGGGCAAGCAAGCACAGAGAGGCCTATTGTGTTTGATTAGTCCCCGAAGCAGGAATGCCAGGAACGGGTGATGAGCATGGAGGTTATGTATAAGAGATCTTGTACACAGAACCTGTGGGAGCTGGTCAGTATGCAGCTTCTGATGCAACGTACATCAGAAAAGAGTGGGTCTGCCTGCTGAAATGAGTTGCTGAATCTGTGTGAAATGAGTCAATAATGTAAGTGATGAACTGACAGAACAGTTGTTAGGGGAAAGCTGACCACGTAATTATCCCCACAAAAGGTTTGTATATTATGCACCTTGTACCCTAGGCACTTTTACAGAAAATAATCTTCTCTTTTACAGGAATCTACAGAGCATGTTTTCCAAAGTTTGAGAACACTGCAATAGAAGTGAATCAAGGGACATAACACGAGGTTATAACCTCAGCTTAACAAGATTTTCATAAGTTCAAAGCACAGACTAAGATACAAGAACAAAAATCATAAACAGCGTCATGAAAATATTTTACAAGGACGTTTGTTTATAAGGAAGAACAAGGAAAGAGTTGGTCCGCTGCGCAACCAGAAAGGAAAATTAACAGATGATTGTTAAGTTTAATGCTTTTTTTCCCCCCAAGAAGAGGAGCAAAGGTTATTAATGATCAAATGACTGATTTGTCCAGCAGCTTTAGCAGGGAAAATGGAGACTGTCCCTCCAAAACACCCAACAACTTAGTACTTGAAGCATTCTGCGTGCTGATTGTGTACGAAGGAACTAAAATTGGGTCCTGCCAAGCAGAACAACTCGTTTAATCTCAAGACAACTACTCTGCTTCATAAAATTATTTTAAAACGGTTGCAGGCATACCTACCTTTTGTGTTTATGCAGAAATATTGAAATGTATATAAAATCTCATATAAAATGTGATATATGTAGTCTAAAAATACCTACCACGTTGAGTGTATTTATGTGGAGCCCAGATGGTCTCCTCCATGAGAAATAAGATCAGCATTGTGCTTCAGACATGTACAAAAGGAGACCTTTAAGATCATCTAGAAACATGGAGTGTGATTCAGCTGCCTAACCACAGGCATCTTCTAACTTTGAGATGTCCTGAGGTATCCTGTCTGTATTGGAGCTGCTGTTCCAAAGAAGCAGAGGTCTGAGGCAAGTTCTCTGTCCTATCTGCCAGTCCTCTATGGCCATCTCAGGTAAACCAATGAACTTCAGATGAAACAAGGTACCGATACTTAGGCAATCAAATCAGACTGCAGGTATCTACTGGTTCACTAGGCAGAAATTTCCATCTTAATTAATAAAATCAATGGAGCTGAGAGAGTGATTCAGCTGGCCAGCTGCTACTGTTTATTTACTTCAACGTGAGCCGAAACACTCACCTGGCTCTACTGACCACAATGGCTATATCTCCATTGATTACCAGGAGTTGCAGCTGTAGTTGTCTACATGAAGACTTCTATATTTAGGACTCTTGGGGGTCAATTCAGCTGTTGACTTATAGACATTCAGTGGTCTTTGATATGCTGCAGGTATCCGAGACAGCTGCATAGGTCTCACAAACACAATGTAACACCTGCAGGAGACCAAGCCAGGCAGAATAACCAAGGATATCTCAAATATCAAAAGAAGCATGTAAACAAGAAACGCAATTAAATCCTTAATCTCAAACTAAGTCTCACTCTCAAAGTCAAATATTGGCATGTCTATGGACGTATTGTCAAACAACTTGGCTTCCAGTTTGCTTCTGGCTCCTGATCACCTGATTGTCTACACTGCATACATGCCATAGTTCTGCTGGTAGTTAAATAAGGCACTTCTTTTCCTAGGCAGCATGGACAAGATTGTGTCAGGTTTGCTTCCATCAACCTACATAGTTCTCCAACAGTTTCCCAAAAGACCTGGTGCCCTCACCCTCCTGTTCTCACTCCATGCTCCAAGGCATGCAGCACATGCCATACCATGAGACCACGAGCAGTCCATTCTGGCTAGCTGTAAAACATGCTTCACAGTATTTCGGTCATCTGAACATACATGCACAAAACCTGTGCCTCAGAGAAACAAAAGTCATGTGAAGAGCACTGCAGATACAGCAGAACACTACTCTGAACAGCATTGGTAAGAGCCACTGCACAGCATGGCCCTTGGGCCGTATCTCCCCAGAG
This sequence comes from Numenius arquata, assembly GCF_964106895.1. Classification (NCBI taxonomy): domain Eukaryota; kingdom Metazoa; phylum Chordata; class Aves; order Charadriiformes; family Scolopacidae; genus Numenius; species Numenius arquata. The sequence continues at coordinate 46,889,619 of NC_133584.1, read as the reverse complement.
AGCTGTGGGTCCAGAGAACTGGAGCTGGGTTCTCCCAGGGTAGCAATAGCTGATCAGGGTTCTCAGGATTTCAGTTTTGCAAGTTCTGTATAAATTCTTCTAAGTCCTTTGCCTGCATTTTCACTTTTTCTTTTGTGTTTTTTTTTTTTCCTCTGACCTCAATGTCCTTCCACTGTTTGACTGTAAATTGGGGATAATATCACTTCTCTAAGGTGCAAAGAACAGTTATACTCAAGATTGCGAGCTGTTCTAATCATGCTGCCAGAAAAGCCATGTCAGGAGACTTCTCTTTGGTTTTTGTATGTATTAAAGAAAGAGGAGTTTTAAAAAAGACATTTAGGAGAACTGCAAAATAATGTGCAGACACCTACTGTGAAATACTAATAAATATGAAGGAAACTGAGGAAGCGACTGTAGTGAACTGCTATTTATAAAGTAACAGGATAGCTGGAATAGGATCATATGAAAGCGTATTAAAGGCACATAAGAACCTTTTTAAATACTGCTCTACATTTAAAATCACACAAGTATTTTTGTTCTTCATATCCCTGAATTGACAAGGATCTTAACCATGACAGTATACAGTTTTAAAATCTGAGAAAAAAAAATGTTACTAAAGAGTAAAATGAAAGGTCAATTAAATTTTATAAAACAACCAAATGCTTCGATAATGAATGAGAAGAAAATATATTAAAAACAAAACAAAAAAAAAAAAAGAAAGAAAGGAAATAATGACAGGAAATACACACTTGCCAAAAACTAGAGAAACCAATAAATTGCTATCTCTTGCTAATTCCTCCTTAAACACCAACTGCACCGACCCTCAAGACTGAAAAATTAAACTAAACAGGGTCATGCTGACCTTAAGGCAACAGACTTAATACTGCAACAGACAACCATGAATCATACCTAAGCAAACCTTCCATTCCTTTTCAATAGAATGCGTTATTAATCAGCCACATTGTTTTACAACTGGCATAACCTGTGCCAGAAAAAGCTTTCATTTTCTCAGTGCACAACAGGAACATTTCAGAGTGTCACAACACTTTTTCATCGCTCTTAACGGTAACCAAAACTGTTGCTGTTAACAAAACATTTCATTTTATTCACGCACTGGACAAAAGCACCCACTACTTGTTCAGTCACGCTGTACCTGCGTAGAAATCTTAAATGAATGTTCAAAGACCATTTTTTAAAAACTTAAAAGCTACAACCTGACTGATACTTCTGTAGCTATTAACGGCTCTAACTGTTCAAAACACTTCCTTAAGAGTGTTCCTTCATCTCTAGTAATTGTCGCACTGGCAAAAAAACCTCTGAACCTCCAGGCTGAGTAACATCCATTTGAGTGCTTAGAAAAGCAGCTCTTAAGAACTCTCAACTTTCTTCGCTCTCATTGTGAAAGACCTCATATGCCAAGCCATGTGATGCGGGACACTGTATGGTACATTGGGTCAGGAGACAAGATGTGGCACCATCTTATACCCAGGGAACAGGCACATTACATTCTGTCGCGAATGGGAACTGAAACTAATTGAACAAATCCTGCGCTCGGTGTGTGTGATTTGATACACTTGCGTTAACCCATTACCCATCTCCAACGACAGCGATGGTGCTACTCCACTGCAAACTATTAAAGATACTTATATAATTTCCACTGTCATTGCCATGTTTTGTACCTATTTCTCAGTCTACCACTTATATATGTTCCCAACACCAGTACACACGTGGGAAGGAATCATGTCAATGTGTACCACAGGATGACTTTTTTCATGTTCAATGAATCAGAGAGGAATACAAACCTCTGCTTGTAAGCAAAACAACTATGCCACAGCACAACCACACACACAACCGTTGTACTACAGCACAACTTTCTATCAGACCCTCTTACTTTAATTACTAGGAATCGAGTTTTTATATCTTTAGTTTGCTTTGGGTTTACATACATTTTTCTTAAGAATTTGTCTGGTCACTTGATTGATACTAAAGGGCTTAGTGCTGCATATTGGATGCATTAATTGAGAATGCTCACAACAGCATAGTTTTCAATCTCACTTAAATAAAAACTGTGCTGCCTTAGTTTTGAGAAGCACCAGAATCTCCAGTTTTTCTTTTTTCAGATTGTGGATTACGTATGATAATTCCTGACCACTTCAGTGGTTAACAATATCATCCTTGGAGAACCACAGAGAAGTAAGGATATGTTCTTCCTCTATTTTACCAATGGGAAATTACAGTCTGAAGTGCTATTAGCAGAGCTCCCATGAGCATCTGAATCCCCAATCACAACTGAAATCCATGGCAGGCAATGTTATCTAAACACTTGCAAGTGTCCGAGTTCAAATATTTCAAAGTCATACAGGAACTGTGGAAAAGCTCAGATCTGAATGCAGCTCTCCTGGGATACCTACCACTCTGTACTGGATCATCATCTGTTCTAGCATCTTACTAAATATTTACATATTTAGTTTAAATGCTTTTAGATACGTGGCATTTGGAAGGTGTGGAGGAGTTAATCTTTCAATTTCTATAAGTCTACTTGGAAAGTCTAATGATACAGCCACGCAGAAACAACCTTTGAAATAAGCTTTCCGATAAAAAGCAGATTTTTTCCTTATTTAGGTAAGTGGTTCTAGAAATTCCCTGTAACTTCTAAATTATTGGAAGCTACAGATGATGAAAAATAAAGCATACAGCTTTTCTGCCTCCTGACATCCTCCTCAACAGTTTCTTAATTGAACTGCAATAAAAGCAGAGATCAAAACCCAGTGAGATCAACAGGATTTGGGTCAAATCTGACATTCTTTTCAACTGTTTTATGAATGATCTCAGATGTTAACCAGAATTTCTGATTATTTTCATTCCTTAAAATATTGTATGTTGCAGTGAAAATTCAGCACCGTATCAAACTTTCTATAAGTGTTACAGACACTTAAGAAAATGTTCTCTATAATGCATTTAGTTAGTTATACAGCTAGCATCTTATTCCTCTGGTCTGCCAGGCTCTCATAGTTATCAACCACACATCTCCACTAGCAAACTGAACAGGTCCTGCAAGTTTTTACACTAAAAATTACTCACATCTACAAATGTTACCAGTACTGGAACAATGTAATGCTGAAACAATACTAAACACAATGTCAAAATTAGCAACTCTCAAATATCCATGTAAGTGTTACCTGCTTTGGGTGTCAGCTATGGAGAGGTACAGAGAGTCTCAGTGTGACTCCAAGTAAAGCCAACTTAGATCTCATGCGATCCATCAGCTTAAGTATAGGCCATGTAACCACAGCTATACTATAGTCTTCCAGGTCTGTTCCTCTGCTGTTGGTTGTACAGATAGGTCCTGCTGAACTGAGGGTCAATGCAGAACTATTCTCGTTGATACTACACTGTGTTAGCCAGCATCACAGTCTCCATATTAACTTCTTATCACCCAAGCATCCCAGCCCTACCTTACCCTGTAAAATGGGGAGTCACCTGTGGAATAAAAATGAACAGGCCAATAATCCAAAGATGCTAAAATGCTACAATTATGAGCTCACAGTAGGTTTTAGGTACCCAAGTAGACGGGCAAGATAACAGCAGACTCCTTTGAATACTACTCCTTCGAAAATTACTCAAAGACTCCATTAAAAACGTCAATATCAAGCAACTAAGACAAATCCTTGCTTTCATCCAAGGAAAGGTGGGTAGGCAGCTAAGTTTGTTTTCATTTGCATCTGGAAAGCTATGGAACAAGTTCCAACATAAGAAACAGGATATAAATTGGACAATACAAATGTGACTCCCTCTGCATCCATGATCTGTAGGGCTGCTGGTAGTTGCCTTTTGGTAAGACCCGTACATGCACAGCAGAATAGCACCCAGCAGAATCAAGCCCAAAAGCAAATATCTTTACACGTGAGTTCAGAAAAGTTGTGAAAATGGCTTACTCGAAACTCTTCCGCAGAGTAAGTTCTAGCAGGTGGAGACCCAGCTGTTGGTGCTAATAATAGTAAAAATGAAGGTTAAGCAGAATTCAGCTCAGCCTCCTCCAGCCCTGCTGAAACATCTCCTTCCCTTTCCCTAGAGATAAAACAAGAGTGGATGACACAGATATGGTCAGTTTTACATAACTGTTTTCTAAAAATGGAAGAACCAGAAGACAAGTACAAGGGATTCCATATTTGTTTAAAATTTCACATTGCATGAACCAGTTTTATGGTACCTTCCTCATTACCTAGGAAAGTTCTGTAGCTGACAGTGCAGTTGCTTGTACATAGGGATTTTTCTAACATTTTTAAAAAATTCAGAGCAGGTCTAGTATTTGCAAATAGCATAAAATAGCATCAGCAGACTGGGAATCCAGCTGTCTCTGTTTTTTCATTACATAAAAATGAGAGGCAGGTATTTGAAGGAGCTATGGACACTATTTTTGCAAACTTTGGGTCCTTCTTCTCACATTCTGTCCTCGATAATCAATTCATTATTACTGTAAGTTTTATTATACCTAATTCAAAACAGCACAGCCATTTAAAGTTTAGTCTGTCAATTGACCCCAAGCAAAAAATACAAAGTAATCATTTTTGCATCATTTTCTCATCTATCAACATAATTGTGCTTTTCGGCTGAGTGCATAACAGTTATCAGCTCTGAACATAGTCTGAACAATGGAAAATACTATCATTATGCTATCACCATGTAAATTTTAGTACGGTTTTCAAGGCCTCAAAACTTAGCTTTTAACAGAATACAGAGTGTCAAATTGCAAAGGTCCTACAAAATCTATTTTAGCTTACCATTCTGCACATCCAAAATTTGATGCTGAAACAGCATAGCAACTATATACGATGTTACTGACTTTTGGCAGAAAAAAAAAAAAAGAAAAAGTAAAAATTTTTAAAAGCAAACATTTATTATAAACTGACATGATTTAACATCTATATAACATCTGCTCTTCTATCCTCAGAATTTATCATAAAGCAATTCTGGACTCAAGTCTGCTAGAAGGATACTAAATTCTTCAACAAAATTAGAATTAATTTGACAGATGTGTGATTTCTGACATGCTGAAAGCAATGTTAAAATCTCTACCATTTTTCAACACCTCATACTACAGAACAGAAGCTGGAGAGGAAGAACACTGTCATTGTGACATTTTTGCCCCGGTTGACATTTTGTCTTGCTCTGGTTTTGAATCATTATTGCATGTTATACAACACATACACAAGAAGTATTAGTAGGAGAGGCAATAAAGAGCAATAGATCTATATAAAAAGGAATACAAGTTACAAGTAGATGGGGTTTTTTACCTTAAAAATCTTAAGACAGCACAATGGCAATTATATACTACATAATGACAATCACATTCTCTCTCTGTGATATACATGTGTGTTGTATAATCCTAATGATTATGGTGTTTATATTTGTAATTAGTGATCCATGAAAACAGCTATTAAGAATTATTTCTTTGTATTTGAAATTATTTTTTTACTCCTGTAGTAAAAAATGGCCTAGAACTTCAATATCTTGGCTGAGAAAAGCAGCTTTAACAGTGTATTAAGTGCCTTTCTTAGTAACTTCTAACATTTGAATTTTTTTTTTTCCAATAGCAATTAAAAAAGCAAACAGACTTTAAGAATTAAGAGAAAACGAGCCAAAAGCAAAATACAAAACATGATTATGCCACCGGATAAATCCATAATCTGCTTACACTGGAGTGGTGCTCTGTGTGCACTTTGAGTCCACCGTGTCAAAAAGGACATAGTAGAACTTGAAAAGGTTCAACGGAAGACAAGAGGGAAGACCAAAAGGATTAAGAAGCTTCAGGACTATGTAGTTGGTCAGGATTCTTCGGAACAGAAAAGAGGTGACTTAGAGGCATATGCTAGAAGTCTGCAAAATCATGACTGGCACATCAAGGGTGCATAAAGACAGATAGTTCACTGTATCGTCAAGTATGAAAATTAGGATGCTCTCCCATTTATATTATCTTTAATGCCATTATTTCAGTTGGTTGATAGTGCCTCATATTTTTCTGAAAAGCTGCTCTCACATTTGAGTAATATCCATTGTACATTGTCCCTGCAGCAGAGAACAGTCTCTCATGATCAAGAAAGATTTAAAAGAGCAGAGTTCATGCAACTAGAAGAATGGAATAGCACTCTACACAGCCAGCATGAACAGTACAAAATGGTATGTCTGAAACACCACAACTGGACATACTGTACCGATTGACATGTTAGGAACAAGCTTTTATGCAACAGCAGAATTCTTGCATTAAAGGGCTGACTCTTCCACATCTTCCAGCATATATTTATCCTGTAATTTTTATAAGAGCAAACTTCTTTGCTTAAAGGGGTGGCTCTTTCACATCTGCCAGCAACCATTTTCCCTGTAATTATGCATCCAGTATATTTTACACACACATATCACTTGTTCAGTAGCAGTAAACGAAAGAGTCTTTTCCCTAGACATTTGATAAAGGCTCTTTCAGAAGAATACATCTTAGCTTTATGGTATAATTTGAAAGGGTGAGGAATATGCATTCAGAAATGTTAGCACAAGATCAGCAGGCAACAAGTTTAGGATTCATATCCAAACTTTGAAAATGACAATTTTCTTTGATTCTGAGCGGGTCACTTCACCTGCCCACCACAGCACACCTTGGTCCCACTACTTTGTCCTATATCTTTGATTTTGGGAGGCTTAAGTTTATCCTAATCTGTTGTAATGCATCCTAATACATCAACATTATGATCTCAGCTTTTGTTTTCTAAACCTCTATATAGTTTCTCACCATAAAATACAGATAATTCTATTTACTGAAAACACAGTGAAAAATTTTCTTGGAAACTATTTGGATCCCAAAGTACTGCCTATTTCGTAAACACTATGACAGGACTTCCAGGAAACAGCACTGCATTAGAACTTAACTTTTGAAGAATAAAGAAAAACATTATATTAAAGGTACCCAAACAGTAGCTCTATGACAGAATATGGGATGAACCATATATGAATAATTCTAAAGAATTTATCCTATGTAGGGAAACATCTCCATTAATACTGAGGAATAATCATTACAACTGCTGCTTGTCTACAAGCTGCCAAAGACTCAGGAACTTGATCTCTGGCTGAAGAAGAGTATGAATCAAGCCCACAGGAGGGCAGGTCACTTTCAGCTAGAAATATTCCTTTTCTTCATTGTCTCTTCTGCTAAAAGCAGTGAAGAAGAAAAGGGAGGAATAACTGGTTCACACAATTGCAAACCCTACTTCTACTAGAATTCTATTATCAAAGTCCTTCCTTTTCTTCTAACACTCTGACTGGTAACTTCTTTCAGTGCTTGACCTTATGGTCTTAGAAACAGTATATTATTGTCTTTTCCTCATCATCTTCTCCATCCCTGGAAGTGTTCACGACCAGGCTGGATGGGGCTTTGAGCAACCTGGACTAGTGGGAGGTGTCCCCACCCATGGCAGGGAGGCTGGAACTCGATAACCTTTAAGGTCCCTTCCAACTCTAACCATTCTGTGATTCTATGCTTCAATTAACAGTATATATACTACATGAACGGCATCTTCCCACTGAAGTGTTTATTTACCAAACTAGAGCTTTATAATTTTTTTTCTTATAGGATAGGGTTTTTTTGAAGCTTTTCTTCCTTTGAATAAATTCTGCTTATCACCTTCTTAATTTTTTCAGACAACAGGGTCCTAGTATGCTATTATGCTCTTTTTAAGTAATAGCTATATCCCAGTGACAGATAAAAATAAATCAGCCATAGTATTAGAATTTAACTACAGAATCAGGATCTTGCTTCTGTAAACACTCCCCTTTTATGTGGCCTTTGTCCTTCTTCACACATTGGAAATATGCTCTTGTGTAAAGCTAGGGACAGAGATGTTTGCAAAATCAGGATGCAACTATGACAAGAAAAGCAATGCAGGTATAGTAAGAAAAAGCATAAAATATTATGAGGTGCAATATTTTGTTCTCCATGTTTTTCTAAAAGTAGTATTATATTATATATTATAAAATGTATTAACTATAGAATACGCAAGCCACAGTATCAATGTTCAAAATCCGTACTCTGAAAGTGAGAAGCATTTACTCTGGACTCTCAGTGTAGAAATGAAAATCATCTGGCCTCTCTGTGGTCACTCAGGCCTGCTAGCAAATCTGTAGCTCTTCTTCTTTACTAGATGAAGATACAGGAAGGTAAGCAATGGTGAGTCATCTAACAGCCCAAAATATCAGTTTTCAAGTGCAATATCCATCCAAATAAATAACAATCATCCCAGCACATCTGTTACTTGTTATTAAGTTTAGTTTAGCAACAGTGATAGTTATACATGTTCTTCTAGTTAACTCATACATTTCTCTTCAATCCTAACTTACTATAAAATGAAATATGGTAAAGAAACATATTTTCATTAAAAAGTTTCATTTCTGACTTTTGAAAACACATTGCACTTACATTTTTAGTTATATTTGAAGATATCACATAACTACATATTGACCCATCCCAGCTCCATTTCCACTTTTAAGAACACGTAATTGATTCAACCACAGGCTTGTTTTATTTTTAATACTTACCTTACTACTTGGCTTAAGTATCTGATATTGAATTCATATAGTTTTCTTATGACAATAATGCAATTATTTATATTGATGTGGCCTAACTTATTAGTAAAGACTTCAAGTATATTCTAATCAATAATATACTCTTACCAAAATGTGGGCAGCAGTGAATCCTAAAAGTCGGTTTTATTAAACACTCCTAGAGACTGATACGTAAACAGAAATTCTACTTAGCCCTCAATCCTGCAAAGAATGCTTTTTACATTGGGTCTTCATAGTTCACAAATGATAGCGATACTGCACAATGACACAGGCACTACCGTTCGTTCTGAATCAACAGGAGGAACCAGAGTTAGATTCACAGGAATCACAAGCAAGGGCCCCTTTCTAGTCTGACTTCCTCTCTGTTGTTACCTGTCTTGGGTTTAATGAGTTCTCTCATAGCCAGGGCCCCAGCCTATCGCCTGGTTCTTCACCACTAAAACTTGAAATATCTCTTTGCAAAATTGGGGATTTAAAGAGCTCCAATCTCTAAAAAGAAATCCAAAATTACAAGGATCATACAATATGTTTTGCTTTTGCACACAGGCAACAATAGAAAATACTCATAACAGACTTCTGTTCTCATAACATTTTCAGAATAGATCTTTCTTTAATTGTATTTAGCACAAAGAAACAGCTAGCAATGGTTATTCCTTCACCAGTCTATAAACAGAGTGAATAGCCAATACAGGAGCTGAAATATATTAGGTAAAGTCTTCGTTTTGACACTGTAACATTTATTTCTTCATGAGGGAAGCAATTCATCCTGAAAATGATGGCATAACTCTTCCAGACATCAGAGTCAATGTTTTAAGCATGAAATGCAACAAATATCAGCTCATTTTTTTACTTTAAAGTACCTCAGTACATACAATCCATGAATAAAAAAACCCTAACTTCTTTGCAAGTGTTAAAGAAACGTGGGGGGGTTGTTTTGGTTTGTTTTCTCAGAACAGTTGTCCATAATATGTCAAAGCAAGCAGAAAAGAAATTTTTTAGAAAGTAAGATCTTATAACAATTACATTATGAAAAAAACATTAAAATTGATTCTTGGATGCACAATGTATAATTTATAGGCTTGACTAATCTGCATTTTTAGAAACTAACAGATTGTTTTACTGGTTAGTGCAAATGTTATTGATCTTCTTCCTTGCTGAATTAATAGCGCTAGCATAGGACAACTCGCTTTCTCAGCTTTCCCAATGTTTTCCTGAAAAGAGGCCCATTACATGGCAGGGGGCAAAGGACAGGCCCAGATAACACTGTTTAGACATTTCTTTGATGTCCACAGGCATCATCCTCGGCAACTGACCACTAGAGACAAAAGAGCACTCTCAGGCTGCTGGAAATCCCAGCCATTCTTCTCACCACCTTTTGATATCCCAAGGCTTCTATACCCTGACCTCTGGACTTTGACACAAAGATCTTATTTGAAGCATGGTCAGCCATGTCAAAAATTCTTTCCAAATTTAGCCAATAAACTAAGGATTTCTTTTGCTTTTCATAATTGCTTTGTGTCCTAATGTACCAGGGGGAACGCTAAGAAGAGTTTACAAAAAGAGCGGAAGGAAAAGTGTCAATGAGAAAAAACTGTTCAATTTTCTGGTTTTGAAACGATTCTCAAACCTGTACTTTCTTTCACAAACCACTCTGTCTAAAGTTTCTCGATGATGCTGTGGTGTGCACATGTATTTGCAATATTTCTACCTCGTTAGTGTCATACAGAATTCCAGTTTTAACATGCAGATATAGAGCTTGCTAACGTAATTTCACTCAATAAATGTACTCATTCTAAATGGTGTGCATGCTGTAGTTTAAGGACTGGTATCAATTTCTATACCTTTGTTCACATTTTTAAAAGCAATGTAATTTTAATGGTTTTCAAATCGTTTTCTCCCTACAACCAGTGTGATTGATAATTGGATCATTTTCCTATTGTCTTCCAGAATATTTAGAAAAAACATTTTCCACAAAACTATCAGAGGTGACCATGGGTACTTTTAATCAAGGGGTTTCATTTTCCCCCTTTCTGAGGGATTAAAATTGAACAAAATGGTCAAAGAGAAACAATACATGCCTAGCCAAGGCACCGGGAGTCCCCTAACATCAACAACACATGATCTTTCCTGCAGCATTTAAACAACATTTTCTGCACAAGCTCAGCCAGGAAAACACTTAGAGAAACAACCTTCTACCCTTCACTATTATGGGAAGTCCTGCTGAAAACCCAATCTAGACACATAAATGAAATCACTTCTGTAAATAATGACTCTAACAAGACAAAATTACTGACGATCACTAAGTACGTACAAATTTGGAGTTCAACCAATGTAGTGTCTCTATTCGGTCTCTTGTGCTTTGACAACCACCTTTGCAAAACACTGCTAAAATACTGTCCTGCTGTGGTGCTCTATTGCTGGGAATGAGGACAAAGTCTGATCCAAAATCTGATGGATTTCACAGTATACACTCTTCTAAATTAACTTTTATTTAAAAATCTATGCCTAAGTAGTAAAATATTTTGCATTGATTTTTTTTTTTTTCTCCAAACTGGCATTGATACAATCTTTTTCTACACTGACAATATTTCTCCTAATTGAGAAGTCAATGACATATCAGTGAAAACACAACAGATAAAGCAAGCATGTATGCCAACATTTTAAAAATAAAAATATTTATAATTTATAATGCAAATATTGGGATTTATAATGCTTGTTTTAAAGCCAGTTCTAAATCACCTAATATTATCTACTCAGCTCAGCCAATGTTTATTTACTTTAATGTAGATGTCTATTGGTAAAGAGTGAAACTGAATTCACAAAAGGAATTATTAGAATGACCAAGAATCTTTACATCTTTAGAAGCTCTCTTCTTCTCTATATTAACTTAGTACCATAAAAAAATAAAACAAATAGCAGGAATCAGTAGAAAAGAGGGGAAAATGAGGGGGTTTTTAAGTTTTAGAATTCAAAAAGTTTTCAGACAAAATGCTGATGACAGCCATAAAAGTGCCATTAGAATTGATCCTATTGGTTTCGGAGGGATTTGAACTAAACCAGACCCCAAGTATTTTTGCTCAGTGATTACTCTTGTTATTTTAAAAATAAATTGCATTTCTTCAGACAGAACAGGGGAGACAACTCTAAATCGGTACAGAGCCATCGGAACAACTCCAGCACGAATGTAAAACAGATAAAGTTAAACCAGGGTAAGAAAAGCTCTACTGAACCACAAGTCTGTAAATATTTTCATTTAACTGAATCCTGACCATGGATAACATAAACCACACCCAAACAGTCAACATACATATGAACCTAAGTTCATACCTATATAGCAACATAAAAAGACTGAAAAATCAGTGACGTAAATTCAATAAGGCCATCGACAAATCTTCCAGTTCTGGCACTATCCACTGAAAAGATTACAATCGCTTTTATAGAGGCTCAGTACTGCACCAATGCTGGAAATTATTGCCCTGCCAGTTTTACCCACATATTTGCTCCTGTAAGCAAACTCTGACCCTCTTTAGTAAAAAAAGTTTAAACTGTTAAAATAATAGATCTTCACCACCACCATTCATTTAAAGCAAAACAGGTCAGGAACCACGCACGGGAGCAGCTCAGCTCAGAGTCACCTGTGATAACCTCTGACAGAAAGGCAATAATGAGGTACTAGGGACAGTAACCTCCTCAGCCAGCACAGCTGCAGTGGGAAGAGGATGTGTGAACAAAGCCTTAATAAAACACACTAGATTTTCAGGTGCATGCTTTTATACACAACCCTGAAAGTAGGCAAATTCTGATGTAAGCAGAAGACACAAGATTCAATAGATTATTCCTTTGCAGTCCTGCTATTTGTCAGACTATTCTTTCTCCCTTGTATCAACTTTGCTAGGAGTTGCCAGACTTTCATCACATCAGCTAACAAACACAATTGTGTAAGCTATTGCTAACTGGATATCTCAAAAGATGCACCTTAAAAAGAAAAAATGTATTTCATCTTGGATCCACAGAAGCATAGAGTGAAAAAAACAAACCTCAGGGAAGCTTTCCCCATAGATTAAGACCTCATTTGTAAAGCTTAGAGGTATTGCTCCAACACTTAATAAGATTTAGCTTGAATTCAAGATAGCCTTTTTTCTTTAGAAAGCGAACACATTGCCAAAGAAACCAAATTACACGCAAAAGCAATGCCACCTAACAGTGACAAGACTGTGAAGCACTAGAGCTAATCTGAAACGGGGATATCACCATCCATAAAGTTTTAATTTATTGCTTCCATCCTATACAACATAATGTCATATCCAGATTGGCCTGTCAACGTGACCTTACACCTCTACTGCTAAATGCATCTGGCCCAGGAAAAGATGCCTGGCCTTTATGCCAAGGGATGGAGAATCATTTGCATCCACACTGCAGGACCATGTTCACATCATCTGATTCTTGGCCAAAGTGTCTTTGGGCCTCCACTGGGCCTCACAGAACTATTTGTGTGTGCTCTTTCCCCTAGTCAGTGTAAATCTATTATTACACAGGCTGTAGTGCAGCTTTTATCAGAACAACATTTTTTGGCATGGAACTAAAAGCATGTGATAGATGAACCAGGTTGTTGCATCACATTGTTAAGACCTACTTAAATAGAATTAGAAAATTTTGTGGTATTAAGACAGTCATAAGTAATTGTGTCATCCATATTGCCTAGTGGGAGCAGCCTCTGAAGTAAATTAGCTCCAGAACCACGCTTAAGCTTTGCCTTGGAGGGACTGTCTGGACAATGCTCTTAGTCATATGGTTTAGTTTCAGGTATTACACAGAATCACAGAATCTTCTTGATTGGAAGGGACCTTTGAGATCATCGAGTCCAACCAACAAAAAAATAACAACAAAAAAAACCAAAACAAAAACAAACCAAAAAAACAACAACAAACCACCACAAATCAACACCAAAACAAAAACAAAACAAACACCCACAACCACACACCACCCCACCCACAAACAGACACAAACCAACAATCTCAGGCACTAGAGCATGCCCTGAAGTGCCATGTCTACACGTTCCTTAAATGCCTCCAGGGATGGCGACTCCACCACCTCCCTGGGCAGGCTGTTCCAGGGCCTGACCACTCTCTCAGTAAAGTAATTCTTCCTAATATCTAATCTAAACCTCCCCTGCCGCAACTTCAGACCATTTCCTCTGGTCCTGCCATTATTCACTTGGGAGAAGAGGCCAACACCCACCTCTCTACAACCTCCTTTCAGGTAGTTGTAGAGGGCAATGAGGTCCCCCCTCAGCCTCCTCTTCTCCAAACTAAACATGCCCAGTTCCCTCAGCCTCTCCTCATATGACTTGTTCTCTAGACCCCTCACCAGCTTGGTGGCTCTCCTCTGGACACTCTCCAGCAGCTCAATGTCCTTCCTGTAGTGAGGGGCCCAGAAATGAACACAGCACTCGAGGTGAGGCCTCACCAGCGCCGAGTACAGAGGCACCACCACTTCCCTACTCTTTCCTGCGAGGAACAGGAAGCTGGACTTGGTAAACCTTTTGGCTCCCTTCCAACTTGAGATATTCTGTGATTCTATGACTTTACTACAAAGCTTCTTTCCTGTATCCAGGTTTCCTCTAAAGAGCTCCATAAGCAAGATAGTGTACAGTAGGATGGCTCTCCCACAAGCATTACATAAAAAGAAATGGACTTTCAAAGAGTCTGTTACCAATTTCTCCTGACATCACAGATGAATGTCTGGGAATCTATCACAGTAATCTGAACCTGCCACATATGACTGCAGAGCAACACTCAATATTTATTGATGCGTTTTGAGGCCTGGTACCAAAATTCAGTAAAAGTCAGAAGAATCTAACCAGTGGTTCAGAAATCAGCTGTTCAAAGATGTCAGGAACTGTGCACTGCCATGCTCTCTGACGTGGAGCAAAAGTACACAGCATCCTCCTCAGTGGTAAGAATTAAAATAGAAGATTCACTGTTATCAGATTTCATAATATAATTTTCCTTGGTGATTTTATGACTCATGCGTAGGATGTAAGGAGATTGACCTTACTCTCCTGACAGCTGGATACTTACGATCTTTTTTCAATCATCTGAGCAAGACCTAGACAAGCATCGCTAGACAAAAATAAATTTTCAACTAATTCATAAAATTAACTTTCTATACAATCATTTAAATGTCAAGAGGAAACACGTTCCAATACATTCAGATTATATAAGAGACAGTAAATTCCACAATAATCCATCAACAATATTAAAACTATAGCTAGTTCTCCTTGTGGAGCTGCACTCTCATTTCACATTGTAGAAGCCTACTTGCCCCTACAGAATGGACTGCAGTATCAGTGGAAGACCAAACACCGTGTCTCTGATTCTGCACTTATATTTGCTTCACAGAGTTTAAGAAGACTTTTCCAGGTCTTTGTAAGCTCTTTTAAATATAGAATGTACACTGTATGTTGCTTTTTGTTCAGCCACCCTCTCACACGAGTAGGCCTGGTCGATATCTCCTGGCCTCCACCCATGCTGGGCTATGTATCACATACGTGGGATTGGACTAATGCCGCTGCCTGGGAAATATTCCTTCTAAGTGGTCTTTCAAATGGGGACCCCACTGTCAGGCAGATTACTACAGTACATCACCCAGATTCCTCTCCTGCTTTTCCAGCACCACGTGAACTTCAAAGCAGGAAATACATTATAATGCTGTGCTTTAAGTGTGTAAGGTGCTTGTATCATAGCTGGGGGGCTGGATATTCAGTCAAATGTTTGTCTCATGCTGAAAAGACGAGACTTGGCTTATCTACGTTCTTTTAAGGTTCTCTTGCTTCAAGGCCCTTCTGAGCAGCAGAGACCTAATTACCACTGATGTGAACGCTACGCTCTTCTTTACATGACAGATGACAAATGACAAAAAATGTGGGAATATAGTAGAGCAAGGAGGAAAACAACAAAGTGTTTAGCAACATAGACACCTGTTGACAGAAGTTTTTTAACTGAATAAAATGATAAAACTGAAAACTATGTATCAAAATCAGATAAATTCTAGCAAGTCTAAACTGGCTGGCATCTAGACGCATTTCCTCCGCAAAGGGGAGTGACAAGTTACTTTTTCACAGATAGACCAAATGACTGAGCCCAACTTACATATATAAATGTCTATGAGCATCTCCACTGCATATTCATGCATGAGTTTTGAACAATTAGGGCCCAAACCTTTTATAGTTCCATCTAAACAAAAATGCCACTGAGATCTGGATCCTTCACTTAACTAGAGCATCCTTTCCATTGCAGTCAAGTCACAAACACTTTCATTAAAAACAAATGTATTTACATAATAAATCAACCATTTCATTACCTCTGTCTGGAGTGAAAATGATGAAAATAGCTGTCAAATTAAGATGAAACAATCTTTACAACTTTTCAGCAACTTCCAAATCATTCTTCTGTTCAAAAATATTTTCACTACTGTTATTACAAGTAACATTCTGAATTATTACATCAATGATATCTGTGGTTTTATCCGCCACTCTGTGTGTACGGTTTGACCACTTTCTGTACAGGGTATTACTTTGCTACTTTAATCTCTATTTCATACAGAAACTGGGAGAGTACAGAAATTTTGAAAAGAAGTGAAAATGTGATTTCAAATCATAAAAGGCTCTACTTTCCTTTTTAATGCACTAAACTTCTAGTTGATAGAAGTAAAACCAGTACTTTTACATGTGTCTATATACCCATTCTATATACTCAAGTCCTCTTGCAGTTGATGCATATATCCTGTAGATGAGGACCTCTATGATGAAATCAAAATAGAAGTGCAGTCATAATCATTAGAAACTAGCTTATCATTTCAAGGCACTGGATAATGACACTAGAACGTCACAGGACAGGATCAGACATACTATTTTCATTTTAAATAAATGCTTATCCTTGGAATAAGGATAATAAATGTTGTGGAAATAAAAACTTCACATCCTCAAAAGAAACAAATCTATATATTTTCTCCTCCTAAAAACAGAAGACTTAGCCCCACGCTTACCTACTAAGGACCTCTAAAAGCTAAGTCAGCTGGTTAAAAACAAGGATACATTTTGCAGGTAACCATTTAAAATGACACAAAAAGTGTTAAAAGAGTCAACAAGCTAAGTATCAGGATGAATTCTTGTACCCATAAATACATCTTTGATAGCAGTTCTTTGTCAGTTCTGCCCATTTTCATGACTGTGATGTTAATATACTTTCTACAAAAAGTTTCTATCTACTGTTTATGACTGTGATAATATACTTTCTACAAAAACATCTATTGCATAATTACATTGAATATGCCTGCAACATTATTACAGATTGTTTCTAGTACATAAAATACTGCTATGCTGCTTAGCTAGAAAAAGGATATTTTCTTCATGTAATACTCAAACAGTATTTATATTTTACAGCTTTTTTTTTTTTTTTTTTTAAGATATACGATGTCTAAATGGCAATTTTATGTTACTGTTTCTTCAGAAATACACCACTGGCTATGTTACTTCTTAGATTTCCTTTATTCCTCACATAAACATTCAAGCATGAAAGACAACACATGGATAATGGCAAATTAAGGCAAACCAAAAATCAAACCAATGTTCTTTGGTATTCTTAGGTGTAATTATAAAGGAGCAGCTACAAATGTCTACAAAATAGTGTGATATATTTAAATTTCCTTAGCAAATAATAGTATCTCCTGCTACAGCCTGTGTAACAGAAGTTTTTAAGAGTTAGTCAGATTTGCAGACTGATTGAATCATTAACCACAATCTAAGTGGAAAAAAGCAAAGAATTTTCAGCTGTAGCTAAAGACGCAATGCTGTCCCTGTGCATGTGTGTAAAACGAATGCAGTCATATTTTTGTGTAAGTAGGTTTGTATGTAGATTTTGGTTGTTGTTAGTTACACGAGCCTTTTATGCCCCTTCACGTAGCTTTTATTCACATGAAATAAACCCATGTCTGAGCCTGATCTCAGCTGAGAGTAAGTAAATCCTTTATTTGGTATGAGGGTGAAAAAAGGAGTGACAGATCACTTATCATTCACTGTGCAGACTTTGTATTCATGAGAAAAGCCACAATCAATAAGAACCAAAGGCAATTTTTCCCTAAAGATAATTATGCCCAGCATCACTAGAGTGTTTAGGAGTCTGATAGGCTTTCATTTATTAACAAGAATCACCTCTGAAAGTTTACAATTTCCTAATTCAAATTTGGCCTTACATAATACATGCTGTAAAATGCTCCTGTTTTATTTTGTTATATAAAACTATACTAGCTTTCTCACGGTTACTTTCACATTGTGTAAGTTGCATTAGTTTCAAATGCAGAAAAACAGGAAATTAAAAACTGACTGCCACTTTTCACAACTTACAGAGCAATCTCTTCTGGGTTTTGTGGGGCAGGTGCTGGTTTTTTAAAAGAGAAATTATGGAAGTCATTAGTTTCTTATATAGAATATGTTCTTTTAGTTTACTGAGAAAAATCAAATTCAAACCATTGTTTTTAACTTGATATTTCACATCAGAAAACTGTTTCTTTAACCTTGTGGATATTATGCACAGTATTATTGAGGTTATAAAATATCATGTAAGAGACTCTGAACTCTCATATCCAAAGACAGACTCCTTTAAAGTCTTTAAATATAGTCACAAACAGACAATAGATCTGAGACCTAAGTTAGAAGATTTCTGCAAAACTATGTATTCACAAGGAATATAGAATTTTTTAACACAACATAAATGAAGCATTGCTTCAAAAACATTGCACCTAACAGACATTCAAAAAACAAAGGCAATCATGGCATAAATGAAATTCCATCCCTAAATCGTTCTGTTCTGCGCCTGTGCTTATAAGATCTTCTGTCAGGAGCTAATCTCACGTGACAGGCCTGATCCAAAGCCATTTGAAGTCAATGGAATGTCTCTTCCTGACTTCAGGAAGCTTTGCATCCAGCCCATATAAACTTCAAGAACAATACAGTTCATAGAAGGTTGTTTTAAGAGAACAATAGCTAACTATTGTCTAAGTGAAAAAGAATGTAAACTTCAAATGGAATTTACCTGCGGTAGTAGATTTGTGTTAGGTTTGTTTTGTTACTGTTTTTTTAAGCACATAACACAGTTAAACCTTGCCAAAGTGAAAACATTCGATTTCTTTAGCAGAAGCCACAGAAAATCAAAACTGTAGTCAAATACCAAAAAAAAAAAAGCGCAAATTTGTATGTTAGTTTAGTTTTTCTAAAGAAACAAAAGGTCATGTTTAAGGCCTCAATTAATTTGAGGTTTTCTTAAACAGCTGTGTGTTAAGGACAAGACAAGAACAAGAGGTTTCAAAAATGTAACAGGCATTCCTGCAGTTCAGAAACCAAAAGACAGATTAAAAAAACAGAACAAGTTGTGTAAGGGAGGGGGTAGGCTGACAGGAAAATATGTTGTTTTCTTTGTTTGTTTTTATGTGTTTTTTTTTAAATAAAACCCCTGATTCTCTACTAACTGAAGTCAATTTCAAAGCTAGAGGTGAAAACTACCAGAGCACATAAGGTGACCAAAGTCAGACTGTTATTTATAGTTTGAAAATAATAACAGAACTGTAAGCCCTGAAATAGCAATGAACATCATTTTAAAAACTGGTGAAAGAAAAGTCCCATTGCTGTGATATGGCTCTTCTGTCTTTTACAAGAAAAACGAGGCAACGACAAAGTAGACCAGTACAGAACCTGATGCTGATCCCATGTACACTTGTACCGCACGCACACTGATGAAAAAGCAAATCAAAAGCAGATCCACCAACTCCAATTTCTCCACAACAGCAGAGAATGGTGGTTCTGACTTCCTCACTCACACACCAAAATCAACTCACTACAGCTATTTTGGTTACCTAGTGTGGAGATGAAAACACAGAAACTTCCAGTTACGCACAAATATTCCTGCATGTCCACATTTGGAAACTGATTCTATGTTTCACAGTGGAAAAAAAGACATTAAATCCTAAAGACTCTTATTCATAAGACATACAAGCCACTGACAATTTTCTTTGTAGTTGGTTCAACATGTTTAACAACAAAACTGTCATTACTGCCATTATTAGTTAATAATTTTCAGAAGGGTCTATGAAGTTAGATCAAAACCAAGGAAGCTTACACCTCAAAAAGTAAAGTAAATGAGAGAAAGCACAAGGAAAAAGCAAGCGTCAATTTCTGCAATGTATAAATGTTATACTTTGTCTCCTTCATCTAAGCGTCCACTACCCACAACTAAAAATAAACAATCCACTTTATAAATACACCTAATCCAAATTGCTGATTTTTTAGGCTGAATGAATCAAACATAAACATAAATTTTATTTCAGGTCAGTACAAAATTATATTTTTTTTCTAAATTAAATTAAACAGTATTTCTCAGGTCAAACATCATACTTTGTTTTAGTATCACAAATATTTTCCTACAATAATTGTCAAACAGCCAATTTTCTTTCACACAAAAAAACCCCAAAACATTTCATTGGGTGTTTTCCATTTTTTTCTCCTTCTTGCTCCTAAATGCATTTCTGAACTGAAACTTTGTCCTAAAATGAAAAATCAAACTTTCATGTAAGAAAGTTAAAACAATACTCAGACTTTAGTTGTGCTTTTCATTTATATTTTTTTTCTTCTGACATGCACAAATTAATTAATTGTTTTATTCACTCCAGAACTACATTTTGGGTAAATAAACCATTAATATATTTTGTAAAGCCTTATTTAGCCATGTATTTCAGGTATCAGAGCATTTGCTCTCATAGTTTTGCCCTATTCTCTCCTCTTTCTATACAGGCAGCTGGGACACAAACTGCCCACTGCTGAACATTCTGACTGGTATCCTCATCCCCTCCGACCTCATCTGTCCCCCTCTTACTCCGTTCTTGTTGCTTCCTGCTGCTGCTGCTAACGCTTCCTTAGCCTTCAGGGGACCTGAGCTTCCAGTTACCCCCCTGCCGTCTTTGAGCATTCCCAGGTGCTGATAATCTTTTCTCTGTATTGTTGCTGCTGCTGCTCCTCCTTATTTTGGCAGATGCTACAGCTTTGCAAGTTGCAAGGATCTTACCTCTGAGACCCTCTTTGTTGCTCTGTCTGTGACCACGCTGGAAGCAGGGAGTGATGGATATTAGGGAAGCATGAGCCTCCCCTCGCTGTTTAGCAGCGTGGTCTGCAAAGAAAGATAGAGATGCTGCTCTCTCCTCCTCCCCCCTCGCTGTCCCAGCTTCCTCCTCCCTCCTCCTTGTTCCCTCCTTCCCATCCACAAACTCTAGTTCTGTCTGTGCTCCAACACAATACGCTACCTCTCAGCACCAGCTACCTAAGGTCAAGAATACAAACCCCTCTCCCTTCCCCCCTGCCTTTTCCTCTCCCGTCTCAGGCATCCTCACCCCTGCTTCCCACTGAATATGGTATCTTCCCAACCAGACATGCCTTATTTGGCTCCAGGGTCTAAAGCGCAGAAAATTTCAGCAGCCCTGGGAGAAAAAAAAAAAGAGTAATAAAACAAAAGATGCACAGGGAGGACCAGGGATATGAAGGAAAAGTGGAAGTCTTTTAGAGAAACTGGAAACTTTGGGGGTTTATCTGTGTGTGAAAGAAATATAGCCACAGTAGCCAAAGCCTGCCACTTGGGAGATTAGTTTAAAAGATCTATACAGATTAAAGAAAAGTGCCCTGGATAGCTAGTTATAGCCCAAATCCGGCTTATCTATTGTTTATGCTCTTTGTTTCTCGATCCTTATTCTAAATAGCTTTTTTGAAAGAAGCTTCCAAACTTTTTCCCTGCAAAACCAGACTGAAATACCAATATAATCAGATGATGCAATAGTGAATGAAAGTGAAAAAGTAACCAGTGGTATTTTTTAATTATTATGAGCTATGAAATAATCACCTTTAAGACCATGGAATACACAGGCACAAGTCCTCTGATTTTTCAGCTTGAATGATAAATGTATTCAAGTAGTCTTATTACCCTTTCAGAAGTTATGATGACTAGAAGCACCTTCAGGTGACCAGTTTGTGGTCAAAAAGTTGCATATCATTACAGCTGGGCAGCATGTTTTTCTTAAGGACCTAATTTTAGACACGTGATAAAACAGCCCTTCTAAAGTGTTTATGTTTGTTACAGAGACTATGGAGAGAGGTAGGGGATATTGAAGACTTCCAAAAGATCAAGTCTGCTTAAGGTTAAACACTTTAGTTTAAAGTGGACAGGATCTCCCTCTGGAGGCCTTGAGAGGCACCTGACTCTCTCTGGGGATGTATGAAAACGTATCAGGCACTTACTTCATGAGGTCTGTTTTACTGACTGCCTAAAATTAAGCAGTGAGTTAGCTACTGCTAGGCCAAGGCCAGATGCAATGAAGGTGTAGTAATTACAAGTTATCTTAAAACTTTACATATCCTAGCCCATGTTTCTTCATTGTTGGTGGCCTCAAAGGGTAAATAGGACACATGACACATCTAAGGTCAGCAGAAGCTGAAACACAGGGCAGAAAAACAACTGCTCACATTCCCCAGATCATCTCACAAATAAAAGAAAAATACCTTCTAAGGAGGCTCTTTGAGCACAACAGCAACATCTAGCATATCAAAACAATCTATTGATCAATCTTCATAAGACCTTGGATCAATTTGAAAAGAATCAGAACACATCTTCATTCAGTGCTAGGACAAGCTTAGTAACTGCTGCAAACACCACACACTTGGTCCAACTTGAGAATAAGAACCTAAATGACTGAAATGAAATTAATTCCTCTCTGAGGAGGAAAGGCTGAGGGACTTGGGTCTTTTTAGTCTGTAGAAGACTGAGGGGGGATCTGATCAATGCCTATAAATTCTTAAAGGGTGGGCGTCAAAAGGATGGGGTCAGTCGTTTTTCAGCAGTGCCCAGTGACAGGACAAGAGGTAACGGGCACAAACTTGAACACAGGAAGTTCCCTCTAAACATGAGGAGGAACTTCTTTACTTTGAGGGCGGCAAAGCACCGGAACAGGCTGCCCAGAGAGGTCGTGGAGTCTCCATCTCTGGAGACATCCAAAACCTGTCTGGACACGTTCCTGTGCAACCTGCTCTAGGTGGACCTGCTCTGTCAGGGGGGTTAGACTAGATGACCTCCAGAAGTCCCTTCCAACCCCATATCATTCTGTGATTCTGTGAACTGTCTATTTACTCTGTCATAATCATCTCAATCATTCTGCCCAGAAATGAAGACTTAAGAAAAAATTATAATCCAGACCTGCCAAATCTCATACACTCAGCATGTGATTCAATCGAGCAGCTTCTTCCACCTTCTCCTCTGCAGCAAGACCTATATCACAGCACAATGTTCTATCCCCTCTCCTTCTTGAAGGCACAGCTCTTGGTGAATTGTTTGAACTTAACCAAATTCACCTGATACTCACATTCACTAGTCAGAAATGAGCTACAGTGTTGTGCTGCAGCAAAAGGGCATGCTGCCTATTTTCATGCTCAAAAGACTGCACCTCGGTGTGTCTCACCTAATTTAAAGAACCAAATTAATCTCACATCTCAAAACCACTGTGGCGCTTTCTCAAAAATTAAGGCAAAGTAAAGATCTGAACGTCTGGATCACAGAATCACAGAATGATATGGGGTTGGAAGGGACCTCTGGAGGTCATCTAGTCTAACTGCCCTGCCAAAGCAGGTCCACCTGTTTGGATAACTTTTGATAATTAGCCAGACTGCCAGCATCAAGATTTTCCTTCCTGAGTTGTGGACTGCAATATGCTTTTTAAGAACTAGTGCCATCGTGCACTATGTACAGAACATTTCCTACTAACCTTCGGTATACACACTACTTTCCAATAGCCTTTACCACCCCAAAAGGACAAGAGCACCACTCCTAAATTGTAGCAGAAAGTTGCTTAGAACTTCATGTGTGCAACAAAGTTTTCAGACCAGAAACAATCCTTACAATCATTACAGCAACAATCTCCAGATAAGTAGCAGTAATCACCTCAAACTGATAATGTTCATGTTGCAGTTGATAAGAGGACTAAGTCAAAGCTCGTAATTTGGATGAGTTTTTATTTTAACAGGTAACCTTTAAAAATACAAAAGGTAAAAAAAAAAGAAAGGAGAGAGAATCAGATGTCTCATCTAGTTTGGTGCTAAAAGATCCCTATAAAATCAGCTAGATGCTTCTTCTAGAACACTCCAAAGATGTCACATGTCGGCACAACTTCTGAACATCAGAACTTTCTGATGGTCAACAAAGGAGGCTTTAGAATGGACAGGCCATTTGAAAGTAACATATCACCAGGACTAGAGTTTTTTTACCCAAGTACAAAGCCAATGAACTACTAGCTATAGGGTAAGACATTTAACCTACAGCTTAAACGAACTTAAGTGCCAGAAGAGTGGTAAATATGAGTGGGACACCAATGACTGACTGATGGACTGTCTCTCAACATATTCTCCAATCATCTGGAGAAGGAGGTGAACACTGTTGTGACAAAGCTTGATACGTTGTATGGCACAGAACACTGAAATGACAGAAAATTATTCAGGATACCCAAATACAGACTGTGAAATGTTGCAGGCATATCTCATAGTAGTGAATGATTGAAAAGGCAGGTTAAATTGAGTACTAATAAATGAAAAACAATGGATGTGCAATACAAGATCTACCTTGTAGCTCTAGCAAGCCATAGTGGCACTCAGAGCAAGAAGAAGCCAGAGGCAAGATGCTGACAGTATGGACACTCTATAGAGATTTGGAGATCAGTAGAAGAGCAAAAGCAGCTGGCCAGAAGAGTTACTTATTGAGAGAGCGGGTGAAGAAAGAATGGTATAAAGCTGCTCAGGCAGAAGGCAGCAGCCACCAGCACCAGTCAGGGAACTAAAGGTGGATCCAGCTCTGCTCAGTTTCTCCAGTGCAGGGGCCTACCAGGGGCAATGGACACGCTAGGGGCATGAAGTGCAATCCTTTGCTCTCACAGCAGAACACTCTCTTTCAGCCAATGTTTTTGCCAGTGCTTGAGCCAACAGCAGCAGCCACTGAACCAGGCAATCCCAAAGATACTTCTTCCTTGCTACCTGCTCTTTCTTCTCTGCTCTTGCTGCAGCTGCTAACTGTATGTGCATAATGATGGACTCCTACCCACTTAGTAAAGAGGTCTTTGAGGACTGTAGACAGTTTTCTGAAAACATCAGCTCAAAGCTCACTAGTTGTCAAAAAGACACATACAGTGTTAGGAAAAGAATAGAGAATAAAGAAGAAACCATTGTTTTGACACTATATTCAGTTTATACTTACAGACTTCTTGTATACTGCCTGCGTATTGGGTCATGGGATCATAGGATAATTCAGGTTCGAAGCGACCACAGGAGGTGTCTCACCCAACCTCCCACCCAAAGCAGGGTCAGCTATGAGATGAGGCCAGGTTGCTTGTGTCCTGGAAACCTCCAAGGATGGAGACTACACAACCTCTCTGGGTAGCCCGTTCCACTGCTTTACTGTCCTCATTTTGGGGGAAAAAATGTTCTTTTTTCCCTTTCTTTTTTTTCCTTTCAAATTAGTTTTCTTCCTTTCAAATGTCACACCGTTTGAAAAGGCTCTAGCAGGACAGAACAGCAACATAGAAGAGAGACTACAGATCTGAAGTAACTTTCATACAAAACAGATTCCATAGGCTAGGAGTCTTCAAATTGGAAAATAGGTAACTGAGCCAATAAAGGTCTACAAAGTTGAGAAAATATGGAAAAAGTGAACTGGAAAGAAGTTCTTCCAATTTCTTATAACACAAGAATTACAGAGCACCCATGACATGATTAGAGACCGTATTTGACACAAAATTAATTTGTTTTTTCAAACAACTTATAATTAAATTGTAGAACTCGCTGCTGCAGAATGTAACGCCAGTCAAAACTATCAAAGGGTCCAAAAATGAATTCAGTGAATACACAGAGCTTGGATAGGAATTCGCCAAACTTATTTTTTATTACAAATGGATACTCTAGAGAGGGGACTACTTTACACTTCTGTTTCTTAAACTCTTCCTGAAATTGGATGCTCCTATTGACCATTGTCATGGACAGAATACAAACAACATACCTTGGTACCACATATTCTTAGGAAGCAAAGTTTTCTGTGCACTCTCCTGTGTCCTTTTAATAAAACACATTTCTAGCATCCCCATGCAATGCATTTGACTAAAGGTAACCAAAACTTAAAGTACATGCCTGCATTTTATAGTTAGGTAGCATGCCAGTCTGATTATTCCTGGAAAAAAGGTATTAAACATAGCTATAAATTAATGTGTCTAAGGAATTGAGTGTGTCACCTCAGCTAGAATGATGGTTACAAGCAGTAGAAATTACTCCAGGTGTTCCAGAATCAAGTTCAAAGACATGGTGTCAGACTACAAAGTCAAGGCTGTATTATTACTTATTAGAATATGCCTTCTGATCAGAAGGACCTCAAGGTTCCTCAGTACTGTATTTCATTCCACAGTCAGCAATTGTTTTGCTTTACTTTCTATCCGGTACTTTCTATGTTGCTTGTGGTGGCAAAGCGAGAGGAAGGGAAGGATAAGAAGAGGGGTAGAAAATTCTGCTTAGCTTTAAGGCTCTGGGATGGAGGTGATCTAACCTTCCTGGAGGGCTAGGATCTGTTCATGAGGGATGTTACTCCCTAACGGCGAAACACGGAAGCACTGGGGCTGGACAAGCACAGCTTGGATGGCTGGAATGCAGATGCCTCCAAAATGGAAATGACTACCTGAGTTCTCCCAGTGTTTTCTGCTTTTCCAGCACCCTCCTACAGTATGCCTCCCAACGGCAGGTAACCCACCTTCCCAGAATCCCTTTCTCCTTTACCCTTCCCTCAGCACAGAGCAGGTGCCCCAACATTTCTCAGCCATTTTTCATGTTCTCACTGCTATAAGACAGAGTGAGAAATTGGAAGAGAGGATGGCAGTGGCCAACCCAAACACTTCCCTCTTAGGCTAGAATTACTTTTATGCACCTAGAGACAACCCCACCATCAGTGAGTACGCTGGATCATAAGCCCCAGTGCCCATATAAAAGCAAGTTACTCTAATTTCGGGTAGGTGCTACAGAACACTTTTTCATAGTATGAAATAAAATTAAATAATAAAATAAATTTTAAAGAATATAAAAAACTGCAATGCGGAAATCTTCATCTAAAGTAAAAACAATAACTTCAAACCCACTTTGAAACTCAAGATATAAAGATAACCATCTTATCAGGGTGTACTTCAACTTTTCCATACATTTAAAGCTCACAAAATGAAATACATCAGGCAATTCTGGACCTCCTCTGCAACTCAAAAGATACACACAACAAATATAATAATGCCCTTTTGCAACAGGAATTTCCTTCTGTTGTTTAGCACTGTGCTGTTCAGATCTCATTAACCAACTCGGATCTTCCTCATATTCATATAACAAAGCGAAGAAATAAAAGATTTGCCTTCTTAAATTAATGGATGACTATTTGACATGTGTACAGGAACAGCCAGGTTAAGCTTAGCACATCAAGAAAGAGTACTGTTACAAGAAACAGGTTTAAATTGTTACGTTTTACAGCATTAAAAATTACATAGTAGTGTTCTACACCTTTATGCCTAATTGTTATGCAGTGGTGAGGCCCTTAGCAGGACTTTAGGGACGCTAGGAAGTTTGTAAGAGAGACATATTAATATACAAAAATATGGATGATTCTATGTAGTTTAAACACATACTTACAGCTATTTCTGTCTTTCATGATTTTGTACTTTTGCACATTTGCAGGAGATATTTCCTCTGGCTCATCTTTGCAACGAAACATATGCGCCTAATGGAAGATACAGTTACAAGATTATTAGTGTTAAAGGGAAGACTGCATTTAATACAGAATTGTACAGATCTTTACAGAAGGTGGCCTTGGCTTTAACTGCAGTATCTTGCAACTACTATACACGTAAATAAAAGAAATACGTATCATATAAGGAGATAAAGATACCTGTCAGGTGATATAATTCCCAAATTCAGGATTACATATGTAGGCGAATAAGTATTAATAGGACATTAGTATAACAAAAAAAAAAAAAAAGACAAATAGGAAAGTAACAACATTCAAACAAATTTTAAAATATTACAATGTCAATAAAAAAAAAAAATCCAAAAATCCTATTTTGCATGAAATCCAAACCTTGCACCATTACAGGCTGCATGAGATTCACCAATAAAAACTTTTACAAAGCAGTCTAATTTCAGCTGCTCAAAATAAAAGTAAAACCTACATGCCTAAGAAGGCCAGAGTAAAATATTAAAATATTAATGTAATTGGCATTAAATTACCCAAGTGAAGCATTTCTGAGAAAATTATGTTCTGATTTTCACATATAGTCCCTCAAAAAATTTTAGTGAAACCACTGTTCTAGTGTGTATTGATGTTAAAAGATCGGATTTAGGAAATGAAATTATTGCCCCCTGGTGGCAGATTAAGAATCAATGCAATCGAAGAAAACAATTTCAGATCAATAAGCAAGTCTTTCATTTTAAGAATCAGACCCTGGATTATTAATTTCTGGAGATATTAAAAAGAATGCACAGCCATTTTCATGTGCAATAAAATAAGAATAAATGGGGTATAATTTACATTATCATCTACAGGAGTGATAAAGACTGTGAGAGAAATTTTATTATCAGCTTCATAAAATGTACATAATAACTCACTAGAATCAAACTCTTTGCCATAGCCAAAACTCCTGATAGTTCAGTCAGTTACTTCAAAATCTAATTTTCTTTTAGAAAAATAACTATAATTTTCATGCAAATATAGAATAAACTTCCTGAATTTGAATCCAAGTAGGGCTTTTCTTTGGTCAGTTAGATATGCTAGCAGCCAAGGACAGAGAAGCACAGGAACAACAGAATTTGATCTTATGACTGGCTAGAACAACAGCATAGTTAAACGTTGATGCAATGTTTTCCACGTGGGTTAATACAGAAAATCACGTATCCTAATCCTCAAATCATGAGTTGTTAGCCTCCCTCCAAATATCTTACCCAACAATCATCAAAATCCTATTCAATGATTTTCACACTGAATGGTACATTCCTTACTTCACCCCAAACAAAGGCAGCCCAACACATCTATTCCAAACCGTTTTGCTGTTCCAGCTGGAAAAAACCTGCTTTATCACAGTGGGTTTATACAATCTGTGATTACAATTTTAAGTAAGAGTGTAACAGTTAATAGTATAACAAAGAGAGACAAATATTAGTTCCTTATGGGACTACATTTATCACCATGGAGTAGTTAGCAAGGATCATGTTGCCCATAAAAAAATGAGCATTTTTTACATTCCAGTGATGTGTTGTTTCTATGACAGGAAAACCTTTTGCATCTGCAGCAGTCTAAGAATACTGACACTGCACAACTCAAGACTTCATGTCTCCTGACACACAGACATCACGCTCTTGAGGAGCATGCAAGTAATTGACTGAAAATTGGTTATTATGAAGAAAACTCCATCTCCTGTCAAAGCATCTGATGTATCAATGGTGACATAAGGTACTCCAAAGGAACATCTAACCTAAAGGGATATGAAACAGCTAGTAAATTAAAAATTCAGTATTTTTTCAAGATTATAGAGTGTTATTTGACCTGTCCAGTCTGGCATATTAGAAGATTAATTAAGTTCTTCATGGCTTTAAATTCCTCATGCTAGAATGGAAGTTTTACACAATGTCCAATGAAATTCATATTTCTCCAGAGCACCTGCCCTGAGGGCAGAGAAGGGAAGTGACTGGAAATTTCACTAACGTGTAGGTGGGGGAAGCAAAATAGTTCACAAATTCTTTAAGCCAAAGAACTCTATGAGAGACTTATCTGTGGTAAGGAGTGGTAGAGGAGTTAACTGCCATAAAGAACCACCAATTTAACAAAGTGTTGTGTCAAATATTTTTGTCAGACAAACAGAAGTTACCTACTAAATCAGAAATTTGGAGATTACTGCTGAGGCTGACAAATGAGCAAGGCAACAACAGTTAATGCTTGTCAAAGGTTATCAGAAGTCTGAAAGAAAGGAGTTGGAGTTGGAATTTGGGAAAGGATCTGGGACCTTTTGCTGTGGGGTAAATGGACAGATTTAGTTCAGACAAGCCACATTTGTTGGCTCCTCTCTGGCCCTAGAGGAACATACCTAACCCTTCACCCACCAACCTCTCATCATTAACTTATCCTTGACATGGGCATGGGACACTTGTCTCTGCAGTGAGTGACAGACACAGCTTTGGCCTTCTCATACTAGCAAGCCATGACAGAATCAGATTACTTGGCAAGAAAGCAATATTAATTATTCTCCCACCTATTTACATGATGGTGCTTGGGCAGGGCACTCTCTCCATGCTCATGCTGTACATTGAGGGAAGGAAAACCTCCCCTCCCTTCACCAAAGTGATGAAAACTTCTCCGTTTTAGCCCACTATCATGCTTAAGGGAGCTCCCCTTGCCGGCTGCACCCCACTGACAGGACAAGGAGGAAGAAAGGGGGTGAGCAAATCCTTTTCGCTGCTGCTCTGTGAGGGTGATGAGAGTGGAGGAAATTATAGAATCATAGACTGGTTGGAGCTGGAAGGGACCTTAAAGATTATCCAGTTCCAATCCCCCTGCATGAACAGGGACATCCACCACTAGACTTGTTTGCTCAAAGCCCCATCCAGCCTGGCCTTGAACACCTCCAGGGATGGGGCATCCACAGCTTCTCTGGGCAACCCGTTTCAGTGCCTCACCACCCTCACAGTAAAAAGTGTCTTCCTAATATCTAATCTAAATCTCCCCTCTTCCAATTTAAAACCATTACCCCTCGTCCTATCATAGAATCATAGAATGGTTAGAGTTCAAAGGGACCTTAAAGATCATCAAGTTCCAACCCATCTTCCCTGTAGGTCCCCTTTAGGTACTGGAAGGGGCTAGGTCTCCCCAGAGCCTTCTCTTCTCCAGGCTGAACAACCCCAACTCTCTCAGCTTGTCTTCATAGGACAGATACTCCAGCCCTCTGATCATCTTCATGGCCCTCCTCTGGACCCATTCCAACTGTGTTGGGGCCCCAGTACTCCAGGCGGGGTCTCACCAGAGCAGAGTAGAGGGGCAGAATCACCTCCCTCGACCTGCTGGCCACGCTTCATTTGATGCAGCCCAGGATGTGGTTGGCTTTCTGGGCTGACGAGCGCACATTGCCGGCTCATGTTGAGCTTCTCATTAACCAACACCCCCAAGCGCCAATCCAGGCGACCCCCGAAGTCTCCTTCCTCCCGGGTTCAGCGGGGAGGACTCTCCTGAGGAAACACCCTCCCGCCGGCCGCGCTCAGGCACTGGCCCCCTGCCCGCCCCTCAGCGCCCGCTGACAAGGCGAGAAGCGCGGGCTGGGCGGGGCGCCGGCGGCACGAGCGCGCCGCAGGGCCCGCTGGGTAAGGGGGGCGGCCGGACGTTCCGGGGGCGGGGGGGGTGTCGGACGTTCGTTGTCGTCACCTTCCTCGCGCCGTGCCGGGGAGGGGCGGGGCTTCCGCTCTTCCGCCCAACCGTCGCGGGGGGAAGGGGAAGGGAAAGGGAAAAGGGAAGGGGAGAGGCCGCCATAAAGGGCTGCGGTGAGGGCGGGAGGGCCCGGCCGCCCCCTCCTCCCGGAGGTGGGGTGGGGATGGCGGCGCCTTCTTCCCACGCAGGCTCGCCGTGAAGGCCTCTGAGCGCCTGCCCGCCCTCCGCCGCCTCGCCACAGGGCGGGAGAGGCCTCCCGTCGCGCTAGGCCGCGGCCGGAGGGAGGAGGAGGGGCCGGGCAAATATGGCCAACCCGGCCAACCCTGCCCAGTGGGAGCATCTGAGGCCGCTGCGGCCGGACACCCTGCGTGTGAGTGAGGTATACGGCGGGCGGGGAAGGGAGGGAGGTGCTGCTCGCGAATGGGGAGGGGCGGGGCGGCTCCGCAGCGCTTTCCTCCCACCGCCGGAGGTTCCGGGGAGATTCTCCGAAGTCGTTCCTCACGCCTGTCCGGCAGTAGATCCTCGGCTGGGAAAGATGTGGCAGGCCTAGCCGGAGCGGTGCGCGAAAGGGGCGTTGCGATGCATCCTTCCTCCATCGCGTTTTAGCAGGCTGCGCGGGAAAAGAGAATGTAGTGATGTTAGTCATCGTGCAAAGGGATGATTTTCTTAGCTGTGTCACCTATAGCCTATTAATCGAGTTAAATAGGCTGTAGCTGTGTTTGAGAAAAACAAACTAAATTGTGTATTTTATTTTTCTCTGAACATCTGTCGTGTTCAGGTAATCTTACATGCAGCTTCCACTGCTACTTGTAGTAATATTGTGAGGTAGTTAACACAAATCAGGCCTACTTCTAAATCTGTGGTGCTTTTTAAAAATGCTTATTTTTATTAACCTTGACTGTTAGGCTAAATGTTACCTGGTAGGATTGCCTTAAAGTCATGAAAAATTTTAGATATGGTTTTACAGTGGTAATTGGAAATTTCTTATTGGAAATAACAATTGTAAGAAACAAAGGGTGTTGGATACAGCTTCTTATGTAGGTGTTTAGATGAGTCAACCAAGGCTGATGCTTTCTTGAATCTGCTTCTCGTAAACAGGGAAGTCAAGGATATGGTAATCATTAGGAGCCTTGGATATAATGGCCATGGAATAGTGGAGTTCAAGACCCTGGGTGTAGTGAGGAAGGCAAGTAGCAGAGTACAGAACCTGGACTGCAGTTTATTCAGGCTTCAGGATTCCAGTTTGTTTGGGTGACAGGTAGCTGAGATTTTGAGGGAGGCAACTTTGGAAGTTGGAGGAGCTGAAGAGGTGACGGTCTATAAGGACATCGTACAAGCACAGGAACATTCCATCCTGACACTTATTAAAACAGGTAAATGTGTTGAGAGATGGGTATAGCTATGCCTGCACTCTGGGGTGGGGTACAGAAAGAACATGTGCAGGAAGTGGAAGCAAGGACAAGCTATAAAGCAGAGTGATGAAAAACATTGCCCGGACATGTAGATATGGTGCTAGGAAAGCCAAAGTTCTAGTGTTGAAACTAGCAAGGAATATCAAGGGCGACAAGAAAAACTTTTACTGCTACATTAGTGGTGAAAGGGGAAGTGTGAACCTGGTGCTAAATGGGGCAGGTGATTTAGGAATAGCAGATGCAGATAAGGCTGAAGTACTCAGCCTTCTTTCACAGGCCTTCAGAACTGATGTCCCCTAGGCTTTGTGTCTAGGACAAGATTCAAGGAGAGGAGCAACCAGCAATGAAAAAGAGTCAAGCTAGGGATCTCTTGAGACATCTCAACCCATACAAGTCCATAGGACCCACTTGGGGTACATCCTGAAAGTGCTGGCTGATGTCACTGTAAGATTGCTGCTCACTTACCATCTTTATGAGGTTGACAGCTTAGTCAGCCTTACTACAGTCCCTTGGGAAAAATCATGAAGCAAGCTCTCTTGGAAGCTATTTCTAGGCACATGATGGAGGTGATTGGGAATAGCCAACATAACTATACTTGCAAACTGATTACCTTTGGTGATGAAATTACTAGATGAGGACTTTTGAAACAATCTCCTGCAGCATCCTCCTCTTTGAGTTGAGATGTAAACTACTAGATGAGTAAAAAAACTGGCTGAATTGTCAGAGTGGTTAGTTGTTCAGACTTGACCCGAAAGTGGATTACAAGTGGAGTTCCTGAGGAGTCTATCATGGGACCTGTCCTGTTGATAGGAGGAGGATGTGGGATGCACCCTCATGATGTTTATAGCTGGGAAAAGTGACACAGACAGGTAGGAGTAGGCTGGAGGAGTGGGTCATCAGACACCTCAAACTTCAACCAAGAAAGCCGAAGGACCAGAGACTTTCTCGGGTCTCTTTCAACTGGAAAGAGACTTGAAAATACTCATTTTGTTAAATTGGAGTGAGGGATGGAATGAAATATCTTTTCAGGCTCATCGTGTCAGTTTCTTGACCGGAGCGGAGTCTGCTGCCAGTCGGGAAGTCTGCTACAAAATAATTGCAATGCTGTATAATAGCAGTGTATTTTCTGTATGTGAGCTGTTGCATGGAATAGTTGAAGCTTGTATTTGCAGCGTTTATACAGGTATCTATTTGTGTTCTGATCATTGCCTGAGCGTTAGGGAGTTTGGTGTGTCCTGCTTTCCAAGACAGGGGGAGGTGTTCTGAGATAAAGGTCAGAAACCTGACAGGAATTAATGAGCATGTATCCCTTCTGTACAGTGACACTCCTCCACTGTAATATCTGTTGAGTTGTCAGCACTCTGATGGCTGTAGCATCTAGAGTTGATTTGGGGATTTCTTTTGGAGAAGCTTCCTGGCTAGATAACAGTTTGTCAGTTATGTTTTTGTTGTTTTTTCCCCAGCCACCAATGATCAACCTGAATGTGGACAATGACGTACAGTTTGTGAGAAGTAAGTTGCTGTGTTCCGTGTGTGAAGATCATTCTTCAAGTGTTTCATGCTGTTTTTACAATGCTGAGTACATGCTGTAAACAAATGAGAAACTGTTGTGTGTCTGATCTAGGGAGAACAGGAGGAATGCTGTACGCTAAAGAAAATAACAGATATGAAGCAAAGCATTCTTCACTGTTTTTCCTTTTTAAATCTGCTGCAAGTATACCTCCCCAGTGCTATAAAGAAAATAACTTATGGGAAAAGTGAGTTAGAGAAAACTGGAACATTGTGCTAGCAAACATTGGTTTTCAGCTGGTACTAACAAATGTGAATACAAGCTTCAGTGAACTTGAATTGTTTTTTTGTTTTTCTCACCCTTTGAATAGTCTCACACATCTCACAGTAACACAGTCCACAGCTGAGGTGTTGAACCTGTCACTTCCTCTTAAAAAGTACAAAAACTTGCAGCCATGGAATGGGCGTTACATATTGTGAGTAAAAGTTCATGTCTCATTCATCCCGGGAAAAATACCGAAGTTGGAAGTAGAGTGTTTCCTAGGGAAGTTTCCTAACACGTGCACCCATGTGCACGAGCACACATGTACACATGTTCTCATGGAGCATGAGGCTGGAATATTACTTAGTGACACAGTTTGACCAGATTCTCCTGCAAAGCAAACCAAGTATTTAAAAAGACAAGTAACAGCAGGATTTGACAGTCTGTCATCGGCTTTAGCATCAGATGCATGCATGTGTACCATGTCCTTTTCGTGCTTTAAAAAATACATACTTTTTATGCTTCATGCATACATAAATAATCCAAAGTTAAACAGGTCGTTCGCCAGTAACTTTGCTGCTGTTTCTGCGAATATGCTAGCAATGGATACTCATAGAATAGGGATCTCTCTTAAACCTGTGGTGTCCTCGTGTCTGTGGATCTTTGTTGCATTAGTAAATTAAACAAGGGCATCGCCAGTTCTTTTGCCCTGGAGCCAAATAGTACAGCCAGAGTTTGTCTGTATAGTAAGTTCTTGGGCTACAGAACAGATTGGTCACCTCCAGCCTGAAACAGTCCCTGAAACCAGGCTAGCTCCTGAACCATGCCTGAATGTTATCTGAGAGATCTACTGGTTAATCTGGGCCAAAAGGGTGTGAAAAAACATTTTAACAGTGTCATGAAGCAGATGATAGAGCTGCAGTTCTCTGGCAGTGCCCTGACACTCACTGTCTGTAGTTAACTGAAGGTTTCCTTGTTATTCATTGAGTACTACAAGCTTATGTCCTACAGAACATAGTTTCACAACTCTTAATGTCCATACTAGCAGTCTAAAGTAACGGACGTTGAAAGCATGAAGATAGACGTTTGCTGTTAAGATACAATCACTGTAATCAAATGAAGGTATATGCAGTTAATAGACTTTATATAATACCATTGCAATGTCAGTGTTAATAATGACAGTATTTTTAGACTTCTGTCTTCATTGCTACTTTATCACTGTTCCTTTTTGTAAGGAACACTTCATACTCTTGTAGTACTTTACCCTAAATGTTCTATGAAAACTTTACAGGAACTCTGAAAGTCAAAAAGCCTCGATTTGATGCATCCTTGGTTTATTTGACCCGAAAATTCATGGATCTTGTCAAAAGAGCTCCAGACGGTGTCCTTGATTTAAATGAAGTAGCAACAATGCTTGGAGTACGAAAACGAAGAGTGTATGACATCACCAACGTGTTGGATGGAATCCACTTAATTCAGAAGAGATCTAAGAATCTTATCCAGTGGGTGTGAGTTGGCTTTGAAACTTCTAATTTCTGAAACAATGAAACCCAACAACTTTGAGTTACATTTATGATTTTAAGAGTATTTCTAAGTACATTGAATTACTTTTAATAGGTAAAAATATTTGAAGTTCTTCTGTATCCTTAGGCAAGTATCAAGTGCATGAAGTGTATTTCAGCAGAGTAAAGGATACCAGAGTTCCTTGATGTTTTCTGTTAGCATACTTTCTGTTCAACAAACAGGCTCTTACTCATATGAACATACTAGACAACTTTCATATTCTTCTAGAGGTTCTAATCGTGACCAAGTCTTTGGAAAAGCATCAGAACAGCAAAACCTTAAAGATGAACTTTCTGACTTGTCAGCCATGGAAGAAGCTCTGGATGAATTAATCAAGGATTGTGCTCATCAGTTATTTGAACTAACAGAAGACAAAGAAAATGCAAAATATCCTTTAACTCTTGCATTACTCTAACACATGGTTTTGGTTGCAAGTACTTACTTATCTACTAATAGGTGTAGGCTGATAGGACAGGTATGCAGTAATACTTGATAATGAGTTTTATAATAGGAAACTTACTGGTTATTTTATATTGGTATATACTAGTCATGTGCCATGCTTTCCAGTATTACCTGCAGTCTAGCCTGTTCTCAGAGGGCTACTTCTTGTGTGAGCTTTCCACTGCAGAAGAATGGAATGGGGCAATAGTCTTAGTATCCTGACCATCACCTTGTTCTCTCCCTTATAGAGTCAAGTTGTCTCAGGGGCAGGTCTTGACTTGAGATTGAGTTCCTTAGTGAGATGGGAAAGAGGACCCAAAACAGTCGCAGTGGCTTGTTGCCGAGACGAGACACTGGTACGTTGGTTGTATCCTAATACTGTTCTCCCTCTTGGGAGAGGTTCCAGTGCAGTCTTATCTTTCAGATGGGCTCTGATAACAGAAAAGGAATTTTTTTTTTTAATATGACAAAAACATTGGATTTTGGCTTTGGGTTACGATAAAATATTATTTGGCTCCCTTGTCTGGCAGAACGATAAGGTCTGTGCTTAAATGAAACAGGCCCATTTTCTGTATGATAACAGGAAAACTTTTCATTGAACCTTTCCTGTTCTGGTTAAGAAAATAATTCCATAGTTTTCCATTAAATTATGTGCATAGTTATTGCAAAACAAATAAATATTTTCTCAAGGGCAACATTCCCTCTGGTTTGTAGACTTATGGCAGAATCTGTGAAAACCATTTGTTACATGTTTTTAAATGTGTTTTTTTAATACTGAATATCTTTATTCTTTTCTTAAAGCTTTTTCCTTCCTAGAAATAAAGAAAAAAGTTTTTCCTCGTTAGCTAATACTTAATTTTACAAAGCTAGTATTAAAGTAACCTCAGCTGAACTATTTATGACTTTTAAATTCTGCTTTAGTGTATCTTAACATCATACTCTTTGCTTCTGCCCATTAGCAAATTACTTTACAGAATCCTTGACCAATGTATACACTAGCTTATGTGACATACCAAGATATCCGTAGCATTCAGGCATTTCAAGAACAGATTGTGATTGCAATCAAGGCTCCAGAGGAAACCAAATTGGAAATACCAATTCCTAAAGAAGTAAGTTTTATATGTTTCTGTCTTAAGGGAACAAAAGTTCTCAAATTTTATTTTGCAGCAGCAATCAGTAATTGACTTCCAGTTTCTTTGTCATGTATAGCAAATATTGGTGATTTATTGTTCTTATGTCCCACTAAACAATGCTGTAGGGATAATAGTCTAAGACACTTATTTTCTGTGGGTTTTTTTGTTTTGTTTTCCTAAACTGTTAAAAAATAAACATGTCTGAGCTTTAGTTATTTGGTTTTGCTAGAGAGAACGGAATAGCTCTAATAAGTGTTACTTATTTCCATTATCAGTTTGTTTGACAATTACTAGCATAATGAAACTTCTGAAGAGGAGTTATTGTTTGTATATGGAAATGTACAAAAACTGTAAATCTAACTAAACAAAGCAGTAAGCATGATTTGATAATGATCTTAACAGCATGTAAATGCTGTCTTACTGCTTAATGAGTAGACAGCTATTGTTACTATAATATTAAACTATGAATTGCACAGTTGGTTGACAAAGTTTTGGCACTCCAGTAGATCATGTCAAGATGGATTTTTCATGGAGGTGGGGGCCTGTGCCCTGTCCTCACTTGATGCATCCTCTCATTCAGTTCATTCAGAAGAGCCATAGCTTTGCCCTCTGCTCCCAGTCACTCCGCACCTGCACTGCGGCCTGTACACTGGGAACCCAGTGTTTAACGTAGTGCTGTGAAAGAAGGGAAATACTGGAAGTAAGCTTAAGGTAACAAATGGAGCTTTAATTCCATTTTCCGTTTGCATTTTTATAATGTTCATAATTGTGTGGCAATCAAATTTTGCCTTGCTGCGTGCACAGAAAGGGAATAGTGTAGGAAAAGGAGATATGAATCAATAGAACCAGATTCTTGGATCCACTGCATAGATTTCCAGTGGTTTCACTGGTAAAAGGAGCTGGCGCTCATCCTGTGGAAATGAAAAATACAAGATTTCAGAGGCTTCCTGAAGCAAAAGAAGGCAGGATTTAAAAAGGGAGAACAGAATCTTTTCTCCATTGCCCGTTAAATTTGATTTGCTCTGTGCCTTGCGAGATGGTGTCTGCTGAAGGAAAGCAGCAAAATTAATATGGTTTAGTTGCTTTGCCATATTATTAAAGGTGGTATATGCTTTGCTATGGATCAGAAAACAAATCATTGACTTGTCAAGTTTTAAGTTCTGTTACTCTTGCTAAACGTATAGTAAATCTTGGACATATACCAAAAGGTTGGTTAAAAAAACTAAACAAAGATTCATTAGGTGCATGCTCATCAAAAATGAGACCTTCTTAGCTTAATGGTGCTTAATAATTGGCCTACAAATCTATGTAATAGTCATAATTTATGTAGAGCTAGTAACACAATTTCAAGTACTTGCATCATTCCTGTATTTGTTCTTAATCTATTGGCTTTAAAATATGTGCAGAAATATATAAGTTGTGTGTAAGATTTGTTTCTTGGCTTACGTGCAAGTCACTGTTTTATAGGATTGCATAAAAGTACACGTGAAGAGCACAAAAGGACCCATTGATGTGTATCTATGTGAGGTGGAACAAGAGAAGCCGGGTGCCAAAACTTTTGAAGATAAGGATACTGTCACTTCTGAAACTGAGCTGTCGGTTCCTCCTGATGAAGGTAGTGCCTTCCATTTACATTTTTATCCTCACATGTTTTAAAGACCATAACACCATTCTGATAAAGTTGAAAACTACTGTACAGGTATAATTTTTTGGGGCATAGTTTGTGGGCCAAGAAGTGTGGGAGTATAGGAAACGCCTGAAAGAGAAGTCTGTGCTGCTGTGTTACCTCTCCACAGCGGGAGGTCAGGGAGCCAGGCACATGCACTCATAGCGCTGTGCTCTTGTTCCCTCACCCCTCTCCTTCCTCTGCTCGTTACTGGTTTCCTGTTGGAGCTGGGCTCTCCAGATGGAACAGTGTGTGTCAGTTCTCAGCTGCCTCACTGTGGAGTCCAGCAGCTCAGCTGAAATTCGTGTCATGAGAGTTAAGCTGTTTCAAACAAGAGTGTGCTGCTCTTGCTGTTACTGTCCTGTCTCGGGGCGAGCAGGCAGAAGAGGAGGTGTAGTGTTTTGATCTCCTAAAACAAGATTGGCTGGGTTATAGTCTCTCAAGAGCCCCATCCAATGCTGCAGGACGTTGTGGTTTAAAAATAAATGTGGCGGGAATTGCTGTAGCTCAGAACACAAAAGATAAATTATTTTTAGTACTGCTGCTTTCTAGTTGAGAGGAAGACTTGACTTTTTAATCTTCAGTGCTTT
The DNA here is from genome assembly GCF_964106895.1 of Numenius arquata. Classification (NCBI taxonomy): domain Eukaryota; kingdom Metazoa; phylum Chordata; class Aves; order Charadriiformes; family Scolopacidae; genus Numenius; species Numenius arquata. The sequence continues at coordinate 46,849,880 of NC_133584.1, read as the reverse complement.
TTTTCCTTTATTTTGCTTGTGAAATGACTCTGAATTATATTTCCTACAGTGGCAGTAATCGTATTCCTTTTTTTTTACTTTCCTGTCAAAGTGAGATCTCCGGGGGAAGAAAAAAAACAAACCGCATGAGATGACAGATTAATTAAAACTCAAAAATCTAATACAGAATGTAAATATCTGTGTTACAGAGCTTTTTCAAAGCAGCTTGGATCTGCAGACTTACTAACCTGAAATGTTCCAAAGTGTTTTTAAATTTAAAACAGCAGTGGGTTGATCGAGTGCTTTCACAGGATTGCTTATCTTCCCAAGTCAGAAGACGACAGTTCCTGGAGTTGCTTTTAGGAGCTTTGTTTTCATAACTGCATGTGATCTACAGAGCTTTGTGAAAATGGTATTTTTAGCTTATGAAATAACTTTAATTGATGGAAAATGCAGGCAATGAATTACTTTGGAAAATGAAGATTTGACAACTATTTCTGGAATGATTCCCAATCCTTACGAGAATGTATATAATAAAGAAATGCACTTTTCAGTTCTGAGGCTGCACTACTACTAAGCAGGATTGTCGAATACAAATGGAATAAACTGGTGTATCAATCAGAAACGTTCACTATAAGGAACTAGATGTAAATATGATGAAATATGCCTTACACTATGTAGATGCTGTTTGCATTGTTTGCATCCAGCTCTGCATGAACTATGGTATCAACACTGAAGTTAAATAATTGGGCTCTTGTATATATGTGTATCATGTCTAGGTAGTTACTGATGTAGATTTATTGAGATGGTTTGCATTTCTGCCTTTGTACAGCAAAGAAATAAAATAAGCTTATAAAAATATTAAATAGTCTAATCGGTGAGTCTAATGAAACGTGTTGGGTTGTCTTTATTGGAATTCACTGGGTAACTACAAACACTAAAGCTGATGTGAAAATTTTATGTGGTGCTGGTGGGTCCCGTTACATCCGATTCTTTGTGAACAGCGAAAATAGGTAAAATACTTTAGAACTACATCTGTATCCATCCATCTTTAGTATCTGTAAAGTGAAGCTTCAGAATTTTGAGACTGGGTTTTAACTGTTACTGTACAAATTCCCTACTTGGGCTCATTTCACTCCAATACCGAGAAGCGCACTTCATAGTGTTCTGTGTGGGGAGGGGGTGGGATGGCCGGTTGGTTGGTTTGTTTTAAAATTGGAACTCCAAGTCCCCTTTTTCCCAACCACACAGTATCAGCAAATATCCATCTACTCCCATGTGAGAACAGCGAAGCTAATAAACCCCTGAACATTAACTAGCAACTCTACAGCTGTTTTCAACAGATGCCATGAAATTAAATGCCCTATATTCTACTAATAAATGCAAATAAGCTGGGGCAGTTGACACTGAGGAGCTTAAATATACCTAAATATAGATTGAGAGTTAATCCAGTTTTCTGCAAGGCTCACTGTGAGTTGAGTGCACTGACCAGCCAAAAAGATTAGACTTGGACTTGAGGAAAAGTTCCTGAGCTTAAATACAAGTTACAAGCTCCCTTAAAAGGTAAATGTGATAGGACATTACTCAATTTGTATAATAATGCTTGATATTTTTTTTTTCTGAAAGGTTATTAAGATGAAAGTATTTTTGTTGCGTCCATATATTGCCCATTTTCCAGCATATTTGTATGTGTAAGCACTTCCCTCGGCTATTTGAGGACTCTCTAATAAATTAAAAAGCTCTCATGACATTTTTGTCTTTCCTTCAGTAAGAATGGCTGAGCATCTGAATGCCTTCATCAGCAACAGCCAGGATCTGTAATTATAAAATGGCCTGGTTTTGCTGACTCTGTGATTGGAACAAAGGCACAAGTTGCCAGTTCAGACCTTATTTGGTACGGGAGAGTACTCGCCGGAGTTTTCAAATGTGAATTACAGTTTTTTAAATAATGCAATTTGTAAAGAAGAGAGAAGATTGCTTTAAATTATTATCTTTTGGAAAGCACTTAAAAGACAGAAAATTCCTTCATTTTGAATGATCCTTTTGTTGTGTGTGAAGAGCCTCATTTGTAAAGCTAATTAAATTACACTGATTTCAAAAGTCCCCGTAGCCCTTGTAGTTTTTCAGTGGGAAGTGGGCCTGCCTGCTGGACACGGGGCTGCTCCCCAGCAGCTGGGGCTGACTGGAGGCTTTAAACCCTTGTGTGTTGGAGCGATGGTGGGTGTACGGGCTCTCCACGCTGCTGGCGCTTGAGTGACTGCTGACGTGTTTGTCCGCAGCAGGAATCTGCTATTTTTGGTTCCACTTCTGATCTGCCAACGGTCATTTGTGAGAAGTGTGTTGAGGCTAAAATGACATCGATTATACCTGGCTGTGGATGGTTTATATAAATCTACACGAGGCTTCTCACGCAGACGTTTACTGAATGATCGCCGTACTCATTTGTAAAAAAAAACCAAGGTGTATGTATGTTTGGCAGGAAATTTTAATGGTGCTTGGAGAGAAAGAGGAGCCTGGTTGTCTCCATGTCTCCGGTACGCGGTTCCTTCCCTTCCTTTCATCCCACCGCAGTCGGATGGTGGGGCTCCCCAAGGGCCTGTAGCCGTGCTGCCTGGCCACCCACCGCCTCCGCCTGGGCTTATGGCACCTTCTCACAGCGTGATCCGTGGATGAGGTAATGACTGTCATCGCCCTGCATGAAGTGATGGGGCCACAGGGGGCAACCCTGCAAGTTGTAACAGCAAATTCAAAAGGCACAAGCTCGGGACATCATTTGCCCTTTATTGACTCTTATTAGGCCTCTACACGGCATCCTTCTTCAAAAGGAGAACTTAGCGCTTCAGATGAAAACTTCAAGAATCTAAAAATCTGCAAGAAGCTATTCAAGTTCCTGGAACAGTTTTGCGTTCAGTCTTTTGTAGATTCTAATGCAAATCCTGCCCAGAACTGCTTTTAGATAATGCGATATTCTTTTCCAGACAGACAAGCAATTTTGGCGTTGCAGATGTCATTTTCTAAGCAACTATATTTTTTTCTTTTTTTTTTCTTTCCCCATCTATACCCATAAAAATGTCCCATGCAGGTTACGGCAGCAGTTGGTGCTTCTCTAACGTGCAGCCAAATTGCATGCCGTGAAAAATGAAACAAAAATTGATAAAATTTTTCGTGCAAATTAGGAAGCTGTCAGATCAGCTGTAAAGTTTCAGCAAGCTCAGAAAGGGAAAACCCATTTTATATAGGATGATTCAAGGATTGGAGCATCTCCCTTATGAAGAAAGGCTGAGAGAGCTGGGACTCTTTAGCCTGGAGAAGAGAAGGCTGAGGGGAGACCTTATCAATGCTTATAAGTATCTGAAGGGTGGGTTGAAGGAGGAGGGAGCCGGACTCTTTTCAGTGGTTGCCAGTGAGAGGACGAGGGGCAACGGGCACAAGCTGGAACACAGGAGGTTCCACTCAAATATGAGAAGAAACTTCTTTACGGTGAGGGTGACAGAGCCCTGGAACAGGCTGCCCAGGGAGGTTGTGGAGTCCCCGTCTCTGGAGATTTTCAAGCCCCGCCTGGATGCGGTCCTGAGTAACATGCTCTGACATGCTCTGGGCAATCCTGCTTCGGCAGGGGAGTTGGACTAGATGATCTCTATGGTCCCTTCCAACTCTAAAAATTCAGTGAAATTCAGTGAAATACATGTGTTTTAATTACAAGGCACACAAATTCTTAAGAGGCTGGCTGGCTCCTGAACCTAGGAGAACATTTGTGGGCACAAACTGTGACCTCAACGTTAAAAGAGTTTATCTCGAAATATGAAAATAAAAGCTATCTATTTGTCAGAAGAAAAGTTCAAAGTCCGGCAAAAACATTTCAGAATTTATTTGGATAATAAAGTTTTAAAGGCGATTTTAAATGAGAGGTGGGCCCAGACCTTTAAGAACAACTTAAGAAGCAACTACGTGGAAACCTGAAGAGTAAACCAAGGTCTATAGGGCCCGTGTTTATTATAGCAGTCATTGACGGTAAAGGTTGAAGCTAGATACAGACTGCTCTAAAGATAGAGATTTCTGGCTGAGATTGAGGGTCACCAAAGGATTTGAGAGACAGCTGGGATTCCAACAGAACAATTCTGGATCTGGAAACACCAGCCAAAGGGGAATTTCCCTCCATTATTTGCAGCGGTGGCTGTTTGCAGGCAGTTACCTACCTTTTTATTTTCTTTACTAGCACGCAAAAAGTTCTTGGACGCAGGTACCTGTATGAAACATCCTTCTAAATACTGCAAGAGGTAAAATTTAGCATGGCGTCTGGAACGATGGAAGGATTTAAGCAGGTTGCGTGGAATTTGTAGTCAGGAACAGAGAACTGTGATTTACTTGATAACGCTACTCCTCACAGATCATCAAAGAACCTTTTTGCCAAGCAATGTTCTCATCACCAACGCAGGTGATCCTTTAGCTTTGTGAAAGAAACAATTGCTTGTTGCAAAAATTCCCCTTGTGTTAGAGATTCAACCTTAACTGCCCAGCAACACACACAACCGGGGAGAGGCCGGAGAGATCGATTTGTGTCCTTATTTAGCTGGAAAGAAAACAAACACCTTTAAAATGATACAAAATGATCCCATCCTGGGAGAATGTTGATGAAGGAAATACAGAGATTTGCCTCAAGAACTGCAACATCGATTCTTTCTGTGATATGTTTGAAAATAAAATGAAAATGCTGTGAAAACATTAGCATTGCCTTTCTTTTTAAGCTCAAACAAGTCTTAATTGCAGATTTTTCTTGGCGAACTGAATAAAAGGATAAATACAAATGTCAGTCTTTCGGCTGCCAAAGCTGGCACACGGGCTGGCAGTCTCAATGCACAGATCAGTGGTTTTGATTTGTTTGGAAAGTATCAAAAACACTGACAGCCCTGGGCCACCCAATAGCACAAAAGGAAAACACGGATTACTGTATATTTATTGATTAATAATGTGTTTCTTCCAGTCTGAAAGACTCCAGATGGTATTCAAAATTTACTGCAGATTGAGGCTCAAGTATCTTACTTCTTTTTAAAAAGGATTTAAATCCGTGACATTAAATGATCACTTCCACAGATTCTTAAAACCAAGAATCTTCCACATGAAAGTATCTTTTATTCCAAATCTGTAAAATGCTGTTCCTTCATACATGGAGAAAATATAGACTCTTATAGCGTGGACAGAAGGGGTTGGAAAGCTGTCCAGATATTGTCTGTATTGCTGCGTATGTGTCTCTCAGGATCTGTTGCCTAGAAATGCAAACAAGACAACAATAATTGTTTACATAGATGTTGCCTGAAAACTTCTCAGGCATTTATGCTCCCTCTGCTGGCTTTATGCCAATGGACCATTTCTTAAATTGACAAGCGGGAGCTATTTTTGTGAGACAGTGAGGGAAGTCTGCAAAAAGGCGTTTATGATTTGGAGAGAAAACGATACAGCTTTAAAGGGAAACAAAAAAAAAAAATCCCACCCAATGCCACTTAAAAAGCTTTTCATCGCCTTTGAAACCAAAAACTGATCAGGATGGTGCGCCATCGCTTCTGATCAGTTTAACAAAATGAAGATTCAATTAGAAATAGTCATTCAGCCACGTGCTTTATTGACAGCAAACAGTGGCTTCGAAACAGGCACAAGTAAAGCTGGATAAATTATACTTGGAACAGAGTTGTTACACTTCTGTATTTTGCACAGGTAACTCAGTTTAGAAGTTGTAATAGATTCACAATGGTCATGCTGGGAGTGCAGACGAATTACTGAGATACAGAACTATGATTATCGGAAGGATGAGGTTTGGAGTTTCTGACTCCATAGAGAGAGAATCTCAGTGGGGGTTCTCCTCCAGGGGCAGTTTTACTGACGTATAAATCCATTTGTCCCTTCAACGCCACATCACGCTGTCACCAGGCACCTTGCTGCCTCCGACAAATCAGTCCTCTCTGCTTTGACCGTTTGCAAAAAAAGGTGACTGCCTTGATCTCCTCTGCAAACTCCTACCAGTTCTGCTCTGCAGCAACTCCTAAGACCCTACCAGCTTCCCCAGCGCCCTCCACGGGATGCTTGTCCCGGAAACCCTGGCAACAACAGGAGCGGTCCTTGGACTTTTGTGGTGCTTCCTCATGGTCAGTGCTGGGTCCTCCCAGGTGCCCCAGGAGACCATCCTCTCTGGAGACAGCACCGGAAAGCTCTCTGCTGTCTTGAAAGATGCTGCCCCAGGCCGGCTTATTGATGCTCTCGGTCTTTACTGCATGTCCTTTAAGAAATTAAATGGCAAAATACATTCAATGTTCCAAACAAAGTTAGCATCTTGTTGGCAATTTCAGTTGAGATGTCAAAATGTACTAATGTACAAATAAATGTTCCTTACGTTTATTTTACATACAGAGGGTTTTTTTTCCTTTGGTATCCTATCAATCTTGTGTTCTGAGACAGGAAAATCTGAAACGTCTGATTAATCTTCAATATAACTGGCATTTTTTTCAACGATGACAAAATTGTTCCCTCTCTATCTTAAATAATCTGACATTTAAAAAAGATCAGAGATTGGATTAACCCTTTCCCCACCCCTTTTTCATCTCCCAGTACATCTTTTTTACAGTGGCCAGCAAGGAACTGAAATGGGTACGTCCTTCCAGCATCGTGGCTTGAGTGCAATAAACACCCAAAACAGCCTGAACTGGTGCGGAGTTTCAAGGGCAACTTTGGTGAAAGGGAAAACAGGGAGAAATTACACACTATTTCTCATCCAGTTATGTCAGACCGGTCCCAAGCCCCACACTGGGTGCGAAGACCCAACCGTATTGACACGCCGGTGTCCACGCTGAGCCTGGGGACGGCCAGAGCTGTTCGCTGGCTTCCCAGAGGCTGCGGGGCCACTAGAGGGATGTCTGCAACCATCCTTCCACCGGCTGCTGCATCGCCAAACCTCCACTTCACATTTCTGGCCAGCTGCAAACTACACTCAGCATCAAACAGTAATTGAAAAGGCTGGAAAGAATATATCAGAAGGCCACTTACCATGGCCTAGGGAAAGTGTTTGGAAACTACTGATGTGGAAAGATGCGACACGACGCTGGTTGTGCCACAAGGTCCAAGCGAGCTGATCAGAAATCTTCTGGTTGAACTATTTTCTGCCGTAAAATTCCAATTTGATAGAAAGCAAACGTCTTCCCCCTTCTCCCTAGATCCCTAGCTGCTGCTTTCCTTCCAGCACATCAGACACGATCCACCAAAGTCTTTTTGACAACCCATGTTCAAGGGCTTCCAGGTCTTGGAAGATCAGGGGGTCTGTGCTGTGGCAGTACCAGACTGCAGGCAACACAGCTGCCTGCCTGCCTGCAATACCTGTCATGGGGAAAATCTTGGACAAAATTCTGAAAAACCCAAATTTTGTTCTTTTTTGAAGTGAAATCTCTCCTTATGCTGCCACTCTGTGGGCAGCGTCACATCCAGCCCTTGGTTTAGAACTGGAATTCTGTTTTACTGTAACATTTCCTATACTTTTATCAACTCCAGCTAGATATTTCTTTGGTTTTTGTTTGTTTCCTATGATTTTGCTTGTACATTGTGGCATGGCATAATCTATTTAAACTACCAACAAGTTAGCAACATGCTCTGTGACAAAGGTTCTAAATTACTAAATTTACTAGAAAAGGACAGAAATTTAGTAGTGAAGAGTCCCCCCTCCTACAGGGACTGATAGTTGGAACTGAATGGATGAAAGGGCTGCAAAGAGAGGAAAAAATTGGTAAGCTGAAGAAATAAGCATTAGTTGTAAGTGCTATAATAGCCCTCTTGTGTCCCAGAATAGCATAATTAATGAGCCCTAATTTATTACTGTGGCTGGGTAGATGGGTCAAACTCTTACACTTGAAAAAAGATCAAAATTCTTTAATCTAGGTGGAAAAGAAGAAACACATTTTAAAAGTGGCAATAGTTAAAGTTGGATGATTTATTTATTTATTTTCATAGTTAATTCCCCGGAAAATGTGGTTTCAGTCATGTCTAAACTATTTGCTTCAAATTTGCTGAATAGTTTTGGCTGGAAAAAAAACAAAGGAGGGGATAAACTCTGTTGGAGGAAAGTCCCCAATTACCCAACAGCTCAATGACCAGAGCATTTACTTAGGTGGCAGAGCCCCCTCCAAGAGCAGAGGCTGTTTTGAGGCAGGCTATGCTCAGTTCTTCCTGTTACCACTTTGATTTTGTCCAGACGGAGAGGGATGGGGACACTCCTCCCAAGAGAGCGCACTGGTTCCCAGGGTGGGAAGCCATGATTCCCATGCTCCTCCTTGCTGACCCAACGAACTCAGTGCCTTTGTGCAGGGCAACATCTTCAACGCCAGAAAGAACTTCCCCTTTCTCCCACTTCAGGGATCCCCACTCCTTTGACAGCTTCCCAAGAAGTAGAATTCTGCTTCAAATTCGCTTGGACAAAAGTAGGATTTCCTTATCCAAAGCATCTCCATGTTACGAGATAAAAAAAACCAGACTGCCTCTCTTCTTTCAAGCACTCAGAGCAAATATTCTACATTGGGTCAAACAGCCTCCAGTCCCTACGATGCCAGTCACCACATGGTACAACCCTTTAAAAATGCCCTGATCACACTGCAGGTAGTTACTTTCTTGCTGCCTTTACACAGATGAAGGTTGTACCAAACTCCCATCATTTCTAGCTATAGAAATTTCCTTATTTCCCATCCAAGCCTATTTGTGGCCAGTTTACATGCAAACATTCTTCTGCCAGCGCTGCTCTGTAACGTACAGAGCTTCATCTCCTTGGTCTTGACTTCCTTAGTGTATCTACAGACACTACCATATTCTCAGTCACCCCTCTGCTGGACTTGCCAAATTGAGTTACTCAATTCACCTCATATAAACCAGGCTGCCTTGTTCCTTTATGTCCGCCCAATTCCCAGTTTTAGTTCTTCTCCTTCAATACAGATGAATAGAACTTTTTTATGTTCCAGCAGTGTTTTTTCTTGTTCTTACCCTTGCCCTATCTTACTTGAGTATCTTTGTTAAATTTTACAATACTGTTTACCCTTTTTTTAATTCCACATTGCCATCACCTAATGGAAGCCTGAAGTATTTCTTCTCAGCTGTTTCCAAACAATAAGTTCCCACATTATATGAGAATTTCTTAGTAGTTCCCGAGGGCACATCCCTCTATAGACTGTGCCATTTAATTATATCCTATTTCTATCATTCCCATCATTGAGATGATACAGGTCTTCCGAGCAATATCCCAACCCTCAACCCTCTATTGATGTTGTCTTCTGACTCCCTGCAAACAGCCAGCATCAGCAGCGCACTCCTCGATTTCATGCTGGTAAACAAAAAGGTTCCAATTTCAAAATCTTAAACATAAAGGACCAAACCCGGTCCTTGTAATTCCTACCAACCCAGATCTCCAGTGATTCAACTAACACCCTCCTATTTCACCCCATAAGGCGTTGCTGTCCTATCTACAGTCAGTTCTTTGTAGTTTAGGAATAGTATGTTACTCTCCGGAGTGTTTTATAGATGGATGTCCTACAACGAATGTACATGAAAAGTTCCCTTAGTAATTCCCATTAATTCCATCCTCACCATATCAAATTATTTACTGCAGACAAGATAAATGCAATCAGCTGCAGGGGTTTTTGCCACTGTTTTATAGCTGTGAGTAGTCCAGTATGATGTACATTTAGGCTGTTTCCTCTGTTCTTCAATATCTTTGTTATTTGCTAGAAACCTGCTTTTAAACATTGTATGCTACTGAGGTCACAGAAGGAGTTTGAAAACTGTCATATTTGTCTCCTTTTAAGATACAGATCTATATTTACTATTTTTAATCATATGGCATCACCCTGGCAATAGTAATTTACTTGAAAATCACTTGCTATTGAAATTGAGATGTAGTTTTTGCAATTCCAGAATTCCGATGCTTATCTGACACCGAATTTATTAAAATCTTCAAAGCTTTTCATTTTCATACCTTAATTCTGCTTACCCACATAGTGCTTTGTTTTAACATCACCCATCACCAAGGCCTAGACCAAGTATTCATTAGGACTGGAGCAAAACTGTGATCATCTCTACGCGAGCCTCTTCACACAGTCCTCCCATCTATTAGTTGAGAGTCAAGTCTAGTAATAACAGTTGTTAAACAAGACTGTCCTTCTTGTTGGACAAAATGAGGAGAAATAGGGAAATCGTATTTTTTCCAATCAGGAAGAAAAAATATAGTGTTCCTACAGATATTATTTTTCTTTCTTTCTTTCCCTCTCTCTCTGTGCTGTTTACTTTGCTGCTCGACTCTCATGTTGTTTAAATACAAAATGATGTAATTTCTCCAAGAGCATAAACCCTTATCTGCAAAGCCATGTCTGCACTAGTGCACTCAGGATTGCTCTCATTGCTATTTTACAGCCCCTGCAAGCTCCCCAAGAGCAGGCACGGCAACCGCAGCTGTTTACACCCCAGTATCAGCTAGACCGGCTTGTTTTCCCCACAATTAACAGTAGCTAAGTCTTGATGAGAAGCAGATCGTAGGAATGACAGTGCTAATATGGAGACACATAATGTGGGTATTCAGAGATGCACACAGAACTACAGCAATAATCATCTTTATTCAGCCTGTTCTAGACAAGTCATCTTCTACTGGCATTTCCCCCTAATTGCAGGGAGTGTTCGGTGCCCAGGGTTTTACTGTCACTTTCCAAGCCTGCACTTTCCTGCATGCTCATGGCTAAAGGCCAGATCAAAAGAAGGATTTCTTAGGTGCCTCCAACGGTTCTTATACCAGAATCCAAGACTGCAATCCAAAGGTACTCTTCTCCATAGCCATCTAACTGTGAAGGTTGCCAAGTTTGCTGTCTACCTCTCCGCCTCCATCCTGCTGAATGCTCTCATCAGTAGGCTAGAGAGCCTTTTCTTCCTGGCCTCTTTATCTTCTTATTAATGCATTTTTACTGGATAAAGACTACTTCAGTAGTCAGAATGCATCCTTAAAGAGGCAAAACCACACACAAACCTGGAACACAGTGGCTAGGACCTTTATGTGGAGGTGGAATACACAGCATGAATTGTCACGGGATGGAGAAAGGAGAATACATACATGGGTTCTCACTCTGCTAAAGAATTCCAGATCGGATCAGGATGGACATGCTGGTTCAGATTACATATCATCTGGGAAAACATAGGATTTTGGGCACACTTATAACAACTCCTCTTCAGTACACAGTTGGGCACTCCTTTCTAAGACACCTGATTCTCCTCAGGTTTTCTTTGAGGAGCCTATTTGCCCAATTCTGGACTTTGGGTTCCATTTGGGGAAGACGGCATTTAAATGTCTCATCTTAAATCCAGAATAAACTATCAGAAATGCTTCTGTTCATATGGGTATGTGTTTACTGGAAGCGATAAGTATTACAGGCATGCAAGTGAAGGGACTGAATCAATCCTTAGTCCCCTTGTCAGAATTAAAAGGAGGCAGAAACAGCTTTGAGGAGCTACGGCCAGCACTTCTGAGGGACCAAGGAGCTTTGTACCCTGCACGCTTCAAATTTTGCAACCTTTACCATGTGTCACACAAAGGAAGCGCTGGAGATAATTCCCGCAGCAGAAATAAGAATGACAGACGCCCTCCTCTGCTCCAAGGTACTGTGAGGTATAAGCAGACTTCTGACAGCACGATGGGGAGGATTTCATAAATCAGAGCAGCCCCTCAAAGTGCTGTGACTTACACCTATGGGCCGTACAGCCCCAAACTTTGCCTAAATGTAGAAAGCAGGAAAGAAAAACTTGAGGTCGCTTTGTCCTTACTGTCCAAGCTACGCTCATTGCAAGTTTCCTCCTGAGACTTACAGCAGGGAATCTGGCACATCGACATCACGTAAGCATTTCAATTAACCCAGATTCACAGTTTCACTTCTGTCTTCCCAATGCATCTGAGAAACGACGAAACTACCTTCTTAACAAAAGGAATGTTAGTTAGCTGGGGAGAATTATGAAACCAATTAAAACAAAGACAGGCAGAGACCAAGTCCTGCATTATCAGGACACACCCAGGCATTATGCAGCCACTTTTGTTTCACACCTCCTTTTCTTGATCCTCTGGTATTTGTGTTCAAGATACTGAATTCAACACAGCACAGACAGCACCAGGGGCTTTGAGCAACCTGGTCTAGTGGGAGGTGTCCCTGCCCATGGCAGGGGGGTTGGAACTCGATGATCCTTAAGGTCCCTTCCAACCTGAACCATTCCATGATTCTATGAATCTGCATTTATCAGCTCTATAGCAGAACATGCTGTTTGAAAGAGTGGGAAGCAATGACACCTGGCATACCTGTCAGAGGCAAAAATATACTCCTTCCCAAGTAGAAACAGTAGAGGTAGGTCTTTACTGATAAAGTTTACCATATGAAGATATTTTCTTTAACGTTTGCTTCATTACTTTGGTTTGCATTTAAGTATACAGATGGCTGAGTGGTTTTGTAATTTTATAGCTGGCCTGTGCTAGTGATTGATGTGGTAGTGTCATTCTTACCGAGGGCTGGTTTGGAAATACATGGGGTTTGAAAAGCTGCTTGTATTTAAAGCCACTAGTTGCAACGCAACAGATGCTGTACCATGAATTAAATGAAAGAATGTTAAAAAATGTTTTTTTGTGGATTTTACATAACTATAATATTTGCACCAAGACAACACTAGAATCAGAAAATCAACAATGACGATGATTGCGGCCGACTTTGCAAATCCTTAAAAACATGTGCTTATAGATCTCCCAGATACAGAAGACATCTACCTTTCTTCCCGTCCATTTTCCTTAATCTAAAGTGAAGAAAAAGGGGTTTATTTTAACCCAGAAAAATAATTTATTAACCCTTAGACTGATTGAACACCAGCATGTGAGAAAGGAAAACTAGAAAAAAGCAACATGATACACTTGCATTCCTTTCTGTCCCCATTTCATATTTATGAATCTAAAAATAAACCCTTATGCTAGTGAAGTAAATGTAAATTATTTTCTGAAGGTAGAATGACAATCTTTAGCTACAATCTCCAAAGTCTCAAGACCTCATTACCTAAAAAACCCACCTCTTGTCCTATTTCCATCACAACAACAATGATCAACTGTGACGTTCAAACTGTCAGAGCGGCGTCCTCGATGCCCCAGTGGGGAGGGATTATAGTTATGCACCTTTGCCTGTAGCAGTTTGACATGGCTTAATTTTGGGCAGCTTTCAAATATTGTGTATTTGCTCAGACTATTTGGCTCTTTTGTCCTTCCTACTCTGTTGTCACAATTTGCTTGTCATTCAGGATGAGAGTCAATTCATGTCTCTAGGCAGAGACAGACCATGAGATCATCAGCAACTTGCTTAACTTTTCTATGCATGTTTTCCCATATGCAAAACAGAAAAAAATGGACTAGATCCACATGAAACATTACACCTAAGTTTTAGAGACCCTACCAATTACCAGAAACAACTCTCTTGTCAATAGCGCTTTTATGCTCTCTATACAATACATCCAGAGAGTGGGAGCCTAAGAAGAGGATTTGCGAAAGCCTTAACTAGCCAGCAGCAAGTGCTCAAAACGTAGCAGCCCTTTCTCCTGAAACAGATGCACGGATGGGTAGCTTGTCTCCTTTTTCATCTTTTGCAATAGCTAGTAGCTAAAAGCGTGCCTGAGGTCCAGAGCCAAATCCCTCTTCCTCCTGAGAAGTCCTGATCCCTATGGAAGTACCCTAAAGGAACAATGTGAAGCTGGTGACTTTTAACCAATAAGCCAAATTTCTTACAAATCCGGTTGTTAAAATGCAGCCAGTTCTGAAAATGGTCGACAGCAAATTCCCAAGTGCCTCAGGACACCTAAAACATATTTGGACTGTAGACACCTAAAGAGTTAAATGGCTTCTGAGGGCGTAGAGAGAGAGGTAAAGGATCCATCTGTGGACTCATAGGCTTAAAGCTGCAACACACACGCTGGAAGCCTTGGACTTTGCCTTACAAAACATGGTAAATAACATTTGACAATTCACTGTAACAGACTTCAAAACCACCGTACGCAGATCAAGTAAAAAGAGTTCTTTCTTAAGACGGTCATTGTCAAGGATGGGTGTTATCCTAAGAGATAAATGCCACTATAGGCAGAAAAGGTCGAACTGTAAAAAGACCGCAGAAGGTGGTGCTAATTTTCCTTCAGAACATCCATATCAAATTTGCCCAAACTGCATGTTAAAACAGTATTTTTTGCAAATAGTGAGGGCAGGACCTGACTTTCTGGGTACTCTTTTTGCCACTTAATCACTTACAACCAGCAATAAAGCTTCTGCTGTTAGACCTTAGCTGATGATTTTGTTGAGGATTTGTGTTGCGCAAAGGAATTCAGCTGACTCGGCCGTTGTCAATTTGTCCCTGTAACAAAGTAAAACTTGTTTCCTCGGTAAACAGATATGTCCTGGAGGCTGGAGGAACAGATCTATGGTAAAGAATTTCAAGAAGGTACTGTTTCTACACACTCGCTTTTGAAGTCACAATCACACTTTTTTTTTGTATGCAAAAAGGGCTGTTATGCTAATTTAAGAATTTCTTTGTTATGGTCGTTTAAATAGCACTGTGAACAATGTCATTAAATCATATAAGCTAGATAAAGATTAGTTTTTACAAAGCTTATTTTATAGATAAGAAACATGAGGAAAAGAGAAGCAGCTTGCCTATAGCCAAGGGGAAACTGAGAAGAGAGTTTAAATCTTCACAGCACCTTGTGCTCGACTCAAAGCTCATTGAAATCACTCCCGAGGTTCCTGTGGACATAAGCAAAACCCAGCCCAGGCTCCTTATTGATCACTGGAGACACATTCCCCACGTGCCGTCTTTCATCCAAACCTACTTTAAATCCCTTCTTTGAAAAACCAAAACATTTGTGCTGTGTTGCTAACAAGAAATTAGCCTATGAGTAGGCTGCATGTGAAGAAATCATGTTTCTTTTAGGTAATTTAGAGCTTTGAATGGTTGATGTGCTAGGCCGTGTAACTTCATGTAACCCATGTCCTAATCCTAGTAGGAACCCTACTAGTTGTTGCTCCTACTTATTTTTTGTAAACTGTTAGAGAAAATGATGTGATTTTTGTTGTTGGTGTTGCAGTAAAGTGGATCTTAACCTGTTTTTGCGATGAAGTAGTCCTATGATATAAATAAAGCGCCTCTCCCAAACAGATTTTCACTAATTTCTTACGAAAAGTCACAAACATGGTTCAGTGATAGAACGAGCCATAGCACCCGATTTGTGTTTTCACAACATTCATACGTGTGTTTCTGTCAGGTTCAGGGATTTTGATTCAGCAGACTGTAAAACAGAACCCAGTTCTGGGGTTTGGGTTGATCTTCAGACCTGACCTTCCCTCGAGCCGGGGGTTGTTCAGCACCAAGGCCCTGACTCAGAATATCACAGAGTGATCTCACTCAAAGCCATCCAAGTGACTCATGTATTTACTTCTCTTTGATTCCCTCTCCTTTTCAAGTTAAAAATATTGGCCCGTTTTTTCTGACATCAGCTCACTGACATCCAGCTACCAGCTGAAAGTCAACACAATAAAGCTGTTAACCTTTCCTCCCTGAGGTCCCTCCACCTCTGCAGATGGCACTTCCATGGGCTCTGCCGCCCTGCCCAGTGACGCTGGCCGCATCACCGGGCTGCTGGAACCACAGTTGGGCCACAACCTCACCACGTTGTCCCATGCAGCGTCCCCGCTGTTCGACTCGCCTCCTCTGTCCCCGCAGCCACAGCTGGAGGTGTCGGTGGCACTCTCCCTCTCTGCCATGGCCAGCTCTTGCCTGGGTCGGACACACATCATCCCCACCCCGGGAAACGCTCGCCGTTCTGTCCAGCACAGCCTGTGGGGGTTCATCTTCCTCAGGGTGAAGGAGGGGATTCTGCATCTTCCCTAGCACAGCTCCTCACCGTCAAGCTCTCCATCTTCCCTCCGATACATGCCCTGAGCACTGCTGCTCTACCCGAAACGCTGCTCGCCCGCTTTCTCAAATGTTTCCTATATTCATTTACTTTTCGGTGTGCTTCACACAACGCGGGCAGGATGAGGTCTCGGCCAAAATTCACGCAGTCACCACACGGCCCTTTTCTCTCTCCGGCCCCTCCGTCGGGCCTAGCCCGCAGCGGCTGCCTCGGGGGCCGGCGAGGCGGGAGGGTCACCTTGGGCGCTGCGGCCGGGCTGCGGGCTCCTAGGGCGGCGGGGCGGCCCCGGCCCCGGGCCTCCCCTCCGTGCGGCGGGGCGCTGAGCTCAGGGTTATAGTTAGGCGGTGAGTGAGCGCTGAGCTATGCGCCGCCGCTCGCAGCGGGGCCTTGTGGGTAGGGGAGGCCGCCTCCGCGGCGCGGGGCCGGGGGAGGAGGAGGCCGGGCCGAGCCGAGCCGGGGGGCGGGCGCAGCAGCAGCAGGGCGCCGCGGGCGGCGGCCGCACCATGGAGTGAGCGGCGAGGCGAGGCCGGGGGATATCGCAGCTCCCGCCCGAGCAGCCGACGGACGAGAGGGAATCGGAGTCCCAAGTCCGGCTCCGCGGCGGCCCGTTCCCCCTTCCCTTCCTCCCCTCCTCCCTCCCTCCCCGCCCTCGCAGCGGGCGCCCGGCCGGTGCGATGGCCCCGCCGGCGGCGGGGAGCGGGCAGTGAGCCGGCGGCCGCTGAGGGGACGCCCCGAGCGAGGGGGAGAGGCGGGGGCACGGCGGGAAGCGCTCCCTCCTTCCCTCCCTCCTCCCCTCCCAGCTCTCTCCTCCCTCTCCCCGCGCTCAGGCGGAGCAGCGGCCGCTTCCCCGCGCCCTTCATGCCCGGGCGGCCGCCAGGCGGCCAACGGCGGCGCGCTGCCCTCTGCTCCCGCCTCGCTGCCCAGGCCCGGCCCGCCGCCGCCGCTCCCGCCCTTCCCCCGGCCTCTCCGCCGCGCTAGGCCCCGCGCCGGGCCCGCCGGGCGACCCCGCTCAGTCCCCTCCTCCCCGGCAGCGGGGGCCGGTGTGCCGCCGCCGCTAGGCGGGCCGGAGGGATGAGCCAGCAGCCGGCGGTGAAGATGTCGGCGGCTCCCCTCACGGCGGAGGCGCTGGAGCCGGCGGCGGGGATGCTCGAGGGCCGCCAGAGGAAGCTGGAGTCCATGATCCGCGACCCGCGCTCCCCGGTCAACGTGGAGAGCCTGCTGGTGAGGGAGAGGGGCGGCCGGGCCGGGCCGCGCCGCGGGGGGAAGCGCTTGGCGGGGTAACAAAGGGAGCGCTGCCCTCGCCGCGGGCGGGCGGGAGG
Source organism: Numenius arquata (assembly GCF_964106895.1). Lineage (NCBI taxonomy): Eukaryota > Metazoa > Chordata > Aves > Charadriiformes > Scolopacidae > Numenius > Numenius arquata. The sequence goes on along the minus strand of NC_133584.1, from coordinate 46,832,604 downwards.
GGGAAGGAAGGAAGGAAGGAAAAGGGCTCCCCCGTCCTGGAGGAGCTTTCCTGGGGGAGGACGAAGGCTCCTTCCCCGGGGGCGGCGCCTCTCCACGCCCCCGGCCGGGCCGCCGGCGAAAGGGGCGAGGGGCGCCCGGGCACCTGAGGGGAGGTGGCGGGGAGGGAGCGGGGGCCTCGGCCCCTGGGGGCTGCTTTGGTGGCAGTGGGGGGGACTGCGTCGGGAGTGACCGCTCTCCGTTTAGGTACAGCTTATTTGAGGGGGCGTTCGGAAGCGAGAAACGCCTCTGGAAAGATCTGACCTGGGGAGGAAAGCGCCTTTTTTTTTTTTTTTCTTTTTTTTTTCTTTTTTTTTCTCTCCCGACATCGTTTACATAGTCTTTACTTTCCCGCTTTCGTAATCCCAGCGTGTCCCTTCCCAAAGTACCTGCCTTTGTGTGCCCTGCCGGGCACCCCGTACCCATCCTCGCCACCCCCCGGTAAAACCGCCCTCTGGTAAAGCTGGGGTTTGCTCTGCGATGTGGGAATAATTCGGGAAAAGGACACGCCTAAGGGAGAAATGTAACGGGGGAGGGTCCTGTGGGGTCACATTTATTTTCCATTGGGGCAGATGGATTCATCTCTCTCCTATTTCAAATAGCATTTTTCGGTGTGAGTGTCTGAAATATAATTTCCTTTAGTAAGAAATCCATGCCCTCGGGAAGGAGTGGGAAGAGAGTTACATTTCCCCATTTAAGACATCCAAACCCTGCAAAGGCAGTGAGAGGCAGTCTTTATTATTTTTATTATTATTTTAACTGAACTTCAGGGTCTTCAAACGTTAAATTTCCAGTCTGTCCCTAGATTTCCAATGTGTCCCAGCTATGAGGAACAGAAACGGGGGGAAAATATCCCAGTCCTTCCAAGAGCTGCTCAAGGCACTTACACTGAGTCTTTTTTTTTTCCTGCTTTCAAATGACTCAGTTCTGTTTGGCCAAAAGTACAGGAACTGACTGAACTGTATGTATGCCTGTGCTGTGTGGAGAATATAGGAATTTCCTATAACATCTGAAAAATGTTCTTCTCGAGGCTTTAGTACTGTATTACTGCTCTCATAGATGTTCAGAGGCATAATGACAGCCATAGTAGTCAATGAAGGGGGGTGGGAAACAGTGCTACATATCTAACTGGATTCAGATAAGTTTTTGCCTAGGCCAAAGCAAAGAGAGCTGCCTCTGGGCTTCGCTCCCAGCATTTTCACTTTGGTATTTTGCTAGGAAAGCTTTGACCTGTGGCCAAAAAAGAGCAGTTAAAAATAGTACAGTTGTTCTGAAAAATGCATCAGGTTAATACTTAACCCCAGTAGACTTTTTCACACTCTCTGCTTTTATACTCAACAGCGTGTTTCTTTTATTCTCTTGCCTCCTCTGCCTTGGACATAGATTAGATAAACTAAAAACTGTTTATGTTTCTAAAGAGAAATTGTAATTGCAAAATTGAGACTGGACTGCTTAGCACTTGATTTTTTTTTTTGTCATGTTTTGTACACTTACAATGTAGACCACTTCATGTAATACAGTGGACAAATTAGCAAACCATGGGAGAGTGTTAGCTGGATTGTAACTGCATATTTTTTAAGGTAAAAGACATCACTTCGCTCTCTGCACTAAGTATTGTTTCAAAAATTAACAGTAAGTAAAATATAATACTAATCAATCAAATTTCCTAGCTTGTGCATTCTACGTGTCTATGTGTGAAACAATGATCTACTTCATTGTTTTAAATATTCTTACTTAAGAAATTTGCAGTGTATTTCCTGTAAAAGCCTTTCTTTTGGGCTTTGGTATTGTTGCTTTATGCTATTTGACTTTAATTTTGTATTGGCGTTCTGCTAGGCAGTCTGAGTATGAAAACATCATATTCAGTTGCAAAATTTATTTGTTTGCTAAACAGTTCACTTTCAGTGTGAATTATCATAAGTGGAAATGTGTTTTCAGTTAAAAAGTAGAAATACAGCAACAGAAACCGAGAGTCAAGGAAAACGTCTTAAAGAGACTAGCTGGAATGCCACTATTTCATCCTCCAAAAATAACATAACCAAAACTAAAAATGTGGAATGGAATTCAAAGTGGAATTCATTTCCTTACACTGTAAAAAGTCATAAACAGCTGCTATTCTGCATTTTGTGTGCATGCTTTATTTTTGGGAAGCCGTAAAAAGCAAAAAAGTAACTGTTAATCTACAGCACATGGTGCAAATTTGAAAGATGTGAAAAGCTGAGGTAATAAGCTGTCTTTCTGTAGATACCGGTTCCGCTGCCTATCAAGAGATAATTTATTCAGTGGCTCTAAATGAAGAGACTTTCTTTGTGTACCTTCCTGGCCACAGGATGGCTGGCCACATCCATTCAGTTCTTTAGCAGGGGAATCTATGAAGCCGAATACATTGATTGATTATTTTTCTCCCATCCCCCTTCGGGGCTCAAGAGAGACAGTCAGATTTTCTAATGTGTTTTTTGCTTTATTGTACATCTTAACACTTGTCTGTTTATGCCTGTGTTGAGCATAATTGTTTGTGTTTGATTAAAATGTACCTTTGAAAAAGACACGCGGTCTCAGTTCAGAGGCATTAAGAGATGGAGAGCTTGCCATTTAGTTTGTCCTGGTAGTTAGTTATAAAGGCAAAATTTTTCAAAAATGTAAATTAAAATTTATGGCATGGTTATCACTATCCTTTTTCTCTAAATTAAAAAAAAAAATAGAGAGGACTTTCTGCTCGTCAGCATGGGTCAAAGGCATAGCCTGCACTTTGTGGGTTTCTTCTGGCTTTGGTCTGATAAAGAGGTGACAAAGGGAACGCTGGAACTGTATAAACTGTCTATGATGGGTTTCAGCAAAGATGTCTACAAAGGGAAGTGGTTTTTGCAACCTTCTTTAGACATCCACTGAGTGCTCTTCTCATTGTTTCACGTTGAAAGTCTGTGTTAGGTTGCCTATGGTAAGATAAATAACTTTTTTATTTGTCACAGCTTCCTATGATACAATCTCTTTCTCTTTTTGGTCGTGCAACGTCGCATTAGTGGTTATGAAAACCTGTTTCGTGTATTACCTTTAGAATGTGCAGATCAGTTCCTAAAACTACTGTATTCTTATTATTTGCTCTTCTGCCGGTTAGTGTCATCCACTAATTTAATGAAGTGACATTTTTATGCGTACTGCATGTACACATTGATGATAACGCTAAATGGTATTTGACCTTGGGTGATCCATAAGAAACCCTTCTATAAATACATTCCTACCGAATAGTTCCGAGTTGGCAGCTACATTTAAGAAGAGCTTAACGGTTCTCAAATACATTTGTGTAGTTATTCTTTTGCGTATATGCTCTATCTGCAGTGTTAACTGAGTTGTTTTACGTAGTATTAAATACATGTTATTTAAGGGTGTATTGGTAAGTGTTAGCTGAATGCTTAATGTGTTCTAAAACTAGAGCAGATAGCTCAATGTAGGCTGTGTAAAACTAATCCAGATCTCGACTTCCTTGCCATGTGTAATTGTATCACTTCAGCACATGTTGAACTCAACTTCAGAGTTTTATGGTGGTGACGAACAGCTCTGATAAATCTTATCATCCTCCTCCCTGCAGTTGCCTGCCTGGTCCTTTTGCTGGAGCTGCAGCCGAATGCAATTTGCTGGAGAAAGGAACCTGGTGCCTGCCCTTGCTCTCGTTCAGTGCAAGCCTTAGGATTTTAGTATTAAGCTTAAACCTTGACATAACACTGGAGATGTAAAGTATTGAGCATTTTCTGCCTGTCCTGCTATGGTTGTGTCAGCCTTTGAAAGGAGGAGTTCTTAAAACTATTAGGCAGTGTAGTGCTATGCTGAGCTACGCTGGGAAGGTATTCATGGCAGGCAAAGAAATGGAGAGATGATTAGCAGGAGAGTGCTTAATTGCCTCGGAATATACATGCTGTAAAACGTAAAAAAACCCAAACCCAAAACCGAACTAGTTTGCTATGTTCTTCATTAAAATAAAGCTGACAGGCAAACTGTGTATTTATACTACTTTGAACATGAATAGATGTTCATCTAAGTTGATCCTTGCCATTAAGACCCTGGAATTTTACTCTTAATGAAAAGTGGGTTGCAGATAGAGCCGTGACTCTGATCCTTTCAATAGGTGCATCTGTCCATAGCAATCTCATCAACTGGGTAGATACCACCTTTATACCGAGAGTGTTAAATTAGCGGATGACTAGGCTGAGCTCTGTTAATACAGGGTCTCCAGGTCATCATGGCTGACATACATGTATCCCTTGACAGGATTTTGGACTTACGAGATTTGAAAATGTTTCATATTGAATATTAAAGTTGTCTCATATTCCTAATTTTATTGCCATGTAGTTTTGAATCAGTAAGAACAGTCTGTTGTGTTAATTTGAACCAGCACGCACAGGGAAGAGCTGAAAACATAGCAGTTAGCAGGATCTGATCTGAAATTCATCTCCCAGTAGTAAGCAGAAAGGCCAAATGATTCTCTGTTCTTGAAGAAATATTTTCTGTCTTGTTTGTTACAGTTCTTGTGCTGTTACTTCTCCTTTAGCTTCTGACTATAAATTTTCCATTTTTGATCTGTAATTTCAGAACATCTACTGCAGAGTTGAAAAAGATGAGCTTTAAAGAAACAAAATTGTCTTTTGTTCATTGTTCCCGTGTGATGGATTTATATATAGCAGTGTAGTTAACTGGAAAAGGACAGTTCTATTTTCTGACAGTTTTACGTGTTCTTATATTCTGTTCTATTCCACTGTAGGATTAAAGCATTTCACTTTTAGTTTAAGAAAGGAAAAAGCCACTTTGTTCAGGTTTGATACTTTTACTGCGGCACGAGATATGTGCAGATTTTGCGTGTGCATTCACAAGAGGAATGTTTACTCCCGTTATTTCATCTGTATTGATCAGATTGCAGGGTGGGTCAGTAGTATCTTTCAGTTGTTCAGCCTCTGTAACAATTTAAGGGATGAAAAAAAAAGACAGCCACGCTATCAAATTAGCACAATTCTCTTCTGCTTTATCTGTGATGGAATAAAAATTCAGGAACTCTTCACTTCTCTAAGTATTAGTAGCCTCAGTGTCAGTTGGGAATGTGTGCAAATGCTGATTAAAACCTGTTTTTTTAAGTACATTTTTAGTTTTCAACTAATGGCAGAGCAGTGCCAAAGCATTTGGCTGCCTAGTTATGCAATCCATAACAAAAGCTGCCTAATTTAAAGAGAAAAGAAAATGCTACCACAGTAAGTAATCTCTGCAGCTATCACTTTATGATTTCTTGCCAGTGGCTGAGCTACAAAATATGACTGGAATTGTAGCACTTCCACAGAGGAACTGACCTTGTATTTTAAGGGTGAAAGTGATTGAAACTTGGTAGTAGTAGAGTTTTACATAATGAAAGAATATATATAAAAAAATAAATAAATGTTTTTATAACCCATAAGGATAGGGGTTTTTTAGGGGGGTATGTGTCCTATATTGTGTCCAAGGCTGGTCTGAGCTGTTATACTGAAAAGCACCAAATGTTTCTGCTAAGAAATTTATTTAAAATACTGTTTTCTTGGTACATCCCATTGGTTAAGAACAAGAATACTATGTTTATATTGGCAGCCTTTGCAAGTAATAAACTTATTTTAATGAGTTTTTCGCTATGTAAACAGAATGTTGAATGTAGTGCTCAGTTCCAAAGCCATACCTACTGTGCGCGAAGCTTTTGCTGCTACAGTAGTGAAATGTCAAAACACTCCCCATAGTGCCAGCAGCAGTGCATCTTCACAGCCAGCGACATGTAAGCTTCTTTAGTGCAGGTGAAGCGTCACTTGCATCCTTATTTGGGCACATTTTAGTAATTACCCACTAACAAAGTTTTAAGAACCTATGCTTAAAACAGTGATTTGTCCACCCCCTAATGTGCGGAGGTTCTATATTTGGAAGATTACGTGAATTTCGTCCAAATTTCACTAGATTGGATAGTCTCAATCAGTAACAGCTGCCTATGTGGTGTGGACTTAGCCTTTTCTTTTTTTCTGCGTTCATCTGCTATGGTTACAGCTACTGAGAGAGGGGGCTTTTTTTTTCTTCTGTGACATATTATGGAGTTTAGTTTTTTAGTTTCACATAAAGGGACGCAAATTTCTCCCTCTTTGTGAAACATTCCTCTTGTTCAATCTCTGCTTCAGTTGTTGTAAGATCTGGAAGGTGAGACATGAGAAGAAAAACAATCTTAGTGCCACATACAAATGTTTTTTCATTATGCCTGCCTTTTATTAATTTTATGTAGAATGACTTACTTAAGTCATGTGGTCACCAGTCACATATTTTGTGTTTTCTGTGTGCCCAGATGGAGGCTACTGGGTTTTGGTGTTAGTGTGCAGCATTGGTACTTTAATGCCGTAGTGATATCATTGTCCATTTTTGTTGGTACGATGGTGTTGTTCAGACAGAACAGGCGGAGGGATAAATAAAAAGGATGATGTGCAGGAGGATCTGAACCCTAATCTAGTGCTGGCACTGTGTGTCATCAGACAAATCTTTCTTCTTTTCCAACTGTATGAAATGGAGATGATGAAGGGTTTTTTTTTTTTTGCCCTTTTTTTTTTTTTTTTAACTATACTGGAGAAGAATTAACTATTTAGAAAAAAACCTTATGTCATATAAAAAAGGTGATCACGAGGAAACTTCACGTCAAAGGGTTTAATTCTGAACCTTGAAGATTCAGATAACTGAGTGGTTGGTTTATTGCCTCTTGACTCTTCTAAATCACGGGTACTGATTTTATTAGTCTGTATTTAAAGTACAGAATAACAGGATCCCACATAAAGCAGGATAAAGTTTGGGTGACTCATCCAAACAAGAATTTTTTTTATACTTCAGGAGGAAATGAAGAGGAGGTCACATTCAGACACGAAAGAAAGTTTGAACTACAATGAAATAAGAAAAGCTTCTCTTTACAAAATATTCTTTTTATTATTTTTTTTTAATCTCACAACAAATGATGTTCACTGTTACTATTACCAAATAAATAACAAACTAGAAGGAAAAAACACTTTCTTCTGAATGGTATTTAAAGTTTAACTAAAATCTTGATTACTATTTGAAGGCTGTAACGCATCATTGTTCTTTGTCCATGTCTGTCATTGCTGTTACGGGTAGTTGTCCAAAGTCTCTAGCTTAGTTGTTGATTAAGTATCAAACGTTGCTCTCTCAACAGTGTAGGTTTACCCTAGTATGCTGTGGGTATAGAGAAGTACCTTTGGGTGCTTCTTGGAAATTACTTCTTATTGAATGAGTTGTGAATTTGGAAAAAAGTCTGCTTGTGTTTGTTGCTGCTGTACGAGTTGATCCTCTGTATTTTTCTTTTGTTCAAGACAAAGAGTGTTGCATCAATAAATTCCCTGTAGTGTGTATGGACATATCTTCAGAGATTATGCACTAAAACCTATGATAGCACATGTTTTGGTCAAGGGGTATAAAATCATTTGGCTTGACTATGCTATGAAAATGTTCTGTTTCGTATGGAAACTAGTTTTAAACTGGTTTTCCCTGTGGTTTCTGAAACTGGTTTGTGCTGGTCTCCATTTTCAGTTTAGTGCTGATTATGTTGAGTGCAAGATTAGGGAGACGAGCCTTGTCGTTTGTTACATGGATAGGGCACAGGTTTTTATTTGTAAATGACTTTTAGCACCATCTGGCATACAGGAGAGTGTATGTTGTGGTAGACTTGTAATATGTGCAGCTAAAGTAATTTGGAACAAGCTGTAATAAGTAGATATAAGGTGTTAGGGGGTTGCTTAATATTATTTCTTCCCCTTCTTACGCAATTTTATAACCATGCTTGACTTCTGATTACGTTTTTGTAGAATTTTTAAACTTCTGTGATGAAACAACCGTGAAGTCGCTTGCCTTAGGAGTAGAATTATTCCTTCTAATAACACAAGAAAATGGAGAAGAGCAGTAAATAATACTGTTGGAAGCTGTTGGTGTAGTGAATAATGAAAACCTTTCTAATGCCAGCTATGCGCACGTACGGTCTGTTTCTGTTAGTGAATATTTTGTTCCTCCAACAGTAAAAGTCAGCCCACTTAGGCCTTAAGCCATAAATTGCAATTCTTGGCCTATTTAATTTAGTGACCTCTTTAATGTGTATAATCCTGGATTGTGAGGTACCCCTCCCCTCTGTTTTTAATTTTAGTCTTTCATATGAAAAGTGACTGAAAACAACTACTTGAATTACTCATGTGGCAAGGAGGCACTGACAGTTTACTATTGTATTGCAGCTACTGCAATTAATTTAAACATTATTCTATGTTAAATTTTTTCTCTATGGGTACAAAGTAGTTAGTTTTGTTAAACTTCAGAGTTGCATCCATGCTGGTATTACAAGCACCTAAACTAAGCTATAGATCTGATAGGGAAAGCTAAAAATAACTGCATTTTCAAGGTAAAAAAGTATTCCTGTTACTAATTTGTAAAATTTTCTAAAGCCCTGATTTTTTTAATTGCTGTCAAGTTCACTGTTCAATATTACTATGAAAAAATTACTTCAGTTATATGAAATGTAGGGGTTTTTTTTAATCTTTTTTTTTTTTTTTTTAATTAATTTTCCTTAATACCCATCTGTATGGGTTTCTCCACCATGCGTCTCCCGAGAGTTGAAGGGCTTGTGTGGTGCAGCGGTGGTGTTTATGCCTGTAAGGGTGGGGAGCAGCAGAACTCTCTCTGTCAAAATTCTGCTGGGAAAACCTAACTGTAGCAGAAACACTGTTTTGTACGTGTGTAGTATTTGTCTGTTTCGGGAATATTTCAAGGTTGAATTAGAAGATAAATATGTAAGAAATAATGAATGTACTAATACAAGCTGCATCTCCTGAAAAATAACTATCCTGACAAATCCTTATAATTGTAGACATCCAGCTAGTTCTCTGTTTTGAAAATAATTTCTAACTGTTAGGATTATGAAGAAAACCTCTAAATATGGACAGTATGATGAAGAATGGTTCGTACGTGTAAAAGCCTGAAACAGTAGCACCATGAAGTGTGAATCACTTCATCTATTTTAATGGTTGGCAGCCTCTGAAGAAAGGCAATTTAAGTGTCAAAATAAACTATTTCAGTGCTTTTCATTTTTTTTAGAAGAAATACCAGTATTCTTTCCCACGTGTGCCCTGCAGTGTTTCTCAAGAGCCAGAAATCCCAACTGTCCTCTCTCAACACATCAAAGCATTTTTGCCAAAATTTAGCATATTAAAAATGGAAAATGGTTGAAAACCAATTCTGTAAAGTATGACAGTGTCCATTATTAAAAAAACTCCTATTGCAGAACTTATTTGACTAAATCACAAAGCCAGAGACAATATTTGGCCTAACTATAAAGTTTATTTTAAGTTTTCTATACAGTATGGTGTGTTTTGGTTAGACTGTATTGCTGAAAGTGTGTTTGGTAATAATACAGTATTTATTTTTTGAAATCGCACTGTGTACATTTATGAGGGAAGATGTACAGTGTGTCTTTCAGGCTTAGGTGAAAATTGGTGATGTTTCAGTATTCTTGCAATCCAAGTACTCTTTTATTAAATCAAAACCAAGCAATGTACAATGAAGTTAATTCTGTTTACCAGCGTGTTACATCAAATGGATGCTGAATATTGGGGGTAGAGGAATGGCATCGCGTGTAAGCTGTTTCGACTTTTTGTAGTATGTGAAAAGCAGGACTGAAGAATAGTCTTACACACGTTTTATTCCAAGGTCAAACGTTTTAACTACATTGTGATTTCAAGCTTCATTTCGAAAGCATAACTGTCAGAAGAGGCTACCATGTGAAATGGTAGCCAAGGCTACTCCTTTCTTGCCACATGGGAATTGTTCTTGGTTTTATACACCGAGTAATTTTCTGAATTGTGGAATTGTTTTTACTCTCACCATGTCTTGATTTTTTTTTTTTTTTCTGATGTATGAAATCTTATCGCTATCGGGTTAGTTGTCATCGAAAATGGTGAAGAAGCGGGTGAGGGAGTAAACAAACATGTTTGATGCTGTAACACTGTAGAGTCAGTCAGTGATGCTGAAAGCACTTACAGATAGTCAGAGGATCGTAACATTTTCGTCCTTTGTGTTTGATTGCATGCAAGTAGTCACGAAAGTAAAATATCGCCGTCGTCTGTAAGTCTGTATCTCTAACCATAAACCAGGCAGTGTCAGGGTCCTGTTGTGCTTTAGCTGGCACGGTCTTGCCCTGTCGCTGGTGTGGAAGTTCTCAGCGTCCAAAAAGGTGCCCTAGTGACAGCGTGAGGAAGGGAGGGCTCTCGCGGGGGCTCAGGTGCTGCTGTTGTTTCACTTGCTGCTGCACATGTGGTCTTGGAAGCCATCATTGGCCCTGAGCACTGTCAAGGTTCACTTTAAACATAAATTGCTGATGATTCTGCTGGTTTTGACTTAATTACTAAATTAGACACAATGTGACAGAACAGGCTAAGAAATATTGTGGTGAAATTCAGTACTACCATTCTTTTGGTAGAGCAAGAGGTAGTAAAGTAGAAGCAAGAGGTCTTTTAATCTAAAATAATGCAACTCCAATTATCTGGTTTTATTCCTATGTTCACTTTCTGAAAATGCTGATCTGTGAGTAAATGGACATAGCTCTATTCCATAATCAATTTTTGTGTATGTTTGAACTCCCTTGGAGAGTGAGGCACATATAGCTAGTTGTATGCAGATTTTCCGTTGAAGGGTAGTAAGGAATGACAAGAAATCCAAGTCAATTAGGGACACAACTTTGTAATGGCCTGAAACATTAGGGTCATGTTTTTACCTAAATGATCTATGGTGAAGCTGACAAACTGCTTTTTTGTTGATGTAAGGATTTCGTTTTCCCAAATTTAAATGCTGCTTTAGTAGGCAGCTAGTAATAGTCCATGCTTGCTCTAAGGTAGTGCCGCGCTGGTGTGGCTGTCCTTCTGGTTACCTCATGGGTCTGTGCTCTCCACTCGCGTATATACGTACACGATGTGTGCTGCAGTGCTCTTACAAGAGACGTATGTAAATTTTCTTCTCTCCCACAACACTTCAACAAGTGCATACACCTCTTCTGAGCCTAGTGATCTTGATGCACAGGCATTTTTCCTTCAAATGTGAAAAATCTGATTCCTCGAGGAAGCAACTGATTCAGATGGCTCATCTGAATCATCTGTGGGGCTCATCTGTGGGGCTTGATCTGCTCAGGTCCACTGGAAAGGCGAGATAGTATCTCAGAATCATTTGTTGCCAAAGCTTAAGGAAATTTTAGGAAACATCAAGTTATTATCTATGGGAAAACTATTTTCCATTTATGGAACCATGATGAACTGGAAATCTATTTTCTGTTTTGCTTTATATTCCCAAGTAACTTGGTATATTCACTTAGCCCTGATTTTTTTGTTGTACTTTTGTTTCACAATCATGTTTTTTAGTCTTTGTATTCCAAAGTAAAATTTGCACAGAAAGGGGAAACTGATCACAATAAACACACGTGGAATAAACACAAGCTAAATAAACTGAAAAATACTCTTCCATTTTAAAATTTGTTTTAGCTACCATAATCTCATCTGATATTTTTATTATCATTATGTAAACAAATTCTGATAGAACTGTAACTTAACTGTCTCATTAAAGGCAGGCATGCATGTCTTCTGCTAAATGACATGGTGGTTAAGGCAACATTTCATTGCCCAAACGTATGAAGATAACACCACTACCTTGCAAAGCTATTGTCTGTTGGAGGAAAATTTTTATACCTGCTTTAAGTTTTACAGTACCTAGGAGTCTTTCCTTGTAATAACTTTATCTTGAAAAGACTGTGAAATAGTCCTACCTTTCTAAAGGTACAAGGTACTTAATTGTCAGGTTGAGACCAAAGTTCCTCAGGATGTGGGTTCCTTTGTGAGGATCTCTATCAGCCGCAGACAAATACCTTTAGAATGTCTTTTCAGATAAGCTCTGTCGTCATCCATTTAAGACCCATGAGTTGTCAGGGGATTAGGGAAACTTTAAAATGCTGTAGGATGCAGTATCTCTTTCTGAATGATTTCTAGAAGCAGAAAGAGATGAGATTTTGCAGACCTGAGCTTACTAAATATGCGAGTATGGTCCTTGGGTCAGACAGCTCTGCTCTGCAATGTGGAGGTGAGTACAGCAGTAATTAAGACTAGCCTGGCTATTTTCAGGTAGTCTGTCATGCTCTGAAAGAAGGAAGCTGCAACAAAGAAGGTGACCTTTTTATTTTTAAAGAGGTGGGCACAGCTGAGGACAGACATGAATTCTCAGTGGTATGTATGTGCAAAAACTATTATTAATGGAGCCAACTTGGCTTTTCTGCCTTACTAGTAGCACATTTAGCAGAGGAATAAACATATCTTGATAATTGAAATAATGGTTTTTGCGTTGTTCTCTAGTAGTCTAGATTCTGATTTTTTTTTTTTAAGTGTTTATATTTTTGTATTTATTTTAGGGCTTCAGTCATTAAGGACAGTTACCATCATGTTTTTATATATTTAATAAATATATTTCTCTTACAAGAGTTTGTAAATGAACTGATAAAGTTGTACACTGTTTGAGGGAGATACCAAGCAGCTTTTAATATTAGAAAAATAAATGTTCAGAAATTTGAAGAAGGTAGAAGTTTCTCATTACAGGAGGCTGAGCGTGAGTGATCGCAGAAACTTTTTAAGGTGCGTCTTTCTCCCTTAGTTATATGGGTCCATTTAAAAACAAATGGCTAACAGAGTTCCACAAATAGCTTCACTATCAGTTAAAGAAGTAGCTCCACCTGCTTCCATGGGGCACCACCTCCATGGTGACACAAATGTTTGTGCTGGTGTGTTTTAAATTGACTTGAGTAATTAATCTGGATTAAAACTAATCTGAATCATTTTCCCAGTTAATCCTGGTACATTTGCAGAACACAATGGTAACTACCACTATTACATTTTTTAAAAAAAACAAACTCGCAACCCTAAACCTGTCCAAAACAAACAAAAAAAATCCATGTTGTCCCTCCTTTCCTCAAAGAACAAGGTTTCAAATGAATGGTTTGTTTATTAATTAAAATACACAGCCTGCTTTTTTGAAATGTAGGCCATCATCTGTGTGTCCTACCACAATGTCGGTAATAAAACTTGGAAGGGAGTGTGGGGACAAGAACAAAGCTCCGTGTACTGCTCTGCAAATACTGTAGCTACTTTGAGAATTGCAGAGAAGTTCACGGATTCGGCTCGAATCTGCTTTTTAACTGTTATGTAACGGTTGGAGCCCTAGAAAAAGGTGTTTTGAGACACTTCCTTCCAAATCTACTTTTCTGAAAGTTAACCGAGTTAGTATAAACTTGGAAGAAAAGCAAATTGGAATAGAAGAGTGAAATAAATTCTGCTATCACATTCAGACCTATCTAGGAAAGTAATGGAGCAATAGCATGCCATCTTACTAGCCTATGTACAGAGATGACTATAGGAACTGGAAAGATTTATTTTTTTAAGAAACTTGTGAAAGGCTAATTGCTATTAGTACTTGTCTACATTTGAATTCAGGTAACCTAAACCTATTTTTTTTTTTTTTTATTGTAGTCTGTTGCTTTAATCTGTTGTTTCCTCTCCTGTTTTAGGCAACAACAGCATTGTCTGTAAACAGGCTTCTTTTAAAAATGAATACTGGCTCATATTTTCTTCTGAAAATAACGGGAAATAGTGGAATCCATCGACATGCAAAGTGCCAAAATGACTAATTTGAGGTCTTAGCTGCCAGTGCTTATTTGGAAATTGTTCTTAGTGCCATGTTACTATTGCTCCATCTCTAATACGTATCTTATGTTATACTGGCACAAAGCAAACTGATACCAGTGCAGCCTGCTTTGATACCTGACTGGATTAAATTATACAAATGCTAATTTGAATTTACACTCATGCAGTTTTCTGATTTCATATTCTTACATCAGAGCAACAACGTCAGTTACATCAGTAGCGTTATATTGAGTCGGAATTGTTTTAAGTTTAAAGAATAAAAGGGGTTACTTCTAGGTTGTTAATGGAGAGATGGGTATGTTTATCACAGATAAAACAATTCTGAAGGTTCCACAGAAAATAAATGTTTAATTTTACAGTTGGTAAAAAAACCCAACAACCTATTTTTAATGACAGATACCATTTACAAATTATTAAGAAAATAGTTGATTATTGATGTAGACTTGTTTTTTTTTTCCAGTACTACTAACAGAAGTATTTCAGAATCACAGAATAGTCTGAGTTCGAAGGGACCTTTGAAATCATCTGGTCCAACCCCTCTGCAATGAGCAGGGACGTCTTTCACTTGATCAGGTTGCTCAGAGCCCCATCCAGCCTGGTCTTGACCACCTCCAGGGATGGGGCATCCACAGCTTCTCAGGGCAACCTGTGCTACTGTTCCACCACCCTCATTGTAAAAAATTTCTTCCTTGTATCTACTCTAAGTCTTCCCTCTTCTAGTTTACAACCATTATGCCTTGTCCTTTCACAACAGCCCTGCTAAAAAGTTTGTCCCCATCTTTCTTATAGGCCCTCTTTAGGTACTAGAAGGCTGCAATAAGGTCTCACTGGAACCTTCTCTTCTCCAGGCTGAACAACCCCAGCTCTCAGCCTGTCCTCATAGGATAGGTGCTCCAGCCCTCTGATCATCTTTGTGGCCCTCCTCTGGACTCGCTCCAACAGGTCCATGCCCTTGTTATGTTGGGGGCTCCAGAGCTGGACGCAGTACTCCAGGTGGTGTCTCACCAGAGTGGAATAGAGGGGCAGAATCACCTCCCTTGCCCTGCTGGCCACGCTTCTTGTGATGCAGCCCAGGATGTGGTTGGCTTTCTGGGCTGTGAGCGCTCATTGCTGGCTCATTTTGAGCTTCTCATCCACCGACACCCCCAGGTCCTTGGCAGGGCTGCTCACAGTCTCAATGCCCTGACCCACATGAAGGACCCTGCATGTGGCCATGTTGAACCTCATGAGGTTCATGTGAAGGAATACGCCAGTAGTCTACTGGAGTTACAACTGGAATTGTTGTCAAACAACTCTTGATTGTTTGTCTTAAAATCTTACAAAACTGTCAGATATGCTTTATGGAGGGAACAGACACTTGCAGTCAATTTTACATTTAATTTGTTTCCTATTTGTGCCCTGATGTTAAGCAATTCAGGACCCTGTTTTGGTAAAAAACCAGATTGAGGGTTGTACAGAAAGTATTTTTTCACCACTAGTATTCATGAACTGTGACAGGATCACTTCCTGTAGATACCCGATCTTCTGGTCAGACATGCTAAAGGAAATTTTCTGTCAGAGAAGTATGTATCCCAGGGGATGGTATTAGTCAGTTATTTTCATAAAAATTCCTTTTTTGACAATACTGATCTGAAAAATCAAATGCAGCAAATCCAAAATCTGTTTTATTATACTGTGCAGATGTTCCCAAAATGTGAATTTATCATGTATTCATAAAAAAGGTGAGATGAGTTTCTCTGTCACAGTGGGGAGTTTCCTTTGGTTTTCGTGTTCTCTCAAATCTCTTATCTCTCTTTTATTATAAATTCTTTTCCCCAAGATAAACAGATTGGGTAGCTAGACTAGGATATCTTTTTTTTTTTAATTATTTAACAAATTATGAAAGTGAAATGGATGCTAGAGGGAGAGATTCTTGAAAGTTTTTTTGAAAAACACTTTGGGACTGGGGGAGTATTTTTCAGAAATATTATTAGAGTTCAGTTTTACAAGCACTTACATGCTTGTTTAACTTAAAACATTTTAGTAAATGCAACTAAGTGGGTAGGACTACCTGTGGGCCCAGAATTAGACATGAGATTGATTTAGTCCAGAGGACTATGGATTTGGTGATTGTTGCCAATGACTGTGTTATTTTTTTATTTTGGTCATCTCTTTGATATGTAAGATATCTGTTGTACCCACTTCATTTTAATCTTTCTTCTCATCTTAGAGCAACATGGAGCCATTTCAATTGAGACTAACAAACGAAGTCTATTTCCTAATAAAAGTATGTTTTGTTTAAGTGGATTCCTGATATCTTAGACCTAATATTTGAATGTGTGTTTTGTTAACATGTAGTTCTGTGAGCTCAGTCATTACTGCTCTAAAGCCAAACTGTTTACCTCATGTGATACGTTCAGTAATTTAGTAATACATTCAGCTTAATTC
This sequence comes from Numenius arquata, assembly GCF_964106895.1. Classification (NCBI taxonomy): domain Eukaryota; kingdom Metazoa; phylum Chordata; class Aves; order Charadriiformes; family Scolopacidae; genus Numenius; species Numenius arquata. The sequence goes on along the minus strand of NC_133584.1, from coordinate 46,816,383 downwards.
TGTGGAATTCCACCCCTTTTTTCTCAGGTATTTCATGGTATGTTTGGAGTGAGTTTTGTGTGCCTTATAGAGAAATAATTGAAGGAAGAGGAAAGGGCAGATGTCCTGGGTTGGTGATGATTTGATTTTGTTTTTTTCAGACTCCAGATGTTTTGTTCTGTTGTTAGCATATCCGGGTGAAACTTGAATTGGAGTGTAACTGGAATATTTGCCACTGTGCCATTGTGATGAAAATAATGGAATTAAGATTACTGGTTTATCATATCTTTAAACATGAACAGGTTGATAGAATCTTTTTATTGATTTTCTTAAAGGATGGTATTTTAATTACATTGAATGTTTTGCTTGGTACTATCAACTTTTCTTTGAGTTCATTGTTAGGAGCTACAGCGTGCCTTGTTATGCATACATGTATGCATACTTGGAAGTTAATATTTCTTTATATTACTGAAAATGAATTTTGGCCAGAGATTTTTTCATGTGCGTGACTTGAGTGGTTACAAAAATGTGTTAACTGTTCATATCCCCTATGATTATTTAAGTAATTGTTCATTTTTCTGAGTTATTCATCCACTTTGACAAATATGAACATGTAACACTGGAAATAATAATAAAAAGTATTTTCAATGATTTTAGTGAGGAAATACATCCATTGCCTGTATTTCCTTTCCTCTGAGCTTTTCAGTAAGTTTAATCAAGTGATATTGGCTGATAGATGTTCTGTCCAGTTCATTGCATTTTGCCAAACGTTTAGTGAAAATTACTTCAATTTTATATATAGTTTGCTCATCTTAGCGCGAGCTGCATTAGCTTTGTTAGGCTAGTCTTTGAAAAGCAATTTCAACCCAAGCTGTCAAATAATAACCAGCTATTCTCTCTTTTTCTCCCCTTTCTCTCCACATGCACACAGAATAAGTATATTTTAAAACTTTGAGATAAACTATAGTATCTTCTAACCGCATATGTTATATGTAATTTTGGTAACTGCTAACCTCTGTTGCATGTAGGAGAAACTCTGCAACAAACTTCAAATGTGGTTGGAAGAACACACTTCAGTCTTATGAAATGTGTTTTAAAAATGAGCTTGACATAAGCAGAGAAAACTCCAGTTTATCTCACACTCACGGGGCTGGCTGCCCTCAGAGCTCCTGTAAGCTCTCTTTATCTTAGAGTTTGGGGCATTTTATTGACTTTACTGTAAGCTGTTACGCTTCCTCAGCTATGATTTTTTGAAACAAATCCTGTAGCAATCAGCCGCATCTGACTGGGAAATGCAACTGGTGCTGGTGATGTTGGTGAGCTTTTCTGTGATCTTCAATTTGTGTGGAATTTCATTGCCTGGTTTTGGACCTGTACCTCAAAAGCTCAGGCTTCTAGATAGAGATGATAAAACTTGTCTGTTGTAGAAAGCCTCTTTGCTCAAGAGGAATGTAATTATAGACCAGGATCTTCAGGTGGGAGATTTCATTGATGTCTTGATACTGGAAGGTGCAGTTCATGAACGCAGTGTTTCTCGAGGAGCGGTAAGATCAGTCTTCAAATTCTAAATCAACCATGGGAGCCAAAGGCAAATGGATTGAAGCGGCTGGTGTGGCTGAGGAGGAGCACTGAAGTGTTCTGAACAGCAGGACTAAGCTCCAGAAGTCTTCATGTCCATAAAATTGTCCGGCAGTACTCCAGCCAAGATTTAAGATAAGTGAATAACTAAGGCTTATCCGCAGAATGGGATAGGAAGCTGAGGAGGAAAAGTGTTGTTCGGATTTTGGCAGGGTGGTTTTTTTGTTTTGTGGTGTTTGGGGTTTTTTTTGAAGGGTAGGGAGGGAAAAGGTTTTCAAGTTGACAGCCCAGATACATGAAACCCAGGATAAACATTCTTTCCAACTACTTAGTATAAATCCAAACAACACTTTTATGAGAGGGGTCATGACCATTGTCTTACATAGAATGAGAAAGAAAAACTATTTGAAGAGGTGAAGTGATCTTACCATTTTGCTATAAAGCATGGGTCCATCTAAAATAGAATTATTTAAATGACAATAGTTTGTAATTAATCTTTTCCCAAAATATAAATTTATTGATACAGCTGTGTATGTTAGTTTACAGCTGAACATGACCTTTGTGCAGCATGTAAATATGACTTACAAATTATCTTTCTAACACTCTCTAAATTTCCTGCTCTATTTCCTAAGCAAAAGGAGGTATTATAATAATGTTTGAACAATTTTGTATTTAATTATATAAATATTCACTATTTCGACATTTTGCTTTTTTCTTTGTTTGTTTGTCAGGAAATAAAATATGAACTTACTGGATGACTCTCTAAAATATGTAAGGGAGTGTTTTGTTCTTGAGACATCTATCTGTCCACTTGGATGTGAACCATAACTCAGTGAAATGCAAAACATTTTCTATGGTTAAACTAATAGCTATTGATAGTGTGCTGAGCATATTTTTCTTAGAGTTACGAAAATATTTTCTGTTCTTAAAATAGACTGATTAGTATGACCAGAAACAATCAGTTCTGAAGACTCAATACATCTTCTCAATTGAAGTTGTATTGGTAGAATAAAAGAAACAAGTTCTTTCCAGGTTTTTGTTGGTTTTGTTGTTTTTTTCTCCCCTCTTGGTTTTTCAAGTTTGAATGAAATTACATTTTCTCAGAAGACGCACAGGGAGAAAATACTCCTAACTGATCTGTCTTGGTTGCTATATTCTTTCTGTTGCCTTTCCGCTGATCGTTTTACTTCTCTGACCCTGCAGTGAGCAGGTTTACGAACCTAAATGGCCAAAACTGCAGAAGACCTGTCCCGTTTAGCTCCCTAAACTGGCTTGCTCAGGGTGAGAAAGGCATCTCTGCAGAGTCAAAGGAGGGGTGGGGATTCTTGTTTAGGGGACGGAGAGACTGGTTGAGACTGTCCTGGAACTTCATCCTCAGAGCTTGACTAGATCATTGCTGTATGCAAACATATGCTGCTTGACTGGTTAATCTGCAGCCCTGAAAATTACTGTGGGTTGCTATAATTGATTACTCATTGTTAGATGCCTGCAACATACACAACTCTAGAAGCAAATGATAATGTTAACCTGCTTTCGAAGCTTGTTTTGAGAGGAGTCAGGTGGAGTAAGTGCTTGAGAAATCTGTCTTAACTGCTGTGGATATCACATTTCACAGAACTGTAGCATAGGCTTGAGCTTCTCATTTCTCTCCAGTTTTCATTCAAATGCTTCTTAATAACATAAACAATATAATGACTTTCCTACAGTTTGTGGCAAATGGAAAGAAACAAGCTTCAAAAGGTTCTTTTACACTTGTCCTTGATACAGCATGTGTATTAGAATGCCATATAATGATGATTACTTTATATGAAAATTTGATCAGAGTTGGTCAGTCTTAATTAAAAGTACAGGCTGTTCACTAGATTCCATCTTGGAACCCCTCCAAAAGAACTGGTTTTGATCATTTTCTTCAGTGAATTAAAACAAAGCAATTACCAACACATTCACAATTTCAGCATTTTCACATTTGTTATTTGTGGAGGTCGTTCAGGCTTTGTTAAAATATGTAGCAAATAACTGCTTCATTATGTGTTCCAAGAGTCAGATTCACTTACTACAACTTCTGGGGTTTTTCTCATTTTACTGCTAACACAATCCTATGTAAGTGATTTTAATAGACTATAATATGTTTAGAAATAAGTTGCAACTTTATTAACTTTATTTTTTAAAACTTGCATTTTAAAATAACTTTTATACATTCTATATAGTTCATGGGTGGAATATTTGTTATGATTTGTTTGTATAAGCCAGATATTTTGAGATGTTGAGACCTGGAGGTAGGTGATGTAAGAGGGATAGAGTACATAGATTTTATTTATAAATTTCTTATATGCATCATTGCTAATGGGAGACTGTCACGTTAGGGAAAGAATGTATAAAAGGGGAGAGCATGCATTGATGTTCTCATTTAGATAACCTTTTTAATGAAATGGTTTAATTGGCTGAAGGCTGTATCTTACTAAAGAGGTGAAATGACATTACACACCTAAAACTTAGACTGGAAAGACTTCTGTGCTAAACTATGAACTGCATTCCAAGAAATTACGGAAAATAAATACTACGAATGTAAAGCTGCAACTTCATGTGGCCACCCAGGCGCTGTGTCGATGCTGGTGTTCTGAAACCCCGGCAGTTTGTGCAGTGATGTGCGTCTCCTTCGGAGATGGTGCCAGGCAGACCCTCTTTTGCACCCCTGTGATGGTTTTGAAGTGCTCTTAAATAACGTTTCTATCAAACATTTGCTAATTTACTGACAGCATTTTTCAGTTACATTGGGTACTTCTGTTAAATCTCACTGTGTAGCCTTGCTCGCTCAGAAATTCTCCTTGAAGCAGATGGAAGTTAAATGCTTGTGAAAAAGGTGCAACTTGACTAAAATTGTGTAGTAAATGTAATGCTTTCACAGAAAATGCTGAGATACTATCATTCTGTGCAACAGACCTCCAGAACCTCTTTCTAAATAGTTATTAATAGTAGTTATTTAGCATTTCTCTGCTTTTGTGAAGTTGGTAGAGTGCCATTGTTTAGCTGTGAAGTAGGTTGGACTATTGTTTTTTGCCATTGAGCAGACTGAAAAACAAAAAGCCTTCAGAAAGCAAGCTAAAGAAGGCACTAAGTTCAAGGAAAAATTCTGTATGTGCATGTAGGGAAAAAAAAGAACAGCTGTACTGTTGGAATGTAAAGAGAAGAATTCTGAAAATTATTGTTTAAAAGCTTGGCTTTCCTAAAAAAGTCCCCAATCTTCAGAAGTTTGTGGTTTTTTTTCAATCTAGAAGTTTGAAAAGGTCTTCTACTGCGTGATTTGATGCGAAGAGCAGCACGCATTGTTAAAAGAGCAGTCCTCTTCACTTTTAATGATGGAAAGACGGCCGTAGGAAAAAATGACATGGCAGTGTGGACCGTGTAGATAAGATGAGTTTAAAAAGCTGTAAACGTGCTGGCCGGCAAAGACATTGCAGCTCTGAAGAATACATACGACTGTGGTCAAACATTTCATGTTAAGATCAGTTAATGACAAATTATGGAAATAATGCAAGATCAGTTTCGAGACAATGAAATTTTTCCTGTGAATCAAGCTGAGATGGAGCTTTAGCAAGGAAAGAAACCCCAAGAAAGAAAAGGCAGGAGACAAGAGGAGCACAGGAACACCGCTTTGTTAAGTAACGACTGCTGGCATTGTATTACTGACACAGTTAAAGCACTTTTTAAAAAGCCTTAAATATTCAAGTGAGGCAGCTCTGCTGACTTCCGTAGAAATGAAGTGAATTTTGACTGAAGAGCAGCACAAAGTAGGAAGAAACTTTTAGCGTTTCCTCCTTATTTCTGTAGCATAAAGAGCTGGTGCAACTTGGTTTGCAAGTGGAGGTTGAGAAAGCACATCTCATTTTCATGCCTGCTGCGCAGAACAGCTTACCTCTCTGCATTTATGGGGACAGTACTTCATGTTCCTCGGAGCTGCCCAAAAAAATCACAGCATAAATTTCCATTGATCTTTATGCTTCTATCTTACTTTAACATGTGCGTTCAGTCCGTTTCTATCCAGGGAAGGACCTAGGTCTTTTAGTGGGGCATGAGGTGCCAGTGGGAAGGTTGTGCAGCTGGGAGGTGGCTGTGTCATAGGGCTCTTGGTGGCATTGCTGAAGGTCTCTGAATGCTTCCTCGCTTTTGATTCGGTGAGAAAATTTAAAAGGAGGGAGTTGGTTTCCTAAGGTCATGGCTAGTTGGAAGAATACGCTTAAGTACAGTGTGCCATAATTACATAATCAGTCAGAAAGTGAGTTTGCATAGAGCATTGTGACTTACATTGTCACAGCTACATTGAGCGTAGCTTCCCTTCTTTCTATTGCAAATGTCAGAGCTTAACAAATGTATGATAAAACACTTTAAGTTTGACATATGTATAGTTTGGATACATTACAGGTCACTGTAATATTGTTAAAAATTCCTGCTTTTCACACAGACATTCACAAGTAGCTCATGCAGATGGCTATGTGTTATGTAGCACCTTCTTAAATTTGAGGCAGATCAGGAACTTAAATGATTTTCCCATCTAATCGTGTATTTACTAGAAGATGGTATTTGAGCAGCTGTTCATAGGGATGGGCAGGTGTCCTGTTCAGCTTTTGTTCAACTACTTCCTGTAGTGAGTGGAAGATGTTTTTTAAATGAAGCAAAGCATTATTATAATTTTCTAAACATTTTAGAAGATGAAAATGTCATACTGTTGACTTTGCATGTACAATCTTAATTGCAGCACTGAGCGGGTAGAATTAATACACAGCAAAGCGTGGTTGCAGGTTTCAGTGTATATTATAAAGTAAGATTGGATTGCAAGCTTATAGGTAGCTTCAGAACTTGGGAGACTTGTGAAAATGTCTTCTTAGTATGATTCCTACTTATTGTACGTTTTCCCATAGTATATTTTTTCCTAGCATTTTTTTTTAATACAAAAAATCTAGTATCGTACTAGTAAGATGCTTCAGGTTTAAAATATTTCTCCATGGCAGAGGGAGTGAGTTAATATCTTCATTCTTGGTAATTACCAAGCCTTCTTGGTAATGGGATAGCACAACCCTAAACATAGAATTGATACGCAGAACAGCAAACAACCCTGATTTCTGGTAAACTGCATTTTGATAAAGAAGGATAACATTTGTTCAACGAGAGTAGAATTCCATGTCAGAAATAAGGGTAAGACTTCTGCTCTGCAGGCAGTGTTGGCGTTTGTGTGTAGCTGAAAGACAGTCTCCTCCTTTTGGAAATTCTTCTCTGTGGGTTTGGGGGTGGGGTTTTTTTCCTTCCCCTTTGCAGTTTTCAGACAGGCAGATGTTGCCATGAGGTGGAAGGGAAGAGCTGGGAATGGCGGGGAAGCAGCTTTGAGGGCTTCTTGGCACAAGGCGGAAATTCTGTTTTTTACTCCTGAGTGCATAAAGGAGCCACGCCTGGTGGCGGAAGGGGACCAGAGTGGCTGTCCCCTGGCCACGGCCACGGTCCCTGCCAGCTCTCAGCGCCGCACAGCCCCGGCTGGCTGCAGGGGGACAGGCTGCTGCCGCCCTGAGATCCACGCTTCCCCACGGCCTCGGCCAGCGGGCACGGGGATGGTGGGTGGATCTGCTGAGAGTGCTTGATAAGGGTAAAGCGATAGATCCTTTTGAAGCTTGTATTTGGATATGGTGTATTTTGCATATTTCTTTCAAGTTGTTTCAAGTTTTTTAAAAGCCAAAGAGCAGTCTGTAAAATTTCAGTCAGCAGATGAGTTACATAGTAAGAGGGTCAGCTTTCGTGCACGTGACAGCTCTGCGATGGTGGTCCATGAGGATTTTTCCCAAGTTTAAAATAAGTTACAGGTTTTATTACTTTGAAAGATACTTCTTAAAAAGATGCTGTGCTTTCTTGGTTTATTTAAAGCACTCTTGCTATATAGCGCTTTTAACACATGTATTTATACAACTATAGACAAGGGACATTTCAAATAAGTGCAAGGTTTCTAAGTGTCAAGTAAAGAGTTTTTTGTTCCTGAACTGTAGAAACTCCTGCAAAAGTGGGAATAAGCAGGGGATGTAACAGAAGAAGATGGCACTGAAGTACTTTGGTTGCTTTCATTGCGTAGATAGATGTTTTCTAGCTAATGGATATTGCTGGTAAACATTTGCTTCTTCTAATTTACGGCACCTCACAAACTTAGCTTTGATCTTGAGGTCATTTGCTCCTCGTTCGCTGTGTACACTGTCCTGCTGGTTCGGCTAACAAAGGGGTGGAAATGCAGCAGTTTTGTTAAACCGATCTGATTTCCCAATGAATGAAGTTATTGCCCGAGTACCTGAGGGTTGAGTTTGCAGCATGGATGAGGTACGAGCTGTGACATTGCTAGAGTGAAAATTGGTAAGAGGGAGGAGAAGGGAAGTGCATCAGTTATCTTGTGTGATTGTGCACCTACTCCAGGCAGAAGTCTCTGTCCACAACTCTGCCTGTGTTTCAAGTTACCACGAGAAGTGCAAGTAACAGCTGTTGAGATCGCCCACCTTTCCATTTGCAGTGCAGCAGTAAGGCTGTGCTGGACGCTGGGCGTAATCTCTGCTGCTGGTGTTGCTCTGAAACACAGTCACGGGCATGAAATACAGCTGTGCGGTCTGCACGGGGCCTGACTCACCGCTTTGGGTGGTTTCACTGGAGAAGGCTTCATTGGCTTGTTGTAAAGTACCTTTCCTTACAAACTCAGAGCACTTGTGATTCTGAAATCCTCTTGGCAGCAGACAGGACTTTTAAAGTTTTGGGTTTGTGTTTTTTTGGTTTGGTTTGGTTTGGTTTTTTTGTTTGGTTGGGTTTTTTGTGTTTGTTTTTTTGTTTTTGTTTTGTTTTTTTAATTTTATTTGACCTGTACCCTTCCCAGCCTGTGCTCTCTACCTGAAAGGCATCCCATTTGTCTGTACCCTCTTGTCTGGGCTGCTGCCATCCCCGCTCTTGCTTTGTAAACCTACTGGATTGCTTATCGTAGAGTCATAGAATCATTTAGGTCGGAAAAGACCCTTAAGATCATCGAGTCCAGCTGTTAACCTAACATGACAAAACAGCAAACTTCCACTTCCAGGTTATTTATCCCCGTGTTATTCTCATGGATGTAACGTGAGGCATCCTGGAAACCATTTGCAAATACCAAATCATGTACTGTGTTATGTACATGTACTGGTGAACGACCTGAAAGAAATCTGTCTTACTGGCTCAACAAGCAACTTGAAGGCACATGTATTTTTCCATGATTGAAACTGGGATGGACTAAGATAAGAGGTCATAAAATCTGATTGTTAATTTATGATGCTTTATTGCTGTGCTGGTTTTTATATATGTATGTAAGAGGAACTGCAAAAAAAAAAAGTATGCGGTCCTTTTACTAAAGAAATTTATGAACAAAAATTATAAATAAATCTAGGACTAGGTCTAGAATTCTAACACTAGTTTGTGTCAATAGTATTTTAAAATTTTATGGGAAAGCTCACTTTTGAAATAAGCAGTTTCGGTTTCTCTCACTGTATGGTTCAATGATAGGTAGGGAGTCGAATTTCCATTTAATTCATTTGGTGACTTTTTTTAAAATTTTAAAATCTAATTATAATTTGTGATACAGTTCAATCACAGTAGTACAGTTTAAAGGCATAAAAAATGTCTTTGGAACAATCTTTGGCATTTCCCTGTTCCTTTTCTATGTTTTCATCTTTTTAACTGTTGACCCCCTTTCTTGTCTACATTATGTCTGCTGAAACTCTGGCCTGTTTTTTCTGATCATTTTACTATAAACTTGGATTTTCAGTAGCATGATTTACTGTAGAAACCTGTCTGTGGATTTTCATTTTTCCAAATTAGGAAATAAACGGGGTCTAGTTTTCAAGCCAAACTTTCATCGGTATTTGTGATAATTAATATTTCAGATCTTAAATATCTCCTAATTTGATGAGTGCAGTATTTTTTAGCCTCTTTAACACTTCTTTACCTGTTCTTTGGAGAAGGAGTTTTACTTTGCTGCTATCGGGTAAATAGTTATACATACTTTTCAAACAGGCATTCTGTGGTCAGTTTATTATTCAGGTGTTTTTAATTCGCTGTAGGATCAGACCAAATGACAGGGATTAGTTCACATTAGTGAAGTTTCACAAACTTAGTGTGAAAACAATAACTGTAATTCAGAGTTTCTGAAACGCACACTTAAATATCGGTGTTTTGAGCACATAATAAAGTTAGATATATGCTTTCGAAGAACCGTAGTTATATTTTCAGATAAATGAGTCAGCATAAAGGATTACTGCTTCTAGGAGTTCTATTTTGGTATCTAACTAAAGTATTTCCACTGAGAGTGAAGGCATTCTGACTGAAGAGATGACTTAAATATAGAATTTCATAGTGTGTAGTATGGGGTGATACCAAAATTTAGACATAAGTATTAGAAAGTCAGCTGCATTGTGGTTTATTGCACCTTTGTTTTAAGTGATTAAATCAGCACACTACATTTTTATAGTGCTAAGTTTGTGTATTAGTAATGAGATGTTTTCTTGGGAGTTGAAAGTAAAAAGGGAATTATTTTTATCTATCACCAACATACCTTCACCTTCTTGATTTGCGTGGAGGAAGTTAGGGACCAGGAATTCTCTTAAAGAGTAAAAGAAGGTAAAGATACATACTGACTTCAAAATGTAGTGGTTTTTGATGGGATTTTTTTCTTGAGAGCTTGAAAACTTGTATATTCATCTGAAAATCACATTACAGGTCTCATGGCTAAAAGGATGAATGTGCAGATGTACAGCAAGAACTTCATTTTACTTCATCTGTAATGAACAAAAGTGAATATACCGTAGTCCAGGAACATCTTCTTTACTGTAAAGGAAATACGTTTAGTACTACTGATTTCAGAACAATTTCACAATACTGCTTGTGTTAGTAAGGATAAGTCTTATTTTGGATTGGTAAAATTGTGTGACAAACACTAAATTGAAAATTGAGATAGTTGTTGTGTCTTAAAAAAATGACACTGGAGCCTTTTAAAGATGAATCCTATATTTAAAACATTGCTACACCTTGCAACTATTTTCACTCTCAGCCATAAAAAAACCTAAGGAACTGCATTATGATTTTGAGTCTCTTCTAGAAAAACTGCAATTTCCTTTGCTAATTTGATGTGATTCCTTTTCAGAAATGCAAACACAAAGGTCTTGTATACATAAGCACACCCAACTGTTTGATTTGCACCTACAGCTGGAACACTTGGGAAGAAGAATGTTCTGGGAACTCATTATGCAAATGCCAGACCAAGTGTCCCACTTTATTTCAGAGTTACCATCTAGAGTATTACCACAACAAATAGCCTTTTTTAACTAGAATGAGGTTTAACCAGCTGTAAAATTGATAATCAGTCATGGTATTTCAGAAATTGCAGTGTGAGTGGTTTTTGCATTGTCTGTGCAGTAATGAAAATCAAGTTTCTAGAACATTGACTCTACCTGAAATGTTGTTTTTCAACTACCAAAGAGAAATTTTATACACTTAATTCCATTGGTTTTATTTTCACTGAGCAAGAGATGACGTTGCATCCAGGAAAAAGGACACAAAGCAATATTGCACAGCCACCCATTCCATGCAGGAAGGATTATCGTGATGTGGAAGGGGAAATGAAGTAAGGTTGCGCAATCAACCTCTATTCTATTATAACCTAAGTTTTGAATTTTCTTTCCCTTAATGTATCTATATGTGTATGTAATTGTAATGCTGCTTCCAAGACTTACAAGTTAGCCTAAAATAGATGCAGTATGACTTTTAAACGTCATTAATGGTAAATAGTTTTCTGTGTGTTACTAAGATTAGACAAATTGTCTTATTCCACATAGGGCTGATACTAAGTCCTTGCAAATGTTGTCTGCAAGCTCATAGCCTGCTTTATAGCAGTGGCACTTGACTTGGCTGTTGCCAGAGCTGGCATTTGAACTCAGCCTCCATTTTCTCACGTTTGAGGCAAGAATCAATGTACTGCTGGTTTCAGAATGGTTTCTCCTAGTCTCTGTTGTTGAAACTCTTCTCTTTTTCCTTGTGTATTTTTGAGTTTGACACCTGGTGTCCTCTTTTGTCCAGAGCATGTAATACTGAGGCTGAAACTGTCTGTCTTATTTCCCTGTAATTACTTACAGGGAATGAAGCTGCTTGTGTAGGAATAAAAAGACAGTTGCCTCAAAGTAATAACATGAAAGTGGATCAGTACAGTGGAAACTAGAGTGAATCAGGGGTTTAGTCAAGCCAAAATACCCTGTTTCCAGCAGTAGCCAATAGCTCAGAAGTGCCTGGGACGGAGTGCAGGAGGACTCTTCCTGTTCCATTACATTCCCTCAGCCTGTGGAGAGGAGGCAGCTCGGGGACTCTCCGAGGTAGATGTGGTCCTTTCCTGTCTCATAGCTCTTGACAGCTTTATCTCCCTTGAATCGAGCAGCCTTCAGCCCAACGTAAACTCCTTGGCAGTGTGACAATAAGTTCTAGCTTAATTCTATGATGTGAAAAAACCCCTTCCTTCTGTGTTGCGTCTCCTGAGTGCCAGCTTCCTTTGCCTTCCATCTCCCTGTTAGTGGGGATCCAGTAGCCAGGGAGCTGAGTCATCACGTACATAAGAGACCAGGTTCCAGCTGATGGCCTGCGATACTGTCTGATGTTGTCTCTGCTTATTTCAATTTGTGCTTATCCATCAGGCATCTCTTATCTTAGATTTGACTGCAGTACAAAACAAAACAGTCGTGATCTTCCACAGACAGGCCCTGGTCCGTGATCGATGGCGCTGTGATAATACAATTCACAATGATATAATGTTTCACAAAATAGCCTGTCGGCTTTTCTAACAGCAGTGTCTAGCCAAATAATTTGTGCTATTTCTGGAGACTTACATGGCACCCTGTCAGTAATTAAGCTCTGGTTGAAACTCTTTTCAGACCTGAATAAAAATACCCATCATAGAGTAATTTAGGATGTAAGGGACCTTTGGAGGTCTTCTGGTCCAAGCCACTGATGTGCTCTTAAGCGGGTTCAGTCAGATGATGTGTAAGAACTAAGTTTTGAAAATCTCCAAATGCGGAGATGCCACATCCTCTCTGGGCAACCTGTTCCAATGTTTGACCATGGTCAACATTCCATATAGCCAATTGCAGTTTCCCAGGTGGCAACTTGTGGCTGTTGCTGCTTGTCATACCCCTGTGCTGCAGGCCTACTGCTGACTCACGGCCAGCTTCTTGTCTACTAGGGCCACCAGATCCTTTTCCTCAAAGCCACTGTCTGGCCGGCAAGTGCCAGGCTCTCCTGGTGTGTGGTGGTATTCCATCCCATGTACGGGCACCTGTGTGTGTCTTTGAACTGCATGAGGCTCCTGTCATTTTCTCAGCCTTTCCCAGTGCCTCTGAATGGCAACTCTGCCCTCCGGCATATCAGCCGGGTTGTTTTTACCCATGAAGTTGCTGGAAGTACACTGTGTCCTAGCTTTTGGGTCATTAGTAAAAATATTAAACAATATTGGTTCCATTATCAGTCCCTGGGAATGCCAGTGGTCACCAGCTGCAAAGTTGGACTTGATACTACTGATCATGATAATTCTTTGAGCCTGATGGTCCAGCCAGCTTTCCACCCAACTGATGGTTCGCTTACCTGCTTGGCCCATAAGATGACTATAGGAATCCATGTTGAATACCTTGGTGAAGTCCAGATAAACCACATACACTGCTCACTCTTTGCGCACTGAAACAGTCATCTCATTATAGGAGACAATCAGGTTGATCAGGCACACTTTGCTTGTGATCAGTTTATTTGGTTATCTGTTTCCTCGTGTACTTGGAAATGGTGTCGGGGGACCTGAAGTTAACCTGTCCTGTTCTGCAGGTCCTCCTTGTTGTCCTTGTTGAAGATGGGTGTGACACTTGCCCTTTTCCAGTTAACAGGAGCCTCCCCGAGTTGCCGTGACCTTTCAGAGGTGGTAGAGAGCAGCCTGGTGATGGTTTTGACTGGTTCCTTTGCTCCCACTCAGATGGATCCTGTCAGGGTCCGTGGAGTGGAGCTGTTTATATCCCAGGGAACAGCGGCAAAAAAAGTATCGAGTGCCCATCTTCTGTCCCTAGGTCTCCTATCCACCAAGAAAGTGTGCCCACGTCTCCTTTCTTTTGCTGCTGATTTATTCATAGAAGCTTTCCTTCTGGCACTTCATGCTCTTTCATTGCCAAGATCTGAACCTGTCTTTGTGTGCGAGGGTGTACCTGTTTGTGTGTGTATTCTGGTTTTCTAGTCTAAATGCTTCCCAGTTTAAGAGAAACAAGTTCAATCATAGTCGTTCAGATATTTAGCTGCTCTTTTATGCTTGGCACAGGATGTTTTTATCAGTGACAAAATACGCTGATTTTATTACGGTCTTGTATGGCATTTGACTATCTCACAAACATTGATAAGGTGATGTTTTATTCCCCCACTGAAACAAAACAGGCGCTGTGTATTGACACAAACAGTATTTATTGATGATGGTTTGTCTGTTCAAGCTGCAATAGTTCGGAGTTTTTTCGTGAGTGCCTGGTGTTATGTATGATTTAGCTTATTTTTAAATACAATTCCATCTGTCTGATACAACTTGTAATTAGCACTAAAAGCTTCTGCAAATTCCTTCGTAAAGCAGAAGGTGTAACAACACCCACTGACTGAAAGTTACGGGTAGATAACTAGAAGTCAAGAGCTGTTATTTTCCCCAGTTTGTGGTCAGCTGTGGTGGAAATTGTAATGATTTTTTTTGCTAGCAACTTCTAAAACAAGGTTCTGCATTTACCCTGATGTCTTTTAAACCTTACCTTAGGTGGATTTTAGTGACTGAAAAAGTGACCATTCTTTGTGACTAAATCAGTTTATTGATGAAGTAGCGGACTTCAGAAGAAATTATCTGCTCTCTTCTGTGGCCCTTTGCATCACCTCCTCCTCTGAGAAAGAAAACCAAAGATCTCAACAAAGCCTATCCACAACTTTGGGGAGCGGGTTGTTTGCAATGTGAAAGTCCTGACTGATCTTCTAGATGAAATAGCTAATTAATATAGATATGTGCACAGAACAAACTTGTTGCTTAGGGAGTTGAAAAATGAATAATTACAGCAGCAGGTTGCAAGAGGCACTCGCTTCCTCTGGCTTACTGAAGTTGGTCTCCAAGATCTGCAGGGAGGAAGCTCCTGTCAGCCACGCTTCTTTGCTATTGCTATACTTCTTACTTTTTTCAATAAGGAAATTCCCTATTTAAGGATTATGTTTATCTCACGCTAGACCAGAACTTTTTGGACTCATTGACATAAAAAACCTGATTTTAATAGTGCCGACCTGCATATGCTCAGGTCAAAGATAATTGTAGCATCACAGAATAGTTCAGCTTTGAAGACCTCAGGAGGTCATCTGGGTCCAACCCATGCTCAAAGCAGCTGCTTAATGTCTATCCCAAGTGCGGATCCCGTCTCTGTTTTACAGGACAGTCACTTATATGGGTCTCATAGGTGGGGGAGGGTTGGGTTTTTTACCTTTTTTTTTTCATCGCTTTTTCTTTTCTGTCTGGTATTTCAGGAATAGGAAGTTTCTCCAGATTGTTTCAGATGACAATCTTCTTTTTATTCCAGAGAAAAACATGGGAGATCAAACACTTGTAATTGGACTTTCAATTCAGCATTTTCCTTTCCAGTCTTAGAGGCTGAGGCTACTGACCTCTTAAATATATTTTTTTTAATTGAAGTTGGTGAGAAAATGTCAATTCATTGATAATACATCATCATCATGGATTTGACTTCAGATGGAATTATTATTCTAGTGAATCCCTAGAAGAGGATGTATTGAGTTTCAGCAGAAATCACCTAGCAAAGTTCCTGTTCTGCTTTAAAACCTAGAATGTTGCATTAGTAGTCCTGACAAGGGAATTGGAATTTAAATGCTATTTTACATATTTAAACATTTAAAAACACTTACATATTTTAACATAGTTACATGTAGGCTTATTTTGTGGGAAAATACATTACTTGTTTAAGAGACAAATTTAATAATGAATTTGACTGCAATCCAGGGTCATGAGTGAAGTTTGCTCCCAGGATGCATGTTGGACTGTGGAACAGTGTATCACAATGTGTTTATTTGAAACTCCAAATGAATATAATGTTATTTCTGAAATGGGAAGCATTTTATGTGAACACACTGTTCTACTAAAAAAAACCTAAAAAGCATTTCTTCAAATGTATTCCGTAAAAATGTTTTTCAAGTTGTATGCCCCTTTTTGTCACTAATAGAGATCTGTATTGACTAAGATCGTGAACAGCTATAACTACTTTCAAGAATGTCAGACTTAAAAATAAGGCACTCGTATCTCAAGAAAATACTGTACGCTTTACTAATTAAATGAATGGAAATTACTGTAAATAACTTCCTTTACTCTCAAATTCATTTCTGTGAGAAGGCTGTTTTTAGGCTTACTATAGCTTTTTAAAATAAAAAACTAATCTTCTTACCAATCAATAATGCATATATATTATTGCAAAAATAAAAGCTCTTTTTCCTGATGTTGATACTCTTTTGCCCCATTTATTTTAGCTATTGGTGATTGCCGTAAATGGATATATATATTAGTTTTGTTTAAATTCCATTCATTTTCCACCAGTACCATTAGGTCTCTACTCATGCAAAGATAATCTTAAAATACTTGTTTTATCCCCATTACTAGACAATAGACCAAAAGCAGTTTAAGATTAAAAAAGGTCTTTTGGCTCTTCATTATTTAAAATTAATTTTTTAGCCCATTTTGGTTTCTTTTCCATGTCTATTTAATGTTTCTTGCTTTCTCTTACCTACAAGCTCCCTTTCTTCCAGCAATCAGTTTCACAACTATTGACTTTTCCAGAAATTGTCCTCAAAACACATCCCTGTGTTAATACGTGAACAGCAGCTAAATGGTAGGACTGTCTCTGTTTTCACTATTTCTATTTTACTTGAATTATTGTCTCCTGGAGTAGAAGCAGTGCCTTTTTCTGCTAGCGTATGGATCAGCGCCTCCTGATACTGGATGGATTGGTCTTGATATCCAGACTTTAAAAAAAAAAATAAAATCCATCTGCGGCAATAAATGTTCTACATCTCTCCACACTGTATCCAAATTCTGTACTCCAACGTTAGATGTGGTTTTGATTGCTTCAGTTTTATTTGTCATTTTAACTGGAAATCTGGGCGTATAGAATTATGGTGGACCACAGCGCTTGTATTTTAAAGAAATACGTGGTACAGCTGACTAGAATGTGCTGCTGACATTAGATTTGAAGTTAGGAGATAACATGATAGGCAGCTATTATTTATTGGGTTAGGAATGTTCTGAAGAATGATACTAAATAGTTAATTTTCCTGTACTAAAAATAACAGTTTGTTTTCAAACAACCGTTTGTTCTGAATCAGTGATAAGAAAAAACAAGTCATTTTATTACTTCCAGTCAATCGTGCTTTTAGGTGAGGAGGATGCTAGATGAAATGGATGATGCCAGGGAAATCTTCATCTGAACTGATGGGTAAATGGCTGCTGCGGGAGAGCAACAGGCAGAATTACCAGGCTGCTTTTGCTCTCCTGCTAAGGAGAATTCCAATTAGTAAGCCTCGGAGAATTCCAATTAGTAGGAAATTATCTCTAGTGTTATTTTAACAGGTTTGCAATACTGAGCATCGGTGCACATTGATTTTCTTGAAAGTGATATGAATTCTGAAATCAAAAATACCTAAAGAACGTGGAAATGTACAGTGACTTTGGATGGAAGCAGATAATGCTGAACTACTGAATTTTCCGTGACTATAGCAATAACCAGCAAGATGTGCAAGACCAGTTTTATCTTATTAAGGAGAAAATAGCAACAATTGATCTGGATAAGAAAATACGCATTTTTGTAATGGTTAAGTGTTAATACATTGGGCTTTTTAAATGAATACTATTTTAGAGATTAAGTTGTATATTCACAGCTGCTGGCTTACTCCTCTTTCTCAGTCCTTTCTCTTTGGCTTAATTTACTGCTTCTGTGTATTTCTTCAACTAATTTATGAAGAGTTTCCAGGTAAGCTTGGAAGGAATCTTAGAGGTCTCTAGTAAAGTCCGCTTCACAGAGGTAGGATCCACAGCTGGATCTACTGTAATAAATATTTCTCTAACTTGTGAATCTCTAGTGAAGGTGATTTCTTAGCTTCATTGGATAGGTGTATTATGTCAGTTTTTCGCTACTGCTATTTAGAATTTTTTCTGAATCTGTAATCTAAATCTCCAATCCTAATTCAGCTATTTTTTTTATGCTGTTTCTAGGGATGTGAGGAAGCGTCCATCATCATCGCTTATAGCAGCTTTTTATGTTCTGAAAGAAGTTGTCCTGTCTCCTCTTAGACTAACCTTTTTTAAGACTGAAGTCTCTGGTCTTGACAGCCTTCCCTAGCACAAATTGCTTGTCACTTCCCAGCTCTTGTTAACTTCCCTTCAGTTCTTTTCCAGCTTGTCTTTTGCAATCCCCTGTGTAGGGATTCACAAAGCTGGACACAGTATTCTGGTTTAGGCTGTAACAATATCAACAAATGATTTCTGATCTTTGTTTACAAAGGACCCTTAGCTCTATGAGGTCTTATACAACGCTCCTCTTGTTTATGCATCCTAGATTGGATTTTTAGTTTGCTAAAACCCTGTGTCTTTTTCTTTCTTTAAAATAATGTTTACTCATTATTGCTGTTTTATGTTCTCTGCAATTAATTTCTTTCAAACGCATATGTTGGTGAGGATTTTCCCCCTCTTTTTGTGCTTATCAACTTTGACTTACATCTGTATTTTGTTCAGATTTTTTCCTTTGTTTTGACATAATTTTAAATGCAGTAAAAAGCATGTGCTCAGAATTCTGAAGTTTGGTATCATTTGCTGATTTTTATTTGTTCTTATTAGATTAGTTTCTTACTTTGTTGCTTTATTGTGGTAATGAAAATATTCTGTGTAACTGGAACAGGACAAACCCAGAGGAATTTCTTTTTGACGCACTTTTCCAAGTCCTGATAATTATGAAACTTCTGATAGTTACCTTTTGGACATTGTGTCCATTATTTCCTCTACAGTATTTTTTTACTTTGCCAATGAGAGTGGTGAGCCTTGTGTTTTATTTCTGTGCTAAAATGCTTTGCTTTATTGATTACATCATATATTCTGCCAGAAATCAGTTACATGACACTATTTTATTTTTGAGAACACAAAAAACCTTAAAGCCTGAATCTTACATGTTAGTAGTCTTGGTGTTTACAAATTGATGAATGTCTTGTTCTAATTCCCTCTCCCCGGATATTCTGATAGCCAGTTTGGAAAGTCCTTCCCCTTTTAATGGTAGTGCTTTGATTTGCCCTTTTCTGTCCTGATGACCTCTCCTGAGTTCTCAAAGAAAATTGATTAAGGCAGTCTCCTTAAATATTTTAGAGTGAAATTCAGTTGCTCTTGCTGTTCTCAGCACATTTTTTCATGCAGAGTGATTTTTCTTTAGGATTTCTTTTCATTCTTATCCCTTGCAAATATGTCCAGATAAATAACATCTTAAAAAAGTTGAAGAAAGTATGGAAAATTTAAGCCTTCTGTGCATTCTTTGCCTTTCTTAACTCTTAATGGACTTTAATCACTTATGTAAAGTATCCTCCCTTATTTCCTGTTGTCCCTTGTAAACTACAACTTATTATGTACCTTTGCTTTTCTGATCTTTATTTACATGCTTTTACAGTTCCATAGTGTTATTCCTTAACGTTCTTCTTGTTGCATCTTGGAACAATTTTGTGATGATTATTCTGTTAGTATTTAAGGATTAAGTGATTTTTGGTCTGCTGTCATCCTGTCACTACATTGGAACAGTTTGACCCTGTGCCTTTCAAATAACAAGGTAGATTCTATAAAACCAGTCAAGTATGTGTGTAGGGTGCAGCACGTGAGATGGTGGTCCTTGAGGAGTATTGCTTTTACGATGAAGAACAATTTGCATTTATTCAATAGTAGACAACTTCAAAATCATTTCAGTCATTTAAGTCACTTCAGTATTTGTTTACTTTCATATACAGAAGCCTGTTGTTAAGCATTCATATACTTATTTGTGGCCAGCAGCTGCTTTTAGGTTTCAGAACTGCACATACTCAATACTCCTAAATCTGTTAATTAATGTAGAACTATTAAACTTCTAGAACAGCAAGACCTCTCATCAGTAAATGTTGGCTGCATTATCATGTCCTGAATTATTCCTTCACGTACTAATTATGCTTCAGTAAGACAAAAATGAATTGCAAGATATCCTAATGATCGCTGAGTAGGATACGCTTGGGGAAATGATATATTTGTCTTGCATATGACCTTTGAGTTGTTTTTCATATTGTATGCTCTTACTGAGCTGTCAGCCTTATATCCAAAGGTATCGTCTAGAATTTGGAAAGTAGCTCCTCAGGGAAGACCAGAATTAATTAAGGGTCCATTTGGCATATAGAAGAATATAGTGGAGGTTTAATCCATCATTAGATGGTCAGTTCCTGTGTGCATAGATTTAGGAAGTTCTGTCTTAAAAAAACATGTAGGTCAAGTTAGAAAAATGTAATCTGAAGTTACAGACTTTTTACCCTTACTTTCCACTGCAGCATATTTTATTAAATTTTATTTGAGGATTTGGAAGGGGAAAAGAATAGTGTTTTGGTTTTCTTATATGTAATGGTTTAGTGATGTTTTCATAGAATCACATGGGTTTGGGTTGGAAGGGACCTTGAAAGATCATCTCTGCCGTGGCAGGGGACATCCTTCTCTAGATCAGGCTCCTTACGTTTTCCAGTTATTGCAGGATTATGAATTGTTTCCTGAAGCAGCTGATACCTCTTCTGTTCAGTCGTCATTACTTTTTGTTCTTGAGTTTTACTTTTTTCTCATTGTGAAAATGAGGAATAAATTGAAGTAGCCAAAGCTGTTGTGACATCCCGGGGAGTTTACGTGTGCATATCAGTGTTAGACAGGTTCAATTTCAGAAATTTTAATTTCAGAAATTGGTATCAGCACAGTGTGGCTTAATTTGGTGAGGGCTTCAGTGGGATTGCATGCATTGAGCTCACTATTTAGAAGCTACCATTACTTTTCCCTATTACTGCCCCTTTTGTCAGGGAAGACCATAAAAACGTTTAGTTCCCGTATCTCCTGAACTTTTCTTGCCTGTTTTTTCTTGGGTTCATTCAGGTCTGTAACAGTAGAAGCTGCTTGTTGTCCCTAGAGGTGGTGGCTGCTGCCAGCGTGGCCTGGAACTCTTCTCCTGGTGTAGGAGGGTGTTGCAAAAATAGCAAATTTGGACGTTTCTCATGGAAAACAAATCTGTGGAGAACATTTTAGCATGTTTGCCATGAGCAAAAAGGTTTTGATGGGGGCAGAGCTGTATTTGCCAACAGTGCGTTTGTTTGGAAGCTGCTATTTTTGGGCTGTGAGCTTCTGAGCCTTTTGTAATAGCAGAAAGAGGAAGCGAACAGTGAAATCACTTTAATAACATATTTCCTGGTTGAAGTGACTTATCTGTGAGGCCTAGACAGAGGAGATGTCATTTCCTGCATTACTTCTCTTCAGTTTGAACAGTCTGTGTAGTTTTTTGACCCAGCTTCATAATCGTAGTGCAATTTTCATGTTAAGTGATGTAAACTAGCACTTTTAATGAAAATGTAAAGCTTTAAGGAGACACCTTTTCACAAAATGCTAATGTGCAAGACAAGTCTTTCATAATCTACATGTTGATGAGAGCTTGAAATCCTTCACCTTAAAATTATGTTCAAGAGCTTAAAATCTTGTCTTTGAGAGAGTATGATAATAAGGTTTGTTCACAGGTATTAAAAAAAAATTGTCGCTCTTTCTACTTCTCATGATGCTGGTACTAATCACCTTGTCTGTGCCACCAGCTGTAGCTGAATGTCCTCAAGAGTTAGGAGACTTCCAAGTCGTTAAGAACAGGCAGCTGCGCTGTTTTCAAACTTCTGTTCATTAATAGCGACTTGTGAAAATTGTTACCAGAAGTCCCTGAAAAGGAGACAGAGAGAGCTAATATAAAAATTAGCTGCAAATATGGTTCTTATTTTTTTATAACCCACAGAAAAGGCTGTGGAATTGGAATGACATGGAGGGAAAAAACAATGACATCTGAAATGATAATGTACAGCTCAGTTTAAATTGGAAGTTATGGTTGGTTTGGACCTTGTAATCCTACTTTACTAAAATGTCTGTTAGGGATGATAACTTTATTCTTTTCCCTGACTTTGTGCATAAGATATAAGTAGAGCATACTATAAATGTTTTACTTGTCAACCTCTAAAATACCTTTGCGTGAAAAGCATTAAAATAGCAGATGATCTCACCTTTCTCCCCCAACAAAAATATGAAGAACAAAAATATGCCTCATTGGTTTGTGTTAGCACAGAGTGCTTTTACGTCTCCCCTAAAATGTCTACCCAGTTGTTAGTCATCATTAAAATATAGTTTCAATAGAAATGAAAGATGAATGTAAAAGGCGTGATAAATAAGGTATTAGACTGCGAAGAGAGAAACAGAGTAAGAAGGTGCTTGGAGCCCTAGAGAGCTAGTTTTTATTTTTGAATCTGTGCAGTAGAAACACGAACTGTGATTCATCAGAAAAAAATATGCTCAGGACCAGTTGTGAAACTAATTGCATTAAGGGATCCTAAAGAGTAAGAAAGACTCTTATTGTGATACTGTACATAGATACTGTAAACTACACTCATATATTAATGCAATTACACTGCAAATATATTAATGCAAGTGTAGCTTCAAGTGATATTCGATGTTGGAGTTAGGTGTTGTGTGTAAACTACCAGCTGATTGGAACTGAGACTTCATTGTGTTGGGTAAAATCATAAGAGGTCCCAGCTGTTCTCCATCAGGGAATTCAGTATGGTCCTTTTCTACGCATCGCAAGGTGAAGATCCATGTTTCTGCAGATACACTGTGCTACAGAATGAGATATCCTTTTTTGGAAGGCAGTGTTTGCTACATAAAAGAGTTTGGTATTACAGATTCTATTACGTTATTTTACAGGAAGTCACCTCAAGTCAGAGTACTTTCCGTTGGATTTGTCCAGGTTATTGGGCAGTTCCTGTGCAATTCATGCAATGATTAATCCAGAAGTATTTAACAACTTTGTTACTTTGGTTTAGTATCTTTCATTAAAATGTCATCAAATTTTAAAAATAGGTACTAAGTCTTCTGTCCCTCTGAAAGATGAGTACAATGTCCTAATGCATCACTCCTTCATCCTTAATGACTCTTGCGGGAACAGTTACAGTCAAGACTAAAATAATGCCTATAAATGTTGTTCTTAAAGTGACTAACGATTGATACTGTGTCTTCTTCATTGACTTCCCTTTTGGCCTATTAACACTGTTTTCTGTTTCTTTTTGTAAGGAAGTTCTGAAACATGATGCAAAAGATCTTTATGACACAGTTCATATTTCAAGAGTAAAATTCCACTTTTACTCTGTGCAGCAGTGGAAATATTATAGGTGTTACATCACAGAATGGTTGAGGTTGGCAGGGACCTGTTGAGATCACCTTGACCAACACCCCTGCTCAATGCAGGATCAACTAGAGTAGGTTGCCCACAGCTGCATCCTGTCAAGTTTTGAATATCTTCACTGATGGAGACTCCACAACCTCTCTGGACAACTTGTTTCAGCGCTTGACCACCCTCATGGGGAAAAAGTGTTTTCTGGTGCTCAGATGACTGCTATTGATACTTCTCAAGACACTTTCATTTGTTAGGAATTAAAAAAAAAAGCAATCAAATCTCTTAGTTTTGAAAATGTGCTTAATCATTAATGTCTTTTGTGGTGAAAAGCAACATCTCCACAGATGAGGTAGTCTTATCTGTGCATGTGCGTATTTAGGACAATCTGGCATTCAAAATTTATTTAATAATCTTGGGCTTTGCCTTTAACTCTATCCAAGTAGATATATTATTAGAGTGAAGATAATAATCTTAGTGAGATTTACAACAGAAATGATCCCTTCCCAGTTACATTCTTCTGACTATTACCCCCTTGTAGTTTTTCAGGTAGGCAGTGATGATGTATATAATACATCCAGGAAATTAAAAACAATCATAAAGGACTTTAAGACACTGGGAAAACTGGTTGAGGGATCAGGGGCACAGGTAATTTTTTCAGCGATACCCTTAGTTGCAGGAGGAAATCCTGAAAGAAATAAAAAGGCAACTGCGATAAACAAGTGGCTCAGAAACTGGTGCCATCACCGAAATTTTGGGTATTCTGAACTCAGGGAATTTTATATGGCACCGAGTCGGATAGCAACAGATGGAGTACACCTGTCTCAGAAGGGGAGAAAGATACTGGCAAGTGAGTTGGCGGGGCTTGTTGAAAGGGCTTTAAACTAGGATCGAAGGGGGAGGGGGTTAAGCGTAGGTTGAGCAGAAAAAAACTCAAAGAGAGCCTTCAACCTGCCATCTCAGCTAATAAGTCGGCCCCTTTAGGCACCCAGCTGAAGTGCCTTTACACAAATGCACGCAGCATGGGGAACAAACAAGAGGAGTTAGAGATGTGTGCACGCCTCCAGGGCTACGACATTATTGGCATCACCGAGACGTGGTGGGATGGCTCTTACGACTGGAGTGTTCGAATGGAAGGTTACAAGCTCTTCAGGAAGGACAGGCTGGGCAGAAGGGGAGGGGGTGTTGCCCTCTATGTCAAGGACCAGCTGGAATGTATGGAGCTTCACCTGGGGATGGGTGAAGACAAGACAGAGAGCTTATGGGTCAGGATTAAAGGGAGCACGGGGGCAGGTGATGTTACAGTAGGAGTCTGCTACAGGCCACCAGATCAAAGTGACAGCGAGGATGTGGCCCTCTACAAACAGATAGGGGCAGCATCGCGCTCACACGCTCTGGTCCTCATGGGGGACTTCAACCACCCCGACATCTGTTGGAAGGACAACACAGCAGAGCACAGGAAATCCAGGAAGTTCTTAGAATGTGTCGACGACAACTTTCTTCTGCAAATAATAGAGGAACCAACGAGGAAAGGAGCAGTGCTGGACCTTGTCCTCACCAACAAGGAGGGGCTGGTCGGGAATGTCAAGTTCAAGGGTAGCCTCGGCTGCAGTGACCATGAGATGATAGAATTCAAGATTCATAAGGCAGCAAGGAGGGTGCGCAGCAAGCTGGCTACCCTGGACTTCAAAAGAGCAGACTTTGATCTCCTGAGAGATCTGATTGGTAAGGTAGCGTGGGAAAAAGAACTGGAAGGGAGAGGGGCCCAAAAAAGCTGGGTGGTATTTAAGGATTGCCTCCTCCAAGCTCAGGAGAGGTGCATCCCAAAAAAGAAGAAATCGGGCAAAATAGCCAGTAGGCCGGCGTGGATGAACAAGGAACTGCTGGACAAACTCAGGACCAAAAAGGAGGCCTATAGAGGGTGGAAGCAGGGAAAGGTAGACTGGGAAGAATACAGAGAAGCTGTCCGAGTCACCAGAAACCTGATCAGGCAAGCGAAAGCCCAGGCAGAACTAAATCTAGCCAGGGATGTGAAAAATAACAAGAAGAACTTCTATAGATATATCAGGGATAAAAATAAGACGAGGGAAGCTGTGGGTCCCCTCCGGAGGGAAACGGGAGACCTGGTCACCCAGGATGTGGATAAGGCTGAGCTACTGAATGACTTCTTTGCCTCAGTCTTCACTGGCAAGGGCCCTAACCACACTGCCCAAGTCACGGAGGGCAAGAACAGGGGCTCTGGGAATGAAGAAGCACCCACAGTACAAGAAGACGAGGTTCGAGACCTCTTAAAGAACCTGAAGGTGCATAAGTCCATGGGACCTGATGAAATCCATCCACGGGTCCTGAGAGAACTGGCGGACGAAGTTGCTAAGCCCCTCTCCATCATATTTGAGAAATCGTGGCAGTCTGGTGAAGTTCCCACTGACTGGAAAAAAGGGAACATAACTCCAATATTCAAAAAAGGAAACAAAGAAGACCCGGGAAACTACAGGCCGGTCAGTCTCACCTCTGTGCCTGGCAAGATCATGGAGCAGATCCTCCTGAAATCCTTGCTAAGGCACATGGAGAATAAAGAAGTGATTGGAAACAGCCAACATGGCTTCACCAAGGGCAAATCGTGCCTGACAAATTTGGTGGCCTTTTACAATACTGCCACAGACTTGGTAGACAAGGGCAGAGCGACTGACGTCATTTACCTGGACTTATGCAAAGCATTTGACACTGTCCCGCACGACATCCTGGTCTCAAAATTGGAAACTCATGGATTCGATGGATGGACCACTCGGTGGATAAGGAACTGGCTGGATGGCCGCATCCAAAGGGTTACAATCAATGGCTCAATGTCCAGGTGACGGCCAGTAACGAGTGGTGTTCCGCAGGGGTCGGTACTGGGACCAGTACTGTTTAACATCTTTGTCGGTGACATGGACAGTGGGATAGAGTGCACCCTCAGCAAGTTTGCTGATGACACCAAGCTCGGTGGCGCAGTTGACACGCTGGAGGGAAGGGATGCCATCCAGAGGGACCTAGACAGGCTGGAGAGGTGGGCTCGTGCAAATTGCATGAAGTTCAACCAAGCCAAGTGCAGGGTCCTGCACCTGGGACGTGGCAACCCCAGGCACAAATACAAGTTGGGTGGAGAATGGCTGGAGAGCAGCCCCGAGGAGAAGGACTTGGGAGTGCTTATGGATGAGAAGCTCAACATGAGCAGGCAGTGTGCACTGGCAGCCCAGAGAGCCAACCGTGTCCTGGGCTGCATCAGGAGAAGTGTGGCCAGCAGGTCTCGCGAGGTGATTACGGGTCCAGCGGAGGGCCACGAGGATGATCAGAGGGATGGAGCACCTCTCCTATGAAGACAGACTGAGAGAGCTGGGGTTGTTCAGCCTGGAGAAGAGAAGGCTCCGGGGAGACCTTATAACAGCCTATCAATACCTGAAGGGAGCCTACAGAAGAGCTGAAGAGGGACTCTTTGTCAGGAAGAGTGGTGACAGGACAAGGGGCAATGGTTTTAAATTGGAAGAGAAGAGATTTAGATTAGATATAAGGAAGAAATTCTTTACAGTGAGGGTGGTGAGGCACTGGAACAGGTTGCCCAGGGAAGTTGTGGATGCCCCATCCCTGGAAGTGTTCAAGGCCAGGCTGGATGGGGCTTTAAGCAACCTGCTCTAGTGAGAGGTGTCCCTGCCCATGGCAGGGGGGTTGGAACTAGATGATCTTTAAGGTCCTTTCCAACTCTAGCCATTCTATGATTCTATGATTCTATGATTCTACATTAAGAAAAAAAAATAATCAGCAGGTTCTTAGATATAGCCTCAGTTATTAAGACAACTGAAAAGGTGTCTAGTTCCTTTGGCGGCCTATTAATAAAGGTGATGTGGTCTCTGACTTAAGTCTCTGGGATGCCCTGTCAAGGCTCAATAACCTGAAGAAACATCTCGGGATTTTCTTCTTAGAGCAATGAGCAAAACTGCCAGTTCACTGGAGATGCTGAGAACGAATGGAGTCTCTGCCTCCACTTAGTATCTGAAACTAATTTTTATTTTTGTTTGTCCTTCTGTAACTAGAAAGGGCTGTGTGTTTTGAAGAGTAATTTTATAAGGTTTTCTAGGTTGCTGAAAGGTGGAATTGAGTTAAGTCTTTAGATTTTGGTGATGTCATCCCTTGCTATTTTAAGAGGTCTCAATTGTTCTTTATGGGGACATTGATAATTGGTAGCAGAATGGCATGTAGACCTCTGGCTTGTCTTCTGTTGAGTCACTTAGAAAAAGTAATCTAGTCTTGTGATCTTGAATTATGTGGTGAATTTTCTTAAGTTTAGGCCATGTCTTGCTTCCAGGAAGAAAAATGTGCAGTTGTTTTTTGAATATCCAGAATGAGAAGGCAGAGAGAATGTGATCAAAGCAATAATATGGATAATACAAAGATAAAGTTTTTTAATATGCAGGAAAAGTGTAATGGAAATAAGAAAAGCAGATTGACTAAACTAAGTACCTTAAATCAGTGTTTAATGAGTAAGATTACTTAGTGGTTGAGATTAAAACTACTACTCCAGTTTAAGTCCCAGTGCCAGTAATCGGTGGTAATGTATCTGTACTGTTTATAGACCAACTTGGAGCCAGTCACTCTGTGTTAGCTCCTTTGCGGTGACTGGTTTATAAACATACTTGAGAGCTTGTTTGATTTGCCTACTAGGAATGTAATGCGTGCTTGAATGATATGTAATCAGTCTCAGCATAGTAGTTTTAAGAAAGTTGTTAGTTACTCAACTTATTTTTATTTCTTTTCAGGATGGCTTGAATTCTTTGGTCCTTGATCTGGATTATCCAGCGCTGAGGAAGAACAAGAACATTGATAACTTCTTAAATAGATGTAAGTTGCAAGTGGCCCTTAGACAATGCCTTCGTTGTGATCTCAGTCAGGGGAAGACGAGTGGTCAGAAATGCATTGCTGATTTTCATTTTACTAATTTTTATAACTCTGAGCTTTTATATTCAGAAGGCTTTGGAGGGCCATTTATAATTGAGAATTTTAAGTTTGGGGAGTCATTGTATTGCTGAAAATAAGTTGGAATATACCAGTTGGAAAACTCCTTTTATGTTAATTTTTAACATAAGTATGCTCGGTGACATAATTTGCAAAGCATATCACAGTTATTATTCTTTAGGAATTAATTATTCAAAAATGTCAACATTGCATATACAGTCTTGCTTAGCATCCAACAGAGAAGCCTTGTGTTGATTTTAAAAACTAAATTATTATACCTTAAAATCTCTTGGTGCATTTTTGAACCTTTGTTGTAAATGTTTGTGGTTCTCCCCACATTAATTGTAGACAGGGTCTTGGAGTTTATTGGGCATATGAAAATGGAAAACTTACATCAGAGTAGCTGTATTTTGTCGTCTTAAAGTCTTTTCTGTCCATGTATATAAACAATTTTTTTTCCCCGTGTAAAAATAGTATATTATTTGCTTTAAAATGTAAGTTACAATGAGTAAGCCTTCTTGGAACAATTACGCTTTATAGTGAGCTTATTTTGAGATACTACTTTTTTAAAAGAAACTATTGCATATATTGAGGTTACTGCAGATGCAGTCTTATCAGCAACTCTTCTTTTGGGTCGTTACTGGTAAGGTATGTCTGCCCTCCGTTGCTCTGGGACTCAGTTTGAATATCCACTCGTGCTCCTCAGATAAGTGGTGGCTGGTGTAGTCATTTGTGGTAATTTCTTATATTTGGAACCAAGTGCTTCTCTGTGAGGTTTAGCAGAGCCCTGTAGCTGGACATACAGCTTTACAGTGGCCAGTAAAGTCTCACTTAGAGAAGTCACTGAAAACAGAATAAATAAGAAGCAGCAGATTAGGAAGGAGAGACATACCTTGGGATCATTCTCAGTTTGAGTTCAAAGGAATTCAAGCAGATATTTATGAAAGAAAGGGTCAGGAACAGCATTTTAAGTAAGTTTTTTACCTGCAACTGTGCATTGTGAGTGTGATGAGAGGAGAAAGCCCTATCTACAGCAAATATGAAAAGGACGTAAATGACAGTATCATCACTTATGATCTGTTCAGATTTGCCTTTACATTACAATACTAATTTTGCAGTAGGACAAAATTGGAAGGTTTTTATAATCAGAAGGCCAGTATCTTGTGGAATCTGGCTATTAAAAATAGCAACTCTGGGAAAACAATTTAACCTTGGGAAGAGTGGGTTTTTTTGGTTTGTTTTTTTTTTTTTTTCTGCAGCCCCTGAACATTCTGTCTTCACTTTTCTGAAGGCTGTTGCTCCTTCTCCTACTCAGCTCCTCTCCCATTGTTGCAGTAAATATTACTAAGCATCTGATGTGGCCTGAAGGCTCCCAGCAATGGCAGAAACCCAAAAATATATTTTGGTTCACAATTTTATTGCTTTTTTTTTTTTTTTAGATCAGTTGACACTTTTCAGTTGAAATAGGCAGATAATAGTTGAAGAAAATTCTGAGATGTGTTACAAAAAAAAAATCAGTGGAGTTAATGAAGAGTTTTCACCTGTTGACCTTTAAAAAAAAGCATTTAAGAGCTGATTATTTTGGTCCACACATAGCGAGGCCGGGCATCTCTCTTAAGTATCACCCATGCAACCTCTCTCCTGTTTCTCTACTGCCTGAGAGAGAATGAAAACCAGTGCTGCGTATCTTCTGTGATTTATACATTTTTTTTTTTTTTAAATATTTCTGAAATTAGACTTTTGTAAACATTTGAAGCTGGTAATATTTCAACATTGCAACTGAATCAGTCCCACCACAGTGATTTGTTTTAAAGTCCTGTCTGACATGGGTGTTTGTGTGGTTTGTTATGAATCAGGTTGGGGAACTGAGCAGAATTAATGCAAAGAGTGGGGTGGTTGGTCTGTTTATTTCTTTTTGTTGAAACTTGTCAGGTAAAAGAAACGCAAAGACCAATTCTAATTTTTATTTCACTTTTGTGCCGGCACAAAGGGAGCTGGTCGGGTGCAGGAAAAAACAGGAGGGCAGTTGGGTTCTTGCTGGCATTGCCATTTTATGCAATTTAAAGTTGTTGAACACAGCTCATGTCTTTTTGGAAACTGTTCTGAGAGTAGCACGTATCAGTGGAAAGGAAGAGCGTACACGTGCTTGCTGAAGCCTCTCGCTACCTTGGACTTGGAGAAGGAGCTGGGGCTTGTATTAAGAATTTGTGGAACAGTAAGTTGTTTCTCTCTTAAGTTAGGGATCAGCGAGTTCTTGTCTCTTCTTGATTTTTCTCAGCATGTGAAGAGCTGTAGCAAATGCCTAGATGAGAATTATTGTCAAAAGGTTCTGACAGACTCTGATGAGCGGTTGGTGCCGGAGGCCTGGAGCCTGTGTCCCTCCTCAGGGCTTCCTGAGGCAACCGCGGAGAGGTGACAGGGCCATCCTCCGAGATAGCACTCTGTACTGCAAAGTGGAGCAGCTGAGGCGGAGTTGTTGCTTACGATTGTTTTAATCTGTATTACACAAGTCCTCAAAAATTGTGGAGAGCAATGCAATAATCATCACACTTTCAGTCAATTTAATCACTTAATTCTTCCACAATAACACTTCAAGAAGGAAAAATTTTTTTCTACCATATTCCCAGGAGTTTGGAGATACCCTGCTTCAGACCTACTGCGAGTCATTGCTAATCAGGTTAATGTTTTATTAATAGCTTATTTTAATTTAAAAATGAAATAGTTTGCGTCTCAGCTGAGACATTAATTGATACTCAGCTCATCTCCTAGTTTCAAGCTGAAACTCAAATGTTTTAACTAATTTCACAAACTACTATTTATTAATTGCCCATACTATAGGAGTTTGGTATATCCTGTTTCTGTGACCACTGTGCAGAAGGAACCTCTTCACGTTTAATTTGCAAGAAACTTTTTAATTGCCTGCTTTCCCTTATTATTCTGATTTCTTACCGCTTTCTCTAAGGCATTGAACCAAAGTAGAGCTTGTATTTATTATTAGAGGCACCTAAGTATCTCGTATATTACAACTATTCTTTTTCAGTCTTCTGTGTTGCTTTAATCAACTGTTAGGATTCTGGTTAAACTGCTGCTGTTTTTCAAGTATTCATGGGACAGGGAGGCATAACACTATATTTAATTCCCAAAACAATGAGAGTAATCTCATAGTCTTCTGAGAGCGAAAATTGACTTGCTTATTTTAGAAAAGAAGCTTGAGCTTTCCAGCATGGGCTTGGTGTATCAGGTCTTTCTTGGTCTTTTCTTTTCCTCTTCTGTCATCTAGGCCATGACAACAGGTTGAGTCAATTCTTCCGAGTCACTTTTTCTGCCATCTGAGATTTGCCAAGTGTTGAATCATGTCTTAGTGGCTTGTGCCTTTTTTGGTGGTCTCCCATGCAGGTACTACATAGCTTGTTAGCTGCTTTAACTTCTGGGAGCAGATAGTTAAGCAACAGTTAAAAATATTTCACCATTTATAATATTATCATCAGGAATAGAAAGGCATGAAGAATGGATTTTGAGGAAGTCCGAACAGCCGCACAGGGAGTGGTGCCATCAACAGGCCTGGTACAATCCAGAAGCCTTGACTCCCTAAATGGATCAGTGACTTCCTATGCATTATCCAGCATCACTCAAAAATTGGAAACCTCCATTGTTAAAATGATTTGCTGATTTTGTGGAGGTTTGCAAACTTCTAGAGTGTAATAGCAATGGACTTATTTACAGTAGAAGGAATGTTTAGTACAGGTGTGTCACTCATGCAGCAGCTTTGCTAACCCCCAAATAAACTTCCTCAAAAGTTGCTCTTGCCATTTTCCTCTCCAAGCAGACACTGCTTACTTAGAAGATTCATCTGTTAATCTTAACTTCTTGCAAAAAGTACCAGTTCTGGTTCCTTTCCTTATATTTTGTTGTGTTGCTTGCAGTTGCTGAATCATATGCCAGCCATGTGGTTACCAGCAGAAATGCGTGATCTGGTATGGTGTTAATGCCTGCCATGACTGTGATTCTCCGTGCTCCGCGCTTCCTGGCAGTGACACAGGCGAAATGTCAGATGCTAAGAAAAATCTTGGAAATTTAATGCACTGTAGAATTTACATTAAGTTAAGGTGCTAATTGCCCCTCTGGTTTTCTCTTGGCTTCTTTAAGGCCGCTCCTTGCCAGGTCTTTGCAGACACCTTGGCAGGTGGGGCTCTCCTTCCATTCTTAATGATACTGTTCTGCTAAGAGTAGCTATGGGAGAGGTATCGAATAAGAAACTTTTCCCAAGCAGAGCATGAATTAGAGCCACAGTTTTTAGATGTCTTAGTTGTATAAATGAGTTATATGTCAGTCAAAAACTACTTTTGCTTTTGGGTACTTGATAGATACAAAGCAATTCATTTCTGCCATCAGACTTACTTTCATTAAGTCAGGGATGTGTCCTCTGCAAGTCAGGGGACTGCTGCTTTCCATTTCCTTAAGGCAAAATACTTCTTGTGTTCCCATTCCTTTTCTCTGGAGGGGGAAACGCTCGCTTGTCTGAAGCTGTGCCTTCTGGTTTCTGCTCCTTCTGCAAGGTCTCCAGCAGCTTCTTATTCCTCACACACCTTTGACCAGATATTGTGTATGCAGCCCTAATTACTTCAGTCTTTCTGTTGTGCTTTTTTGTTTGGTTTTGGGCGGGTGTGGGATTGCAGCACTTCCTGGCTGTACTTCAGTTTAACTGCTGGCCAGACTTTTGCCTGGGGCAGCAAGTTTTGACTTAATGTACTCCATAGCAGCACTCATTGACTGACTGTGTCTGGTCTGTGGGGATAAAATTGCACTCCCTTGCATTTTTATTCCTCATATATACACACCCCAGAACTGCTTGATACATATTCTTTTTAACTTTCAAGAAAATAACCTGGATATGAACCTTTTTTTTTTTTTTTTTTACCTCAAAGAGTGGAACAGGTTGGTTTTCTCCTCCTCCCCACCCCCCTTTACTTTTCTAGTCAGGTATTTATTCCATTTTCACAAGCGCTTGTAACCTTCAGCCACATTCTTGCTGCCAGCTGTCAGTGACTGATCCAAACACTCTGCCCTTTCAGAAAGTGAGGCTTCATTTGTTTAAAGGTTATAGTGCCATTTTCAAGCAGTAAATCAAAAGCTGTCTTTAAACATTCATGCTGTCCAGCATTCCTGGTCCTTCCTGCGTTAATGAAGAAACCTGAGTCATAGGCGATGGCATTCTCACATTTTAGGACTTTTACTCAAATATCACAATGCTTTCATAAGATTCCATTACATTTTGGGGCTGGGGAGTCCATCTAATATCTTCCTTTAAACCTAACATTTTTCTTCTGCTGAGCTTTGTGTTGTTGCAGATTCATGGGGCCGTAAGACAGTCTGTGGTATGTGTGCAGATACCACAAATGTACAAACTCATCTGTGTGAAACCTTCTGAAAATTCAGTCCTCTACTAAAAGGATAGTGTTGGAAAGGTCTCCAGCACCTTGAATTAGAACATGTTATGTGATACATGAACTAAATCATATGATCCAGCATGTTGCAATTATGACATTGCTTCAGGGTTTCTCTGAGCTTGCCTTGGTGCAGCCCGTTTTTTGTTTCAAGTTAGTTCTGTGCTTTGATTATCTGTTCTGTATCTGTTAGATTTTATGACAAAATAGACAATCCATCTGTATAACTGATACTTCCACAAAACCTGCATCCCTAGATGATGATGATTGTTTTTAACCAAGATTATTAAATCTTAGTTTAAGGAGTTGTGAGAGCGATGACCTCATTGCTCCCTTCAGCTTCCTGAGGAGGGAAAGTGGAGAGGGAGGTGCTGATCTCTTCTCCCTGGGATCCAGTGGCAGGACACGTGGGAATGGTTCAAAGCTGTGCCAGGGGAGGTTTAGACTGGAAATTAGGAAACATTCCCTTACTGAGAGGGTGGTCAAACACTAGAACAGGCTTTCTAGAGAGGTGGTCAATGCCCCAAGCCTGTCAGCGTTTGAGAGGCATTTGGACAATGCCCTTAACAACATGATTTAACTTTTGGTCAGCCCTGAATTGGTCAGGCAGTTGGGCTAGATGATTGTTGTAGGTCCCTTCCAACTGAAACTATTCTATTCTATTCTATTCATCTTTTAGTAGAGGAAGGAGGATTTCTGCATCCTCAGCAATTCACAGGGAAGACAAAACTAGCAAGTGCTCAGTTGGTATCTCATTTTCTTCTTCAAATATCGTTGGGTTTTTCATTGCTTAAGTGCAGTGTTTAATGCTTGAACAGTTTCACTGGAGCTGTATTAACATTGTTTATAGTTTCTGTATTATATTTTGAACACAGAAGTATTCCTGTGAGTTTCTGACCAATAATGGAGCTGTGTAAAACTGCACTCTACTCTTTCAACATGTTTAAATCCCTGCCATCTCATCTCACACATCTGAAAACATTTGAAACATCTCAGAAACATTTGAAAATAGACTCATGTGATTCCTCTCCCTCGTGAGATGTAACATTGTGTTCACACGTGTAATTGCACATTCTCTCTGACTTGAAATGTGCTCATACTCCTTCCCTACTGCTGCTTCCCGTGAATTTGCATTTGTCCTCCTTGTCTTCTGATCTGCAATTAAGTAAGCTTCCAAGCACAGTCTTCCCTTCTCAGACTGCAAAATTAGTTCACATCATGAACAAAATAATAAACTTGGTGTGGGTAAAGCACTGTTGCTGTCCTATGCTTCCTGTCTAAGTTTTCATGATTCACTGTAGAAATCAGCCTCAGAATTCTCTCAGCTCCTTTTCCTGTTCACACTCTGGATTACTTCACAGTCTTATTGATACACTGAATGTAGCAGATTTGTCTGCTACTGAGGTTTTTACTTGCCTGTCCTTACAACTTTATTAACAGACTCTTTCCCTCAGTATTAACTTTTTTTTCCCTTTAAATCTCTCTCCTTCCCCTTCATACATAATCTTTTCCTCAGAAGAATAAATTTTTAGTTGCAATTTGTGTTCCACAGGTTAGGAAGGACCTCTGGAGGTCAATCATCCAACTCTGATCAACACCAAACCAGTTTTGATGCCAGATCAGGTCGTTCAGATCCTTGTGCAGCTGAATTTTGAAGATTTCCGAAGATGGAGGTTTTGCAGCTCCACCAGTCAGTCTGCTTCATTCCTCAGTTCTCGGGATTCTTTTCCCACAAAGTAGGATTTCCGATGTTCCAACTTGTCTGTTGCCTCTTGTCGTTTCACTTTGCACCTCTTATAAGTAAAACCTCCTTTCTGCTTCTGTTGAGGTCAACCATTTATTTCCACTTCCCTAAGCTGAACAATTCCAGTTCTCTCAGCTTCTCTATGAGCATCATGTGGTCCCACACTCTAAGCACCTTGGTGGTCTTCCATTCAGCTAGGGAATGTTTTGATATTTTTCTTGCACTGGGGAGCCTGAAGCTAGACATAGCATTCCAGATGTGGCCTCACAAGTGAGAGAGGGGAAAAAAAAAATCACTTCCTTCAACCCACTGGCTGTGCATTTACCAGTGCAGCCTTGTATGCAGCCAATGCAAGGGCTTGCTGCTCATTCCTCTTTGTTCATCTTCCACTCCAGTCCACCAGGGCTCTCGGGTCCTCTTTCTCAAGGTGCTGATGAGTGCCATGCTGTCCTGTTGTGTGGTGTCGTTCCATCCCAGCTACAGGACTCTGCATTTACCTTTGTTGAACTTCGTGAGGTTCCTGTCAGCTCATTTACCAATCCTGTCTGGGTTGCTCTTAGGAGCAGCCCTGCCCTCCAGCGTATCAGCTTTGAACTTTGAAGCACTGACCATGACTCCAGCAGGTTTTCCGCCTACCTTGTATTTTGTCTGTACAATCCATGTCAGCCTGGTTTGGCTACAAGGATACTGAGATGCTCTGTTGAAAGTCATTCTACAGTCAAGGAAAGGAAAAGTGTACTGCTCTCCCCTTGTCCACCAAGCCACACATCTCATCATGGAAGGCAAATCACGTTCATCAAACACAGTTTGTTCTTTTTAGTTCCTTTCTGGCTGTTCCTATCCTTTCTTCTCCATCAAGTGCTTGGAAGTGGATTCCAGAAGGATTTGCTCTGTGATCATACTGGGCAATGAGGTTAGGCTGCTGTTCCAGCCTGTAGCTTTCTGGATCCTCCTTGTCATCCTTCTAGAACACAGACGTGACATTTGCCCTTTACCAGTCATCAGGAGCCTCCCCAGGATGCCATGACCTTTCAAAGTTGATAGAGAACAGCCTGGTAATGGTGTTGACTGACTCCTTCAGCACGGTCAGATGCATCCTGTGTCATCTTATGGCCCACTGTATGTCAAGTTTGCTTTATTGGTCCTTAACTCTGACTTCTACTGCTATACCACTGCCTCACACTCTGCTGTCACCTCTGGGGAGCTGGGAGGTCTGTGAGCAGAACTTGCCAGTGAAGTCTGAGGCAAAAGAGGCATTGAGTACCTTGATCTCCTCCATGTCCTTTGGCACTAGGTCTCCTACTCCACCAGGAACAGCAGGCCCACATTTGCCTCATTCTTTTTTTGATTGCCAGTGTATTTATAAAGGCTAGTTTCATAACCCTGGCTAGCTTCAGTTCCAGCTGAGCCTGACTTTCCCAGTTCCATCCTTGCATGCTTGGGAGATTCCTGCTGGGTAGCACATCTCTGCTTCCATGTTCCAAACCTTTGCTTTTTGTGTTTGAGTTGAGGCAGAGGATGCCCATTCAGCCAAACTGGCTCTCTGCCATGCCTGCTCGGTTTCTAGCTGACTAGAACAGACTGTTCTTGTACTATGAACATGTCATCTTTGAAGATCAACCCACTCTTCTACCCTCCACAGTAGCTTCCCACGAGATGCTGCCTGTGAGTTCCCTGAACAAACTGTGGTCTGTTCTCCCAAAGTCCAAGGTCTGCTATTTTCCTTCCTCGGTTCTCTCAGGGTCTTAAATTCCACCATCTGAAGGTTGCTTCAGCCAAGGCTGACACAGACTTTGTCACCCCTGGCCAGTTCTTTCTCGTTAGTGGGTAATAGACCAGAGTGCCTCCCTGGTTGGGTTTGTTGCTCACTTGGGTCAAAAGAAATGTTCTTGATGGTCAGGCATCTCCTGGATTGCTTGTAGCCTGCCAGGTTGCTCTTCATGAATGTGCAGGAATGGTTAAACTATTTACTAGATGTTTCTTATCATTAACTCCCCACTGACAGTGTCATCTTTAATGCCATACTGAATTAACTGTACCTCTGATCTGTTTTCCCCCTGTGTTCAGAGCTGAGGTCCCCTTTAACGCCTTTCTTGGGATCAAATTCCACAATCTTTGAGCCTAAATGGGGATCTCGCAATATACAGCTCTGCTCTTCTCTGAATATAAGCATCCACAACTCTTTGTACAATTTCATGCTTTTCCCTGGTAGACATCTTGCTCCAGCCAACCAGTTTTCCTTTGGTTTGTTCTTCCTCTCAGCATGTGTGGGGACAGTGTCAAAGATTGTCACCTTAAGATTACCTCCAGTAGTATGGATTCCATTCATTGCTCCCATTGTCTTTGTAATAAGAATAGATTTTTAAAATGCATTTAGCCAGGAATACATTCACTAGAGCATTCAACCTTTGCCAAATTAAAGAGTTTAGGACCCTGCACGTTTTTAGAATTTGTCAGAGGTCAGAATTTCACTGGTTTTCCTTACAGATTCCCACAACTGCCAACAAGAAAAATACTGGAAAAGTTTATCTGCAGAATATTGCACCAGAGGATACTTGAATTGAGCATCATAGACCTAATTTTAAAAAATGTAGAACTACACATGCAGTGAATGCTAAAAAGCGCTTTGAGATGGCCAGCAGTTACATAAACATATGTAAATTTGAATTACCATTTCCTATGGAATGAAGGAGTGGATCTGAAGCCATATCCCTGCAGTTGAACCCTCCAGGTGTGTAGGAGCAGGTTGCACCTGCAGAGCTTTTGTGTTCACCAGGTATTTCACATGTTATCAGTGGAGTGTCAGGGGATCCTGGCAACACAGCGGGTGGCAATGAATAATTGTCTGAAAATTCAAGATAGGCTTTTCTGGTTCTTTTCCTTACCAGAGTCTTCCTGTGAGCTTGTGAATGATTATTAGAGGTGCGAAATGAGAGTCAGCAAAATCCAAAAGACAGTTCCTGAACAATAATGAAAGGGGATATTATTCATGACTTCAGATTTCAAGAATTACCAACAAGGCTCTAAACGTTTAAATAAAAATAGGTTTTTTTGAATCTGAATGAAAAAATCGTAAAGAAAATTCTTGTGTTCTGTTAATGCATGCGTTATCACAGCTTTTATTTGATTTGTTTTAGATGAGAAGATTGTGGAAAAAATCCGAGCTTTACAGATGAAAGCTGAAGACTATGATGTTGTCAAGGTGATTGGAAGAGGGGCTTTTGGAGAAGTGCAGCTGGTAAGAATGTAATGATTTAATGATTAGACAGATTTATGGCTCTAGCCAAAACCCTCCCTGGTCTTGCATGCTTTCTATCTAAAAGTGCATTCTTACAAAGAATAAATGTTATTTTCATTGTAACATAAGGTCATTTCTGTACATCTGAGTTTAAAACATGATGGATTGGAAGGGAAGGACTTGGGAAACAGTTTGCTATCCTTTCATCAAAATGAAATAAAGCAGTTCATGGTAATTCTATTTTTTTTTGGCCACAAGCCTTACTATATAATACGTGAAACCTTCCTATGAAAGAGCAAGCTCATTGTGCAACAATGAAATATTTGTTTTGCCCTTATAATTGTGCTGCTTGTATTGTATTTAACTGATATAACTCATGTAAGATTGTCCACTCAATGTTGTATCCTATATAATATCTAATGTAAAAATGGGATTGCTTTTTAAATTTATATTGCAGAGAAATTCTATTTTTAAAAAAAGTGATCAAAATACATAAAGTAAGTTAGTATATGATGCTTAGTCTGCTTTTCATTTAGTTTTGAATTTTCCTGGACTTCCAAGTCATACCATGTGATAAATAGCACAAAAATGTGAGCATATGTATATGATGGATTGATAATGTTGCTTTTGACATAAGCTATGGATGTAAGCACCAAATAGAATCTGAGAATACAAACATTGGGAACAAGTTATCATGAACTAACAGATAACTGTGCACCAGCTCATCCATTTTAATTTTCCGTGTAAGCATTTGTAGAGGAAGAGAGATGTGAAGCAAGTCAGTGGGAAGGGGAGCAACTGATTAGCAGCAATTGAAGCGTTTTATCTTGTTACCACAAGGTAACCAAAATTACCCTTTTGCTTGAGCCTTTTCGTTTGACATGGAACTGTCATTTTACAGTTCTGGGCTAATTTTGCACAAAGAAGCTGGGAAAATCATATTGTCTTGTAATATAAAGCAATTTTGGAAAACACAAAGATGTTTTGGAGTTTTGTTGAGGAATGTGGCAAGATCTTAGCTCTGAAATGCTTATAGGAGGTACACAATATATAACGGCAATAAATTTATTATCCTTTTATAAAATTACTTGTATCTTTCGTATCAGTATTGGTGAAATTGTTTAGAACTGGGGAAAAAACTCTGCAACTAGCCTAACACTATTCACGTGACTCATAGGTGATTTGCAAATTTAGATGTAATTCATGTGGCAGTTAACATTTAATCAGCAATTTTTATTCATTTATGTTATTTTTAAGGCAACTTCATCCAAGTATGGCAACGTGAGAATGTAGCTCCCTCATCCTTGTTTCTTTCTGAGTCATTTGCACTTTGTTTTTACCCAGAAGAATTTATGAAGTATGGAGGGGAGTATTTCCAAAGATCCCCATTTTACAACAGACTTAAAAAAATTAATATGAATCTTT
Source organism: Numenius arquata (assembly GCF_964106895.1). Lineage (NCBI taxonomy): Eukaryota > Metazoa > Chordata > Aves > Charadriiformes > Scolopacidae > Numenius > Numenius arquata. The sequence goes on along the minus strand of NC_133584.1, from coordinate 46,776,417 downwards.
ATATGCTTTTATATCCTTGTAGCAAGAGATTAAAAACCAAAAACCTTCAGCAGAACCTTACTTATCTGAGAAGGGGCTGCTGCAGGGAGGTTTGTAAGAAAGCAGTCTACTCTTTGTCTTTTCACTAACAGTCATGTCAAATGGTATGTTTTAAAGTCTTCTATTAGATATTTTTATCATTATATATATTATAAAGCTAATAGAGATGCTCCATTTTCACGCACTTGCATGGGAGGTCAATGAAGAATTGAGCTTTAAGGAGCAGAATTCCTCACCTGTTTGTTGTGAGGGGAAGATGAAAAAGAGAAGATCCCAGTAGCAAGTCCTGCATTTTTTGGATGTAACACTGATGTATTTGCTGGAAGCATCCAAGAGAATTGTATTTTTAATGTACTTCAAAAGTCAAAATACATTGTTTTCATATATGTATTTTTAAGAACTTAAGGGCTTTTCTAAATTTTTTTTTTAACATTTCATTTAAAATATAAGTTCTTAATTTGTTCTGGCTTAGAATGGAAATTTATTTTTTTTAATTCACTGTGTCATGCACAATTTAAATTCTAAAGTAGAGATGATTTTTCACAGTGTACGGACTGCAGTTAGGTAGTTTGAGGGGTCTGAAGGCAAACTTCTCATTTGCCTCATCATTATAATGTGCTGGTAAAATGCATAGTAACGTAGTCATATAATGATGGGGTTTGAATTTTTATTCTTTTTTTTTTTTTTTTTAAATTCTTTAAATAAGCCCTTCAAGCTCTAAAATAATAAAAGCTAAGAATGCTTAGTACTGGAAGGGAGCTCCTGTGTGTTCATATAGAGCTCTTCTGTACTTCATGCCAATTTAAAAGAACATTTTTTTTCTGGAGTGTAAAAATATAATTAGAAATCATAATGTTATGCAGTCTTACAGCTAAAAAGCAGTGGGTTAATAAATACAGCTGTAGATCTGAACTAATATTAGCTGGTGATGAGGGCATACATACCTAAATTTTTTGCCTCACAAGGTATGATACAAGTTTAAACTATTGAGCTAAGCTATATCTATTTCTACTCCATTCAAAATGTTAACACCACAGTTGCAGATGATGGATTTGCAGTAATCAAAATATTTTGCAACACATTCTGTGATCAAAATAGAAATTTGCTTCAGTGGGGGCTTAAACGCAGAAAGAACCATAAATAAAACATGATTAAATACATGGGTTAAATTAATGAATGTCATGTTACCAGTGTGTGCTGTTGTGCATAAATATTTGTAGCACAAATATTTGTTAAATATTTGTAATAGTTAAATATAACAAGCCAAAAAATGAGTATGTTAATATACAGCATAAAATAGTTGGCGATGGCCTGCTTCATTTATTTTTGTTTTCCCCAAGCTTTCTGCTCCAATATAGCATTTTCTTGTGAAAGAAGTGGTGTGCAGAGAGCAGCTTCCCAGATTCTAGCAAGAAAGGAAAACAGTCTCTGCTGCTGTATTAATTAAAATTTAGAGCTAGATATTTTTTTTTTTTTTCAAATAGCCTCGCTTTCTCCCCTCCTTCCCCCCAAAAATTCAAAAACTCAGTCCCGTAAAGAGAAATCAGATGACTCTGGTCTGAGCATCTGACTTTGGTGGAAAAACAATTTCCTATAACTCCAGAAGTAGTAAACTCTAGCCAGAGCTTTGGCTTCTGGTTTTGCTGGGTCTCTAGTGATGGGGAAAGCGAAGAAAATAATTGCCAGCTGCCAGATCGTGTCTTCTCTTATGCAGTGCCGTGAATTAAAAGTGGCTGGTGTCTAGGGCAGACAGAAAAATTGAATTATGGTGCTTAATATGTTACTTGTGGTTTATGCAGAAACAGTAATCATGAAAGCACATCCTGAGTAGCTCTTGTTTGTTTTCACTTGAGGAGAAATCCTCTTGATTTGAAATTGAAACGTATCCTCAGTCCCTTCTCCCAGGTCTAATCACAAAGCGCTGTAACGTTGCGGTGACACAGCAATGACTGACTCCACGTGCTGGAAGAGAAAACCAAAGCAAGGCTAACGCTTTCTTGTGTTGGCTGGGAACGGATGGTCTGGGTGAGATAGTGTGTGATTTCTTAGTGTTGCACGCCAGCCGGTTGTCATGGCGTATGTAAACAGGTGCTGGTTTAGTTCTTTCCATTAAGTGCTTTGTTTATTAGGTTTAGTTCCCCAGCTGCTGCTGATGCACACGTCTGTAGTAATGCGAGTAAAGCAGTTGTGGTCTATTACCTGAAAATTTGTCAGGACATGGACTTTGGTACTATAAAGTATTTTAGGATACTTGTGATTATTTCAAACCTTATTTCACAACTCCACTCTAGGATCTTCATTTTCTTTTATCATAAAAGAGATGGTACCATTATCAATACTGTGTACTCAATCTGATCACTTCAGATATATTATTTTCTTTACCTACAGATTGTTTTCTGACACGATTCCTATAGAAATGATGGATGCATTTTGTGCATACTTGTTTCTTGATAGGCTTAGATTGATGAAGCAGAGTAGAGGGAAATTCTTATTTCTTAATGCATTTCCATAAGTTAAATGAGACCGTGTTACTCAGTCTGATGGCACGAAGGGATTTTCCTACCTATTTTGAGAGTTGCTGTGGTGAGCTGCAGTTTAAATTTGGCAGTTCATTTAAACAGTTGGAAGAAATCGAAACATCGTGACAGTTTAATACATGAATAATCTGCTATATGAGCCAATATATGTATGTACAAATATAGCTCGGGGTAAAGAGCACAGCGGTTAGCAGCTAAATAGGCTGTGTCCAGGGGCCATGGTGGTGATTTAAGGAGTAGTATCACCAGTGGGGCTTTCACCTGTCAGGCACGGGCACGACACACTCAGCCTTTGGGTGTACCAGCAGGATAGTTGTTGCTTTGTTTCCTTGATTTTTGTACGGGGAATGAACCTATGTTGAAATTTTCCTCAAGAAATAAGTTACCCAACTAATAACCTGTTGGCAGTACTTCAGAGAGGAGCCCAGACTGTGATTTCTGGGCCCCCTACCCCTCTTTGCTTCTCCTGTGCATGAGCTCGCTTCAGGCTGTGCTGACTTTTGGAGACTTTCATCAACAGTAACTTTTTGAGGTGGCTGGTCTTCGTGTTTCTTCTGGTTTTGAGCAGGATTACAAAAGCTCTACTTCGTGGTGTGTAGTTCGTGGTGCATCACTGAGTCTGTAAATAATCACATGTGGGATTAGTAAATGGGAAGGAGGTAGTTTTCAAAATCCTTTTTTTAGGACACCTTCATTAGCTGGTTAATTGTTAATGTCTTAAAAAATAAATTCTTATAGGGTCGTTAATGCATGTAGGTAATGTGTTTCTGTTTTGGTGTTTGGTTGGAGGGTCTTTGATATGGATGTACAGGAGGTTGTTAGTTACTGTTAAACTATGCAAAAGGCTAATCCTAGAACTTTTGTACCTATACCTTGAGAGCAAAAAGTTCCAATTTCAAGAACAGTAAGTTCATAAATATCCTCATTTCTGTTCACGTTCTCACTCTTTCCATGATTCCCCCCTTCAATGCCACTTCTATTTCTACAGCTCGTTCCTGTTGGCCTCAGCAGCTTTAGCCTTTACAGCTCCTCAGGAGCTGGAGACTGATGCTCCCAGACCTGTAGACCAAATAGGTGCCTCTCTGAAGCTTTGCCCTGCAGATGGAACGGTCCTGAAACATTTACAGCTGTTCAGGAAAAGAGCTTATTAAATATTCTTTCTAGTAATGTAATTAAACTTAGACATTGTGTAAAACTAAAAGATTGGGGGATAGGGTTTATTTTACTAAATGTCAGGTTTTTAAATGTACCAGAAAGTCGTAACCGTTTGGTTCTGATTTCTCAAATTAGTCCACTGAATTTTTTATTTTCATGTGAAGAAAATATGCAGGAACTTAAGATGCAGTTAATTTATTTTATTCTGCTGACTCAGGTATCTTACAGCTGAATACTTCTCACCTCGATTTCTGTAAGGAACACTCAAGAATATTAAAAAAAATGGTCCTTCAGTACTTGTTTCATAAAGTAGCATAAATCTAGCGTTGTTCATTAACAGGGTAATGACTTTACAGTCTGGGCTGTAAGGATTTTGTTTCGTGTCCATATTCAGATGAAGTTTTCCAAAATATTTTCAGATTTTGTCATAAAAGTTTTCATTTTAGTTTTCCAACAAGATTTATGCTATTAATTTTACACCATTTAAAGTAAATTTATTAACTACTTAAGATATATGACCAATCTTTTTTGTGGAAAATAAAAATTGAAACGGGATGAACTGGACTGCTTGTAGAATTTCTAGCATGAATGAATGCAATGGATAGATGGTATTCAGAATATGATCTTACACTGTGAAACTTTTGAGGGGGGGATAGATAAGCATTTCCTTTTTCTTCTGTAAACAGAACTATTTCTTTTTTTTTTTTTTTATTTGCTTCCCAGTGTTCTGGGTGATTTGAAGTAAGCACTTACTCAGAAGATGTTAAGAGCAGTCCAGTTCTTTGGAGAAAGATGGTGCTTTTCTCATTCTAAGATTTGGGTTGGTTTTTTTTGTTTGGTTGGTTTTTTTAGCAGTTTCAGTTTGAGTAAGCAGACTACTGGAGTCAGCTCATTTTTATGCTGATAGCCATAGTGAGGAAGAACATAGGCTTGTGTCCGTGCATCTCCAATAGAAGAGCTACCTCCTAAGAGCTCCCACCGCCCTGAGGTGCGTCCTTCTCGTGGCCCTGCAGCTCCTCTTCTGGGGTTGCAGCATGACCTGCAGCAGTTGGCTGGGCTCTGGCATATCTGCCTTCATTTGGCATCCTTCTTGTTCCATCCCTGCTATGGTTTTTTTGGAGCAGGCCTTAGTTTTTTTTCTCTGCAGGTTTGGAAGTTCAGAAATCCTATTGTGTAGAAAATTGAGTATACGAAGACCTGGAGGAATCGCAGGCCAGAAAGCAATTTGCATATAAGAGAAATATACTATGCTGGTATTCCATTTTTTTACAAGGCTTTTAAGAAAAGTTGTTTCTCTTCTTTCTGAACCAACAGGTTCGCCATAAAATGACACAGAAGGTTTATGCAATGAAGCTACTTAGTAAATTTGAAATGATCAAGAGATCAGATTCAGCCTTTTTCTGGGAAGAAAGAGATATCATGGCCTTCGCCAACAGTCCATGGGTCGTTCAGGTAAGGAAGTTATATAAGACTAAAAAAATAATAATAATAAAGCCATAAATCTTTCCCAGTCTTGAGCTGGTTTTGAATTTATATCTAAACTGAAATAATGGTTTAGGTTCAGATTTTACTTTTCAAAGATAGATATTTTTAGCAGTTTCTCTGAGTTTTGTGTATTTGGCTGCCTTAGAAAGTAGATTAATTTACATTTTAGCCATTCCAAATGCATCATAATGGAGTTAATAAGATTTTTTAAATATCCACACAATTGTTAGGAATAATAGGAGGTTACCTGTCCAACTAAGAAAAATTCTGTATAGAAATGTAGAAACAAATGTCAACGTTATTTCCAGTCTTTTCTCACGATAGAGTCAGTTGATCACAGGCAGTTAGTATTGAGAGTGCTTTGAGTAGTTACCGTCTTTTCAGCTGCAGTTTGATAGATGGATGAGTGCATGCTCTTGGTCTGCAAAGCAGGAGGTTGGAGCAGAGGTTTGGTTGAATCCATCTCCTGTCTGGTGGTCAGTTACTGCATCTTGGCTCAGAAGTAATATCCAAGCAATGGAGAGTTGACTTCTTCAGCTGGTCTGAAGCACCATTCAGCTTGTACCTCTCTCATGACATGTATCGTCATCATGTTTGTAATATGAATTATGCCTTTGGGACGAATTAGTACTGAATATTGCAATTTGTCGTAACTGGTAAATTGCACCAATTAATAAAATGAGTAGTGAAAGCATATGCGTGGAGAAACCATGAGTACTTCATTTTGTTAAATAATTAATATATTTAAATGCTTTCACATATATTGCCATGCTTCTGTATATTTAATAAGTAAAGACTGGCCTTAAGCTTTACATATATTCTTCATAACACTTTACGTCACGTACACAAGAAATGTTTTACAAGGTTTTTTTATTTAGCTGTTTTGCTTTTCTGAGCATATTCTGTGTTCTTGCCTATATTCAGCAGAAATACTTAAGCAAATCGATGAATTTTTATTCTTTTTTTTCTAATAAGAGTAGTTGTCTGGAATTATTTTTATTTTTCACAGACAGTTGAAAGTAATGAGAAATATATGGCAATTTTCAAAGGAAAGTGTAGCAAGCATGATGGAAATGTGTGTGTGTGTGTGTTCGTAAATAGCAAATGAATTAAAGTGTAGCTGCAGTTGTGCCTTCTATGATGAGATGTTTTAGTGTGATATATTTAGGTAATGTGGTCCAGGGGGATAGGACATGGAGCTGGTTTTGAGAAAGTGTAGGTCCTGTTCTGAGCTAGAATCTGGGACAGATCACACTGCTGCTCTGTGTCTTCTTTTTTATGTGAAAAAGAAGTGAAACCAGAGCCGTAGGTAACTTTGGTGTTTTTGTTGGTGTGGGTTTTTTTTGGGTGTGTGTGGCAGGGGTGGTGATGTTTGTTTTTTTTTCTTTATCAAATTGCTTGAGGGCAATAACAAAAGTGCTGTAGAAAGGCATAGTGGTGTTATTTATTATACTGTTATATTAATATCTTTTACATGTGAGAATACAGAGAGACTATTTTGGATTTTAACTTAGATTTTAATGACCAAATGCATGATCATATTACATATTGTATATAATATCCATTTGTGAAAAGAAATACAGTGCAACATATACGTATTAATAATATAGGTCTTTGTCACTACTATACAATGAATTTTAATCTAAAGGTCAAATTTCCATAATAACGTTCCTCATCCTCCACAAACTCCCTGTTTTTGATTTCCTCCTTTCCACACAATCCTTTCAATTGCCTTTGAATTTTGTGTGGGTAACTTAAAGAAGTGAATGAAATCAGTTTTTGAGGTATAAGAGCAGTATTCCCCAAGAAATAAGGTGAGAGAATTTCAGCGGCTTTTTCACACCCGTCGTTGAACATTTGATAGTAATCTTTTTGCTGGTTTGGGCCATTTTTAGACCTTGTGATCACTGGGTGAAATCTCCAAAACATCAGCACTCTAGATCTGAAATAAATTTTAAAGAGACTAAACTTACTTTGACTGTCATGCCGGTATGAAACATACTCGCTGCAACCTATACCAGACTGTTATTTAATAGTTAAGGATAATTTCTTTGTATTGTGTTATAGTTGTCTTCAGAAACGTTTTGTTTTTTTTTTCTTTCATATTTCAATATATGTGTTGATTTACGACAAAATCAGTAGTGATGAATTTTTTTGTAAATATGTGCAGAGATAAGGAGATTTATAATATATGAAATTTAGAAACAGTCTAGGATGGCATTCGCTGTTGAGCCGTTTTCAAATCAATACATGATGCTTCCTTTCTCAGAGTTCATACTTTGCATTTTGATCCAGTGATACTTTTTAATGCCAGGAAACATGGATGTACAGACGCTCGTACTACTGAAATAATCAGGAAATCTTACTCGCTTTCTTAAAAAATGAAAATGAGGGGGTTTTGAAGTACAGTAAATTTCAAGTTAGTCATAATTAATAAAAAATGTAGATTTAATATAAAAAATAAAGTTACATCAGTCTTAAAAACATATGCTTGGGTTTAATGAAATTTCAAGATAAAAGTGCTTTATTGTTTTTTCTAGCTGTCTCTAAAAAATAATTGCACTTTTTTCTTTTCTTTTTTTTTTTAATGTTGCAGCTATTTTGTGCCTTTCAAGATGACAAATACTTGTACATGGTAATGGAATACATGCCAGGTGGAGATCTTGTAAACCTTATGAGCAATTACGATGTGCCTGAGAAATGGGCCAAGTTCTATACAGCTGAAGTTGTTCTTGCTCTTGATGCAATTCACTCCATGGGCTTGATACACAGGGATGTGAAGCCTGACAATATGCTTTTAGATAAATATGGGCATCTGAAGCTGGCAGATTTTGGCACTTGCATGAAAATGGATGAAGTAAGTATGCATCTGATAAATTTATCATCTACAAAACTGTAATTCTAAGGTTATTTTCTTATGAATTATAATAGCTGAAGGAATAGTCATCAAATGGTCCACTTGGTTGGAAAGCTGTTCCTTGTCTCATAGTGTTAAATACAAGGGTGCTTTAAATAGTATAACCTTGTCTGTAATAAACTGTTCTGGCACACGGAAGAAGGATGTAAACTTACTTTTTGTTATTTTTGAAAGCATGCGTGTTTATGAATTTCTGAGGTTCATTTTTTTGCCAAATGTCTGAAAAGCTTATAAGACAACTCCTAGTTTCAACATTAATAACCTCACAACAGTTAATAAACTGACGTTTTTCTGTAAATGAAATTATTTTATAGGCAAGGTACAGTCCCTATTTATTTTTTTCCAGTGTCTAATTGTTCTCATAGCATCCTCTAGTGGTCATTAAAATGAGGTCACAGTAAGGCAGCAGTGGTATCTGATATATTGATTAAAATTTATGTTAGCTATTTGTCGAGGTGTCATACATTTTAATTGCCCAGATTTCACCATGTACAGCCAAATACACATTTTTCTAATGGGATTGTATAAGAATATGTTATTTTTAACAAGATGTAATACTTTATATTAATAAAGGAGACTTAAAAGTAAAGCTACCTTTCACAGTTTGCAGTCTTAAAATCTACCCTGACAAAAAATATTATGCTGTAATTTACAGAATATGTTCTTCCTGTGAAAAAATTATAAGAGCTTTTAAAACAACTGTGTATGAATGTGTGTTATGATTTGCCTGGCCTTTGAAAGGCTTCTGTATTAATGTTGGCAAGGATGATCATTTTAAGCTTATTTGCTTTAATTTGTTAGATTTTTTTTTTTCCTGTATTGTTTAGGCAGTGCTTGGTATAATCTCTGCAATCTACTTAATTTGCATTTGCATCATTAAGTTAATGTCTCTTCAGCTGTATCCAGAAGTACTGTCTCTGGTTAGGGTTTGTTTTTTCTCTTTCCTGTGTCAATATATTAACTTCATTGAACAACTACGGCTGTTTATTGAGGTTCAGTAACCTGTTTAGTTTTGCTGATTTTAAGTTGTTATTCTAATGGCAGATAGATTGTTTACCTCCACTTTGGTGTTTTACTTGCCAATATTTTAGGGGACAGCATTTACTTTAATTGAAAAAATCAGAAGCAGTACTTGATCTCTTAATCTAGTCCTTAAAAAATTAATCTTGGTTTTGAGCGAGTATACTGTAGGTCTTAAGGGAATCTAATGTTCATCAGAAGAAACAATAAAAAAAGGCATCAAAAAGTTCATGATATAAATTACAAAAAAGGGTGATCCCTTATGCTATTTTAGGGATCCCAGAAATGGGGAACCTGAGCCTATTTTTCCTTTTTTTTTCTTCTTTGTTGCTGCTGTTGTTAAAAGAATGGAATACTGAAATGTGGTTATAAATGTGAGAAGTGCATGCACATTTCTCATAAAGAGTTATAGTGAGCTCCAGTTTGGACTGGGCATCGTCAATGAACCAGTGATCTCCTAAAGAAGTTAAGTTTTTAACAGATTACATTTAAGTTCTTCATGTTTCTCAGACTCAGTGGAATGGCAAAAATTTTTTATACAGGAAGCTTTAGAAGTTGAGAGGTTCTGGATTGTCTCCAAGTCTCATGCTACTTCTTACAAAACATGAACACATCCCAGCTGTGTAAATATAATATTGATGTTGGCAGGATGATTTCTAGAAAATATATGTTTGCCCAATACTTATTTATTTTTTCTGATTTGGAATTCTTTTCGTGATTGTGCACATTAGCATCTTCCTTATGTTGTTGAGAGCCCAGGAAAATTCTGCTGCAATTTGGTGAGAGACTTTTTAGACCCTTACTGTGGAATTGAATTCAGTCTCCTCTGAAGTCTTCCAGTCCAGACACTTGCAGCAGAATTCCTCCTTACCGATATGCAAGAAGAATTACTAAGTGTTTTAGTGATCTTTTCCAAGATAAAAGGAACCGGCCTGTTCACGTAGCTCCATTGTGATGGTTTTGGGTTTTTGTTTTGTTTGGTTGGGTTTTTTTTGCAACAAGGTAATTCTATAATTGAATAGAGTTGACCTCAAAGGTCTAGTAGGAATTGTGTTCTCTTTCGGTATTTAGGTGGGATAAGTAAGCCCAGGCCAGATCTCACCAGACTCTAATCTTCAGGTTTTCTCTAGGAAACTAGTCAGTAACATGGTTGGCTTCGATAGAGCCGGGAACGGATGGTGCTGCCAGGGTTGGGACGTAGTGCTGCCTTGTGCTAACTGAGCTTTCAGAAGAGCACAGGTTTAGAGGATATCTGTTAAAAAAAGATGTGACTTAAAGGAGGGATATTTACCATCTGGGATTATCGCCTCAGCTCAGGCAGTTTAGCTAAAAGAAGGAACGTGTTCCTCTTTTTACAACTCGACTTATTTCTCATTGAAGCTGGGCCAAGACTCTGCTGGATACTTCTTGCTGCAGTCCATTGTCTGCAGCTCTCTGTGTGCCCAGCTGCAGTGGCAACACCTCATCTGAGACACGAGCACTCTGTGGCTCTTGTTTACTGAATAGAATTCCATGAGGAGTTGAAAGCGTGATTCAGCGGATGAGGAACTGGTTGGATGGTCGCATCCAGAGAGTAGTGGTCAACAGCTTAACGTCCAGATGGAGATTGGTGACAAGTGGTGTCCCTCACAGGTCCATCCTGGGACCAGTACTACTCAATATCTTCATCAGTGACATAGGCAGTGGAATTGAGTGCACCCTCAGCAGATTTGCAGATGACACCAAGCTGAGGTGTGGCTGACATGTCTGAGGGACAGGATGCCATCCAAAGGGAACTGCACAAGTTTGAGAAGTGGGCCTCTGTGAACCTCATACGGATCAACAAGGCCCATTGCAGGGTCCTGCAGCTGGGTTAGGGCAATCCCCAGTATCAATACAAACTGGGGGATGAAGAGATTGAGAGCAGCCCTGCTGAGAAGGATTTGGGGGTGTTCGTGGATGAAAAGCTGGACACGAGCTAACAGTGTGCGCTCACAGCCCAGAAAGCCATCCGTGTCCTGGGCTGCATCAAAAGAAGCATAGCCAGCAGGCCAAAGGAGGTGATTCTGCCCCTCTGCTCTGGTGAGACCCCACCTGGAGTACTGTGTCCAGCTCTGGAGTCCTCAGCACAAGAAGGACATGAACCTGATGGAGCAAGTCCAGAGGAGGGCCACAAGAAAGATCAGAGGGTGGGAACACCTCTCCTATGAAGACAGGCTGAGAGAGTTGGGTTTGTTCAGCCTGGAGAAGGCTTTGGGGAGACCTTATTGCGGCCTTTCAATACCTAAAGGACCTTATAAGAAAGACGGGGACAAACAATTCTGAATGATGCTAGGAAGCACTACAGCCGCACCACCAAGTTGTCGTGAGCTGTAGGAAGATGCTGTGTCTTGGTGGACACCCTTTTTTATTTCTGCACTGCACATCACTCACATAGCTGCAGGAGCCTCCCTTGACATGGAGTTGCAAGATCCACCATGATCTTTTGAGGTGATAAGAAAAGTCTCAGGTAAAACAGTGGCCTGAGACTCCCCCAGAGAAGCTTTGTATGAGAGCTGCTGTAGTAAGTATGCTACTCGGGCATAAAACAGAGGCTTTGTATTTGAAACACGGGAGTAACACTTTGTCCAGAGAAAACAGCACCTTTTAGATCTCTTCAAATGCTGAAGTACAGAAGGCTGAAGTCATCGTGCAGAATGTAGGGACTCTCAAGATGCCATGTACTGCACAGAGAGGACTTACTTCCCTGTTTGCTTGGCTTTGATGCCAGAGATCATAGAGGCTAGCCTGACTGTGGTATTAAGAGTGTCCAGCACTTCAAAATACCTACAGAGCAACACCCAAGTTCTTTCAAAGAACTAGTGTGTAAATGAGAGGAACAGACATCTGGGAATATTATATTCAGGTGATAATGGACCAGCCTCCCCAGGAATGTGGCAGTAATCCCCATCGCTGGAGGTTTTCAAGATGCGATCAGACAGAGTGCTAGATAATCTCATCTAGGCTCCCTTTCCCCAGACGGGTTGGGCCAGATGATCTTTGAAGGTCCCTTCCAAAGTTCTGTGATGCTGTGAATGCATTTTCAGATTTGTTCCTGAGACAGAAGGCAGAGAGTTTTATGGGGAGCAAGTACAGCCAAACACATGTGCTTCAGAGAGATACAGTTCATTGAAAACTGCTGTTAGCACACAGTGTCCTTTTAACTGTAGAAGTATTTTTTTGTTTCACTGTTCAGTTCTTTGACATCTTGTCTGAAAGCTTAAGGCGTTGTTCCCTGGAGTTCTTTAGGATCTGTACTGTCATTGGAAAGAGGCTTTCTTGTTGCTACATACCAGCCATCAGGCTTGGGTAGGACTGGGGATTTTTTGGCACAACCTTTGCTTTGTTTGCATAAGACTTCATAAAATATAAACATGTATACCTTATTAAAATTGTTCTTGGTTTGCTGTATTAATTATAGAGGAATGGGAAATGGGGTGTTATTAAGTGCTTAGGTGTCAAGGTGATGAGGCTGCGACTGAAGCTGTGTTCTTGAGAGAAATCTTTCAGAACTGTTTTGGTGACTTTGTTTTTAAAGAAGCTTCTTACCCAGGGAGGGATTCAGGTAGCTTCAGCCAGTCATCACTGAGTGAAGACTCAGACTTTCCCTTATTGTAATTGTAGACTTGGATAAGGAAGAGAGAGACATGCACCAGTGTTGGAGGCCTCGTTAAGATGCCACAGCCCTACTAAATCAGCAGAATCACATGAGCCTGGAGCTATTCCTCCAGTGCTCAAGGCGAAGAGAGGCTTGAGCTACAGAGAAGACCTGAGGGTTGTGCACCTTATTGTCTGTTACAAGCAAGATTTTCAAATAGTGGTTCCTGCCATGTGTCAGATCCATTTTTAAATGTTCTCAGCTTCAGATTTCTGGAGCCTTTGGGCTTTAGTTTATTTCCCAGTGTTAAAATGTGTTCATCTGTATTCTTCTTTGTCCAAGGAATGCATTAGATCTTCTGAAAAGAGTTAACTTCATTTTCTTATTCCAGGATGATCAAGCTATGTGCTCTCTGTTTCATAGTATAGAAATCAGAAGTTAACCTGCTCTTCATTCTGGAATTGAGAAATTAAAATTACTTTAGGCTTCAGCTTCAGCATAGAGTTGTCAATGATAATAGGCATTTGACAGGAGGACATTTGAAATGCTCCTTGGGTCTCTGCAGTGTTAAGTAATCACTTCAGGTTTTGCTGCCAGTTTATGACTTTCCAGGATTCTGGTTTAGTATATAAATAAAACCTTTTGCCAGTTCATATTCTGTGTAAAAAGAAGTATTGTAATTTGGTGTCTAATTTTTACATGTCAATATGTTTCCAAATGCAAAATTATTATCTTCCTTTTTTTAAATACGTATTTTGGCTTTAGTCGTTGCTACTAACATTCTGTATTAAAATTCAGAGTTAATATATATTGCCATTTATGCTGATGGCAAAATGTATGAAGAACTTTGTGAGATGACTTAGAAAAGATTTCAGGTTGAGAGACAGAATAAAAGACGAGTGTATTTTTGGTACTTCTCTAACTTCATCCAGGATTTCGTTTCATTCATCCATCTGGTCTCTCTTGGATGAATGCAGTGAATTTGATTAAAGGAAACAGGACTGATAAGTCCGACCCAGCGTGCTGGCAGATCTGACGATGCTTCTGCGTCATTTAGCCCCTCCATTTTTAGTCTTTCAGTGTGGAGCAAAGAGGATGAAGAATCATTCCATTAATACGGTTGTGTTAATATGTTAATAAAAATAACTTTTTTTTTCTTTAAAAAAAGCTTTGCTATTCTTTAAAAACAGCTTTTCCTTTTATTTTTTCCTGTCTTTAAATAAAAGACAAGGTGTGACTATAAAAATTTACCTATAACTTGATTTATTGCCTGAATTAGACAAAACTGTTATGCACCTGATACCTAGGGCCTAGAACTCATAGCTTGTCAAAAATAGTCTAAAATTTTTCCCTGAATTCAGTGAGATAAGGAACAGTCCAATATTCACGTATCTTCATCTTGAAGCCAATGATAACAATAATAAAATTGGTCAATTTTTGAAAGACGTAACCAAGAAAACCGCTATGGAGTAGGCAGGAGAGAGCACGGTACCTAGAAGCGGTCATTTCAATCCATATTGCTTCTGGAATAAAAAACAGAGTCTTTCAACCACATTCCTCAAACGAGATATTTTGGTCTATATTTTTTATGTTTTTTTTCTGGTCGTCTAGTAGATGACCAATTGTTTAAAGGCTGAGCAGTCCTTTGAATTGAGCTGTTGGAATTGTTCCTGTTGAGCAGACAGGTATGGTGCGCTGCGATACGGCTGTGGGAACCCCTGACTACATATCGCCTGAAGTGTTGAAATCGCAAGGGGGCGATGGCTATTATGGACGGGAATGTGACTGGTGGTCTGTAGGAGTTTTCCTTTTTGAGATGCTGGTTGGTAAGTAGCGATTTCTTCTGCTAACAAGCTTATCGTTTAGTCTTTACTGTGCCTTTGGCTGCAAGGGGGCTGGTTGTACCTCACTATCTCACAGCTTCTGACTTCTGGCTGTTGCTGTTGCTTCATTCCTGTTCTCTTTGCTCTCTCCCGCTGTTACGCTGCGACAGCTGCTTGCGTGCTTCCTCAGTGATTAGTTCCCTGACTCGCCTCAGCGTAAAACTAATTCTTAGAATAGTTTTAACTGGGGTCAGCTACCTCACCATCTTGTGAAGGTTTGTGCCACCTCAGGGGCAGTACTGAGTTTTCAGGGATGCAGGGATGGGAAAGGAGTGGGCAGGGCAGGACTGTCCCCCTTTATTTTTCTCTCTTCTTCTTTTTGTTTTTTCTTTTTCTTCCTTTTTTCCTTTTGTTTCCACCCCACAACTCCCTCCCATTGTCCCCCCCACCCCCCAGCATTAGCAAAGGCTTCTGTTAGGACAAATGACTGTGGAAGCACGGTTTGATTCTTTCTTTTATGCTTGAGTCAGGATTTTCCAGTAAAATACACTGGACTACTATGGCAATGAACATAGAATATAATCTGTTAAGGAGATGAGTCATCTGCATCTTAAAATACAGTAAGGATCAGTATTATAGTCTGGTAGCAAAATACTGATTATAGAAGGGTGGAATTGAGCATATAATTATTAAAAATCCAAATCAGCATGTTCTGGGAATATTGCAGATTTGATACTTCTGGTATCCTGAGCCAGGAAAGACATTTGGTTATATGATGCTATTAAAATCTTTGTGTCTTTCAGAATTAAAGCATTTTGACTTACAAAAGCTGTGTTTCATAATTAATAGTCTCTCAGAAACAATTTTAGCAATAAATAAAATTCTTCAGTTATTAAAATACTGGACATAGCTGTCCAGAATGTTTTCTCAGGGCCTCTTTTTTTTTTCTTCCCCTTGTATCTGAAAGAGAGGATTCTCTCCTTTTTATCCTTCTAATGAACATTTTTTTTAAAGGGAAATATTACTTAGTTTCTCCATACCCCACATGCTGGTAGAAAGTATCTATTTTTGTTTGTATTTACAGATCAGATTCTGCCTATGGTCTTCTAAAACTTTACACTTAAAAGGAAGCACAGAAAGCATTCGGTTGCTGTGGTTTTAGTAAAGACGCGGTACTAATGAAAACGGTACTGCTTTTTATTGCACGCTTAACTAAAAGCTACAATACTGGTCACAGGATGAATCCTAACATTAGTTCCGTGACTTAGGATGGTTTTGAGGTGTGGCCTAAATCACACCAGTGCGGAGGAAGGAGCCGAGCTCACGCCATCAGTTGTTCACCTTCTCTATTAACTCTATGGGTTAGTTGTGAGAAAGGGTTTATATAAAAGTTGCAGCCTCTTGATTGCTGACCCGAACCATTCATATATTCAGAATATCGTCGGTTAACTTGAATGTCATTTATCTTTATCAATATTGATTCTTTTCAGTTGTCCTAATTTTTGCCTTTCTTAGGGATATTTGCAAAGAAACTAGACTTAACTAAAGCCTGTGCTGCAAACCTGTGGGTGAGAAAGGTCTATGATTTTAAAAGCCACCTGCCTATGTTAATATGGGCACCCAAGCTAATATAATGTGTCAGTCAACAAGATTTATTAATATGATTTTAAGAGTGTAGTAACGGCCTGTGAAGGCTCCTGCTCGGAGCTGACTTGCCTTAGGTGACTCCAGGGGGAGGCAGGGCAGACCTGTATGCCTCTGGAAGCATCTTCGGAGAGCTTTGATGGGTTCCTTCCAGCAAATGTGTATTAGCAAATCTTTAATGAGTCCATTATACCTATGGAAGCACTTAAAAATGGGAATATATGTGGGTGTCAGCCATCATGTAAATTAGAAAACACAGTCATAGTCTTCAGGTAGCACAACAGATGTAATTCACTGGGCAAAATTTTGGAAGTGATATGCAAGATGCAATGTGGTTTAGGTATTTTAGGGAAAGAGTATTTTTAGTAGTATATGTTATTTTTTACCCTGCATTCCAATTTTACTGTTTGGTCTTTTTTTTTTTAAATAAAAGACGATTTTAGGTAAAAGTGCTTTTAGACTTTTCTTTATATCTTTTGACTTTTTCAACTTAACATGAGTTGAACATGACTCAAAATCACAGTCAATTTACTATTTCCTTTTCAGGCGATACTCCCTTTTATGCAGACTCGCTAGTAGGAACATACAGTAAAATTATGGATCATAAGAACTCACTACATTTCCCGGATGATGTGGAAATCTCTAAGCATGCAAAGAACCTCATCTGTGCCTTTTTAACTGATAGGTAAGTGCTTGTATTATTCTGGTACTGTTTTCATTTTGGATGGTATTAGCACATGTGCATTGTAAAAATTAATTCCTTCCATTACTTCACCTAATCTCTGTTCAGATCTCTTGGGCAAAACCTCCCGCTTTCTAGTTTTTCTTTTGGGGTGGTTTTTCCAGGTATTGTATATTATTTCTATGACGAGTTGTGACAGCTCTTGTTAACAACACAAGTTGTGCCAGACAAATCCTTCCAATTGCGGTGTATAATACAGTAACAAACCTGTGAGGTTGAAAGTAATTTGTAAGCTCCAAGGCAGGGACCAAATTGTTGTGCTCAGTGTTTAAGCGGTTGTTAGTTAAGAAAATGAAAGCAAGTACTGTTGTGAAAATAAACATGTATTGACTGAGTTTAAACTTTCTTAGAATGTTTGCACTTTCTGTCATTTACTTTGTTATATTAATTGACAAGTACAGCTAACAAACCAGCAAGGGTATTGTTTTGGCTATAAATAGTTCCTAGAGGTCTCCCTTTGTGGAACTGAGGCGTTTATTGATATTAAGCTCTGTAAGCTTGTTCTTCACCTGAACACTTATATTTTCTTTAGTTCCAGAAGGAAGAGATCATCTTCAGTTTCTCTGATATAAAAGAACATTGTCGGTCCATAGTTAACTCTGATTGATGATGTCTTCTTAGGCTTTCCTGTGGTCTCCTGAATTTGGCTACAGCAGAAAATCTAGCCTTTATAGAATGAGAGATTAGGAAAAAAAATTGCCTTTTAATGGTTTTTGCATTCAAAGAGATATTGTTTGCTCTGTTGAGCAAGGTCATGGTTACTCAGGAAGGATGTTCTTTAACAGGGGTTTTCACCCTTAGTAGCTGAAGGGTAGAGAGAAAATACGAATAGAAGTTACTAATGTAAATGCGGTGAGGTGTACTTCCACTACGTGTGTCCTTCTTCCTGTTTATATTTAATACAGTACTCGAGCGATTTATTTGAAACAGATGCCTTCTTTCCATATGCGTGGTCACTGCTGGAACACTTAAAGAAGGAATCAGCACTGACCCTATGATTTATTAGTTTTTACATGCGTTGGTTTTTTGTCCTGTTCTCGTAGATAGTTTTAAGAGAGATTCTTTTGGCCAAACTAAAAGTTTCTTGTTGCACTTAAGATTTACTTCACTGCAAATGTCAGCAAAAGATGTGTCAGGGTTAGTTATGGGGCAGAGGATGGAATTCTTAAAATATTTATTTCAGTCCAGCTTTGAATAACTGTTCTGTGCACTCAGACCTTCCCTCACTTGCGTCTTAAGGTTTGTCATGTGGTTTGGCAGACGTGGAACTTCTGCAGTTTTTTTCCCCCGAGGGTGTTGGATTTTTGTTTGTGTTTTTAGTTTTTTCTTAGTTTTTGCCTCAGTGCTCTCTTTCTTGTTTTACTCCCCACGTGGCAGACTCCAAATTCTGGACATTTTAGCAGTCGCAGGGAGAGCGCGTGCTAAGAAACAGAGTACATTTTATATAAGAAACTACGGATCAGTGGTTGGTGGTTTTAAATTTTTTTTTTATTTGACCATTACTGTGGTTAACACAGACAATCTTTACTGAAAGTGTCTTTGCTGCTTATGAGCAAGTCAGAATTTAAATAACAAAAAGCAAGTGCTATTTTTCCTAACGTGAATTTGACTGAATTGCTCTGTTCAGGGATGTGCGACTTGGGAGAAATGGGGTTGAAGAAATAAAGCATCACCCTTTCTTCAAGAGTGATCAGTGGAACTGGGACAACATTCGAGAGAGTAAGTAAATTAGCTTAAAATTCTGGTGGTTTTTTTTTTTAAGTCAGTATTTGCAATAGTAGAAATGAAAAAAACTTTAGGCTGTATAAATTAAGTATTTTCTATTTACCAAGAATCTTGCTCAAACCTATATTTATCATTTGTATTATAAAAAGTCTATCAGTAAGCATTAGTAAATACACATTTTTCCTACTGGCATTATGCCTCACCTTTATCATGCTTTTAATGTATAGATTTCCATTTTGAACAATAGGACTGGATGTTTCAGAAATCTAACTAAAAAGCATGCAGGTTAGGTTTGTTTCTTTGTGACTTCTGTTTTGTTTTGGGTTTTGTTGTTGTTTTAGCCGTCTCTAGTTAAGACAGTAGTTTGACAACGGTCTTGTGAGTTTTACTGCTTTTCATTTAAGGCATTGTGAACTTGATAGCTTCAGGCAAAAAACTAAAGTGTGTCAGTTCAGATCATGAGGTTGACTTCTAAGTAACTTCTAAAGTCATGTATTTACCAAAGTTTCTTAAAATGATGATTGAATTTAGAGTTCTATTCTCAAATGTGATTACCATAGCAAATCCATTTTGAGCATTAGATATTCTACGCATTAAGCCAATAATGTAAAAATACATTTCTCTGGAAAAAAAAAATCACAGTAATATTTACATATCTGCTGCATGGTTAATACATATTTAACTAGCAGGACAACTTATAGTCTTTTTAAAATTATAGAGATACCAGTGTATAGCAAGTGCCTGAATCTTGGAGTGAAGTTGATCTTTTCTCCCCTTCTTATAGCTGCTGCTCCTGTTGTTCCTGAGCTTAGCAGTGATATAGATAGCAGTAATTTTGATGACATTGAGGACGACAAGGGAGACGTGGAAACCTTTCCAATCCCCAAAGCCTTCGTGGGAAACCAGCTGCCTTTTATAGGATTTACCTACTATAGAGACAATTTGTATGTAATACTTCAATATACATTTTTAGAAATACATTTGCAGATTTTTCTTCTGTCCTTTTTTTCACTCTAGATACATGATTTGTTCCTTGCATTATATTAATTTATGTCCAGTTGTGAAGATGCAAAATGCGGAGTTTAAGCAGAATATATAATTTGCTACTATTTTGGTTATTTCGATAACTGATTAAAGACAGTGTTTTTAGATGTACAAAATTACAGTGTCTTAAAAAAATCTTTTAGGGTTAAAATACTGATAGATTTGTAACTTAGCTCTAAAATGACGTTTTTATTAGTAGCTTTAGGAAGAAGTTTACACAAGACAATAGCTTGCTAGAATTTAACTTGAATGGTTAAGAAATAACTTTCTAAATTAAAAATTATAAACTGCTATGGATTTGAAAACGTGTTATATATAAGAAAAGATTCAAATCAGAAAGATTTCTGTGCACTCGCACAGAAATACAACAAGCTTCATTCTGAGAATGGCGTAGGGCAAATTAAGACTTGAGAGAATTGATTAAAATGAGTTGATTGGCAAGGTTGCCAGAGTTGTTGAAAACTTGAATAAGAGCTGGAGGGATTTGGTTTTGTTTTTGACAGGTTGCTAAGTGACTCCTCTCAGTCTTGCAGAGAAAATGAATCTGTGCAATCTAGTAAAAATGAGGTTAGTGCCTTTTTTCATAAGTATTAATGGTATGGTTAACTAATTTTAAGTCTGTTAAGAAAAGACAAAGTCTAAAATAAGTTTTCAAGAAATTTTTGGGGGGATTTTTGTCTTTTAATAATCCTCAATAAAAATGGTATTTTCTATTTACAGGACAGCAAGGAGGTAAGAATACTACTTGAATTATGAAAGGAATAAAAAAATTCCTACATAATTTATGTGAATGTGAAGTACCTTAAATGTTTATTCACCAAATTGTTAACAGTAAAACAGTTATATTTGAAACCGTTGTTCTCAAGCATTAAGTTACTATTGTATAAAGATGAATGAATACAGTTTTTTCTCAAATTTTTTAGGCATCTAGAATTTGTTTGGAAAACAAATGTGTAAGGCTCTGTTTCCCACAAACAGCATCACTCTTGGGAAGGTTGTGAGTTTGGGCTCTGCACTTGCCTGAGTGATTCATGACTGATTTATTCAGAGTTTGGAAAAGTAAATTGGCACCTGCAGTGATAAAGGAATGTTTAAATCGTGCTCTCGGTTGGAGTGAGCGTATGGAGGATGTTTATCCAGCTTTTGAAAATTGATAATTGAATTTAGATTTGCAGGTGACAGGAGAATGCTATGGAATTTTCACGTACTTACTT
Source organism: Numenius arquata (assembly GCF_964106895.1). Lineage (NCBI taxonomy): Eukaryota > Metazoa > Chordata > Aves > Charadriiformes > Scolopacidae > Numenius > Numenius arquata. The sequence continues at coordinate 46,755,456 of NC_133584.1, read as the reverse complement.
CATTATGTTACTTACACATTCATATTATTCAAGTGTAGATAGTGTAATTGTTACCATTTCTTAAAACTTAAAACTCCTTTTCAAAGTTCAAAAAAATAAGTAAAGGAAATGCATTATGTATTGACCAGCATGATTTAAATGCAAATGTTTGTTAGACTCCACTTCATTCCTTCCTGTCGCTGCTGAATAGATGAATAGTTTTAGACGTTGCTGGATAGATTAATAGTTTTAGAGTTTCCCTTTTAAAAAGAAATGATGCTGATGTTTAAAATACGCAGCTTCACATTCATGATGTTTGCTTTATGTTGTGAGAGTAAGAGTAGTTGGTAAAATTTTGCATTCCACTTCTGACAACTTTTTCTATTTGTATTTTCTCAAGCAACGAATCTCTGTTTTTGATGTCCTTTTCAGAGTCCCTGTTCTGGGCATCTTCTAATTGTAATAATTATAAAGTGTTTTAGAAAACCACATATTTACATTTCATGTTTGGGGAGGTAGAGGAGGAGGGGGAAGCGAGGAAAATGCATTTGAAAGCCTGAAGACACAAGGCAGATACAGAATTTATTATTTACCAATTATTTCATGAACATTTAGGTACTTGACTCACAATTTCTTTTCAATATTTTAGTAAGCAAAACAGCATTCCCAAACCTGAAAATCGTTTATTAGCTTCTATATGTGTTACACTAAGAAATTCCTATTTATGTGAGGTCATTGAGCGTACTTAGAAATATTCCCTGGATATTGTCCAATTTGATCATGTGCCCCCCTTTTTATTTTTTAATTTTATTTAGAAAATACTATCTCAAAAATTCTGCTGTAGTGGAAAGTCTCTGTCTACAGAGAAAGAGTACAGCAAAGGGCCGGTAACAATATTCTTTGCGCATAGTAATTTTATGACTCACAATCTGTGGCACATGATTCTGCGATGCTTAGATTTAATGCAGCAAATTTCGTTGCTATGGATCCGTATCTTTAAAATCATCAGGATTAATACCTTGTAAAGATGTAACCCTATAGTGATGGTTTTAAAACAACATAGTGGAAGATTGAATTCATTTTCTTTGCTTTCTCTTTTTTTGTTATTTAATTGAATTACCCTTGTTTTGTGTGGTAGCGTTTTTACATGTGGGCCATGCTTTTTTGACATTTTACACAGTTTCAGAAAAAACTAAGCAAGCTAGAAGAACAGCTCAGTAACGAATTACAAGCCAAAGATGAACTAGAACAGAAGTACAGGTGAGACTGTTTTGACATCTTTATAAAAAAGTTTCATTACATCATTTGGTTTTGAACGCTTAAAAGCATTTTAACCCACTTTGGGGATTTCCGACCCTGCAAGCAGACCTCACTGTAAATTGCTGGCTTAATTCATGCTACTCCTGTGACTACTGGGGTGGTTTTTTGGGTTTGGTTTTTTTTTTTTTGCCTTAACTGTCCATAAGAATCTCTCTATTGTTTGAGTGATTTCCCCAGTCCTTGGAGTTTCATGTGATTGCTGAAAATAGAGTATCTTACATAAAATTAACGAGACGCTTCCAAACATTCTAATTTCTTTCTAATCAGCAGGGTTTAAAAATATTTTTTCAAATTTCTTCAGGTCTACTAATACTCGTTTAGAAAAGATAGTGAAAGAGCTAGATGAAGAGGTAAGTCCATCATATTTCTTATTGGAATTAGTAGTTTTTCTGTGTGGCTTTTTTCCTTAGGAAACAGCAAATTACTTTTGAGTAGCTGTGTATTTATAGCAAGTAATACCAGTTGATTTCTTGATATTCACAAGCATGAAATTTTTGTCATTGCTAAAATATTTTCATTATTATTTCTGTACCACAATTACACATTTGTTTCCAGAATTTGTTTTTCACCATGGTTTTAATTTGGAGGACAGTGTGGTATAAATATCCCATATATGACTCTAAAAATTGAAGACGTGAGAGTAGTGTTGTTAGAAGAGGAAGGCCATTCCATTCAAAAATTTTTGAATTCCATTAAAAATTTTTAGGAAATTTTTTTACACTGAAAGGGTTATTAAGCATTGGAATGGGCTGCCCAGGGAAGTGGTTGAGGCACCAGCCCTGGAGGTATTTAAAAGGCAGGTTGACATAGTGCCTAGTGACATGGTTTAGTGGTGTTTTTTTTATCAGGGTTAGGTTGATGGTTGGACTAGATGATCTTAAAGGTCCCTTCCAACCTAGACTATTCTGCGATTTTATGATTCAGAGTCAGTTAAAAGGACCCAATTTCTTGCCCCGCTTTGCACTTTAGTGCTACTACAGATTTGTCATATCTATATGTGTGTTTCTGTGCATCTGGAGTGGCTGCTGGGCAGGGTTACCAGATTCGTCAATTCCAAACGATTAAACGGTTTTTAAATTGTAAAAGCTCCTGGCTGTAGGCAGCCCTGTCCTGGGCTGGATTTGACCACGTGTTGTGATGCTCTGTGTTTGCTGCAGACAAAGAGACTGTGTCTTTCTCCATTACGAACTAAGCCGAGTGCGTGAGCTGTCTTTTTATCATTTAAAGCATACCACTCTTCTATAGGTAATTAGTGGTGTTTCTTTTAAATATATCCAGATAACTTCAAGGAAGAATGTAGAGTCTGCAGTCAGACAGTTAGAAAGAGAGAAGGCTCTTCTTCAGCATAAGAATACAGAATATCAGAGAAAAGCAGAACATGAAGCAGATAAGAAACGCAATTTGGAAAATGAGGGTATGTTGAACCACGCTTGAAGGGTTCTGTTGTGATGTGGGTTCTTAAAAGATAAAATAAATGAATTATAGTTCAAATTGATGGTTTTTCATGACAGTGACTAACAACACGGAATTGTTTTTGTTATAGTTAACAGTTTGAAAGACCAGCTTGAAGATCTGAAAAAGAGGAATCAGAACTCTCAAATATCCAATGAGAAAATCAATCAGCTTCAAAGACAGGCATGCCAACTTTATTATGTATATTTTAAAATAATAGCTGTTTGAAGTACAAATTTATTAAAAAAGGTTTAAAATCTGTTCTTTCTTGCCATGTTTTGGTGTTCAAAAGTAATCTTAAAATACACTCCTTTCTGTTTCTTTAATCCATAAAATCTAGTATTCTGTAGTGGAAATGGTAGTTGTTATATTGTTTCTGAAATATGTTTTTATCCATCTTTAGTTGGATGAAGCCAATTCTTTGCTGCGGTCAGAGTCGGACACTGCAGCCAGGTTAAGGAAGAACCAGACGGAAAGCACGAAGCAAATCCAGCAGCTGGAGGCTAATAACAGAGAACTACAAGATAAGAACTGCCTGCTAGAGAATGCGAAACTCAAACTGGAGAAGGACTTTCTCAACCTGCAGTCAGCTCTAGAATCCGAAAGGAGGGATCGAAGTCATGGATCAGAGATTATCAGTGATTTACAAGGTATTCCTGCAAATCTTCTGAGTTAAGCTTGCTTCTTGTGTCAGAAACAAAAATAGGTTTGGGTGATGTTATTTGAGCTTCAGATTGTGACTAGATTAGTGTGTGGACACACATTTAGGAGAAAATGTGTGATAACTTTTTATAAAAAGTTACTGTTAACTTTTAAAATCAACCCAGAGGGAGATGTTCTTAATAGAATTAGAAGCTGTTACATTTGAAAAATGTTATCTCTAAGTAGATAAAAGTTCATTGTTTTTTTTCACGTACTGCCCAGCCTCATTGACATTTTGGTCATTCTTAGGCCGAATATCTAGCCTCGAAGAAGAAGTAAAAAATGGAAAGAGTGCATTAGCCAAACTGGAAATGGAGAAGAGACAATTGCAGGAAAAAATTACGGATTTAGAAAAGGTAACAGCACTTCTCAGTGAACATTGGTGTTACATTCTTAGGGAATTTTTAAATTTGCGCTTCTGTTACTTGAGACATAGAGACAAAATCTATGCAAAAAATAAGACTTATTTTCAGTGTTTATTCTTTGAATTTTTTGTTGGTTTTGGAATTTGAGAAGTGGTCAGAAAAAAGACATCATTTCCCTTAACAGTGCAGCAGTAACATTTCATTTCATCTGTTTAGGTTTTTTAACTCTCGATATTGCCCAAAATAAAAAAGCTTCTGCTAATATTTTTTCCAACAAATTTGTCATTGAAACGGAAGTATTGAAAAAAATCTTCAATAAACTTAATCTTTGCGCCGCTCTTAGTACAGCCTGTTGGTTGTTGGGGCAGTAATTCTATAATTGTTTGCAGCGGGGGATGTCATTGTGCGTTTTTGGAGCACTTTGCCATCCACAGAAAAACATTTGTGGAAATGAGTTCCCAGTTAGCTCTTTATAATCTGAGCTCTCTCTCCTACTCTGAGCACACTTCCAAGCAGCATGTTACTGTTGTCTGAAATTCTGTCTTTAACCTGATGTATTTAATGTTTTATTTCAATGTAATTTTTTCTTTAACAGGAAAAGAGCAACATGGAAATAGATATGACGTATAAATTCAAAGTTATGCAGCAGAACCTTGAACAAGAAGAAGCTGAACATAAAGCCACAAAAGCACGATTAGCAGACAAAAACAAGATCTATGAATCCATAGAGGAAGCAAAATCTGAAGCGATGAAAGGTATGTATTTGATGTCACAGTTGGACTTGGGTGTAAATTATACAAAGTTGATAATATAATCTTTTGATGATAGTGGAAGCCTGAGTGTAGGCCTTTTTTCCTTGGTTCCCCTGTTCTTTTTAAATATCATTAGTGCCGTAAAAATCAGTTGTAGTCCCTTTGTCCTTGCTTTGCTAGGTTAAAGACACGCTGGTTTATTCTCAGAGTACAACAGGTTCTCCATTGCACACACCGCTAATTCATTTTCTGTGCTAATATATTCTGAATTAATTTTTCTTAAATTTATATTACTAAAATTGCTTGAAACATTTTTATTAAGAGCTTGCCTGTGTTCTTTCTCCGTGTACTCATGCCTTTTTTCTTAATCTTAAATACAATTTGTGTCAGCAACTTAACAATTTAAGTATGTAGATCAGATAGAGTTAGAAATGGCAGAGCCTTTGCTACGCTTCCATAGTGACTGGGCATATTCTGGTGCATCTCATGACAATTTAAATCTCTTGGAGAGAGGGATAATTACCAAACAATTCCAGAAGATGGCTCTTAGTTTTGAATTAAACGGCTTATGTTTATTGCAGCTACCTAAAAAGCTACCTACAGATCCTTTTTATCCATCTCAGATATGTTGCAGGTAAACTGGAAGTTATCTTGAAGCTCAGGAGTAGGAAATAGCTGTCAGTCAGGAATGCTTGCAAAAACATCCTCTGGGTCTGGGTTTACTGTGAAAATTGTAATGAATCACTTTTCAGCAATCTCTCTCTTCAGTGTTCAAAGGATAAACATGTTGCTTGTTGTTAATATGGGATATACATCCTCCTCTCCTCACCCTCCAAAATCTGCTGGTTTACACTGACTGACGTCTTAAATCTTTTCACAGAAATGGAGAAGAAACTTTTGGAAGAGAGAGCTTTAAAGCAAAAAGTAGAAAATCGATTGTTAGAAGCTGAAAAGCAGCGCTCCATGTTGGACTGTGATCTCAAACAATCTCAACAGAAAATCAACGAGCTCCTCAGGCAAAAGGATATACTAAATGAAGATGTAAGGAACAATGCCAAAAGGAGTCCTGAGTGGAACCTGGTTTTCAATGTCATAATATTTTCCCTGTTGTAACTATATTTAGGAGTTAATGTATTTGTGAATGAATATATTTAGGAATGAATATTTGTGAATGAAAATGGCAGCAGCTTTTTAGTTCTCTGTATTTGGAACTTTTGAAAAATCTGCTTTACAGAGTGTGGTTTCATTTTTATGTAATGTTTCAGTGTTGCTGATTCTGGAATGTCAAATGCTGTGAGAGTGACATTGAAAAACTAGTTTATCTACCATGTGCTAATGTCTATATTCAGGAGATAGCTTTGATTTATGAGAAAACATGAGCATGTTGTATAAAAGTGTGAAGGAAGTCAGTAACAGATGCTGTTTAAATGTTGCTTTCCTGTGTAGCTCTGTAAAATTCACAGGTTTCTGTTTATTTTTCAGGTGAAAAACCTGACATTAAAAATAGAGCAAGAAACACAAAAGCGCTGTCTCACTCAAAATGACCTCAAGATGCAAACGCAACAGGTCAACACCTTGAAAATGTCAGAGAAGCAGTTAAAACAGGAGAATAACCATCTTCAGGAAATAAAATTAAGTCTGGAAAAACAAAATAACGAACTGCGCAAGTATGCAAAGTTGCTATTTGTTTTTTAGTAATGTTGCTGATTTGTAATGATTTTTTTGCAAAGCTGAGAGCTAGATTAATTTTTAAAGTTTGCTGCACAGAACGTGCTATTCTACAGTGCAAAATGTAACCGTTGTTTAAAAAAGTTTACAGTGACTCTAGCTGAGATTTTCCCTAGTGATTCAGCAATGTATAGATTTGCAGTAAAAGATGTTTGTCATCCTGAATATCTTAAAAAAAAACAGCTTAAAAACAAGAGTGTGAGGACTTCAGAGAAACATTTTATAGAAAGTCTAGGAAGGTTTGGGTTTTTTTTTTTTTAAAAATAACATAAGACTTCCGTGAAGAGGAAAGTTACTGGCATTATTAGTCCAGGAAAGCTCATTAGAGTTGGAAATGAATACTAATACAGAGGTGTGAAGGAAAATATCCACTACTACAGATGTTTGAACACATCTGTTGTGCCTTCATATAGGAGTTGCATTAGATCCCAGCAGTTCTTCAAGGTCTTTCAAGCAATATTTGCACCTGATAATAAATAAATAAATATTTTTTTAACATAAAGAAAAAACTTGTCTTCTCATTCACAAGAATAGCATATGCATCAGAGGAATCCGATTCTTAGCTCCTCTCTGCCTTCGGATGGTTCATCTCCTTGTGCTTTACCTTTCCTGTCAGCACGATGCAGTTACTCACCTAGAAGGCGGCAACGTGTGACGGGTGCTGTAGTGTGAAACACTGGCAGAAATCTTTTCTGCTACATTACTGTTCTTTGTTATAGACTGACTAATTGAATTTCTGAGTTGTTTTAATAACAGATGAATTCAAGAAATGATGCGTGTCAAAGAATACAGACGTGTTTTCACAGACTGAGCTCTAACAGAGACCCAAAACAATCTGTCAGATCAGTGATGTTTTACATGGAAATAAGATTCTGTCAGTGACTGTTTGTTTTATGAGCGTCTCCTGCTGGTTAAACGATGTGCCACTGTTGTAGTCAGTGTGTTAACAGTATTTAACTGACTTCTTCTTAGTGCGGTTTTCTCAGCTGTACAAGTGAAAAAGAGAGCTGGTACCCAGGGGAAGCCTCAAGTTTAATTGTTGACTGCACTTTGGTCAGGAAATGATTGAAGATCTTGAGGGTGCGAATGCTGTCTTTTCTATTTATTGGTTTGGAATATCTCCATATCTTTTCTTTTAAAATACGTTATTCCTTTCTAGGGAACGTCAAGATGCAGATGGACAGATGAAAGAGCTTCAAGACCAACTTGAAGCTGAACAGTATTTCTCGGTATGTTTTATGCTTCTTTATTTTAATACTAATTTGTTTACTAAGTAGAACGTTAGCTTTCCTTCTTCCTCCTCAGCCATCAGGTGTTTCACATCTGTAACCTAAAGCTAATAATTTTTCTTGTGTTTGTCTTCAGTCTTGTCTGCAGCCTTGTTAAAATGTAAATTCTACCTACCTTCGTCCCTCTGACAAAGATCTAAAATAGTAGAAAAAAAAAATTACGGATTTTTCTTGTTTCTGATACTTCTGATTTTTTTATCAAATAGTGGTATTCACATAGAGAGTCTCTTTAACAGTATGTTTACAAACATAAAATGTATATCATACATCTATCCATTCACAAATACACAATAAATAAAAAAGAAACCCAACAAAAAAGTAAAATAACCAAAATGTATTGGGGAATGATGATGATGATTTGTTAACTTTAGAGAAGGCATTGCACAACTGTACTCTAATTGAGTGTGTGATTAAAGAATTGCATACAGTGTCATCTTGTATCATTTTTTGTGTACCTTCAAGCTGGAATATGCAGATCATGTCCTTTTCTATCCAACTTAAATTCTAGACCCTGTACAAGACACAAGTTCGAGAACTTAAAGAAGAATGTGAGGAAAAGACCAAACTTTGTAAAGAAATGCAGCAAAAGATACAAGAGTTACAGGATGAGAGGTAGGATTTTTGTTTTATCCTTTTCTTTTTTTTTTTTTTTTTTAATCCCCAACCCCCCGGTTTGTAAGCTAATAGTATGTATCAATAATTTGCAGAGATTCCTTGGCTGCTCAGCTAGAGATTACTTTGACAAAAGCAGATTCGGAACAACTTGCACGTTCCATTGCTGAAGAACAGTACTCTGATTTGGAAAAAGAGAAGATTATGAAAGAACTGGAGATCAAAGAGATGATGGCAAGGCATAAACAGGAACTGACTGAGAAAGATGCCACCATAGCCTCTGTGAGTAATAGGAATCATCATTTGATAAAGGTTTACAAGCGCTTGAGTTTAATTTACAGTTTGAGTTATCTGTTGTTATTTAGGATACTTAGAGGTGATATACAAATATATCTTGACATTTTAAAAATATTTATTTTCTATGAATGAAATAAATTAAAAAATCTGTTACCATGTTTCGTCCATGCATATTTCTGATAGTTCTTTCTCTGTGCCCTTACCCCTCTTACAGCTTGTCCTCTTATCCTTATCCTGGCTTCCCTCTGAACTGTCTTGTAATGCCTTCGTGTGCCAAATGTGTTCTGTTACATTGTCACATCTACTTTCTGTTTTGTAGTTGGAGGAAGCGAACAGGACGCTAACTAGTGATGTGGCTAATCTTGCTAACGAGAAAGAAGAACTAAACAATAAACTGAAGGAAGTACAAGAACGTATGTATTCTCTGAACCAAATGTATTTTAAATTGACACCCATTTTGTTCTTTAATAGTACTATTTTCTTTTGTAATGAGCTTTCATAGATTTTGTTTTAATTACCTTGCTACAGAAATTACCAAGTTAAAAGAAGAAGAAGCAAATATAGGAAATATTAAAGCACAATTTGAGAAACAGTTGTTGAATGAAAGAACATTGAAAACCCAGGTAAGCAGATGTATCTGAATGAATGAAGAGATAGTGTTCATGAATCAAATAATTTTTAATGGGAAACTTTCCATGGTAAACATATGTACCATTAACACTTTATTCTTTTTGAAAAAAATATATTGATACTTATTTTTTTTTCCTTCTACTAAGTAGACTTTCAGTGTAGTAAAACTTTATCCTCTTGATTTATTATAGAGGAACTCCTAATCTAGTCCACTAGCAAAAAAATTCATTTCAGTCAAATGAAATCATATTTTACTGGTTTCCATCTTGATCTCAAGTTCCATAAAACTGTATATTTCTGGTTGTTTTTTTAGATAAGTGGCATTTTAATCCAAAGATATATTTTGGGGCTAGCTAATGGAAACAGAAGAGAATATTGAAATGAAAAGCTGTGTTCAAAGCAAATGCTTGCTTAAAGCAAAAGTGCCATCATAACCTTCTCAGTTTTGAGTAGTACCTTGAATGAAAGCAGCTTTGTAGTAGCGGATGTGCAGGGGTCTTAGTTTACAGTTAGATTAAAAGCGTCTGGTCGTGGGTGGGAGAGAAGACTTTATTTCTTCACAATATAACTCTGTGTATTTATTGGTGTGGGTTTTGTCATTTTTTTTCTTCCCCACGGGAAGGCTGTGAATAAGTTGGCTGAGATCATGAATCGGAAGGGTCCAGTCAAACGTGGAGCTGACACTGATGTACGGCGGAAGGAGAAGGAAAATAGGAAACTGCATATGGAACTGAAGTCTGAACGAGAAAAGTTAACCCAAATGATGATCAAATATCAGAAGGAAATCAATGAAATGCAGGCGGTAAGATCCTTTTTCAAATATAAACATTGATAGCATTTTCTGTAATTCTGATTTAATTGATACAGACTTTAAGGTTGTGCGTACAGTCTCTATTCCTCAATTTCCTGTGACCAAAAGAAAAACACAGTGTATATATAGAGAGATTGACTAAAAAGTCTGCGTAATTTTCTACTTATGTTTTCTCTTGAGTAACTGAGTATTGCGATACTAGGAAATGTTGTAATTTATCCTTACAGCAAATAGCAGAAGAGAGTCAGATACGGATTGAACTCCAGATGACGCTGGACAGCAAAGACAGTGACATTGAACAGCTTCGTTCACAGCTACAGTCCTTACACATTGGGCTAGACAACAGTAGCATAGGCAGTGGACCTGGAGATGCTGAAGCAGATGATGGATTCCCTGGTATGCTAATTTTAATATTTCTGCATTAATTGGTTTTATACCAGTGTTTTACCGTAGAAGCTGAAGGATTAAGTTAACCTTCTGATGATTTTGTGGCTTTTCATCTTCAGGTGTTTCTACCATCTTATTAATGTTTTGATAATGATCACTCTCCACCTACTAACTAAATTTGTTTGTAATCACACTTCATCTTACATTTATTTAAAGAAATTTCTTTTAAAAATTATTTTGTACCCCATTAAAACTAAATGGGTTTGTTTTCCACTTTATCATGGTGGTTACTTTGCAGTTACTGTGTTACGTGATGAAATGTAGAACTAATACTGTCTATTCTTATAGATTCTATTTTGACTTCATTTCTACCTTTTTCCTCCTTTATGCTTTATGTTTAGTCCGTATCACTCAATCCCACACTATGGAATCCATGTCTTTTACCTACCAGCACTCTTCTACCTCTGTCAGTATTGCCACTAAGCCTTCCAGTTCTCGCATGCTTCTCGATTCTGATTCTGACTCAGAGGAAGAACCTTTGTCTTGTTCCCACAGCCCTACAGAAGTTGATAGCACAGGTGACATCCCTGAGAACTGTTTGGTTTTGTTCTTACTGTGTCCTTTCCTCTGTTTCAAAACTAACACTATTAATACATTGTTAAAAAAAAAAAATCTGGCAGTAGACACACTGCAGTGGCAGTAAACATTGTCATCAAAGATGTGAAAAGTTCGCATGAGCAAATAACTAGCCTGTTTTCTCTAAATGTTTACAGATGCTTGCTGGCATTTATAAAAACACTGATGTTATTAAAGCATTGAATAAATGACCCTTACGGCCTTGTTTTCAAGGTAGCCTCTATCCAGTATCTGGATCTGTACAACCCTAAGATACTGGATACCAAAAAGTCAAATCTTTGTGTTTAAGTGAAGTGTGGAGACATCTAACTCCTCACCATCAAAATGGACATTACTTGCTTGTAGAAAGTCAGTCTTCTGAGTATTACATTGTTTTGCCTGATTTCGAATCTTACACTTTATTCTTCGGATCGTAAGGCAAGCAAAATTTACTCGTTTTTCCAGATACATAAAACATATAATGAGATGATCTGGTTCTGGTAAAACAGAGCTTTGTTTGACTAATCCCATATTCCTTTTATACGACTACACATACACCGTGTTGGACAAAACTTCTGTTTAGTGTTAATGTCAGAGGTGGGTTTTTTAATTACATTCAAATTTCTGTATTTCACTTGAGGTTCCTTTGAAGTGTGGATACCTCTCCACTGAGGGCAAAACTTGTTCTGGAGTATTTACATTACTTCATCAAACTAGACTAAAGGATAGTCCATTTCCTCTGTTTTCTTCATTCTATGTTTTTTGCTATGGGGCTTCTAATAAAAGAATCGTTAAGTACCTACATAATTTTTTCCTTGGTAGCTGCTGTTGCAGTATCTGCATGGTTTTGTTTCGTTCTAAAGTAAAAATCATATCTAAGCTGGGACTTTTTTCTGACATAATTATAACAGATTTGAGGTATGATGGTTGTGCTTTATTGGTTTTTTCCCCTCCTAGTGCTTTTAAGCATGTACTGTGAAAATTTTGGAATATTCTGGCCTTTCTCTGATCTGTTGATATAGAATGGACACTAGAAATGAAACAGTGTAACCAGAAACTCTCATTTTGTCCAGTTTCATGTAATAGTATTAGAGGTTACAGAGAAAAATAGGAACAAAATTAATGCGTATTTTTCACACCGTTAACAATCTACATCTGCTTCTTGGATGAGGGGAAGGATTTTTTGCATCAGTGTTATGCTGCTTACCCTTCGTATCAGGTGTAGTTGAAAGTTACAATTTAAAGTGGCAGGTGCAAGGCAAAATATACGTTACAGACCTACTTCATGTACTTGGTATGTACATTAAAATGTGTCATCAACAGCAATGCTTACAGAGCAGTAAATTTTGAAGACAGCGCATAACTGAATAAATAACCTCGCTTCAAGTCTCTCAAGATAAAGTGAGAATTCCATGAATATCTAATAACTAATTGTTATGCTGTGTTAAACATGGGCAGGAACTTGCAAATGCCCTCTGATGAGAAAGAAAACATCTTTTGCAATTTTGGAGCATGTTTAGGCTCCTTTCATGGTTTTGTGTTTGTTAATACTTAAGGCTTCAGTATTTTTGACTCAGAGGTTCCTCAGCATCAGCAGAGGTTATTTGCCAGGGTGGAAAACTCATTAGAGAAATAATATTGCAATTGAGTAGTTTCTGCTAATAAAACATAGGGGAAAGAAATGCTTGTATTAAGTGCAGCTATAAAAATAGCATCAAAGGCTGGAAGATACTATGGACTACCAAGCCTGGAAATGGGTGATCCTGGTCAGCTTTTGGTTACGACTGAAATGTGTATGTCAAACAACAGTTGAGCTGTTAATACTGTTGATAAATCCAATCTGACTAACATGCCGGTGTAATATAAAATAACGCAAGCATGTGAAGGGGCCGTTGAATTTTAGGCAAGGCCTAAGGATTAGCCAAAACTGACGTATTTTAGATTAGAAAGCCTAGGAGATTGAGGCACAATTTGAAAAAAGGAAAATTGACAGAGCAAGAGATATGAATTAAAATACTAAACTTCCGAAATTTTACCTGGTGTATCAAGGGTATAGGTTATTGGTGCTGGTAGTTTGCCTTTTTTTCGTCTTGAACTGGATGTTGTGTGGTCTGTACTAATATCTTCAGGCGCTGTTTTAAAAGGTAAAGGTTGATAGACATAAGCATTTTAAATCTTGAAAAATTACTAAAGGGAATGTGTGTGCTATAATTGCAAGTTTGCGCTGCCCGTTCTTCTTTGTGTCTACTACTTTTTTTGTGGTTGCATTGTTGGTTATTGGCTGTACTCAGGAATACACAATTTAATTTATTCCTGAGCATTTACTTTGCAAGACCTTGGAGTTTTAAATAGTTCATGTTCTCATGTTCGCGCTGTTGCTTTATTATTGATCTCCAGTAACTATTTTAAAATGCACAGTAGTCTCAAAAATAATGTTCTGTGAATATTTATGTTGGTAATATGTGTCTTTTTCAGAATCGAGATTGGAAGGCTGGCTATCACTGCCTGTTAGAAATAACACTAAAAAATTTGGATGGGTTAAAAAGGTAAGAAAACCAGATTTATGATCTTGTTTCATGTGTAGTCTGGATTTTAAACTTACTGCAGCTTTTCAACACTTTAATTTTTCTTTGAGATATGTTCTTTCATTACTTAAATGTATAAAATATGTTAGCTGGTGTAGCTATGTCTGAGAGGAGCAGGTTAAGCCAGTTGTTGCAGGTTAAGACACTTCTTTGTCCAACCAGAGGTGAGAACAGCTGTTTGTGATCTTCCAACGTTTGTACATTCAGCCATAAGCATTCCCAGCACAATTTCATAGCTGGAATTCAGCAGAATCTGGACGCAGATGGCCTTGACAAATTATTTATTTAGGAGATAAAACTAACAACTGCTCCTCTGCCTTGTGCAGCCTTCGCTTGTTTACTGCTTTTCAGTAGCCTCTTTGATGGATCTTTGTCCAAAAAGTAACTACACAGTTTCATACCAGTTCACTTAGTGCTCAGTCACACTGTTCGTTCTGGACAAAGTTCTGGAAATAGGAGGTCCTCTAGGAAACTAGCTTTTTTATGAAAATTGCTAGTAATGTTGGTAAGTATAACAGTGATCTTTGTGAGCATGATCCCTATTAGTTGTGAACTCCACGTGTAAAATAGGTATCATAAGACGACAGGTGTTGGTGTCGGGGGATATGATATAGGGGAGAACTTTGTAGTGTAGGGTAGATGGTTGGACTCGATGATCCCAAGGGTCTCTTCCAACCTGGACAATTCTATGATTCTATGATAGTTAATCTCACTACCAGTCCAAGTAAAATAGAAATGAAAAGGTTTTATCTTACTTCCAGACTTTCATTTTTATCTCTTCATAGGTACTTAAGTCTGTTTAAAATATCAATTAATTTGATAATGTAAATTGATCTATCGGGTAATCAGAGTTTTGTTTGTTGTACGATTAATTTATTGGCAAATCTTGGACTTGGAATACAGTCCTACTATTGTCCATTTAGCTACCATTTAATAAAATCATAGGAAAATATTGCTGTGACATCTTTGACGAGCTTGATTAAAACGTGTGTTTCATCCTTTTCTGCCTCTTAACAGTATGTAATTGTAAGCAGTAAGAAGATCCTGTTCTACGACAGTGAACAAGATAAAGAGCAATCTAATCCCTACATGGTATTAGATATAGAGTAAGTATTACCACGTGAGATTCCTTCTTCTGATTTGTAGGTGAACTTTGTCGGAAAGACTTTGACAAAAGGCCTTTTTGAAGCCCAGTCTGGGAGCGCAGTGTCAAAATGGGGCAACTTTTGCGCTTTGAAGTACAGAGCTGGGAGCTGAGGGATCCACGGTGGGCGGTGGTGCAGCAGTGTGTGGTGCCCAGTGCCGAAGCTAGTGAACTCCTTCCACTAGCTCAGCTGGACCCACCTCACATACACATCGTAGCAAAAAAAGTTAAGCAAACTGTAGCAGAGAGGCTATAATTTTCAGTGTTTGTACATTTTCAGTTACATGTCCTCATGCATAGGTTCTATAGTTAATTAATTCATTTTCTTAATAAATACAGAATGTGGATATTCAGAGGTTGTAGTGTGGGTAGAGGATTGTGTTAGAAAGCTACCGGCAATCGTTAAAGTCACGTGGTGATGGTTTTTCAATGCTGTCATTTCTTTTGCAAATATAGCTGGATACTTGTGGCTTCTTTTTATTCAGGGTTTTGGAAGTTCATGTGCAGGACTGAAAGATAGGACTTTAATCAAGTGATGAGAAAACTGTACTGACAAATCTTTAATGACTCTAAGTCTTAATGTGGTATGTTGTGTCCTAATTAAACAGTCAATTTATATTTATCATTTTGGTAACATTAATTTTTGTCCTTATTGAAATAATTCCCCATAGCAAACTCTTCCATGTCCGACCAGTCACTCAGACAGATGTGTACAGAGCAGACTCCAAGGAAATTCCTAGGATATTCCAGGTATTCAGTAATAAATTAATGTTTCTAGTGTAACAAAGATGGTATTTCACACATTGCCAAAAATATTTTCATAACTGTGTCTAACAGAATATTCACTAAAAATACTTGAAAAAAATCCATTCCGTTATGTATTTCTTCCATCTTTCTACTTAATTACTCTGAATTTCCATTTGCCATATAGGCGTACTGAGATTATTTTGCTTTGATTTTAGATTCTATATGCTAATGAAGGAGAGAGCAAAAAGGAACAGGAATTTCCTGTGGAGCCCATGGGAGAGAAGTCAAATTACATTTGTCACAAAGGACATGAGTTCATACCTACTCTTTATCACTTCCCAACCAATTGTGAAGCCTGCATGAAGCCACTGTGGCACATGTTTAAACCTCCTCCTGCTCTAGAATGTCGCCGTTGCCATATCAAATGTCACAAAGATCACATGGATAAAAAAGAAGAGATTATAGCACCTTGCAAAGGTAAATAGCAAGTATTTGAATGTGCATATAGTGTTAGGTCCCGGTTTTTCTCTTGGTTTCTCACATATAGTCACTTGAGTCACAAGGCGTCCTAGTAGATCAGAGGAGTCTAGTGATAGTCTGACACCAACTAAACGTGAACAGGTGGGTTTTTCTATTATTAGTACGTAGCTGTCAGAACCTTTCTAAGGGTGTCTACGCGAGGATCAGCTCACTGCTGTCAGCTAATGGCACACGGGCAACGTATTTCCATACCTGTTGTGTTGCCAGCTCATGCAGTGAAGCCTGGTGGTTGTGAGACGGCTCACACTGGGTGTGGTGCCGCGTTGCTGTGCGAAACCGTAGTGTTGGTGCATGGGATGAAATAGTTTACATTCGGTGAAGTTTACTCCTTGTGACGCGGGTTACATAGTTTCTTGGGCTCAGGTGTTGGGCTCTTTGTGTTACCGTTCCTTGGTTTTTCCCACGTGAGTGTGTATCTCCCACAGCACCGAGTTGTCACCCTCTAAACGTAAGGAGGGGGCACTGCCAGCAGCCAGGAAACTTAAGTATGGCAAAATCTGGTTCACTTTGCTTTTGATTTCTCTGCTGATTTCTCTTTGTGTTGACCATGAGAGTATTGTAATCTGACAGCTAATTTTTGAAGTGGGGACATGTTTAGAATAATAATACTCATTTTTATTTAAAAAATTCTTATTACAGTGTACTATGATATTTCAACGGCAAAGAATCTACTACTGTTAGCTAATTCTACGGAAGAACAGCAAAAATGGGTGAGCCGACTCGTGAAAAAAATACCCAAGAAGCCTCCAGCACCAGACCCCTTTGCTCGATCTTCTCCCAGAACTTCCATGAAGGTACAGCCAAACCAGTCCATCAGACGACCAAGTCGACAGCTTCCTCCAAACAAACCAAGGTGACACAACAGATGCTATTTAGTTTATTCTTTAAAACATTTTACTACAATTAATGCTGTATATTTTGATGAGGACAGTTGACCGCAAACGTTGTTGACTACTGACGCGATCTAGCAGGCCATCTTCTATAAACCTGAATTAAGGTATAAGAAGAGCCACTGTGTTTATTCCTTTGTTTAAAGGACCCCCAATAATGTATCCTGTTGTTCTTGCAATAGTAACGCTTACATGATGGCACAGTACAGAACTTCTGGGTTTTTTCAGTTTGCTCTTTTTACCACCTCCAGTACTAGCTGACACTTGGTTTTATCAGTCCCCAGTTGTTGACAGCCCGTGAAAAATTTGGTCTGACTTGTTTTGCTTATTGCAGTGTTCCAGCAGCAAAGAGCGGTTCAGCAAAGGCTTAACATTTTTTCCCCGAGAGGTGACTTGGCAATGGCCAGGCGCTATCGCTTTCCTTGCTTCTGTGACCAGTTTGCCACCAATATTTAGGCTGGTTGCAAACTGGGTTGGGTGAGTTGCCAGAGTTCCAGCGGGGAGTGCGGCGTCAGCGTGCTCTGTCTCACTGCGATGCTGCTGTTATCGCAGAACAGCCTTGCGCTACCAAGAGTTAGATCTTAAAAAAATACTGGTATTTTAATGTGTGGAAATGCATAGTGAAAGGACTCAAAGTAACTTCATTTCACTTCCCTCCTAACTTCCATACAGTCTAATTTTTGGCCATTTACTTTACCTAATTAAAAGGAAGTCAGACCTCATAATTTGGATTTTGAATTATTAGATTTTTTTATTATAACCATGAATTTTTTTAATTACTACTTTTTAGGGACCGATTATTGTAGAGTTTCTTTGTGCAAAACTAACCAAAATATCGCTGATTAGATTGAAGCACGAATCAAGGAGACATTATTCATGACAAGTTGGGGGACAAGTAAAATGCTTTTCTTCTGTGTAGTGTTTACATTCTAATTCGTTCGCATTATTCTGTTTCTTACTGTCGACATATAAGGGGTATATTATAATTTCTGATTCTTTTCCCGCAGCTATTCTTTGGTGCTCTGAAAATAATAGTTCTCCTTCTGACACCCTTCTTTCAATCTTCATGACCTTTTTTGCAAAATGCTTTCACAGCACGGTATTTACTCTTAGCGCTCCTTTTAGTTGTGGTTCTCCTCCCCTACAAATCAGTCTTGACTGCTGGGTTTTTCTATCTGTATATTTTGGTAATGGTGGGGAAAGGAGGGGAATGAATATTTTTGTGTGTAAGCCATTTTATTTTTGCAGTTAAACTTTCCAAGTTGGCTTTGCAAATGTACTTAAGAGATGGAAAAGTGTAGTTCTGCGAGGTCGTGTCACCTATCACCTTACTAATGCAGCTCCGTCAAACCAGTGGAAATTTGTATGGATTTAAACAGTTGTAATTAGAAGCCACATACTTATAAATTATTCTAATTGCTATGGCCAGTTTATATCTGAGTGGTGCTTCTATGAGGCTTTTGTGCAAGGCCTTACCTTATGGAATAATTAATTTTGTGTTACCAACTTTATTAAAAATGGAGATGTAGTTGCCGGTTAAATCTGGGGACTGAGTGGCCGGGGAGAAGCTGGAGATGAGCCAGCGGTGGGCCTGGGCAGCAAGGTGGGCGCTGGGACCACACCAAGGGGAGCGCGGCCAGACAGTTGAGGGAAGAGATTATCCTCCCCTGTTCACTCCTTGGTCTGCAGCGAGATTCTGCCTCCATGTTTGAGTCCCCGGATTCCAGCCAGGCATTGCAAAAGTGGGGCAAGTCCAGCAGAGGTCACCAGGGTGGTCAGAGCAGAGGCTTGAAGGAACTGGGTTTGTTCAGCCTGGACGAAGGAGAGCTCCGGGGGGGTATCACAGCAGCCTGCCGTGGGGAGGGTATGGAGGAGACGGAGC
Organism: Numenius arquata; assembly: GCF_964106895.1. NCBI lineage: Eukaryota > Metazoa > Chordata > Aves > Charadriiformes > Scolopacidae > Numenius > Numenius arquata. The sequence continues at coordinate 46,736,729 of NC_133584.1, read as the reverse complement.
CAGGCTCTGCAGTGCTGCCTGGCGGGAGGGTGAGAGACCAGGGGCTCGGTTTGAACCAAGGGAGATTTCAACTGGATAGAAGGAAAAGCCAAGGCACAGAGCAGGGCAGGGAGGCAGCTGGTGAGGCTGGATGGGCTCCATCTCTGGAGGCTTTCAGGACCTGAGAGGACAAAGCCTTGAGCAGCCTGGGCTGACCTTGTAGCTGACCTTTGAGCAGGAGCTTGGGCTAGAGATCTTCTGAGGTTCCTTCCAACTTGCATGGCCCTATGAATGCTGTCCCTGGTAGGAATTTCACACAGTGATTGTTTCTCCAGGGTTTTCACAGCTGTTGTTCTTCGTGGTGATTTAAGAAAGGGCAATCCAGTTTTTTATACAGACCACACAATTTCTGCTTATCCGTTCAGTTGGATTGTGCCAAAAGGATAATTCCAAATTGGAAAAAAATCAACTTTAAGATATTTGAATGCCTAATAAATTCTTTAAGTGTCTTAGAAATTACAATAGCCATAGTTCATATAATAAATGAATATCGAGCCTTTTCCAGGGGTATGTCACGTTTAAAAGTATAAAAATTTTAAAACCTGAAAACCCAAAAAAACCCTGTCACCCATTTTATTTAAAGCATGTGATAACTGTTAAACACTGTAGCATGTTGTAGTTAAAACACCCTGAACGCTCTGTCAGGGGAAGGTTTCTGTCTCTGCCTCCTACGGCGAGCAGATAATCCTGATGTAAAATCCATTGAGCTGAGTGGAGAGATGACTGGCCTGGGTTTCATTTCTTGTCGCTATAGCAATGGAGAAGCGAGTGCTTAAGATATTTGTCTGAGATCCCTCAATAACAACAGAAAGAGACCAATGCTTCTAGACAATGATTCATCCCGTTCCAAAATAAATGCCTAAAGTAGGTAAAATGACTCTCTTGCTGACAAGGTTTGCCTCGTTTGCTTGCTTTCTTCTATATTGACCCTGGAAGGAGCGCAGGCAGCGACAAGGCCTAGAGAACAAATTGGAATCTCCTCATTTTGGCATCGCTTACCTTTAAATATTGAGGTACAGGATAGCTGGGTTGTGTCACCTCACTGTATTGGGGATACAGTAAAATCCTGCTGCATTCATTTGTAAATTCAGGTGACGCCATTTTATTTGATGTTCAGCAATCAAAATTACTTCATTTTATTGGAAAAATTGTTAGCTTTGTGTTATTTTAGCAAGGGGCAGCAGGACAGCGTAAAACTGCACCTCAGTCAACAAGAACAGCAGCAAAACAGGAGGCAGCTCATTTTATGAAATGTACGTGTTGGTCTTTTCTGTTGAAATTTTTGGGGAAAAAATCAATATGGTAAGTGTTCTATAGACCTGAGTGATTTGTGAGATAAATTTCCAATGCGTACAGTATTCCCGGCTTACCTGAACACTAGCTGAGTCTTCATATTCCACGATAGGCGAAGGAAGGAACTCACCTACCTTAACACGGTCTCTTCCTTAAAAAGGTTCAGTGATAACAAATGGAATGTTGAAGTCTTTTATAGAAATGTGACACACGTTAAACATCAAACCCTCCTGTTGCAGATTACTTGATCTGGCATTTAAGGACTGGGATTGGTCATTTGATGATGTTGATGATATTGATGGTGGTGATGATGATGATGATGATGACGATGTTTTTGATTTCTGAAGAAGTATAAGGGGTAAATCTAAATAGAGAGGAATGGATTTGTTTGAATACAGCATGCTATGTTGGATTTTGTTTCTCAAAGCAGAGAAAACACAAGATCTCATTTTAGTATTCTAAACAGTAAAAATGAGATTCTGTTCGTGATGTCGAATTTTTTAAAGGAGTCGTTTTCATTAAAATGAAGCTGTTGCCTTTGTCAGTGGTTTTATTTTTCTAATTTTAGATCTTTTTCCAAGATTCATGTCTGCCTGCCCGAAAAGAAAAAATCTGCTGGTTTCAGCGTGGCTCATCTGTAGCGCTAATACTGCTAACCTCCAGCGATCGTTTTTGAAAACTAAAAGGGAGATTGTAGCAGTTGGATGTTTAGCTGAAACAGAATTGGTATTTACAAAGACTTTTCATTTTTAAGCTTTAACATAAACCGACTGTTCTACGGCCAGCAGACATGAAATCACCGGAGTTCTGCATTTTGCTTTCCTCCCTGTGTTATGAAGTGAATTTGACGTGGCTTTCCTTTGCAGTGCTGTGCTTTTGGGGTACCTAACCATGCCTTTGAAAACTACATAAACAAATGAGCTTGGCAGCTTCTGTGATACGATTTCCTTGAGTGCTTTAGAAAAGATAGAACCGCTTTATTGGTCTAATTTGTCCCATGACTCACTTAAATATGCAGTGTGAATGTACTGGAAATGCTCATAACTATTTTATAGTTCTCAGTCTTCAATCATTTTACATGTTGATGCAATGTTATGTTTACACAGAAAAAAAAAAAAAAACCTTAAATGTTAAATTCCTAAGAATTGTTTTAAATAGTTCATAAAGCGTGTCTCAGCCTTATAAATAATGGGCGACAACAGCAGCGCTAGGGCTGGACCTCAGCTCTGTACTCGGTTACCCGAGATACCAGCTCCGGTAGACTTTAACTGGCTTCGTGTTTACAGTAACAAGCATTACGTTAATTAAATATACTACATCTTTATGTATTAAAAGCATATAAATTACTGACCTTTTAGAAGTGACTTATTACATTGTGTGTATTGCACTTTACCCTCATATATTGCAAGGGGGTTTAATTGATTTTGGGATCACACTGCATAAGGATGTACTATACTTAAGTAACGGTGCTGCTGAATGCCCAGGAATGACGTTTCTCCCAAGTACGCTGTGAGCCCATCTTAAGTGCAGGCTTTGAGGAAATACATTTTTGTCAGATTTACGTTTGTTGCATTTACTGACCAAACTTCTTGCTTCTTTTTCAGCTAACTGCTTCCCGTGAATGCAGACACAATTCAAGGTGATAATTTTCTTCCCGTTACAGCAAGACTGAAACATATCCCAAAATATATTAAAAATATATATTTTCCTGAGAGATTGTGCTATATATATCAGAGGTTTACATTTTTGCTGCAATATAAATTACTAATCTCTGAGGGTTTTCCTGTATTCTCCTGAGGGACTGATCAAATGACGAATGGTTGGTAAATAGTAAAAGGATATGTTAGGTAACCTTTTAAACTCTGTTCCACAAAAGCTTTCTTGGCGAGACACATACACTACATTTCATAAAAGGATCGAGAGGAATGAATATTAAAACGGAAGAAACTGACTTTTCAGCTTTCCTAAAGATGCCACCAGCATGTCTGCAAGAAGAACAGGAGGGAGATCCACCACAGTGATATAGACTGCATCTGTAAGAAGTGACCATTATACTGTGTATATATATTGTACTGTAATACTGCAAGAGGGTTTTAAAAATCTTTCCACTTTATTTTTTTATGCTTATTAATCAGATACCGTTACTTATTGCAGTTGCAACTATGCACTTGTATAAAGCCATAACGTTGAAGTTTATATCATTCATACACATCTATCAGAAGCTGCATGTCAGTGTTCAGCAGCTAGTATAAGTTTGAAGTATATACTAGTTTCAGCTATGTCATCATGGGCAGTCCTGTTTTACCTGTCTAATTGCCTTAATTTAATTTTTTTTTCAAGTTTTTTGCCCATTCTCTCTATTTAAGGAAAAAAAAGAAGGTTTACCAGCTCTTAGGATGCAATTTTGCTTTGTGGCAGAAAAAAATAGTGCACTATTTTTACACCTAGTAAGTATATCAATGTCAGCCTATTTTGAATGTATATCGACTGGTTTCAAGGGTGGAGAAGTGTTGGTTACAGAAACAGCATCTGATACCATTGGAATGACTACACCATTTGCTTGGACGTGTAACTGCTCATCCAGCCCTTTTTACAAACCTCAATATTAGTTATTGACTTATATTAACCCTCATTAAGTGCTATGAAACTTCATTTTGCCTTGTTTTTGCATACTCTCCTAGATGTGTTTTTTATTTCTGGGGAAAAAAAAAAAAAGAATCTGTGACTGTTTTTACATTTCACAACACAATGTCCAAGGACTGTCACAAACGTTAAGAAAATTAAACATACTGTAGATGTATTTTAAAATTTTAAATCTGGTTCTCTAGCACATAGCTGTAGGCATAGATAAATATTTCAGTAGTGTGTTTTGAGAACTGATAGCTGGGAAGAAAGGGCCTCAGAGGCACTTAATTGACTTTTTTTTTTTTTTAACTTGGAGTTGTACAAAAAATATAATTTATGTGGGCTCATTCATGATGTGTTCATAATTATCCCAGAAAATGCATGTTTTATACAACTACAGTATGCGATGTTAAACATATTGACAGTAAAAAATGTAGTCTCCTATTTGGTCTCTTTATATATATAAATATATATATATATTTAAAATATATATATATAAAAAATATTGTGTGGGAGTGCAGTAATTTAAAATATGATCTAACACTTCAATGAAGGAAGACATTTCACTTTAAAATTTTGTTCGTTTGTTTTTGTTTTTTAAAGAGTGTTGAAATGTTTGGAAGGATAGGACCATGATTTATTTAACACTATCATGAAAGGTGGACTTGGAAACACTGAAAATGAATAAATAAATATATTTACATTTTGTAACCTCTACTACAGTTCAGCTTAACAGAGCCAGAATGTATTCAGTCTTCTATTTATGCACTCGCAAAGTAAAACGTTGTTTGTGAGTTCTTAAATTCAAAACAAAAGCTCTCATATCATTTCTGTGAGGTATTATAACCCAGCGCACAGCTACAGTGTTTTTTCCCTGCTTGTTTTGATTTACGGAAGTACGGTATATTTTTAGGTAATGCAGATTTGCATAGAGTACAACATTAAAAATGTATGCAGTAAAACTGTTTCCATTCACTGAATGCATAAATATTTTATATATATATAAAAAAGAAAAATGTTACATTGTGGGAAGTTCTATCCTTTTCTGAATTGGAGAATATTATATATATATTTTTAAATAAACTATTTGAGTAAGGTAAAATAGTTCCTGAACTTGAGAAGCTGGTAATTAATTGAAATATCTAAATATATAGGCAACTGCTGCGGCAGATACGGGAAAGGCAAGGGTTGCTCGAGAGGAAGCGGAGCGAAGGCTGTGTGTGGAGGAAGGGCAGACTCCCAGGGAGATGTTCTGGCTGGCCACCAGGTGCTGGGGCTGGATCTGGCACGCTTCCTCTCCTCGGCTTGTCCTCATTTCCTGGGAATCCCTGGGGCCCGGGTAAGCCTGAAATTTCAGGAAATGTACTGTATGATAGTGTTTACTGGCCACAGTTGATACGTTCTATACTTTTAGAAATAGTTTTTAGCTATGCGTACAGCAGGCTGTATTGAGATGCTATGGTAGAACGGTATGGGCTGGTAGCGCTGCAGGTCCTCTGCTCTGACCTCTGCCACAAAGCAGGGCCAACTTAGCATGGGTTCCTCGAGGTTCTTGAGTTTTCAGTGCCTCTAGGGATGGAGGTATCATAGTAATCCTTAGTTCTCCTTCGTGGGCTGTGTTGAGCTGTAACGTGGAGGTCGTTTGGCCAGTGGTATGATGTGCACGAGCCTTGTTTTGTACCCAGGACACAGAAGGCAAAGCTGCTCTTCTGTTCTTCTCACTTGTCCTTCTGCTCGAGACAGAGTTCCATCTGCTGATCTATGGAATGCAAAGAACTCTTAAATGTTTGTTCCTGGAGATTGTGGAGTTTCCATTTTGTCCCGTGGTGACCTTTTAAAATTTTGGAGAGAAGAGCATATTCCTGAACTAAGGAATAGTTGTCTTAAAGTCACTGGCGTTAAAACACTTTCTTTTTGTAACAGGGCTGTCCCCGCAGACAGGACATTGTTATGGCCTGGGTGACTTGATCTATAGAAATTCTCTCGTTGCAAGTCCTTTTGTTTCGCAGAAGTAAACAAATAGCACAGCCAAGCTGCAGATTAACCTTGGGGAAGAATCGGGGTCAGACTTGGAGCCAGAAGCTCAGGACACTTGTAAGGAAGTTGCTCTTTGGTTCGCATCCAAGAGCTCACCAGCACGGAAGCTGGACAGGAAGACCGCGTTGGAGTTAACGTGTCAGCTGTCACAAAGGCTTTTCTGAAAGATTTTCACTCCTGTCCTAGTTGTGTACTGCAGTTTCCCACTTGTAGTGGTTGTTGCCAAAGCTCAACCCCTCACAACGCTCCAGCACCAAGTCTGCACGCTGAAGGAAACATCGTGGTTCTTGTGCTTCATAGCACGGTTGATGCTGTAAACAAAATGTGACATGGACCGTAGCACCATGTAGGACTTGGAAATGTGCAAGAGGCTCAAGTATCTCAGCACTCGGTGACGGTGGCCAAATTTAAACCATCACTGAAGTTTCGTTGCAGTATCTTACTACCTCTGTTGAAGACTCTGAACCTCCTACATTTTTGACAGGCTGTCAGTGGCTCTCTGAAGTCACCAAGGCCAGGAAAGCCGCCCCTGGAGATGATTTTAGGCTTTCTCTCTTTAGTTTCTCAGGCAGTGTCAGATGATCATTAGAAAACTGAGCATTTACGTTTATTATCTTACAATGTGTTCGTTTCCCATCTAGCTTTGAGAGAGTCATCTTGGAAGAGGATTTATGTCTCTTGGTCTCAAGTGCCTTCACCCATCCTGTGATTGTGAGGTCGTATTTGGGATGCTGCTGTGGAAAGGGGGAACTTGTATGAAAACAAACTTCTCATCTGCGTAGCTCTTACAGACCCTCACCACTTCCTTATTCTGTTCCTAAGGCAGGAGAACAAAACGGTCCATGGTCCAGTTCAGGGAAGTGGAGTATTTCAGTCTCCTCCACATTCCTGGATAGTTTTCCTTGGCATTCATGTCAAAATAGTGGCTCGTTTGTTTTTTCATTGGATTACAGTTGATCTTCAGAATATTTTGTGGACTGCCATACGTGCACGTACTACACTTCAGGTTGAAAACATTGTTTGCTATTTTTTAAGACAATCCTATAAACCAGATAGGGGATTTTCAGCGTCCCATGGATCATGGGTTTTTGCCTGCTGAAGTATCCCTCATGAGAGTGGGAAGGAGCTGTATTTGGGATCTCTGTAAAAGATGTTGATGGAGCAGTTCTGAAACTAGTTCATGTTCTGTGTTGAAGTTGCCTCTAAAGTGGACGACGATGATGATGATGTACTCAGACACGCTCATCTAAGAAGTAAGACAGCTCTATGGAGATGTATGTGGCAGAAGAGAACGCTGCGTCTAAACACATCGCATCTAGTTTGCCCCAGAAACAACTGCAACAATTGGAAAAGCTCACTGTAAAACCATTGCTCCAAGAAGCGGGGACCCGGAGGAACTGTAATTTATTAGCACAGGGATGCTAATTACTAGGCCTTGTTATGAAGATCGGGGTTTTTCCCCTTTCTAGGCAGAAGGCATTGTTTTATGAGGGTAAGAAAGTCAATTTACTGCCTGATAGTTGCTACAGCAAGTGGGCAGCTAGATTGGACCACTGCTGCTTTTGCTCCAGTCATCTTACAGAAGCTCCAGGATTAAAGTGATCTTTCAAAATGAAAGTCACAGTGAAAGGTGGCAAAACTACAAAGTTACAAGTGTATATCTTATCCTGCGGAAGACCTTAAAGAAGCCTGGAGAGACACATCCTCACCCTGAAGAGAAAGGGCAGAGCGCAGCGACTGCAAGCCCCAGCAGCCCTTTTGGGTTGCTTGGAGGAGCTGGGTAGAGACGCTTTCACAACCAGGGCGACTGCCTGTGATGCTTCTGTTGCGTCACCCCATTTTGGGGTCTAGGCCTTCAATGTCTGTTCAGAGATGTGAGCCTACTTGAATGTATAGTCTTATATTGCCACGTCCCAGTGCACCTCTTGGGTCATCAGTTCTTCTTGTCACTTGGCATCACCTTTGCTAGCTCTTGGGGATTTTTTCCCCCCAGGATGCTGTTGCACCACTTGGTCCACGTGGCCACCCAACAGGAAGTACATCAGGCTTGTGGGATCGCTGCCGATCCTCCTCATTCCCTTTGGCTTGCCACCTGCTTAGACTTAAGGAACTAATTTGGCACTAATAAGGCACCAGCCTTGGTGCAGTGGGGGCCAGCTGAGATTCAGTGGGATCTGTGTCACCATTTGTCCACTCTGGAGCGATGGATGGGTTTGATGGATCCAGTGAGGGGTCTCCTCTGTGTGCTTCCTGTACCATTCAGAGCTGCAGCCATGGGAGCTTTATTACTGGGAGATTGGGCGTGCGTGCAAGCTCAGAACAAGTATCGACACCGAGAGGAAAATATCCTTGAGCTGAGAGAGACCATGAGGACTGTAGGTCATGCTGATGCTGTATTTCAGGAAAAACAATTTATAGTCTCTCAAGATAAGTCACTGTCTCGGAAGTCAGCTCAGTGGAATCTGTATGGAGTCCATTGCTCAAAGGGGAAAGAATTTCTTTACAGGAACTGGGTAACGTAAAATATGCTTTACACAAAGTCAGTTTGTGCTTCGTTAGAGTCCTGACTACCTGATTTACAGACGCAGGGGACACTGAGGCATAGGAAGCGTGTTCTTCCGTTTAAGGTTTTCATACGGCGTGAGACAGGTCAGCGTCTTGGTGCTGCTGCCCACAGCCCCCAAATTCAAACGCAGAAACCGTCTACAGCCCGGAGCAGGGATATGCACATACACAGAGGACTTGTGATTACAGTAAGGTGATAAGTAGAATTAATTTTCACCACGGGGCCATGCCACTATTCAGTTTGGATCATAATCATTATTAGCTGACTTCTCTTGTCGCATTTTAGGCTGGTGCAGGTTCTGCCCTTTAGTTTCCAGAATCTTGACAGATAAGACAAGGTGGCTGCCCTCTTACCCACTCACAGGAAGGGAGCTTTAATACCACACAGTAGACAGAAGTACTTGTTTAGGCTACTGATAATTTAAGGTAATTATAATGAGCCGAAATAACAATTGGGGCACAAACAAAATTATGACAAATATTTAAATTGTCCGTAAGGTACCCCCAGGTAAATTCCATTGAGAGTATCACGTAGTGTAAAAAAAACCTCTTATTTTCCACCCAGTCCAAAGACTGTGGATTTTTTTCAAGGTTGAGATAGTGCTTGCCTCAAACCACTTCCAAGGGGGAATGGAACAGTCGATATCTTTAACTTGAAGATGTCTCAATCTTGCCATCACTTGAGGTCCATCAGGACTCGGGTCTGTGAGACTGCCAAGGTCTTGCAGTTGGACCCAGCACCAGTGATGAGGTGGCAGGTTCTTACCATCATGTTTAGCGTGGCTCCTGGGCACCTATTTGATGTCAAGGTCCATCATCTCCAAGAACTCTTAAGTATCTTGGAGAACTTGTAGCTCAAAGTCAGGCAAATTAAATTCAGTACAAACCAAGAATTTAATAACATCCTATTTTAAGGGGTTTTTAACTACCTCACATTCCAAACTGGGACATCCTTCAACCATCATTAGTGATGAAGGCAGCATTTCATGTTCCGCTTCATACTCAAATACGAAGGGAATAGGACAAACCAGCCTGAAAAGGGTTAGCGGGGAAATAATTGTTATTCACCATCGTAGAAAATACACGGCTGGGAAACTACTTCATTTGACTTGATCTCCACAACTGTGTGGCTTTTCATTTATAATGGTTCTTCCTGTGGGCTCTGAGGTGGTTTTGGTTTTTGGCAACCCCCCCTTACACCCCCGTATTACATGTCCTTGAATGGATAGTGATTGGTGGAGGAAGAGTAATTTTACCTCATTTCAAGGAGTGAATGAAAGCTTTCTACAAGTTGTAATCTCTTTGGGACCGTTTAGCTAATTGTGAATGACTTTCTCCAAAGTGCTTTAAAACCTGGCTTCTGAGCTCCAGCGGTTGAGGGGGGGGCATGTGTCCACCTCCCACCCTGCTCCTTGCTCTCCTGTTTCAATGGAGCGGCTCAGCCGAGCCGGGTGAGGGAGCAGCCACGGAAGAGGACGGGCAGTTCTCAGAAGTCCAAGCAATGAAAACTTTTGCTGAATTAGAGGAACACGAAGGAACACGTCTGCATCTGTGTAGTTCTGCTCCGCACAAGATGCGGAGGGTCATGGAGGCCCGTAGGGTGGCGGAGGATGGTGGGTTTGCGTCTGCGTACGACGTTCCTTTCACTGGGGACAGTTCAGAAATAGGCTTTTGGAGAAAGTGAACTGTACCCATCTTCCACTGTCCACATCCTCACTTCCAGACCCGCAACCTGCTGTCTCTGGAATCACATCCCTATTTTTGGGGAGACAGTATGTGATATGATACACATTTTCTCTTTCACACTGTTAAACTGAGCTTTGGCCACCTGCAGCTCGTAGCTTGCATTAGACACCGGCTGTAACTCCGCACTCCTGGAGGATCTGTGAACGGAGGCCCGTTGCTTCCAGCCTTAAGAAGAAAAGTTTTTTACTGGCTTACACACACACGGCAACAAATCCAAGATGCTGTCCCAGCCTATCTTCGGTCCGCTCTGTGTTCCACAGCAGGCAGCTTGCCCCTGTGCCCCTGGTACAGCCCAGTGACACGTTTAACAGGATTTACCCTCTCCGTCCATCTCGGCTGAAGCCACTGCCTTTAATCCAGCTGCAGAGAAGATTATGGGTTACCTACTGGAAAACCACAGGGTCTGGGCTTCTGTGGGGCTTGCCCAGCACTTGACCATGCTTCTGCCTTAGAAAAGTGAAATAAATTCTTCTCTGGGGGGAAAAAAAAAAGTGTATAAACGATTTACTGCTACTGATTTGTTCCCTGTCTCCTGCAGCTTGAAGGAGAACTCGCAGTCCAGCTTTCCAAGTCCATGAAGTTACTTTACCTTAAGCTTGTGAATTATCCAGTTTTGTTTCTTTTCCTCAGTCTCTTTTTTTCCGCAGCTTTCTAAGATTATTTATTCTGTGTTAAGTAACCTGTAAAGAACTTCTCTTACATGTATTTTCAGCATTTTATGATGAAAAAACCCAATGTGATCCCGAAACCATGTCTTCATGTTGCTACATCACTCAGGAGTTGAAAGATGTCAGTAACAGACACGGCTTGGACTCTATACAAATCTTCCTCTATCAAGAAGAGGCTTTAATTAAAATTGAGATGAGAAGTGTGTTTTTTTCATTTAAGATGCTGGAGCTCTTTAGCATTTTATGGGTTATTATACAGCCTGATGCTTCAAATGGTAAGGTGAAAGCTGCCCATTAATGACCTGTAGCGAGTATTTCATTTTCTCTCCATACGTGGAAACGGAACAAAAGATGAAATATAATGAAAATTAATGGTAAGAATGACATTAGTCAATCATGAAGAATAGCATTTATTAAAATGACCTGGAAAAATACATCACCTGCCACCATTTAGACCACTTCAGCTACTTCACACAGCTCTAGTAACATCAGCAACAGGATGTTTGCAGTTACTCTCTCAACCAATGCAGAAACATTTATACATTTTATTGGAGCGGTAAAAAAATCCTCGTCTTTGAACTTGCTCTCAAGAATGTGAGATACACAAAATCGTATGTCCACAGACATAGCTCTTCCTGCTCTAAAATGAGGGTTTACGGAGCAGCCGTTCTCTGAGGGCGCAGGTCCCGGTCTGACCGCTGAGCGTGTGCTGGAGGAAACATCTGCTTTTGCAGAGCCTGCTCTTCCACAGAAGCCCAGTCATTTGGTGTCTTGCAAGGAAAACCTGCCTCAGATCTAGCCCGTGTGGTCTTTCCATAGTTCTCAAGGGTGTCAGGATCGAGGGTGTGTTGGTTTAACATGTGGTAATACTGTAAGAACTCTTGAAACAGCGAATCATTTCATTTTGAAGAACATAATGAGGTATGAAGACAAGCTATATGATGACTTCTGTGATTTTTGGTTGGAAAGGCTTCACTTCCAACAGCAAAATCCCCTGTTAATAGTTCTCAGTAATATCCTTTTCCCTTGTTTAATATACCTACTACAAACTGATTAGAATCACCAAAGTCAAAACTGAAAAATGTAAAAATTCTTTACATTCTTCAGCACGCCTAGCACAGACGGGCTAGAATCTGACACAGCACAGGGCAGTGTCCCCAGGAACTCAGACCCACCAGACGAGTCTGCTGTGAGGCATCGAGCTGGAGCTGTGAGCGGGTGGCTCTCGGTATGGATTCACTGGGGTCTCTGGGTATCGGCTCAGGAACTTCTGCTTGAACACAGTTTTTAACTCTGTTGGTCAAAGTTTCATTAATTTCTCTATGTTCTAGTCTCTGCTGTCCCCAAAGCAGCATGCTGAGTGAGTGAGAGCTCAGGTTGAAGAAGAAGAATTCATGGCTGAGTTTTTGCTCTTACTCTGATAAAAGCCGGATGCGTTGAGGGAAGTGCCCACGGGTAGCCTGTATCAGCTGTATCAGTTGTACTGTTTAAGTGTTGCATGGAAGCACTACAATCCCAACACATTTAGAACCTTATTTTGGATTTGGCCTTGACTCGGATTTTCTTCATCCTAAAATACAGATAGTTAATGTCGAACTAATTGACTTGCTTGCAAGAAGATGACAAATATCTGTTGTAGTTTGTCAAACTCACAGCAGATGCAGAAAAGACGAGTTGATATTTTGGTGCAAAACTGCAATTGCGTGATTGAAGAAAATTGTAACCAGAAAGTACTGAAGTGATATGAGAATATATAAACATCTAAATACGAAATACCTTGTTTGTTTAGTAAAAAAAGCCAGAGAAAATCTGGTATCAGTAAAACTTGTCTTAAATGACCAATAAAAATATGCTGCTTAAATTAAGTATCTTATCAGAATTATTTCTAAGGGAAAATAAGCATGACTCTTCTGAGTGTGCCTAGGGATAAACACCAGCCTAAGAGAGAGAGAGCGAGCTTCCCCAACCTTTCTTCTGTTGTTGAAGCTTAATTGCATCAGGGTTTTTCGATGGTACCTATGTTGTGTGCTGACGAGTGTCTTCTAAGCAGTCTTTTTAGTTTTCCTGTAGTGCAGGATTGTGGCTGTGACCCAAATATTGAGAATGAGCATGGTTATGAAGCGGATGAGAACTAAAAGGGAAAAAAATAATCTTGTAAGCATAAGTAAAATAAAAAAAATCAACTGTTGCCGTTTTCTGAAGACACGTTTTGTAAACCTTCACTGGTGTCCAAACAGGCGGGTTCCCATTCTGCAGCTCTTTGCAGTCAATTAGTTTCAATTACCGTGTTCAGGAACCCAGAAATTCTCAAAGTAACTATGGCAGAGAAGAGCATTTAGCACTTGCGAGTGGCATCTGAAAATATGACACTCCAGCACCTTTGATTCTTTTGTGACAAAACCAGGAGAGTAGTGCAAGTTTGAGTAGCCTCACATAGATTTATATTTACACCTAAAATTAAACTCAGAGCCGTAGCTCACGTGTCCTTTATAGTTGCGTGATTTGTTTATTATAAAGGGATTATTCTCTACTGTCATCTTTAGACTTCACAGCTCTAGTGGAGGTGTCCCTGCCCATGGCAGGGGGGTTGGAACTCGATGATCTTTAAGGTCCCTTCCAACTCTAACCACTCTATGATTCCATGATTCTATGATTCTATGACTTCAGGGAGACAGGAAATACTTGTTATCTGTCAGATTTTAATGAAAGAAAATCTGACAACTGAGAAAAAAGCAGATTTTCAGTATCTTCATTAACTTTCAGAGTTTTTTTAAACCAAAAAAAGCAGAGCATCTCTACGTGTGAGACCACAATCTGAAATATCTCTAACGTCCATTTGGCAAACAGAATATTCACAGAAATATACATAAAACTTTGTTTCAGAAAAAATATGTGATATTTCACTGAATTTCACTGAATTTTTTTTTTAGAGTTGGAAGGGACCATAGAGATCATCTAGTCCAACTCCCCTGCTGAAGCAGGATTGCCCAGAGCATGTCAGAGCATGTTACTCAGGACTGCATCCAGGCGGGGCTTGAAAATCTCCAAAGAAGGGGACTCCACAACCTCCCTGGGCAGCCTGTTCCAGGGCTCTGTCACCCTCACTGTGAAGTTCTTCCTCATATTTGAGTGGAACTTCCTATGTTCCAGCTTGTGTCCATTACCCCTTGTCCTCTCACTGGCAACCACTGAAAAGAGTCTGGCTCCCTCCTCCTTCAACCCACCCTTCAGATACTTATAAGCATTGATAAGGTCTCCCCTCAGCCTTCTCTTCTCCAGACTTATAAAGAGTCCCAGCTCTCTCAGCCTTTCTTCATAAGGTAGATGCTCCAATCCTTGAATCATCTTCGTTGCCCTTTGCTGGACTCTTTCCAGCAGTTCCCTGTCCCTCTTGAATTGGAGAGCCCAGAACTGGATGCAGTATTCCAGTTGTGGCCTCACCAGTGCAGAGTAGAGGGGGAGAATGACTTCCCTCGACCTACTGGCCACACTCTTCCCTACGCAGCCCAGGATTCTATTGGCCTTCCTGGCCACAAGAGCACGCTGCTTGCTCATTGTCATTTTGCTGTCTACCAGGACCGCCAGATCTTTCTCTTTGGAACTTGTCTCCAGCAGGTCCACACCTAACCTGTATTTGTGCCTGACATTCTTCTTCCCCAGGTGCAGGACCCTACACTTTTCCCTGTTGAACCTCATGAGGTTCTTCCTTGCCCAGCTCTCCAGCTTGTCCAGGTCTTGCTGGATGGCAGCATGGCCCTCCAGGGTGTCAGCCACTCCTCCCAGTTTGCTATATTTGACAGTTTTATAGGTGTGTATGAAACCAAGAACATGCCAAAGCATTTGACTTTACAAGTCAACTGGAAACATTTTCCATCAGAGTAGCGCAGCATCAATGTTTGCTGCCATCTCCTCCACGTTACCAAGTGTGTTGTGCTCTGTTTTAAAGAGCAGCTTTAGCCAGAGCCAGCTTAACTTTCAAGAGCCAGCTTTCTACTTTCATGGTGGTTTTCTCCCTCCTTCTCCTCAATACACCTCTCTCGCTTCTAATCAGTGTAAGTGTGTAGCTGTGGGTGAACTGGACTCGACAACTGACCCAGACTAATTTTGACGTGTGTATTATGCCAATTTTTTGGTGATGCTGTTAACTGCATGGGCCCACAAACTCCTGCTCTGGCAACGTGGAAACAGCAAGCACAGGGGCGAAAATGCGTGACTGAAAAGGGGACTTCTGTTTCCAGTGAAAGAGCCACTTGAACTGCTTGTAAAACTACAGCCTTATTGTGGTGCTTAAAAAAAATAAATCCATTCATATGATGTTTCTGATGAAATACTAGTTTTGAACTAGAACAAGGAACCACCAAATAAAGTACAATGTGATTTTGTTCCTGTTCATACAGGCACCGAGTCTCGCCTTCAAACCCTTTATTGAAAAATCTGCTGCACTCCGTAGCTCGTGCAGTTTTGTCAGGACGGTAAGAAGCTGTTCAATAAATTTCCTTTATAATGAAATCAGCTGCAAATTACGTACCTTAAGCCATGTTTTGGTATCTTCTCAGCCTACCGTTTCAGTTTCAGCCTGCTATAAACTTTCTGAATGTTGTGCCTAAAACTATTTATATACTAAGCTGAATTTTAAATAGCTTTATAGAAGAACTTTTTAATGCACAAACCCCACAATAAGAAAAGGAAGCACTTTATTATTTGAAAAGCTATCACTTAATTATTATAGATTTATTAAGTTGTATTTTACTAAATATATTTATTTATGTATTTAAATACTAAAGGTTTTAAAGCTTTATTCTGCTATTTTCATAATTAAGTTAATCTTGTGGTGGTTTTGCCTTTTGAAAAAAATAATGGCTGTTGATATGTATAAGCAGGGGGGGTTGTTGTTTTGTTTTTCCTTCAGGTATTTGACTAATTTGTAATCCTGTTCTACTTAGCGGTAACCCCTTCCCTTGCTGGGCTAAACCACCAGGTTCATGATTTGTTCTTCTGAGACAAGATAACTGTTTTTACAAAACAACTAGAAACGGCCACGGCAGCTGTCATCTTGGAAAGATGAGCAATTCCATACGTTACTCACCTGCAAAATCATTTGTAGTCATTACAGTTGTAAATATTCTTGCTGTAAATGGAATGAATTCTGATTAGTGGACTAGATACGACACATACCTTCATAAATTATAAAATATCTATTTTTTCAATAGAGGATAATCTTGCATGAAAATATACATTGTATAGACATTCCTGCTTCTACTGCATCCACTCTTCACTATTTTAGCTTCAGAGATCAAGCTCTCAAAGCTGAGTGATACTGTCTTAAAGGTCTTTTTTAATGATGAGATCACTGGTACAATTAGAATTTTTATATCTATCTCGCTAGATTGGATGTGATCAGAGTTTACTGCTCCCTTTCTGTTCAGCCCCCTCCTTCAGCAGTTAATTCTGAGCTACACCCACAGGCGAGTCAGCGTGACTGAACCATTGTCAATGTTCACACACGTGCTTTTAGGCTTCTGCAAATATGAGGAATTCAGTTTTCCTTCCCACAACAAATCTAAACATTAAATTATTTCACATTTGCAGCAGACTAAAACCTTTTACAAAGTTTACTGCTGTTGTTCAGCAAACATACCACAACTCCTAATTATTGACTTAAAACCATTTGTCTCATAGGGAAATAGATCCAGCATCGCTATGTTTTATAGTAAGAACATTTTAAACAAGTTCTGTGAATACGACAAAGGCATTTCTGACAAACAGCTGAAGAACTGTTCATGCAGACCACTAGGTAATTAACACATGAACTGCACAAATCACTGTTCTTGGTACGTTCTTTGATTCTCCGCTGTTGAGAAATGTATTTACAGGTAGTCACAGAGTCAAAGTTATTTAGCATTGTGTGTGTGTTTATTTGTAGATGCCTTTTCAGAATTCGTGTTGCCTGACTGTCTAATGCAAAATTTAGCACCTTTTCATGCTGGATCACTAACTTTATTCTTGCAGTTATTTCAACTTGACCACATTTGCATGTTTTCTAAGGCAAAGTGTCATTGTGACTGAGCTGGTGTTAATGATAAAACCTGATTTCAAGAGACTGTGTGGTATCTGAATCTCAGAAGTCGGCACTAAGGGAAACTACATTAGGCAAGATTTTTATCTACTCTGATTGAGTCAAGACCTAGTGAAAGAGGCATTAGGAGATCTGGCATTAAAAAAGGAAAACCCAGCGCTTCGCCCCAAGTTGCCCATCGCTTACTTGCGCAGGTATACGCAGACATACTCCAGGTCAGGGCGCTCACTTGTCCAGAATCTTTTGTCTGCCAAAGACACCGCAGCTGAGCCAGCTTACTGGCCGCACTGATGAACGTGCAGAGATTCTGAAAAGCAGGTAAAAAAAAGAGAAAGAACCTCTGCCATTGTGTTATCTGAGTGTTTCGTTTATGGTTGTTAGTATGTAATTTACAGGACTAGCTTTTTCATTTAGGATTTAAAAAATAATTCAATATTTGGCAACTTAGGCATTTCAGCTTCTTCCTATGGAACCGTGAAGCAAAAATTAAAGTTGCTAAAAGGAAGGCACCAATTTCTGAGGTACTGCCCAGAAAGAAGCTCAAAGAGCACAACAATTGCTACCGCTGTTGGCAAATGCTCAATAGAAGCAAATATAAGAGGCAAAGAAATAAAAAAGCCTCTGAACCTGCTACATAAAACTGTTTATGAGAGTTAGCTAAAATGAGACTGATCTAGTCTAAATAGCAAAGTTGATTCAGACCATCTGTTACCATCATGTCTGGCAAACAAAGCCATAAAAGAATGAGAAAACTGACAGGAATGTGTGGAAAATGAGTCCAATTGGTGGGAAAAATAATGAAGGGAATGGACTATTCACCCTGTCATGCTTTTAAGGGAGATTTTGCAAAGGCAGCGGGTAGAGGGGACCTCCACACGGGTCTCTCTGGCATGCCTGGATTTCCCTTGCAAGTAAGGATCAGTATTGGGCTTAGAAGCTTTTATGCCCATTTGTATCACCTTTTGCATTAGCAACTCCAGTTCATCTCAATTAAATTTTCTCTTTTCTGATGAAAAGGGCAAAGACCATCTTTAACCCTCATAGGGCATTATGAGATGATATTTTTCTTTCAAAATTCTAGGACTAAAGGGAAAAGAGATCTTCTGAAATATTTAAAATCCCCTAGTTCAAATGCTTTGACTGATGCGCTACTCCTTTTTCCTCTGATGTTGTAGGTTTATTAATAGGGATTGTGACATTAGGACTAAAGAGGCAATGTTTTTTCAACATTTTAAACTATTGCTAGTTTTAGTTAAGGTAACACAATTAACAACTTCACCTCAGAACATACTTTTCTCCTTTTTTTTCCCCCCTCACAGAGTCTGTATTGACAGTGCTGTATCTTCCAGCTACTCACAGAAGTGAAACAGCTGTATTTGAAAACTGGGCTTGTTCTGAAAGCTAACTCAAATGATTAATTCTTCCAAGGACAAATATAAGGAGAGAATTCACTGATAAAGATGTCCAGAAAAAAAAAAAAGTTATTTAATATGTGGACCTAATTTTAAATAATCAGGCAGGCACTTACCATGGCCAGGTCTATTATCCACTTCCGCAGTGTTAGCATGTACCAGCCTCCCCAAAATCTTACAATTATGTTAAGTTTCATAGCACTGAAAATTCTAGAATACCAAAGCTCTTGAACATCCCTGGGGAATTAGATCTTTTTAAACGTTTGGAAATAATCTTATTGAAACTTTACAACAGACTATGCAATCTAGACAGAACATATTAAGCACTGGTTGAAACACTAAGTGCTCCTATTTTTCACGCCGTCTTTGGTTGAACAGTGCCTGGAGTTTCTCAAGGGCTGCTCCAAAGCACAAGATATGAGATTTAAGCCCAAATCTTATTTTTAAAAAAAAACACAATACACTGCTGTGTTCATCATAGCAAGTACAATCTGCATGGGTAGGAATGAAAGAAAAAAAGATTCATCATTTCCACCCTGCACCTCTAGCAAGGGTGTAAATTAAGAACTGGCCTTAATCCTTATCAGTTGTGGACCTTCTAAAGCACAGCTACATATAAAGCTTATTTCTTGTTGATCTTTTACTGTGATCCCAGAAATCAGCATGTGAATGTGGAATGCATGTTGAGGGGTGGCTGAAAATGATTTACAATGGTAGCACAAAACAAGCGATGTCGTAGCTGCTATGCAAAGACCTACCAAACAAGCTACATATACCAAAATTCCCAGATTTCAAAGGATACGTGACTGCATAGAACAAAGCTCGCTTCATGTTTCCACCGTAACGCAGAATAAACAAAAGGAGAATGACATCTGAAATAAATAAAAGATCGCTCATCAGAGAAAGGGAAGAGCCTAAATGCAATTCTAGACAGAATGAAGCAGTTCTACAGGGCACCATGTCTACAGAAACTGGTATCTTACAGGTTTGTCTCTCAAATTTGATTGATGTCCAAAACACTGCAAGCTCCAAAAT
Source organism: Numenius arquata (assembly GCF_964106895.1). Lineage (NCBI taxonomy): Eukaryota > Metazoa > Chordata > Aves > Charadriiformes > Scolopacidae > Numenius > Numenius arquata. The sequence continues at coordinate 46,717,233 of NC_133584.1, read as the reverse complement.
GAAACTTTTATCAGAATCTAGAGCGTTGATAAGGTTTCCCTCCCATGTGGAGTCACTGGAGAGAGGAGCTTACACTGTGACTCCACTCTGTGTGTATTAGATCTTTCTCCACTATCTGACCATCTACGTTCATAAAATGTATAGGAATTCAATTATATGTGAGATGTTCATTCCTTCTTCCCCCAGACCCCTGCTAGAACTGGTCAATGGATACGTATCATCGCAGTGCAGTACTGTATCTAAAAGCCTTGGAGTGCTGAATGAGCCCTGCTTTATTTCCAAAACATGGCTTAAAATAATTACCTTGTGCAATGATGATGGGATATTCCAGGTATGTCTGCAGAGGGTAATCATAATAAATCTGGTACCTCAGAAACACAAGGAAGCTGAACAGAAAGACACAAAACAGCGTGACTGCATGAAGGGACAGGACAGCCCATTCACGACTTCTTTTTACAGTTTTGCTTGTGCCAAAAGGCTCCAAACTGATCAAACAAATATGAAGACAAAGCACAAGCCTGATGGTTTTTGTTACCCTCAAACAGATTAAGATGCAGAGAGCTGCCCATACTTCTTGCCATGGTCTTCAAGTCACAGTGCAAAAGGCATAAATAATGGCTTATAAAGGCTTTCAGACCTAGAAGCTACCTTCTCTTCACAATTCCCTTGGTACCTCTGAGATAACTCTGATTCCTTTATTTATGTTTGTCGTTCAATCTGTACATTAAGCAAGTTTTACAGGAGTAGAAAACATTTCCTAAGCTGCCTCGACTACACTGTTACAAGATTGCCCAGTGTAACTGTACCAGTCAGACTCGGAGCCTCTTAAGTGCACCAAACAATGGCAAGTCTCCTTCTTGCTATTCCACAATACAGTAACTACAAGGAATTGAACTTTTATCACATTTTCTTTACTTTCTTCAACTTTCATGCAAATCCATGGGGTTAGACAGAAACATCAAGGCTGCAGAGAAAACAGAAAAGGTGTCTTAGGGCATAGTTTTATGTAAGGAAAAATTGATGGTTTCCAGCATAGAAAGATGGCATAAGGAACTGCCTGCCTTGTAAGAAACTGGCTTTTACAGAATTCAAAATTTAAATACCTGAACTTCCTAGAAGTCTTATTTCTTGTAGGGTCAAATTATACTCCTTGCCATTGCCACCATGCTTCTGTGTCACTCCTCTGCCTGGTCACTGCATTCTGACTCTGCAGAACCATCCCAGTTTGTACCAGTAGCCCCAAAGCTCTCTGCAACCAGACCCAAAGTCTTTAAGGCTGCAGGACGATAGTCTACTAAACATAGAGTCCCAATAAATGGTTCAAAAAAGCCTCATTGCAACTCTTCCAAAATAGTTTTGCCCAGAGCAGGGGCAGAACCTGCAGTTGTGTGGGTACCGCAGTTATCATTCAGGTGCTGAGACATTTATGGCTTCTCCATACCCGTCTGAATCATTACTTATAAAGCCTTTTTAATACACGTGAACAATTTTGATAGAATCATACAATGGTTTGGGTTGGAAGGGACCTTTAAAGGTCATCTGGTCCAACCCCTCTGCAATGAGCAGGGACATCTTCAACTAGATCAGGTTGCTTAGAGCCCTAACAAACCTGACCTTGAATGTTTCCAGGGATGGGGCATCTACAACCTCTCTTGGGCAACCTGTTCCAGTGTTTCACCATCCTCACTATAAAAAATTTCTTCCTTCTATCTAGTGTAAATCAATTCTCCTTTATTTTAAAAATTTAAGATTTTAAAAATGCTTCCACTACTTTGGTTGGGGCTGTGGGTAGGTTGTCTCTGCTGAAGCCAGAGTTTAGCTCACTTACTCTGAGGTGTATTAAGGGGAAACAGCAACAACAGCTCAGTGCCATGGAGAAACGTGGGCAGCAAATGGCCCCAGTGGAGACCAAGGGAGTTCTGCACAGCTACGCGCAGAAAGGTGACCGTACGCAGCACCACACCCGGGTCAACAGCTGTGTCCCAACAGAAGACGAGGCACAGACATGTTCAGAAACGATGTGCCATTTTTTGTGAGGTGATCTTTGCGAATAAAAGGCCCTTTTTCAGCTCGGTGCAGAGAGCTAGGAGCCATCTGCTTGGCTGTTTTGGCCACCTCCATCTGTGGTTCGGCGGCCACCTCCATCTGTGGTTTGGCAAACACAAGGCTCCTCACGGCATCCTCTCCCACACGCCTGTACCCACATTTACATGTGCGTGCTCAGTTTCCCTACTTTCCATTCCATGCAATCCTCTTTAAGTACGATCTAATGAATCTAGCCTGTGTAAGCTTATTACAGACTGACAAATCTTTGGCGTTTGACATGGTTTGTCATTTTCTTGAAGAATGATTATGTTTTAATTATTTGGGTGACAGAAGCCTGTCTAACTGGTACCATTACCTGCAGAACAGGGCTCACAGACCATTTAATAACATAAATACATGGCTGAAACCCAACAGTAGGTGTTGTCTCCTGCTACATGGGTGGCCCGGGGTTGATTTTGGGCAAGTTAAAAAAGCCTAGTTTCCCTTTAACTGGCAGCACGGAAGCACTTTAAAATAGGCAGTTTCTGCTCCAAGGAGTTTGTACACCCAAGGAAGGCAGGACGTGGCACCTGCACCTGACAGGCGGAGAGTCAGCAGGCTGAGCCGACACCAACCCTCAGTTATAAAAAGGAGCGGTTTTAAAACTGAAAGAGAGCAAGGGCTGCTCGCCGCCCCCTTCCAACAGCCACTCAAACACATTCTCAGGCGCGATCAGAGCTGTGAAGGAAGGAGTTTAATTATTAATTGCGGCTGCGACGGCCCCTGAGGGTCGCGGGCCGCTGGAAGCAGCCCGCCTGAGGTAACCCCGCCGAGGCGAGGCGCTGCCGCCCCGCCCCAACGGCTCCTCCCGCCGCGCACCGCCCCCGGCGGGAAGGAAGAGGGGGGGGCCGCCATGTTGTCCCCTTGTATGCCACCCCCCCCCGGCTGTCTTACCCGGCCAGCTCCAGGAGGAGGCTGCCCACGCTGACCCCCCTCGCCGAGCCGGCCGCCAGCACCGCCGCCAGCTGCGGCAGCTTGATCACGGCGCACACCGCCCAGGTGCTCCAGTGGGCCAGGGCCAAGAGCGTGGACGCCATCCCGCTGCGCTGCCCACCCGCGGCAGCGCGGAATGGGGAACCGGCGGTGCGGCGTGGCGAGGTGGGGCGGGCAGCCCGGCCCCGGCCGCAGCCGTCACGGAACGCTCCTCATGGCGCCCGCCCTGCCCGGGGCGTGGGGCGTGGAGGCCGCCCGGCCTGTGGGGAGCGGAGCGCCGGGCCCGGCAGCGGGTGTGCCCCGCTCCCCATCAGCCCTGGGCCTCGCCGGGCCTGAGCGCGGTTTGGCAACCCCGGGAAGGCCGGTGCGGCTTCCTTGGGAGGGGGGGAGTGCTTGTTGGGAGCCGCCTGCGGACGGCCGGGCCGGGCACCCCTCAGTCCCCGGGCTGCCGTGGGGAGCGGGGCGGGGGGGCACCCGCCTGTCCCGGGGCGTCTCTTGCCGCTGGTTGAGGCCTGCCCACTGCGAACGTTCCTCTGTGTCAGGGCCGAGAAACGTTAAGCTCGAAATTGAGAGATTTGGCCCTGAAATGACTCTTTCTTATCTTAAAAAAGCCCCTGCACCGGTAATGATCAGACGGTGGTGGTGTAAAAGGTTACCCGTGGCGTGTGTTCACCTAGGAGTAGTGTGGATGAGGTCTGGGTTTGGAGCTGTAGGCTGGATTTCAGCTTTCTGCCCCGAAGTGGAGTCTCCACTTTGCTTCAGCTCTCTTTGTGTTTCAGGTCACACTGTCTGGATCGCGGTGGTGCCAGCTCCTGCGGTAGGGATGGTGTAGTTTTGACAGCGGCACTTTTGGTTGCGCAGAAAGTTCAGTTAAATTTAAAAGTTCCTGAATATTGGATTTGTCAGATTATCAGGGATGGAGCAACTTCTCCGGAACATACACCTACCCACCATACGCAGTTACACACAAAAATAGTAAAGCACAGTTTTTAAAGCTTTTGTACTTGCCATCTTGTCAGAACTAAATAAGAGCAATTATTCAAGAAATATGCATTTGTACTGATCACATACATACAGGATCTTGGCTCTTTCGTGCCTGCGTATGGCTGGGACTACTCAGAGTGTCAAATCCATGCCATTAATTCAGATTTTAATCTACAGAATAAAATATGATTGCTTTAACATTAGGGGTTATTTGCAGGCATGAAATGTCTTCTTTTTCATTTTAATGAAAGTTGTATTTCTGTATGACTAATAGTTCTTAACACGGTTTAGTTTCAGCCCTTCTGCATTTCTTACATTGTTTTCAGTTGTTTTGATAATAATGATTTGACAAACAGGTTTATTGCATTCATTCCACGTACTTTTAGTGATATTTTAAAACAATATTACTAATGCTTAATTTGTAAAGTGTTTTCCTCTGTGTAATTCAGTCATTAAAAAAAAAGAAGCACATAAGTAGGAGTACATAAAATCTCAAAATTCTGATGGAAAAAAATTACCTCCAATACAGAATTTTAATTTAAAAATTGTGTTTCTGTTAATATAATTCAAACTACTCAAGCTTATCAAAGACAATAAGCTCAAAAAGAAGAAAATAAAATTTGAAGCTACCTTAAAATTATAAGTGTTCGAAGATTTTCTTGATAAACTGAGTTCTCAGTCTTGTGGGAGTATTATGTACTTGAAAAAGAGTTGAGTAACCCATCACACAAGATGAGGTTATCTCATTTAAAATTAGGTCTGAGATGTAGATGTATCTGTCATTTCAGATAATTGTGAGAAAGAGACAAATATTTAAAGTAGAAGTTGTGTATCTGCATGACTTTGTGGATGCTGATCCAACAAAATGCTGTAAAAATATCAATATCTAGTATCTTGCTAGGACAATTAGGAGGCCGAACTGACTTCTAACTCTTAAGCAGGTCCATGAGCGTATTTTTATTCAACTATTTTTATATTCAAAAAAGACATGAAACGTTTATCTTTGGTCAGCATTTCAGCTTTTTGAAAAATACACCTTGCTTTGCTTCGCAAGCGGTCAGTTAAGCAGAATGACCTCCTGTCCTTCCCCGGTCCTGTCTCTGTGATGGTGCTGCTCTAGCTCTGTTTACTGGCCCTTCTGATTTAAGTAACAGCTTAGGGAAGGAACAGACGTCACTGGGCAGCCCTGTGCAAGGTAATGACCAAAAAAAAAAAAAAATACAAAGAGCATGAAGAAATTATTCCTGTTCTGTTTAAATTATTTAGTTTTATATCGAATTTCAGAGTCTTTTACTTGGCAAGTTGCAGCAGAATGCAGAACCACGTTCAATTACAGCTCGGTGAATAAATTCATTACATTAGAATTTACAGTGCAGATTGCCAGTTCCGCAGCAGATGGGCAGTGGTTTAACGCTGCTGCACCTCAAATAGGAATGTGAATGTTGTTTACCATTAAAAAAAAGAGAGAGAAGCAAAGTAACCTTCCTGTAATAACCGAAGACAAAAAGCCAAACCAGAAATTTTTTTCCTATAATGGTGTTGGCTTATCATAGCTGAGTTTTTAAGCAAAATAATGCCTTGAATTTTGTGGTTTTGCAAGGAATGCAGGGTGCTCTCTTGTTATTTCCACAGCCTACCATGCTAACAGGGAATAGTTTATTTTATAGACAGTTGGTGTTTTAAGCTCCAGGTTAAAATAAAGGAACTTCCACAATTGGGGAACCTGTGCGGGTGGAGACACCCGCGAGGAGATGTGTGGAGGAAGGCTGGGGGTGGACACAGTTGGGCAGGGACAACAGGCTGCCAAAGGCTTGCTGGCTTGCCCTGAGGAGGAGGTGTGACACTGTGAGAACACACACAGCCTGGGGAAGAAACTGGAGGAATTAGATGTGTCAGCACAGTAGCAGAGCTGGGACCTCTTTGGATCTCAGGGACAGGGTGGCACAGCTCATGACGAGTGCTGTGATGGAAGGATACAAGCTCTTCTGGAGAAGCGGGCAGGGAAATGGGTGGAAGTTGTGTTCCACACAAACAAGCGTCTCTTTGCTTGGAGCTTTTCTCTGCTTTGGAGTGAGCGAAGTGCCAACTGAGATCTGAGGGGCTGGGATTGGTGGGGAAACCAGCACGGGGAACATTGTGGGGGCGCCTGCTATGAACTGCCTGATCAGGAAGAGGAAACAGACGAAGCCTTAAATAACGACAAGAGAGCTCACAATTGTAGGCTCAGGCTTCTTTGGGAATGTAAAATTGATCTGACCCCCGGAGGAGCCATGCAGTGGGGTAAAAGCAGTCCAGCCAATTTTTGTGGGGCATCAAACTGCCTTTTTTTGACCTAGATGCTGGATTCATACACAAGGAGGAAGTAGTAGGCAATGTAGAGGTCAAGGGCAGCCTTGGGAGCAGTGACTCTAGAACCTTAGAGTTAAGATCCCAAGAAAAATAAGGAAGGCAATCAGCAGAATAAAGATTCTGTGCTTCAGGAGAGCAGAATGGGGCTTGTTTGGGATTCAGGGATAAGCTACCCAGGCGATTCGAAAGGATTGCCCAGGCATGGGGGGATCGAGCTGGGAGACCAAACCTCAGTTGGAGTTAAAATTGGCAAAGGATGTGAACAACACCAAGAAAAGTGTCTGTAATTACTTTGGCAACAAAAGAAAGATGAAGGAAGATGTAGGTACCGCCTTTGACAAGGTAGTGGACCTACTTAAGAACTCCATAGAAAAAGCTATGGTGCTCAGTGCCTTCTTTTTTGTCTCAGTTTTAACTAGCGGGCCCTGCTCACAGGCCTCTCGGGTTCCCTGAGCCGAGGGACACAGTCAGAGGGAATGAAGTACTAACCATGATGAAGGAAGACGGAGTTGGGAACTGCAGAAGCAAACTGGACAAAAACTGCTCCATGGCACCAAATGGGATGCAACTGAAGGTGCTGAAGGAGCTGGTCGACATTATTTCAAGGCCACTGTTCTTCATCTTTGGCAGGTTGTGGTTATCAGAGATTTCCAGATGACTGGAAAAAGGCAAATGTCATACCTTCTTGCAGGAAGGAGGATCCAGAGTACGACAGGCTGGTCAACCCAACCTTAGTTTCCAAGAAGATTGTGGAGCAAATCGTCCATAATGGCCTCCTCTGGCTGTTTCCAGGTGTGTGAAAGACAGGGTGCTGATTGGGAACAGCCAGTTTGGATTTACCAAGGGCAAATTTTGTGCCTCAAATCAGCCGGATTGCTTTCTCTGAGAGAGCTGGCTTGGTGGGTGAGGGAAGAGCAGTGGATGTCATTTGCCTTGAGGCAAGGCCTTTGACATGGTCTCGCTTACTATCCCCGTCGTGAAAGCGGGGAGATACAGGCTGGATAGGAGGACCACAAGGCTGGTGGAAAACTGAGCAGCTGGGCTCAGAGAATAGTGGTTAGCAGACTGACATCTCCATCTTTGGAGATTTTCACAACTCAGCATTGACCGGGTCCTGAGTAGCCTGATGAAACATCAACGTTGGCCTTGCTTTCAGCAGGGGATTGGCCTATAGGCCTCCAGAGGTCCCGTCTGCCCAACATAACTGTGATTTCGTGTGGTTTATTCCTTACGCAAGCTGCATATTTGAGGCCCCATTCTGCCACTGGAGACATCAAAGTAAAAACAAGGTAGAAATGATCAAGATTTAAAAAAAAAAAGGAAGACTGATTCCAGCTACTCTTCCTATTTGGTTGGATTTACCAAACAATTTTCTAGTGCCCAAGGGCTGGGACTTTTGCTATTGACTTGAGTAGTAAGACTGATACAGGGTTGTCACAGGAGCTCGCCGTGAGGAGGGAGGTTATGTCTGGGCTGATAGACTCCTCGGTGACAGAGTGACCGTGTTTCAACTCTGATTTGAAGAACCTCCTCATACTAAGTAAGTACAGTGGGTCCCTGTGTACTGCATGTTTGGGGTTATGTTGTACACGTGTGTGTGATAGAAGTATAAAAAAACATTGGCGGTTGCATGTAGGTCATTGGTTTTGCTTGCAGTATGTTATATATATTTGTGGCAGACTGAAAACATGGCTGTATTTATATAAGGTTTACTTGATGTTAGGCTGAACAGAAACATCACAAATTGAATGAAAGTACTGTAAGCAAAAAAACCCCAAACAACCAAACCCTGTTGACTCAGTGTTTGCTCTGTGAAATGGCTTACTCAGTTAACTGAAGGCCGTTCTGGGTAATGGCATGTTATCTGAAATAATATGGTTAGCTAAAAAGTAGTACTGAAAGAGTCTGGAATACCAAACACAGCCTTAAAAACCTAACCCCAAACCTAACAAAGCCAAAGCACTGGGAGGAAGAAAAGAGAAGGAAAGTCTGTTAACTGGGACTCCTTAAGTTGATTGCCATATTAAATTTGGAATTTTCCCTTTTATGTAGAAAATCTACACTGAGCTTGTAGCCCAGAGAGTGGGTTAAGCTGTAGCGTTTGGGTCTGGAATTGACGTTCTAGATCCATGCTTACATCTGAATGACTCAAATAAGAGGCTCCAGTAAGAGTTGTGAGTACATTATGGCAGCCCTTCCTAAGGTCCTGGTGTGTGATGCCTCCTGCATTCTTGCTGGAGGTCTTACGATTCTCCCAGAGCATGCAAATGGATCTGCCAGCACTGAGGAGCAGCTACGGCATCATTATGCTTGTTCCAGCAAAGAAGATACTCGGCTCACCAGATCTGAAACACTGCCATGTGCCGGTTTCACCCCGTGGCTTCCATGTTTTTCAGTGAAAAGCAGTTGAGGAGCCCTATGGTAAAACAATCTGTCAGCATTCTTTTAAGTTTTGCTATACAAAAGTTTACATCAACTTTTGTGCTTTCAGTCTATTTGGCTTTTAAGAGAGAGAATCTCATAACTGCTACTAAGGATTGCAATAGTTGCAGGTGGTTCTATGCTACGTCATTGGTTTGGTGTGTTTCGCAGCAATACCTGTAGTTGAAATAAGAGTTACATTTGTTAATTCGCAGATTATATAAAATATATCCAGTGATGATAATTGGTCATTAGTAAATGGGGAGAATTGACACAGTTTGAAGTGATCAGGTCAAAGTCATAGAGTGAAACCAAATCTCATTTTTATAGCTGTTGTGCCTACTTATTTGCAGATTTATTTCTTAATGCAATTTATTAATCAATATACGCCAACTGAGAGTTTCCTCTTGGTGTTCTCCAGATTAAGAGAAAGTTACAAGACATTTGCTGCAGTTTTGCTCCATCAACCTGGCATAAAGGTCTTGTGCTGAGGTGAGGCTGTAACCCCAGGTACTTGGAAATTCCAAGTACTGTTGGAAATTCCATTTCTAAGTACTGGTGGTTTTGTGGGTACATAGAGCTTCTGAGAGAGGCTTTGAGAAGGTTACAAGCTGAAGTCTGTCTATGGCGTCTGTGTCCTCTGACAGAAGAGGGCTGTGGGCAGGGCTGCGATTGACAGAACTGTGCAAGGACCTCTTCAGCCTTTGGCAGAACTTCTGAGTTTCTTGGAGAAGCATCTGTGTTTCAAGGGATTCATCCAAACAAATGTGAAGTTTTCTGAAGAGGGCAAAGCATACCTGACATGGATTCAGAGTAGCCAGTAGAATTTTTAAGAGAAACATCCTGCTTTAGGAAAGGTTGTACTGGTTTCTGTCTGGGCAGGATTTAGGCAAAGAAGCTTGAGGCCCTAAGAAATTGTTGTTGATTTCTAAAACCAACAAACCAAAAAATACCCCACTTCAGAAAACTTACCTGCTTTAAGATAAACTTCAATTCAAAAATTTTGTTCTATAGAGTGTACTTTATAGAAAGCAAACAATGTGAATGTACAAACATAGGATGCCTGGACTGGCAGTATTGTCCATCTAATGTTCGTACATAATTATCCTCTCCCTTCCTTGTTGTAGGAATCTTACTGTTTATGCAGTAACTTTCACAGTATGATGAGACCTTCTTTGTTAGAGAACACACTTAGTTATTTTGTTTACTTTAGAATAATTTAAAGGTCAAGAAACAGTTTTATACACAGTTTCTAAGAAACACAATTGGGTTTACAGTCATGACTGATCTTATAAAACAAAACTTTATTGTTAAGGTGCCACCTGGGAACTATATACAAAGACTGTTCTAGGAGTATGAGAAATACAGATTTATATGAACTTACGTATTTTATGTTTTGTTAAAAAATATTTTTTTTTCACAGTTTTTTGTTAGAAGCAGAACTCAAAATGGGAACACACAAAATTTGGAGGCATTGGAAACATCTATGCACCAAGTTACAATTAATATTAACAATCCTCAAAAGCCCACCAGAGAAAGCAGTGTATCCAACTGTAGAATTAAATTAATATAGCTACCCATTTGTGCTCTTTAACTGAAAGAAATACAGAAAATGAATTGTCTAAACATGTATAATTTCCTGTTTGAGATCTGGCAGCAAAAGGGAAAAAAAAGCTTATAAAACTGAAGCACAGGGGCTACATCGTAAGCACTCCTTACAAGAAGCTTACACCACAGCTTAGTATCTACACAATCTCTTTAATAAATGGAATTTCCACTGATCATTTATAGATTTCAATGCTAATTGTATTTCATCTAGTCTTTCTGAGAGACTCCCTTACATAAATAAGGATTAGTTGGAAAAGTCAATTACGGTAACAGAAAAATTATTGTTAAACTTGCAATGAAAATGTCATCTAGAAAATAGCTGTTTGCTGCCTTCTACTCACGGATGGGAGGTTTTGATTAGGACCTCAGATACTGCGGAAAGGCCTTTTCTGGAGGTTGCTGTACGTGGAGAGAGATTCAAACTAACTTCAGAACCATTAAGATGGGTACCAGAGGAGGGCTAACTGCAGTAGCATAAAATAATTTGCGTTTCCATAAAGGTGTAATAATTGAACAAAACAAGGTGTCCAGCTCTACACAGTGTTCCCATATCACATGGATTGTTAGATCTGTTCCTCATGGGAAATATTTGCTCTCTAAACAGTCACTTTCTCCTTAGAGGCAGTCATTCAGATGTCACGTGCTTAAGAGTTGCTACTGATTTCAACAGGAAATAGGAGTGAATTGGAGTTTTGGGGTGAACAGAGCTACTCCTATCCAGTTGTTGCCCACTACTATTTAGAGCCATTTCAATGGGCTTAAACAGAAAGTCAAGGTATTAACTTAATTCCACATCAGAAGAGGCAGTACAGTTGTGGGTTGCTGTGATCTTGCAACAAGGCAGAGCCACATTTTCCAAGGTTGCACACTTCGATGATTAAGCCAAAAATCCTTGCATATTTTGGCTCCGTTTCAGGTATACCTACAGGCTTTCCTGGTGTGAGCTGTTGGGCTGAAGTGACCTGTGCAACGAAGTACAGCTGAGGAGGAGTGCGGGAGTGTATGAGGGTCTTACTGCGCTGTATACACGTAATCACTGCAAGTACCCACTGCAGGATCATCTGGCATCTCAACGGGTGCTTTATCTGATTAAGGACACAACCAGGACTACAGTTCGTTAGTGGAGGTTTCCTGAAATTGTTGAAAGAAAATTAGCTATCACCATTCATACATATGACATAATGACATGACTGTGCTGTGTGAGATGGGTTCTTATGTAGCTGTCGGGGGAACACTAATCAATCTCAGATGTGTGTGATTAAAAGAGGCATATTTCAACTTTGTGAAAAGCCTTTTCTAGATGAGTAGTTAGAAAATTTAGAAATATATGTTCTATCAAATAGGTGATTAATCTGTATTTTACAGGTTCAATCTATTTAAACCTGGTGTAATCAAAATAGGATTTCTTTAAATTATTTTTGAATGTTTTTGAAAAGTTTACATGTTTGCAAAGTGTGTTCTGATCCCAACAACTCTGGTGTAGATGAGAGAATTGGTGAGATGGTTTTCAGATTATCTTTCAAACTATACACTAAATGGCAAACTATTAAATACGTCATTCTTGATGGATATGTGTGTTTAACCTTCAGAAGTGGAGATTGCTCAGGGAATCTATTCCAGTGCTGTATCAGCCTTACCACTAGCTTCCCCAAAAGTTAACATGACCCTTCCTTGCTGTAATTTAAGCCTGTTTACTATTGTCTGCCACTCACGTGAAGTACTAATGATTCCTTTTCTCATTCCAGAGCTATATATGTATCTAAAGATTGCTGTCCTCTTTGCAAACTTATTTTACTTCTTCAGGTTAAACTTTAACGGTCTTTTAAAATCTTTCCTCATAAGCCATATCTTGTACTCCAGATACCACCGTTGCTTCTCTAGACCCTGCTTAGTGGCCCACATCTTCAGGGTAATATACCCTCGAGTTAGCAGGAACTCTTTTGGGAGAGGGATTCTCTGGATTCGCACACAGTAAACAGAGTCAAGAATCTGGAAATATTCAATGTCCCTTGAAATTAAAAAGGAATCGTGTAACGCTGCCTTGCTATAACTTAGTGGTGTTTTCAGTGGATTACTTGGTGTGGAGTGAGTGCCATCTGGAGGTTAGGAAACATGGAGATCTATATGCTTTCATGCTGAAAAACAAAATACCCATGCTTTATAAATGAAATGTTTTAACATGAATAGGAGCTTGACCCTGACAGATACTGGACATCTGCCACGCAGTATAGAGTCTGTGACCCTTAGGAAGAGTTAAGGCTGCTCAGTATGTCTTAGATAAGGCATGTGAGTGTAATGACTTTTCAGTATTACGCAATCACCAATAAATATTTAGCCTCTGAGTGCCCTGTGCAGTGTTTGGAAGCAGCTCTGGGCAATTAGGGGACAAGGAAAGGTTTGGTCTGCTCTCTCCTCTCCCTCTTTCACATGTTTAAAGACAAACCAGTTCCTGGTGCAGTTTTCTGCTCACAAGAGAGAGCAGAAAGCATTTTAGCTGAACAAGAAGATGTCTTTTTTTAAAGAGTAGGTTCCCATTTGGTGTGTCTGAACACAGTTGTCCACCACAATTCATGTCTGCACAGAGTAACATCAGTCCTCCTCAAACTGGGCTGACTGCATGATGTGGTCTTCCTTCTCTAGGTAGCTTAGCCATATTATCTAGGTATCTTAATCCTCCAGTTCTCACTGCTTTGAGGAAGCCAGGAGGAGAACTGCTTGGTGCCATGACTTCAGTGAGTGGGATTTGGCTCTTCTTTCTGCAGCATCTTCTGGGGTTTTTTCCAGAGACCACTTGGATGTTGACAGTGATCACACAATTCCGTACCACCTCTTTGCTTTTGAACTGCCTTCTGCTGCTGAAGTCTAATCGTAAAAACAAATAGCGTTAGTTGCAAAGTCTGGTGAGAGACTGTCCTGTTGTATCAAGGCAACGCTAATGGCTTCCATGTTGATCTCCACCTAGGTCTGAGGATGGTCCTACAGAAGCTACATGTAGTTCAAAAGGCATATATTGTATGTACACTCTCCATGCTCTGCTGATTAGTGCTTTTTCTCTACAGAACAACAGGTCATAACGTCTGCATCCACGTAATGAAGGTGCACCAGTGAACAGACTTTAGGTATTGTGTCAGTTCAGCTGGTGATGGTTTCCCTGGGCAACCACACGTCTTAGGAACTATGAACCTGTTAAGTTCAAGGTCGATGATCCTAAGTGTAAGACAGGTTGCTGAGATAATGTGCCTTCAGAGCACAGTGTGAAAGCCTCCTTCCTTATCAATGACTTTCCATCAGCTAAACCAGAAAAAAATAATAAGAGAAGGGAATTTGAGAGCAGCAAATCTAAAGAAAGAAAAACAAGAACTAGTGTGAAAAAAAATTGGGTCTCCCTCCCTCAGCGGGACGGGGTGAAAAAGCACAGAATACATCTCACATGCCTTAAATTTTATTCTTTAGAGCAAGTTTAAACATGCAGATGACAGAGGCTGATGAATCCTTGGCTAACTACATGAAATGCAACAAGCTGCTGCATTTTATTGCGCTGACTTCCAGAACTGAAAGTATGTTGTTTATGTTGCAACTCATCTGAGCAGATGTCCATTAATTTTTTATTTTCAGGAGATAAAAATTCAGGAAGAAATTGCCTTTTGGCTGTAATTTTGTTCTTTCTGATGTTGGTGGCAACCTTACTGTAGACTTGCATGGGAAGATGGACGACATCTGTAGTGATAACTCTCTGTGTATGGCCCAGTCACCCCAAATACGAAGAGGATTGTCTCCTACAGCATTGTTGGACAACATCCATCTTCGCTCTTGAAAGAAAATCCATGCTAGACAATAGTACTGGTCTCTCTGAGAAAAAGATTGAGGAATTTTTTACATGCTGTGGAGTCTGTTGGCTAGAACCATTTAACTTGCTTTGTTACTGTGGTATTTTTATTGAAGCACTAGGAAAGCTGGAGCTCATCCTCAAGTTTCCTCTTTCGTGCTCCACTGCTGAAGAAGTAATCCATGTTTACCAGAGCCCTGCCAAGTTCAGTGTTCATTCGACTGCCAATTGTCTGGTTGGTTGAGTTGGGAACTTTGCTTGAGAACACAGGCACATAGTTTGGCAGTGGCTTCTGCTCCTTTTTCTTACCCTGGAAAAAACAAAGACCTTTAATAAGTTTTCAGCATTGTATCCATTGCTTGTTACAAAAGTACAAGTTACTGAGATTATTTAAAATATCACCACTTTTCCTTTTGAAATTAGAATTCTAATGTATTTTAAAATGTCATACTGAATGTACATGAAAATGTTGAAGAAATAAAGTAAAAAGATTGTTTTTTCCTGTCATCTTATGTGGGAATAGGGTAATAATGCAGGGAAATGAATAATTTTCAAATGTGTTGCATAAAGTGTCAGCTGGGAGAGAAGTTAGCCTGCTCTAGAATGGTAGTGATGTGGGAGGTTTTTGTTTCTTTTTTAAGTAAGTGGCTTGGGTTTCAGCATGATGACATTATCCTACAAATTTTCTCCTCAGAAGTTGGTTCTTCTAGCACTTGTCTTTCTATGGAGTTTTTAATATTGAAACTGAACAGACGTATGAGCTGTATTTCTTTGTGGCATAGGTAGCAGATGAAAAGCACTTCAGTTCTCTTTTATTTTTCCTAAAGATTTTAGTCTTAAAGCATTTGCCGATTATGCCTAAGTATGCTTCAGTTCGAAATACTAGCCTTCCTCAAATTGAAAAAAACTAAAAAGAGCCTGACTTACAGTTGAATGTTTGTTCAAGACTTACCATTTGGTCATAGTCCTTTAGGAAACTCCAGTTCTGGTACCTTGGAATAGAAGTAAAAAAACGCAGTGTAAAATTTTCTGTCTTTATATGAAATACTAATGTTAGTCATATTTGAATGCCTATTTAACTGCTCAATTTGATACTTACAGGCCAGCTCTGGCACTTGCAAATTGTTTGTACTGAAACCTGTCTTTTCTGTGCTGAAGCCCAGGGTTTTTCTTATTCCCATGCAGAGCCCATACTACATGAGGAGTGGGGGGTTGTTGCTGAAGGAAGATGAGGAATAGCATGTCCACAGTGTATTCCTTGAGCAGACGCAGACAGATAGCGAAGTCCTGAGTCACTCTAGCAAACTTCTGTCCCTTGCCTTTAGCAAGACACAGCTTCTTGCTTTTTAAATGACCCTTATTCTGCTGGCAGAGGTCCCTGGTAGGAATTCCCAGAGCTGTACTTGCTGCAGGCAAACGCCCATAGGAGTATTTTGTGCAGATAGGCAGCTGTGCTGGGAGCAAATTGAGTCAGAAGACCTGAGTTTTGCTCTTCAGCTCTGTTCTATGCCTGGTGTGGGGCTACAGGGCAAGTCCTTTGATTTTCTTCTGTTTTTTGCTTTTCCTGGCCTGAAATGGAGAAAACGAAAATTCACCCGCTATTGTAGAAGTGCTGTGAGGTGAAGAGAGGAAAGAGTTACCTGCGGCTGTATTTGCTGCAGGGCTCCAGGGACTCTCCGAGCTGGTTACCTGTCTCTGCGCGGTGCTGCCTCTGAGCTCATCGATCTGGTGCTGAAGCTGTACGTTCTTCTGAGCTGAGCTCGTCTCTACAGCACAGCCGTGCACCACCCGGAGCTAGGAGCGTTGGATTTCTCTGCTGCATTTTTTAATCTTGCTATGCCAGCCACTATTTGGACGTATCAGATTTGAGCGTTACTGGATGGTGCTAATTACTGAGAAATGCTTGGGTGTCCAAGCACCCATATCCATGACTGTCAACCCCAGGGGCCAGGCAGAGAGAGAGAGTCCCTGTTGCTGCCTTAGCTTGGGAATGGGCATGGAACATGCTGGGCCCCTTTGGGAAGAGTTTGAGCGCACAACATTGCTGCCACGGCCTTGGCTTTGCTCGAGTCAGAGTCCTGGCATCAGCCTTTCCCTCAGGTAAAAAGGAGCCAGACGAGTGCAAATGCGCCTCTGGGGAAGCTGTGATTTGTGTCTCCTCCAGGAGGACGAGGGTTTTCAGATAGTTTCTTTTCCCATTCCAAAATATACTGGGAGTGATGCCCTTCCTTCCCCTCCCTTTCCTTTAGCTTAGCTAGTGCACAGTTGGAACTGGACCTGATTTTACTTTTGCCAAGGATATTCTTCTAATAGACATGCTGAGGCTGTATACTGAAGTATGAACGTAAACACTTCTTCAAGATATGTGGCAGAGACAGAGAGGATCTTATTTTCAAGTTCCTTCAGGTCACTGGTGTGTACACAGTCAAAGCTTAGGCTGCGTGTGTGCAGTTCAGTCTGAAACACTGACAATGGGGCACGTTCAGTAGATTTACAGATTGGGAATACAAAATCATATTTTGGCAGAACACCCTGTTCAGCTTCCATTTCAGCCATTGCCAAGAATACGAGAAGAATATTGCACAGAGATAATATCAGTGTGTCTGCAATAAATTATAAAGGTTGGCACATTTATATCTTCATTGTGGAAATCTCTATGAAACTAAAAGATACTTATCATGCAATTCTTTGCATCTCTTTTCAGTTTAAGCCCGGCATGCCAGGATATATTAGCATAGATTTTGTCTAGTGAAGGAAAACAGAGATAATCTTAGGAAGAAAGGTGTTAGGGTCTGATCCAAAGTCCTTGCAGAAGAAAATTCCCTTTGCTAGTGTAGGCTTTGGATCAAGCCCCAAGACTGTCAGCGAGCATCAGTACCATTGTCAAGATGAATAGAAGAGGCATAAATTGGAACAGGTGACTTACCAGATTTTTCTTCCTCTCTGTTCGGCCTCCACAGCCTCTCTCCAGATCTTATCCTGTTGAACCTGGTCCTGCTGCAGTGCTGTCTGCTCCTCTGCCCAGGCCCGAGTAGCCGGTTGTGCAACGATAGGTCTTCTGGGTTGGGAGCTGCCAAGAGACACAGATGGAGCTGAGGCTGGTTGCCCCAGAGGTGTGGTTGTTGGTTGCCAAGACCTAACCATGGTATTTCTCCTGAATCCAGAACCTTTTCCCGACTTGTCCATTTTGAGACTCGTATCCCCAGTATTGCTACGTATATTGTGGCGGTTAGGAAAGTTAAACCTGCAATTATTTAGACTTTCAAAGCTGCTTCTCTCCTAACGTTTTCTTTTAGCTGCTAATTTGGAGTGCTTTCAGAAAAGTAACACGCATGGTAGCCCTGACAGGCAGTGCTTGGCACTGGTTTACTTCCCTCATTTAATGCTCATTTCCTGCTGCTTTATGTCGCTTCGTTGCTTGAGCGCTGAAGGAGTTTTCATGGTAACAGCAATTTTGTAAGGAATGACTTCTACTGAAAGCCATGGGATCTCCAGCTGTAACCAGCAAACTCGCAGCTGACGGGGCAATTACTGCTGCTTGCAGCTGAGAACACCCTCTATTCAAAATCCTCAGAACAATAAAGTCTGGTTTCCTCGCAAAGGGTGCTGTGGAGGTTGCTGCTGAGTATATCAGGAGGACTTCTGTTGTGGTTATGTAGGAAAAGCAGAATCTCCTGAAAGCTGCTGGTTTCCCTGGTGTGTTTACTGTCTCCATGGGAAACAAGTCTGACTTGTGAATATCCACCAGAAAGGGAGCAGAGACCCAATTGGAGAGCTGCTGGGGCCTTGAGCTTTATTTGGGGCAGAGCTTGTTTGTTTAAAATAAGGTATTTCAACGAGTCTGTGCTTTGAAAGCTCTTTATTTTCAGACTTTAAAAAAATAGCAGCCAGAGATCATCAAAAGTCCTTTTTATGTACTGAGAGATTTCTGCAGGAGGTACTAAGTAACTATGAGTAGTTTATAAGTAACTTTAAAGGGTTATTAGTATACAAAGTGAGAATTTTCAAAACAGTGTCCAAAATGTCAGTGTTTGTCTTTACAGTCAGCCCGTTGGGCTTTTGTGGTATAAAGTCACTTCCACAAGTATTTGTGACCTTGCAGGAAAATGGAATATTTTAAGTATAAATTTCCTCTGAAATTCTCGACTTGTTTTTGAGTAGTGTGGATTAGCTCCAAATGAATTCTAGCCTCTTGCTTCATCTTCCTGGTAAATGCCAATGAACTTTGAATCTACTTTTTTAGGGGTTTTTTGGCAAACTTATTTGTTTGCAGTATTGGGAAATACATACTGAATTTGGGAAATAATTTGTTTTAAAACAGTTCATGCAGACATATTTGAGCAAGAAACGCTTTTATATTTGGAAAAATTATTCTGATTTTGCAGATTGCAATAACATAACTTAAGAAGAGGTAAACTCCACCTCAGATCACATTGTTTGCTTTGGGTTTGAATGAAATTTTAGTAGACTGTTTGTTTGCTTGTTTTTCTGAGATAATTGGAACAATAGTATTTTTCATCTCTTTCAGCCAAAAAGCAAAAAAAGTCATGTATCCACACAGCATTATCACGAACTGAAGAAATGAACTGTTTGCCAACCTGGCCTGATAGTTTTCTCTGTTCCTCTTGTGGAATCTGCTTATCCTGCTGCAGTCATTCCAGGGTCCTCTGAAAGTTGGAGCATGTGCAGCTAATTGGAGAATGGGGTTTTAGCAGCATCTGACTACTTGGGTGTTGGCCTCTTCTCCCAAGTGAATAATGGCAGGACCAGAGGAAATGGTCTGAAGTTGCGGCAGGGGAGGTTTAGATTAGGTATTAGGAAGAATTACTTTACTGAGAGAGTGGTCAGGCACTGGAACAGCCTGCCCAGGGAGGCGGTTGAGTCACCATCCCTAGAGGTATTTAAGAAACGTGTGGATGTGGCACTTCAGGGCATGCTCTAGTGCCCGAGATTGTAGGGGGTTTTTTTGTGTGTGTGTGGTTGGACTCGGTGATCTCAGAGGTCCTTTCCAACCATGATGATTCTGTGATTCTGTGAAGCTGAGGCATGTTTGGAAGACCCAATGCCTTAATCAGTGCTCATGGGATTTTAGCTCCTCATCAGGTCAGGAGAGAATCCTGATGGGAAGTCTGTTCCTGTGCATGGAACACTTTTTAAATTCTTGTTTACAAAGTTCTTGTGTTATTTTAATTCTAATCCTTCCTCGAAGTCAATTTCTGTAAATTAAACATAATAATAATAATAATAATAAGCTAGAAATGGTTATTGAGCTGAGTACATAGCTTCCAAATGACTGCTTGTAGCCACTGAGTAAACTGGATGGAAAGATGACAAGCAGGTGTCTATGCCACTGAGTGATGCCTGCAAAGATGCAGTTATATCTGCCCTGGTTTTGGTGCAGGGCTATGAAGTACCTCTCAGAACACCTTACCGAAAGAGAAGTCATAGGTTAAAGCCCGGTCTGTTGGTCTGAGACCCCACAATCTCAGAAAAGAAAGAAATCTTAACTGTTTAGGACTTCTATAGGCTTTAAACAAAAGTAAGGTATGAGTCCACATGCAGGTAGTGGACACTTCGTAGCGTTCAAGCCATTTCTCTGGAAGTAATAGATGGGAATGGGATCATGGCTATTCAAATAAGTTGGCCTTTAAAAAATATTATAATAATATGACTTTAAAAGGTAGCTGCTCTTCCAACGCCAGATCACTAAGATAATTTTGAAAATTATCCCATTTTCTGTTGGGACCGGAAGTCATTAAAGGAGTGGTAATGCACCATTAAAGCACATCAAGGTGAGTGCAAGGATGACACTTCTGGATGTTACTCTAGATTCCTTACTGGATACACTAGTAGCCTGTTTAGGCCTTTTACTAGATTAACAGCTCAGCAGAACCGCTGCAGATACTGAAATGTTTCCCCTCGTATTGCCATCTGCCAGTTTAGCATTTTATTTGTTCATTATAACAACTTGGGGCATTTAAGCAGGGCGCTCATTTGAATTGGTACGACTGATTTACTGTGTACTTCTTTTCACCCTGTAGAATAAGTTGATTTTTATTGTGGTTTCATGCCATACGCATCTATGTAAATTGATTATGGCATCATTATTTTTCCTGGTTGGGGACATCAAACTTGAAAAAAAAGTTATGAGTGTCACTGTAGGAGATGTTGCCTTTGCTTAGGATTTTGGTTTGTGATTAGTTTATCTGACAAGCTATGCCGATGCCCGCCATTCTGAGGACTGAGGTTAGTCTTTTGTTGTTGCCAGACAAGTGATGATATGCACTACAAATTAATTTGTGAAAAATATGTGAGTTATTTCTCCCTGTCAAAGGAAAAAATGTCTAGAGAGGCTTTTTATGGAGGAAAAAGTTCAGGTGTTTAGGCAAACTATTTTTATTTGACCACCAGAGGGTATTGCAGTATCAGTTATGCTTGAGCTTGCATCAGTCATGACTTGAGCTCATGTTTGACTTCATATGCACTGCCTTATTTTTAAAACACACATTTCTGGAAATTGATTTTTTATATTAAGTAGTACTTAAGAAAATTAGGTTTTGTATGCCAGTATTTGATGTCCTGGTACAGAGGCAATTTCTAAAGTTTGGTTTATCTAAAAATTTTTTGTTGTGTTTTTTTTTTTCTTTTTATAGTAACAAGTTTCTTGAAGCTTGAGAAGTTCGTACTGATTTCACTGGAAGACAGGGACTTTGGAGGCTTATTCAAAACCACTGAAAAACTTAATAGAAATTGCTTGGTTAAATGCAAGAATGCAACAGTTACAGAAGGGAAATAATAGCAGGAGATGGATGTGTTGCTGCTGTGGTTGGAAGTGCATGTTGGTCCAGGATGGGCTCTGTCAAAGTCAGTACGACTGATCTGATTTTCCCATGTGGTCTTACTTGCAGGAATGAGGTCTGAAATCTTTTTTAGCTAATTTGTGTTTCCTAGATTTCCCCTTTACATCCAAGTCTTCTACAGTATATATCCAGTGTTGGTTTGCGCTTTGTTCCCAAGTCAGTACTGTGTTGGGATACTTTCCTACAAAAGTTAAGTTTTCTAAACTTTAAGGACAGTGTTTACTGATGTTCACGCTATGTTTTGTACAGTTCAGACCATGGAAGAGGGAGCTAAAAAGATTCTTGGATTCTCCCACTCCTAAATCTGCTGCTGAATTTAGAAGATACATGGTATGCCTACCTGTCTCTCAACAAGCCCACCTGTAAAAACAGAAGGAACACAGCCATATCACATTATCTGTGAAGAACAAATTTACGAGGGATGTGATAGTGATTTGATGGAGAGCAAAGCAATTTTTGTATAAGAAAGTTTGTGAAAGTGAGATACTGGAGAGATTTAAGGAACACACACATTTAAAAATGCAGGTCCAGTGTCTATGTCATGTTTGAGTAAGAGGCAGGAGCAAGATCTTCAGCTGGAGGAGAAGGCAGCTCTCTAGAGACCAGCTTTTCAGGGCAGGTCACCATCGGAATATCTTTGCCATTTCACGTATGGGATGGAGACCCCTATGTAAATCTTTTGGTATGAGCAGTGTTGCCTGCCTCCGAGTAGTGACATTTGGGTTGCCATCATCACCTTCTCCAAATGAAACAAGATAATCAAGTGAGTCAAGACCGCAGGTTGGAATGGGTCATGGCAGTGTTTAGCAGACCTGGGTGTTGGATGATCAGTGAGAAGACGCTGAGCACCCAGCACAGAGGTAATGGGTGGCAGAGCTTTGCTGCGGTGCTTTCTCACCGGCTCTGGACATTAACCAGCAAGGGCTCTAGAAAGCCAGGAGGTCGCAGATCCTGCTGACAAGCTGTGACTTGATCTGGCAGGAGTGTCTTGGGTCACTGTATGCAGCCAAAATGGAAATAAATCCTGCAGACTGCCAGTTTGGAGTAAACCTCCTTCTAAACAAAGAAAATGTAGCCACTTGGTTAAAGGCCTCATTCATTAATCTTTGATACAAAAATATAAACTTTTTTCTTGTCATAATGGAGTTCTGCTGAGAGAGCCTGGCAAGCTGAGCGTCTGTTGCGTCGGCAGTGTACAAATACCACTGAGGGAACGTCTGCTTCCAGTGACACAGAGTCTGACACTTCAAAATAAAATCAAAGCTGTAATGCAGACTGTAAGAAATCTGCTGTGATTTTTTTTGTCCCCTTCTTATATTAATTCTAGAGTTACAAATATGGTAGCTGCTGATATGTAGTTTTCTTTATTTGAAACAAAAACTGTTTATTTGAAAATATATTATTTACTTAAAAAAAAATAGTAAGCAGCAGCAGCTATTCCATATAATATGCAGGCCTGTTATGTTAGAGTCTTCTGCTTAAACCTGCCACCTGAGCAAGGTGATGGGATTTTGGGGAGGGAGTGCTGCAGGGCTGGAGTGTGAGAAGGGATGTTTGAAAGTATCTGGTTTGAGGAGAAGGAACTATAAGAACTGTTCCTCGCTGGCTGAGTCTTACGTTTTCTGTTGGTATTTCACATAATTTCAGTCTTAGAGGCTAGATCCTCTCAAAAAGTGTAATATTTGCATGGACAATCAAAGCTGCTTTTTATTCGTCAGAGTTGTTCAAGTCACATCCTGACCACAGCAGGGAGCTCTGGTAACTGCATAGAGGACCTTGGCTTTATTCTGTCCCTCCTTGCTGCTTTCTTGCACAGTTCACTAACAGGTGTAAGAGAATTTCAGTGTATAAAGTGATTAAGCAGTTCTGAAAAGGCTGTGCTCCGTACTGCTGTAAGTACCTGAGGCAGCAGTTTGACCTCTGAAGTCTGGCGTAGCCCTGCTTTTCCATCCTCCTGTGCTATGCCTCTGTGAACAGTATCAGCTTTCGGGTCAGTTTAGAACAGCTGAGGAGAACCTGCTTCACAAATAGTATAGAGATTCAGTTTTCTCTCTCTGCTACCTGGGGCACTGTAATACTTATGGAAGTGTTTTATCTCGTGAATTACAATATTCCAGGTGTATATCGCTATATATTTCAATGCTCAAGATGCTGTTCAGTTATTTTTTGGATTATTCTCTGTTTCTTAGCTGTGTCCTCCAGCAGCTAAGAGTCTATTTGTTGATCTGCACTTTAATACACTAGCTAACTCTTTCATCTACCATCTGCTCACCATATTCAGAAAGGACATTAACTTTCTGGTTTGATGTGAGATACCAAAAATTTTCTGCTGCAAGTTAGACTAACTTTTCAAACTGGGATACCTAAAATTTGTTTTAAATTGCGTCTCTGGCTATTAAATAAAAAGGGACCTGTTTTTTTCAAATGTTCTTGGCCTTTGCAAGTTCTGTTGGCTGAGAATTGAGCTACTTCCTTTTAGTTTTTTTCAAGAGAAGTGTCAGAATCCAAAATTGGGAAGCTTTGTTGAACATGCCAATCACAAGCTTTATCAGTTTTTCAGCAAAGCTTTTAGCATTTTCATTGCAGCTTTCTATTAGTGTAGGTTTCCTTCTTAAATGTAGAAGCTAGTGTTAAATCACACTTCAGGCTGATGCTTGGCCAACTCTGACTGTTGGGGATTAGAAGGAAGTTTTTCCTAAAGGCAGGATATTCCCATAACTGGATGTAGGGGGGGTTGTGCATAGCCTTTGCTTTGATACGCCATAATCCAGTGGCAAGTTTCCTGAGATCGTAGGAGAATTCAGGTCTGAAGGGACCTCGGGAGGTCTCTAGCCTGAGCTGCTCCTCCGAGAAGAGTCAGCTGTGACATCAGACCAGCTGCTCAGGGCTTTATGCCCTTGGTCTTGAAAGCCTCCAAGGATGGAGACTGGGCAGTGCATTTCATGACTTGATGAAGGCTTGTCCTTCATGATGAAGAAGTTTTGCCTTATATACAGTCAGAACCTCTCTCTTTTCAACTTGTGCTCATTTTATTTCATCCTCCCACCGGGCACTGCTGTAAGCAGCCTGGCTGTGTCTGTCCAATAACCTCCTTGCAGGTACTGGGAAACTTCTCTTGTGTCTCCCCACAGCTCCAGGCTGAGCAGGATTTGATCCCTGGTCATATTGCCTGTATTACACAGATTTGTCAGACGTTCACCTAACTCATTCTCAATCCCTGTCTGATTTGACCACATGCACTTATGCCCAATAAGACAGATGCTCCATGAGACCTAGGAAAGGAAAGTAACAGAGTGTACCAGGAAAGCACAGTCCATTTTGCCATTCTTGGATCACCTGCACTGCCCTGTAGTTCCGTTCAGCCTTATTCCTTCTACGGTTGTAGAGAGCTGCTTTGTTTTGCTATGGAGCTGGAAGCGTTTGCTCCCTGAAGAAATGGACAGCCAGAACAATGTGAAATCTTCCTGGATGCGTTTGGAGCTTTGTATTTTTAGCTCAATTGTGCAACAGTTCACATGCAAATACTCTAAGGCAAAAACGAAAGGAAAACAGCTGTGGATTAAAGAACCTGTTTTGGTTTAATGAAGAGAATGAGACCTTGGCTCTTAGGATGGGCTATATTCTAGTTTGCAGGACATGTCCCAGTTTTTAGGAAAACTTTTCCTTAGGTTAATGCTTAAGTTTAGAAAGCTTCCAGAGCAGTAGGCAGCTATGCAATTAAAAATACACTTGCAGAATTAGAATAAAATCCTACTCTCTGATTAACTGACCATTAATGAGAAAAGGGCAAGACTTTGTCCTCCCTTTTGCATGAATTATCGACATAATCTACACACATGCAGTATGAGGATTATATACCCCTCTTCAAAAATCCAGCTTTGATCACAGCGCTGACATAAGTGCACCTACCAGCCTCTTCCATGCAGACATTATAAAAACTTTTCAGCAAAACTGAGATTGTGGAAAATTGTTGGCCTGCTCAACCTGAAATATTTCATCTTGAAATACAATGACATCAATGAATCTTTGATGAATGAGAAGCAGGGTTTCCAAAATGCTTCCAGGAGTTGGAGTACCTGGTGGACAACAGGATGGCCATGAGCCAGCAATGTGCCCTTGTGGCCACTTGTGGCCAAGTGGCATCCTGGAGTGCAGCAAGAAGAGTGTGACCAGCAGGTCGAGGGAAGTCATCCTCCCCCGCTACTCCACCCTGGTGAGGCCCCATCTGGAGTACTGTGTCCAGTTCTGGGCTCCCCAGTTCAAGAAGGACAGGGAACTGCTGGAGAGGGTACAGCAGAGGGCTATGAAGATGATTAGGGGCCTAGAACATCTCTCTTACGAGGAAAGGCTGAGGGACTTGGACCTTTTTAGTCTGGAGAAGAGAAGATTGAGGGGGGATCTGATCAATGCCTATAAATTCTTAAAGGGTGGGTGTCAAGAGGATGGGGCCAGTCTTTTTTCAGTGGTGCCCAGTGACAGTACAAGAGGTAATGGGCACAAACTTGAACATAAGAAGTTCCATCTAAACATGAGGAGGAACTTCTTTACTTTGAGAGTGGCAGAGCACTGGAACAGGCTGCCCAGAGAGGTGGATGCAGTCCTGAGTAATGTGCTCTAGGTAATCCTGCTTTAGCAGGGGAGTTGGACTAGATGATCTCTAGAGGTCCCTTCCAACTCTGAGAATTCCGTGATTCCGTGATTCTGTGAGGCGGTGGAGTCTCCATCTCTGCAGACATTCAAAGCCCACCTGGACATGTTCCTGTGCAACCTGCTTTAGGTGGACCTGTTTGGCAGGGGGGTTGGACTAGCTGGTCTCCAGCAGTCCCTTCCAACCCCATATCATTCTGTGATGCTGTGACAGAGAGCAGAGTATAGCCAGCAGCCTAACAACATGGAGAACCCCATGTCAGGTGAGGTCTCCTACAACTTCCAGCACTCCTTCTGCTAAACAGCAGGAAACTCAAAGCTCTGGGATATTGGGCTACCCACATCCTTGGTTTCTGGGCAGACTACTCAAGGCTTCTGTATGGTTTTAAAAGAGTGGAAAAGACAGCAATACTCAGGTGTGCTTTTTTGTTCTTGATGATCTGCTGCGGCATTCCAGGTCATGGGTAGTTTAAATCATGAAAAGAGCATGCTGCAAATCTTAGTTCTTGTCTGCTGTGCATGCTAAGGACCCTTTAAATGTATTCTAAATTATTTAAGATTGACTAACCTGTGCAAAATTAGTTGGGTCAGTTGAGTTAGTCACAGACAAAGTCCTAGGATACTTGAGAAATCCATACAGGGCCAGCAGATCCATAGCAAACCTGCAAGAGACCTATGTCTTTCTACCACAGCAGGAGAGAAAGGCAGGAACATCTGGCTGTCAGATTGCACTGGGTGATTATGAGTGCCTCGGTGTTCCCATCTGATGTCCAGTTAAGAGTATTTTTAAAGCAAATCTCCCAGTCATCTCCACTTACTGTATTTTGGGTTGTGCCACAGGGTGGTCTTGGAACATGCAGGCTGTGGGTTGCTGCTGGGGAAGCCGAGCTGCACCCTCTCTCCAGCTGCTCATGGACATTAGCGCTGCAGACCAGGAAAGATCAGGAAGCCCCTGGCCCACAGGGTGGATTAAATGTTCTTGTGAGTCCTTAACAACAGTTGGCTTCACTCCACAGCCCCGCAGTACCTGCTCTTGCAGGTATGTTCCCTATACGTCCATTACCTGTAAGGACGGTGGAGATACCCCTATGGAGTCCTACACGCAGATGTCAAAAATGAGATTTCTTAATATGAGAGAAAGGTATAACTACGCCTACACTAGGAAAACAGCGCCTAGCGCCGCCCTCTGGGTGGGAGTTGGAAGCATTCCCCACCTTAGTGGAAGAACTTTATTATTAAGTGATCGCATTATTTCACTGAATTTCACTGAATTTTTTTATGTTGCATGATACTTTCTGTTGCTGATTTGCTCTTTAAAAAGGGACTTATCCAGGAGTAAAGGGAGAAGGCGGGTGGGGGACTTCCTAGAAAAATAACTTAAATTTCCAGTCTTATGTTAGAGGAAAGTATGTGTTTTTTCTCTGTTTGAGATGATTTATATTCTTAATTCCAGCCGTTCTTCTTTCGTAACAGTTTTGTTTATATACTCGAACCTAACAATTGGAGGATTAAGGATGCGTTTGGACTGTCTTTTTTGCAAGTCTGATTATGAAAACCACCTATGTCATCAGAAAAAAACAAAAATGAGAAACTTTCCTATGCTTGTAGTTCCAGTAGGAGAGCGGTTCGGAGGGGCTACAAGTGTTGCTGGTGGATGAGAATATCCATTTTGGAAACAGCCTGCACTAGCTCCATAGTTATAATGGTGCCATACTCTTGCAAAAGGCTAATTTAGGGATTTTGCAGGCAGCTTCTCTGTGCCGTATCTGTTTGCTCTTTGCCTGTTCCCATTCCTCCAGGGTCTCATTAACTTGCTGTAATGTGAATATTCACCTAGGCTCCATACCTAAACTTGCACAAACCTACAATTTTGCAAGAGGACTAGAAAACAGCAACAATCAAAGCAGACTTAGCTTTTATCACAAAATACAGATTAAAATACCATTTTTAACCAAAAAAAAAAAAAAAGTTAATCTTGCTTTTCTACATACCTTTGTTTGTGGTGAGCGTTCCAATTCATTTCCTTAGAATAAGGACTCCTCAGTGCCATGATGTGTGACGGCTGCTTTACTTCATACGTTCTGTTTTATGGACTCCACTATTGGTACTGTTGTTAGCTGGGAGAAGTAAATAGACTTTGAGCAAAAGATCACACCATAGCAACCCTCGGCTTCTGTTTACAGTTCAAATAAACGTCTGTGCCGTGGAAATTTATGTCCTGAGGAATTTTCTAAACCAGTACACTAATTGGTTAAAGAACAAAAGGATTAATGCAGATAAGTTGAAGACAAATTTACACGCAATATTTAAATGGTGAATACTTTTATTTCTCACAAGCTGACAGAAAATAATATGTCACAGACACTCAGTAGGGAGAGGGTATTTTTTGACTTATTTATCGTACGAGAAAGTGCACGAGGGAGAGATTCATGTAAGCACTCAGCAGAATGAGTTCTCCCATTAAAAACAATATTAAAACACCATTTGTTTATGGGAGCAATTCTGTGTATGTTTTGAAAACCTGTTGGTTTATAACTTCCTTACTTTTTGGTTAAAGTAGCTGCTTTTACTCAAGCAAAACTTCTATTGATTGGGCTGGAAATTTTGCTCAAAAATGCTGGTGGAATAAATTCTGTGCCTCTGAAAATCCCAGCTGCAGGGGGATTTTAGGCCTTTAAAGGATATGCCAGGAAAGGACATTTTTTCCTTTCTGCAACTGATACTAAGACGCTGTTGCTAGCAGTGCTTTGGGTTGGTTTTTCTAATATGCAAATTGGCAAGATTTTATCCCAAAGGGTAATCACTACTTAGAGATTTCACCCATACAGCTGGTCCTTCAGCCGGCTTGCCTTTGTACTTGGCCAGTGGTGCAGAAAGCATGGTCAGGGGAAGGGGCCGTCTGGGGTGGAGTCACCATTTTGGAGGGTGTTGTATCTGGTGAGGCCCTGGTGGGGTTTGGCATGGAGAGTGGCTGGAGAAGCTGATTTGGAGGCAGGGCAGGGTTACGTATGATGTGATGATGTTCCTCTGATTTGGTTCCTGCTCATGTCTGTGTGGGATATCTGTTTTAATTTAAATACAAATGTGGTGTCTGGCCAGGTGGTGGCATAGGTTATCAGGATGTCACTGGACAACTGAAGCGTGTGTAATCCCAACCAGAACTGGGCCAACCAATTGGTCCAGTGGCTGTGAGCTGGGCTCACTGTTCAAAAAAAGGTTGTTTAAGTGCAAGAAGCTGTGTTCCAGTTCTGTTTGGTGTTCTTAAGCAACTTGCTAAAGGTAACAATGTGCCATTGCGTGGTCAGAATTTAAAATTACCATCTAAGTAGCAAATCTGACATCTATGATCTTCAAATGAACCAGATGAAATGCACCTTGTAGAATATGATTTTATCTCTTCTGTATTGGGTTGAAGAACTCAGGGTCAGATGCAACCCTTGAATTCATTCTGGACAGCATGTGGAGCGGAGGGAGTATGTATATAGGAAGCAGGGGCCACCAGATATAGGATACCCTATATCTGCTCTAATGAGCTCAGCAGAGTGCGGGGCCACTTTTTAGGCTGGGGGTGGTGGGTGCAGTGTATGTCTGTGTGGACTGGGGATATTGACTGGCTGGTACTGGTGAGGTTGGAAGACAATGGGGCCATAGTCACACCATAGCAACCAGAGCATGGGGCAATCCTTGGAGAGCCCTGGGGAAGCCGTGGGGTGAGGTATGACATAGGTGGTGGGAGGCAGGTGTGGGGGGGTTGGGGTAGTATTGCAGCAGGGATGGTACTGATGAGTATTTTGGGGGATGTGGTGTGTAGGAGCCATGGCGGGGCTGTGCCTGCAGGCATGAGCACCAGGAACAGCCTCCGTCAGCACAGGGAGCCGAGAAACAGAGGTGGTTTTAATATGGAGTGGCTGGGAAATTGGGAAATCCTCAGGGTACCTCCTCCCTGATAGAAGTTATCAGACAAATATAATAGCTACAGAACATCAGCGAAAAATGAGTCTTGAAATCCAGGGGCAGCTGATCCCCACAGAGCCCCCAGTGTGACACGTGCTCAGAGCCCACCTGCAATACGCACAGATGCAGGTTTGTGCCCTTCTTTCCCAACTTCCTTACATCACCTAAGGATTACCTAGATTAGGGAAAAGTCAAGTTTTTTATATAGCACTCGCTGCTATAGAAACCACTAGTTCCGTGACAACGTGCCCTGCTACGGAGGCACAGCCGGCAGCAGCTCCAGACTAGGGGATGCTGTAACCTGTGCTGTCAGTCTGCCATATTCTTCAGCCAAAGCCCAGCTGCCTTCTGAACCACCGTATGTCTTTCACTTGGGTGACATGCAGCTTTTTAACGTTGGAAATAGAGACGCCAGGAGTTGTTTACGCTAAAATACAAATCCATAGCTTTGTAGTATAAAGGTTTATTTGCTATTTTAAGTGTGTTGCAATGTGTGGATGACATTAAGCCCATGCTGGTTCGAATTACTGCTGTAACTTTCCCCAGAAAGTCGCTATCAGCCATCTCTGTGTCTCTCCAACAGGAAAGAAAAGGCAGCATTAAAGGAAGTGATATATGGAAAGCATTGTGTCTGCTAAGCCATTCATGATAGTGCTAAGATAAAAAGTCTATAAAGTGACGGTAATTCTGATGAATATTTCTGAAGTCAGAGGAGGAAGTGTCAGCTGCGAGGGGAGAAAAGCAATCCAGTATTGATCCTCAGTCAACAGAGCAATCCTGCTAATGCTTGTAATTCTAGTTTCTGCCATGAGAAAACAAATAGAACGAGAGGAAACAAACCTGGAACATCCCAAAGACATCTGAAGACATCTCTGCTAAAAGTAAAAGGAGTTTTGATTAATGAAGTGTATTAAAGCAGTAGATGTGGTTGCTTCTTTAGAGGTTGCAAGATCTCCAGATGAAGAAAAAGGGAGCTGCTTTATTAAAATCCAAATTCTGGATGTTATAGCTGAGGCAGTATCTCAAAAACATTCACCTGAGAAATGAATCTGCAAATAAATACTCTGAGGAGAACAACAAACAACGGGACTGATACAGTAGAAAATAAAGCTCTGTGTTCAGTGACAGAGTTAGCTTGTCTTAAGCACAGTCATGCAGTGTGTGTCCAGCATTTCCTCACCGAAAACAGATGTCCGGGAAACTTTGCTTTCTGGAAAAGAGAAGATGAAGATAGGCAACAGGGATAGGGATTAAAAACATATGTTTACTTCTGTCACCAGTACTGCCTCCTATTAGTGCTTTAGCCTCCCATCCTGCAGAGCGGGCAAAGCAAGGTAAAGGCCAACCCTTTTTTTTTTCCCTTTAAGTGATTTTTCCAGTGGCTCTATTGTGTTTAACTCATGCAAAACAGCATCCCAGAGTATGGGCAGGGAACCTGTTAGGCAGTGTCAGCAAGGTACTTTACAGACAGGTGGAGCGGGTCCCACCTGTGTTTGGCTTAGCACAGCCTCCTCCTGTGATCCAGCTGCGTGCATTAACCCAGCCAGGGCCTGGCTGCTGCTGGCCTAAGGACTTCTCCCAGGAGACAGCCTTGCCCCAACCTTGTGCCAGGACCCTTCCCAGAAACACACACAGAAGCTTGTTGCAGAGCACCAGGATTCATTTGGCTCCCAGTGTTAAGTAATTAATTGAACATCTTTTGTCATTGAGGGGGGGAAAAAAGCCCTAATGGTTTTAACAAGTATTTGCCAGTACCCAAAGCTGTTAATTGCTCCTCATCATTTCCCATTCCACAGAGACGTGCTCACCTCCAGAGGATCTTTACCTTCTATAGAGGTAATTTTCCACTTCAAGCAAGTTTATCTTCATTTTGCTGTTACCTACTTCTTTCTTCAGATATCCTAAACTCCAGAGGTAGGTGGCTGAAGTTCAGCTGTTGATGCTGTGCCAGTAAGAGTTTGCAGTTGACTTCTATAAATGACAGTTTCATTGGGCTTGATGTGTTCTTTGCCTCACACTGAGCCCTGTAAAAGGTTTAACGAATTAGGCTGCTTATTTTGATGGAGACTTGTTTGCAGGTTTAGGACCTGAACTTATTTTGGATTCCAAACCAGTTGTCTTGGAGGAAACCCAGTGTCCCACTGGCAAAGTATTGAGTGGGACAGAGGCAAGGTAGGGACTGTGTAAAGGAGCTGGGGAGCTGCAGTGGAGGGGAAGGGCAAGTTAGAAGCTAATTCTGCAAGCTTTTGCACTGCTTTATCCAACTCGTCTGCTTTCAAACACTAGGAGAGGCTATATGCCATGCCCATCAGCCTTCCTTTCAGGAAGCAGGGGTGAGCTGCTGAGGAAATGGGTCCTATCTTTGGGGGAAAAAATGTTGCAGCAAAGTGTTGGTGCTTCTCCAGGTACCCCTGAGTGCCTTCCACAAGCCTGGGATGTTCTTGAATTGTGAGACCAGTGCAACTCAAAACACAGACAGGTTGACAAACTGCTGTACACAAGCTATTGGAAAGTGCCTCCTGAGAGCGAGATGCTGGCCAACCAGCTTCTGTGAAAGCAGAAGCCTATGTTTGGGGTTTTCAGAAGTAAAGATACTCTAGAAGTATTGAAGTTCATCCTCAAGGAGGATGAGGATTCTGGCAAATTGCAAAACAAAGTCTCTCTAGAAAGACTGCATGATTTACACACCCACTTCTTCTTAGTTTTGAATAATCTAGGATTATTGCTGCCAGACAAACTAAATTAGTCCTGTCATAAGCTCTCAAAGCCAGGCAATAGCAAAAGCAACTCGAGGGGTTTTGTTTTCTTCTTTAATTTTTCAGGGCTTTGCAAGCTGTGGAAATGATGAAACATCTAAAACAGTGCGAGAAAAAAGATTGTATAGGATTATAGTAAGTAAGCTTTCTGGTGGGAAGCATGCAATTATATATTACGTACTGTCAGCACATGGAGCGTGATGGGACTATAATTTTACCGATGTTATTTCCCCTGGTTGCCAGAGAAACCATAATAAGAGAAGTCAAAGTGCTCCTGTCCTTATTGAACTTTGTTAACAAACTCTCACAAGTGGCATCAGATGTTATAATTAGTTTCTCTTCACTGAGTTGATATCTGATGTCACATGTACCCCTGGCAGGTCTGCAACTTTTGTTGGGAGTTGCAAGACAAAAATGTCAGTTCAAGTTTATTCAGGATGATGAGTGCAAGGCAAGTTCAAGCACTTGAGAGCCTCTAGTGAAAGCTGTGAGGTGGACACACAAGCAGAAATGTTAAAGTTGGGTTTGTGTGCATATGTTTGTCTACCTTTTCCTAAAGCTAATGGAAAACACAGGTTTTCCCCTCATTTTTGGAAGAATTTTCTCAAGTAGGTTTAATAGTACATGAAGAAGAAATGACTCCACCTCCCTGCCTGATTGGCAGCCCCCAGCTAACTTGTAATGAGTTTTTCTTAGTAACATTTCAATTATTCTTCTTCCTACTAAGTGTGAGCACAAGATATAACTTAAGCAAAATTATTACAGCCCTATTTTTAAATGTCCCTGTTCAGAGTAACAGTTGGGGTGTCAAGTGGCTCGGGTGTTTGGAAATTATGTCTGACAGCCCCAGGAAAGCATGAGAGAGCTGTCCTCTTGAAACCTCTGAATAGCCATCCCTGTAACAGGTATATCAACAGCCCAGGTTTGTATCCAAGAGAGCTTTTGGGTCTCTTGTCTTGATGGAGATTTGATGAAACTGAAAAGAAACCATTTTAAAGTAGGTATTTGGACAAACAATTTTCTTACTGTATCTTATAATTAGCAGAAGAAATGAGGTGGCCCCCACTGGCCAACCTCCCTGCTGTAAATCTTCTCCAAATAAAATTTTGTCAGATCTTCAAAAACATCTTGAGAAATCTTTCACTGCTGAAGGTAAGTCCCTAAAGATAGCCAAATGGTTTTCACATTGGTGCAGTGGCTGCTAGTCCTGAGAGCCACTTAGGGTGGTGCAGGAGGTTCTCAGGTTATTTCAGCCTCTCCTCCTCCCATGCTGGTTTAAGTCGCTTCACAGGGTGTTCGTGCCCACTGCTGAGTGTGCAAGGGAGGGTGAAATTACACGCTTACTGCAAATTTGCATCACATTATGCATCGTGCAGATCATGAGACTGTGGTCGGTGGCTGGTGAAATTGAATCTGAAATTGCAGCATATATCATTAGAGGCAGTTGTTACACTATATAGAGTATTCTCAGCAGATACCATTTCCCCATTATTTTCTGTTTGCTATGCAGAGCGTCTCTTTATTGAAACACACCATCTTATCAATCAGCAGCACCATTCGTTATGGCCGTACTGTGTATTTTGCCTGGAATTGGTAACAGGGTCAAAATTGTGTGACTGACACAGCAAGCCAAGTGGCCAGCCATTTACCATTGCATTTCTGTGTGCTCTTATGTTGGTACTCAATTTGTAGCTTAGTTATGAATTTACATAAACCTGATCATTTTAATGAAAACTTGATTCAAACAACCACCCCAGCATTTTGTACTATTTTTATTTTCTTTTCTTGTTTCCTTGTACATAATGTTGGTCCTATTTTATGTTCAGGCACGTGGTGAAATTAAAGTTCTTTACAATTTCAATATAATAAATCTCTCTCTGCTTGACAAAACATTAAGGACTTTTAAAAAATGTCATTTACTCAGTATGTGTAATTGAACACACACATGTTCTATGAATACATCTGGACACATGCATTATGCACAAATGCCCCCGTATTACACAAAAATATGTTGAAACAAACAACGTTTTGACCAAAATCTAAGGAGATTCCATGATCAAAGCAGCCTTTATTCTCATTCCCTGTTGGATATATGAGCAGCCCTGAGTTTTTTGCCTAGTACTGCTTCTGTTGTACATTTGGGCTCCCATTGAGAAGATGCTCACTGGGCATCGAGGACCTCCTGCAGGCAGACCCCCCTGGCTAGTTCAGGTGCAAGAAGAAGAAGATCACAGGTGTGTGTATTCCCAGGCTGCAGAGCTCTGCCAAAGGGGCAGTGTCTTGTACCCCAGGTGGAAAGCTGTCCTGAGAGCCCCTGTTCCCGGGACACGGGACAGCTCTGCGGCTATTCCTATTCTGCAAGGTGATGTGTTACGCTGGGCAGACACACTCGTAGCTCAGGACTGCATCTGTATGCCCTT
Organism: Numenius arquata; assembly: GCF_964106895.1. Classification (NCBI taxonomy): domain Eukaryota; kingdom Metazoa; phylum Chordata; class Aves; order Charadriiformes; family Scolopacidae; genus Numenius; species Numenius arquata. Next base: position 46,682,390 of record NC_133584.1, on the reverse strand, counting down.
GGAAGACACCCTTGTCCCCAGTGTTTAAAAATTTAAGAGTCTATTATTCGGGGCATACATAACTTACTGCAAATAGTAGTAATAATATGAATAATAGTTAACAGCTTCCTTTCTCAGCACTGAGCCAGGTAAACGAGAATTCTTTAATTTCGTGGTACCAGAATTGACTCAAACCAGACCTCCTGCACTTAGGAAGAAGTGCCCTGCATACACAGTGGAGTTTAAGCATTTTCCTTATTATAAAGTCATGCCTTGTTCTCTTGAAGTCCGTAGCAGAATTCCCATGATCAGAAAAAAAATGCCAAATCCCTAACCAGACAATGTAAAAGAAAAGCGTGCTTGAGTTGGTGTTGTTGCTTAAGGATACAATCCAGCCTTACATGTGCCGCCCTGTTTTCAAGACACAATTTGAGAGCGATCCTGGGCTCCTTGTCTGGGAAGCACCCACCGAAGGCGCATGGAGCTTCACTGGGTAGAAAGGTGGCTGCCACGTGTCCTCCCAGCAGGCCCGTTGGGTTGCTGTCATCAGGAGGAAGGGTGTTACTAGCTCATTTCGGGCAGTGTTTTGACAAGATGCTGGATGCGCAATCTCACCGAAGGGCTAAAAACAGCAGTGTACTCTCAGCACAGACAGGCTCCTTGAAGAGGTTTGCTGCCAAGCTCCGAAGTCTCTTGCCGCTCAGGAGCAGAGAGGCATTTTTTGATTCTGAGTTTTGTAACTTGGCCACGTACTTTCTAGCTGCTGGTATAAAGCGGTCCCTGAACACATGCTGCCAAATTTCAAGTTTCTGCTGGAAAATGTTGAAAAAACCAAACCAATGAGCAAATAATACGAAGCAGAAAAAAATCCTGCTCTTCCCTAAATTTATTTTCAGAAATTGCTGAGCTGTTTTGGTAGAAAGTTGAAAAGAATCAGTCTGAGGTAGAGATCTGACGGAAATTTTCAGGCATAATGATTAAAGTTTATAATCACAGAAATTTATCATCACAATATTTATAATCACAGGAAACCTGATGTTTACAACGGGAAAGTCTAGCTATCCTGACCCCAGGCGGTACAGCCAGTCCCTCTCCAATGAATTATTGCCCTCTGCTTAAAGAATTTGTGAAAATTGCTTTCAGGTGTGCTTGCCCATGAACGGAGTCATGCAAGTGCTGATCACCTGCCTGGAAAAACATAATTTCATGATTATTAGCAGTTTGTGCCCTTGTTGCTTTTCAGTTGGTGGGTAACGGCCCCTGGGGAGGTCTGGCTGCAGCTCTGTGCTGTGTCTGGGTACCAGCAGCCAGCAGAGGGGAGCCGACGGCCGCGCATCCATCTCCTCCCAGTGCAAGAAAGCACAAGCTGCAAAGGAATGAATGAATGTCTGCCTTCGCATTTCCAGCTGCTCTGATTTTCAGTTTCCCACTGTGTTGTGGAGGTGCTGGAAATGGGCTTTCTAGTGAATTAGGAAATTTAGAAGGGATGTGTTGATGACATAAATATACATGAATTCCTAACATGTCGAACAGTACACGTTCATGCCCTGAATATTTTATACTAGAAAACACATGACATGAAATTGTCTTAGAGCCTCTAAATCAGTCTTTAATAAAACAGCAGGTTAATGAACCAACATTTCAGACAAGATCTTGTGAGAGAACTACATAATCACATCCCTGCTAATTTTATTCTGCTGGAATATTCCCAGTGTCTCTTTTCATCACAAACCATAACGGGTCAGACATAAATGGACTGGAAAATACCATTTAGTGGCTGTTCCTCTCCCTTGCTTATGTGATGACTCTTGCTTCGCCTTCAGTTGGTTGAAGGAGTTTCTGATTTGTTCTGCCGGCAGATGGAGCCTGCACAGACCCTGCAATCACCTGCTGGATTTAAGAGGTAGCAGGAGAGCCACGCTCCCCTTACCAGCAGGAACCAAGAGCAGGAGGGCAGCGGCAGGAAGAGCTCCAGCAGTACGGGCTTGATGGATCGATGGAGAGAAGAGCACTGATTAGGGGTGAAGAGGGTCAGTGGTTACTGTGCAGCATCAAAAGGAGAAAGGGAGGATGCACCTTTTGCAGTGGCACTTTCACAAAAGCACTTATTAAGGTGAGAGAGGTGTTGTGGAAGAAGGGAGTAACACTTAGAAATATTGATGAGAGCGGCTTTTGGAGTGGATGGTGGCTGAAGATGGAGAATACGGATTAGTGAGGTTAAAAGGGTAGAAGGCCGAAAGGAGGCAGATCAAAAAGTGAGAGGGAGGAGGATGAACAATGACTGTGAGATGGGAGAAAGCACCAACCAGTGTGGGTTTCTGGTGCTGCCCGATGCTCTTGCTGTCCCTAGCTTGACAGTGGCTTGATTTTTATGGGATCACAGGATTATTCAGGTTGGAAGGGCCCTCATGAGATCATCTGATCTTTGGCATCATCTTCCCTTCCCCTTCTCTGCCTTGTCTGATTAAGGCTTTTCTGTCTCTTGTATGTAGTATTACCACAATGGTTTTGTGTAGATATAACTGCTATATTACAAATAATATAAAACCCCCTGTTACCCAGTGAGCTCAGGTTTGTAGATGCATGAGATCTTACACCTATGCAAAGGAAAAACAGAGATGAAAACAAGCAAAGAGGAAGTGTAACATTTCTTCTGACTTAAATGTGGTTGCATCCGTTTGTGTTGCCTAAATTCCCACTGTAGCAGCAAACTTCTGTGTTACCTAGTTGAAGTGTACTTCCTTGTTGTTTTGTACAAATTTCATCACAGGTGTCATGCAAATGAGAGGAGAAGTTCTATACCTGTATCTTGTGGCATGGAGAAGGTTTGCATCGCAGCCTCTGCTCAGACCCAGATAAATGCAATTCCTGGAACGCTGCGCTCATTTTACAAGAGCAAGCATTCAGCTTCCCTAAATTACCTATTAGCTCCAGGAGGGCTGTGTTCCCTTTGTGTTTTGTGTTATTATTCTCACTATTATCTTTATTATTTTCAGACTTGCCTTTGCTTTCTGAGATTTGATAGGATACTCCTACCAAACACCACAATCACTGCTTTAAAACCACGCTGCCCTGCTGTAGTCAGCAGGACTGATGGGCTTTAAAGAAACTGGCTGTGCCTAGAAGGTGGAAAAACTGCTTCTCTGGAAGAAGGAGGAAAGTAATTCAGAAGGAATAGGGTGTACTTCATCCTAAAATACCAGGGTCATCAATGCAGAGAGTAAGATGAAGCAGTGATTCTCCGCTCAGCTGGGGTGGGGGCAGCAGGGGTGACTGCCCAGCCTTTCCCTTTTCCCTCGCCAGACCTACGGGGAGTTTGGCAGGACTTCTATCCCCAGGAGCCAGAGTTTCAAATAATTTTGCCGAAGGACTACAGCACTCCCATGCAGGGCTGATGGGGTTGTCTCAGCACCACAGCTGCTCAGATCAAGGATGGGAGCCAAAGCTGCTTCTGGTTGCCTGGATTGCTGCAGGTTTTGACCTTGTCAGTGGGGGTTCATGATTGCCATTGGAGAGTCTTTCTTGCTGCAAACAAGCGTTTCTAACTCTTCTTTTATTCAGGAGAATCATGCTCTGGAAAGACAAAGTGTACGTGCTGAAGGGGGAAGAAGACAGACACTGATCTGTTGTGTTCTGCCACTCTTTACTAAATTCCCTCTTTCTCCTCAAAGTGAGCTCTGTTTAAGGGTCTGTGAAGCAGACAGATACACACACACATACATATATAGAAATAGCGCCAGTGCTCAGGCCATCATTCTTTATGGAAAGCAATTTTAGCTCCCCTCTCCATCCACTGCAGATGATTTTTAAAGGGCAAATGTCATTTGCTCAAGGCAGGTTAAAAAGCCTTTCTCTGTGGGTTGACTAAGCCTTTCAAGTACCTTCTGTGGGCCACAATTAATGAAGCACAAAAGAATAATCATCTGGCTCTTTAGAGAAAATGAAATTATAGGCTGTTATGAGCCAAAGTGCTGTGGTTTTCCCAATGTCTCCTTCCACTTGATCCAAAAGAAAATTCTTAACAGAAAAAAAAAAATTGCACTTGAATGTTTAGCTGCTACGAGTGGTTAAGCCTGGATGGAATGTGCATACAATTTTTCATATTAGAAATATACTTTCCTTTAAGAGCTCTTTTCCTGTGTTTTCTGCAAAGTGAAGTGGGAATGAAATCAGCAACAAGTCAAATTTTAAGTTGTGAACCTTAATTTCTGAAGATTATTAAAATTTGACAAAATGGAGTCATCCACCCTGAATAGGAATCACTGGCCTGAGCCAGGAAACACTGGATATATTGGAAAAAACCATAATCTTAAGGCCTTTTGCCTGATTTTCAAGACCTAACTGTGAACACGCCTCTGGATGCATTTCTAAGCCCTCTTTGGGCTGCTCTTCACAGCTCAGAGAGATGTCTTCAAGATGCTTCATTATCCACAGGGCAGGCAGGTGGCTGAGCAATGACTGAGCAACTGTGCTACTGTAAAACAAAAAAAAGGCAATAAACTGGGTTTCCTATAGAACAAAGACCCTTCAAAAGTAGAAAGATGGTGTTCATGTTAAGCACGCACCGGCAGGCTCAAGTGCTCACAGACCTCATGTGAGAGCCAGGCTCCAACTGAGGGGCAGAGCGTGCCACTGCACAGCTATAACCTCAAATATATTACCTGCTCCACGGCACGATAACACCAGTGACTGAGGGTTTTTGTTCAGTACAGATTCATAGCCATACAAACAAAATCTTTCTTTAAATCTTCCATCAGCATTTCCCTAAGTTTCTACCTCCATCGTTTGAATTTCATAGACATATTTCTTACAGGCAGCAGAAATGGAGCCTGGCCTTTGCTGAGAAGGAATACAGGTACCTTCTGCCTCGACCTTGAGTCTCCCGTGTGGTACACCCACCGGTTTACAGAGGTGTACTGAGATTTCTCTCCAAGTCTCCTTCCCAGCTAACCCTGTTGTGCATCAGTACTGTCGTAAAACTGTACCTCTAGAGTCAGTCTTTCATGAAACCAGACTTTCTTTCTCATGCTCTGCACGTCTTCATGTGTAGCTTTTTTGCGTTGTAGCTGCAATAAACTCTCAGAGGAATATCCCTGGCAGTTTGGCCACATCTCTGCTGCCAGCCATCAAACAATAATCTTGGATGTTATTCTAGCATCTGGGATGACTCATTACTGTAGAAATATTTGAAATTCTCCCAGTCCCATCACTCTGGACCGTCTATATGGGAATGAGTTACATTTCCCAGAATATCAATATCAGGTTAAAAGACAACTGTTTATTGATTCTGTGTCTTGACTTGATACTGGGAGTTCAAATATTTACAGACTTTCACCTTGTAAGACTCTTTTCATTATGGAAAGCAAGTTATGCAATTTAAAGTAAGTGCAAATTAATGAGATGAAGAGCTCAGAGTGTTTCTCCAAATTAAAGAAGCACTAAAATTTTATTAGGCATGTAGGTACAGTTAAAGTTAACAAACCAACACAACTTTGATTCAGCTTGGTGTACCAGCCACAGACTACTAAGCACTCCAATCTGCAATGGGACTAGTTCCATTTTACCTGAGCTACAATTCCTCTTACATATCTTTATGGAGTCACCTCTCCAAAAACTACAGGTGATTACACAAATTTAGTTATGCTTGATTGGAAATTCAGGGGTCTCAACACATGGTTGCATTTTGGAGCTAACTGATGAACCAGAGATCAAATGAATGTGAATTCTTTGGCTGCACAGGTGATTTGGTTACCTATAGAGTTTTTTCTTGCGTCATGTCAAGCCTCATTTTTCATTTTGAATGTAGTGTGTTTCATGAGTCCATGAAGCCTTTATCTGACTTCTACTCTGCTTCAGCACTTGCTTTATATCCTACATAAGTTTCTAACTGTGATAGTCTCTCTAAATGGAACTGTAAGTAATTTGCTGAGCAATAGGTGAATTAAGCTAGTTTTTAACTAAGTCCCTCTATATCAAACCAGAATGTAACTTTACTAATGTGTTCTACACATTGGAAAGAGTGTAGATGGACTCACTTTGCAATGATAGGACATTCCCAACCTCATGCCACTGGCCACCACCCTCCACAGATACCTCCTGAAAGAGTTTTCTCTCCCCATTGTGAGTTCTGCTGTGTGGGAAACCCTCAAAACCTGCAGAAATAGAGGAACGTTTTGCTAAAAATGCTTGTCTCCTAATCAGAGAACTCCCGAATGCTCCCATGACTAAAGCAGCAGTTGGATGGAAATCCCAAGTGCTATTTTCCTTGTTTGTTCTGATTCAGCCTCATACAATTCGAGGTCTTGCCAACGCACCTTAATCACTTGAGTTTTCAGTGAGTGCTATATCGAAATTCAGCCTTCAAATCCCCATTTTATTGCTAATTGTGGAATAGGCAGAGAAAATATAAACCCAAAAGAAAATCATGGGAGCAAATCATACCACCCCACAGCCGATGAGCAGAGATCTTCCTTCCTGAAGTTCAGTATGTGGAGAGGTACAATAGAAATTTTACTGCTTATCTTGTTTATTTTGCAGTCTTGAGAGTAATTGGAAAAGATGTTGGGACAGAAGGAAGGTTCCTTTCAGAATTTTAATTTCAGCTGTCAGCTGGTAATTTGCTTTTCCATTTTCTTGTGTTTTCTGGGTTTATTTAGTGATGGTTTTTTATCAGTTAGGTTGATGGTTGGACTAGATGATCTTAAAGGTCCCTTCCAGCCTAGACAATTCTGTGATTCTATGATTCTGTTTTTCATGGATGATTCGGTGCAGGTGGAAGAGTAGCGCTGCTGTACAAAACTCACTGTGTCCTGACCGGTGTTGGTGTATAAGTAGATCAGTTTACTTGGGTGTGCTCAGCCTGTGGTTGAGAGCTTGCTCGCAGGGGCAGCTCGGTGGTAGCCTGGCTCTGATGGCTCCAACACTGTAGAGTATCCCCTCTGGGTAAACATCTCCTTGTGCATGTAGTGCCTGTGCCCTGATGACACTGGGCTAATTTCTGGCATTTTGCGGCGTTTCTGGGCACTGTTGGACTCAGTACAGCTGTGTCCTTTCAACTGCACCCTCTAGCTTTTTCTTTATCTCAGATGTCTCCCTGCATCTTTCCCTGCCAGACTAATGAGACCTTTGGCATCTGCACCTTCTTCCCCAGGCAACTCCTTAAATACTGTAATCAAGACAGCAATCTGAGAGGAGGATCAGACTGATTGTAAGTGTTTCTCCTTTTATTTTTCTCCCGTTATCCCTTATATTACATTGCCCAGGAAGGGGAACTGGGATAGTAACAGATCACAGCCTAACAGAAACATGCTCCAACAGGTTTGGCCACCCAGAAACACCCACAAAATGTTCTGGCTCGCGCTATTTTTTTGTATTTTGTGACCCACTGAATACCAAATCTAAATGTGAAATACTAAAATAACACAGAAACTTTTAGAAAAAAAAAAAAAAAGGTTCTGTGTGCCCTTAACATGCAATTAACAATAATAAATGATTCTGTAAAGCATTTGGATCATTCAGGATGGTTTCTAACACATTTCTTTAGCACTACAGAGGCTTATATTAATATCAACATCCTCAATGTCAGGCCAGTCTAACCTCACAAACAATCTAATCTTTCTCATTTCCTAAATATCAAAACACTCTTCTGACCTTCCAGAATCATTCCAATATGACAAATTAACACATCTCAGTACTTTTTCTTTTGGTGAGTTAACAAGTACTGAGGTTTGTTTTTGTGGCAAAGGCAAATCATTCCTCCTTCCACTGTGATAATTAATAGTGTCCTCTACCAGTTCAGGCTCACAGGAGACCTGTCACTTTCTATGACTTGTACAATTATGATCAACATCAGAGAGTATGCTCCTGCTTAATTTCCTTAATAATGAACACCAGTTCTTTTACTGTGACTGCTGAAGCTGAATGGATGCTTTTTAAAGCAATAATTGATGTGTACAGTACTATTCATCAGCACCTTTAGATGCTTATTCTTTAACATTAAATAGCTGGTGATACTTTAAATTCTGCCTTGGACTTTTAGATAAAATGTTACTGTCTTTATGAAAGCCTGAAGAGGAATGTTATACAGAAGGTGCAGAAAGTCAAATTATAGTTGAACTATTTAATAGTTTGAGATTTCATGGATGTAGCTTCAATGGGGTCCTGTGGAATCAGGCTTGCTTCGCAGTGGTCATCATAATTTACTGGCCAGAGACAACAGTTGCAATGTGGTTTATCATGATTCAAATAATCTGGTGAGCGTTAAAGTCTGACACTATTGCTTTAAACCTGCAGCATGCTCTGGAAGACCTCAAATCCTGGAGACCTTCCTACATGCACAGTATGGCATGTAACTGCCCTCCTGGCGTGGTTTCTCTGGAGGAAGGCTCTCTGTACCTCCTGCTTTAGCATCTTTAAAGTTATGATTTTGGAGGTGCTATGCCTTCCTTCAGAGGGTCTCAAAGACCTTCTCGTCTTTGCTAGATGCAGTACAGTTAGCAGCCATGGCAGAGCAAGACAGTTGTGTCTCTGGATGTAGCTACAGATATTAGGGCAGGAATTCTTTGTGATACTAAAAGTCATCAATTTATACTTTTCTGTGTAAGCATCTGTAGATGTACTAAGGTTTCTAAGCTCCAGGTTCCCAATAAGCTCCCAGTAGAAGCTGGTGGCTGGAGGCTGCAGCAAGCTTTCTGTTTCTGAGCTGCCCACAAGGGCTGGGGGAGCATCTTGCATTTCTGTTTGAATGTTTCCTGAGGCAGCGTCTGGCAGCGGGGCTGGAGCAGTCTGCTCATGGCATCTTCCCTAGGTCCCAGGGCGAGGTGTGGGGTGGGAGAAGGGTCCTTCTCCAAGTGCAGCCATTGCCAGCGGGGAGGTGGCGCACCTGAGATAACAGCAAGTATGGAAGGAAAATGCTCAGCAAAGAGTTTAGAGGAAAACAGCCCAGACACTACTGATTGGGTGTGTAAGACTGGCAAAGGATTTACCAGGGTTTATCATTTCTGTACATAAGAGTATTAGAAAGGGCTTATTTTCTGAAGCTGTGATTAGAGTGAGAATCCTCAGTGTCGCGTTGATGGTCCCTTGGGTCTGGAGTGATTCCTAGGATTTGAAAGAGCAAAGGGGAGATTACAAAGAGAGGGGGCCAGTGGAGACCTTGACAAATTGTTCAGCATGTGGTCTCTGACCCCCAGGAAAGATTGAGGACGTGGAACAAGCATGGGCTGAGAAAACAATTGCAAGGGGAAAGCAAGAGGAGAAAAAAACCCTGCAGCTGGTTGTAGCAAGAGCCATCATAAAAACAGAGCCATGTCCCTTGGGGCTGCACATCACTCCATGCTCTGCCCTCAGGCAGTACAAAGCTCTTCCCATACCTTATCCTGTAGCTCTGGGCTGTCTGAATAGTTGCAACACTACAACATTAAATCTGTAGCCAGCTGGAGGTTTAGAATTAGTATTTGAAACCTGTCCCCCTTCTTTTTTTTTTTTTTTTTTTTTTTTTGTTAGAGGAAATGGTTTCATAGGCAAGAGGTTACAAAGAGCTCACATTTTTTGAGAAATTGTCTTGACAGCCATCCCAAATACATTTTTGGTTAAGTTTATTTCAAGTAGCAGATGTGATCTGAGGTATCTTTCAAGATCAAAACCATCCAGAATGAGTGGCCAAGGAGAGCAACTGATAAAACATGTCTGAAGGCATGCACAGAAATTGTGAGGATGTGATAATCCTGAGAAGGCTCTTGAGATGTGCCTGTTTCTATAGGTGGTGGTGGTGATGATATATACTAGTGTACTGCCCATATCACTGATTCCAGATGGGTTCTTTCCAGCCTTTCTACAGGAAAAAATGACTTGATGTGGCACAACTGACTGCTTTCAGTCCCAAAAGGCAACATGGCACGGCCCATGAGGGTAGCACGCATGAGACCTGGACTCTCTATTTACCTTTCCTTCCAGCTCACCATGTGTCTAGTTGAATCCTGCTGTGCCACTGGCTCTCTTCGTGTATTTGGTTGGGGTTTTTTTGGGGGGTTAGCCATGAGGTCCTTAGGATTCATAGCCTTGGGCTTGCAAGCCTTGTGTCTGTACAGCTCCCATTGGGCCCTGGTCTCATCCACAGGCTTCAGGGTGATGGTGTTGGTACGATAATGCCAAAGTGATCTGGGGAGAGAAGGGCCGCTGCTGTTTTCCAAAACCAAAATCTGTATGTTGGGGTCTCCTGCATCTCCTTTACTTTGGACTGAGTATCTGGCTGCCTCTGAGAGACCCTGGTCTCTCTACTGTGCTTAAAATACATCAAGTAAATGGGAAAGAGAAAGATTTTAAAGCATCCCAAACACGTCACACCTCATCCCCCCTAATTGGGCCACCCTGAGGGTACAAATCCCGTGATTTATTTAGGTTCAGTGCCTACTGAAAGTGAGCTTTTCAAGTCTGGGAGCGGAACCAATGCTGGGTGACTTAGGTGCCTACTCACTGAATTCACATATCCACTTCTTACCATGAGCAACTGCTTATTCATCCACAAGGTGAAATGTAATAATTTAAAAATGCCAAAACAATTGCAAAGAGCAAACACCAAAAATTATATCTAGATGATTCACAAATGGAAATAAATAAATATACAACATAAATTATGCATTGCAGTCATTTGTTCAACTACAGTAATAATGTTTTTGTGGGCAGGGATAGTTACTCTTACTTGTACAAAAGAAAAAAATGGTACCCTAACAAAAACATTCCCAGGAAATGAATATTTATTCAGATTATGACATTACCCAACATTTTTTGGAAACCTTGAAAACTTTTAAAAATATATTCAGTAACATATTTCTTTTAGGAATTAGTAATGCAATTTTATTGTTCTCAGATAGTATGTGGGAACTCTTTAAAAGTAACCCCGACATTACACTCTCCCTAGCCCCATATGGGGTCTCTTTTTTGGAGGCATTCCACTAACAATGTAAAAATGTCTTATGTGAAAGCGGCCTGTCTTTCTGACCCTGTCAGCTCAATCAATCAGCTGCACATTATTAGACATGTGTGAATTGACAGATTCCATATTGCCTTATTGTCACTGTCTCTGCAATACTTCATTTCACTTGTAATTGTGACTCCGGGTCTCTGCAGCCATCAGCAGCTTTGCTTCCTATCATGCCCAGTTATCTCTGCCAGTGCTGTGCTGAGAGGAAAGGGTTTTAGCCCTAGCAAGCCTAGGCAGGACAGGCTTCAAAACAAGAAAAAATTGGAATTGGTTTAAAAAACAGAGCCTCTGAAAATGAACCATCCTTGCAAATGCAGTGTAAAAATGGTGGATGCCTCTCAAACTGCCTTCATACTGCCTGAGACTATTAATCCTCCCAACACCGCTGTGGCTTACAGGAGGATTTCCCTTGTTCCTGCATACCAGGTCACCTGCACTGTACAGGAAAGGATTCAGCTTCAGAAAAAAACAAGATTAAACCTCATGCAATCCCATCACAGGGCCGTGCATGCATAGCTCTCCTGCATCCCAGACTGTCTTACTAAAGCACAGTTCTTCCCACTGTTGTGGCAGACAGAACATCCCTATTAACACATGCCTTTCTGTAGCAATATGTTTTATTTTGTTCAGGTGTCCTGGTTTCAGCTGAGATAGATAGGGTTAATTTTCTTTCCAGTGGTTGCTGTGTTTTCAGATTAGTTACGAAAGCTGTGCTGGTAATGCATATTGTTTTAGTTGTGTCCAAGTGATGTTTGTACTAGTCAAGGACTTTTTTCAGCTTCCCATAGAAGTTGAGAAGGAGCATAGACAGAGCAATGGAATGGCCAGTGGAATATTCCATACCAGAGATGTCACACTCAGTACGTAAATGGAGATTGGCTGGGGTGGGGTGAAGCTGTAATCTCCGCTTGGGTCAGGCTGGGCAACCAATTTACCAGACAGTGAGAGTGACTTGTATCTTGTATATTATTTTACTATGATGATGATGATCATTATTGTTATTTTCCTTTTCTGTTATTCTATTAAACTGTCTTTATGTCAGCCCACAAGGTGGGTTTTTTACCCCTTTCCCCTCCTTTTCTCCCTCTTCTCCCTGCCATTCTAGGTGTGTAAGGGGGGGTATGAGTGAGAGGCTGCGTGCTCCTAGTTGCTGGCGGGGGTTAAACCATGACATCAGGAAAAACGGGGATAAAAACAACCATTCATTAATGAAAACACATAGGAAGAAATTTCAGAAACTGCTTCTGGGCAATTCTTGGTTTTTGTTGTTGTTCTGAAAGAAAAATTGAAAGATGTCAAAGAAAATGTTTGACAATAATGGGAAAATATTTATTTCTGCCACCATTCTTTCTGTAGGCAAAAGCCAGTAATTTCCCTTGTGTGTTGTCCATAATATGTACTTGGCTGGAGCTGGGTGAAAGAATGGCTCCCTGGTGTGTGCAGGAGCGCTTCTGGTGGGGTGGGCATCAGGCATGTCCACCAGCACAGCTGGGGCAGTGTGGGACACTGAGTGGGACCTGTTCCTGCAGGGTGCAGCCGCTGTCCTGATGATGCTTCTCTGGCAGCTCTTGTTGCACTCCGGGCAAATATGGTCACATATTCAGGTTGTTCCTCTGTCTTACCCACAGTGTTTTCAGTTTCCAGTGCTGATAAGGAAATATTTCCCTTCCACTGTAACAGGATAAAGGGCTTTTGTCAGTGTGTCCAAACAGCGAATAAGCACGTTAGGAGAGTAAATTGGCAGTAACTGAAGCCCTAAAATTTTGCAGCAAGGAATTAAATGCCATAACTACCATTACACTGCGATCACATTTGCTACATCTGCTTATTATCTCATATCTGAGAAGGTAAATGGTGCCAGGATCCGCTCTCTGAGCAAAACTGGCATAGGCTAGCCCTGCGTTTGGAGAGGAGGAGAGCCAGCTTTGGAGCACCAGAGTGCAATAGCACAGCACAGCCTGGCCATGTCGGTAATGACATGCTCTCTTCTGCTTCAAAATAGAGACGCGTTGAAATAGAAACTGCACTGAAATCCGCTGCTGGAAGTACCTCCTGGATGTGTCTCCGTGCCAATCCCTGAACCCTTCCTAGGAATTGCAGGGGGTGGTGGTAGATGGCCTGGCCAAAACTGCACCTGGGAGCCTCCTACCAAGGTGACCTTCTTCAGTTTACTAATGTGGATGTGGCTGGTTTTGGCAGAGGAAAAGAAGGATACCTACCAAAGGAGACAATCAGTAGGGCTAAAGATGAATGAGAAGGCAGCAGTGGAAAAGAGGCAGAGGCTGCAGAAACACGGGATGAAAGGAACACAGTGACAGGTTTTGCAAAGGGTTTAAGAGGTAGTACAGGCTGCTATTGATAAATGTGACAGATATCAAGGAAAACATGAGATTTGTCATGCAGATGTCCTTGGGATCCAGAGGCAAATTTTTTTGGAGTAGACATCAGCCATCAGTCCTTCTCTTTTGCTTCCGTCACGGCCTCTTCCAGTTACAACAGTGATTTAGATCAATTGCAAACAATGTGTGATGGATTAACTCCTGACATCAGTGTGACAGTGAGAGCTCTTTGCTAACTTTTAGACGAGCAGCTGCTGTAAAAAAAATTAAGCTCCCTCTGAGCTACACAAGTTATGTCCGTACCAATAGACTAAAAAAGACAAGGATGTGGGGCCGCGCTGGCAGGAGGCTGTCCATACTGTGGCACTGCTGGCACGTCCCTGGCACAGCCTGGGCACGGTGCGTGGGTGAGCAGGATCCCTCCCTGTGGGCAGGGTGGGCACTGGGGACAGCAGAGTTTAGCTTTTTGGGTGCAAGCCAAGCCATGCCATTCACCCTCCGAACCAGACAATGTTCAGGGCACGAAATGGGTAGGGCATTTGAGCAAAAAAAAAAAGAATTAATTCACATTTCCATGTATCAGGACAGCAATGGAAAGGCTAACTCTGTTTACAGAATGGTTCTTTGCTGCCTACAAAAGTCATGCTATAGAAAGCTAGTTGAACTACAACATAAAACCAAGACTTGTTCTTTTTGGTTGTTTTGTACAGCTTTCACCTAGGTAAAAATATTCTTTTTTTTTTTTTTTCCCCATTAATTTCTTGTAATTAACAAAAATCCCCATAGAAATGCCATCCATGGGAGATGGCTTCTCAGTAAAATTCTTCCCTTGGGAAAAAAACAACCCAACAACCCACAAACAGAAAAAAATAACAATATTTCTTTGAAAACTGTTGTATACACACAAATTGTTATGTTCTCCTTTGTGCACTTACTCTTCTCCAAGAGATGATAACACTTTCGGTATATGGTTAACTTTTTTAAAAGAAGCTGTAACTATTCACCTATCCTTGTGACCTGAAAAATATAGTAAAGTGTTTTTATTTTTCCCAGCAGCTCAGTGTTCACAATTTTTACAATGCTCATGATACTATTATTTTACAAAGGTTTTTTTCTCCAGCACTTCTATTAGAAAAGCTGCTTCTTTATACATAAAGTTGTAATAACTTCACGTGCTCCTGATGCTATGTCACTGGTGGAAAATATTATAAGATTTTGTATTATATGATTTTCCATTAAAAATACAGTGCAATTCACTGTGCTTAAAGGAACATTAATATAAAACGAAAACTGATTATTATAATCAAATGTGGTATCCATTTCACAAGGAGGAATTTCATGACCAACAATTAATTATATGCAGGAGATGAGTACATGCAAGTAAAACACAGACGTGACTTGGATACAATACTCGCGGCAGCTCGTCGCCTGGGCATGACATTTGAAATCTGTATCCCAACCGTAATCTTTTGGACTTAAATTCACATGTAGAATAAAAATTAGATAGGGCAACAGAACTCGGAATAAGGGATATTTTCCAACTGGGAATAAAAGGTATGCTTCTGTCCAGGGGTGGTGGTTACTATTTTCCAGACAATGTTGATGGGCTCATCAACATGGTGACGTAAATTCAGCACACTCAACGGGGCTGAAATGGGATACTAACCCTGACCTGCTGCTCACTGCTATGCAGTGATATGGATGCAGTTTCACAGAGGAAGCACAAACATAGTAGTGTCAATAGGTAATTTACAGATCAATAGGTATTTTACAGATTATCAGCAACGTACCAAGACCCTTTCTAGATCAGAATGCAAACCTTCAGCAACTTACTTCAATTAAGACTTAAGTCATACACTGAAACCTGTTGCTACACATGAAGAAGTGTTGGTCCACTTTAGCTGGTCGTTTATCATTTGATTTTTGCTGATTTGTGACCGAGAACCCAAGTACCCTGCCTTCACATGAGCGAAATAATAGTGATCAGGAAACTATAATTTTTAATTTCTCTTGCTAATAGAATAAAAGCTTTGTGAACATAGGGGAAGGGAAGGGCTGCATCTGGGGTGAAACAAAGCTTTTTGTTCTACAAGTTTTCCCTTGTGCTTGGTGTTTATTGCGTGCAGGAGGAAAATACCCTCCAGCAAGTTGCAATGATCCTGACGTAAATCAGACCATTTTTCAAGTAATTTGTTACAGCCAGTTCTCATTAGGAGGATCTTAATTAGTTGACAAGACCTAATGATCTGCATTTGTTTCTTTCATAGTTTACTAATTGCCACTTTGTAAGACTGTCACTTTAGAGATTTTCTCGGCTTCTTTCCTGGTGAGTTCTTACCCCTGAGCCTAGGGGGATGCTCGCTCTCCTAGGCTGAACCTACAAGAATGACTGCTTGGACAGGACTCCATAAACAGCCCCTGTTACATCAAGGAGAAACTACACGAGGTGGGTATAGTTCTCTACTTACTGTGAAAAAAGGTGCTGATGATCCCCATCCATATCACATGGTATTGCCCTTGAGGACCTAAAGCGTATGGGTTCAGCTGGAGTTTGTTCAAAACCCCCACCTGCCTGTTTCTTAGACTGTCATCTCAATTCTGGTTTAGAAAAAATAATTAATAAGCACTCCTTGTTTCGCTTCTCTGCACTTGGCTTTCTAAACTCCAGGTATAGCTGCCCTCAGCCGTGATTTTTTCAGGCTGGAGAATCCAAATCTATTTAATCTCTTTTACGAAGTCATTTTGTACTTCTCATCCTGTTCCCCGGCACAGCCACTCTGTGCCCACAGTGGGAGGTGGAGCACAGACCAACGCATGTCCTTGTTTTAGGCACTTGTGTAGCTGCCCTTCAGAACTCCTGTTATTTTGGTCACCCTCTTCTATACAGAAGGGGGCTCGGTGGCATCGCCTGGGCACCTGGGGTGGGACACTGCAGCCACCAGCCTGAGGAGTGACTGCGTAACACTTGAATAAGGTGAACTCTCCCACCTGCACTGCCCCCAAACCATATTAAGCTCAAGTCTAAATTTAAGAACAGAAAAGATAAAGTGTGCAATATTCTATATACGGTCAGAGAGGGACAATATTCACATTTTTTTAACCACCAGAAAGCTACCAATTTGTGGCTGATTCGGTTAAGCCAAGTTTTCATTATGTGTCTGTTAGGCAGGGTTTTAACACTGATACCAGTGAATGCTGGATCAAATGCCATCACTTTTTTAGCTACTTCTGAAGCATCCAGATAGCAAATTTAGTAAGCCTAAGGTATTGATAAAATAATGAGAAGAAAGAGAGGACGGATCCTGAACTGGTGTGAACTTTCTTGTCTCCGCTCAACTGACCTCAAGGGAGCCTTAAGCCAGGTGTGAGGTGGTCTGTATGGTCTTTGCCCCAAAAAGTTTCCAGCTTTGCAGTGCACACCATGTGTCTTGCACAAAGATGTTAATTCAAAAGGTAAGCAGGAGAAAGAATTAAAGTCCCTGGCCATACTCTTTCTTTGCAGAGGGCTCATCTACCACACCTCATCCAGGTGTTTACTAGAAATGTAGAGAAAAGCCATCTAGAGGAGCAGAAGACTATGATGTGTTTAGCCCAGAATAATAAAGACTGGAAGAGGATAAATGTGTAAGATAGGTGGCCGTTATTAAACCCTCATAAGTCTAGACCCTGATGCTGCAGAGTTACAACACCTTTCTTTTGTTGTTTTGGATCATCCAACATAGTAATTGATTTTCTGATCTCCCTTCTTCTGGATGCTGTGCAAGAAGTTAATTGCTGTTTTAAAATGTAATAATACAGTACCAGTATTAGAATGTTGGGAAAGTTAAAGATTTTTTTTTTTTTTTTTCAGTCAACTAATCTCTCCCTAAAGGCCATTTTATTCAAAATTGGTTTGGAGTACATAGTATGTTAAATGGTATAAGCAGGTGCCAATAAAACTGTACTCACCTACTTTGCATCTGAAACTAGACATTTAAAGTCTGCTGGAAGTTTACAGTGGAAGGTTGCAATGCTATTTTTTGTGCTCTAGTTTTGGCCGTTTCTGTCAGTATTCGTCACTATTGCTGTATAAGCACGGGAATCTTGCCTAGTTTGACACTTGGGGAAAATCCTGTAGCTTTGCCAGTGGCTGTGCCTGATGACAGGAGAAAAAATTCCTCATCAAGCCAAGCATCCAGGACCAAATCTGTGGTGAAGAGTTTGCAGTAATGTGGGAGAGCTACATAAGAAGTCTGTACAGTTGGAGTAACAACTCACTCCTTTCCAGAGCACTACAGGGTCAGAAGATGAATTTGTGTATGTACAGGACTGGCAAATACACAAACAAATGCCTCACCAGAGAGGAAATTATTTTAAGAAACTCATATTATCTACATTGTGTTAGAAGTTGTAAGGTATGAGTAGTTTGGGCTTTTAATGCAATATGATACAAAAAATGATTTGTTTTTAGCAGAAAATAGGTCTTGTGTTGCAGCAGCAGAAGAGACAGATGAGCAGACACATGGATTGCCTGTTCTCCTTAATCACCACCATTAGCCTTTTCCTTGGAGACAGGAGGGCAAGGAAAAGCAAGGAGAGGCTGAATGTGTTCACTCACTGCCCATGCTGGTGCTGGCAGCCTGGAGCCTGTTGGGAGGTAGGGGGCTGGCTGGAAAGGCTAGGGATAAGCCCGTGTCTCCTTGCACCATGCATTTCCCTGTGTTTCCCTGTTCATGCCTTCGAAAAAGGTCTGGGGGAGCCGACCAGGATGCTCCGAAAGGCTTATACAGAGCTTGCTGAACATGGGTGTGCATTTCCCTGCCACTGGGCTCAGCCCAGCATGGAGGACACCACCCCAGCATGGAGACCACCCCAAACCCTTCCTTGCCTGCCTGCTGAAGCGTTAGGGCAGACTGAAGTGCTTTATGTGATGGAGAAGAAACCCATGTTCATTTGCAGACAGTCCAACAGTCGTGATCTGTTTTTGTTGCCATGGATACAGCAATGAAGCAATAACTTTATTCAGGATTAGCTATTTTTACTGTAATTACACAACAGGAAATTATTAGACTATTCTTTCCTCCTTCTCACCCACAGCTTACTTATGTGATGCTTCAGGTGCCTGTACTGAGACCCAAGTATTCCATTGCTTGCGATCTGGGGCTGCTGCTCTGACGGGAGGGTGCAGTGCTGATGGCTTTGGGGGTCCGGTGGCTCTGTTCAGCAGAGCAGGCAGGAGCCCACCCAGCAGCACCATGCAGCTGTGCTGGAGCCCAGCACCGCAGGGGACCTGCTGCGGCCCCGTCTGCAATCAAGAATTAGTGTCGATAAATACATTTTTGTTCAGAGAAGGGGAACAAAGCTGGTGAGGGATCTGGAGCACAAGTCTTATCAGGAGCAGCTGAGGGAACTGGAACTGGGGTTGTTTAACCTGGAGAAAAGGAGGCTGAGGAGAGACCTTATCACTCTCTGCAACTACCTGAAAGGAGGTTGAGTGAGGTGGGGGTCAGTCTCTTCTCCCAAGTAACAAGCTATAGCACAAGAGTAAATGGCTTCAAGTTGCACCAGGGGAGGTTTAGATTGGATATTAGGAAAAAATTCTTCACCAAAAGTGTTGTCAAGCATTGGAACAGGCTGCCCAGGGAAGTGGTTGAGTCACCATCCCTGGAGGTATTTAAAATACAGGTAGATGTGGTGCTTAGTGACATAGTTTAGTGATAGCTTGGCAGTTAATGGTTGGACTTGGTGATCTTAAAGATCTCTTCCAACCAAAACAATTCTATGATTCTATATTTTTTTGCTATGGAATTTAGTGAACTGCAGAGCTAGCAGAGATTACGATGTGGTGTGCTTTGAATCGCTCTCAAAGAGGGAGGTCGGGGTGGCCCCTGAGCCTCCAGGGCACTGGCTACCAGTGGGGCAGGACATTTTACTGCCCAGCGCCTGGTCAGGTATGGTGTGAGCATCCAGCTGTGGTTTTCGTCAGGTGGTTAACCCTCTCCATGAGTGCCAGGGCTTGTGCAAAGCCATTGGAGCTGCATAGAGTCCTCTTGTAAATTTTGATCAGGGATGCCAAACAAAACCACTGCAGGGCTTCCTAGATCTTTCTCTGGCCATGGTTACATGTGGCTGGAGTGGTTCACGTCAGTGGTAGGTGATAAAAACTAGGACTTAAACCTTAATTTTTTATTACTGTGATTCTGCAGCGTCCTTAATCCAAGATCCCTATCGTAGAAGCTCTACAGAATTTAACAAACAGTAAAATATCTATAGTTTTCTGTAGGTTTTTTAATAACCCTGTAAGATTCAGCTGTGGAATTGTACAGAACACCAAAGGAATCATGAAAAGGTAATGCATTTTTGTTTGCTTCTGGTAGGCTTCAGAGGCGTTTTGCTTGGCCACTGCCTCTGTTTTTCCAGCAGTTGTGTAGCTGGTGGGTGCAGCATCTCGTGTCCGTCTCGTCTTGCAGCACACGCAGGGGGGCGGGATTGCTGGCAGTTCTGTGCAAAGACCAGTCTGTGAAAGCAGAGTGGACGGGAAAACGTGACAAGCAGTTAGCATTAGGAAGTGTGACTTTGCCAGCAATGATGGACAGGCAAGTGGACATACTGCATGATAACCAAATGCCAGAAGGATGCTCCAGGAGGGGAGCGGAGAAGCGTGCAGGCACCCGGGGGTAGGAGCTGCATCCAGCCCAATTGTGGAAAAGTGCATCAGGAAAATGAAGCCCAGACTCTCCAAGCCTCTTGATCTGTCCAGAGGTAGGTTAATCCATACGTCATCCTGCACCAAATGTAAGAAGGGAGAGTGTTACCACATAAACCACAAGCAAATATTTTCTCACAGCATGTATCTCCTGTGACCCAGGCAGCTCTGGCTCTGTGCTGGACTCCACATCTATCTTAAAATTCATAAAGATAAAAAAATCTTTAAAAAGAAAACCCCAGTCTGGACATGAGGAAATTTTATCATTGCACCACTGCTGAGGTTTAGAAGTGATGAGTTTTTCAACCTCTGCAACACTGATTCTTTTTGACCCTTTTTTGGCCAGGTGCCCGCTGAAGCCGCTCTATCACTTCTCTCCTCAGCTGGGCAGGGGAGAGAAAATATAACGAAGGGCTCGTGGGCCAAGATAAGGGCAGAGAGATCACTCAGCAATTACCATCATGGGCAAAACAGATGTGACTTGGGGAAATGAGTTTAATTTAATACCAGTCAAATCAGAATAGGATAATGAGAAATAAAACCAAATCTTGTGCACCTTCCCCGCACTCCTCCCTTCTTCGTGGGATCAACTTCACTCCCAATTTCTCTACCTCATCACCCCGGAGCAGTGCTGGGGGACGGGGAATGTGGGTTGTGGTCAGTTCATCACACGTTGTCTCTGCTGCTCCTTCCTCCTCATGCTCTTCCCCTGCTCCAGCATGGGGTCCCTCCCACAGAAGACAGTCCTCCATGAACTTCTCTAATGTGGGTCCTTCCCATGGGCTGCAGTTCTTCATGAGCTGCAGTCCTTCAGGAACAGACTGCTCCAGTGTGGATCGCCTTATGGGGTCACAAGTCCTGCCAGCAAACCTGCACCACCGTGGGTTTCCCATGAGGTCACAGCCTCCTTCAGGCATCCACCTGGTCCGGCGTGGGGTCCTCCACGGGCTGTAGGTGGATATCTGCTCCACTGTGGACCTCCATGGGCTTCAGGGGGACAGCCTGCCTCACCATGGTTTTCACCATGGGCTGCAGGGGAATCTCTGCTCCGGTACCTGGAGTACCTCCTCCCTCTCCTTCGCTGGCCTTGGTGTCTGCAGAGTTGTTGCTCTCACATATTCTCACTCTCTCCCAGCTGCAGTCATCCAGGTTTTTTCCCCCTTTCTTAACTGCGTTATCCTAGAGGCGCTACCACCATGGCTGATGGGCTCTGCTGTAGCCAGCAGCAGGTCTGTCTTGGACCCAGCTGGCTCTATGGGATATGGAGGAAGCTTCTGGCAGCTTCTCACAGAAGCCACCCCTGTAATCCCCTGCTACCAAAACCCTGCCACGCAAACCCCATGCAGCAACACTGATCTAATAGAGAGAGAATGTTGAGTCAGGACTTGAGAAACATGGATTAAATTCCTGAGCTTGCCCTGGCCATGCACCCCGCCCCCTTCCAGCGCCCAAAATTTCCTTTCCTTTTCACCTCTGTGTTGAATTTGGTGATAGTTTGGGGAGAAGATCTTTCTCTCCGTATGCTCAGGAAATCTGGTGGCTGCTTTCATTGGTTAATAATAAAAATTATTTTTAAAATTGCCCCAAGGCGAGTGGCTTAAAAGGACATTTGAACTGATGAAAATTTTGGAGAATTGAGCACTTTATTTGATGCTTTATATTAAAGAAATTTCTAGTCTCGATGCCATTTTTGTCGTATTTCAATTTACAAAAAGTGATTGAATGTAATTTACCTAAACTTTCAGCCACCTTAAGGTGTTTCCGGACTCTATTTTTCACAACTGATGAGAAATAATATATGCAAAAAGAAAATGGGATGAATGATTCAATGCAGACCATTAGAAGCAATTCCAATTTCTGAAAAATAGGTGTTTAGAAATGAAATAAATAAGAATGAAAGAAAAAACAGGTAATTCTCCTGTATGAGAGCCCTGTTCTAGCACTGTTACTAAATCACAGGGAAAATTTCAGAGAATTTGTAATTACTCAGTAGTTTTATAGAGAAATGCCACTGAAAATGTGAAAAGTGTTGTTTGAATATATTTTTTAGGTTGGTACATGGAAATGCTTGGTTTTATGTGAAGAAACAATGAAAGAAGTAGGAAGTGAAGAGGCAACTGCTAAATTATCACCTTCACCCACTGAGCTGTGTGAACCATGCCAGGTTAAGGGCAATGCAGAATAGGGTCTACTGCCTCTACTCTGACTTCTTTGTTGCCATCAAATAGACCTGTCCCAAATCTTAAATTTCATTGTTCAATATTAGAAACTGATGCCATGTAAATAAGTGTGACCTGCTCTTCCGATTTGCTGAGGACCAGTTCACTAAACAGAACGGAGTTGGAGTTCCAGATACATTTAGCTGGTTAAATTTAGGCATCTGATATTTGACATTTAGCTTTCCTTTGATCAGAATTATTTCACAGCAGGTGCTGTCTTTCTCTGCTGAGGCACATGCCAGCATTCACTTTACTTTCATTAACATATCACTCTTAATCAATGCCAGCGTTCAGACCTCTCTGCATCTTGTCATCTTGCCAATCATTAATGCTGGTCACAGGAGTATATTTTTGCCCTACTTAGTAAGCCAGACAATTTTGCCTGAGTCCTTTGAGACCCTTGTGGGACACATCCCCGCTTTCCATCTGTTTGCTGAAATCTGCAGGGCTGCAGGCCATTCACACGCCTCTGTGAGACCAGGCGCTGGCGGGAGTCTTATCTTTAAGAAAAAAAGCAAACTTTTCATGGCATTAACAGTAGGACTCAGAAAATCAGTATGTAGTTATGAAAGGCCAAGCCTGACAGTGCCCTTAATCCAATTAAAGCTATGTCTGAAATACTGTTGTTGCTTTTGCCTAAGTAGTTAAGCAGTGCTTAGAATCTTTCATTAGGACAATCAAGAAATAAATAATGATTAGGATGTGACAGAAAGATCTTGGGTTTGTAATCAGTTAAGGCCTACAATCGATTAAGACCTATAAACCAAATTATCTCCAAGACCAGAATTCTTCATTTTCCAAAGACCAGTCCCGTGGATTAAGTTTTTTATCACTTTGTAGCAGTAGATGCTAGTTAAGAGATATGAAGATTTTAATTAGAGCCAGAAGCTTAAATATACATGAAGAGATTAAAATAAAAAAGCAAAAATGGGCTGTTTAATATATTTTATCAATTTCAAGGATTCTCTTAAAGTACCTGATCCCTCTTTCCACTGTGTTCACAGTTTTTTTCAAAATTGTCTCTTCATTTCTCGTTTTGGGAGCCAATTAATTTTTTTCTAGGGCTACTCTTTTGATTTGTATTTGTCAATGCAGAAAGCCACAGACCCAGTCCTGACATTTTCCCAAGTTGAAAGTACATTTTAGTAACTGAACTCTACATACCCAATGGCAAGGAAGTTTTTGCAAATTCAATTTTACTTGACAAGTGTAACAGCCTATAACTAAGTGCAAATTACTTTAATGGGCATGGATTTGGTGGTTTTAGACCTAGAGCTAATCTGGAGGAAATCTTTGTGGAGTGCAGTGGAGATAAAAAAAATTATACTGTGAAGCACAGTAACATCTGTTTGTAGTTTCCCATATGAATTTAGCTCTTCAACTCCTTGGAATTTGCCCTGTGGTAATTAGCAGGACTTAGCCTTTTTACAGTATTAATTCAGCAAGGAGTTCCTTTCATTCTCTATTTCACATTGCTCTGTCCTTACCTTGCAGATGGGTAAGAGCTATATGATCCAAATAGAGTGCCAGCTATTGACTTTGGTTGGTCTGGTTTTCTTTTCATTTTTTTCACTTCTCACAGAATTGATTTTGGTCACATTTGCTCATATGAAATGGTTACCACCATTGGTTGCCATCAGTGGTTGCTAAAAAAATGTAAGTTCTTGTGCGGAAGATTGAAGATGGGAATATAAGGTGTGGGAGGAAGATATGGAAAAACAGAAGAGGACAATGACAGAGCTGGAAAATGTGAGATAAGGAAAAAATTTTGGGAGGGCAGGAGAATGTCAGGACAGTGACAGAGCTGGGAAAGTCTGGAGTAAGGCCAGGGAAGAAGATAATGGGAAATTGGAGGGACCCTTAGCAGGAACAGGAAGAAATACCATGAGAAGAGCAGAAAGTCTTGCAGACTCAATAAGGAACTGATGTGAAGGAAAATGTGTACATGTGACTCACTGAAGGCACATTTGAAGGTAAATGTGACTCAGATCTGCAATCAAGTGAGTTAATTTTCCCCAAGCTGAAGTTCTGCCAGCTGCAGCATCCAATCATCTTTGCCTGTGTCTCTGAAGTATTTGAAAGCCCTGTCTGAGGCTAGCTGCGTTTACCTGCATTGTATCAGGCCAGAGACGTGCAGTGCCTAAGATCTCTGTGTGGGTCCAGCCTGTCCTTGTGATGGTATTATGGTGAGGATGTTGAGTGGATCATGACACTGGGTGCGCACAACCTGATTAGTGTTTTCTTCTGCAGCAGGTGGGAACGACAACAACCTGGGTTTGGGTCAGTTTGGATGTACAGGTCAGTGGAGACCATGCCAGGCTGCACACCTCTCCCAGGACTGGCCAGGTCTCACGTACAGCATAGACAGGGATCCTTCCTTTGCTTTGGCAGACCAGGTGAAGACACAGTGTCACTATGTTTCCTCATGGTGTTCACCAGATTGAAGGCCTGAATTTCAGGCCATTTTTTGCATTCTTCTGTTATGGAGCCTTCTTTGGGGATTTTGTAAGAGTCCTTCCCCTGGGACATTCCCCCACCATGCAATGTAAAGTAGAATTCAACACAGGTCTCCTCACTGAGACAACTCAGATAAATTTGGCCTGGGTTTCATCTGAAATCACTGTAGAAAAAGACCTTCTGGTAGCGCTTATATCTTCTGTTATGGATAACTAGGACAGGTAGGGTGCTCCCAGGTTGGACTTTGGGGATCATCTGCGTCTGCTGAGGTTATACAGAGAGAGACGAGAGAGACTGACTTCAAACTGACTGCGTAATGCAGATTAGATGCCCAACTATAAGGTTAAAATTTGGTGAGATAAAGCTCAGAGTATAATATGCATACACATTTATTTATTTATTATAGAGTTTGTTTCGGTTTGTGGTAGCAACTGTATTAGGAAGTGGTGTGGTTTTGTTCCCTATTGTGGCATCAGAAATAGATAGTCTAACATTTTAATGGAAATTGGTATTATATTTAAATTTGTGAAAAATTAAATTGGATCTTTTCCAGAAGTTCGGTTACTATTGTTGAAGATCAAACAACCACCTTCCTCCCTTACAACTTCTATTCTTCTTGAAGGTGTACCACGTGTTAAACCACAACGTTTTGGGAAACATGTTTGTATTATTCATATCAGATTGATTGTGAATAGTAAGAAATGTCTCTACAAAAAGAGGAATTACTTCTGGACCAGACTTCTATATGAGCTTGGATTTCTTTATTCTTATTAGGAGTTCTATAAATAAGAAATGCTGCTTTGTATTGTTATCTCTTTTACCAAACATGGGCCTCTCCTGAAAACGTTTCTTCCAGCTATGTATTAATTCAACAGACATTCCTGTCTTTCCATTTTCAGCACCTTTTTTTAAGATTTGTGAAGGCAAACAACTAGTTCCTTTAAGCTCCCTTAATAGTCAATGGAGAAAAATAGGCACTCTTATGATGCAACTCAATTGCCCTGTTGTGGGCATTCAGTTGAGAATGAGATAAATCACACCCTGTCAGTGACTGTTTCCCTCCAAGGGAGTATATGCTACTGGATCATAGTTCATTATGAGTCCACCCTTGTTTTCAAGATGTGTTATATATACATACATATATCTACATATGCTATGTATGTATATATATGTGTGTGTGTGTATATAAATACATACACATACCATATATATAAGCTGTCTCTTCATTTAAATATATGCTTATATATAAGTTTATATGCTTATGTATATGGTAAGAATATAACTTACCTATAATTTCTTCTTATAACTACTTATAACTTCTATCCTTAACTTCCTAGGGAAGATTTGAAGCACTATGGCTGATGCTAGCTTCTTCTGAATTGCTTTCAGACTCTTTATGACTAGTATTGGGTTTGGGCTATTCACTGTTTACAAGTCAATGTGTCCCAATATTTGGGACACCTATTGTTCACATTTATTTTTGGCACGTATATTGTGTCTGTAGATAAAGGGCAGGTGTCCAAGGACACGGCATCTCTCTCTCCTCAGGCTAGTTCATGCAGAGATGTAGGGAGATGGGAAGCCAGACTAGGTATTTGTTTTCTTTATAGAGAAATCTGTTACCCAGGCAATTAAATTAAATGCCTTGGCATGCTAATGAGTCTTTTTCCCCTCCATCTTTTAAAGATGTTCCCATTCTTCCTTTTTTTTCTCAGATACCCAAATGTGCAAATAATTAGTCGCCTTTCTTTTCTCTGCTGAGGTTCATTAACCATTGCTGGGCCATAGCTGAATGAACCATTGAGATTCAACACTGTGGTTTCCTGAAGACAGAGCGGGCTGAGTCATTAAAAAACAACTGAGTACACAATGTGGTGGGATGTAACTTTGTGATCCTGTCACAGATAAAGACTCCTTTACAGCACTCATTAATGACTCATGCAGTATCTTTGATATCTGGAGAGTTTGTGGCCATTTTGGTTACTGTTGTAAATATTATCAGTTGTGGTGCTTAACTTCCTAATGTTTAGCATCTTGACTGAACTGTCCTATTTTTCTGGAAAGGAGAAAAGCCTGGAGGACTGGAGTCTCTTCTCAGATGCTAAAAGCAGCTAATCTAGAAAGCCTCTGGTGGTGTTCTTTTGTTGCATCAGGAGCAGAAACTCTGCAATGAGTTCAGTCTTTCCAGCCAAGCATAAAACCAACCAATAGGTCTGCCAAATGCCCTTAGATGTTCTTGCAGCACCCAAGCAGTCACCGACTGGTGCTGTCTGCTTTTGTGTTGCAATTAGTGCTTGTCCTCAGCGATGAATTTGCAGATCCACCAAGTTTCATGCATTATACATGAGACTGAGATATCTGGCCCTCCTCACTCACCCCCCTCTGCTGTATTTCTGTTTCACGTACTATGACCGATGTCTTGCAACATCTCACTCTCTAGTCCCGTTTGCCACACACGTTAGACCAGCATTTGTGTGATCTTCTGATCACTTGTACCCAGCAGGTACAAGAGAGGCCCTGATGTAGCAAAGCCTGGGAGGAGCCTGTCTGGAAAAGCATCCTGAAGTTACGGAAAAGTTAATCTATATTTTTAAGCAAATTTTTAAGCCAATTTCTACAAATTGGGCTCTTCAGGGAAGGAAATTGCTAGAAATTTTCTTTGGCTTTTGCAAGTAATGTGTTGGTGTCTAAAACACCATTTTCTGGGGTATTAAACTCTGTGTTCATTACACCCGTGTTTCCCTCCCATGTGGAGTGCCAAGCCCCCATTCACCTTCCCTTTGCATATAAGCAAGCAGGTAATCAAAAAGAGGCACACAGAGAAATGGAAACTGTCTAGAGGAGAGAAAACCACGTGTTATCTAAGGGAGCTGGGCAGACCAGGGAAGAGGAAAATTGGAGATTACCTTCTATATCCACCTACCAAGATCTCGAATCCTTAGTTCTTCATCTGTTTGGGGGAAGAAGTGTAAAGTAAGTATCCAGCCCTACTGCTAGCAAGAAATAACAGGGAGAAGCAGACATCTCTCTGTCCCTATTTAAGCCTCTAGGATGAAAGTATGCATTGAAGATCGGAATAAAAAAAAGGTAAATTTCTAAACAAGCACAAACCAGTAACTCTTGAGCCCCTCAGCTAACAGGAACAAGAGAAGGGACCTGAATGGAGATTGAATCTGCTTCTGAAGAAACCATTATGGGGATGGAAATGGACACTGACTCCTCAGGTATCACACAGAATAACAGCTACTCCTTCCGTCAGGACCACAGCCATCCCAGCCTCAGCCAATTCGTGCTGCATATTTTCTGCCCTTCAAAAACCTCCTTTTTCCATGGGGCTTGGAAGGCTCAGTGTGACACTGTGATAAGGTCTGAAGGCAGAAACCCTCTGCACAGAAGCTTGAGGGACATAGAAACTTTGAGTCAAGGAGTTGGTCTGACACCTGGGGAGAGATTTGGAGGAGTAACAGCAAGCAAAGTTTGGGGAAAAAAATTTCCTTCTTGGAAGTGCTCAGAGGTCTCTGAGATAGGCAACGGAACATCCTCCGAACCCGTGGTATTCCTCACTTGTTCCTGTGCTGAGCATGAGACATGAGTTCAGGTTTCCCCTGTGCTCACGGCTCCTTTGAGCTGCAGGGGCTGGGAGAAGAGAAATGCCTTCAGCCTGTCCTGCAAAACAAGACTCCCAGCAAGAGTAGCTGTTTTCAAGGGGCTATTCTGATGTCACTCAATTCCTCTTATGAAGTCATCGCTTAATGCTTGTTACTATAACAACCTGTGAGTCTTTTTCTCTGTTACTCATGCAACACAAATGCCTATAGGTGTGTCACTGTTGTGAAGTTCACCTTTAAAATGTTCATTTAAAAATATCTCTCCTATGCATATCTCACTGGGACAAAGCACACGGCTTTACAGAAATATTATTTTTGAAGAAAAGCCAGCTCCGACTCATCCTGTGCTGTCTGAATAAAAAAATAAGTAAACTAAAGGAAAGAGCATTCTTTGAGTGAACCAGCGTTTTAGCTGAATATTTCTCTCTTTTATGTCCAATATTTCCAAAAGGTTTTTCAAGAACTCATTTAACCACTTAGTTTCTGTTTTTGAAAGTCTTGTTCTGTGCAGGGCAGTTCAAATAAAGCACCTTCGACTATTGTGGTTTTCTGCATCTGTACTTTTTTAGCAATGGTGATAAACAGAGCAAGTCCCCTAAGGAACAGTGTTTATAATTTTTCTGGGCATTATTAAGCTCATGTGAAATATCTGTATCTTTAGTACAGTAAAGGCTAGCAGGAAAGATGCCAATACAACGGTTCGTATTATGGATGGGAAATCCCTTTCAGTGGCATTTGAAATGCTGGTGCTGATTCTGGACCAACAATGAACTCCATGGAAGAAATGAATGAGAGTAAGCTTTAACAAGAAGATTTAACCATCTTCTTGGAGTTATCTTCAAATCTTTCTGGGGTGTAAACAAGCTCAGTGAAATATTTATGGTCCTGCATTTTGTTTCTTACTGCAGTGGAGTACGATAGTTAAGGGAACCCCATGACCGTGCTGCCATAAACCTCAGCACTTGGCACTCATCTCTGCTCCTTTCTCAGTGACATGCTCTGAGAGCAAATGCTATACAGATTGGTAAGAAAAAATATAAAAGAAATGGTGCCAACAAGCAGGATTCAGTCCCTCAAAGAAGCCTTTCTCTCTCCATTGACTATAGGAGAAGCCTAGGGTGACAAGTCTCTGATTTCAGGGCCAGAAGCAAGTGTGCAAAGCTCAGATGGGATTGTCCTGACCTTGGTGGCTTCTACCTGTGGTGCAGAAGCAGCTACAGCTCTGCTACATTTTTGGGGCATTATCCTTTAACTGATGCAATATGTGTTGTCTGAGTGTCGTAAGTTTGAGGGACGAGCGCTGTAAAGTAACCACTTTCATGAAATATGCACGAGCTTTCAGACACGGTATTTTTTAAGGGTTCATTTGTTATTTTGACTTACAGCTTTTTTTCTCCCAATTTTTAAAATGAATTTTACAGTTGCCAAAGTTTTTTGAGCTCAAGGTAATTTTATTTTACTTAGCTTTTCTGTAAAGGGGAGCTATGAAGTGCTGGTAAAGGGGTATCAGTTTATCTCAGTGAAGCTGGCTGCGTATGTGAAGCTTAATTGTATTCCACTGGTTCTCCACTCCCCACTAGCATCCCTAGGGGTGCAGATCACTGCTCTGGTGGCAGACATACCTGGCAGGGGACGACTGACCTGCAGTCAGCCCCTGTGTCCCAGCACACAGCATAGGGTTCAGCCTGGAGCTTTTTGTGGGGTGATGTTCAGATGAACCCTGCCTCCAGCATCATTCGCTATTATGTCTCCAGCTCCTGTGGGCTAAACTCTCCAGAAAGGGTTCTGAGAAGCATCATAAACAACAGAAATTAAAGCCTTATTCATTTTTCTCTCTTAAAAAAAAAAAAAAGTTTCCTCATCTCCAGAGTTCATGGAAGCAGCTTATGAAATGGTACCCAGATTTCTACTGTGTGAGGTTCATGTTGGAAAAGAAGGATAACAGGTACTTAAAGACAAGTCTTACTTCAAAGGGGTAAAATTACCATTAGTGGCTTCATTCTTCCAGTTTTCAGTCAGATAAATTTACTTTACAGTTTAGAGATGGTGCTCCAGTCAGGGACTTATAAACTATGAATCCTTTCTTTTTTCTTGTTATAGACAGATATTTCAGAAAAAAATGCCATGGAATCAGTTCAAAGAATTATATTAAATAGATGGAAATAGCAAACAAATGTGCAAAACAGTCTTATGCCTCAATAAAAATATAGATTTCAGCTTGCATCCCCCTGCAGTCCTATTCATGTAACACTACTTTAGCTGTGGGATTTGTGAGTCAGTGTTTCTACTGTCAGATTTCTGACATGTGGGCTGACAGCACTTAGCTTGGCCAGTACAATTTCACAACATCCGGAGTAAATGACTGCTGAAATTTTTTTCAGCCTAGTTCACAATCAGGGAAAGAAGCTGTGGGAGAGATGGTATTGCCAGATTGCCACATCTGAGACTGACTTTTAAAATTCTTGCTTCCATGTCACTGTTGCTTGAGTACACTGTTCTTTCTCTTCTTCAGTTACATACAATCATAGAATCACAGCATGGTTTTGGTTGGAATGGCCCTTAAAGATCTAGTTCCAACCCCCCTGCCATAGGCAGGGACACCTCCCACTAGAGCAGGTTGCTCAAAGCCCCATCCAGCCTGGCCTTGAACACCTCCAGGGATGGGGCATCCACAACTTCCCCTGGCAACCTGTTTCGGTGTCTCACCACACTCACAGTAAAGAATTTCTTTCTAATATCTAATCTAAATCTTCCCTCTTTCCGTTTGAAGCCATTACCTCTTGTCCTATCACTACATGCCCTTGTAAAAGTCCCTTTCCAGTTTTCCTGTAGGTTCCCTTTAGGTACTGGAGGCTGCTGTAAAGTCTCCCAGGAAGCCTTGTCTTCTCCACTCTGAATAACCCCAACTCTCTCAGCCTGTCTTCATAGGAGAGGTGCTCCAGCCCTCTGAGCTTCTTCATCACCTTTCCCTGGACTTGATCAAACAGGTCCATGTCCTTACCCCATGCTTTGTGATTAATGTTGTTACCACTGTGACTTGCTTGGGAACTAGGGAGGATGTCAGATTTGAATGGCAAGGGAAGAGAAGCAAAGCATGTGTACTCCAATTACACATTCATAGATTCATAGATTGGTCCAGGCCGGAAGGGACCTCCAAAGGTCATCTAGTGCGACCTCCCCGCAGTCAGCAGGGACACCCCCAATTAGACCAGGTTGCCCAGGGCCTCGTCGAGCTTCACCTTGAATATCTCAAGGGAAGGGGCCTCAACCACCTCCCTGGGCAACCTGTTCCAGTGTTCCACCACCCTCATGGTAAAGAATTTTTTCCTAATATCCAATCTAAATCTCCCCTTCTCCAGCTTAAAGCCATTGCCCCTCGTCCTGTCACTGCAGGCCTTTGTAAACAGACCCTCCCCAGCCTTCCTGTAGCCCCCCTCAGGTACTGGAAGGCCGCTATGAGGTCTCCCCGGAGCCTCCTTTTCTCCAAGCTGAACAACCCCAGCTCCCTCAGTCTGTCCTCATAGGAGAGGTGCTCCAATCCCCTGATCATTTTCGTGGCCCTCCTCTGCACCCGCTCCATCAGGTCCATGTCCTTTCTATATTGAGGGCTCCAGACCTGCACACAGTGCTCCAGGTGAGGTCTCACCAGAGCAAAGTGGCAGAATCACCTCTCTGGATCTGCTGGCAACACTTCTTTTGATGCAGCCCAGGATGTGATTGGCCTCCTGGGCTGCGAGAGCACATTGCCTGCTCATGTCCAGCTTCTCGTCCATCAGCGCCCCCGAGTCCCTTTCCTCAGGGCTGCTTTCTAATACCTCATCCCCCAGCCTGTATTGATAGCGAGGATTGTTCTGGCCCAGGTGCAGAATCCTGCACTTGCTTTTGTTGAACCTCATGAGGTTCATCTGGGCCCACCTCTCCAGCCTGTAATCACATCAGTGATCTGAGAACAAAACAAATGACTGAGCTGGGCACGTCTGGGTGCACATTTTTAGCCAAATCCTTCCCCAGGTGGTACACCCCACCCCAAAAACAGCCCCTTCACCTCTGGTTTGGATTGACTTACTGAATAGCCAGGGATTTGCAGCATTTCTTCGCTACTACCTTAGGAGGCAGCAGGAGGATGCAAAATGCTGAGTGCCCTTATTGCATCTTTGAAGCATTTTACATCATTCTGGGCTTAAGAGCACACAGAGATATTAGGAAACTTCATGAATAGGGATTTTATTAAGTCAGGAGAGAAGAGGAATGAGAATGGTGCCCAGCTGATGGCACAGCCTTGGCTCTGTGGGGTGAAAAGGAGGGGGGCTAGAGAGAAATCAGGAGCCTTGCTTCACTGCCAGAGGGACATAGGGCAGGGAGGAAAGGAGCTGGTAGATGGGGATACTGAGCAACTTCAAGCATGATGTCAGTCTCTGTTGTGGAGCTAAGACTGGCTTACTACATTTTCAGTACACTTCAGCTCTAAAAATGTGGCAGATCTCTGTGGCATGACATTGCAGCATTAAAAAGGGTGATGTTCAATCTTTTTCTGTGGTCCAAAGTGTATTCCCTGTTTAGGTGCGTGAGAAGCCTGTCAGAAGAGCCCCTAATTTGCAGGTGAATGTTAAAAGCTGTATGTAGAGAAGGAGTGTCTGGGGAACAGTGTCCATGGGTGACCCTTCTGCGTGTACCGGACAGGAGCAGGTCCAGGGGCTGGCTGCAGAAGTCAGGTTTCTTGCTTAGGGCATCTCATCACCTTTCTCTGAATTAGCAGGCAGCTCCTCCTTCTACAACAGATGTCAAATTATGCCCAAATCAGCTATGCATCACCTGAAACTCTGGTAAAGGCAGCACTGTGAAAGTCTTTGGGGTTTATTTCCTTCCTGAACTTCACTGATTTGGAACAAACGCTTCTTCCTTTTCTGGTTGTAGATCAGTCCTCACCAATTCACGTCCCTCATAGTCACCAAAGTGAAACACTGAAAGGAAAATGGTGCCTAATCTCCAATATGTGCCTGTTGGACAATGAGCACGTGGCACAATGAGCACTACTGCTTTCTCTCTCAGTTCTCTTCCATCTATTTACAAGTATTGCTCCTTGTTTGATGAATTTCTCCATTTGCTATTCTCAGATTGTCAAAAGAGATTATGACTCTCACAAATGTATTTCAAGTAATTTCCAGATATTTTTTATGTGCTGTACTTGAGCTGCAGTTTAATCATTGAAGATCCTTTCAAAATTTTGATTAAACTTTATTTCATCCCTTTGAAAACTGCTTGGACTGGAAACAGAAATCATGTGGTATGTAATAGTTCATATTCGTATTCCCATATTAACATGTACACTCAATACTCTGTAA
Organism: Numenius arquata; assembly: GCF_964106895.1. Classification (NCBI taxonomy): domain Eukaryota; kingdom Metazoa; phylum Chordata; class Aves; order Charadriiformes; family Scolopacidae; genus Numenius; species Numenius arquata. The sequence continues at coordinate 46,648,780 of NC_133584.1, read as the reverse complement.
TATTAAAATATAAAATATTTTTATGATAATCTGTGTCATATTGCTATAATCATAGACTCATAGAATCATTTAGTTTGGAAAAGACCTTTAAGATCATTGAGTCCATCCGTAAACTCAACACTGCTAAGTCCACCACTGAATGATGTCCCTAAGTGCCGTGTCTACGCTTTTAAATGCCTCCAGGGATGGTGACTCAACCACTTCCCTGGGCAGCCTGTTCCAATGCTTGATAACCCTTTTGGTGAAAAAATTTTTCCTGACATCCAATCTAAACCTCCCCTGGTGCAATATGAGGCTATTTCCTCTTGTCCTATTGCTTGTTGCTTGGGAGAAGAGACTGACCCCCACCTCACTACAACCTCTTTTCAAGTAGTTGTAGAGAGTGATAAGGTCTCCACTCAGCCTCCTTTTCTCCAGGCTGAACAACCCCAGTTCCCTCAGCTGCTCCTCATAAGACTTGTTCTCTAGACCCTTCACCAGCTTTGTTGCTCTTCTTTGAATGCTATGTGCTCTCAGGTGACTTAATAAATGTTTTAACAGGCCTCTAACATATATTTTTTCTCCTGGACATGTATGTTACAAATGTGTATTTCACCAGAAAAGCGTGTCATGGTTAAACATGCAAACATGCTTTTGTTGGTTTGTTTTGGGATTTTTCTGCATGGTAAAACTGTGATAAAAAGTAGTGAGATTTGTATTGCTTGCTATGAAAGATTTGATAATAGTTCTGATTTTACCTATAAAGGATGTTTTTGTCATGGTAAATGTTATGTATCCAGGAATAAATACATCATAGCTACTCTTGAATACTGGAGGCAAAATTTAGCTCTCACATCAGTGAAGGTTCAGCCATGGATGTCACCAAGAGCAAGCACAGACCATTGGTTATTGTGCTGCTAGGGATTTTGGAGGCAAAACTGAAAGGGGCTGATACTCCAAGTTGAGGATGAGAAGCCCAGGTTGTCCCGTCTCCTCATGTGCATACAACTGCTTGGTTTCTTCCAGACTGGGTGACTCTGACATCCAAAGAGGACTTGTTGCAGTTGTAAACAATATGTTTGAAAGGAATGTTTCTAAACTTTCTCTTTTTGAGATCAAAACATTGACTAATTTCCTGACCCACGAATATTCCTTCTTCATCGTCTATTAACTTTCTTTGGCCCATGATACCATATTGTTAATATTCACTAAATATTCTACCAAATGGAGCTGTCACAGAGGCAGGCAGCCTGTGGGGATGCTGCCCAGTGCCTAACTGGTACAAGAACAGTTCCTTTTCACAGGACTCTGCCTTCTGGTGGGCAGGTACCATTTCAAGCCATTGACTATACTCAAAAAGTATTCAAATGGCTGTGCACTGACAAGTCTTGAGTTACCTATAGACAGTTATTGTGAAAGCATTTGTGCAGTGATTGGAGAATATCTACAGAATATAGATGTTTTTGTACAGTGATCACTACTTCCATCATAAGACCTTCATTTCTATAGATCCCTACACTGTATAATAGAAAACAGTAGCTTTCTACAGCTTTTTTAAAAAAATATGTTTTAATAATTATACTCCTGCTTGGGAATTTAGAATAACTTGAAAATCTGTAAACTGGGATCCTAGGCATTTTTTCAAGAGATAGATAGTTTTCAATTCCCAAGGCTGCCGCAACTGTTGATCCTTCCACCATCTGTATAATCTTTCACTTCTCTAAAGTAAAGGTATTCCTGCTTTCCTCCCACACAGCAAGGTTCATTTTTCCACAATATGGGATTACGCTGACTGATGGATTGTCTCTAGCCCCTTAGATATATTAACCCACAGATATATTTCTCTCTGTGCTGGTAGCCAATCTTAGTAGCCTCTAAGACAGTCCTTGCTCATTGATGAAAACCACACGAATTTTGAGGGGAATTACAGGTAATCAAGGGACATACCTGCAAAGCACGTAACATGCTGCTGCTGTGATCTATCAAACGACCAAATTCCCTTAAGATTAATCAACTGGCTTTAATGGATACAAGAAATATTGAATTATGGCAAAGGGCTACATTACCAATTTTACAACTCTAAACAAAATTACTAAAGAAAAATAACAAAACATAGTATGTTTTTGCTTTGGTTTATGAGTATTTCACATGGTTGGGAACAACTAACAACCTTCACTCTCTTAGGCTTGATGTCCCTGTTGAGGGACATCAAGTTACCCATCCGTGCTTTTGCTTTGCTGTCATTGCCCTGCCTTGCCAAGCTCACCTTTTGATCCTCCTCCACTGGAAGTCAGTCTTATGAAGGGAGACAGGAGAGCTATTTTCAACTTGTCATCTCATACACTTTCCCATGCCTGAAAGTCTCTGAATCAGGTTTCTTCCTTTATACTCGGTTCTTTGCACTGGAGTTTTCTCATCTCCTTTTTTAAAGCCTTAATGATCTGAGGCAAGAGCCTATTGGGTCTTATGAAGGAAGCATTCTGGATTTTTCTGGAGGTGGAGATATCACAACAGATGCAAGACTTCTTTCAAACTATCTAAATTATGCACTGAAAGCAGTATTCACTGTATAAAATATTCATTATACATGTATCTTGCCAAGTTCATATTTTCTAGTTTATTATAACTTCTTAGAGATAGCATGTTACATAGCAACAATTTAAAATTTGACACTTAGACCACTTTCTAAGTTACTCTCTCCCTCTCTCTTTCTTTCCTTTATATCCAAAGGAAGATACAAGAAACCTTGAAATAGGTAGCCTAAGATAACCAGTTTCTAGGGAAGACTCCAGTAGAGACTAAGCCCTGAAGCATTCAGATAAGGCTAAATCACAGAAATGTCAAAACAATCCATGAGACACAGTTCAAAAAGCCCATAAGCCCTTTCTAAGAATCTATAAGGTACATCTCTCAAGCAATACAAGCACATCTGCACAACTTACAACATCTTCGCATCTTTGATAAAAGCATGAAGATATGAAATACATTCTCAGATGATGTAAATACTGTGACACTTGGGCAGTAAGTAGCCTTTAGATGTTATGAAAGAGTGACAAAAAATTATCTAGCTTTTTTAATATTTCTTTCTTTCCCTTTTCTTCCTGCTTTTCCTTTGTGCTCCATACAATCGGCATCTGTATTTCTTCCAGAATGTGAAAATCAACCTACAGTAAATGGGTGAACTACCAGTGAAAAAAAATGTTTTGCCACAAGGCTTGGATTTCCAGAAGAAATTATCTGTTGCCTCCAAAAGTAAATATCCATTGAGGAGCTGCCTTGCACAGTGCTTTCTTTTGGATTTGGGAGAGATTCATTTTAACTGAATCATAGGATCATTCAGGTTGGAAAGAACCTCAGGAGATCTCTAGTCCAACCTCCTGCTTAAAGCAAGATCAGCTACCAAGTTGCTTAGGGCTTTATTCAGACAGGACTTTCTGAAAGTTTACTTTTTCATGTCGGATAGTGGTGCGGTTCTTCTAAAATATTGTATTCTAGCTGTTTGAGATAGAATAATCTGCAATCCTAGTTTCTTACAGAGTCCCTTTACAGCATAAATGTCAGCTTTCACAAGAGCCCTGGGCATTGCTGGCTTTCAGGTGTGGCAGCCTGAAAGTTCAAACAGAATACCTCAGTTAATGTTAAGGGTTAATAGAATTACCATTGCAATGGTCAAAGGATGCAGCGTAGCAACACTTGTAGGTACAGGTAACACCTATATATAATGTCTTATTAGACCAAATGACACAGTTGAATAAAGGGATCAAACTTTCCAGTTGAGTCCCTTTGTTGTCTTCACTTAACAAAAGGAAAAACCTTTTTAAACAGCAATAATACTTGGTGAATGGAAGAGTGTGGACTGAAGGAGGAAGAAGAGCATCATTTCCTTTGGCAATGGAAAATTGCTTTGAAATCCTGGAAGATGCTGGAGAGATGCTGGAGAATGTAGGTCCCCTTCAGGACTTCAGACCTCTTTGACATTTTCAACTCCTTTAACTCTGAGTAACCCCACTGATTCCTCTGTAGGAAGATGAATACTAAAGCACAGTGAAGTCAACAAGACATTGGGAAACTGAGAACCTTAGAGAACTTGAAACAGCAAAGTGATGCCAGAGAAATGGAATTGGGATGGGCTGTGTTTCACATTTGTATTTACAGAGTTTAATAAATGGAAGGTGTGTCAACTGGGAGAAAGAACATGAAATGACATCAAATTATACACAGTCAGATCAAACATATGTAAATATAAGAAGCTTCAAGTTGCAGTAACCCTACTCTTTTGCAGGATACACAGAGATCCACTGCCTTCAAGTTGAAACAAAAGGTAAAATGATGAGAATAATGACTGGGTTTAGCACTGAAGGTGGCCATTGTAAGCCACTAGCAGAGAACATGAAATTCTTCAGAACATTCAGTCTTTGACTCAGAAGAACATCCCTCTTGCATATATGTTATAGAGCACCCACAAGTTTGACTGTAGAAAGGAATTATTGGATAAAGTTCTGTTTTCATCTAGGACTCTTCTAGCTTAGTAACTATCACAGAGGGCCATGACAATAATAATTGTCCGATGAAAGACTCGTTCAAGCTGAACATCCATTCAATCAACGCTGAAGTAGACCTGTTGTGAAAATGTCAGCATCTCCCACTATTACTGACCGTATTGACAGGGAGGTCTCGCCTTGGGGTCAGTGAGGGCCAGCTGGTCCATGGGGAGAGACAAGCTGGGAGCTGAGCGTGGGCCAGTGAAAACCTTGCCCTCGCTCACAGGCACAGTCCCACAGGAGTTGATAACGGGGTCTTAACCAGGGCCAAGATCCATCCAAGTGCCCCAACCAGAAGAGGGAAACAGGGCTGGGAAGAAGCTGCAACATGGCTCTGAAGTCCATTCATATGGGTACATCTACAATGTCACTCAGGCAGGATCAAGAGCTGAAATTGGGGCTAAACAAGTGTAAGTGCAATAGGAAATTTTTACAGTCGAGCAAAGGAGGACAAATACGTCTTTATATCACAACAGTTAAGTGTTCGTTTTTGTGGAGTGTTATTCCAATATCAAACAGCCTTCATAAATAATCTACTAATACTGGGCTTTCATCATAAGGTCACTTGCTTAATCCCATGTAGGCAGTGACAAATGGCAAGCTGTGTCTGACTCAACCATTTCTCTCGCACCCTCTCATTATGTGCATTTGGAATAAAAAGGCTCTGTACCCTGCTGAGCAACCTTTACAAAGCATGCTGCTTGTTGGGTAGGGTTCAAGGAAAGGCAGAGCAATTCAGACATTGCATGAACAGAAGCCAACTTTTAACTTGATTGAATTTCCACAGTAAGGCTAATAATTTTAGTACTAAACCACAAATAATTACTGTTATGATTGTTTTCCAGCATCCACAGGTGTGCTGGCTGCCTCTCAACCTAAATGAAAGGACCAGACTTTTGGTTTAAAAAGTTCACAATGCTCCTGCTTCTGCAAAGTTCACTGAAAGCCAGTGGGAATAATTTTCATAGGTGTGTCCTTATGAAAGGCCACAAACTTTATGTTCACTCAGGTATCTGGGAAAATTTATTTGAAGTTCAGATTAAATTACCAGGCAAAGAACACACTTGGTCTCTGTGGATGAGCTGGAGTTTAATGCAGCCCTCCTGTATCCCATAAGAACATGGAAATGGTCATACTGGTTCAAAGCAGATATCCACCTAGCCCAAAGGTGCCTGTAAGCAGATACCCAGGGAAGCATAAAAGCAGAAGTCTGTGTGGTATTTTTTCCTACTACCTTGCCCCACCTCCACCAATTTCAGCTCGAAGGATTTCCTCTGCCTGTCCTGGCTTGTCTGTGCAGTAACCTCCAAGGCATCACATTTTTATGGAATTCCCCATTTTCCCCTTGAAACCATTGTTTACCTGATACTTCCTTTCATTTTCTTTGCTTTTTTGACTTTTACCAAAGACTGAGCTGATGGTTTTAAGGAAACACCTGCCGTTTCCTGAGGCCTCACTCCTGGGTGGTTATGCTTGGCTCAGGAGCCAGAATTTTATGTGTGATTCATTTGCCATCATGTGCATCTTTTTACATTTAGATGTATCACACATACATATCTTACGGCCTTGTCACTCAGTTTCCTAAGGTCCTTCCTAAAGGCGCTCGGTCTACCTTTGTTACTACAACTTTGAGCAGCTCTGCATCTCCAGCAAACCTTTCCACTGCTCTGACCTTACGAAGATGTGATGGAGTTGGTCTGGAGGGCTTCAGGGCTGGTAACTTCTTAAGTGTGCTACTTTTATCACTCTTTCAGGTTCTTCCTGCACACAGGACTATCTTTTCTTTCAAGCACAGTCTCTGCATAAAGCCCATGCAAATTTTAAAAACAGGAATTTCTTTTAAATATTTTTTGACTTTTCCCCAAACGGATTGGCATCTTGGCTTCTACATGTTTATTTATAAATATGACATTTACCTTGCCCAGAAGGCAAATGGTATTACCTTCACAAACAATGGCTTTTTTTGCATCTTTAGCATGTGTACATATCTGTGCGTTCTCAAATATGCGTGCATGGAAATACTGAAATTAATATTTAATGTGAATGCCTTTTACTCTAGTCTCAGAAGACAGTGGTCTTTCAATAATTGCTGTACTTTCAGATGTGGCTAATATCAGAAATGTAAGAGAAGAACTAAACTACCAATTCAATATTTTGCCTTTCCCATGATATTTTGCTTATTTTCACTTCATAGACGAAAGAGTGACTCCAGGGACTAAACATGCTGAAGGCACAGGCTCTCCCTTTATGAAGCTGCAGCATAATGGATAAATAAAGCATGACATTGCTTCTCTTGTATTATCTACAGTTTTAATTTTTAGAAAAGCGAGCAGATTGATGGTCGAATTAACTTATATTTTACCAGTGTGTGATTAGATTCAAAACAAGTGTCCTTCCTGCTCCAAAATGCAATAATCAGTGTATTCCACTTTGTGACCACAGCTCAGCTACATGAAGAAAGAAGTTTTTCTCCAGGCAGATAGAAACGAAAACAAATTATCTTTCTTAAAAGCTCAATAAATCCTAAAGCCTGGCAAACATTACTGATCTCCTTATGCTCAGCAGTGCTGCTTGAGAAAGGACATACCATTAAAATGTCTTTTTTTCAATGAAAGCCTTAGGTTAGTTCAACAAACATAAACCAAGTTTGGATTAATAAGCTGCAGTCACACTAATAAATATTAAGTCTGTTGTCATGAGCCATTATAAATTATATCTTATTATACAATTCATATCCACAGATGTTTCATGCGAAGACTATAAACTTTATTATAGTAATATATTAATTTTTACTCATTAACTCACAGAGTTGAAAATATTCCTTCTTAAACTTTCTGTATTAAGATTTAAACTACAGTATCAGCCACAATGCCTAGCTTGCAAATGCTCTCCTAATGTCTCCGACTTCTGAAATTAGAGACTTATACCATGTTCTGGATAACTCTAATTTAGTAGCTTTAAAGCACATATAAGTGAAAATCTTGGAAGCTGTCACACTGATATCAGACTTCATCAGACAACAAGAAAAAGGTGTTTCAAAATGAACAGGGCAGTGGTTCACTGTAAAGATTGGAAACATATAAGCTGAAGACCAAGATTTAAATGGGATCACATATTTGTATGTCCTATGATTGCTAATACCAGTATTGAAAAAGTATCCTAAGAATGGTTTCTCACAGTGTATGTCAATGTTCTTATTTAGGAATCATAGAATCATAGAATTGTCTAGGTTGGAAGGGACCTTTAAGATCATCTAGTCCAACCATCAACCTAACCCTGATGAAAAACCATCACTAAACCATGTCACTAAGCACTATGTCAACACGTCTTTTGAAAACCTCCAGGGATGGTGCCTCAACCACTTCCCTGGAAGCCCATTCCAATGGTTAATAACCCTTTCAGTGTAAAAATTTTTCCTAATATCCAATCTAAACCTCCCCTGGTGCAACTTCAGGACATTTCCTCTTGTCCTATCACCTGTGACTTGGAAGAAGAGGCCAACCCCCACCTCGCTACAACCTCCTTTCAGGTAGTTGTAGAGAGTGACAAGGTCTTCTCTCAGTCTCCTTTTCTCCAGGCTGAACAACCACAGTTCCCTCAGCCGCTCCTCATAAGACTTGTTCTCTAGACCCCTCACCAGCTTCGTTGCCCTTCTTTGGACCCCCTCTAGCACCTCAATATCTTTCTTGTAGTGAGGGGCCCAAAACTGGACACAGTACTCAAGGTGGGGCCTCACCAGTGCCAAGTACAGGGGGATGATCACCTCCCAAGTCCTACTCACCACGCTGTTCCTGATACAGGCCAGGATACTGTTAGCCTTCTTGGCCACCTGGGCACACTGCTGGACCATGTTCAGCTGGCTGTCGACCTCGATTTCCTTATAACATAAGGTAGGATTAAGCATGGAGCTCTTCTGCATTTGTAGCTATAAATAATGCATGATTAGGTTATTGCAACGTTATCACATTGCTGCATTTTAGCTGTTTTATATGGATCATCCTCTAGTGCTTTGGGCTGATGTGGTCTTTTGGCCTTTTGGGCAATTCTCCAGCTTCTGGATGGAAGTGGCAGCTTCAGGCATGGACAATATGTTAGTGTTGTCTCTTGGGAGGGGAAGGGGGAAGGCGGCAGGCAACAGGCTGGCAGGATGAAAGCACGTGCCTTGTACTTCTCACCAGAACAGCACGTCTTCGGAGCAGGCAGAAAGGACACTAGGGGAAGAAATCAGCAGGCAGAGGGAGAAGTGGTCGTGAATTCAAGCTATGGGACTGAGCAGCCTCTAGGCACTCTGAACTCAACCCAATTTGGAAATGCCACCAAATTCTTCTCATTTCTGTGCTGAGCCTTCAGAGCCAGACGAGTCTGCCCTGGGAAGTGTCTGAAACCACCATTGTGGCTTAAAATGGCTTTCTGAGCCTGAAAAAAGACTAATAACCCCTCAGTCACGGCAGTTAAGCTTTCCCTGCAGAAATGTGAAACCCAAGCGGGCCCAGGTGCTATTTGGGGTTGGCAGATCTCTCGCCCATGACTTGTGCTTTCTTCCTGAAAGGTTGTTGCCTGGAGGGACAAGGCGAGGGAGCTTTTATGGGCTGACACAGGCTTGGTTTGCAGTGCTGCTTCGGGGAAACCCGCTCCCCCACTCCCATTCCCCAAGCTCGGCAGGTGGCAGAGGGAGGGTGAACATCCTCTGCTGAGCTGGGGGGCTGGCTCCAGGCAGATGGAGCAGATGAAACCTCCGCTGGGGTGGGGAGGTGGAGCTGCATCAGGCCACATTTGCATCCCAGGTTGCTCCAGGGGTGCAACCCATTCCCCAGGCTGGACTTGCTGATCTCTGGGGCTTAGCAGAGAAATTGTTAGGATCCCTTGGCGTTTCTGCATTGAGGTAAGTTCAGAGCATCTAGAGACTAGTTTGAAACACTGCAGTTTGCTCTAATTTCTTTGCCTTTATAGCTGGAGTTAATAATTTCCTGATGTCCCCCATATGGTGCCAGTGCCTAATATAAACCAGAAAATAATTAAATGCATCAGAAGTCCTTCAGTTCCCTCTTGTGTTAGCTTATCCATCTGTAAGCTGGCTTTTAAAAAACTCCTCTTTTTTATGTGTCTTTCATTCATAAATATTAGAGCAAAAACTTGCATTGTCCCATCTCAGGTCTTTCCAGCTGGAAGCACCATAGCTCTGCAAGGAGGCAGCATAAATGGCAGAGGAACATTGGAGGTGGACCAGGGTGAACTCTAATCAATAAAAACAGCTAAAGGTAATTGCCAATTTACATTGGAAAGTGATTATTCGTTTGGAAGATACTTTACCCACAAATACTGTAAGTGACTTATGTCTAATATAAGTGAAAAAAATCAAACACTAAACTTTTTTTTAGCTCTGGCATGTTACAGCACTGTACACAGTCACTGCAATGCTGTGGTCAGTTTCTCCCATTCCTTCATTTACTTTAAAATATTTTTACGTATGATACAGAGAAATCAGATCTAAGCAGCTGGGGAGCTGCTCGGTATTATTTGTTGCTTGCGGTTGGGCCCAGGGGTCCAACTTGGAGCTTGAGGCTCCTGTGATGCTAATTGTGCATGCAAACAGTGATCATAGAATCATAGAATGGTCCGGGCCGGAAGGGACCTCCAAAGGTCATCTAGTCCGACCTCCCCACAGTCAGCAGGGACACCCCCAACTAGACCAGGTTGCCCAGGGCCTCGTCGAGCCTCACCTTGAATATCTCCAGGGAAGGGGCCTCAACCACCTCCCTGGGCAACCTGTTCCAGTGTTCCACCACCCTCATAGTAAAGAGCTTAATATCCAACCTAAATCTGCTCTTCTCCAGCTTAAAGCCATTGCCCCTCGTCCTGTCACTGCAGGCCTTTGTAAACAGACCCTCCCCAGCCTTCCTGTAGGCCCCCCTCAGGTACTGGAAGGCCGCTATTAGGTCTCCCTGGAGCCTCCTTTTCTCCAGGCTGAACAACCCCAGCTCCCTCAGCCTGTCCTTGTAGCAGAGGTGCTCCAGCCCCCTGATCATTTTGGTGGCCCTCCTCTGCACCCGCTCCATCAGGTCCATGTCCTTCTTATATTGAGGGCTCCAGACCTGCACACAGTGCTCCAGGTGAGGTCTCACCAGAGCAGTGTAAAGTGGCAGAATCACCTCTCTGGATCTGCTGGCAACGCATCTTTTAATGTGGCCCAGGAATGTGATTGGCCTTCTGGGCTGCAAGTGCACATTGCCTGCTCATGTCCAGCTTCTCGTCCATCAGCACCCCCAAGTCCCTTTCCTCAGGGCTGCTTTCTAATACCTCATCCCCCAGCCTGTATTGATAGCGAGGATTGTTCTGGCCCAGGTGCAGAACCCTACACTTGCTTTTGTTGAACCTCATGAGGTTCACCTGGGCCCACCTCTCCAGCCTGTGATAAATTGCTTTCTTCCCTGAGGAGCTTAGAGCTTGCTAAAAAATAATGTGAGCCTGTCTCCTCAGTGTGCATTTACACATTTCTTGATGTGACAAGTCTCCTGTGCTGGGCAGGGGTTCCCACAACTGGCGCTTGTCCCACGCTCCACCCGTGTCTGTGTGGCTGTATCACTGCATCCCAGCATCTCTGCTGTGATCTGCCCACCACCGGTTGGTGGTGTAAGGCACACAAGGGGCAGGAATGAAAGAAATACTGCAGAGCCGTGGGAAGATCAGCCGTGTTTTGCCCGATGGAGCCCTGCCCTCAAAGGAAGATGGGGTTCGAGGTGCTGCTCCACAGGGCCAGCCCCCCCATCATGCTGCTGCCCCTGCTGCTGTGGCGTGATCTGATGCAGAGGGCTGCATGCATAGGAAAATGAATAAATTAAGAGATCGCTCTGCAAAGGAGATGCCTTAAAAGATACACAAGCCCACAAAGGTTGTTGGACCTTGAGGACAAACACTCTATAAAAAAAAAATAGCACGTTTATTTGTTTTAAAAAGTTACTGGGGCTAAATTGGTACTTTAGGGACTGGATGTTAAAATCCAGTACATCACAAGTGGGTTATTACTGCTTATCATTACTTGCTTCATTAATGGTTACAAACTCCTTTGGAATCCCCAGATGGCTCCTGAAGAATAAACAAGCAGATGTTGTTCTCTGTTGCAAAAATCTTTAGTTTCTAAGACATGAGGTCTTTGCCACTGACCTGCAGCTGAACCTGAAGCAAAGCTACCTGGGGCGGTCTGCAGACTGTCAGGGGACATCTGCAGCCTGGCAGACCATTTTTTTGGTTTACCCTGACCTATTTCCATTCCTTTTTGCAAACTTCTATTTCAATTGGCTCAGTGTTATGCCTGGGCTTGCAAGGGCCAGGGGAGGGGACTCACCTATAGTTGCCTTACTATATTTGAAGGAAAATCTCTCTGAGTTTAAAGGAGAAAGAATGTGAGGAGCCAACCCTCATTGGATTAATGGATTTCAAAAGCAGGTTTAGGGTGGAGATAAAAGGATAACTGCATCCAGTAAATAGGCATGATTAACTGATTTCTGGAGGTAAAAACTTTCTCTTCCCTGTTTCTGGATGTCAGGGAGCAGCAAGGGCAGGCTGCTCCGCAGTGAAGGGTAGCCTGGAACCCCAGGGCAATGCAGGGCTGGCAGGGCAGTAGCCTCACCGACCACAGTATCAGAGCAAGGTGAGCAGACAGGGTCAGATGAGAGTCCAGCGAGCACCCAGCAAGTCCTCAGCAGTGGGCAGGTCCCAGTCAAGTCAGGGAACCAAGTCCACAGGTCCAGATCAGGGAAGTATGAGCTTGGATGTAGACATACCTTTGATGGAAGGGTGGTGTAACTCTGTTAAGCACAAAGTGCAAGACCTTCAGCTTAAAAGAAGCCCACAAAGGTGGGGAGAACATCTGCAGACACTTCCTCCAACTCTTTCAATCAAGGCCACTGGCTGCCCTCTCATCTCTCCTTGAGCCCAGGCAACCAAACCCCTGGCATGGCCCTCAGATTAACAGCCCAAATCCAAAAGACTGCCTGGGGCCAGGATTTTGCCAAGGGTCAGCAGAAATGCCCGAGGAAGCCCTCTCTTACTGCTGCCAAACCTTGGTGGTAAACCCATGCACCATGGATTTGGTGCAAGCTGAAAGGAAGGCAGATGATGGTAATTACCTCACAAGTTCCTGTGGCTCCTTATTGCTTCAATTACACAATTCAAATACATGAATAGGTTGTGTAAAATATATACAATTTAAGTCTATTGATGAAATTTTTCATTGGTGTGAAATACTGCTTCTCCCTGCATTCACTGGAACCACAATAGGTTATTTCACTGAATTTCACTGAATTTTTAGAGTTGGAAGGGACCATAAAGATCATCTAGTCCAACTCCCCTGCTGAAGCAGGATTGCCCAGAGCATGTTACTCAGGACTGCATCCAGGCGGGTCTTGAAAATCTCCAGAGACGGGGACTCCACAACCTCCCTGGGCAGCCTGTTCCAGGGCTCTGTCACCCTCGCCGTAAAGAAGTTCTTCCTCATATTTGAGTGGAACTTCCTATGTTCCAGCTGGTGTCCATTGCCCCTCGTCCTCTCACTGGCAACCACTGAAAAGAGTCCGGCTCCCTCCTCCTTCAACCCACCCTTCAGATACTTATAAGCATTGATAAGGTCTCCCCTCAGCCTTCTCTTCTCCAGGCTAAAGAGTCCCAGCTCTCTCAGCCTTTCTTCATAAGGGAGATGCTCCAATCCTTGAATCATCATTATGGAGATCTGGTTTTTATGCTGGTTGCAGGCTCTACTGCAGCTACAAACAGACTTCACAGTGTAAAAGCTGTTCTTTAAAAAATGAAGAGATACCATCCCTGTGAAAAAACCCAGCACTTCCAGAAAATATATTTAAGCAAAGCTTGCTTAATCTGTACATAAAGAAAAAATAAATTACCAAATAAAATGAGATGTCAGGAAAGTCAACAAAAGATTTTACCCTAAGTGATTTGGTGGCATTTTGTATTGACTGAATGGTGTCCTCTGGGGCTCTAATTCTAAAATATAATATATATACTCTCTGAAGTAAGACAGCTTTAGAAATCTGGATGGAGAGAAGACGTGGATCTCTATAGATTACAGCACAGCGTCTCCCCCAGTCAGCCCAGCACCGCTGATCCTGACATTTACTGTGCTGCTCTTATCTGAAAGAAACAGCATCTTGCAGCAATTGCAAACAGGCATAGTGAAATGCAGAAGATAACACTTCTAAGCTACAGAATTAATGCTTTGATGTGCACTTTTAAAACCATTATTTTGGACAGACCTCTGCTTTCAGACTGAGAGTCCAGGTGTTTCTTTTGATTATGACAACCCTCTATCCTATCTGCATATCTATCTAGGCAGCTTTCACACACTATTTATGGAATGCATACATTACTTGGAACCTCATCAATAGTAAAGAATCTGACTACGTGAGCTGAAAATGTGAGATTTTTTCCTTTTTATGTGCAAGGAGATTGAGGCACACCTGCACTGTAAAGGGCATGAGTGAAACCTGACCACTGCTAAAGGCAATTAAAATCCAAATTGAGGGAGAGGTGTGGTTGCTTTGCCTCAGGACCTCATTGTGGTGCAGTGGGAAGGTACGGGGCTGGCAGGCACAGAGCACCAGTCTGGGCTGTAAAAGTCTGGACTAAGAAACCATGGATTTTCCCTCAGCCCTTCTAGTTTCACCATCGCTCCCAGGACAACCGAGAGAAGTGAAAAAAGTCATCAAGAGACGAGGCTTCTGGGCTGCACATACACCTTTCCCACTCACACATGCACATTCCTTGCAGAAGGCAGTGAAAGAAGTTTTGATGAGTTATAGATGAAAACTCTGGAAATACCTTTACTCGAGTCAGAGAAGGGTGTATCCTTGGCCAGAGCCCTTGGGGAAGGTTGTCTGCAGGAGGCGAATGTCCCGCTGGGGATGGATGTTCAAGCAGACCCGTGTCTGAAGTGTTGCTGTTTTCTGCATGAGTAACTAATCCCTGAGGGTCTTTCAAAATCATCACTGACTCGACTTCTTTCTCCAAATGCACAGTCATCCCCATCACAGGGAAACTGCTGAAGAAAACACCCAGAAAAGGTACACATTAAGGATTCCCTTCTAAAAAAGTATTTAACCACTGCTGTAGCCCCTCAGACACTCCTGGTTGTTCTTCTCCTGCTGGGGTCTCTTTATTTAAGATAATGTCCATGGTTTAACTGAGAAGACAGATCAACAGACCAGTGTTGTATAAAAGTTCTTTTACCATTTACTGGCATGGAAACTTTGAAGTTGATAGGTAGCTGAAGGGCTTCTTGCACCACCAGCATTGCACATTGATATCTTCCTCGTAGGTGCTTCATGTGCTGCATGTTAATGGGGGCTGAGCCACCGGTGCTCCTGCAAGCAGCCAGGGCACCAGCAGGGATGGATGCTCTCTTCCAGCCCTTCCTAAGCAGATGGCCAGGACCTCGATTAAGCATCTGGTGTGCAAGCAATGATGGGCTTTCATGGAGGAGAACTGTGGACACTTGGTATGTCTCCAGCATAAGATTATCCTCTTGTGACTACTTCTTTCTAGTCTGTATGTGGCACCTAGATCTGGAAGTTTCATGGACCTCAGCTCCACCTATTTTTCATGCCTAATCACCATGTCCTCTCTAATTTTATGTCCTTAATGGGGCGAGCAGCTTGAGCTATGCCTTGCCTGTGACACCACGTCCCACCTTTCTGAGGAGCTTCTGTGAACTGTACAGGTTTGCTTTGCTGCTGTACAGCTGGTGTTAGCAATATGTAGGATTTTTACAGCCTTTCTTCCCTTCTACTCCTTTCTGTCTGCTTTTCCTTTTCCTTTTTCTTTGTGAGGGAGCGTGGTTCCCCTTGTGTGCTTTGCAGCTGTACAAATGGAATGATTCATCGGTGAAGTAGTGGTGAAACCATTAAACATCGTTATTATCTTTAATGGAACTACAGAGATAAAACTATATGAGCCTTATTATCTGGTATCGTATGCACAGAATATACAAGCACAATTGCAGTGGACTATCGTTATTTCACGGAAAGGTTTCAGTGGAAATATTAATGGATTGAACAGTATAATCAAAAAGAAGGATGGAAATGTCATAACATTAAAAATGAATATTTCATTTTTTTAAGGGAAACTCATCTGTCTGAGCATGATTCTGGAAACATTTTAATTAAGCCTAGCAAGTTTTAATACCTGCCCTTAATTTCACCCCTTTCAGACAACACAAGGAAAATTGTAATTACTGACAACTTTTAAGTATAAAAGATCAAAAATGTGACATTTCTTATGGCAAAAAACACGAGAGGAATATATATATTTGCCCATGCCACGCAATTATAGGAATTCTTCTGTTCTTCTGTTTTCATATAGGTAAATTTCCTTCTGTGAATGAATGGAGTGACACTTTGGGAATTACTATACACCAGTAATTTGTGACTCTGCATTGTCCCTGTATTGTGCTGATTTTAACCAATCAGCCAGTGAGGGACCTTAAAATATTCCAGTAAATGATTAGATGAAAAAATATTTTCAATTTTCCTGTTTTCCTACCTCATGCCCCTTCTGTGATTTTAAAGATAGAGATTTATGATTACATTTTAAAATGGAATTTTCAAGCTTAGAAAAATAATTCTTAAAACAAATTCTGCTTCTCACTTCCCCCTTCCCCAAATGTCACTGCCCACAAGTGTGGGTCACACTGCTTGGCTGGATAAGCCTCCAGCTAGTCTTGCCATGATCCTTTTTATCACACGTAGTCACCCGAGATCTTCTGCAGAGGTAATTTAGGTCTCTTCATTCTTCCTAATGGAATATACATGATCTTTCTTCTGAAAGTGAAGTGTGTCCTCATCCCAGCCCTGGCTATGCCCCAGGTGAACCTCCCAACAAGTTGCAGAGAATTATAATGCCTATATTCAAATATGTGGTGGGCTTCCACTGACGAGACTGGGGTAATTTATGTAAGAAGTCTTAAATACCTGACTTTCTAATAGACCCTCATTTCCAATTACAGTGAGCCCTTCTGTTTGGTATTCACAGGTCTCTGAAATGTCAAAATAGTTGTGTCACATCTATAGATTTTGGATTACATCTGCCAAAGAACATGCAAGTCCACCTACAGTTTCAATGCAATGTCTCTAATTTTTCAATTGCAATATTTTCTTCCTGTGATGCAATTACTGCTGAAATGACATTATGGCATTTTTTTGAATGCGTACTTTACAAACTGGTATTGTATCCGTGCTGTCACTGGAACCAATACAATAAAAGCTGTATTTGGAATTAAGTGATGATTCAGAGCACAGCAATGTTTTTAAATTTGCTAACTAATGACTTGCTCAGTTACAAATCTTTATCTGAAATTCACCTTCTATATCTGAGTGACTTTCGTGCTTCCTGGAAGGAGCTAAAATTTAAAATGGTGATTTTCAATTATAAAGTAATAAACATCTGCTATGAAAACAGCAGTGTAGATTCAGTAAAGCGCCAAGTGTTACCCACAGCCTGTGGATGTGTTTGGCTTTACAGAGGGTGTCTGGGGCAGGTTCTATCCCTTGTGCTCACGCATGGTCTGTGAATAGCAACAGGAACCATCCGTCACAGTGACAGAAGAGGCACTTCTGTAAGATAGGTGATAAATAAATGCTATATTGAACTCAAAATAGCATTTGCCAATGAAGGATTAAGAAGCAAGGTCAGAGAAAGAAATAACACCAAGACTGTGTATAATGTAGACAAAATGTATCTTTTATGTTCTGCTTGGCAGAATTTGGGGATAATAACCTGATTTTGTGTGATAACGAATACCTACTGTTATTTTCTCTCTGAGACTTGATTATAAGCATGAATGAGAAGATTTATTTTAAGGCCTTTTGATTGATTGGGCTGGGGGTGGGAGGAGGTGCAACCTGTTTTAGAGAGTGAGATGCAAAACTGATACAGTTATTAATAAACATTTGTGGTTGCATAAGCTTGGAGCGGTAGCTGCTGCCATGTAGACCCCTCCGTGCAAGGTGCCCTACGAATGTACAGGGACTGAGAACCCCTGCTTTGAAGAACTGACCTCAGAAATGAGGTCTCCACTTCTGTTTCTCTGCCTTGGGCAGCTAGGTGCCTTCCCTATGATCACAGGTGTCTAACCCTGCTGTGCCCAGGTCACAGGACCCTGCATTTAAGGATTCCTACAGCTGTAAGGTCTCAATATTTTGCACAGTGGCAGAACGTGCCCACACCATGTGTGGCAGCCCTGCCGGAGCAGGGATCCTACTTTTGTTGTTGCTTGTCCCAAGTTAGTTTCAGGCCAGCCAGTTGTGGTGTCTTGGCTTTGGGCTTTGGCCATTGAGGTTGATTTGTGCAAGACAAAAGAAAGCTACTCTTTACCGCTGCACAGGTCCTCCCAGCACGTAGAGAGCCAGCACGCCCTGACAGACCCTCCACCCCACCTTTTGCAGAGGACAGTCTGCTCTGGTCCCTCTGAAAGGGATGTGCAGAGCAGAGGACTTCTGCTTCCACCCTGGGCACCACAGCTTCTGCAGCTGGTCGTGTCTAAGGCACGTCAACAGCTGAGAATGATTTTTAAGCTTGGGCTCCTGTGAATCTGCTGGGAAAAAAGAGACTCTAAAATGAGCTGTTTAACCTTTTCACACACTCCTTTGTAGCCTTTCCTCTGTGAAAATAAAATCCTAGGGACACAAGTACATTATGATATACAAACTCTTAGCTCCGGTAAGTCTATTCTTCCACTGCAGTGCAGCACTGTGAAGTCAGAATATATCTTATCCTCAAAGCAATGCTCTTCTGCGCTGAAGCACCTTCTACTTCCCAGCACTCTCTATTCTTTCCTTGCTTTTGTTTTTAATTGACTGTCTTTTGACAGTCAGAAACAAATTGATGCCATTTAAGTAAAAAAAAATAAATAAACAAAAACATCCTCCCCCCCGATCTGTAGCTGGGTGAGGTGAGATTCTTGCCACCTACAAAGAGCACTTTCTATTTTTCCTGAGACTTTGTGATAAAACACACTCTGAAGTTGTGCTCTAGATAATTTATTTTTTTCTTTGCTTTACATGTCTTGAGGAGATTAAACAGAAGAGTATCTGGAAGTGAAAAATCCTATGTCAGTCACAGAGAGAAGAACATGATTTGTCTCCAATTAATCCCCTTAATCCTTGACAGGTTTATTCTTGCAGGTAAGTTTTTCTCATTTCCATTTAAGATGCTGAAACAGAAGTTGATATTATCTTGGCATGTAAAACCTTAAGCCAGTATCTTCCTTTATCTCAGTCACAATGCACTTTTAAGTTAAAAACATGAAGAAGTGTAGGAAAATGACTGAGAAGTGGCAAACTGGTGTCCCTGGAAGCCAGCTGAGGGGTTCGTGCTGGTGCTTTTGGGCAGGACTGATGTGTTCTGTGGCTCACCCCCATGCCCGGCTGAGAGTGTGGCTGTGCCAGGCTGGGGGGGGGGAAACAGAGCAGCGTGAGCCTGGCTGGGGGTGAAGGGGGCTGCAACCACTTCTTCCCCTGAAAGCTGGCATCTGACACCTGTTCTGATTTCAGAGAGGAGGAGGGCTTGAAGAGGAATTTTTCTTTATACCTTTCGGTAGGTAATGATGGTGTTTCATTTTCTCGCCTTGGCTTCTCTTTTTGAAATCACTTTTATCTTTTTCTGATTTCTCTTTCATCACCATTTCCCTATCTGGTAGTTTTTTCCAACTACTGTCTCCTTTTAAATTTTGCTTCCTGCCATCCATCTCAAGATTTCTTCTAAATTCCTCTGTCTTTTCTACATCAGTGTTTCCATACTCCCTCCTCTAGTTTCTATTCTCTTTCCCAAGCTCTCTTCCCTCTGTATCTTGGTCTATGCCTCGTTACGGAAGGCTGGGTATGGTGCTCTTTCCACGCATGATCGCTACGACAGCTCTGGACAGCCTCCACCTCCATGGGCTCCCTTTGCTGTCTTCCCAGTTCTTCCAATTAATGGCAGGTTGCACAGATGAGGGACTGTATAGTCTATCACACAATTTACCTCTCTAAACTAAGCTTAGCCTCTTGAAAGCCAACAAAATAAGAAATAAGTTGACCTGCACAAAAGAAGCTGCAGAACTTCCCTGAATTAAATGCTTATGTCTTACACAATGCCCTAAAGCAGATACATGGGAAAAAATGTAGGAAGAAATATAAGAATAGGAGTAACGTGTTATATTTCCTCTGAGAATTTCTAGCCTTCATCCTTCATTGTCAGAAACTTTTTGAGCCTGCATTGCCTATATGTATTTCTGCTCAGTGCATAGTATATACCAGTGGCTGTAAGGCTGAGGAGAAAATATTATCTCCTAAATGAATCCCTTCACAGCTTCGGTCAGGCATTATGTCTTCCTCTGTCTTTCTACGGCTGCTCATGGAGAGTGGCAAGGGCAGCGATCAATGCACTCAGCCATTTCCCAGGTGAGGAGAGAGAACACGATTCAAATCATTTGCACACTGCTTCTGTTTCCATAAAGTTAGTGTAAGCTTTTCAGTGCTAACTATGGAAGGTAAATTGTTGCTACCTCTAATCTGTGATATTGCTTGGGTTGCCATTGCAAGAATTGGATAAATTTTTAACAACACAGTTGTGAATGACTAGCCAGCCCCCACCTTTTAAATCACAGCACGGCAGTGTGCCAGAATGCAGGAATTAGGCATGCAGCCCCTAATGCCTCTCATTTCCTTTCTGGCATCAATTTATATTCAGTCTTTGCTGGCATTTTACCAGTGATAGCAGAAAAGTGTTAGAATATAGGTTTTAAGTGATTCCTTCTAAACTCCATGTGTTTTTTTTCCACTGAACTTTTATTTGCTAAGAACGAATACAGATTTCTTCACCCCAAGACTGAGCATGAATTTAATAAATAATTTTGGTTGGAAAAACATATTTTATAAATTTGGTTGGAAAAAACATATTTTAACATATTAGATTGTCAATATCAGAGCCTTGTGCTTCTGACCTTGGTTCTACCCATATATTTTCCCTTGTACTCATTAGGCACAGAATGACTAGTCACCTAAAATGTGCCAGATGTAAGCTCAGTTTTTTTTCTTTACCTCAGTGGGTACCATCCTAGAAAGTGGCAAGCATTGTCTTTCTCTCAAATACTGCTTCAGATACAGTCAGTGAATCAGAGATATCCATTTATAGGTGACTGATTGTGTCCCTGGATCCCTACCTCTCCCTGGGTAAAGCCGTTAGATCATCCGCCCCACGCTCCAAAGCCTGGACACGTTAGTTAGACCAGTTTGCTTGTTGGACACTTTGTCCTCTGCATTTGTTGGTGCAACCTTCACAAAGAGACCACCATTGAACCTAATACCCATAAAGACTTTGTCCTTGATAATCCTAATGGATCTTTTTTCCAGAGTCTCACTCCTATGATGGTGGGAAAGTCTCCTCACTGTCAAACTGCATACATGACCCATATATGCCCAACCTCTGCACCTGTGTATGTTTTCTATTAACTCTTCCCTGTTCATCCTCCAGCTATGCTTGTGCAGTAAATATCTTGTTCCAGCCTTCATTTTGCTCAGCTAAATAAGACAAATGGCTAAGTTTCATCTACTAAAAAAGCTCCTCTTTAGCCTGGTGATCTCAATTATTCTTTGTTCATCTCTTTTCATACATGTCACAGTTTCATTGCAGGAATCATTGTGTTGTTTGACCCTAAACAAAAACTCTTAGCTTTTATTTCACCTAGAAAAACATTTTGCTGTTGTTTTCTGGTTTCTTTCATTTTTTTTTTTAATTGGCTAGACCTTTCCAGAAACTGCTTTTAAGTGTTTTGTTTTGGCACCTGAACTGATAAAACTATTCTTCTGCTAGGTGCTTTCAGAAGTTGTTTGCGTGGTCAGTGCATTTACAAGTATTTTAAAAACCTTGAAATGCTTCTGCTTGCTGCTAATCTAGCTTTCCCAGGGTGCTAAAATGCTAAATTGGCGAGAATCCATCTTCTGTCAATCTAAATGGGAGAGATACCTCAATACCCATGAAGATCCGAGCCCTTGATGTCATGGCGCCAGTTTTACAAACTCCTTGGAGTGTGTCTAAATGCAGCCACGCAAACTCCTCTTGCGTTGGGCTAGCAGATGCCATTTAAAGTCTTAATCCTCAAATCATTCTGCTGCAGCTTTTAAAGACAGAAATGGGGAGGAATATCTCTGTCCTCTTGCACACTGGATTGAGAAGCTCTCTGGCTTTCGTGCATTAGCAGCTGCCAAAGCCAGAGTTCTGAGAGCTGTGCCCATCACTGTAGACGTAACGGGGGATAATGCAGCTGAGCAGGAAACACCATAAGGAAAAGAGGTCTTCAGACATGTTCTTTTAAAACTCTAGAATTCATTTAGCTTTTGGTCACAGTATTTCTGACATCGCAGCTGCTTGCAGATTCATACACAGGAATGCTTCCTCTTTCGTGCTCGCCTCTCTCACTCTGCGAGTGCCGGTAATGTGAATGCAAACAATCATTTTCATGGACACTGAAAAACAAGCAATTATGGAATAAAAGCCCTTCTGCTTCTGCTGGCAATGGATGAAGTGACAGGAACCTTAATTATGCTTGAATTTGCAGTAATATAGTATTCAGGAAGTGAGAAAATCATCAGGGTATGAAAAATTGGGCTTTTTTGCTTTTCTATGATATTGCGAAATTGTTCTGGACATGGGCCAAATCCACTTCTCACTGATGCTAATGTAAATTAACAGAAATAATGTTTACTTGCAGTGAAACCTTAACTTGCACCAGTGTAACAGGAAGCTGAGTTTGCCACATACCCCAATGGGAAGGTAATTTTGACCAGCCATCTAATTTCATGTAAAGCAAGTGGACAAATCGTCCTCTGTATCTTTGAAATTTTAATTCAGCTGAACTGTAGTCTTTGCTTACTGCTGAGAGAGGCCGCACAATGCCACAGAGAGATGCAGTCTCCGGATCTCTTTGAATTGCAAGGGTTGAAGTCCGTGACCAAATGCCATGACCTGAGTCTCCCTCGGTGGGAGTGAGAAGGAACTCTGCAATCCAACTAGAAAAACAGCCTGAAACTCAAATATAGCCAAGCGACCAATAACTATATCAAAGTGACTTAGAGAGATGCTGATCAGAGAGTTCCGTCTAGAAAGCATACTTCAAACAGCTATTCATTGTTGTCTGATCTACGTATCTCTACTCACTTTATAAATCATCATAGTTTATTAAAAAAAAATTTGACACTTCTTTTTGAAGTGTGAATTGAAATGTACAGGGCAACATTTTCAGCAATGAGTGGTCTGAAAAGTTTGCAATTATACCTGTCACCATGTTTTTAAGGGGTGGCTTTTAAAAGTGCAGGTAATTGACCTCTGCATTGAAAAGGAAAAAGAAAAAAGCAAAACTGAAATGTGGTGGGGTCAGTTCCGGGGTGACATGAGCAAGTCACTTCATACTGGTTTAATCTGGTGCAGGTACCGGAATTTTTGTGGGTGGTAAGTGCATGAGATCAATTAATAAGAAATTATATATTATTATAGAGTACAGTTATAAAAGTTTCTGTTAAATGAAATGGCCTGTGGAAGGCTAACCTATATAAGATGTTCCTTACAGTACTGCTTAATCAGAGCTTTACATTGCATTCCTGAACTTGTCACCTGAATGTCTCACTGAATTATCTTGGAATTACTAAAAAGCCAGTTGTTTCAGCAATTGACTGATACTGGAAAAATGTAAATTTTCATTATATCCAATGCTGTCTTTTAGTAGGCATAATGTTAATCAGAACTGCTGCTAATTTCCTAGCTCACAAACTGGGATCCTGGAGCCAGCTGGAGTGTAAGTTATTTCTGTAAGAAAAAGACCGGCCCTTAAAGATAAGTAAGTTGTGAAAAATCTTGTCTCATTAATTTAAAGCACTTTTTTTTTATTCCATTTTTTCCTGGTCTTATGCTTTTTGCTTTCTTTGGGATTATAATTGGACTGAAAATGAAATTAATTGGAGCTGTTTGTGCAAGATGCTGGGAGTGCCTAGCTGACTGATCCACCCACTTATTTATAAACGAAAACAAAAAGAATACAAGATATTTTTGACTTAAAAAGGTTAACAGTCTTTAAATATTAAATGTTTTCTCTAGACAATGATATTGTCTCTGTTTTCAAACAGTTTTCCGAAAAAGCCCTTTCAAACGCTCTGTATTCTATAAGAACAGGATAATGCAAGCCTATAGTAACAAAGCTGTTGATTCTGGCTGGGCAAAACAATGCTTTAAAAAGGTTTCTAAAAATGGTTTTATCAAATGACCTTTGACGAAGAGACAAAGATAAACCAGATGATATAAACAAAATAAAGGGAGAACAGAAGATGACAAAGAAAGCTAATTGCCTAACTTGTTATAGTGTCTTTGCTGAAATGTTTAAATGATCTGTCAATAATTTTTTTTTAATTTTTTTTCTCCAATGTACATTTGACTAAAATAATGCAGAAGTACTGAATGGTGCAGAACTGAGTCTGTGCTTGGGTACCAGGCAAGATGAAGGGACCTCACTCTTTATGCTTTTCAAATGCTTTTTCTTTTTTACATTATTTATTATGTGGAATAACCCTCCTAAACCCTTGAATGAGGCAGTGTTGCAATCACACACCGGCTTGTCTGTCGAAAGGTCAGTCTCTCTAAATGTCAGCCAGCTCTTCCTTTTGTATTTATATTGAATTCGGTGATTTATCTGTGTGTTTCCCAGCAGATCTGTCGTTGGACTACTGGGTTTTAAAAAAAAAACCAGTGAGCTGAAGAGAAGTTTAATAAATGGTAGATGGGGGCAGAGGGCGGTTTGGAAAAACTGGTGCAATTTTCTCAACCCTAGCAGATTGAAATTATGTATTTTAAGTACTTCATTACTGCAGTTTCTGCATACCTCAGGTCACTAAGTCCCAAGGCACTATGTTAAACAGGGAGGTGTTGCTTCCTCCAACTGGTACATGGTTAATGAAGCATAGATGAAGAGACCCCCCCCCAAACCCACTAAAAACAGTGAAGTCTATTACCCACACCAGGGATATGACTAAGGATCACTTTTCTTAGAAATATCAAAATCACATACAGGATTGAGTCACCTTAAAAAAAATAGGTGCATGAATTAAGATCCTGTCCATTTAGGTACATGAATTATGCTCAGCCTTTGGCATCTAATGGAGCATCCTTCCAAAAGTGAGTGCCAAAATTCGCTTTATAACTAACAGGGAAAAGGAAGTGCTTTGAGAACCTCCAGAGAGAAATCCAATCTGCTGAAATGAAGGCATCTAAATTAGATGTCTGGTTCCCAGCCTGTGTAAATAGCTGCTATATGCCTTCATTGTGGTAATATATCAAGCAGATAGTAAAGGACAGTGACACTGGCTCAATTCAGTTGTCTCCACATACATGCATAGTGCAACTATACTATAGATGCTGTAGGGTGTCCTGTCTAATCTTCAGTTGCTGGTAGAGAAGAGCATGGGTATCCCATAGATTCATTGTCTTATCTACGCTATTACATGGACATCTCCAATGCCCTCTCCGATGGCATCGCATACCTGTGTGTGGGCAATTGAATCATGCCCTAAGAATGATTCATCTTGCCTAAACTGAGATCTCTGCACAGTAGAGGTCTACATCAGCAGTAGTGATGCTCAACTGTCTTTATAGTCCCTGAGGGAAACTGGTACTTTGAGAGTGTAATTCATCAATCTATTTCAGAGGTCTACATATGGGTGCAATAAATTGCACTCTACAAGTGCCCTTTCTGTCCACCGAATATAAAGGGAGTCTAAAGTATACTTTATGAGAGTATACTCTAATGCATATAATTTAAGTAAATGAATCGTATGCTAAGTTACTGATTCAAAAGCAAATCAATAATATAAAAACAAGAACTGGCTTTCTTATCATTAATACCCTGGGTCAATCTGTCTTGACATTTTTCTCTTTAAGGAAATTGTATATTGAAAAAATGAACAAAATATGAGTGTGGTTTAAATAATCCCATGCCTTTCTGGAGTCATTTTGCCCTACTTAGCATTAAGAAAATAGTTACAAATGTGTTCCCATACTCCCACTTATTCCTTTTATGTGCAATTGAAGTTTACAATTCTATTTTTTTCTCCCTTTTATCGTTCAGCATATATTTTCTTTATAAGTATTAGAAATTCTAAGGTGGTGGGAGGGAATGAATTTAAATGGCTGATCTGGAAGTTTTACCCAATTTCTCTTTGTTTGCAATTCCAAAGACTTTTTTTTTGGTTGGTTTTAATAATTTGTTCTGAACGACTTTAAATATTTTTTTATTTTAATTTTTTGAGAAGTGTCCTGTTGAATATTTATCATTCCCCACCAAATAGATGATTACAGAGAAGTTTTGTTCTCAGTCCTAAGCAAGTCATCCCATGAGCTTTTAAGATAAAGTCTAAGGGAGGGTGTAATTATATTTAAACTCAAAAAGAAATATTAGTTTGCAGGTAAGTTTAACATCACAACTGCAAAGGAGAGTTCCCATTTGACTCCTTTGACAGAGCACAAAAGGGTGCTCGTGCAGTCCTTCACTGTCAGAATTTACAGGCTGCAGTCAACAAGTTCAGCTAACTAAAGATCGCACTGGGTCTGTATGGCTCTTGTGTTGTCTCTCTTTAACAGGTTTACTCACCCAGCTCAGAAAACACACTTTAGCTACACAATTTTTCCTGATGTATTAAGATGAGAAGCCTTGATATGTACCTAGTTCAACCCCAAAATGGTTTGCTTTTTTCCCCTCCCACTATGCCCATGGGAAGATTGTTCTGCAGTCTTACTGCTTTAAGGAGTAGGAAGTCTCCTCTGATATCCACCTTCACTTTATTAAAAGACGATTGAACACAGGTGTTGGATGCTCTGGTACCTGCTTAATTAAATTAGTATCCTGTCAATTATGGTTTTGTTCATAATACCTGTGCTAATCTCAGACAGCAGCTGTTGCTGTCCCAAGAAGATGTTTCCCTCTCTGACACTCCGTATCAGTGCTTATTCAAACTGAAACAAAAACATAAGGATTTGCAAGAATTTTCTTTTGTAAATGCATTTGTTGTGTATGAAATGAAATTTCAAAATATTGCAATTTCTTTTTAAGTGGAAGTCCCAAGCTCTGTTCAGCGCTGTTCAACAGCTCAACGGCAATTATGCTGCAGCCTAAGACTGAGCCAGCGAAATTGCTCTGACCATGCCTGTGCTGTGTGTAAACACAGGTCTTTAAGGGCCCAGAGTCAGCAATCTAGCAGCCTTCATGCATACTAAAGAAAGATTCACTTAAAGAGATAATGTTACAGAATAATGAATTGTTCCCACAAACCATCTGTTCTTCTCCTACGCTAAAAAAAAAAAAATATATATATATATATATTTGAATCCAATTCCTTTGTTTTGATTAAAGGTTTCTTTGCAAATTATTGTTTCTGAACTTCAAGGAACAGAGAATACCTTAATGAAACCCTGGATTGGAAGAGAAATGTAATTCTTCCCTGTATACTGTTAATAAATGGATGCTAGTTGTCGGTGGGTTGTTAACAGTTTTAGAACCCAAACCTGTGTATTTTTGCTGTAATACAGCAAAGCTATTGTTTATATCCATCCTGTCAGAGAGTTCAAGAGAAAGGGAGTAAGAAAATCCCAGGGTACAAGATCTGCCATTTGTGAGACGCTTCAGCACTATTTAGAAAAAGATGCTTCTCTGATTTTTGAAAGGAACATGTTTTTAAAAGACGTGGGTTTTTTGTGCCATACTTCAGAAGCTGTCTCAAAACACTATCTAATTTCCCTATGTGGGAAATGCTCTGTGCAAGCCTCAAATTTCACAAAACGCAGGACCTAATCCTTCCTCACTCTTCTGGCTGGTCCCTCTCTCTGCGCTCCCTCCTCAGACAAGCTCCCCTGCCACCAAAGGCCCTCCAGTCGATCATCAAAATGTCCCCCGCCCTGGTGACCAGGAGGCATAAGAAGAAGGATACCCCTTCGTGACAACCTCCCTGACACCAGCCATGCCAAAATGATGATGCTTGAGTCTCTACCACAAGATAGCCCCAGCACAGGTCTCTCTGATGGCCAGGGTTTGATTTTTAAGACTCAGCCTAAGCCAGCCAACAAACATGGGAACCATATTTCCTTAGTACCTGTTTTCTGTAGCCCCACCTTTTAATGCCACAAACCCAAGTGTTTTAGTATATATAATAAATATAATGGTTCTTGATTTTCCTGTGAGTTGGGCCCCAGAAGCAGTGCATCTCAAGGGACTGAGGATGGGTGACAGAGCAGAACTGCTAAGCCAACAGAGACCTTGCTATAGCAGGTAAATTTCTGTACCCCTTACCCCTTATCTTTCTTCCTTGCTACCCCTTCACATCTTCCATGAGTTGAGACATGGGTGGGAAGGACAGCTTGCCTCCTCTGCAGTGTCCTCATTCCTGCTGATGATATTATTCCTTTACCATGTGCATAGTAGACACTGGACATACCACAGGAGAAGGTGCAAGACAAATATCACAAACTCCTGGGTATCTCCCATCTTGGCCTGTCTGATAAGACCTACACAGTGGATAATTGCGGTCCCTGCTCATGAGGTACCGAGACCTGTGAAGGAGAGGCATACTTTCATTTCTAACCTGTGTTGCAACTCCTTATAGCTACTCCTGTCCAAAAACCAGCTGAAACAGCTGATGTCCATTGAGCCCACTATGTGAAAAGTTTGTTCAACTGCTACTTTATAGAGGAGTACATCAAATTACTATGACTACTTGTGTTGATCTGAATGACAGAGGGTTTCAGAATCACCAAAATAAAATCATTCATGAATGAGGAAAAGCTAATAGCTTCTACTTTCCTACATTTACAAGATGGGTGCATTCAGTGCAATAAACTGTATTTTCCAGTTCTGTAATGATGAGAATTTTTGCCTGGATCCAGTTCTCAGAGATTCCCTGGGATTCCCAGTGGCCCAAACCACGAGGGAAGACATCCCTGTTGAGAGCAAGGAAGCTTTAGTTACTGAATGGATGAGGGTTTCCTGATGCTTGTAGATACCAAGATCACTTACCACACTCTGTGATCACACTCTTCTTTAGGGTCACAAAGGCAGCAAGATCATAGACTTTCTGTAGGAAACACCTATCTGCCCAGTACCATCAGCACTCTCAGAGGATTACAGGATTGTCTGTCAGGCACAGACAAGTTATCAGTCCAAGAGTATGACAGACTCTCTCCTTCAGTGTCCCATTTCCTTTCAGGCTTTCTTCTCTGGCTAAAGTGCTTTTCAGGAAATGTAAACTCCAACATGTCTTTGGAGTGCTAACAAGTATAGTGCTACTCCCTTCCTAGTGTCTGTTGCTGAAAGAACTGGCCTCCATAACACCATTTTTTAGCTTCTCTTTGAGGCTGGCTCATGGATCTATCTTAAAATGTCCATTAACCCAGAGTTATTTCTAATCACATGAAACCTATTGCTAGTAGAGGCCTCTTATCCTCTTTGTTCTTCCACAGCATCAAGCAAATGCCCTAAAGGTCACTTTGGCAAGTGGCCGTCTCGAGCGCCATGACCTCACAGCTCTTTCCTGGGCTGACCTTCAAAGTCAAAAGAAGAAAATCTATAGTTTATCTAAGAAAAAGCATCAAGTTTGTAGCAGTTGTTTTGGATTCCAGGCCACAGAGAGCTTCTTTCTCACAAGACAGGTCAAAATCTGTCATGGATCTGTTCTGAAACCTCCAAGAAGTCCCATTCTTGAGAAAGAGCGTTACTGTAGTGGAAGTCTGACAGACTTCATCTACAACTTCATCTATACTATGAACAGATTAAACAGCTGTATCGTACTTGCCGCAGTAAGATTTTCTTCCCCTATGAAACCAGTAGGAACAGTTAGTCCAGCTGTAGAGGGCTCCTGCTTGCACGCTTAGTTACTGATCACGGACACCTCTACTCTGGAAAACATCTGAACACATTTGGGCCACTAATGCCGTGGGGCTCAGGACCACTTATTTGGCATGCAAAGCCTGTTTGTAGCCCAGGGGTCCTAATCCCAGAGAGACTGCAGGTTGTTCTTCATGCACTGAATAGAAGCAAGATTTGCATTGGGTGAGAAGTTGTATTGTGCAAATCCCCTGAGATGCACAAGTTTTAAAGACTGACCACACAAATTAAACAGAGAGAAACTGGTAAATATCCACCTTTCTTGTAAAGTTAATGACATTCTTTCCAGCTGTCAATAGTCTAGTTCCATATTTTTTTGTCTCCATCTCCACGCTAGATCATGAAGCTGTTCATCTTTAGCTCTTTCTACTTCATCCACATCCTTAGCTCTTTCTACATCACCCAATGTACGTAAAGAAAACAACATACCAGGTTTTCCACTTAACAAACCTATCTTCTGAGCTTTGGTAAATGTAAATTAATATAACCTCCACTGAAGTCAGCAGTGACACATCAGTGAAACCAGTGCTGTGAAGGTAAGTTCAGAGGAGAGATAAACAATAGGGGCTGTACCAAAACAGCCTGAACATCGCTGAGAGCTTAATACCAACATTTCATAAACATTTCCTTTTTATAAAAGGCTGGATTGCAGGGTTTGGGAGAGTAGGGTTGGAGCAAAACCTCTGGCAGTGTCTGTGCTAATAAGACAGGCAAGACTCTGCTAATAAGGCAGATGAAGAGTCTGTTCTCCAGCAATGACAACTGGTGGCACAAAACTCCTTGTCTCCATAAAAATAAACTCCCTCCTGTCCCAGATGTGACCTCATCTATACTGCATAGGGGGATATATATGTCCCACATTATCCAGAAGTCTTACCTAGGTGCCCAGAGCACTGGAATAAACTACTCTAGCATGAGCAATATCAATTAAACAACATGGATAATCTTTTAGATGCACAAGTTCTTGGACCCTTGTTCCAACACTACTTAATTTACAAGCCCAGATGCGACTCCATGAATCTCCGCAGCCAATCCCCTGTGCCAGGACGGGACAACTCTGCCAACTATGATATTCCTGAAAAACTGCTGTTTAACCTTTTCTTTAAAAAAAGGGCTCATTGGAAACTCTACATGCACTCTAGGCAACCAAGTCCAATGCTCCTACAGACATCAATAGAAATTTTTTCCTATGGTCCCACCTAAGTCTCCCATTCCCTCAGTTTATGCTCTTTATTACTCATTCTGTCCACTGAAAGTGCAGATCCAAATATAGGCAATTTGCAGCATATATATGCCATGATTCTGGCCCATCACTTGCTTACATTTAAGTGTGGAAATATGATTAAGTAATTCAAATACCAGCATGAACACACATTCTCTTACATGCCAAAGAAAAGGAACAAGTACTATGCCATTTAATAAAGTCTAGTTCAAAATACCATCATTTAAACAATTAATCCTAAGATAAATAAACTGTGAATGAAAACTCTCCACAGTTCCACCTCGAAAAAAACATCCAGCACTAGAGTGCAGGAATGGTCTTTACTTCTGTGAAGCTCAAGTGAAACTGGGGATGTTTCTTTTTGCGACTTCACTCATTTATAAAGGGCTTGTTGCTATAGCAGTTAAATGCTAGTAACAAACATGGATAAACAGAAATTCTTGTTATCAAAAGTGCATTGTACTTGTTAATGGATGATTTTATTCCCATTTCCCAAGTAAATACATATGCCATGATCTGACCTATGTGAAAACATTGGCCATTGGGATTGCAAAGGCCACATGTAGGGACATTTGTGTTTTATTCCTGTCATTCGCCTGAATTATATATATTCCTGTGGAAGTTTCCATTGGCATTTAGCACTTTAATGGAATAAATATCTTTAAGAATGTTTTGGAAATTTGTTATCTGGATGTATAAAATGCTTAGTTCTTGGGATGAAGGACTACGTACAGTATCAGTACAGAATGACTGCAGTCATGGCCTAATTTGGAAGTGGTGTGTTAAGGAATATAAAAGCATACACCAATGATCTAGAAGGTCTTCAGGCCAGCATGAGCTTAGGCAGAAATATTTTCCCTATCAAAAGCCCTCATGATGCCGGTCCTCTGAAACTGTACCTAGACGGTGCAGTGGGTAGAAGCCATCGCAGGCGGGGTGTCCTTTGTCTTCCAGCCTTGTGTGCGTTGAACACCCTCTGAGCTCCTTCCCAGGGCCATCTCTTTCTGCCAGAGCTGGGCCAGCCCACTGCAGTGGTGGGAGCACAACCCCGCATAGAAATGGCTTCCCAGAAGAGTTGCTCATCAGCCCAGACAATTCTGGAAAGAAAAGCAAACAGCATTTGGCAACAAGAAATGGTAATGAATGTGTCATTAAGGCATTCAGGGTGCTCTACACCTGATTGACCTCTTTCTTTGACCTTTTTCATCAAAATGGTGTGTGGGACGACTTTGTCCAAAGCAGAGGCCTTGCAGATGTCCTTTGGCAGCTTTTGCAGGAAGCTGGTATCAGCTTCTGACAAAATCAACATGGGAAAAACGTCCCATCTCTTCAGATAACAGGATGCATAGCTGGGACTGAGCACAGGGCTGAAAGGCAGTGAAGACAAGGAGAGGAGTTCAGCGAGGCAGCAGAGCACAGGAGGGGCCAGGGGATATGACTGAGTGTCTGGCAGCTTTTTCTCTGCAAAATAGGTGGTAAAAAGATTTCTGTCTTTTTCTGGCTGTGATGGAAATAAAACACTTGGAGCAGCCTGGTTCAGCCAGGTTGCTTACACAGCTGTGGGGTAGCAGCTTGTAACAGTCAACCACTTCTCTCCTTCACAGGGTCTTTCCAGCAATATGTGTTGACTTATGCAAGGCTTCCCTTAGCCCCTAGAGAGCGACACAGGCTTCGCAGTGCCAGCACCGGAGGACACAGGAGACAGGCTGAAGCAGAGCCTGAACTCCAAGCCTGTACTCCAAGCTGTGCCTCATAGCCCAGGAGAAGAGCATGCTGTGAAGTGCCCTGCTGCTGGGGTTAAAAGCCCATCTGTGGGAGACAAAGGGCTCTCAGCTGGGCATGGAGTAGCTCTGTAGTGACAACACCTGGATTTGCTCATCAGTGGGATTACAAGTGGGTCTACTGCTGAGCCTGGTGGCACAGCTGTGCCCAAGAGGGATTCAGCTGCTCAGCAGCTTAGCTGCAACCTTCCTGAGGAGCTCTACTGAGCAAATGCTCCTGGTAAGGTAAGAAGTCTCTAGCTGGCCCTGGCGCCACTCCTCTGGCTGCTACTTTCCATGTCACTAATTTGCTGAAGCCACTTCAAACAGGATAGGAGGTGTGTGTTGATTGTTACACTATTATGCATTATTTTGCATTATGATGTCCCAGGCAGGCTACACCACAGGGACATGAATCCTCAGCTTCTCCTGGAGGTGCATCCAAGAGTCAGTAGAGCATGTAACTGGGTATGTTAGATCCTAGATTAGCTCATGTAACCTTACAGACTATGCTGGGTTGACCCTGTCTGGCAGCTGAGCCCACCCTTTACTCCTCACTTACCCCTCTCAGCAGGATGGGGGAGAGTACTGAAAGAGCAAAAGCTGAAAACTTGTGGCTTGAATTACTAGGTGAAAGTTAATAGTTTAATATGGGAAACAAAGCTGCACACACAAGTAAAGCAAAATAAATGTAAAGCACTGTTCAACAATAACTAAAACATCGCAACACTGTTTTAGTCACAAATCCAAGACACAGCACCATATGGGCTGCTGTGAAGAAAATTCACTGCATCCCAGCCAGACCCAGTACATATCTTCATATGTGTTTCTAACATAAGTCCCTTTGCTTTGTCTCTCTTACTGTTTCTTAGGGCCTCTTTTTTTTACTTTTATTTTTTAAACACAGTGGTGGTGCTAGTAATGTTGTTAGCTATGGGTTGTTAATTAGGCATTTAGTATAGAATAGCTAATGCTTTTTCATCAAAAGTGCATTTGATGAAATGCATTTGCAGACCTTTTTTCTTACAGAGCTAACCAGCAAGGGGCTGTCATTCTTTGCCATATCCCAGCTGAAAACTTATCCAGTTATGGCATTTTTCTTTAGTATCTGGGATTAAATCCTATAGAAACATGTGGGCTTTGGTTAGGAAGGGCAATGTCTGCAAGTGCATCACGTAGCAGCTGGGAGAATTGGAGTAAGGTGCATATTATAACAATTAAAGACTCATCACTTAATTTGACCAGATGCACATTGTTTATTTCAAGTGGAACTAGGTTTGACTCTGATTCTTCTGACAGTTGTTTGACAGAGGCATGTTTGCTGATTCATGAAACAAAAATAACGTTATTCAGTCTGAACAGTTCCTAGATATACATCAGTTACATATTCCAAGAATAAACAGCTTAAAATAACTAAATGCAGAACCTAGTCTTAGAAGCAGACAGCAACGGGCAAGGCTGATAAGTTTTTTATCCTTGTATATACAAAAGAGAGAACTTCATTTGTTCTTCTTGCCATTTCTGTAGTGACCCCAAATTCCTTTAATAAGACTTTGGTATATGCAGTTGCATTTCAAGAAGTGAAATGCCTGCTGATGAGGAGCACCAGTCAGTTTGGTGCTGGAGGAGGACAGTGGAGACATCAGTGCCAAACTCCTCTCTTGCAAGAGGGAAACAACCAGTGGAAGGAACAAAAAAATACTCAAAGACCACAGAACATAGGAGACAATTTTTTTCCTAGTTTTGTAGGTAATAGCAGACTTCTCCGTACAGGAAAATATCCAAGCATTTTTTCATCCTCAGGAAGACGTTATTAACAGATTTACTGGAATCATCTGCGCCAAAATGCCTGTCATTGTGATAAATTTAGTTCCTCAGCTGGAGTCTACATCTGTAAATGAAACAGGAACAGATCTGATCCCCCAAAGTGGCCACAGAGTCCCTGGTAGCGTTTGGGCTCACTGCATGATCAGCCCCACTGGGTGGTTTGGATGGCTGTGCTGATGAGAAGACATTGGTCAGTCAGTCTGTGTCAGCTGGCCCAAGGGCCAAAGCATTTTGTCTCCAAGTTGAGCTGTAGCCAGAGGACCACCCAGAATGGGAAAACGGAAAACAGGTGGTTTCCCCAAGTTTTCCTAGGGTAACTGTGACAGTCCTAATATTTTGGTGCCACTTTTTTAGAACTGCTGGCTCCCTTTTGTCAGCTGATGTAACTGTGGCGGTATGATTATAGAAGATCCTTCAAATCATCTACCATCTATCATAAAATAATTTAGACAAAGGTATCTGAACTCAAAGCAGGGTCAACTTCTAAATCATGTCAGGTTTCTCCAGACCTTTTTTGCTCAACTTTTGAAAATCTCAGCATATGGCACAGCTGGCCTTGGTGATAGTTTCTAAACATGAAGTCAGGATTAGGTTGGTAAAACCTGGTTGTCATTGTCTGTGCAGCAATAGAGAACCATATTGGTGCTCCAAGAACTGAACTTCCTGCAAATGCAACTATTTTATATAAATTTCATTGTAGTTCAAATATAATATAGATTTTGCTAGTTCCAGTTCTAGACATTGTTGGTCTTGCTACCTCTGATGTAGATGTGGCCAGACCAATCTCATGACATGAGATTGAGTGCTTTTAATTTACCTCTAAATGAAATAAAGTTCCCTACAAACACACATAGAGATGTTAACTGGGCACGCATATGCCTTCTGTATGGTTTGAGAAGATATTTCTGTATTCTGAAATGTTTTTGTTTGAGCAAACTGAGCTGGTGTTAGGAATATCGGCTGCTCCTTGGATAGCTCTGCTGCTGCCAGGTCAGTGAGCTACAGCAGACTGTGGATCCATCTCCCCAGGGCAGATCTCCATGGTCTGCCTCAAAACAAGTCATTGCCATCAGCCTGAGACATCACTGCAGAACCACCATTAACACCACAGAGGGTGTCCAGCTGATCTGGGACAAATGACAGCTCCCAGACTACTTCAGGGTGTGAGTACAATACATGATAACAGAAACAAAGGCATTAGTGTAGTTTGCCTTAAATGGATGTGTGTGAATTACACCACAAAACCCTCCTAAGCCTCCTTGCAGGGTACTTAGTGCAGGAGAGACTCGGGCAAGACAAGGAAAGGCAGCACTGCCTTGCATAATTTCTTGTGAGGTATCAAAAGCAGGAAAGTCACCTCAGGAAAGAAAATTTCCACTTTATCTTTTCCTTTTACTACAGCAACCAGAGCCAAAACTAACAGGATTTTTGCTTATATACAGACCATCGCAGACAACAGGTTTGATAACAAAGCGCACTGATAACTTGTCAGGAAAGTTCTTTGGAGCTGCAGTCCTGCCACATTTCAGCACAAGTATTCACAAAGCTGATGAAGCAAGAAAACAAACAAAAATATTAACCTATTCTCTATAGGACTTTCCCAGCCAATTTCTTGTCCAGCCTATGTAAATGAGTCACCTCAGATATGATATTCCGAATTCATGCTGAGGACATTGTACCCAGCACAGGTCCCAGGCAGCTGGACGTCCCTGTAATGCTGGCTCCCCCAGGAGCCAGTTATGGTTGGTGGTTATTGCATTTCTCCTGATTTGGGTATCTGTTCCTAAGATTAATTCTTTCTTTCACGTCTGGGTGGATGACAGACTCCAGCCTACCCTTGAGAGTAAGATAAGCCGTTACTTTGTGGCCTTATATCTTAGCTGGCTGGCAGTAAAAATATAATCAGGCATGAAATGTGCAGCCCTTTCTCACCTCAAAGTAGTGCAGAACACATTTCCTCACCTGGACAGCTACAGAGAGACGACCAGACCTTTCCTCCCTCCTCACAGAAGTTTGAGGCAAGCTCGTGTTTTCAGCCCTCACTGCTAAAGAGCTTTATGGCTCGAGGCTAAGGATATGCAGGAGGCTGCTTACAGGCTGGTGTAGGCATGCAGATGGATGTTGCCAGCCTTCCTCCTCTGGTACACCACTTTTTATGATAAGGAGAAAGCTTGTCTGAACAGAATTCACGAAAAAAAATCACTCTGAGACCCTTGAAGAATCTCTCCAAGGGGCAGAGACGCACCACAGACTTTGCTGCCTTCAACTGTAGTGGAAAAGTTAGATTTTTCAGCTACCTTTTCTGCCTCAGATACATCATAAGTGTGTTTATTTTAAAAAAGCATACAGAAACCCCACAAAACACTCTTTCAAAATAAGTCACTCCACCTCATCTGCTTTTTCACCGAGGAAAATCCCCAGAAGGTAAACCCTATGTATGAGAAAGGTAGTCGTATTCCTATAATGCACTATGGGAAACCTTCAGGTAACACAGAGGTGCGTATGACAGTAACTTTGATACAGAATGAAACACAAACCTCTTTAACAAAATACTTTATGTGCATTGAAAATATAGTATATAAGGCTTTGAATATTCAGGTAATTTCATAAACAAAAGGTTTTAAGAAGCATATTTTGCTTTTACAGAAACTTCCCTACTTGGTTATCCACTAATACGACATCACTTGTGTACATGTTACGTGTATGTTTATTTTATATCCGAAATGGCTCACAAGACAGATAATTTGCAAGGGTGAAGGGGCCATGGGCACAAGCTCTGAAATGCAAATACTGATACAAGTGAAACCACTGGTCAATCTGTCCAACAAAATCCATGTTCCTGGGGATGAGGTTTGGTCGAGATGAATATTAGTTACCAGGAGAAGAGTTAGCTTCACCTTGTACACTTTCTGTATTTGCTTTGTTATGTTATTATGTGTTTGTGAGCTCCTACACCATTTTGGGGTTTTTTTGGCAGAGCTTCAAAAGAGGGTGAAACTGTGTTTTAACAATTTTTTTGTCCTGAGAAACAGTCCTGAGCTATAACAGATAGATTATAAAATGTTGCCAGCTGCCTTGGAGCACTGAGCTGGATGGGCTCCAGCAAGCAGTACAGAGAAAGGCTGTCCTGACCTCTGATCCTCACCAGGGAAGACTCACAGAGAAGACAGCTATTCTCTGCTACTCTCCATCTCTTTTCTTCTACTGTCTACTCATGCGTCTTGTGAATAAGTAATTTTTTTCAATCTAAATGCATTACTTTAAAAAAAATTAATCAAATATCCCGGGAGGAGAAAGATACTAGATTTCCTCTTCTTGCTTCTAACTCTTCAGGAGTGGATCAAAGATTCCTCACAGATCTCACTGAGCAGCCAGCCAAAAGACTGGTTGGTTTACCCCAACAGGCTGTCTCAGGTTACCCCAAGTTTGCTTCTGAGGGATGCTGAGCACCTGGAGATGAAACTGAAACTACAGGGTCTAAATTTCAGTGCTTTGTCCCTTTATTTATGTACCCATCTAGTGTTGCTGGAGAGGGGGATCCGTGCTGGGGTATTTGCAGGGAACATCCTTCCCCTGGAAGGCAGGAGTGGAAGGGGAGGCAGATGCTCCAGGCTGCTGGCTGCTTACAGCCACCGTCTGCAGAGGGGCCAGGAACAGCTCAGGCGGGTCATGGTGCATTGCATTTCTCCACCGCTGTCAAGGTCAGTGAGAATTTGTTGCTTGCTGTGTGAATGCCTCAGACAAGCACTGTAAGTAGCTATATCTTAAAAAAACTGTAAAAAAAATATTATAGTCAATTCCTTTCTCTCTGGCTGGATGCTGTAACCTTGAATCTTCCTCTCTCATTTCACTCTTTCATGAAGTGTAGAAGTGAACAATGTCCCCACGGTGGATGTACAGCTGATACGGGATTCCCTCCAGCCCCTCTGAAACCCTAACTGATGAGGAGGCGAAGTGAGATTCGTGTTTGTGTTAAAGCAATAAAAGGCTGACGTAACCCCTGTCCTGGGGCCTAGGGAATCCTAAATCCTGGTCCTTGTTCCCTCAAATGGCTTCTGTATATGATCACTGCATTGATGGGAGTGTGTCTTCAAGCATGGCAGGCTGAGAGAGCGTAAAAGCAGTGTCTGTCTGAGCAGCTGGCTCTGTTATATGGGCACCCATGATGGGAGAGGCTCAAAGAGGGTGTCCCTCCTCCAGCCTATGCACTGTGCTGGGAGAGGGGATCTGTGTGTGCGACCTTCCTTGTGCAAGAAAAGAGCTGAATCCCGAGTGCTCCTCGTCCCTGCTTCTGCTCCTTGCTGAAGAGCAGATGCTCTCCTCAGCTGCTCTGGCTCTGGTGTTCGCATGAAAGCAGCTGTAAATGTATGGTGGGTCACCTGCAGCACAAGAAACACCCTACAGCCTAAGCATGCCCGTGGCATTGGCCACCAGGGAGTGTGGGGATGAAAAACTTCATTTATGAATCTCAAAGAGATGGGACACAGGTGGATGCTGAGCTGGAAGAATCTGCCCAGGCAGTGCTGTGAGGGCTCCAGGACCCTCCAAGGTCCTGCCATCTTCCACTGTGTAGGAAGCTCCTCTGGGTGCCAAAGGCCGGGGAATATGGGAGGATATGGGGGTGTCAGCAGCGATATTACACCTTTTTGGTTGCTGCAAGAAAAAAAATCTTGTAGCCTCTGAAGTACTTTGCTGTTCCCAAGTCAGAGGCTCGCAGTACTGGCACAAGGAATGTCAATGGCACAGCTGTATCTTTCCGTGACTGAAAATATGATGTGTTTCCCTCATGATGCTGACATTGCTGATTCACTCTCAGCATCCTCCCTCGTGCCACCTACCAGACCTTTGCCCTGGCCCACTGTGTGTACTGGAGATAAATATCATCTTTGAGGGTTTTCAGCAGCTGAAGAGTCAAAATAGCTGATGGATTAAAAAAGCTGAAGGTATCCAGCCTTTTTTTCTTTTTTTAACTTCTAGATGAGTTAGCAGAGAAAATTCCACTGCTGTTATGAGTTGCTGGCTTATGCAGCGTGGAATACATTCCTCTACAAACTGTCAAAGTGTTTCTTGAGGAAACCTCAAGGACATAGGAATTGCCTAAAAAAATCTTCTCAAGGAAAGTCAATGGCTATGTATTCATTCTGCAAAATAAAACAATGAAGTGCAGAGATACTCTGGGTAAAAAGCCTTGAACTCAACAGTGTTTAAATTATTTTTTATTATTATTTTTTAAATTATTAACCTTAAATAAATTGGTGTGAAAGCAAACATTGTACAAACCTTCTTCCCTGCTGATTTAACAGTAAGGGTGTTTATAACTGTACAATTGCAAGTAAATCCAACGACTAGAAATGCAGCCTGGCCCCATGCTGAGAGCTGGTTTATAGGCACTTTTGAGGTTTAATGACCATTATTATTGCAACGTTTAAACCATTTATGAGATAAATGGCTGAGATAAAATCCAGATACCACTGTTTCTTGGAACTGTGGAGAGGCTTATATACCTAGACAGCAACTCCTTACAGATAGTTTGCGGAGGGTGTTTGCTTTTGAAAACTCACTTAGGGTATGAGATCCTCTGCCTCTGATCCCATTCACCCAACAAAAGGCAACAGCAGTTTGGTGTCCTGAACAAAACCCTATTCCTACTTCATACCCCCTCTATTATGCTGGCTGACTTCTGAAAGAGCTGTTTTGTAGGGTACCACATAGAACACCATTCATCAAACTTTTCTTTCCACTGTAATAAAGGGAAAATGCTGCAATGGAAAATTTTCATGATGTTTCTTTTGGAAGAAATGGCATAATGAGAAAGAGGAGAGTTTGCCTCTTGCAGTCTCTTAAGATCACAATTATCTTTGAAGCTTGGCTTGGAGAGCTTGCTATGGCATTGAAAGAGGCTACTGCTGTTGTGCTGTCTGCTTTCAAATCTATGAGATATAAAGAGGGGAAAAATTCCTTTATGACTTTTATCAATGATTTTTCTACAGGAGAAAACCCAAGTCCAAGGTCTATGAATCTCACAGGATTTTGCATGATGGAATTTTATCAGACATGATATCTGAGATGTGAAAGACTAGAATTGGGCTAAGGGCTAAGTGCTGACCTGTGCCGTTTAATTAAACTACTCTCTGACTCCTGCCCTGGGTCTTGCTTGTTTATTCTGCTCACTTGTGAGATTGGTATTTGCCATTGGTTCAGCCACACCAGCTAACTCCCTCCCCAGAATTTCCCAGTCATGATCTCCAAAATAAAAAAAAAAAACCAAAACCAAAACATTTTCCAAGTTCCATGCAAATGGAGAGGATGAGACTTGGACTATGAGCCCATAAAAGTTGTCATTCAGCTTTCTTCCTGGTGCTGGGGACCTGGTGCAGGACATCTTCCCCATGGGAATCTGTATACCAAAAATACATTAATGTTTGTCATGGTGTTTTTTTTCCAGGCTTCCACTTCTGGCTGTCCAGCTGGGCATCATAGGAAAGACAAAACAGTTTCTAAGGAACCGTTTAAGAGGGACAGTTCTGTTTAAGGAAAATGAAATGATGGCAAAAGGTGTGTCTGAGAATCAGCCCGATGCAGGGCTGGTTAGTGAGGCAGACATAGGCTGAAAGAGGAGGTGTAGAGCAGTCACTAAAAGATGCTCTAAAAGCCCAGAGGTACTCTTCTCCTAAGCATACGGCAGCAGAGCGTGGTTATGTTGAGGGGTAATGGCAATTTCTGCACAATGGACAGGGTGTTCCTAGCAATAATGTGCACTTAATGGGGAAATATCTTCCATCAACCTAAAAGATGGATAGGTGGTTTTGAAAAAGAAAGAAAGGAGGAGATTAATGGTGATATAGCAAAGCTATAAAAGGTTATTGAGCGGTGCACAGTTACAGTCTTTGGTCTGTCACTGAAAACTGCTCTCTAGGGGGTTTTCTCAAGCAAAGCACAGCAACGTGAATGCTGATGACAGCAGCTGAGGGCAGAGAACGGTGCTTTCAAAAGTAGCTGCCTTACTTCAATAAGACACATGCCTATAAGTGGCTTGGACACTTGTGGAAATAGCATCTACTTAAATGCAGGCAAGCTAACACACAGTACTCAGGATGAGCTGATATGCTGCAGTGTTTAAAAAGTGATTCAGCTGGGCATCTGTGCTGCTCTGTCACTTGAGAGGTCAGCAGCTCAGGATGGGTTTGGACTGGTGGTGGTAGGAGGGATTTTAAAATTATTATTGTTTTTTCCAACTTCTTCCAAAATACTCTGCTAGAAGCCCTGTGTAGCTATGACAAAATGTGTGGAGTTTCTCCAGTAGCTGCAGCTGTATGGCCTCTGTACTGTACTAAAGAGCTGCTAGTTAAAAATGGAAATGGTTCATGTTCTCTGGATCTGAAGGTGCATTTGATAAGGCACAAGAAGTTTTGGTGATGAAACTAAATAGGCCAATTATTCAAAGGTAGCATTCCTGAAATAACGTCTGCGAACACTTTCATGTATAACTGATGCATTTCAAATGCCACTTGCGCAGAGAAGGAGTGTTAGTGTGGGACCCAGATTCTTGTCAGGAGGATGACAGGGATGGGGCTCTTCAAAGAGCTCTGTTGCCCTAGGGTAGGTGGGTTTAAAACTCTTACAAACTCTTTTCTTACATTTCTTACCTTTGGGTAAGATTTCCTTCAGATAATAGGTGAACAATAAGAGCCAATGCAAATAGCTTCTGGCTAAAAAAATGATCTGCTTCTGGTGGGTTATGAACGTTGCAAATTACCCATGGAAAATTCAGACTGGAAGTAAAATTAGTGAATATACAATGACTGTTTCTGAAGTTGTTCCAAATAGCCATTATTCCTGTGTAGTTTCTTTCAGCTCAGGTTTTAAAGCATTTTGCAGACATTAATTACTTCCACCTACCATGTGGCAAGGACAAGAGAAGAAACGATGACGCAAGGAAAAGTAAGGACAGCGTGAGACAGTCTGCATGGCTGGTAGCAAGATGCCCTGGCCAAGCTGAGGTCTGTCCCTAATGCTTCGTGGCCTTCAGTGAAATGATGCCAACTTCCAATTACTTTCAACTGGATTCCTCAAATGATACCCACTTCAATGGAACTATATACATGAATGAGACAAGTACAGGAAATAGGGAGCTCAAAAGAAAAGTAATTAAGACCAGTTTTTTTTTCTCTTGGAAAATGTATCAACTCTGGGCCCACTTACAGCCAGTTACTTAGCAAATGTTTAAGTGCTTTGGCTATATGGGAACTGTAGGTCTGAATAGCCCTAATTACAATGTCATTGCCCCTGCCCCTGATTATATAA
This sequence comes from Numenius arquata, assembly GCF_964106895.1. NCBI lineage: Eukaryota > Metazoa > Chordata > Aves > Charadriiformes > Scolopacidae > Numenius > Numenius arquata. The sequence goes on along the minus strand of NC_133584.1, from coordinate 46,606,189 downwards.
TTACCCTTTGAGAGTCATTTATCTGCTAAAGTGTCTTCTCACTTTTAAAAACCCCATGTATCAGTGAGTGAAGGGAGAGAAGGGAACAACCCTCTTTACAAAGTAACCATGGCCAGAGTCTCAGTACTGAAGGTCTGGGAGCCAAAATGATGTCAAATAAGGCTGTCAAGCATCAAAGAAGCTCCTTTATGCTCTTGCCCAAAGGCAGGGCAACGCCATGCACCAGGAGCATTGCCCTTGTCCAGTTTCTTCCTAACCTCTAGTAAGGACTGTACAGACCCTCCTGTGCAACCTGCTCCCATCCTGCACTAATTTCTCACTCCAGAAAGCGTTTTTAGCTATTGAAATCCCCCTTGCTGTAGTTAAAGCCCATTAAACTAAGTTTTCTACACTGAGCACAGAGGAGGATGTATTCCCTTGTGTGTGTGAGTGCTGACACTCTCTCCTCGGGCTGCAAAGCAGTAGTAGGTTTCCTTTGGTGGCAAAGCTGGCTAAGAGCAGTTCTGCTCTCTTTGCTGGGGGGGTAGTTCTCTCTTCCCTTGCTTGTGCCAGTCCCTGTCTGCCTGAGGCTCTGCTGGGAGTTCAGCACAGTGACCGAGAGCTGCTTCTCTGCTTCTCTCACTGGGGGTTGTTTAAAGATAACCTCAGACCTGCAGCCCAGCCAGCCCTTGACCTGTTGAGATCAAACTGCTGGGGAGAGGCCGCTTCCACGGGGGTTACACCTGGGGAATACACTACAATGTTGATACTCCGTCTTCTCCAGCTTTAACAGCCCAGCTATGGACTCCGCAGCTGCATACTCCTTGAAGCACAGAGCCCAAAGCAGTACACGAATTTTCCATGTGTGTTGAAACACAGCACACCTCTTCATATTTCCTAGCATACCCCTAGTTTTGTCTCCGTCTTCCATAAAAGTGGTATAGACTGATTCATATTCAGTTTGTCACCTACTGTGTTTAAAAATATATATCTTGACTACGTCCTTGTGTTCACCCTAACTGCTCTTGAGTATACAAAGTGGAGTTGTTTTTCTCATGTCTTGTGCAACGAGTTTATTTCTGCCTGAAATGAAACCTCTATATGATATCCTACTATAGGGAAAGAAATGTCCTAAAGAAAGCCTGTTTGCTTTTAAACTAAGTCTCTTAAATGTTGAGGCCTGTGTGGACGCTCTGCTGGAAACAGAATCGATGTGGGGTGTTTTTTTCTGCAGTATTTGTGGGTTTTTTTTAAATGTTGGGGCAGAGTTTGACTTGGCTTGTTAGACTGCTTAATTATCAGGCACATAATCCATCAACGTCATTCTGTCAAGTAAGTGCAGTCCTGTAGAGCCCACTCCTGGAGCTGTGTGGAGCTACGTGGAGACAAGCTCAAAGCCTCTGGCACAGATGTCCCCTCCTCTGCCCCTGTGGTGAGTGCTGGCAATGATGTGGTGTCCTTGGCAGGAGGGACTGCTGCCCTGGGGTGGACAGTGCTGTACAAAACCAGTCCCTCTGAAATCCTGCCGGCCTGTGGCTTCCTGCACTCTTGTATCTCACAGCAAAGCTTAGGAAGGGATGCTTATGTTCTTGGGGAAAAGGAAGGCAGCTACTGCAGTAACGTCACCCTTACCTTTTAGAGATGTGGTATGAAAGAGAAGAAGAAAATCAAAAGCTCCTCTGAGAGATCTGTCAACCTGTTTTTTTTTTCCCTGGCAAGAGTTTTAGGATATCCAAGAGCTTCTTGTGATGTTGATGGTGACTTTATACTTTTTCATTTTTTTCTTGAACGGTATTTGACAACAGCAGAACAATCAATAAATATCACATTTTAGAGAAGTGGAAGGATTCTATTCTATTTCTTAGAAGAGACCTACTTGGTGTTTGTCAAGCCCAAAATACTTCCAGGAATCATGAATCTATCAGGGAAAACACAAGGCATGCAAGTGCCACTGATAGTCTGCCGTACCAACTAAAGTAGAATCACAAAAAGGGGCTTGCTTATTTTCTCTGCTGTTGCTGATGCTCAAGTCACTTCAAACTGAATTAAGATGTACTTCACTTGTGCTTACACCATTAGTGAAGGGTTTGTGTGTGCAGGCTGGAATATGAGTTAACCTGAGCTTTTGATTCAGCCGTGTCTTTAAGTAGCATGTATATAAAACCTACTTGCTATGCAGTACTTGAAATCTGATACTTCATTGTCTTGCCTTATATGCCCTTACACTTGTATGAAGGAAAATAAGCTTTGCTTGTAAGCCTATGTCTCACTTTAAACAGCCTGTATGCTCAGTGGTCTTTTCTACTGTTGTTTTATGCACAGGAATAATGTCTAAAATATTTTTAAAATAGTTGAATATTCTCTTCAAGCCACTTAAAGGAGTCTGACAAATACATTTATTAAAAATTAACCTATTTTTCTTCTGAAACTTTTGATCTTAGAGTCTTTATAAGATGCTTTGAAACTATAGGGTGCTAGTAACTTAGGCTGGCCACAAAGACCTAATTCTTCACAACAGTAACATGGGTATGTATGTGTCCACCTGTGTTTATATCTATATCACACTGGAGGTTTGGTGTTCTAAGGACCTGAGTGGGAAGCTTTTATTTAAAAGAGCTGGCTCACATTCAGCTTGTATGGATTTTAGTATATCAACATTCCTAAAGACGGGCTGAACTGCAAATTTTTGATCCAACATGAGGGTACATAGTTTTTAGACCAGAAAGTAGTACATGTACAGAATATTATAGGAAAGACAAATCCTAGGCTTTCTGTAATGGTGCTACTGCCTGTGGAGTATTGTGAAATCTTGCTTTTGTGGGGGAAGAAGGAAGAAGCCTCTTGTCTCTTTTAAGATTATTGGATGTTGAGCAGTGTGTGAAACCCAATTTACAATTTGCTGCTAGAATTACTTCAATTGAAATTGTAGAAACAATAAATTTTTGTTAATATTTGTGAAAAGCCTTTCAGATAGGAACTTTTGCTTTTTAGCAGTTGATTTTGGACTGTCTTGCAACCTTCAGACAAGATCAGTAGCCTGAATGCAGCCAAGTTTCAAACTGTTGTATGTCTCCTGTGGCAAAATAGCACGTCTATGAATGTATTCATTTGTCTTGCAGAATCTCAAACAGACTGTTAGGCTGTTCTGGTTATGAGCAAACCCATGCTTCTGTGAACTAGAAGTTACCGATGCGTAGATGTACCTTCTGAAAATCTGTGGTGTGGGAAGACATACTTATTTATTTTGTTAAGCTCAGGTGTCTGATGGGAGTGACTTAAGTGCCAGTTAGCAACTGAATTTCTTAAGTGGGAATAAGGCAATGTCTTTGCATGACTTGCCAGTGAAAAGTTATCATCAAACTGTCCTGTAGCAATCAGAAAACCTTTTGAAAATATTTAAATTTTGATTATAATCTAACAGGAGTTTATTCTCTGTTCAGATGCTTAAACAAGGCTTATTTTGAGTAAATTCTTGGAATCCTGTTTAACCTGCTTGTTTACTTAACCAAACTCCCCATTTTCAACTCCACTGTGACCTAGACTTAACCCTCCCACATACTCTGCTGCCTTATTACCTGTGATCTCATAGCCTCGAGGGACAGGACTCTTGTTAAAAAAAAAGCTAAGGAGACCTAATAAAGAGCAGAATGTTGAAAGAAGGGAAGCGCACACTCTGGAAGTAAAAGACGATGAAGGATTAAACTATAGCCAAGTTCCATTTGATCATGGTAGTGGGACTTTATGAGCCTCTTGATATATTTAGATATCTTGAGAGAAAAGTGTTGTGGTGGGTTGACCCCAGCCAGCAGCTGAGCACCCACACAGCCGCTCGCTCACTCGCCTTTCAGGTGGGATGGGGAGAGAACAGGAAGAGCAAAAGTAAGAAAATCTGTGGGTCAAGATTATGAAAGTTTAATAAATGAAGGAGAGAGTTAAAAAAAACAAATGACGCAAAAGTGATTATTCATCACCTCCAACAAGTAGACTGAGGTACCAAGCAATGGCTACCTTGGAAGACAAAACTCCCCATCTTTTTATTGCTGAGCACAGCCATATGGCATGGACCATCCCTTGGGCCAATTTGGGTCAGCTGTCCTGGTGGTGTTTTCTCACCTTCTTGCCCAATCCTGACCTATTCACTGGGGTGGAGCAGTGTGAGAAACAGAGAAGGCCTTGATACTGGGCAAGAACCGTTCAGCAATAGCCAAAACACCAGTGTGTTATTAACACTATTTTGGTCACAGATCTGAAACACAGCACCGTATGGGCTGCTGGGAAGAAAGTTAACTCCAACCCAACCAGACCCAGTACAGCAGCAAATCTGGGACTGCGTACCTGACAACAGAACTTCAGTGAGAAATCTGGTGGCACATGAAGAAGGTGGAGGATGACTTTTTTTTTTCATTTTCATCATTTCTAACAGGCAAGAGTTTTCATGTGAACTGATGCAGGTTCCCTCAGCACCCATGTCTTGTAGAAGACAGGATACACAGAATTGATAGAAAAAATGGCCAACTCCCATTTTTCTCTAGAAATCTAGCCTTTCAAATTACTTTTTTTTTTCTTGAGAAAAAAATAGTGATAGGGTTTCTCACATACATTAGTCTAGATCTTTAATACATTTTTTTTAATTTAAACTCTATCCTACCACATTTACACAAACGCGCCTTCAAAATTCCCATGTGCTCCGTATAAAGTACCCATGGACTGACAAGGTGAATTTGAGTTTTCTATCTGTTGGGGTAAATGTGAAGATATCATAATACTTTATTTTAGGAACAGTGAAAAAGCCCCCATTTCATGGATAATTTGCATTCCTGTCAGTTGCTTTTTGTGGGTTGCCTGTTTAGTGCAGTGATATGGTAAAATGTGATTGCATTTGCTGAAGTTATAGTGCTGGCCTCCAGCCCTTTCTGTAAAGTCTGGTGCAGGGAGACTTCCACTTACTCCTTCTTGCCAAATAGTAATGAAATTAGTTCATAATGTGTCGCTCTAAAGCAGTTGGCTCCACAAAACCATTTGGCTAACCACTCTAACACGATAAAAAAGTAAAGCTTTTCTGTATTTAAAAGTGAATTTGGAAAACTATTTCCCTTGAGGTAATTGCCCAAAGATTAGAGATGGGCTGAAGTGGAGAACTAGGGGATGGGACATTCCTGGGGTGTGGAAGGGCTCACCCTGCTCCCTAAAGGCCAAAGAGGTTTCAATAGGTTTTAAAGGTCAGTGTAACACAGCCTCAGTGCCAGCTCCAGTGCAAAGGACAGCTTGGACTGAAGTTGCAGGCCTAAAGGAACACACCAAATGACTGACGAGATAAAAGTTGAATACGTTAATTTTGCACAGTCTTTGTTTCACGGGTGATGGCCCGGTACCTGGTGAAAGCTTGCCTCTTAAAATCCACAGCCAATATACAGGCTCATCCAGAGCCTGCAAACTGAGAGAGGCTAGCTAAATAGTTCATAAAGTCCCTGTGGATGACTTGTTTTCCTTGGTTTCACCTCGTGCTCTCCTCATTTGTATTGTTGTATCTCCTGCAGTGCTATGTACAACTGCGTGGACCTTCTGCCTAGACAAGAGCTTCTACCGGTGCTACATAAGGTCTGGGAAAGACCAGACATTGGAAAGAACTTGTCCCCAGTTCAGAAGCACTGGGATCCTCCCTTAACAGTGTATGTGAATAAAAGGCAAACAAACTTTGGCTCTGAGCACCTCATTGTTCTTTTACCACCTCCAAAATTTACGTACCTCTAACAGGGCTCCCTCTTCCTTCTGGACTTACCTAAGGTCTGGGCATTCAGCACCCCTGCAATTTAATTTTTTTAATTAACTTCTAAGGAGTGTAAAGGTCTAATTCAGAGTTCAATACAACCCAACTTCTGAAGCAGGGTATTGAGGCATGACTACATGGTCTATCTGTGAACATTACATGGAATGACTAAAAATGAAATTACTGATTTGCCAGCCCTACATTAATCCATGTATTGGGTCTGGCTGAGGTGGAGTTAATTTTCCCTATAGGAGCTCTCACAGTGCTGTGCTTTGTATTGGTATCTATAAAGGAGTTGGTAACACCTTGGTGTTTTGGCTACTCCTGAGCAATGCTCGTACAGCATCAAGGCTGTCTCTCCAACATTCCCACCTCCCCAGTAGGCTGGGAGCTAGAAAGAAGATGGGGACTCCGTTTTTACAAGGAGTCACATGGAAAAGGCAAGGGTTAATGGGTGCAAATTAATCCTGATGAGATTACAATTGGACACAAGAGGAAAATTTTTCACAATGAGAACAGTTGGCCATTGGAATAATTTCCCCCAGAAAGTGGTAGATTTCCCAACACTGGACAGTTTTAAGATTCAGCCGAACAAGATGCTGTGCCACCTTGTCTAGACTATACTTTTGCCTAAGAAGGTTGGAGCAGATGATCCTTGAGGTTCCTTCGAACCCAGTATTCTGATTCAAGAATAATATGACTTTCCTATGTGCAATTCCTTTTAAGGTTCGAGTTCAGGGGAGACACTGGTCCTGCAAGTAATTTTTTTCTCTTAGCTATTCCGAGGAATCTTTTAAAATGAACTGAAAGTTGTCTGAGGCAATGAGTAGGGCTCATGTGCCCTGAATTAGTAAGTAGAGGTTTATCAGGTAGACCCCTAACACTGCTGATGAGAGAGCAAGTCTAGATTAGGTACCCTAAATACAAGCAACTACATATAAAATGTCTAAGCTCCCATTACCATTAATGAAGATCTAGTAAAAGCAATCAATGAACGATTCAGCTGACCAGCCACTACATACCTACTTTATGGTAAGCTGAATTGCTCTTCAGGCTCCAGTGACTGTAATGGGAGCTTAGAAACCTAGTGTGCCCAAAAGTACCTAAATTTAAGTTCTTGTGTCAAACTGATTCCTGTACCCAATGTTCCCTAGTCAATGAAGAGCAACAGGTAATTTTAGAGAGTGCTTCATTTGACCCATTTCAGAAGTCTGCCTTAGGGAATGCATTAATTTCCTCTTATCTAACAGGACAGTAAGGTTATACCTTTAAGATAGATATAAAGTTAAGCAATCCTAAAACTCTCCATTTGATTCAATCTCCATATTGTTATGATTAGAACCTAAACTAAGATATAGTTCTTGATAAATGTTACCTATTTTTTCAAAAAAGACCTAGAAAAAAGTACATATATATGTATAGCTTCAGGCTCAATCAAGAGCAGAAAAAGCTTTTTGTTTTTCTCCTATATCCATACTTAAAATGGATTTTTTTTTCATAAAAGACATAATCAGTGTTGTGCTTATTCCTGTAAGATGTTGTTCAAGCTAAAAGTTTAGTAGAACACAAATGGTTGGGTTTCTACGTGCCCTGTACATGTAGAGTTAAAAATTTATATCTCACTTCTGTGAGATATTAATTATTAATCAGAACTGCCACGTTTAGTCATAATATCTCTTTAATTCCTAGTAGGAAGGCAAGTTATTACACGAATTAAAGATGTGACACTTGCATAGTACTTGGAATGGCATCTCTTAGAAGATGAAGGACTAACAAGTTCTGTGGCTCTGGACCAATAAGACAATTCACCTTTAAATGAGAAATCCCTTCTTTTATATATGGGCATGGAACATTCTGACTTCTCCAGTTTTGTATATATTAATTCATCATCACTTTCACTATTCCTTTTGATACAAGTAGTCTTCAAGCTACTGTAAAATGCCAGAATACTGGCCTCTTTTGTAACTTGAAAACAATCCTCATGCTTCTGAAATCATGACTGAGCAAAAGATGTGTGATCAATAGGTGTTGTGTAAGGCTGTCAATATAAACAAAGCAGTTTTGTGTTTGATGTAAGACCTATATCAAATGATGCAATGGAAATATCCTAGAAAAGTAAAATCTCTTCACAGTATATCTCTGGTGTTCATTCGCAGGACTTCAGTCACTAATGAAATGATACTGAAGAATCCTTTTAAGCTCTAATTACCAACATTCACTTGACGTTAATTCCTGTTTATTATCTAGTAGATGCACAATTAATTTTACTGCTAGGCATTTGCTTGTCCTTATAGTTTAACCGTTTCTTCTGGAATACACACCAGAAAGAATCAGCCAGTGCTGGAAAATGAACTAATGAGCTTTATAGGAGCCTAGATTTAGGGGAGCAGAAGTCAGATCCTCTGGTAGCTGTTTCCCACTGAGGGCGCCAAAGTTTGTCTGAACTGAGTAAGTGGATAACTGAGCTAGAGATGCTCAATTATTTCTTTAAAGAAATTTCTCTGGTCTGACAGAGCTCCCAAAACAGATCAGCTGCAGAAATGCTGCTGTCTGCTATACTTCTCTACTGAAGGCTGCCTAAGGAAACAACCAAATTCTATTCAAGAAGGAAAATAAGTATTTGCACCCTTCCAAACACATTTTCTCCTGTAGAACATCTTTCTGGTCACCTTGTGACTAGTGACACAATGTGGCCACCTAAGTCTTGAAGGTTTCAGACACTCACCAAGAGCTGCAGTAGTACTGTTTGTTCTGTCTTCATCTTCTGTAACAGCCTCCTGAATATAAATTCTGATGTTTTAAAAGTACACCCTAACTCACACCTGACTTTCCCACCTTTTAGGACCTCTTACAAATAATTATTTTGGCTTCATGTCAGGAATGGAAGACTTTGTTCTTAGAGAAATACCTCAGCAATTTCACCTATCCTTTTTTTTTCCTAGTAAAAGGAGTGTTGGCAAGAGAGTGCACTTTGGTGCTTAGAATTGTTTTTTTTTTTCTCTATTGATTCAATTTATCAAGATTTGTATGGTTGTATGTTATGCACACACACACAAATCTATTTTGGTATGAAAGCAAGTCCCTGATAAACATTGTGAAATGCTTATTTTTAGCTAAGATTCTATTTATATAGCAATGACAATGCAAAGATAAACCTCAAAGACAAAATGAGACTTCCAGCAGAATAATTACTTTCCTTGGAACAGCAGGCAAGCTGCTCAGTAAGACAGTGTAAAAGGGTTGTAAACTACAGGCATGCGAAATAAAACAAAATACTCTCCTCCTGGCTAAACTGGTGAGGCAACGCACTCCAGTTCCTCTTGTCATTTGGATGACTCATCAGGCCTTTGTAGCACCACTACATATTTGTTTACCGTTACTTCATAGCCCTTCTATTATATAAGACCTCTTGGATTCCAAAATCTGCTTTAGGAGGGATGTGATTGCAGGATCTTTTTATAGACCTGGGTTTGCAGTGAGCAATCTGTATTATCAGATGGAGGCGTTCTCGGTGATTGTGCTTCTCAGGTGGGCAGTGTCCCCAGCACTGACCTGCACTTTAGCACGTTTTCAGAAGTGGAGAATACTACCAAGACAAGGTTCATACGATGTGGAGTTGGCAGAGTATGGGGACCTCTGTGAGCATGCACGTGTGCTTAACGTTGATTGAACAAGTTCAGAGTTGGTAAATATGGAAAAAGTAAGTTTCTGCATAAGCTTGGATATGATAACACTGCATGATTCTGTTGTACACACAGGTTAACTCCACTGGCTCATAGCGATTTTTAATTTGAAGCTAAGACTGGAAAACAGGAAGAAAGAACTCAGCTCTGTGCTTTGGCATCATTGCCTGTATGCTTCTGTCAGTGATTACCCAGATAATTGCTCAAGTGAAGCAAAATATTTCAGAATAACTCTGCTCTAATTGTTAATAATGATATTTTGTCTCAGCAAATGTGCTGAAGATCACTGCCAAGATTTTAGATGCTAGCTTACAGTCAGTGAACAAGCACTGATTAGAGAAATCTTTTTATCTGCTTACTAAAAAGAATGCATGGGGTTTTATGATGTGGAAAGGCTAATATTTTATTTCTCTGATTATAATCTTACATCTACCTTAACTTCTGGTTTTATAGTCTGGATTTAGCAAATCAGCTTTTGCTCATGAATAAAATGAACTTCTCACAAAAGGCCAGGCGCTCCAGAATGGGACGTGATGTCTGGTCTCCTTTGTATAGCATCCTAACAGTCACAGACGAAGCAGGAGAGCTGATGGTTGTGTTTCTTTATACCTGACAAGAGATGTGAGTCTGCCTGGTGTCACACTGCTTCAGCTGCAGAGTGGCTGGAAGTAATTCTTATTAATGAAACTGCTGAGACCTCTGCAGATAAACCTCTCTGTGAGCGTTATTTCAGCAGCTTCATTTCAGGAATAAAAAGACATTCTTTTGCAGAATGACCTTTTTCTTGCTGCAAGGAGCTCTCTATATAGTAGTTACTCAGTCTTTTCATTTCTGAGGGGTGTTACTATGTGCACAAAAGTTTGTGTGCATTGAAGCCTAAGCTCAAGACAATTTTGCATATGTGTAACTTGTAGCAATCCAGTGTGGAGAAAACAACCTGCAACTCCTATTCATGCCAACAATGGAACTGAATTCAAAAACACCAGCCTGCTAAACTTAGGGAGAACAGGAACCGAAATACCGCCCAGCTGTAACCCCACTTGGCTGCAGCTCTTGCTGGGTTATCACCCAGGGACCCTGGAAGGAGTGGGACAGTCATCCCCATGTGCCACCTCCAAGGGCCTGTGTGGCTGTACAGAGAGCAGGAGTGCCCTGTCCCCCTGGCACCGTATCACGCTTCAGCACCTTGCTTTGGCTTGGCACCCAGCTGGCCAGGCCTCTGCCAGCTCTAGGCGCTGGGCAAAGCTGGGCAGAAGAGGCCTGGGGAGATGGAAGGTCACCAGCAGCTTTAGGGATGGGGGCAATTCATGCTGTCTTAAAGCAAGCTTTTGAACAGCAGCCTGAGAGTATGGCTCTGAGAACAGTATTTTTCCCTCTCTGGCACCCTGGAGGCCACAATGCAAACTGGGGCAGGGACCAGGGGGCCAGGAGGTTTGTTCGCCTCCCAGCTGGCCTGGCACAACTGGTGCATCGCCTGGGGATGGGAACAGATGGGACAAGAGTCCTGCGTGCTGGTGTTGCTGCAGGAAAGAATGAAACATGGAGATAAGCCTGGAGCTTTGGAAATGCACACCCATAGGCTGTGTCCCTGGATAAGTGGGAACTGCCTGTGGGCAAGGAGACGAGGTGACTGTTGGCAAGTTCTGCTCCTTTCCATGGGCACTGGAGAGATGATAGGTTCAGGGAAATAGCACTTTGGTGACACCTGCCCAAGGAGCAGCACCTAAGAAGCAATATCTTGCCTGTCAGCTCTGGGTTTCTGCAGTCTTCCCTCCTTTGCAGGAAAACTGGACACCCAAAGTGCTGGAACAACTTCTTGGCTGTGACTTTGCGACCCCCCTGACAGGGCACAGTGAAGAAGGGCTGCATCTGTGACAACTGCTGGAGCTGGCCTATACCTTTGATAGGGTTTTTCTCTTTCCCTCTCAAACCACCCTGGGTCACAAACACGGCACTAGGCCATCGCCTGCAGCCTAAAGGGTGAAGCGGCATGGAGCTGCTGCAGGCAGCGCACACTTCACTGGATGATGTTCTCTTGCCACAAGGCTGGGGGAAAGGGCCAGTGAATTATAGTGAGCAGCACATCACTGCAGCTTGTTTGGGATGGATCCAAAGCCCATTAAAGGCAATGGAAAGAGTCAATTTTTCCACTGTGTTTTAGAAACTACTATCCTTCATTTCTGTCAGGAGTTGTGTTTCATGGTAGATGGCAAGCACTGTCACAACACTCAGAAGAAGCAGCAAGCACTTACTTAATATAGGGTACCTAAAGGTGCATATTCAAATGTGTCTTTATCTGACCAAAGCTATTTCTGGACAAAGTTTTCTGCAGAATACTGCTCTGTGTTTCTCTCGACAGTTTACAGCCTTTCCTTCTGAAGTCAAAATCTCAGACTTAGGGCTTACTGGCACTCTGAAAAATGTCTGTTATGCTATATATATCTTCTAACAAAATAATGACCAGCGTGCTGGAAAATAACTTTCATTTAAAGGTATTTCAAGCAGGTCACAAGTTAATCATCAAACAAGTTGTGACTCTCAAGTGTGTGAGTTATTGCTGTTAGTTACCTCTTAGCTAACGAAGAGCACAGCTGTCTGGGTTTTCAAATTGAATAAAGCTGCCTGATCCTATATGTCTAATCCCCAAAGAGAAGGATGAGCCTAACCCTGTGCCTACTAACCAGCTCCCTTCCAGCTGCCCATTAAAATGCTCTGTACTATAAAGGTACAAGTACTACTCGTAAAGGTGCTTGTTCTTTTGGGTTTCTTCAGGGAACATTGTATAGGTAATAGAAAATTCCAATTATCTTAAATACCAACTATTTTGGAACAGAAAGCTAAGATTAATCAACCCAACAGATGATATTCTTAGCTAGAAAAGAGTAAGACATTGTGGTTCTGGAGTATGTCCAGAGAAGGGCAATGAACCTGGTGAGGGGTCTGGAGAACAAGTCTTATGAGGAGCAGTTGAGGGAGTTGGGGTTGTTTAGCCTGGAGAAAAGGAGGCTGAGGGGAGACCTCATTGCCCTCTACAACTACCTGAAAGGAGGTTGTACAGAGGTGGGGTTCGGTTTCTTCTCCCAAGTAACAAGCAATAGGACAAGAGGAAATGGCTCCATGTTGCCCCAGGGGAGGTTTAGGATGGATATTAGGAAAAATTTCTTCACCAAAAGAGTTGTCAAGCATTGGAACAGGCTGCCCAGGGAAGTGGTTGAGTCACCATCCCTGGAGGTACTTAGAAGATGGGTAGACGTGGTGCTTAGGGACAGGGTTTAGTGATGGTTTGGGCAGTGTTAGGTTAATGGTTGGACTCGATGATCCCAAAGGTGTCTTCCAACCTAGACTATTCTATTATTCTATATAAAGCACAAGCATTAAGAGATTAAGTTCTTCCTTCTGCACTGAGCTGTGTGGTCTCCAGGGGGCCCATTTGCCACGTGAGTGGAGGGAACGTCCTTTTATCTCAGTATAAATCCCCAAAAATGTATATTTGCCCAGTCCTCCACCTGAGTTGTTAATATTCCCTCTTGCCAGTTGACAGTCAACAAGAGAGACCCCCTTCTTCAAGCAGGTAGTGCCACTGGCACTAATTCAGGGTTATGTCTTTCTCTCAGATTTTGTTACAGTTCCTCTCAGAGAAAACAACTCTGTTAAGTGGTAATCCTGCTGGTTGTGTTAGGAGAGCAGGAAAGACAGCTCTTCTCTGCACCACAGGCAGTCAGGATGAAGATTAATCCAGAGGGACAGCTGAGGATGCTCTGCCAATAGCAGGGGAAAAACTGTACCTGCTATTTCAGACAGTGAGACCAACCCCTGAACTGGGATCCCTCCAAGCCCAAAATCAACTTGCTGTTTCTCCTCCAGGTGCCAGCATCTGGTGCCAGCTGGGTACTCGCATCCTCTCTGGGTGCCACTTCTGATGAGGGAAAAAGTATTGTCACAAAATTAGGCAGAGGAAGGATAAGAAAACACAAAAGCTGCTAGGGAAGGAAGGACCACCTGGGGTTTGCCAAAACCTTGCAAGGCCAGTGTCCTTCCTGCTGCTCTTTGACAGTGGCACAAGAAAGGGGTAAAGGCTCAGCTTGCTCCTTAGGTTCATGCTGGGTCCCCTGTATGAGGGAAGATGTTGTTCAAGTGAAAAAGTATGTCAGACTACAGGATCAGAACTGAGACTGGCACAGAGTGATGACTACTCAGGCTGTATGAGGTGAATAAAGTCTTCTGAGCATCTTTCTCTGCGCCTGTAACCTGTACGTGATGTGTTCCTGCCTGCTGATCATAGGGGACACACAAAGCCTTACTCACATAAAAAATTAATATAATCCAGAAAGACAATTTTGAATAATTTATTTTTTTATCTTAGGCTAATAATTTCATTTTTGGGTTCCCACAATACAAATGTAGAGAAGAGAGAAAACCTTTGTAAGAGTGGTTGTAATAAATGTAGGTTTTACTTTTTCCTCATGGAACAATGTGTTTTGGGCTTCAGTTTTCTTCATAGTTCCTCTGGCTTTCTTCCACGCACTAAAAACTGCTCCTCCTTACCATTCAGACATGAAACCAGAAGGTCTGCATAAGGTCAAGTAGATTAGCTGAATAAATCAAGTTAGGAAATGAAGAATCATCACTCTTCAAAGCAGGCTTGTGACAGAAGAAAGCATTTCTCTTCATTATTTGATTTTTATAATCAAATACACTCAAAATGCTAGTCTTGAAAAAAAATCAATCACCTAGAAGTCAAGCTAAGTTTCTGCTGTTATTTTGTTAAATGCACTTGCATGGGCAGGATGCATGTGGCTTTGAGTCTTTACTTAACCGTATCAGCTGTGGCAGTGGTTAGAGGCTGCAGAGACTCACAGTGACAACAGGCGGGTCTCCAGGGGACGGAGAGCTGGCACAGGTACTTGTGGTACCTCTGAAAGAGTGGTACCCTGGCATGGAGCTCTCCCTTTGAACCCGAGGCTGTTTCCACATGTCTCCATTCCTCTGGGGGACACAGCTGATGCCTTTCACAACCCCTGGATGTGAGACATAAATAAGCAATCAGCTCTGGGATTCGTGCTGCCTCCCATGCAGAAGTGGGAGGAAAGGCAGTAGCTCCCAGCCATCCTGATGCAGGAGCCTTAGGGTCTACCCAGCCTGGCTATTGCCTTTCTCTGTAAACTGTAGGTGCAGCACTGACTTGACCAAAGTAATTACAGTTTTAAATTGACAAGGCAAGATTGTCAGGAAACAGAATGCAAAATTTTAGGAAATTCATTTTCATTCATACCCTGGGCAAAGTTTTGCTTTCACCTTTCTCAGACGTGTGACTGGTTATACGACTTTAATTATTTGATAAGTCAGAGATTCTTCTCGTACCAAGAAGCTTACAAATTGACAGAAGCTTAAATTGACAGAACAGAAAATAATTAGAAACTAAGGCCCAGAGAAATTCACTGGTAAAGACCTACAGGTCTTTACTTAGCTGAAGCCTGGTGTCGAGAAGCTCTGTTCACTGCTGTAAACTCAGCTCCTGTGTGCAGAAGGGAGCTTTGAGGATGCTAGTGGAAAGAGAACTGGCCTTTTGCTTGCACAGGTGTTATATGTGCAGACATTTTGCAGGTGCAAGTGAAATGTCTCTGCTGCTGGATTTCAGTATGATTATGCCATTCTCTCATCTGCTAAAAGCCTTGGGGTTGGAAACTAATAGTCTTATTACTTGGAAATTTGGAGGTATGTGAGCTGTATCATCATACTGCCACAAAATCAAACTGCTTTTGTGCTGTGAAATGCAGAACACATGCAGAAAAAAAATGCTTACTTGAAAGAATGTGTTTCATAAAATAATTTACAAGATGTTTATTCTTAAATATAGTATGAAGCTTTTTCAAATTTAAAAAGGAGAAACTTGAACACATGGCTCTGCTTCAAAAAGATCTGCTCATTTGCCCTCCTCCCACCAGAAAACATGAACAGAATGGGAAGCATCCTCAAAAACTGAGGCCAAACAGTGAAGACAGGTTAAACTTGCAAAGCTTTGGGCAGGAGAGAAAGGAAATGTGGAGTCCCCAGAAGCGGTGGGTTTGCAGGAACCAATTACATGTGCAACCCTCATTTCCTGACATATGAACCTTCAGTCCAGAGAGATCCTGCACTGCAAGTGATGTTAGCTCAGTTGTCACCTGTACAGCTCTTCTGTATTCAAGTCAAAGCTGCTTTTGGTATTCACAACCTGGTGCTAAAGTTGGTCAATGAGGAAACCCATTGATCTGTAGTGTTTTCTTTTAGGAGCTTAAAAGCAAAAGAGAACTCTGTGAATGAAGTAATTGCTCTCCTCTACTTTAACATGACAACTTTCTTGTCTTCTCTCCCCTGCTTACCCTATTATTCTGCTGCTCCTGGTGTTGTGCAGTCTGGAGATTGCAAACATGAAGCAGAAGTTCCATTTTTGTTCACCCCAGTTATGAATATCTGGTTTCACCTTTCTGAGCATGTGCCTAGTTATGCAAAATTAATTATCTGATAACTTTTAAATTTCTTATTATCTCCTGAAACTAAAATTGATTTCTGTATTTCAATAGAAAGTTGAAAATCTTGCCTGTGGGATTCTAGCAAGCTGCAATCTGCTTACAGAAGAATCTTCCTGTAACCAGCTGCGATTCTCACTGCATTGGAATATTAATCATTTTGTTAGATCTATTACTAATCTTGTTAAGACTAGAGAGAGGGGGCCTGACTCTGCCTGCCTTTGCACCAGCCTGGGAAGGGTGCAGTCCTTGCTGCTGCTGCTGGGGCTGCTCTGGATCTGCCTCTTGTGAAGGAATGAGTGGTACCGAAGAGGGGAGCTGCTGCTGTTCAACAGTCTAAATCCATACTCTTTATACTGGGGATGTCAACTGAAAAATTATTCATAACAAGAAAGGAAGAATGAGGAATATTCACTTCATTAACCCTTAGATCAATAATGCCAATTTTTCATTAGAGTTACAGAAAATGTATTGAGACGTAAAACTGATTACTTCCACTTGACCATTTCCGCATTTTGCATTTTTTACATTTACAAAACACAGAAGGTAAAAAATTCTTATCTGGAAGGCCACTGAAACGCAAGTGTTTTCCTAGTTTAAGTGACAAGTTTGGTTCATGCTTTTTGTATATTACATGAAGACAAAGTTGTGTTGATCCATACAGTAAAAGAAGAATTGACTACTAGGTCTAGTTCTGCTCATTCACTGTGAGCAGAAGTGGGACAAGCAGCCCAAAAGTTCCTACTTACTTCTTTCACTGCAGCGTGTGCATACAAGTGACAGGGCAAAACAGGCTATACAAAACCCACAGATTAAATTCTCTATTTGGTAAATAGATTTTTATATGATACATAGACCATAGATGGCTCAAAACCATCACCCATAATCTGGAATAAGGGTGACTTCCCCCACCCCATAAAGCATCAAGACTTTGGAAACACTATCTAAGTGTAACTCCTGGTTGCTTCAGGATGAGTAGGACAGGGCTTGGCAAAAGGCATTTCATCCAAATACACACTTCCTTGGCACTCACAACCTCTCTGTTATGACCTTAGGGAAGCCACCCTAACTGTCCTACCTCTTAGAAGGAGTCAAGATCTTATGTGCCATGGATTAGAAGTGCCTGCCCTTGGTTGTTGTTGGCAAGCAGTTCGCAGTGGTTCCTAAAGACCAGAAATGCAATGTGTTGGTAGAGTACAGCCCATCCTGTTTGATGTATTATTATTATTAGGTATTATTTCAACATGTATTATTAAATGTTCTTCCTTGTGCCAATTGTATTATCAGTAATTTAACCATTTATCCTCATATACCTCATAGTTTCCTTTTGTTGCGAAATGATGGGAGTTGGGGCATTTAGTACGGACTTGGCACAGTCATTATCAAATCACTGATCTGTTCAAGTTTAATTGTGCAACTTTTTAATATGTGAGTCCACTCCTGAAAGGACTCTCAGGGGGAGACCCTGACCCTCTTTGTGTCCATCACTACTCTGGCACATTCTCTTTCTCCGGGGCATCACCTTTTTGAAGTAATTTGCATCTTAGTTGGTGGCTGGAATATGAGGTTCCCTGGCACTGCAGGAACTCACCTGAAGGAATAATTTTTTAATGTTAAGAATTAATTTGGTGGTTGGACTAGATGATCATTGTAGGTCCTTTCCAACTGAAGTAGTCTATTCTATTGCATTCTACAATTTAAATTCTTCCCTAGGCTGCATTAAAGACAAAGTTTTTCTCAATTTTTAGTGATTTACTGCTGAAAGTTGATCTTGGGCCTCTGTTTTCATCTTCTTTAGTCTCATTTCATTCAGAGTAATCAAATTCCAGGGGGTAAAAGTTTTCCATTTCTCAAGTTGTCTGTGCCAACGCTCATGGGTGATTTGGTGCCAGTAGCATGAAGCTGCCAAACCACACAGAAAAGCTGTATCCTCTGAGCACCCTCAAGCAGTGAAGCTTTTGTCTCGGTGATGACAAGTGACATATTGCTTATTAAAGATAATATCTTGCCAGCTCCCATCCCTCACTCCCTTTTCCTTTCTGCAGTTGCAGAACTAGTGAGACCAGGCTTGTCTGTCAGCTAGTCACTCTTCTTTTCTTTTTTTTTTTTAAAACTGCTTGGTTGTATATCAAAAAGTTTCAGGGTGCAGTTACTACGCATCAGGGGAGCAGAGGCAGGTCAGTCCCACAGGCTGTGGCCATTCTGGTAAAAACAGTACCAAGACCTGGATGCAGACCCTGAGCCACAACTGCCTTTGTGGTTAAACTGCTGGAGCAATCCCTGGCATTTGGGACTATTCCCAAAAGGTGGTTTGGATGCAGCCATTCTACTTTGAAGGCTAAGCATGTTTAGTTGCATGAAGATGGCCATACCATGGCACCTGGCCACAGGGAAGCGTAGAAGTAGCCTCTGAGTAGGTAGAGGTGACTGATCTCTTGCTCAGCCTTTGGTAACTCCTTAGGGCTGTGCACAAGGTTGGTCCAGTGCCTGGGACCCTCTCACAGGTGAGGACTGCAGCTGGGAGGAACTCATTCATTGTAAAGCTTGCCCAACAATAACACCTGCTTTCCCATACTGGCCTTGGGGAGTTGAAGACTCAGGTTCAGTTTCTACCTCTTCCTGAATTGGAGGAGATCAACATCCCCCTCCCCACTTCCAGCTGAGTGCCCTGCCCACCAGGCATGGATGCCAGTGGACACCTTCCTTGCTTCTGAAGCAAAATGTCTATGTACAGATCACAGCAGGAGAACCTAATGAGATGGAGGTGACAACACACCACAGTGCTTCAGAGCGCTAGGCTAATGGTGTGGAGAGCAGGGAGAGCTGAAGTCTGCTCCCCAGACCCACCTTCCAGGAATGAAAACACCCATAATGGCTGGACTCCTTTTGGGCCAGAACTTAGGTTGTCAGCATGCAGTCTCTGGGGGTCAAGCAAAGTTAAAACAACTCCTTGCATTGTTCCCAGATAATAGTGAATTTCTGACAAGAGCTGACTTCTGGCTCCTTAACTCATATGTGCTGGGATGCATGTGTCGATGCCTAGGCTTTGTGGTTATTTCGTTTTCTGTATCATGCTGAAAATTGCACCCAAGTTTGGTCTAAAGCATCAAAGAAGTGGATCATCTGAATTTTGCGAGGAAGTAAATGAGAACTTTATGTGACTTGCTCCAAAAAACAAATGTGGAAACCATTTGGCACAGAGAAGCCCAAATAGAACATTAAATGGCAGCAAAGCAAACAGTCCTGGAACTCACCAAACCTCATTCTTATCCCATGCAGGTCTCTGGCTGCTTCCAACATGAATATGTTTGCAGTAGAATGTTGGAGTGCTGTTATGATATGCTTTTTTTTTTTTTTCTTAAACTTAGGTTTAAGGGAAAGATTTATTGGCAGCTGCTTCTACTCCGTATTGTTGACATTTTGAAATAGAGGAATGTAGTATTAATTTGGGTCATTTTTATAAGTTAAGCAGCTTACTTATGAAAGACACTACTGAGACTATAAAACTGAGCTGCACAAAAGCCATTTGGGAATTGAGTTAGTAAACTAAAATAGATCCTAACAAAACAAATTGAATAACACAGAAATGTTTGTCAAAGCCAAAAGTTAGGCCTTAATATTTCATGCTGCCAAAATTACTGTACATGTTTATGCAGTTTATTCATTGAGAAATACTAGGGAAGAGTTGAAAAGACACTCACAAATAACACATTTTGAAGTTTTTTTCCCCCTCAAACTTCAAAATACAAAGAGGCAAAATATGTAGAATTTAAGACAGCAGGAAGAGAGGTTAATTGTAATTTTCAATTAATATATGGGCCTGAGTCGCGATAACACTCAAGAGACTTGATTATCAGATGGAAATCTTTTGATGACGATCTTCAGTGAAACAAACCAGCTATTTTTTCCCTGTATGCCTCCTGATCTAACGGGAGTGCACCAGCCCAACGTACAGTTCCTTGCCAAAGGCTTTACGGTACTTAATCATACTTCCAGTGTCAGGACAGGGAAAGTCAGGGACTGCGGCGTGATAGTATCAAAGCACCATGGGCAACGGTAGTGGTAACAAACATGCTCAGTGGCTGAAGCAACTCATCACACACAAATCTCTGAACATCTCAAACACTTTTATATGAGTAAATCAACATCTTTTATAAGTCTAAAAAATATTACTTTTTCTCTTTTTTTTACAGCAGGGGATATCTGACCTCATTATTTGTATCCCTCTAGTCAAGATGAACAAACCATTTGTTTCCAAAAGGAAAGGTTGCAGAGCAATTGCGGGTTGTAGAGGGAAAGCTGGCAGGGTGGCAAGGATGGCACTGTATGCCAGGTTTGTGCTGCCCACTCCTGGGGGGCTCAGGGGATGTTTAAGAGCTCCTCAGGCTCGTTAAGCCAGGAAGTGGCTCCAAAGGGCAATACGGCTGCCAGGATTTGGGTGTGCACGGAAGTCTTGCCCATGTTCTCCTTCCAAGGACACCTTTCTTAAGGCAGGTCCCAGAAGAAATGCTGTCCTGATGGCCATACCATGTGAAGAGCTCCCTCTGATATGTGAAGAAGCTGGGACATCTCTTGTCTCTTCTGCAGTAAATAAGACTGCTCCTCCATTTGCAAAGCCATTCACTGCTATCACTCTGTAGTGTTAAATTTAGTTATAATTATACTTTTTACAGAGCCAGGAGCATTACTTACATAAAGGAACAGAGAGACTTCCACTGACTCCAGTGGGTGTCAGATTGGTCTCCTCACAGGTCATAGTAAGAAAACTTTGCGTTAGCCATTTCGGGCTGAAGTGAGAGTGCAACTCAAAACCTACTGTAGTCATAACTAAGTATTGGCAAATTTTACTGGGTATTGGCAATGGCATTTTCATTAGTTCAAAGAACATATTGTTTATAGCGTGTCACTTGCAATGACAATTACAAAATTACAGCACAAATATAAAGATAATTTCAACTAATTGAATTCTCAAATGGCGAATGGGTCAACTGGGAAGCAATGAGAAATAGATCATGGCCTCATGGGAAAAGGAAGGAACTCTACCACATGCTGAGTACAGGAAATAATAAAATAGAGAAAAGGACATTTGCAGGCTAGTAGGATTAGCAGCAAACTGTTGAGGTTGTTACAGTGGATTGCTAATTTACATCCAGCTAGGACGGGCCTTAATACATGCTGTGAGGTCTTTCTGTGGGCTGAAAGAGTAAGAAGATAATGACTTTATGCCAGTCCTACTGAACAAGTTGCCACAACAAGAGGTCAGGATGGAAAGAAAGACCTGTTCTCCATGGACTTTGTAAGAAGTTCAGCACCAGTCCCTTGCTGATGATGCACCACGCTGTGGCCACCTTAGAACCTCTCTGTGCTATGTGTATGCATTGTGGGTTGGGACTTGCCCCTGTGCAAGTATTGGTCCTTGTATAGGACCCTGTATGGTCACATTTAACATCTTAGTGTCCTGGAAAAAAAGGTTGCAATACATATGAAATAAGGAAACGCTGCAATCCTCTTGAGAACAGAGGTGTTTCAGTTGAGAACAGAAGCGTTTCAGTACTTAAAGGGGGCCTACAGGAAAGATGGGGACAAACTTTTTAGCAGGGCCTGCTGTGATAGGACAAGGGGTAACGGTTTTAAACTAAAAGAGGATGGATGTAGACTAGATATAAGGAAGAAATTTTTTGTGATGAAAGTGGTGAAACACTGGAACACATTGCCCAGAGAAGCTGTGGATATCCCATCCCTGGAAATATTCAAGGTCAGGTTGGACTTGACCAACCTGATCTAGTTACAGATGTCCCTGCTCATTGCAGGGGTGTTGGACGAGATGACCCTTAAAAGTCCTTTCCAACCCAAACTTTTCTATGATTCTATAAGAGGCATCAGCAACCTGCTTCCTGCCCGACCCAGTACAGGAGCATTGATGGGGCTGAGATCGCTCTGTATTGGTACGGCATGGTACAGCCATGGGGCTGTACCGTTTCAGGAGCTTAGCTGGTATCCTTGTTACAAGAAGTAAATCCAGAGCAAACCTCATGAAATCTGCTCTGTTTTCCACTCTGGTGTGGTGATCCATTACAGTCACAGCTCACAGAAACTCAAGCCAAGGGTGTGTGTTTGTGTCTATCCAGTGCTAGGATGTGGCTGCTAACAATGTGATGCTAGGATGTGGGTGGTAATTAAAATGAATTTAGAAGATAAGGGAGTAAAAAAAGGAAAGAAAATTATTATTGACTGAAAACTGAGTTGTAGTTACACAGTACGGAGCAGATGAATCAAGGTTAAGGGACAATGGAGACAACTTGATGGCAAACACTTGAGAAATTGCAGCAATGGAAAGTAATGGTTTGTGTAGGATGGCATTAGGACAGGGAAAGTTTTGAGGAATATTGCCCAGAAGAGTTGGTGAGAATCTCATTATCTGAGTCTGAAAAACTAGAGAGAACAAAGGGCTTTAAAATATTTCTAAAGGAGAAAGGCTGTCCAGATGGAAAGATGTACCTGGAGACATGACATTTCTCTTCCATTTCTAGATATGGCAACTATAACCTTCACAGCTGCAGAGAAACATATGGCACATCAGGTGCTTGTCTTTTGGAAATGGAGTAATGTAAGTTATAATGAAAGCATATCAAGGACACTACACTTTTGACAATAATGTGTTTAGGGCTTGATTAAATAACTGATGTACAAAACCCAGTGAAGACTGGTTAGAAAGGAAGCTGCAATCATGCAATAGATAAAAAAGGTTTATTTCCCATGTTTTTCAATCCACATGTGATGATTTACTGCGAACCTAACCATAGGTGTGATTAGGACTGGCTGCCTAAAAGTCTTTTTTTTTTTCTTTCAGACCGCTAAAGCGATTGATAACAACTGAAATAGAAACAAAACTTCAAATGAAGCTGTGGAAGACGCTGCTTGGGTACTACACATAAAGGAATTTGTTAAGCTGTACAAAAGAAGTGTGCCACTCCAGTTGCACAGTCATCTCCTCTGGTCTGAACTCGTTTAAAATTACAGAAAACAAGATAGAATTAGGGTTTGCAGCATGATATGCTACGTGTTAAGAAATGATTCAATTCAAAGATCCATGAAAGAGGATGATGTGGCCATAAAAGGTTGTATCTGCAGGAACAGGACCAGCAAGTCATGCCTTTCTATTCTTTCACTTTTTGCACACCATTCCAGCATCTGATGAGCAACACTGTGAATTTCTAACCATCTTGTAACTACCCTTGTCCCCTTAGAACAGTGTCTGAGATTTGGAAAGCTTTGCATTGGTTCCAGTTCTGCCCAAGATTTTGCGTCAATCATTTCTACGAATTAAGACAGTTACTTAACAGCTCAGGACCATGGTGTTTCCATCTGTACCGTGGGCAGTGCAGCACATCCCAGGCAGGCAAGATGAGCCCTCCATTTCAGTGTCCATGTGTGAGTGCCTGCAGGCGTATGCAGCTCAGTTCGGGTGACCAGTCAAGGTGCCCAGAGCCTTTTGAGATACTCTAGGGTACCAGAAACACCCACGTGAGCTTTATAGGTATGACACAGAAAATGTAGGGGGCCTGTGGGGTGTGCTAGGACATCTCAAATAGCTCTAGACACTTATGCTTAAGAGCCTGCATAACAGCTGTGTTGACTGTAATACAATTTGGAAGCACACACAGGCACCTACATGCTGACTCCTCAATTTAGGTGTCTTGAACCATAACCTGCCCAGGTTTTCACACTTTTCTATCCCTTTGAAAATGACAAAAGCATTCAATCTTCCACTTCTGTCAGAAATATTCAGTAACCTTTGATGGGTGAGCCCACACAGCATAACCTGATAGAGAAAATCCCATTCTTCAGAGACAGAGAAATAGTTGCACAGGGAAGAAGCAAATGTTTGAAATGTTGAGGTTTGGGCTGGTTCCAGGCCTGATAAAAGTTTGGACCATTTCCTAGCATGGCCAGCCAGGTTTACACAGCGCTTGTTACTTGCCTCGGGGAAGCTGATATTAGATCCCTGCTAACAGAGGGCACCTTAAATTTAATTCATCTTTATTATTAACTAGTAGTAGCATAAGTGATATTTATCTAAGAAAGAAGTGTGAAAAGATGAGTGCAGAGGCCAATTTACATCTTAGCTATCATATTACTGTAGAATTCCAAATGGCAAAAATTAATGGTGATTCTAATGTTCTTTCCCTGACGAGATGCAAAATCAGTTTATCTGAAGAAGTATGCAGGACAGAAAAGAAAATATATTCAGGGCAAGTCCCAGGAGATATCTAATTACTCCTGGAATTAAAAACGGATATTGCAGGCTGCATGGCAAATTACTGAGACAGTTACAGTGTGATGAGGTCTCCCAAAAAGTGCTTTCTTAATTATGCCAGAAAAATGTGTTTAAACCATCAGCATACTAACATGTCTGATGGATATTAGGAATACTTATTTGACTTTCCATGATGAATACATGTGGCCAGTTAATCTGTTATTCGAAACAGATTAACAAAACAGGTAAACGAAAATGATCAGAGGGATGGAGCACCTCCCCTATGAAGACAGGCTGAGAGAGCTGGGGTTGTTCAGCCTGGAGAAGAGAAGGCTGCAGGGAGACCTCATAGCAGCCTTCCAATATCTGAAGGGAGCCTACAGGAGAGCCGGAGAGGGACTCTTTGCCAGGAAGCGCAGTGACAGGACAAGGCGTAATGGTTTTAAATTGGAAGAGGGGAGATTTAGATTAGATATCAGGAGGAAATTCTTTACTGTGAGGGTGGTGAAGCACTGGAACAGGTTGCCCAGGGAAGTTGTGAATGCCCCATCCCTGAGGTGTTCAAGGCCAGGCTGGATGGGGCTTTGAGCAACCTGGTCTAGTGGAGGTGTCCCTGCCCATGGCAGGGGGGTTGGAACTCGATGATCTTTAAGGTCCCTTCCAACTCTAACCATTCTATGATTCTATGATTCCTAAAGACTCTCATATCCAAAATCCAGTCCTACTCCCTTCCAAGGGCTGAGGGAAGGCTCTGGTACTCTGTTGCATCTACATGGAACTCTGGAAAGGGTACAGAGCCAGACGTTACATTCAAAAGCTCTGAAAACACAGGCTTTTTAGTGTTTACTGTAATCATTCCTTATTAACTTGAAATAGGGTTATGGAACCACTGGACAAAGGAAATATTTTGTGTGGGATGAAGTCACAAGATAAAATTAACCAAGGTAAATTATTTGTTTCCTTGGCTTCCTATGTTCTTAAATTTGTAAGGAACTTGCAAAAGAATGGAATATGCAATGTGGGCAAAAAATCCACCACTATTCTTTAGAAACATACGAGTGATAGTAAAAATGGGCTGCTCCTTCCACAGGTGATTTAAATAATTTTTTTCTCACCCACTTAGCTTTTTTATGTTTTACCTAGCAAAAATGTTAAAAAGAACTGAACATCTTTCTGTGTTATGCACTTACGCAGGCAAAATACCCTGCAGAAATGAAGACAAATTGGTAAAATCATATTAGATAAGAATGAAAGCTCCACTTTGCCAGGGAACCTGCTAACAGCACGCCTAGTGCAGTGTCCATAGATGAACACAGCACTCCAGCTGGATTAGGAGGAGAGACTTTGCTGCTCAGGCTGGAATTAAGTGTCCTGCTAATTAACGCTTAAGTGATCCTTCCAGTGTCCTCATGTGAGCTGCCCAGGACTGCTGCTGTGTGGGGATAAAGGGGATGATGCACCTGCCCATGCACCCTGACAGGCAGGAGGAGGAAGAGCATCAGTGAACAAGATAAATAGTTTGTTCATGGTGATGCCACCACCCCAGGTTGGTCACTGAAGCTGCCGAGACTAGCACACATGACGAGAAAAGCATCTTTCTTCACCTTAGGAAATTTGTATCATTTGCCGATAAGCAGATGCAGTCAAGAATTTCCCTGCAGATTTTGAGAATACCATTTTCCAGTGGGCGATGGGCAATTTAGGATTTTCCTTTTCACCCTTCTGTAGAGAAATAGCCAGGCCTGAGACAGAGACCTGCCTAGTGAAACCGCATTGATTTCCATAAATCCAGACAGATTTCTATAGGCTATTTACAGATAAAAGAGAAATTTCACCAAAAAAACTTACAAGACAGCAGTGATTTTGCTTTCTGGCTCTTAGTTACAAAAAGAGAAGCCCACAAGAAAGCCTTAAAGTTCTCAAGTATCGAAGGCAGCTCGTGTGGAAGGATAATTGACTTTTCTATCTAAGTTTCTTTGCATTGGAGAGCTTTTTGAATTGTGTATTGTCTGGTTTGTTGGTGAAGGTTCCTGAAGCAATCTATCCTGCTTCCAGCCCATGATGGAATAACGCAGCTTCCCCCCATTCCTTTCATAGGACAGGTTTCATTCTTGTGTTTGTGCAAGGATCTGTCACACAGTTCAACTCCTTCCCTCCTTTCTACAGGTATCTTGGTTAATATTTCTGCCCCACATAATTAACACATCTGGCTTCAGGCAGCTTGTTCTTTTTTTGAGTTACCTGAAATCTCAGTAGTGTAACTTTTAGACACAGTGTATTGAGAAAAATTGTAATAAGATTATATAATATTCCATTTGTCCTGAAGATTGAAAAAATTGCACATAACATATTAAAAACGTAAGATAATGAGAGTGTCAAAGTTGTGGAAACCCTATTCAGCCTGTTTAAATTAGAAGAACTTGATGGCAGTAGATCACAGTTTGTTCTACCTGGGAGCAAGGAAGATGCTCTGAAAATTGTGGGTCAGCAATAAAACTCCTTGGGCACCACAGTTAAAATGTGTAATCCATCATGAAACTGTATACAAAGCCACAGTCTAATGTTCGGAAAAGGTGAATGGGTTTTTTTGTTATTTACTGTGCTAGCAGAGAAAACCTGGCCTGCCCACTACTATATAGAGCAGATCCTACATCCGGTCTATATATGCAGAAGATGTCCTGTACTTACACTGATATACTGAACATAATAATGACAGTGAGTAGATCTTTTTCCCCATTTCCCCATTCTCATTTCTTACTGTAACTTTTAGAGTATTTGCCCTCTGTTTGGGGACTCATTTCATTTAAGTGACGTAGTGCAGTGACAAAGGGTCTCAGCTGAGCAGCTCATGGGACAGGTCATTAACCTTGTCTTGTTGATAACATTTTCTCATGTCATCTCACACTGTCACCTTCTGGCTGTAATTTACTCTTTAACCTGAAAACATTTCTGAGAGACTGAGCAAGACACTAAGGTCTACCAAAACTAATAGCTCACGTAGGCACATCGCTGCCATCAATTGGCACTCTTTGCTGGCAATGCCTCATCTGCCCCTGTGGTCACATCATCTGTCTCTGATGATCCTTCTCCCCAAAAGCCTGGGCTGAGACACTGGGAAAGCAAAGAAGCAATGGGGACATTGTCCAGTGGAAGGACAGATCACAGCATTTTGTGTTCTAGTTTAATAATGGTAGACAAATCCATTTGAAAGGCTTGTGTCATTTTGTCTGAGTGTTTGTGGGATTTTTTCGCTCTTTCTAGAGATTCTCCACTAAGACTTTTACATCTGACATTTCAACACAAAGTTATTTTTTCGTTGTGAACGCTTGTTACAAAAGCAGAAGTAGGAGATTACATGAGCTGATTTACAGTCAGAGGATATGAAAATTATTGCAAGGTAAGTAGAAAAGGCTGGACATGGAAAAGAAGCAGCCGTAGGGTTTTCTGATCTGATAAGGGCTGCTAGAGGAATAGCAATGTGGATGGTGTGCACGTACAAGGGAAGTTGGTTCCTGAGTCAGAGTAGACACGGCAAGATATTGTGTGGTCTGTAATAAGAAGCTATGGAAATATGACTGAAGAGTTTGGCTGGAGGAAGAGACGTAAAAAGTTTGATTTGTCACAGGCAAAAATTAACCTAGATTTGCTGTGGCAATTTAGCAGCTGCAAAATGTTATTGACTTTAGAAAATGATTTTGGTGAAATCTTCAATTACAGTTTCAGGATGATTCAAAAAGATGAATTATTAAGTGTCTCCTGAGCTCTGCAGGATCTTTTTCCACCTTTGCCAGGTCCTGCTCTTATTCAACGTCAGGGAACATTTTGGAGATGGGTGTTTGATTTGTCGAGAGATAGCAAGAAGAATACTAGGGAGAGGCAAAGTCAGATAAAAGGAGTTTCTATTTTTTACTCAGCTGTTGACATTGAAACTTTTGACAGTTCCTTTGATCTGTCTTTTCTGTGTCATGCATAGGTAGAACTGGAAAAGTAGAGCTTTTCTGAGGACTATTTTCCATGTGAAATTGTAATTTTTTCTATGGGCAAAGAATGAAAACATGAAAAAGGGTTTGTTCTTTTCCCATACTCACAAACTTTCACTCTCTACCAGCTTTGTAGAGCTGAGAAATAGTAAACGAGTGTGGAAAAGGAGAAAATATATTTCGTTTTTAAAAGTAACACCTTCCCTTTAACATGCTTGACAATGATTTCCAAACACAACACTCTCTCTTGAAAAGTAGCACTTCTAATCCTTTCCTACCATTTCACAGCTGGTAAGGCTACAGGTGAAACCCGCATGGAGAGGGCACACACTTCTCAATTCTGCAACAGAAAACTAGCAAAAATCATCCTGACATTTTTCTTTTCAATTTTTTTTTCTTCTTTCCATTTTTATAAGCTATGCCTCTGTCTGACAAATAGCTTCTCCTTTAAAACAAGTTTTTGGTCCAGTTATTTTATACTTGCAGATGAAAAGTATGTTGGAAAAATGTTGGTGTCTCTCATCGTGGGTGTGATAATGTTTCCTGAGGGCTCCTATAAGAGGCTTATTGCTTATAAACAATTCCTCCACCCTGCAGGAGAAGAATTAATGTCAGAAGCCAAATAGCCACAGGAACAGAGAGTCAAATTATTGAACCAATAGAAAGTACTGAAGAAAAAAAGCTAAGACTCAGGGTAAGATGCAGAATTTCATACATGGGCCCCCAGTGCATCATAGACACAATTTAGGTGCCAGCGTTCAGGGGAGAAGTCCAGCTCCAAGTTCTAGGCCTGATTAGATCACAGGAAGCTTTTTTTTTTATTTATTTTATTTTTTGAAAAGTCCTTTAAGGAAATAAAGTTCTTCAGTTGGGCTTGCCCAAAGGTGCTTCTGCCTTGACTGACCTGGTTGCATATCTACGTATTGCTGCGTAAGGTGAGATGGCGTGTGGTCCCCAGAGCTTTTCCATGCCTACGTTATCAAAGGGCCTTGATGGACTATGCATGGTGTTCCTATGTATAATCCCAGGACCATGATCTACTCTGAGGTTGGCAGGTGGTATCAACTACCACCTTGCTGGGTGGCTGAGAAGCAGGATAAATCCTGCTGCTTTGGGATGCCAGTGCCTGGCCATTATCCTTCCAGCTGGATCAATGCTTCTTCTTGAAATAAAAAGTGCATCCCATCCCTGTGAAGCTGGGACTGTGCATGGTGCATGCGGATGTGTGAACACGTGTGCTGACCTGTGCCTGCACCTGGACATGCCAGGGGTGCCTGTGGCCTTCCTGAATCCTGTAGCCCTCTCCTAACCAAGGTAATAATGCGTGCGTGTGTGTCTCTCTCTAATTGAAGTTTTCTTATTGAAGCTAACGTATCATGATTGAATATGTGAAGATATCACCTGGAAATGCTGCTTTAAACTTCCTACACCATATATTGATAAAATTATTTGGCTGTGGCAAAGTGGCTTGGCTAAACAAGTATGTTAGAAAAATGCCTCCTGCCTATCCAGATAATGCAGAGCTGGAAAGTTAGTATCTTTCTTCTTGGCTGGGTTTTACACAATCATTTCAATATTCCATTTTAATATGCCCATGTATCTATGGTTAAATCTTGATTGTTCTCAAGTGAAATACTGTGAATCAAATCATGATGACAGAATCTTGACTATTTAATTAATGTGTTAGCATGTATCTGTAATGCTTGATTCCTACAGATAACAAAATTAACAACTTCATTTAACTGTGTTGTTCTCAGTGGAAAAGAGCACACTTAAATACTCCATGGTGCTATTTACACCTGCTTAATTACTTGTATTTACAAATTGTCTAAATTACTTTGCCATAGAGGAGGATGGGGACCACAGTCCATGAATAAAATTAAAACTTCAGACTTCAAATGCCAGTTTGGTATCCTGCCTTTGTCAGAGGTGATTTGGAGTCCCTTCATATGAGGAATAATCTGTGGCTATTTATACGTCTTCCTGTCTTGCACCCACAGACACCTCAGTTTAGATCAAAATTATAATTTTATGTCACGTCAGTAGAACAAAAGGGAGTGTTGTTGTTGTTGTTGTTGTTATTATCAGTTTGGAGGAGTGAGCTAAAGGCACTGGGAATATGGATTCTCTGTTATCTTTGGACTTGGCATATATGCCCCATGATAAAATCAATCAGCAAACCCAATGCTGAGACAGAATCACAGAATCACAGAATCACAGAATCACAGAGGTTGGAAGGGACCTTTTAAGATCATCTAGTCCAACCAATGAAAAAAAAAAAACAAAAAAAACCAAAAAAACACACAACACAAAAAAAACAAAAACAAAACCACCACACACGCAACCCACACACACACCACCACACCACCCAACACTAATCCATATTCCCAAGCACTATGTCAACTCCTCTCTTGAATACCTCCAGGGATGGTGCCTCAACCACCTCCCTGGGCAGCCCATTCCAATGCCTGACAACCCTTTCAGTAAAGAAATATTTCCTAATATCTAACCTGAACTTCCCCTGGCGTAACTTGAGGCCATTGCCTCTTGTCCTATCATCTGTAACTTGGGAGAAGAGACCGACCCCCGCCTCTCTACAGCCTCCTTTCAGGTACTTGTAGAGAGCAATAAGGTCTCCCCTCAGCCTCCTCTTCCCCAGGCTGAACAGCCCCAGCTCCCTCAGCCTCTCTTCGTAAGACTTGTGCTCCAGACCCCTCACCAGCTTCGTTGCCCTTCTCTGGACCTGCTCCAGCACCTCAATGTCTTTCCTGTGGTAGGGGGCCCAAAACTGGACGCAGTACTCGAGGTGGGGTCTCACCAGTGCCGAGTACAGGGGGACGATCACCTCTCGGGTCCTACTCACTACACTGTTCTTGATACAGGCCAGGATGCTGTTGGCCTTTTTGGCCACCTGGGCACACTGCTGGCTCATGTTCAGCCTGCTGTCGACCAACACCCCCAGGTCCTTTTCTGCCAGGCAGCTCTCCAGCCGTTCTTCCCCAAGCCTGTAGCGCTGCCTGGGGTTGCTGTGACCCAAGTGCAGGACCCGGCACTTGGCCTTATTGAACCTCATCCCGTTGGTCTCAGCCCATCGATCCAGCCTGTCTAGATCCCTCTGCAAAGCCTCTCTACCCTCCAGCAGATCAACACTGCCACCCAGCTTGGTGTCGTCTGCAAATTTGCTGAGGGTGCTTTCGATCCCCTCGTCCAGATCATTGATAAAGATGTTGAAGAGAACCGGCCCCAGTACCGAGCCCTGTGGGACACCACTCGTGACCGGTCGCCAACTGGACTTCATTCCATTCACCACCACTCTCTGGGCCCGGCCCTCCAGCCAGTTTTTAACCCAGCGGAGAGTATACCCATCTAAGCCATGAGCATCCAGTTTCTCCAGCAGGATACTGTGGGACACTGTATCAAAGGCCTTGCTAAAGTCTAGGTAGATAACATCCACAGCCTTTCCTTCATCCACCAAGCGAGTCACTTTGTCATAGAAGGAGATCAGGTTTGTCAAGCAGGACCTGCCCCTTGTGAACCCATGCTGGCTGGGCCTGATCACCTGGGCATCCTTCATGCGTTGCATAATGGCACTCAGGATGATCTGTTCCATCACCTTCCCAGGCACCGAGGTCAGACTGACAGGCCTGTAGTTCCCTGGATCATCCTTCCGACCCTTCTTGTGGATGGGCGTCACATTTGCTAGGCGCCAGTCGGCTGGGACCTCCCCAGTTTGCCACGACTGTTGGTAGATGATGGAAAGTGGCTCTGCAAGCACTTCTGCCAGCTCCCTCAGAACCCTCGGGTGAATCCCATCTGGGCCCATAGACTTGTTTATGTCGAGGTTATGGAGCAAGTCCCTCACCATCTCCCTTAGAATTACGGGGGCTTCGTCCTGCTCCCCGCCCCTAACTGCTAGCTCAGGGGTCTGGGTACTCGGGGGACACCCTACTCCACTGCTAAAGACCGAGGCAAAGAAGGCATTCAGTACCTCAGCCTTCTCCTCATCCTTTGTCACTGTTACCTTCCATATCCAGGAGAGAGTGGAGGTTCTCCCGAGTCCTCCTCTTGCTATTAATATATTTATAGAAATTCTTTTTATTGTTTTTAACATCCAGGGCCAGGTTCAGTTCTAGCTGAGCTTTGGCCTTTCTAATCTTTTCCCTGCATAACTTTACTACACCTTTGTAATCTTCCTGAGTCGCCTGTCCTTTTTTCCAAAGGACATAAACTTTCCTTTTTTCCCTGAGCTGTGACTTTAACTCTTTGTTCAGCCAGGCCGGTCTCTTCCCTCGACAGCTCGCTTTCCTGCGCACAGGGACAGCCTGCTCCTGTGCTTTTAGGACTTCTTCCTTGAAAAGTGTCCAGCCTTCCTGGACTCCTTTGCCCTTCAGGGCTGCCTCCCAAGGGACTCTGTCAAGCAGACTTTTGAAAAGACCAAAGTCTGCCCTCCGAAAGTCCATGATGGCAGTCCTGCTGGTTCCCCTTCTTGCTTCCCTGAGAATCAGAAACTCTATCATTTCATGATCACTGTACCCCAGACAGCCTCCAACTGTTACATCCCCCACAAGTTCCTCTCTGTTTGCAAACAGCAGATCAAGTAGCGCTCCTTCCCTAGTTGGCTCACTCACCAGCTGTGTCAGGAAGTTATCCCCAACACACTCCAGGAATCTCCTAGACTGTTCCCTCTCAGCTGTATGGAGTGCCCAGCTGATATCTGGTAGGTTGAAGTCACCCACCAGGACAAGTGCAAGTGATCTCGAGACACCTGCTAGCTGCTTATAGAACATTTCATCAACCTCTGCATCCTGGTTGGGTGGTCTGTAATAGACTCCCACCACAATATCAGCCTTGCTGGTCCTCCCCTTGATTCGTACCCACAGGCACTCAACTCTACTATTACCCTCATTTATCTCCACACATTCATATTCCTCCCTAACATACAGGGCCACTCCTCCTCCTCTCCTTCCTTGCCTGTCCCTTCTGAAGAGCTTGTAGCCATCCATTGCAGCACTCCAGTCATTCGATTCATCCCACCACGTTTCCGTGATGGCAACTACATCATAGCTTTCATGCCGTACAACGGCTTCCAGCTCCTCCTGTTTGTTGCCCATACTATGTGCATTTGTGTAAATGCACTTTAGCTGGGCTAGTTTTCTTGCCATTTTTATGGGGGGGTGAGGCCCAACACCTCCCTGACCATGCTCAGACCCTTCTGTGGTATCCAGCCTATCACTGTCCCTCATGTCATTACCACATGGGTTACCATCCTCCACCTCTGCTGAGGCAACAGGCCACAAGACCTTGCTAGCACTTTTACCCATCGGCACTGGTAATCTGCTCCCAGGCTCCTCCTTAGTAATCCTGCTTTCATCCCCATCCCCCTTCAACCCTAGTTTAAAGCCCTTTCAATGAGCCCTGCTAATTCTTGTCCTAATATTCCTCTTTCCCTTTGGGTAAGGCTTGCCCTACCAGTTGCCACCAGGTCTAATGTCCTATAGAACATCCCATGATGAAAGAAACCAAAGTTCTGACGGTGACACCAGCCTTGGAGCCAAGAGTTAATCTGCTGGCTCTTCCTGTTTATACCCTCATCAATTCCTGCAAGTAATGGGATGGAGGAGAACACAATTTGTGCTCCTGATCCCTTAACCAGCTGTCCAAGGGCCCTAAAGTCTTTCTTCAGGGCCCTTGGACTACTGTTAGCTACCTGATCCCTGCCTACTTGAAATACCAATAATGGATAGTAATCCGAGGGGCGGACCAGGGCAGGGAGATTTTTCTTTATATCCTTAATCCTGGCCCCAGGGAGGCAGCAGACTTCTCTGTGGGAAGGATCCGGTCTGCAAATGGGGCCTTCTGTTCCCCGCAAAAGAGAGTCACCCACCACAATTACCTTCCTCTTTTTTTTTGTTGCTGAAGTCCGAAGGCGTGGGGGTGGCTGGCTGACTCTGGGTAGTTCACTGTCTAAATCCTTGTCCCTATCCTCGTATGCCTGGCCCTCGACTTCCAAAGCACCGTACCTATTTTGTAGGTGCAACTGGGAAGGTGACAGGGGCTGGCAGGAGTTTTGCTTGCCCTTCCGAGGAGGGACCTGCCTCCATTCCTCATTGTCCCTTAGGTTCCTTTCTTCTGCCTGGTGACAAGCAGAAGGGAGATCATCCACATCCTGCAGAGCCTCTGCCCCACTCCTACGCCTCAGTGTACGGCTCCACCAATCTATTTCGCTTTCACTGTCTCTAATACTTCTAAGTCTATCCACCTCTTCCTTCAGTTCAACCACCTGCCTGAGCAGGTGGTTTATTTGATCACACCGCACACATGCGGTGTCTCTGGCTCCATTAGGAACACATGCCAGGCTGAGGCATTCACTGCAGCTGGAGACCTGCACAGACACGTGTTTTTGTGGGACCTCCGTCTGAGTTTGCACATTCTTCCTTGTGGGGCATTTTGCACGTGTCGGGGCCATGTTCTTGTCTAGAGCCACGAGGGGATCGACAACTGATGGCTGCTCCCACCCGCTGTGCGCTCGTGCGCTAATATATTTGCCCTTGCTCTCACGCGCACCCGGCACGCGCTCTGACTCTGCTGCGGCTGGCTGTCGCTGTCCGCGTGGTCTGGGCGAAGCTCGCGCTATGGCCGCTTTTAAGTTTGCCGCGGCTCGCCCGGCCCGCCCCCAGACACGTCAGCCTCTCGCTCCCTCTCGCGATTCCCGAGTCCTTTCGGGCCTCTCCGCCTTCCCTCGGCCTCTCCGTCTCCGGGAAGCCCCCTCTAGCTCGAGTTTAAAGCTGCAGCACTCACCGCTGCCGCTGTCGCTGTCCGCGTGGTCTGGGCGAAGCTCGCGCTATGGCCGCTTTTAAGTTTTAAAGACGTATAACCTGACGTATAACCTGATCTACTTGCCAGGGCAAGTGCTCTTATTTAGATAAGGGCTTGATCTGAATATGTTCTGGAGCTGAATTTTGAGTTCCTGAGTGACTCCTGCTTTCATAATGGGCCAAACCAAACCATAGCTCTACGTTGTTGAACACCATGCTGGGATCCAAAATTCACAGCTAGGTTTGTGACCTGGTGGCTCTGTCAGGAAGCCCTGATTCCCTCTCTGTACAAATTACCAGGATTAAATCCTATTTATTGCCTATGTAAATGAGGACTTGCAGGCTCATGGCCTTTGAAAGCCATTAAGTTTCTATTTGTTTCAAAGAGGGCAGCAGTTTTAGAAGAGGTGCTTCGCGTAAGTCACACTTGAAGTTCATGGCATGCTTTATAGAAGGCTGAATTCACCAGCAGCAGTGGGAAGGAGAACTAGCACCTGGGAAATTATTTCAGTGGGGAAAATAAAAAGCATTTGTCAGTACTGAATGGATTTTTTAGTGTGATATACTGATTTTGGAATTGGGCTAGAGGAATATAAGGGATTGACCCAATACAATGCAGGCTAAAAATAAAACATTGATGTATATACACAGAAAGTAAAAGTATACTAGTAAATCTCTAGACAATTTGTTATTCATTATCCCATTAAGTACCCCAAATCATCTGCTTCCTTCTTGTTTCTTTTGGTAATTCTCAACTGTTTCTTGATACCCTAATTGCAAAAGAGTGAAGAACATTGAGCAAACATGGTTCAATCATCTTGATGATGACCAGAGAAGTTCTTTAAAATCAGAAGTAGAAGAATAGCTGTCCTTTTATGCCTTCTCCTTAGCAATTACATATTAAAAAGTACAGCTCTTCTTCATGGTTCATTAAGAGCAATTATATTCTGTAAATGTATTCCAAGACAAAATTGAAGTTCACATATATCTTAACATTTTTTTTGAGTCCTAAATGAGAATACTATTCTATCGATTGAAATCCTCACAGACGTGGAAATCAATTTATTAGTCTCATTAAAATAGAAAATGATTTTCTAAAATTATTTTCTATTTATCAAAACAGAATGTATATAAATGTAATGAAATCACATAAAAAATGAAATGTAGAAATCACAATAAAAATATTGCGCTTTATTAGATTTTTCTTAGGAGTTCACAGGTATGTTTGGCATAGGCTGCACAGTATTGCCTTTTTTTTTCCACTCTGGTTAACAATCACAGCTATAACATCTGTGCAAATTGAAAAAATTAGTAGAACAACCAACTCTGAGATCAATAAGTGAAATTTCTTCAGATGAAACAAACATGAAAAGCACAACTTTATTCTCTGAAAACAGATAACAAACAGATGATAACTTTATAAAATGGTAAAGATGATTAAAACTGGTGTATTAGCCTGCAATCTCCACTGCTGGAGTCAGCTCCTCCTGCTCTGTACTCCTCCATCCAGGACTGCTATCTGCAGGAAGCAGAAAATACTTTTCTCCGTGCAAGTTTCTGGGTGCACGTTAAACAGTTAATAACAGCGTTAGTAATACTTAGAGCTTATGGAAGACGATGAAGCATTCAGAGCCTTTTCTGTCCCTTCTTTCATCCTTGCAACAACCCCTGCAGGAGTCAGGAAAGTGTTAATATCTTTATTTTTCAGCCAGGGAAATGAGGCAGCAGGGTATTGAGGTGTATGTGCAGGCATCCCTGGGGGACAGAAGAGTTGCCAGCCCGGTGAGACAGCCCCGTCATCCCTCTGAGCAGCCTCGGTACGCAGCATGAAGCTGCTCTGGGCAGGGTGCAAGCACTAAGCACTCAGGCAGTTTTGGAAGCTGGTGTCAGCCAGGCAGAGCCAAATCTCCATGGACATCTCTATCGATTCTTGTTCCTCTCTCTTATCTAGATCCTTATCTAGATTTTCTCTATATACAGTGTTATTCTGGATTTATCTTGTAAGCAGCGTATCATGTTCCAAAAAATAACGATAAAGCTCTAAGATGAGGGAGTCTGTTGTACCTGTGTAATTTTGCTCTGGTTTTATTCCATGTTTCTTCCTTGTACAAACAAAGTCATAGGTGCTTGTGAAAGGGATGTGGCATGAGGCTTACGACCTGAGAGCTGGATCTTCTTCTTTTCTGTTTCTTTCCCACTGGAGCTTTTCTGTTTTGTATAAAGCAATTAATATTTGCTGGGCCAGCAAGGAATACTGCTCAGGAATAAGAGACTGACTTGATACCTACATGGTACGTTGGGGTTGTACACAGCACAACGTCAGGTCTTGGCCCCCAAACAAGCAAAGCACCACTCTCAGAACTGCTGTGTTTTGTGCTGGGGAGGTACCTCTGGACAAAGTCAGGTCAAAAGCAGTGAAACTTGCCTTGAAGTAGGCCATAGCAAGGCGGTTGAAGCAGGGACATGGGTTTGAACCTGGATCTTCTACAAGCTTGATGACTGTCTTCACCCACAGGACTGCTGATAGCTTTTGGGTTTTGTTTTTGGTGGTTCTTTTTTCAATCTGATGAGAAGTTCAAGGCTGAATTCAAGAAAAGTTCCCAACAAAAGTTTTTTTATTGACCTATTTGTCCAACAATTTTGGCAAAGTGGCAATTCACAACAAAAAATGTTTCATCAAAAAGTCTCAGGTCAGGTCAATTTTAAATCCCCACACTGAGGTTAATGGAATTTGGGTTAGGGTGCCCTACAGTAGATCATTTTGCTTCCATACTTCTGGTTAATTGCATGATGCTTTTAAAATACTCCAGCCCAGATAACATAAAATAAAATCACAAGTTATGTGTGTTTTATCATGGGCTCCAGAAGCTACCTGCTTTCAAATGGAAGTGGTTTTAGAGGCCCCCATTTAGATGATGGGTCACCGTGCTCAGCAGAGCAGGGAGCACCCGCCAAGGACAGCCATTAACAGCAAGGTCACAGCAGAGGAGGTGAGCAGTGGCTGGAAAGAGAAGGAAGCATAAAATGTTCTGATTTCATCTCCAAGACTGGTAAAGTCTCTGCCCAGCTTCACTGATATTTTTTACTGACAAGCCTCTAAAACTAATAAACCTGTGAGGATTAAAATAAGGCTAAAAGGGTATACACAGTAGGTGTCCTGCCCTGTCATGCAAGGTAATCTTTGCAGACCTGTCCCTGGGGGGTTTTGTGTTCAAGAAAGCACACACATGGTGAAGGCAAGATGCAGCCTGGCAACACTAAGAACAAGCGTGTTGCTGCTTCAGAAAGTCACATTAAAAGACACCACCAGAAGAATAAACTACTGCTGGTGCATAAAATGCTTGTGAGATTACATGATATTAGAACTCCAAGCATGCTTTGGTGCTTGTGCTTCACTGTTTTCTCACTTAAAGCCAAACTGTGATCTATAATGATGCTCCGAGAAGGATTAGAGCAGACAGATTATCACCAACCCATTCTCTTTGCCCAGCCATTAAGAGGAGGGAATTCCCTGCAGATAGTTCCCTTCTGATAACTGTGCTGGATTTCCATCAGCAGCAGATGGACTGCACGAACCACTGAAATAGTTGGTGTTTTTCTTACTTATAGGGAGGTCCTGATGTCTGCAAATTAGCTGAAATAATTCCAAGTTCTGTGTAGATATGCTAAGAGAGTGAAAAACATTTCTGGTAAACATATGGAAATCCTGCAATGTATCTCATGTGTGGCTGAACTCTCTTCGAGTTGCTTCAATTTTCCACTAGGAACACCGTCTTTTTATTATTATTAACTGAATGTTAAGGTTTAAAGTATGAATGAAATTGTCTTGAAAACTAAATAAAAGAGTTTGTGGAAAAGAACTAAAGTGGTGTATTGGCCATCTAGGGATGCTGGGCTAGAGGATTGTACAAATAGAAGATAACAAGTAGTTGACCATGTCCCAGGTTGGGGGGAACTTAGAGAAAGCTGTTCATTTTGTCATCCTAATTATTAAGAAATGTAAGTTGAGGACAAGAAAATATAAATCTCATCTGTGGATTTTCTTTGTACACAATCATATGGGAAAAGCGACATCTAAGCAAACTATTTTACCTCCTTGCTTGCTTTCTACAGAAACGCTCTAATTAACAAAAGTGGACATGCGAAGTGTCAGCTTTGCAGTATATTTCTTCCTGACAAAAAGAGTTTATTTACGTAATTAAAACTCTTTTCTGCTATACAAGCAAGGGCATTAGCTGCATTTTAAAACAGTAGTTTAATTAAATATTTTAAAAGTGCTAATTCGTATTTGGGTATCAAACCTTGCTGCTAGATGCGGTGTAATTGCTCACATTATATCAAAAGCTTCCTGGGAGCTTCCACAGTTCTTCAAGGACAGGTCTGATGGCCTTTTCTCTCTAATTGCTGGCTAATCATCTTTGCTGTTCCTTGACAGAAGTTTCATTTTAATTTTGAATGCTCCTAACTGATCTTCCACTTCTACCACTATTATCTTATGTCAGGATCTTTATTTCTTCTGAAACTTATTGTTGGAAGTTCATATCATTTGGAATGGACATTCTTGATGCTCCCCCTTTGACACTGCATGGGAAATGTATGTATGGAACGTGTTTTTTCTCCATAGACCGTATGATGTAGCAGCCAGGCTGCTGGTGTGTACCCAGTGGTGCACAGCACCTGCTCAGGTGTCTGTTTTGTCCTTCTTTTGCCCTGAAACACGTGAGAATTTCTCCTTTTGCAATTTTTTAAAGTGAAGACCAACTATTTCCCTTCCTGTACTCCGTCTCTTAGATAACTAAGCAGGTGGTGTCATGGATTTAAAGACCTGAGTCAGGTTTCAGGCGAAGATGTTTAGAGGACAAATCGCGAGAAGGGAAGGGAAATGGGAAGGGGAAAATAACCATCTCAAGTGCTTGTACAAAGAGCCTGAATGAATAAAAAAGACTCCATATATGTATGGGACTCTTCTTTTCAGGATAGTTTCAAGAACTGTTAAGGTCCAGGTCCCGCTCCTGGGTCCCTTTGAGCCTGGTCTAGCAGCTGCTTTTATAATCAGCACTCTGGAAATGCTCCTCTGCTGTATCTTGAAACTGTCTGTGGTAAGTGGTACTCTGCCCCCCAAAGAGCTTGTGGTCTCAATAGGTAAGGCATGTGAAGGAAGTTCAGTGTTCCTAATTTTGCTTTTTAAAGGCAGTAAGGAAGTTAAAGGGAGTCTTCTGCTTTTATTAAAATCAATTACTATGCATCCTGCTTCCTTGTGTGTACTTGAACTCCCCAGTTCTATTCCCCTTCTTTTATTAAGGAAAGACTTTCCCTGTGGAAGAACGTATGAAGCAATAATTAGCTCTTGAGGCTGGTTAAGTGCCAAGCTTCTGTCAAAAATAATCACATGTCACTTCTTAAAAACAGTTTAGCAATGATCAAACTACTTTAGTCCAACTATTAAGCACATTTTAAACAGCTTTTTAAAATCTATAAATAACTTAAAGCCAGCCAAGTAAATGCGGGAAATGGAAGCAGAAATCAGAATAAGGCCATTGTCTTTCACGGATCACTGTGGAAGAGTCAAGCTGCAGCTGTTTAAATTCACACCCTAAATTCAAGCATGACAGGCTTCTTTAGGTTCACTGTTTTCTAGCAACTTTAAATACGGGTAGCTTTTTTGATTGAATAAGATATATTTAAAAGAGCCGTTTAATTTTATTTTTTTACCAAACATATTTCATTAAAATACAAAATACCAACTCCTGTTCAACAGCAAGATGATTTGAGCCCCATTCAGGTGATATAAAATGGTGCCTGTGCTCACACATGATTAAAAACTGGCCTTGCTGTCCAGGTAAGTCACCCAGAGGAGATGGATTTGGCATGGAGGTTGCCAGAGGGACCTCCATCTTCACTCCTCCTGCTGTCCTGGAGGGAAGCAACATCACCTCAGACTTTCTAAAGTCTCATCCACAGGGAGTGCACAGTAGTTCTGTGTGTCCCTAGATGCTCCCAGGTCCTCCATATTCTGGTGCCGAAGGTTCAACACGCTCTCAGCTGTAGTCAGGATCTATTCCCTGGTCAGCTTACAGCTTATTCTCTCAGGCACCAGTACACAGGCATGCAAACACTGCACTAATAACTCTATTAAGAGCACTTCAAACTTCCAGGCTCTTCAAACAGCCCCTCTCTTGGGATTACAACTGCAAACGATATCAATCCTCAGTCAGGAACAGGCAGAGAAAAGTTCTCTTTTTCTTGGAAGATTACAGCAAAGTAATCTTTTTACCTTCTGCATTTAGCATAGAAGAGGCTGCAGATGAGAACATTTTTACAAAAGGTGCTTTCCAGTGCTGTGAACTCAGCTTCAGAGCTCTCTTGGCACTTCATGTCTGCATGCAATTCGCAACTTCAGACACACTTAAAAAGGTATGATATTTAACATAATTGGTACAGAAGCATTTTTTTCTCTACTGAGATGTTCTCACTTGGCAGCTGAGTTGGTCTTCTGGAGCACACCTATATATGAGAAGATGCTTACAAACTGCTACTTCATCTCCTTTACCAAACACATGGACAGCAATGTGGCCATTCCCAGACAAGTGAGTTCTTCCTTTTTCCACATTCACATGATACTTTCTGCACTCAGAAAATATTTAGTTCATAGTCTGTTCTGAATATCCTGGAATGTAAAATCATGACATTCTTGTGTATCTTGAAGGTGCTGATGTCCTGCACTGATTTAGACTGGTCTGACCCTAATGAGGTCTCAGGAAAGACACTAATTTTTGTCATTGGGGCTTCACCTTGGTATTATTTTGCTGCCTTGTGATTTGCCAGCTAAGCAAAGAGACATACTGGGTGCATAGTCCCTGCCAAATAACTCTCCAGCTCACTTCTGGATCCTGTTCCCCAATTCTCTACACCATGGGACTGGCATTTCAGTCCAGGGCTCTCCTTTTGGGTGAGTTTCTACGTTCTCTAATATCACGTGAGACAAAGCTGGGGATGGTTTGGGGGCAGTTCACAATGACTGAGGCCACACATGATCTTCCCATACTGTCCTGGCAGGCCTTGCAGCTTCATGTACCCCAAATCTCTATCAGGCTGTGCCTTACTTTATGCACCACGTATTCTCAGTGTCATGGCATGAAGCGCTCCACTTTCCCAGGCTATGACAACGCCCTCATATTTTTTCAAGTTCTTGGAACTAAAAAATCTCAGAAAATCACAGTAGTGTTTTAAGGCCCGCTGTTCAGAGGAGACCCATGGTGGATGCTCTGCTATATAGACAGGGCCGTCTGCTGTACAAGGGGCTAGCCCTGAAGGCCAAAGATTGCTTCTTAAGTTGGTGTAGATAATGTACATGTTCAGTGGCCATTGAACCAGCTGCATTTATAATTAAAATGAGAAATGACAAATGTTGATATGTTGAAACCTAGACAGAGCACAAGGAATTAAATGTTGCTTATTGCCACTGTGAGACTATTGATGAGTCAGGGCCTCTGTGGGATCCTCTTAATAATTTTATTATTAATAAATTATATTTGACTTCATGCAACAACTGAAATAAATGATATATAGAAAGTCATGTATTTCTCACCAAGCACATAATTAATTGTGATGTGTAATGTAAATAGTTGTTTGATGGTGATGCTTCTTCCCTGGCTATTTAAAGAACTGTGTCATTATCCAGGATATACTGATAAGTGAGAGACGCAGTTTACTCTGCAACCACTTAAAGTAGGACTTTTTTTAAAAAAAAAGTATATTGTGTGGCTTAGTAACAACAAGAAGACAGGGGCCCAGTGCCGAGTAATTTCAAACGACCTGCAAGAACTGTCACATTCAATGGTCAGTTGTGTAAAATGCAGCTGGAAAGCTTTTTCTCAGTTTATTCTATTCCTAAGCACAGCAAGGGGAAAAGAAACCCAAGAAGAGAGAACAGCAGGAGCTTTGACCAAGAGTACAGTACCGTGCAAACCCAAAATGCTTAACTTTAACCTATAATTAAGAGATGAAGTTTAAAATTATAGTGTACACAGCATTGTTTGTCATAAAAAAGAGAAGGTGGAAAGAAGTAGTTGCTGAATCATGCTGGCTTTGTTGGCTGCTCATAAATCCAGTTGGTTGCTGAAGGGTACAAAGAGCCTTCCAGGCACCTTGAAAGTGTGAAGGAGGATTGTTGCTGTTATTGCACAGCACAAGTGAAACAGCACCAAAGACTTTGGGCCTCTTGAGACTTCATCATCATCATCTGCAATTCCAGAACCCGGAGTCAGAGACTGTATGAGGCGATTAATCCTCAGCCTGGAAATAACTGTGTGGTATCATATGCGCTTGCCCATATGATGCTGCTTGCCCAGTTCTTATTCTTCCCTCTTTATTTTCTTATGTGTAGTTCTTTGTACAGAACTTTGCCCTAGAATTTAATATACGGATGTTATTATGTCAGATTGCATTTTATATAGAAAATAAGAGTGTGTGAAGCGCTGGCTTCTACACTTCTAAACCCCAGGTGAGCACAGGAAGAATCTTGTTACCTTTTAAATATTACAAATAAAGCAGTCTCACGAAAGCAGTCTCATGACATTTTAAAGCCAGATGCATGTGTTTAGAGCTTGAGGTAGTCAGTTCTTGATCTCTTAGGCCAGCTCCAGGCAATTCAGATTTTAAACTTATTTTTAAGATACGTTTGCTCTGGAAATTGCATTGAGCGTGTGGTGCGTATGTCTGTCCCACCCCCGTTGACCTCAAGACCTGCTCTGCACAGAGGAAGGGTCACACCACAAGGTGGTGGTGCTCTCAGTTTTGCTTTGGTACAGAAACAGGGCACGTGAATAATAAGCCACATTTTCTACCTGCATATGAAATGCTTTGTGCTCTTGGGCCTGTTGCACACAGTTGGCCAAGTATTCAAAGAAGTATAGCAAATGAGTAGCTCCTAACACTGGAGGTGCTATCAGGAAGTTAGTACCCTTTAAACAGAGGCTTCTCCTTGTATTCTTGTATCTCAGACATTTGTGACATTGGTTAAGACTGTGCTGAACAAGCAGGATGATGACTCCAAGCAGCTCGCACTGGTGTATCCACACTGTTATAGCCCGGGGTCTCCTCAGTGCTACTAATTAGTGGAAATAATAATTACTTTCCTGTGGATTTTTGTGCTCTAAAGTGTCATAAATCATGTAATGCCTACACTGCGACTCAGCTGAGGGGTATTTTCATAGCAGGAAGCTCAGGTGCAGATGGCACACCCTGTGATGTGGCGTGATGGTATGCAGTTTGCAAAGCGCATAAAGATGGTACTGGAGGACTTTTGGGGGGGGGAGGGAGGTCTGGTCCATACCATGCAGGAGGGACTGGGCTTCTGCAGGTGAAGACTGTGAGTGAGGGAGCTGGCACAGGTCAGGACCAGGCCAGGGAGTGGGTAACTCCGGGGCAGCAGGAGTCACCCATGGGGGCTTGTGTCACTTGTTGGGCCCATTTGCATAGAATCATAGAATCATTT
Source organism: Numenius arquata (assembly GCF_964106895.1). Classification (NCBI taxonomy): domain Eukaryota; kingdom Metazoa; phylum Chordata; class Aves; order Charadriiformes; family Scolopacidae; genus Numenius; species Numenius arquata. The sequence goes on along the minus strand of NC_133584.1, from coordinate 46,561,703 downwards.
AGGTCTGAAAGGACCTTTAAGATCATAAATTCCAACCGTAAACGTAACACTGCCAAGTCCACCACTAAACCATATCCCTAAGTGCCACATCTACACATCTTTTAAATACCCCCAGGGATGATGACTCCACCATTTCCCTGGGCAGCCTGTTCCAACGCTTGGCAACCCTTTTGGTGAAGAATTTTTTCCTAATATCCAATCTAAACCTCCCCTGGTGTGACTTGAGGCCATTTCCTCTTGTCCTATCACTTGTTACTTGGGAAAAGAGACCAACACCCATGAAGGCTTACATGCCCTTATGCAAACTTTCTGTGTTGGCTGTAATTCATGCCCATTACATCCTCCTCCATTCTGTGCCTCTTTCAGGGAGTCCCACCTCTCGGTCCTTAACTGAAATCTGGAGGTGTTACCCAGGCAGTGGAAGCAGGAGAGTGGCAGAGCTCTCCAGGAGCTATAGTTGCATCTCTTCCAGAGAACCAGGCAGGAGCAGAGCTTGTGTTGGGACACCAGCACATGACTATTTGTGCCAGTGAGCAGTTAGCACAGCCTCGGCATGTCTTGGACCTATCGTCCTTGTCTTGGTTCAGTTGTGGGCATGTCTTATGCCAGGGAGCGTTGCTGAAGGACACTGAAATCCCGACTCTGCCAGACAGCCTCAGGGACAGATGATTGTCTCTCACCCAATGCATTTACAGGTATAGATGTATCTTTATAGCTTTTCTACTCTACACAAGCGACATTGTGTTATAGAGTGGTTGCCTGGTCTGCTGAGACACTTAGAGGGCACAAGTCATGCTGCTGATGCAAGTATCTGTTCCCACAGCCATTCTCGTTGCTTTTTGTGAAACATGAAGTCAAGTTAGATCAGTGAAATTACACATATCCTGTTTTTTTTGGCCTATACCTACCTCTAACTGCCCAAGCTTGTCCTTACTGACTGGCAACTGTCTCAGTATTCAGCTTTGCACACAAGAGCTATCAAGTCACCTGCAGATATCTCTTTTTCCAAGGAATTTAACTGATATGTACATCTACTGCTGAAAGTGCAACAACTTAATGGAGACAGTTCTCCCCACATCCAGCTATCATCCAAGTGTATCTCTGTAATTCATGGTGTCAAATCCCTGCTGTGGTCCTGTCATTCCCTGATCCAAAGGTGAAAGAGGCAGACATCACTAGCTTAGTACCAACCTCTCTTCTTCCTAATATGTCTTCTCAAAGAAAACCCCACAATATATTGCCTCTGCTCAATACTAATGACAAACACTGTAGATTTATGGCTGTGTAGTACTGTTTGCAAAAGGCATCTAAGAACATTTTGTTGATTTTACTGTGTAACTGCTCACCAGAGATCACACAGTGATCATTTTATCTGTTAGCAGAGCACACCTATTTCTGGGACAGAATACAGGAGCTCACATTATGTACAACAAAGTAATTTGAGATAGGAAATAGACTGTACCCAATTGAAATTATAAAGATACTTAGTCAGGAAGAATATAATTACCTAAGATGGAATTTGGCTAGGAGATGAAAGCTAATCTTATTCTACCCAGTGGCTACTTAACCTCATATCTTTACTGAGAGATATATTATGAGATATGAAACATTTATGAAAAATAGCATATTATTCCCACCTCCACCCCAATTTATTCTTTGATATAAGGATTTTCTTTTTTTCACTTTTCAAAGTTGCTTTGTAAGGTAAGGTCAGGAAAGATGCAAATATAAAATATGTAGTGGATACACCACCAGACTGCGGAGGCTGAAGAAAAAGCAAAATGCAGGAGACAGACAGTGCAGAATGGTGGTGCAGTCTGGTGGAGCTATCAATCACTGAATCCTCTGCTAGATAAAGGTTACAGCTCTTCACCCTTTCCTCATTTCCACAAGCATCTTTCTGCCTCTCCTGACCCCCTGAATTTTCACAGGCACTTTCCCAAGGCAGTTGAGTTTACCAGCTTACAGCTACTCCCCTATGTACAAGTTATCACTTGGCAGGAAACGGAACTCCTCTCACCATCGACATGGACATCCTTCTGTTAAGGCAGCTAAGGTGCTAGTCCAGCTTTGCTCACACCAAACCTTCCTGTATTTCCTTTGTAATTAAAACATTGTTTCCCAAATGTTTTAGGACTTCTTTGAAATTTTGCTCCCCTCTACAACACTGAGTCCCTCAGTTTCCTTACAGAGTGGGACAACAATATGCACCTTGTTGTTAAAGCTCAGTTCTAGCTATTACCCTTTCATTTTTAAAGTTTTGCTACAGTGCAACTCCAACTTACTCTTCAGAAAAGAAGCTCCTTTTGTAATTGTCAAATAAATTTGCATGGGAAAATTCTCATATATAAGCAACTATATTTATTTCATCATTCCTGACTTCACAGCAGCCAGAATTAGGGTGAAGAAAAGGACCAGACATCACATAAAAACCATTTCCAGCCATGGCTAATACTAGCTGTCTTCTACTATTGCATGGAAAAGCAGAATTACTAAGGGATACAGAGAGAGATCAAAGTTTGAATAACAAATTAATTTTTCCTCAGATGCTTATGGTTACAATAAGGAATAAGGAAAGAATATGCAAGTGTTATACAGCGTTACCTAAAGCAACAGAGTGACTAAGATGCTTATTGTTATTTTAAGTAATCAAAAGTAGCTGCAGTCTTAAAAGAGTGGCAGATCAACGCTATTTAGGAATACTTTTTAAAATGGGTGTTCATCAGATGTTTTTTGGTAGGAGGAATCAATTAGTAGAACCAAATTGTAACACTGAATAGTACATCAGCAAAAATAGATGAAGCGATCACAGCATCAGCAACTGTCATCTTCTCCCTGGAGAAATAAAGGCAGTTTTTAGCATCTTTATGGGCTACAAGGGACAGCAGGGAAAGGAGTGATAAATATATTTTTCTATACGTCCTTTAGCCTTGTTGTAGTAGCACAGCAGAACTGAAATCTGATGGTAAGTTGTACACGCACTACTGGTTTTCTCACTGATTACCGAGTATCGCTGTTTGAAAGTTTTCTGCAGTGCAGTCAGAGAATTGTCAAAGAGCTCTGATTACACAGTAAGCTATATACTTATAATGGCAGTAATAAAATACTGGTTAATTACAGTGAATTTCTGAGGGACACCAACTCTTTCAGTCAGAGACATGAATTTATGAAGATTGAAGTGATCCGTCAGAGCATCTCACTGTGGGTTTCGGTCTGGTGGTAGGAGCCTGCTCCACTTCCACGATTGCCTCCTCGTTGTCAGGAGCAGATTAACAGGGAGGCTTTCCCAATGTTAGGCTCCATTGCAACATAAGGTCAAATTGAAGAGAGACTAGGAAAAACTAATCTAGACCATCCCACTCCCAGGACAGAATCAAACTCTGTGTTATTTTTCTCTGCTCCTTTATGCCATGCGGTTTCAAACGCTGCAGGTAATAGAATTTCTTCACCTTTTTGATTGTACTTTTGAGTGTAATTTTCCATAATCTCCCGCAAACACAGCCTAAAATCCCACTCCTGATGCCACCTCCTCTCCTGACTTCCTGCCAGTAATCTGCTAAAGCCTTCACAGGTTTGGGCAGAGCACTCCCCTAAGACCTTCCTTGGGTTTTTGTACTACTTCTACTGCATGGTACAGAGACTTTCACAAAGCGGGAAGAGTATGGCACCTCAGGAGCAATCTCATACATCCAAATACTGACTGCTGTCCCAGGAGCGGAGAACACAGCTGTACTAGAAATTGCTCTTGACCTCTCATAAGCTTTGTGGGAGGACTACACCTAGAATGCCAGTGTGGACATGGGGTGTGAAGTGTGTAAGGCGACTTTTCTGTTACATTCAGCTAGAGGTGAGGAGTAAAGCAGTGACAGGACAGACCATGTCCTCCAGGCATCTTACTGAACATGGCAAATGTAGTCAGGGTGACTTTTTCTCTTACCTGCCACTCAGTCTTATTGAAAATCTACCGAGAGTAGGTGAACCAGTGAATGTGAAATGTTAATTTTAATTTGTTAATTAATCAAAATATCAGCTTGTGATTTCCCATGCCATGTGCTAAGGTATTTGTCTTTGATATGCAAAAGTGCTGTTGAAGTGCAAACCCATTGCTGGGTAGACTTAGAAAGGCTTAAGTCTTATTAATAATAGTAATTATAACATGAACTTGGCCCTTTTTGCTGAGAGGGTTTTGGATCTACAAGTTCACATGGGCTATAACTTCCTTAGACAACTTTTGCAGTATGTAGTTTGGAAACCATTTATTATACAAATATCTGTCTTACAACAAGGGAATGGCAGGCTTTTACTAGCTCTTGCTAGGTACCTAGACATAATGGGTAATGAGACAGACTGGAGGACAGTGGTATGTCTGATAAAATCATACTCTCATCACAGGTCTCTGGATTTAGGGCAACCCTCCACAGACTATGAGATGAGCTGCTGGGATGAGCACAGCAGAAAGTTGCCAGAAGCTAAGCTTGATGTAGATGTACCCCAAGTTACCCACTCAGCAACACCTATCTGGGTGGGCTCTTTCCCATGGTAATGTAAACTAGATTAACTTTATTTTATTAAAGGGTAAATAATCTCACATCTACTGTGAGACAAGAACATAACAAGGGCAGCAACTGAAAAAACTTGACTTGTCTGCCTGATTGTGTAGATCCATCGTATTCCCTCTGGTTGACAGTAATCTGTTTTATTAAAAACTGATGATAATAGCCTAATGCAAAAATCCACCTTTATAAATGTTTATCTTGGTACTGAAAATCCTGCCATGCCAGTACAGACAGCAAAAGATAATGGAATATCTGTAATGTGTTTATTTAGCTAGCTCAAACAAAATTGATAAAGCAAACTCGTGCCAGGAAGATGGCTTTGTTTTGATAAATTACGCCCAGAAGCCTTGTTCTCTAAAGGTTGGATGATCAATCAAGGCTCTCTGTGTTATTTTATAATGATGTCTGCTGTGCGTAGATATATGCACAGTCACATACGAGCTACCTCGATAGCCAAGGCATGCTTGCTGTTTGATGTTACTGTTTTTTGCACACTCTTTCCCCAAATCCTCCAAAACAATTTAGAACAATAATTTCTCTAACACCAGTCTTCTTCATTACCAGCTCTGCATTTTGTAATTAATTTACTATCAGTTCACATCAATACAAATGAGGGCCAAGCTCTGCTCAAAGAAAAACTCTATAGTTTATGAGACTCATCATTCCTCCTGGCAAGGGAGTTCCAGGCGCAGGGACCTCCGCTGGGCTCTGCGGGGGCCTGGGATGTGTAACCACTTGAGAGATGAAGTCAGAGCTGACAGGGGAGTGCAGAGGGGCATATTCACAGCACCTTATAAGTACCTAAGTTAAGCGGTATAACCACCGTGGCATCTAAGTTCAAATGAACATTAAGAAATTGAGAGGATCTGCTCTGAGGCTCCCTGCAGATGCAATGGGAAGAAAGGGTTGCAATCCCTAAATCAAGCTGCTGCAGGCTCTGTGACACACTGAACCATCCATGCTCTCTTGAGCTCAGACACTGTGCCTCAGAGAGCCACCTGCAGACGGAAAAGTGTCCGTATTTGGGCCGAAGTCTCTAAGAAGAGCTCTCAAATTCTTTTTTTCTGTTTGGTTAAATCCTGTTTGCGAACCAGGAGCCTGTGCTTTGCTGGCGTGAATGGGATGTGCTGATGTATTTAGAACTCAGGGAAAAAAATTTGTGTCCATGTGCTGAAGTTTGCATGAAGGTAACACCCCAAAATCTTGAAAGGTGATAGCAAATAACAGCCCAAACCATCTTTTATTCTTGAAATAGAAGACAGATGTCAGGAGGAAAAGCTGATGCCTTGGGGACTGCAAATGGCAAACAGATGCAGCGCTTCACTAATTGTCAACTGGTTCAACCTTTTCTGCTAATCTCCTAAATGCCAGTAATGTCTTTGTAACCCAGACACCATAGGAAATGCATTTCTGCATAACAAACAATTGGGAAAATTTATCCAAATTTAATTATGGGTCTCCAGCTGAGCTCTTTGTTTTTCACTACTGTTTTATCACACAAAGCACAATGGGTATATAAATAGGATTGTGGTAAAACAGTATATTCATTTAAGGCCTGTACCGTTCAGGTGTGAGTACTTTATGCTCTTGACTAGGTTCTGTGCTGTGATTTGCATTTGCAAGACTGGCCCAGAAATACCTGAGTCACAGCATGTAAATCATGGTCTGCATTACAGTTATTGTCGGGTTACATTTCTTATAATAGTCTCCAAAGTAAAGAAATGAAATGTATACCCTTATTAACATTCATAACCGTACATACAAAATTTGGAAATATAAATGCATGTACAGTACATGCAAGGTACAAACAGGCTGAAAAATAACTACAGACAATGTAAATCCTATTGGGGATTCCCAACTCCTTTGAATTATCTCCTGATAACTCTGCCATTTATTGCCATACTTGCACCTGCCTCTTTTATAAAGCAGCTTCTTTCTAACAAGTAAATGGTACAAATCTCAGAGAATAAGTAAAAACCCTATAACCTTGTGGCTTCAGTTATTTGAAATACATTAGAACGAAGTAATTGTGTATATTAGCAATGTTATGTTCTGGATGCTACAATTGCTTGTTCTGCAGGAATGGCAAGGATTTTTCAAGAATAGAAACATTGGGTTTTTGAGCAGGTGAGAGATTTTCAGAAAACTAAACTTTCCCTAAAACAAGTAGACTATTTGCTGTTTCAGCCGAGCTGGGCCGGAAAGCTCACAGCATGGATGACACGCCGTTTTTTTCAGTCTCGTTGGGCAACACTCCATGCATTTACAGTACAGAATCCCTCTACGGGGTGCTGCAGAGCCAGCCAGTGCCCCATCCTCATCCAGGTCCTGCCAATCTCAAGTATTTGTGTGTGACAGGTGAACTTGTTAAGCTTAGGAATGACATCTTACGTTTCTCATGAGGTAAGTACTAAAATGAGGAAAAGTAAAAAAATATTTCTCCCCTTCAGGAAGCTAATTTCTAACCAGTAGATATTTTTCAGACTTGCTTTACTGTAACTTCCCCTGCAGAAAGAGTTCTAAAGGCCAAAATAAGACATAAATTCTTACATTAAAACCCCCTCACTATTGCCTTAAAGGAAAAAAAATGGCAAACAGACTGTGACTTCTCATTTCTAAAATCTCAACATTTCCTGAACACAAGTAAGGATTTAAGGCTTGGGATTTAAGGCTGTTACCCTGCGCCAATCTCAAATACTGCCACTGTATCCAGTGGAAATATCCCAGACTTGCTCTGGGTTAGTTGTGACCAGAATCTCCTATGATAGCTCCAACTCCTTTAAGCCTCTATTAGTTTTTCAGAAATGGTTTGGATTTCAGAAATGACTATTTGCAACCAGTGCATCCCTCAGTTTCCCCTGAGAAAATGCTGAAATGTCTTCGTGTGGAAACTTAGCTGTGTTTTGCTAGCATGTGAATTCTGTACAAGCAGGTACTGGAATTTTTGCTGCCCATGTAAGCCAAAGAAGTTATGCACATCCTACAATTTTCAGAATTGAGTCCTTAAACTGCATTCCTTTATTGTACTTGTCATCTGGAGAAAAACAATATGGCAAACAATGTCGGACTTTCCTGAGCATTTTAAAACAAATCCAAGGAAGCAAAAGATATTAAAATAATTAACTGATTTAATATTTGTTTAATAATTGGACTTTCATTTCTTTTTTTTTTTTTCAAAACCAAATATATATTTGTTACAAATCCATAACAATGGCAACTTAAGTTTACTAGCATTCAGGGAAAAAAAAAAAAGGCGAGGAAGGTGAAAAAGACCCCCTACTTGTTTGAGTGCAGAGCACTGGAAACTATTTATCTAACCCTTCCTTCCCACCTATGGAGCCAGCCCCCCCTGAATGTCTCTCCACCTGAACAGCTCAGCTGCAGGGACAAGTTGTCTGGGGACATTTGTTGGCTGTGGGGGGAGTTTGGGATAACTCTGTTTCCAACACCAATACATGGGGTCAAACTTTGGACTGCAAGCATTTAGCAGCCTGCTTACTGCTTTACCAATTTATGGAAGAGTCTCTAGCTGCTGGGGAGGTGTAGAGGGGAACAGGGTCAGATTTTTGGGTACTATTTACAGGCTGTTCCTCACACCAGTTCATACAAGGGAAAGTACTTGGGTACTTACCTGCTTTGCACCAGAAACATCAGCTGGGAGCATTGTCCTCCTTTGTATCCACTTGATTACAACTCGGGGAAGTGTTTTGCCAATTTTCTGCGTGGGCCTTGCAGGTTTTTCAATGTGCCAGATGCTTGTTGAAGCTCATATGCTTGTTGAAGGGTAAACACGGGAAGCAATTTAGCGCCCCTGCCAGCACTCAGGGGCACTCAGCTCTCAGAGGGAGGATGTTCTTGAGACCTCTAGACTTTGACACAGCTACTTATGCCCTTACGATTTAAAACAACTTTAGGTTGTGGCTGTTTATTTTTTTGTTGTTGTTGCTTTGTTGTGTTTTTTTTTTTAAAAAAATATTCCCTCAGGGGTGTATCTGTCAAATAGGTCGGGGCTCCTTGCCTGGACCATGGCGTGGGGGCCCCAGTGCTCAGTCTGGGCTCCAGGACTCAAAGGTGGCACAGCAGAGCTCTTGATCCACCGTGGCAATGAAGTACCAGATTTAACATTAACGTTAAAATCACTCATTCTGCATGTACATTCAAGGTTCTTCCAGCCTTATGTGCATGTCACAGGGGAGTCTGAGGAATAAAGACATCAAAATGAATATGGGGAATAAAGGTCTAAAACGGCTATTCAAACTATTCAAAATAAAACACAGCCGAAAACTTCATAAACAAGTTAATGAAAACCCAGTGTAAAACCATCTTACAGAACCCATCATACAGAACCCATCTTTCCCCTTTTCCTCCCTCTCCAAGCACAGGTTGGGGAGAACTTCCTTATGGCTGTGGCAGAGACCTGTAACGATTCCATTCCATTCATTGCATCACCTAAATTCATTCCTTAATTATCTTCACCAAATTTCCTAAAGTTTGTTGGCATTGGTTCACTACTCTCACAAAACTGTGCTCATCTGTAGCAATAGAGTACTTACTTCTGTCTCTTTGTACCTGAGGCTATATGGACAAAACATCGTGAAATTTCCAGGTGAAAATGGCTCTTTTGGGTGCAATTTCAAATAGCAAGCATGAAGGACAGACGAAATTCTAATAAAAAGAAAATGATTGTGAAAGAACTACTGGCATTGAGGATTATTTTAAACCATACGTTTAGTCAGGTTAATTAGTTAGGATTAGTTTCTACTGCAAATTTATGCAGAGCCTTAATCATTGAACTTCACTGATAATTACTTGCCTGCATCCTCATAAAAAGAGGAGATAAATGGTAGTTGATGAAAGGCTCCAATTTATTGTCCCTGCAGAAATAAAAACAAACTTATTGCTGTTATACAGAATGGTCATACAGAGAATTTCTAGTTCCATACTTTGAAAATAGCATTATTATTAACTGAAAGGAATTATTTAATAAAAAATGTGGTAAAATTTTCTTTCATACTGGGATCAAACTACTTATTATTTCTTTGATATACTTTTTTAATAAAATGAAAAGGACTTGTTCTCTGTAAGATGACATTAAAGCAGGCTTTGCAGAATAGATAGAAGGGAAACCCTGATAAGTTCTCTTCTTTTCTTCCTTTCTTGGTTGATAGCCTACTGTAGTCAACGAGAATACTGTATTGACTCCTCTGGATTTAGGACTGGACCCTAGATCATCTGCAAAGAAATAAAAACTACTGAAGGACCTGTTTTTAAACTGACAGCCTCTAGCTTGACTCAGTTGTCCCTGTGCCCTTCTCCTTAAGTGTTTTCTTATGGATTGTAAGCTTTCTGGCATGGGGAATATTGTTTCTTTACACGTACAGAAGTTAATGAAATAGATGTTGAACTCAATTTGTCTCCAGGCATTTCCATGTTTTGTTTGTTATTTAATAATACAGATGGACAACCATGCAGATTTAATGATCACAAGAGGGAAGGACTCCATTAGGTTTCTTTTCTATACAACTCCATCGGAAAATAAGCTTCATTATTTCTTTTAATGACATCATAAATGTTTTAAATGGAAAATTCCCCATCCTAAGGAAAGGAATCTCAGTTCCACTGCATGTTTCCTATATGCCCTCCACTTGCAAAGCCTGCTGGATGTTGATTATGAATCTCTAGGAAATCATAAACTCAATGCCCATTTTGGGGAACGGAAGAACATTTCTGCACGTTTCTTTGGGAAGTCATTTACTGGTTGCAATGCAGGAGAGCTCAGGAGCTGTGACTGGTGGTGTCTGGACACAAGGCATTACACAGATGCACAGTTTAAAAAAAAAGAAGCTTTTAATCTTCCTGACAGACAATTACATTTCATGTTCAACAGCGTCAGTGGAACAAAACAGACAAAGCAGGAGGTGAGAGAGGCAACTCCTACAGGCATGTTTTGCATAGCATACAGTGTATAAGTGTAATGAGCAGACTAGGAGTGGTAGGTGCATTTGCTTCCAGCCTGCTCGTTAATTTTTGCTACAGCCTATGCTTCTGTGAGGCAAAACTAACCTCTAAGGCTTGGTTATGGGCCATTTATTTAGTCAAGTTTTCTTTTGTTTTCCTTCCTCATTTGTGCATTTCTGCTTTTGGACCTTTCGAACACACAATCATGGCGTGTCTTTTCCTTCTTGTTCCGGATGAGAGAAAAAGTCCATTTTGAAATATTTTTGATGGCTGAATTGAACACAGCATATTTTCAGCAAACACTGCTTCTCCTGAAATCTCCCAAATTGAATTTTCAGTCACGTATTACTGCTGTTTATCAGGAAAACCTCTAATTATGGTGCCCCAAACAATCACCTTCAAATGGGGAGGGTAACAAAAATATTGCTATGCTGCCAAGGATTTTGTAGACCTTGAATCCTCCTGGGAGGGAGACAGAATATGGAACCAGGAAAAAAAAAATGTCCTCAAGTAATTTTTTGTAATAGGTTTTGTCATTTTCAATTTTTTTTTTAACAATAATCTGCTGAATATAGTGGAGAAATGGAACATCTTGTTTGTCAATTAATGTAGAGTGCTTTACAAAAGATGTTATGACATTTGCCTCACTCTGTCTACATCAATATGACAGTCTTATTAATAGTTCAGTGGTTTTTTTCCCCTCACATTTTTACCACGAGGACAGGATGGAGTCACCATTCTTTCTGTGCTGTATACTTACCTTCTCCCCATGCAATATTTGTCTTACCTCTTGCGATTTATTTCAAAACATTGCTTTAGATTTCTGTTTGCTGCGGAGACACATAAATATGGATTTGTGTAACCTAGTGTTTATTTAATGAATCCAGTGCTCATTACACTGGCAGTGAATTGTTAACTGGCTTTTCTGAAACTCCGTTTAAAAGAAGAGCCTTACTTAGCAGCTGGCTTCAAGTCTCTCATTTTTGGGGTAGCTGAGAATGAATCGCTAAGAGGCAGATACCAGCCAATATGCTCTGCACATCATACCAGCATACATGCAAATATAAATATTCAATATCACTATGAATTTTTAGGTAACAAGGAGCCAAAAATTTGCTCTTGATATGACCTTCCCTGCTTCAGAGGAGCTTTAATGGAGGAGGAGACAAACATCAGAAGAACGGAGATTTCTCCTCCTGTGAAAGGCTGTGTGAGACAAATGTCTCGAACAGCAGGAGGTACCTGTGCACATCGGTCCTCAAGGGAGATGGAAATGCTGTGCATTGCAGAGGAGGCCGAGCACTTCACTTAAGAAGTTTGGAAAAGAAAGGACTGGGATGATTTGATTAGATAAACATGGTAAGAATTATCACTATTTAAAATTGACAATAATAATAATAATAATACTTGTAGGTTCCTAGGCACTAGAATGGGAAAAGATTTAGATGTTGTTAGGTTTAATCTTGGACAATATTGCTTATATGTCCAACTAAATGGATCTCACCCCCCTTTTAGTACAATAAAACTAAAGCAATAATTCTGCAAAATAGTTAACTATCAGAGAGGTGGATTTAAGTCCATGTTTATTGTTCTGTAGCAGAGAGGAAAACACTTAACTTTTCCAGTAGGAAGAAACGGAATTTATTAGCACAAGAAAAATGTGATCTGAGATAAACCTGAGACCAGATGCCAAGAAAACTGTGCAAACCATACTTTAGGGATGAAATAACAGTGCTTGGATCAGTACACACAAAACCTTTTTCACTAACATTTTCTTCAGCTGCAAAATTTGTGTTTGACAGTTGAATATTTTAACTAATTTTATGAGACAAACTACACTGCTTTATTTTCCTCTTTTTATAGAAATCCCTGCCCTCTGATCCCATTCCTGAGGAATTTAAGTCTATTACAGTGCTGCAATGTCCATTGCTGACTGTACTTTCACGTACTCTTTCCCTGAGACACTCCCAAACTTGTCAGTGAACGGAGCCGTCCCCACATTCTCCTGCTGCTAAAGAAGTTGGTCTGACAAAGACCTTCCTCTCTATTTGGCCTGTGGAGGACCCGGCCTGTGAATTGCAAGGATGCATGAGAGTATGTAGCTTGAAGTAGCCTGAGTTTCTCCTCACCACTGCCGAAGGCGGGAAAGTTTGCCAGCTCCAGATTTACTAAAACTGGACTAAAGGGGCAGCTACAGGGCGCTGCCCCTGCCAGTTTGTACAAGGTGGCAATGAAGACAGATCCATGATGCTCTTCTAGCCCTGCCTGCAGGGAGGCAGAGGCTCTGAGCGACTGTGAGACCCTACAACTACTCTTTAATCCTCTCGTTGGCATCATCCCTGTTCCCAACTAAGGTGAGCAGGAGAACACCACCAGAAAAGCCACCACAGAAGCATAGATAATATTTTTTTTTCTTTTGCTATTTCTTCTCCGTCTTTGCATGGAAGTTCAGCCAACACAAACTGAAAAGAGTTCAAGCACTGAAGAAGAGAGCAGCAGGAACAGACATCTGTTGTTCCAGGGGGAAATTTCTGTCTATATTTGCGTGAGTTTGGGAGAAATCACTAAGTAAAAGATTAATTGGTGCCTGCAAATAATATAAGAGCAATGCAGATAAAGAAAATGCATATTTTCAGCCAGGGGATGATGCACAGTTTAAAACAAAATCCACTCCCATATGAAATACCCTGACACTACTTAATAGCATATCTGGGTGTGAACTTTGAATCTGGTGCTTCCATTTCTGGTGGTGCAAACTGAACTCTGGCTCTTCTGACCCATACAGGCATTTACAGTTTGCTTAATTGAGAACAGGGCCACATAAAAGCCTTGGGATTTACATAATTAACTGGGTGTATTAAAGAAAGGTCTGGATTCACAATTCACTAACCCAGAGCTTGTAAAATGCTCATGGCCCTAAAGGCAGGCTAGTGATGTCAAGCTGTCTTTGAGAGACAGAAGCTCCCTGTGGGGCTGATTTCCTGATCCACTGAGGTCTCCACGGATGATTCACTGCCTTTTCACTCCCCAGGAGGAGGTAACACCCTGCTATTCCTCGGGAGAGCAGTGAAAGCCACAGCCCTGAGTTCCCCTAGCTGGCTCAATCACAGCTCTGTAAGCACAGCCATAATCAGTTGTATTGCTCAAAGGCTGAAATAGTCCCAGCCTGTTTTTTTTTCCACACTAGAAATGTATTTAAATTAATGTTATTTAGCAAAAACACTAGCTGAACTAATTTCATGCTCTCTCACAGCCTTCTCTGGGGCACAGCATAGCACCCCTTGCTATCTTTTGTGACTGTCTCCTCATCAGATCACTCAGTGGAAAAGAAAATAATGCTAAAATCAAAGTTATGCTAGTAGAAATAGTAATTTTCTTGAGTCCCCTTCTGCAAGGAGAAGCCAAGCTTTTCACACATTTATGCATTGCTTTTCCACATGCAGCCTTAGACTGTAAGGGTTATAAAGGAGAAAACTGAGTTTTTCCTTCTACAGCATGTTTGAGAAGGATACAACTGTGCAATATTGAAATTACCTCAGGAAAAAAACCTGCAATTTTTATATAAAACATTAAATATTAATTAGAAGCTAATGATCTTTCCTATCAGAAGGGACTATTTAGCCTGACTTCTCTGTAGGAGGATCAGTAGAGTCAACTCAGAATGTCTTGTACCAAAACCTCTTGAAATCAATTCCACTCAATTTTTCCTTTACCAAGTGTAATACACCAACACTTTGCAGGTCACCTGGACCACCTCTTAAGATTTTGCAGTCTTTGAAGTTTTTAAAACTTGAATTTCAATGTACCTCATATTCCTCAGTCAGATATCCTTCTCAGAGGGACAGGACAATGATATATATCTCCAAAAAGTTAATTCCTTAAATTGGGCACAAATATGACTCTGAAACACTTCTCTATAACCCAGTAAAACAGCAAGAAGGCAGAAAAGACTTGTGCTGATTCTGTAGATGTTAGAATGCAAAGTTTATTACTGAATCTGAGGCTACGTTCAAGGGTGTCTCTACTTTGAGTTGAATCTTTAGCTCAACTCTAAAGGCAGGCAAGTGTAATTAAAAATCTTCCTTAAATCCAGCCCCAAATGTATTTATTTCTTGGTTGATACATGTAATAGAAGTCATCTTCTTTTATCCCTGTTTGTTGGTAGACTCTACAAGCATCCTTTGCTGTGTGCTGTCCCACACATCCTTTGCCTTTCTACATCCATAGCAAAGCTTCAGCAAGCTTGGCTTGTTTCCAAAAACCATTCTTTGTGACAATTAAAAGGGAGAGTTCAACACTCCTTATAATAAAAGCAAATAAAATACAGCAGAAATAATTTCTGATCTGAGAACGAAGATACATAAAGACCAAATGCTGCTTACTGAACTTTGCAGTGTGCACAGATCAGGAAATAAAATAATTTTGTTGGTTCTATTATCATTCTTGCAAGCGCAACACAAAGCATTGCTGATATGGTACAGGTCCATCTGCCAGCTGGGGAAGAAGAAAAGGAAAAGCAATTAAGAACATTAGAAATTAGGTTTGTTGCTCTGGGCTGGAAAGATCCAGTTAAGCATGCTGTGACTCTGAACAGAGAAGAATAGGAGATGAGCCAAGAGAGAATTTCTCTTGATATTATCACTTGACCTGTTTCCCCTGCCTTCCCCAACTCCCTCAGACAAGGATATATCTGTCGCCAAACCACCTCTGGCTCTCAAAGCTAAAGTCAGGTACTCTGTGTATAAATTCACATTCCTGAGGATGTGTGGGCTAAATACTAGCCTGGACAACTTACTCTTCCGGTCTGACCCTATGATAGGAGATCCATCTGTGCACCTCAGTGAGGACACCCAGCCCTGATTTCTATAGCAAGGAACTAGGTGGCCAATTGGACTTGCCCTCCTCCTGATCCCATCACCTCCCTAACCCAAATTTGCTTGATGTGTGAAAGTGAAGGAGCAAAAGTAATTCTTGCCCTGTATCGGCAGTGAGAAATTTGTACCTCCTCCAGGAAGAGGGCGCAACTCTCTTGCAGGTGACCTGGTACATTTTGCATGTTTGCCACATGTCATTTAATCAATGTTGGCTTTGCATCGAGTGACACTGGCAAATGACTGATTTTGTTACACTTCTTGCACTTTTGTTTTGGCAGTCTCAGTGTCCCTTCTTGATGATTCTGTACAGTACTCCTCTGGTGTGCACGTAAAACAGTAATGGGAAACGAGTCTCTGAGAAACGAATCTACACCACATTACTCTTAAGTAAGCACACCAGGCAGCTGGTACAGGTCCAGCCAGACACAGTTCCCATGGAACTAAGCCTTATCTTTATGTTTCACTGTAATCTGTAGGAAGTGAACACAGAGCCCTAATGTTATGTCTGCTTTACAGCATCTGCCCTTGCAAACTGAGGTTGTAGAGTAGATAATTTCTCTGTTTTTTTCTGGTTCCTTTGGTCCCAGAGATACCATGACCTGTTGACCAGCGTGCGTCTCTGAAGCACGTGCTCATAAACCTACTGCCTTAAAATCATTGCTGTGCCATAGGCAGGTCACTCCTCAGCCTGTGCTAGATGTACTAAAGCCCCAGTTATTTTTGTAGGCAGCACCACTTGTTTTTCCATCCCCTTCACATCTCGCACCTGCTTGATGGGCAGCCAAGCTGTCTCCTGACAGCAGCTGGCACATGGTCAGCCGTCCTATGCCAGGGAAACAGATTGGCTGCATCTGCCAGGCTATCAGCAGGCACAGTCTTCCCACTGATGGGTCACATTTTTGGATAGGAGCAAAGTGATCACTTGTCCATATTTAAATAGCTCTGATCTCTGGAATAATGTCAGGCCACTGTGGGCTTGCTGGCAGTTTCACAGTTGGACTCTGGGATCTACCATGGGCTGGCTGCTAAGTCTTTCTTGTTTACATTCTTGTGTACATCTCAGGGGGACCAGCAGTGAGTTTACATATGCCAGCAGTGGTGGCCACACTGCAGCGTGGAGGTGCAGTAGCCTGCAGACCCCCTTCATCCCCCATCAGCCACCAAATCAGCGACTGCCTGGAGAACATCATGGGCTGGGGACTGAAGATTCATCTGCCAGCAGCCAACTGAGCAGCCGCAGGCTGGGCATGGCCTTCGAGATAGATATTGCTGCAATCTGATGTGAAAATTGTGCCAGATTATCTCCATTCATCAAGTGAGAGAATAGCAAAAATGGCCATTTTAATAAGGGCAGAATTAAACTTGAATACAGAAAAAGTGAAACTAGTTGTCTAAACAGAATATTTTTTTTTATAACTTTTGCAGTGGTTTATAAATCAACCCCAGATAGTTCATGTTTAAGTGGAAGCCTTTTGTGTAAAGCTGATCTTATCCTACTGCAAGCATTTTGCTCCTGTTCTGTGGAAAAATGTTTGGATCACTTTGTAGACAGAGGTTGGAAATACAATCATGTTGAGGAATGGTGGGATTCTTGAGACAGTCCAGGAATAAAGAAACCACAGAGATATAAGGTGGAAAAAGTGTTATTAGCTCTTCAGTAAAGAAACAATTTCCTCTGGAAATGTTTCAGGAATTTGCTCTCTTCTTTTGCATGGCACTGGGGAAATCAGAATTGAATTTTAAATATAATTATATCAATTGGAAATAAGTTTCAAAGGTAGACTTAGAGGTGGATATTTAAAGAGTAATGTTACCCCTTTGTACTGTTGGGTTCAATTAAAAGACAGGTAGACCCGTGAGCGTTGTAAAGGAGCAAAGCCCAGGTGAGCACTCATAATGCCTCTCAATTTTGGTTTATTCCTAGCATTAGAAATGGGTGAGCATTTCTCATAAGAGACTTGCTCCTACTCTCTCCTTTACTGAGCTACCCGTTTACCAGGAGCTTAGGGACACCTATCTCAACATTTTAAAATTAAAAGATTTTAAATGATGCAAACAGAATTTTGGCAGAATTTTTTTTCATGGTCTCTTTTGTAATTTTGCCTATTCATCCAGCTTGGAATTTAAAACCTCTTTCAATGCATCATTAAACTTTTCCATTTACTTACAGGAATAGATGCCACTATTTCTCATTTAGCAAATTAGTGAGCTGAGACATATAGAAGTTGGGTCAAATCACCACTGGCATAAATTTTCCCTCATATACTCTATGACTGAGATCAGCCCATGCAGTGCTATGCAGCTGAGACAGGTGATGCATCTAGTAACCACGGAGTAACCTGAGGTATTAGTTCCTGAATGGGAAAGGACCTGACCTATGGCTGATACTGTCTTCAGGCACTGAGAATCTTGTTAAGAACGGGTCACCAGAGGAGGTGGGAAGGATCTCAGGAGCCTAGGTATTGGATTAAGGGTTTGATTTGAAGACAACTGAAGAGAATGAAAGTATTCCACTGGCCTGAGTGGGCTGCTTGATCCCCACAATTTCAGCCATTTCAGTAGTTCATAATTTAATGGTTTCTAGTGGAGTTATCTGAATGGAAATAAAAGGCATCTCTCACAGCACAAACCCTGAAAATAATAAGTTTTACAAATTAATGCTTCGGCTAGTTCAGCATCCAATCTTGAATAATATTTCACTTGGAAACAAATGAGATGATATTTCTGGAAGATTATTTGGGTGGAAAAAACTAGACTATTTAGGACAATATGAGTATAAGAAAACTGTGCTAACTGATGCAAAGATATAATTTTATCTTGAGATTGTGAATGTACTTCTGTTATTTTATTAATTCTCATTACATGTAGGTTTAAAACGGGGTGCTGATTTATCTCATGGAGTTTAGCAGAATGAAGAGGCAAAAATTTTTCATTTTTATTGTTTTCCATTTTAACATTCCATTGGTTATTTGAGAGTTTGTTGTTTGAACACGTTGCTACAGTGCATCACTTTAGCTACCTTAATGTGTTGAGTTTGTTGTGAATTATGTTCCAAGAATGCTTCTATTTTGCCCAAATCTGATAACTTTTTAGAATTCATTACATTCAAAATGGTCTCTCATTTGAACAAGAGATCAGTGATTATACAACAAAGGAAAATCAGTTATTGAATATACATATATTCACATCCACATTAAAAAGCTAAGATTGTATGTATTGTATTTGTATGTAACAAAGTAAATTGTTTTAAAATAACTGTGAATATTGTGAGTAGCTACTGAGTTTTTCATTGTTTCTGCTTTTCATCTCAAATGGTTGTTTCAAACACCAGCTTCTTATCTCCTTAATCCTTTTCCAAAATCCAATAACTGAAATAAAATTATGTTCTAAAATGATAGCAGAAATCAATGGCCAGAGATATTAGTGGATGTTTATTGACACAGATGATATTATTTTCATATTGCCATAATGATGGTCCAGATGTTCAACTGCCAGTTTTAGGCACTGAGTAGGTGGGTTTGGAAGCTCTAGCAGTCCAGAAGCAATTGCTTTTGGCAAGCTCTGGAGTGACTATAGATCCATGAGGTTATTTATGACCTGTAAGTGCAGCTCTAGTGCCTAATGTATATTCCTACATGGAGAAAATCCCATCCCTGCTTGTTATCTGAGCATGATCCTTTGTACAAATGGGCTGTGTGGGCCTCATTAGGGATTTCTGTGGACTTATAGGAAGCCAAAAGACTGGTGTCCTGTTTCCTAGATATTCAATGTTTCTGAAGGAAGAAGAAAAGAAACATCATTTGAAACTTTGTTGTTCTATTTTTCTATGTGACCTAATATCACAGATTGAGCGTATACAAAGTTTTATTAAGTTCTGACTGATGCATGCTTTCCATGGCTGGTAAATCGTTCTTGGTCAGAGCTGGGTGTATTAAAGTGCTTGGTTGATTTAGGATGTGGATGTAAATGGTAAAGCTCAGTTTATGAACCTCATTATTTCTGGAGTGAGGTTTCCCATACAGTCCATTAATCTACCTGATTTTTATTATCTCTTTCTCAACAACAGCCACTTTCTTAATAGGTATTTTGACACTGAGGTTTAATGGCATTTAAAACGATGACAGACCCATGCAGAGAAGTTACAAGTCAGACGTATTAAATTGTTCAGTCATGAGAAGATCATTCCATCCCAGAAATGGAATCTCTGCTGTTCTTTTTCCATTTAGGTTTTAGGTTTTGCTCTGGTAGTTTGAACATAATACTCTGTATAAAATGATTTCCTTTTGCTTTCAGGAAAGCTTTTTTTTTTTCTTCTTGTCCACAAATCAGAAGAATGAGAGAGACAGCAACTAGAGGATCCCAGGCACACTCGCATTTTTTGAGCACTTCCAAAATCAGTATAAAACAATTTGATAAAATGAAGTCCTCCAGCATTAAAGCACCTAATCTTATGTTACTATATGGATAGCTATTCCTTTATTTGTACAACCACTCTGCCTTTAGAAATACATTGCATCTCCACACCAGTATAAAATTTGAGTAGGTGGCCTCCCAATTCTAAGGCAAAACCAGGTCAAACTTCCTATTGACAAGATTCTACTGGCTTCTATAGTTCTTTGCCTCAGCAACCTAAGTCACTAATTCAGAAAGGACTTTCTTCTGTGGATTTATAACAGAATATTTTATCTTTAAACTTCTTTGCAATACACTTTTCATTTGCAAAAAGATCTCTACATTTTAAGTGTATGCATATGTTTAAGCTGGCATTAGTTTTCATAACGAACATGAAAATGTAATATACATAGCCAGCTCAAGCTCATTACTGTGCTATTTCAATAAGTTTCATAACCATCTTTGTGCAAAAATAAATAAGCTTTTTTATTAACAACCTGCATTACTTACAGAGACCAATATGCTCTTGCTGCAGGCAGAGAAAGCACCATCTTTTCTGATAGTCTGAAGCTTTTCACCCAGTATAGGTGGTTGCAAAAGGATTCGGGATGTAGTCCTGCAGAGAACATAGATTTTCCACCGTGTATGGAGCAGTTTAAACTTCATGCATGTGTTCTCTTCTTGGAAAAGCCTGTCTGCTAAAAACCACATGGTTTTTAGCTCTGAAAAGCAGGGCTTCTGCAATATGTTCTCAACATAATTCTGGATGAGTGCCTGTGTGAATGGAGGCGCTCGCAGTGAAGGAGTAATGTGATCTTTGGAATAGATTAGTATGAATGGGAGAGCTTCAACAGAAGAGATCAGACAGACTTGCGTGGGATCTTCATTCCACTTGCAGGAGTTAGGACTTGTTTGTGGTCGTTATTCCTCTTCCAGGGCATCACACCTCTTAATGTAAAAACGTATCTTTTTGCTAGTGGAGAGGCTGTAAGAGGATTTAGTCTTGTACAGTAAGTAACATGCCTTGCTCGTTTCCCTAGTGGTTTTAGCGTTGTCTCTAGGTTCTTGTGATCTGGATATATGGTTATGGACTGGCAAGTTAGCTTCTTTCATTATAAAGATAGACATATTTGAAGCAGTGAAGATAAAACATATTCATCTCTACAGTGGTGATCTCCTTTAGAAGTCCTAGCAAACTGCTACACAAATGGAAGTAAAATCTCAGAATCAGCGACTTTGGGATGGATCTCAGGTACTTCCAGTCCAATCTCCTACTCTGAGCAGAGTCATCTGTGAGATCAGACCAGGCTGCTCAGGGCTTTACCCAGTTGGGTCTTGAAACCCCCAAGGATGAAGACTGCACAAGCTCTGAGGGCAGCCTGATCCAGTGCCTAACTGTCCTCAGTGAATTTTCCTTCCTTATATGCAGCTGGAATCTCTTCTTTCAGTTTATGACTCCTGCCTCTCATTCCCCTGCTGTGCACTGTTGTGAAGAGCCTGGCTCCAGCTCCTTGATAGCCCTCCAGGTAGGCAGGATCAGACTGCTGTGAGACCCCCCAAACCTGTCCTTCATCCAGGCTGAGCAAGCCCAGGTCCCTCAGCTTTTGTGTGCAGAGCAAGTGCTCCAGTTCTGACCATCCTGGTGGCCTCTGCTGGACTTCCCCAAGTCTATCAATGTCTTCCTACCTATATCAAGCCCAGACTTCTGCAGAAATAATTGCAGAAACAAGGTCACTTGTGTTTGTCTCTTGCACACTTTTATAGCATTCATTCTTCTTGCTATTCACTGACCTAACCTCTCAGCACTATGAAGAAAGCAAAATCTATTATCATTTAACTATCTTCTTGGAATTTCATTAAGAACATTATACTTATTTTTCCTATAATGTCTTCTTTTCAGTTTCTTTGCTCAACTCCGTGGATGGCAGATATTTTTCAGGATTAATGAATCCTTTAGTGATAACATCATTAGTCACTATCTGAAGATCCAATAATCCTTTAAGAGAGTGATGTGAAAGTCAATAGGTGCATGAAAAAAGGCTTTGAAATTGCTTCCTGTTTCTAGCAAGTCAATAAATGCCCTCAGTGGGAGGCTGAACATCTCAGTATCACAGTGTAACAGCAACTGGAGGCTTTCAGGACAGGACACAAGCACACAAGCAAGGCAGGAATGTTTAAAGCTACTTCCAGGCTCATCTGCAAAAGGGGTCTCTTTCTGAGGACCTTGGGGCAGCAAGATGCATGAAAAGGAAAGTGCCTCCTCAGTCTTTATTTCTAAATGGCATCTGAGAAGTTCTCTCTGAGCCCTACTTTACCCTCAACATTGAAGGAGGAATTGCAGAAGACATCAAAGTGGGAGGAGCAGTCGCTGCACTGGAGGACAGGGCTGCTGTTCAGAAAGACCTGGAGAAACGGGCTGGCAGGAACCTCCTGGAGTCCAGCCAAAGCCTTTTGATGATTCATAATCCCTTGCTTATCTCCTTCAATATGGGATGAATGAGATTCACCACTGTGGGAAGAAGTGGGCAATGGATGTATGGGCTGAAGAGCTGAGCTGGTATCAGGCAAAATATTCCTCTCATTCCAGCAGTATGCATCACCACCTTTTGCTGTGGTGCTATAAATGCTGTATTGAGCGAGATTAAAACATCAGAAAAAAGTAAACTACTTCGAAGACGTAAAGAAATATTTCCGCTTATTTAGAGGAAAGGAAGGTTTCTTACATGTGTCCCTCTCTCCAGGGCCTTCCCTTGACAGTTTGAAGCAGAGGAGCTCCATTATCCTGTGCTGCTGAGGGTGGCCCCGTATCACACTCAGGGCTCTCTCCTTGCAGGAAAAGATGCCTTTTATTTTCTGTCTGTGTCTAGAGTGAGGAAAGTTCATTCATGACAGTCTCTTTTTCACAGATGACTGCAAGAGTTGAATTATGAGGGCAGCTTCTCAGGACTTTTTTTTTCCCCCGACCTTCTCCCCTAGGATTTTTGTTTTGACTCAGTGTTTAGCTCCACTGGAATTTCCCCAAAAGTAACTATGCATCAGGAAATCTGGGACATCCCTGAAGTCCAGCTTGAAAGGCAATTTGTTTCAGTGTAGCTGGAACAAGAGCTGAACCGGGGATGAACCCCCTTTCTAGAGAAGAGCTCTCCTGGTGCCAGTCAGCAGGCCGAATTTGGCTAGGATGAGTCTGCTGGGCATGTGCCTTTGCTTAGGGAGAGGAGATAAAAGGATTTTATGGCAGGTTATCTACCCAAACACCCACCTGCCACCTCCTTTGCTTGTGCAAGGCCAGGCACCAGAAGTAGACACCAGCACATGCATGTCCATGTCAGGGCAGGGAAGGGAGAGCTTGGCCACCCCTTCTACCACCAGAACAGTCGGACACTAAAGCACTTTCAACATTCATTTGTGAAAATCCAGGCATGTTGCCTCTTTACATCAAAGATGGAGAAGTTGCACTTTTCTTCAAAGGAAAGCAGTAATGCTTCTATCTAACTCTTACTTAGCATTTCATAGCTGCCTTTCAGAGCACTTGGCATCGATAGTTATTTATATAACTGATTAAATAAATGAACAGAGATTCCTCTACATTTATTTTGCAGATATTTAAAAGCAAACTATTAACTCTTTTCTCAGCTGCTTAACTGTAAGATCAGAAGCCAGAGGTTAGTTGTTATCTCACAGAGGTTTTAAAGCGGAGATATTTACTGTAGTGATTTATAATGCCATCTCTGACCTTGGATTACTTGGTAGCAATTAAACCAAGTGTTTAAGTTCCTGAAGAATTAGGAAATATGTTAGAATGGAAGAGAACTTTTTCACCATGTCCTGTACGAAAACATGCTTTTGATTCATAAGCCACAACCTTGCTGCTGTTTCCTATGTTTTCCTGCAGGTACTTGTCAGAGGCAATCAGAAGTATAACAGTATATCGATGAGAATAACAAAATGATTTTATGTCATTAAAAATTATTCATGTATTCAGTTTCATTGAGGCCTTTCCTGTAGGACTAACTAGGATATTTCCAATTGGAAATTAAAAGGATAAGACATATAGCCATTAATTTTCAGAAACATTCAATATCTTTTTGTGCTGGATTTTTTCCAATTAAGTGAGTCAGTTCTGTGCTGGTTGTGGAAAAGGTAAAGCAATGACAAGTTAATTCTGAAGCAAATGTGAATAGATTGAAGCTTGTTACTGAGTTGACTTCGTAGCTTTCTAGTTGTCAAGTTCTGGATTGTAAATGTGCAGATGGAACTTCTCAGCACCATACAGAAAGTAACTATTAATAGAAAAAATATTTTGTACATAAGCACAAAGGAGAAACATGTAAATATGTGTTAGTTTACATATATATCCAATAGTAAATCTATTTATTAAAGGTTTCTTCTGTTATAGCTGTAGCAAAATTTACTGGAAGTATTTACAACTATTTTTTATTAATGCAAGGCAGACTGTATTCATGTGTATATATGTGTATATACAGACATACTCATACACACACACATATGCACCATCACTGTTCCAACTAGATTTGTCTTTAGCAAAAGACTGGCAGTGCTAAAAGTACTAAAGGGACTTTCATCATATTGAATTAAAGTCACTCAAAGGAAATTGGAAAATGGAGCTTTGTGTGAAGACAGTATGGTATAAAAATGGAAAAGGTCTCTCATCTCCTTCTCTTTTGCCTCTCTCTTCTGTAGTGTTTCTCTCTGTACTGCTTTTCATTCTTCTGCTCCCTATTACCCTTCTAAACCCTGTGCTACTCCCACCTATTCTGTTCCTTGCTTTCATACTAACTAGCAATACGTCCTTTCATGTTCCCGTCAAGCCTGGCCAAGTGGCAATTGCTTGCTCTCTCATGCACATTAACTTTTCTCATTGTCCTTAGCTGAAAAGGTGCAACTGTGCTGGCTCTTTGAGATGGTTTGTTTTAGATGGGATTTTTCAGGGTGATGAATCAAATTCATTTTGTTCTTCTGTCACTGCACTGCAGCTTTGATGTTTCTGTTCTTCCCAGTAACACGTCAACGATGGTATATTTTCTGCAATATAGCACCAAACCAGGCAGTCTGATGGAGGGATAAGTTCATGGCATTTTAGTACCCAGCTACTACCAAGTGTTAATTCTGTTTTGACAGTAGTAAACTCTGTGTCTGTCACTCCATCTGTAATAAACAGGAGATGAAGTCACGCCGTTTCTATGCAGGGGCACTGCAAGGACTAGAGAACATGATGCTAAGCATATGTGTGGCAGTAAACATCATGGAACTACACCATTACTTGAGCTTCATCTGATTCATCTTATCATAAAAAATGAGCATGCAATAATGGAATAAGTGTTTGCAAATATTTTGCCTCTGAATTTAAATCACAGATTTATTTCAATAATAAACACGGGAGTACATCTTGATAGGTTGTTAGTTGAGTTGTGTGGGTGGTTAGTCTTTTATTTTTATTCAAACGATTTGGTGAAATCACATGATTTAGTTATTGCGTCTGTAGTTAGAATACTGAACTCAGTCATCAGCTATACCAAGTGATCTTCACTCCTATTGAAATCACAGAACAATAACATCAGAATCATTACGTGGAGTTTTGTTTGCTCAATTTGAATATGCATGAGAAGCTGTCCAGAGAATGCAAGGCAAGACAACACTTTTGTTAAAATGTTAAGAAAAAAGGACTTTGTAGAGTTAGAAGCAATCTTTAAGTATTGTAATAGAGTAAAATTTGGTGCTGATTTAGTTTATGGAAACACCCTCCATACTTTATCATTCAGGAATAAATATGAAAAACTGAAAGCTAGACCTCCTTGCAGACTGTAAGAAAAAAATGTTAACAATTTCTGAAAGGCTTGATCTGGTTTCATCAGCTGGAAAGCACTAACCACGCTGTTCCCAGTCATTGTGGAAAGAGCCTTGATTTAACTTTCCGAAATAGGAGATGACAGCACAGTTTATAATGCTGTCTCCTTCCACATGAGGGACTGGGGATCTGAAGCTGCAGACTCCTCAGGGTGGCAGAACAAAAAGGGGAGCTGTGCTGAGGAATGGCTGCTCTGTCAGGATTACAGGCTGCAGTCAAGGCTGGAGGAGCTGCATAAGTGTTGCTTGCATTTTGGAGAACGGTCACCATTCTGCTCCCATGGTTGTTTCTGTTCCAGTGCCACAAGAACATGTCCCATTTCTGATTTTTATCTCATTTCCAACTGACACAACTGGCACAAGTCCTCTTTTGATCTGTGAGATCAGAAACAGATATTGGGTATATTAGCTTGATGATTTGGGGACAGCATTTATGGGTCTGGCTCCAGCAGCCAGATCCAGGCAACCCCTGATCTAATGGGGAAGCCTGAAAGGTCAGGACATCATGCCTGTGTCACAGACTGTGGGACTATCTGGTTAAGGCACTTTTATTTGTATGTGATATAGATTTTTTTTAACAAAGCAGGAAGGGAGAAACTCATTCTATGACTCTTTGTAAAAGAAGACTATTCATCTGTGTGTTTTTTGGTAAAAGAAGATCATTCACCAGCTGTGCCCTCAGCAAAGTCCTCTGTACCTCGTCACATGACTTACAAACTCGGGAAGCAGACAGGCAGACAGCAGACATAAAGGTCCAGGTCAGGTCTAAGACACCCAAGTACTGACGTCTATATGTGCACTAACTGCCTCGGTTCCCTCTAGAGTCAGTGGAGATATAGTCACTGCCAACAGTGGAGCCTACCATGCAACTGAAGTTGCTCAAGCAGACACAAGGGGTGGGATTCAGTCGCCCAAACATAGACATCTACTATTGGTTCAGACACTGTGAAGCACCTTTCTTGGCCTCTTGCAGGCACTACAGAAAGGTTCATGTGTCCCCTAGGGTGTATTTTCCATCCCTTGCAGATGTCTCAGACACTTTATTTTATCTGGACAACCTGCTCCAACTGACCCTTCTTGAGCAAAGGGATTGGACTAGGTGATTTCAAAAGGTCTCTTCCAACTTAAATGATACTGTGGTCTCAGCTGACAATAGATGCCAATGCATTGGGCACCTGAAAGCTGCTGCTCTGCCGAAATGCCCATAGGCTCCAATGACAGTGCTGACTTGATTCATTTGAAGATGCTTAGGAGCCTAGTACCCCATGAGAAGACCTACATCTGCCTGGGACTGGCAGTTGCAGAACAGCCCTTATGGGAAATATGCACCCTTTCTGTGCCAGGCCAGGTGGGACACCCTCATCATCTCAGGTACACTGGATACTAACCTTTGAGTGACCATTATCAATGGTCACATCATTTGCACTACTATGTAGCCAAGAGTCCAGCTGGCAAAGTCTGCCCATCCAAAATGAGTTGCTTCTGTGGTAAGACAACTCCTTGCTATTATATTATGCATCTACTTGGAGTGTGCTAAACTTCTGTATTTATGTTTTATCTGTTACATTAACAAGCGCTCAGCTACCTGGAGCTTCCTTCCTACGCTGGTATTTGATCAAGCCGGCTCTATATCATTCTTGGGCAAACTGAAAAAAAAAGAGTTAATTTGTTTTAATTTAAGGCAGATTTTTCAGATTTTAATTCATTCCTGCAGCCCTTGCCATGACAGATGTTGAGTGTCTAAATTCTTGTCACCCTACTGCTTAGTACCTATAGCATTGAAGCAGCCATCATCTTGTGGGAATTCTCCTTCTACAATTGTCCTGCCCAGGAGCTCATCTCAACTGAAGGTTGTTACTCTAAGTAACCATCACATATGTGGGCTCTCATTCTGTAAGGATAAACAGCCTGCATGCAAATCTTGCATTCAAATGTGATCAAATGGGTAGTGGTTAAATGGGAGCAATTTACCACACATTTGTTTCTTTCTTTATCAGTCTTCACCAGAAAATAATTTACTTTGATTTGTGTTTGCATTTGTGTTGCAGCCTCTGCCAGCAACAGCGGGATTTTTTTGCCAGCCTGTTGGTAGGCACTGATTAGCAAAACAGGACAGTGAAAAGCCTTAATGTGTTTTTAGTAGCATTTTTTGACCAAAAAAACCCACCCCAAAACCCAAAGAGGTTTGAGTGGCTTTTCATTAATCTTTGAGTTTCGTTAAGTACTAAAGATTTGGAAGATTCCCCTCGTCCAGAGGACATGGCCCACTGGGATGGTGTCTGCCTTTTGTCACCTGGATGAGAGCAAGGCAGATGAGCCGGCAGTTGAGTGCTGGTGATCTTTCACTGAAGTAACTACCGTTTCCCATTAAATTGTAGCAGTGCTATTGTCTGAACAGGAGACAAAGCCATAGAATCAAATGAAGGATGAAAAGAGCTGTTTTCATTTTAGTCTCTGTTTAAAAATGAAGCTGTACCTAGAGACATTTGTCCCACATATCCATCACCCTCCCTACTTGGCTATTCATTTCAAATCAGTCTAATTTTTCTTGTGCAAAACCTTTTCTCCCACACCCACAGTGCAGCGTGGGGAAGTCCCTCACATGTTCCCTGAGCAGAAGAGAAGCTGCAGCACTGGGTTGCAGGTGGGGGTCCTTGAGTGAAACCTCACTTTAAGGCACTTTTCCAGTCCCACACCCTACTGCCAAGGTCCTTTGCTGCCCACCACAGCTGAAAGTGGCCTCTTCCCATCACAGGTCTGATGTATGGACAAATCCTTCACATTTTGTTGCAGCTGCTGTTATCACACATCATCATGTGTCTTAGATTGATATAACAATGAATTAGGTTGCAATCTGGGATTGTAGATTAGTTTGTTGCACTCCGCTTTTATTACAGACTGCCCAAGAATTAGCAGTGTTGGACTGCTCCGCAATCACTTTGCCTTGCTGCACAAAATCCAATTTTTAGCCTACAAAATGTACCAATTTGGGTGAGCAAGCTAAGCCAGCAAGCATCAGAAGGGAGTGTATCAGGAAATTATCTCCCTCTTCCCCACCTCTCTGTCATCGCTATAATCTCATTTACCCTGGAACAGTAAGAAATGTAGAGGAATCCAGTTAGCTTGCCTTATTTCCCCTGGTGGATGTGACAGAGCTGCTTGCGACCTATTGAGCTGCTCTAACTTACGTGGGGATTTCAGCGAACAGCCAGTTTACTTACAAATAGTTGTGACTTCTTTAGTGATATTGAATAAGACTTTATTATTTTCCCTCATAAAATCCTGAAAATGGAGAGCGATGGGCTTTTCAGGGTGGCACATGCTATTATAAGACAGGCTTAGGCAGCATAGCCAAGTGTTACCATCAGATTCACTGACACCTGCAAGTCTCAGTCGTAGATACAAACATTGTCACACTGGGGCTTTCTACCACCCTATGAACCCTATCTACAACCTTCAAAAAACCCTTTGGCACCGCTTGGGTTCAGCTGAGGGAAGGATGTTGCTGTCTCCGAGGCTGGTTTATTCACCTCTTAAAATGTCTTGTGTACTCGGAGCCTCGTGGTATTGGGGTATGGTGGTTTTCTGTACAGGTAGAAGGAAGGGACAGACCTCTTTTGGTGAAATGTCAAACATAACAATCCTTTGCCACTCACCTGCTCTCTGCAAACTGATGCTTAGAGGGCAACCAGATAAGTGGCTGGAAGGAGAGGGGCTCTGGTGCCTCACTTGGCCGCCCTTGGGTAGCTGAGCCAAGAGCTGCTCCGGCAGCCCACATACACTCCCCCCAGCCAGCTCCTGGCAGCTCATTGAGGACCTTCATACTCTCTTCACGCTTTTTTCCCAACTCAAAAACATTTTGCACCTTTGACTTGCTCGGGTCTCGTGTGAACAGTCCTGACAGTAAGAGCCCCCATGTGGGGTGGACAATAACAGCTCCAGTGTGCAAAGATGAAGTCCAGCTGGCAACTGGTGTTCACTCCTCCAGCCAAAGCAACACGAATGTGCCCTATGTGAGTCACAGCAGGGATGATGTCTCGTACAGCAGCAATTAATTTGCTCCTAAGGCAAATGAGTCCAAATGGTAAAGGCTTTTGCAAATGGAATTTACTGTTCCAATGCAAATAACTAACTGGCAAACAATAACCACTCCAGCCTGAAAGCCTGGCCAGCAATTGGTTGACATTTGTGCTGCAGAGAGTTTACAGATTCCCCACGAGTTGGATAGGAGCTGTGTTTTGCAGCAACAATTGATTTATTACTGTGACAACCAGTAGAAATAGAAGGACCTGCTGGCAAGCAAGGGTGTGATTTGTTCCTCTGCAAACAAGCGAGAGGTGTCCAGCTGGCCAGTGGCCATTCCCAAGCAAAAGCCCAGGGGAGGATGCAGGCTTAATCTTCTCTCTGCTTGAGTTCTGCCTGCTAAATAGTCAAGGAATTAGGTTTTTTATATTGTACCAAAACACATTTGTATTTAGTAATGTTTCTACAAAGCGAGTAAGTCAGGAGGATGCAAAGGTCAGGCTGCCTTCTAGATATTTCACTTCTCAAGCAACAGGACGACACTTTATCTGTTATTCATGAACAGAAAATCATTCTCATTTATATTGCAGCAGCCCCTGTAGGGACCAATCAAGGTCCCATTGTCCTGATGCCTGATTGGTGGCTGTGAGCAGAAAATTGCTGGTTCCAGCTTGGATGCAGTTCAGAAACATCCATTTTTTGCCATGTAAGGTTTAACATGAGCACATTCTGATCAGTAAAGCACGTAAGCACACGTTTAAAGCAATCTCTCTTCAGCAAAATGTTTCAGAGTGTTTCAGTCCTCCCAAAGAGAGAGGAATTTAAACGTGTGAAAGTGCTTGGCTAAAGGGCACGCGGACCTCATGTCTTTTGAGTGTTCCACACATAAGAGAGAGTTTTCTTTTGATGCATAGAAGGGTTTTGGGGGGTGGTTGGCCAACATGTCCAAACGAAGTCTGGAGGCAGTGTGTTTTCCCTCCTAGGTGTATTCTAAGCCTGCCCCAGTGCACTGACACAATGCAGAGAGCTGCGACTAGTCGAGTGCACTAGTCACCTGCAAGCGTGTCAGGGTGTGAGCAGCAAGAGAGATGAATCCTTTCCATTTTCTGAAACAAAACAATGAAGTGTAATAGACTGAAATTAAGATATGAAAAATGAGGCTGAATGAAAAGAAAAATATGCCCATGACAAGAGCTGTCCGATTATGGAGTAATCTTGATGGAACAAGGGAAGAAACCAAAATGGCATGTAGTATTTCACGGTGGTTAATCTGGTATAGACTAAGACAGAAGGGTTAGTTCTTCGCTGGTTGATAATGGACAAGCTGATACTTCAGGGATGTGAGAAGTTAAAATCAATATATGACAATGAATATATCATTTATGTGAATATGGCAAAGGATATTTGTGGTGTGTCATTTTTGCTGTAAACATAATACAAAAAAAATCATCACTGACCAACAGCTAGCTACAGCTACTTCATATTCTGGGCACTGTGTAAAATTGCTATATCTTACTACGCTAGTAAGCCTGGAAAACACTGACTTTGTAAAGCTGATAACTGTGATGCAGTGGAAACATTGCTTGGGATCAGCAGAGTGCATCGTACTGATAAAGAATTTCCCTGTAATGCTGTTATAGTAATTGAAGCTGCAGCTTGTCTCCTGCACAGCAAAGCAGGCGGGGGCTGCCAGAAGGTTTTCTAAAACTCCCCTTTGCAGTGCTGAGCAATTTGCTGCCTTCGTCCCGTGATTGCTCACCTGAGTTTCTACCACTTCGGGAGCTCTAACACAGAATTGGTGAACTTTAGCACAGACACTTATGAATAAGGATAATTTTCATTTTTTAAGATGGTTAACTGCTGCGGAGTGTATACAGGTTACTTCCTTAGAGAATAGGGAATCACAACATTTCATGCTTAAACCAAAAAAAAAAAAAGGGTCAGCCTTTGGGTACCTCATTTTCATTGAAATCAGTAGAGTGATGCACTGAAAATAATGGTATTTTTGTAGGCATATACAAGATAGCATTCAGTCTTCCTTTCCACTTTCAGATTTTATTTTTAAAGAGAGTCTTCTACTTAGATTCCTTTTAAGATTTCCCTTCCTTTCTGCTTCTATTGTATCTCTTTAACTGACCAGGATGATTTAGCAGTACTTGACTCTCAGCATGTTAAAAAGATATTCAAGGCTCCCCTTACATGGGAAGACAAAAAGCAGCTTTAAGATCCTGGCAGCTTTCTCATCTACATACAAAAGCAGCAAGAAAAGAAACAATTAAATGGCACAGCTTCTCCTGGAGCTCTCAGACCTTTCTATCATCTTCATTTTCCTCTTAGTGATTTACGTGAGCCTTCCTTGTGTGTTAGCCTGGCTCACTTGGCTGCATCATTCCCCCAACCCTCCCAAGGCAGGCAAAGCTGCCGCTGAATTCAAGCCTAATAGGGTTCATTGCAGGAAGAGAAACCAATTTTGGTTTTAGTGGGATATCTACAGCTGAAGCAAGCAAATTCAATATTTGTTGCCCTGAGTTGACTTTGACACCAGTGCTATGTTGCTGAAACTCTTGGTGAAGTTTGATTTACACCAGGCAGTGCAGAACTTGTTCTTCACATCACTAAGGACTATCTGTCTCAAAGGGAAAGTGTCTCGTGAAAGCTGGTGTGGAAGGAACTGTTGATATTCATGAATGGACAGCAAGTTGGGCAGCAAGTGCGTTCTCCTGTGCGTGTGCCCATTAACTGTCATACCTGTGTGAGTAAGAAACTGTACAGTTTGTCAGTGGATATAAGACTGATGGCTGTGTTGACAGAGAGGAGGGAGGAAGCACGTCTGCCTAGCATAATTCCCAGGGGACACTGTTCCATATGTTTCAGCACATCTGGCAATGCAGATGTGGCTGGAAGAGTGTTGTGGGGGTTTTTGTGTCTTTCAGTATGGTTAATTGTTCATTAATATCTCTTAACCTTTACTTTTATGGACATTTGAATGCTCTGTTTCAACAAACACCTGTCACTCTTTCATCCAGTCTCAGGTGAGTGTTTGGTGTCATTATTTGAAAAATCAGTATAGATCAAGAGCATACCTGAGACTGAAAACAACATGATCTTGGTTTCTCCTCCTAAGTATTTTTATCAGGTAGATTCAAATAGCACATTAGGCAAAAAGAAAGCTGCCTAAATGGTTACTGAAACAGCATCACTGTCAGCTTCAGCTGCAAAAGGGACCTTAGCAATGACTGCCCTTGGCACAGCCAGGAACAGGTGGGCTGTGCTGCATGGTCCTCAGCTCTCCTTCTGTTTGATACGAGCTGGCTCTGCCTCCACATGTTCCCCCTGACCCATGCACAGACCAGAGAGGACACTTCAATTAACCCTGTGTGGCAGGTGCCATACCTGCAACAAGGGGCAGTTCTCCTGCATGGACAACAGCAGACAATAGTGGTATTCTAGTATTTCCCACAATTTTCTTTTTTTTTTTTTAAGTGTCTTCAAATCATATATATATATGGCAGCCCAGCAATAAAAGCCTAGTTGTAGACAGCCGTTTCTGCCTAAACTTGATGCTGCCTCCAAAGCCAAGGTGGCTGTGACACACCAGCCAGAGCATGGCATGAGTTGACGTGTTATGTGCCTATCACTTCCCTGAGACTAACGCTGTGTGTCACGAACTACTGCAGCCGTCTCCCACACTTCTAAAAGCAATTTCCACTCTATTAAGCTCTACCCTTTATGGTGTCTGGGAAGCTAAAAACGGGCTTCATTTTACCTACAGTCTTAGCAACTGCCACCAATGTATCCTTGGGTGGGTTATTAAATTAAGGCTATTGAATCAGATTCTGCTGGCAGCTACTCAATGTCAAACCTGGATTAATCCCAAATTTACAGCTGAAGTTGATGGTAGTTAGGAACTAAAAGTTGGTCCCTTTAAGTTTTAACTCTGTACACTGCAGGCTGTATTAAAGATGCGAAGTTTTCAAGAAGCAGCCAGAGCTGGCTGCATAGGACAGAAGTCCTACAGGATAACTTCTCAAAAGTATACTTTGACCTGCTCACTGTGCTCTGAAATTTCCTGCACAGTGAACTGAGGAGCTTCTGTATGAGAAGGGATGTCAAGTAAAATTATAGTAGCTCTGTTTTTTTTTTTCTCCATAATTCTGCTTAATGGGTTTTCTATAGTAGCGTACTACATTTTCTTCCCAGAGCTCCCAATTTCTTCTGGGAAGGGTGACCCATTTCCTTCATACACCTGGAGTTCCAAAGAGGAGTATTTGGGAAGCAGGGGGATCAGAAGAGATCCAGGTGGTTTATGCAGATTTTTCTGCACTTGAACATTTTCAGGCTGTTCCTGTGAAGCATATAAAATGCCAGGGGCTGGGGGTCCCCCAAGAGGCAGTTGTGTTACAGACTGTGCTGCAGATGTTAGAGAAGTTCAGTGCAGTGGCTGACGCCATTTCTGTGTCTGGAGCTTGGCTCACTGGGAATGCCTTGCATTCATTAATTTAATTGTACAGACTCGGCCAAAGTGTCCATAAAGTGCTCGGGAAGAGCTGTACGTGGGACAGTCACTGGTGGATTGGGTGGGCACAGCCTGTGCCCACCTCACCCAGAGTGAGGGAATGAGACCTGCACCCAGCACTGTGCAATTGCCCCCTTGAAAAGACTTCAGAACTTATCCTAACTCTGGACTTGAGAAAGTCCTGTGTCTAAAAGTGGGGACCCGAACTCCACCAAAGCCTTTGGATGGTGTTGCTTCCTCTCTGCAAAGGGACTGCACTATCATTCCTCTCCCACCTTCAAGCCTTCCAGTCCTTTAAGTCCTTTTCTTTTTTTAGATTAACTTGTAATAAAGGAAAATCAGCTCTGTTGGGTTGTGCCAAGTATTAAAAAAATTGAAAACAAACGTCCCCTAACTCTATCCTTTAAGGGGGAGAACCTTCCCTCCAGCCCTGATTTCAAAGCCGGTAGTTTACGGTAGTTTCTTGTTCTGTGAGAGGTGTCTCTCCTGGGGCCCCAGAAAGCCTCTTGCTTTCTACCATCAGGGTTGTGGCTGTGTGAGCCCACTCTGCTCCTCTCCAGTCCCTCCCTGTGCTGCCCTGTCCCTCCATTGCTGCCCACATCTCCCCTTGCTTCTGCAGGGTTCCCACACTATGGGCAAGGCAAACAGTCAGGAATCCATTCTGCCCGCCCACAGCCTTTTAAGAACACATAACTTATGGCAGTGAATCCAATAAATATGGTCCCTAGTGCAGCAAACCCCATGGGGCCTGGCTTGAGACCAGCCTGGGCTGGAGTGGCACCAAGGTTGTCTCAAAGCTCTTTCCATACTGACATAGCATAGGCAGACCCCTGTGCTCAAAAGGCATAACTCACTGGGAAAATTAGCCCATAATATTGTTTCTGATAAAAGAGGCTTATTTTTTATTTAATGTCACGTTAAATAAATTGCAAAGTGTAGCAGTGAGGATTTAGTACTTGCGGTGCTAACCATATTACTTAGCATTTATACAGTGTTTCCCTCATTCAGAAAAGCACTTTTGCTAACTTAATTCATCCTCAGCCACACTCTGCATGTCATGAGGGAAGTCAGGAACATTTAATATCCCTGCTGATAGATAAGGACTATCTAAGAAGGGATTGGTACAGTGTTGTTACTGTTCCTCTTCCCCCACCCTCAGCATCCCACCCATGTCAATTTTTGATGGCTACAGCCCATATTCATGTTCTGGAAGTCCTCAGCAGTGCAAGGGGCAGGATCCTGTCCCTTTGGTGAGAGTCAGCGATGGTCCTGGCCAAGCAGCCAGAGGGAGCAGGGCTGAAACTGGTGGCAAGCAAGGACAGGTCTCAGCAGACAAGATGGACTGAGAGAGCAGGTCTAGAGGCTGAGATCTGGGAGCTGGGATGCGGAGGGGAGTATGGGGATGAAGGGATGCTTGGGCTGAGGAGGGCACTTGGATGGCCTGTTGGCCTTAGGCAGGAGATAATTTGGGACAAAGGCTTGTGGAAGGATTCTGGTACAGAAGGTTTAAAGGTTGCTTTCAATTCTCTTGCTTGATGGAGGTATGTAAGGCAGGACATAGTAATGGGGTTGGGGAAGAGGACGGTACATCTGGCATGGGGCTGAGGCACAGGGACACAGAGTAGGTGTCCCTGGAGGTGAGCAACTCGGGGTGTGAGAGGTAATGCTGGGAAAGGGCTTCAGCCTGGAGGAGCCGGGGCTAGATTTCTGTGTCAGGATTCTTGCAGAGCAGGCAGTGTTCCTGGGAGCAGCTGCCCACCTCTGCACACCTGCCTGGCCCCTAAACACCACCACTGCTCCCCACTCCTGGCAGGACAGGTCTCCTCCCACAAGCAGACAAATATCCCTTTGCCAGGGGCAAACAAGGTGCGAGGAGAGAGCACAGAGCCCACCCTGTGGCTTTGTGCCCCTCCAGTCCTTGATCCTGTGGGGTGGATACCACAGCCCCATCGCTTGCCCATGTCCCAGGAAAAGAGTCCCAGTGACCTGTGTGTGGGTCCTTGGGCACCAGGAGGTGCCTGGGGATGGGTCATGACTCAAGCTGCTGCTCAGCACAAAAGGGAGCAAATAAGGACAGCTACTTTAGCCCTTTAATCATTTGGGATCCTACTTCTAATGAATGTAAATACATCTGTGTGCCAGTTCTCCCCTCCCTGTCGAGCTGGCATAACTCCTAGTTTCAATGGATTTCTCTCGTAGAGACCAGACCCACATATTGCAGTTGTTATGTGAGCCAAATCAATGCTCACATAGATGGCACTTGCTTTTGGAAAGGATAGTAACTACACACTGGTGTTGATTAATATGCTGATTAATGAATAAGATACTGATTAGTGCCTACCACCTCTGTAAACTGACATTTACAGACCCATGCAGTTATTGTAGGGGTGGGATGTGCTTTTTTAAAAAAAAGAGAACCTGGTAATATGTTCATTCAGATAGATGTTTTTACGATAAACCAATTGGATATTATACTACTTTTACTGAAACTTTCTCTACATTTACTTTCAAAGAATTAAAGTGTCTTTTTTAGAAGTACTCAATTTAACTCCCCTGTAAACTTCTCTTACTTTAATAGTGAATTAAAAATACTATGGGTTAACTTACAGTTTTAAAAATTACTTAATTATAAATCCTTCCTGAAACATTTCTGCATATATAAATGACTGTTGTAATTAAAAGCTAGCACAAATATTTTTTTAACTTGCTCCTTAAAATACATTGATTCTGTTCTCCATCTCTGCACAAAAAATAGATACATGTCCCATTGAAAATTATATTTTTTTTTTCCTGCAGAGTAACACATACCTATCCAAACAGCATATTTTGACCCCAAATTACATTATACAAAAATTAAACCAGCCATTGCCTCTTATATTCTGCACACGGTGTATGCTCATACTTGCAGTATCTCTAGGCTGAAACTACTCATAACATTTTGCTGTAAACCTAAATCTAATATGAATGAGAGGCTGCTTTAATTTTTTTAGGAGCAGTTCTCCTAACTGCAAAGGCATTGAAGACAGCCTGAGAGACACGATCTGTGCGATGCTTCTCTTTATTGTCACAGGTACAGACATCTGATGTGGCAATGCTGCACATTCAGGTCATCGAACATTTACCGATCAGGAAGGACTTTTCAGTCTCTGAAATGGTTACAAATGTTTTTTGTCGGAACGCACTCATTATAAGCAGTCTGATCTCAATGGAGTCCTACTATTTTATTTTGGGTAATAACAGCAAAGTCTTACCAACTGTTGATGGAGAAACCATGGGGTTAATTTATATTCACGTTGGAAAAGCAAAGCAGTGCTCCCTCCCAACTCTGACAGATCCCACGAGTCTTTTCAATAGTTGATTGTCAGGTTGTCCCGATCTATAGCTCAGCGCTGACAACAGCTCATGGTTTATTTGCAGCTTTGAAGCCTGGTTCTATAGTGTTTCTCTTCTGACAGGAGATGAATAAAGGTGTCACTGTGGGAGACTTTTAGCCGGCTGCTATGAAAAGGACCCTCCTCGCCTTCCCTCGCAAGATCCTCTAGTTCACTTTTGGAGCTTGTGGCTTTCCCCTCAGCTGAGTTTAGCTCCATCAGTTCCAATTCGTGCTTGGCAGCTGTTTCTAAAACTCTCTGTTTGTTATAATACCTGACAAAGTTGTTAATGATGGGATGGATGGGAAGGGCGATCGCAATCACCCCGCAAAGAAAACTGATAGCAGCGTTCAGTTTTCCTAGCGTTGTTTTAGGGTATATGTCTCCATATCCAACTGTGGTCATGGTAATGATTGCCCACCAAAATGACTGAGGGATGCTTTTAAATAAAGTTTCAGGGTGACTTTGCTCCATGGTATAACCCAGGGCAGAAAAGACAAAGATTCCAACGGCCAAGTACATGAGGAGCAGCCCAAGCTCCTTAAAGCTGCGTTTCAGGGCATATGTTAGAGTCTGGAGCCCCGAGGAGTGCCGTGCGAGCTTGAAGATCCTCGCGATCCTCATGATGCGCAAGGCCTGGACAGCCTGCTGGACGTTACTCAGCTCCATGAGCTTGGCTCCCAAGTGTGTCAAGGTCAGGCTGACATAGAAAGGAAGTATTGCTAGCACATCAACAATGTTCATGAAAGACAGGGCAAAGTGGAGTTTGTTGGGAGAGGAGATTAGCCTCAGCACGTACTCCATGGTAAACCAGCCTATACAGGCTGTCTCTATGCTGTCCAGGGTCGGGTGCTCCATACGGTTCCCCTCTGCATCTACAACCTGAAGGTCGGGTATGGTTCCCACACACATCACGACGGAGGATATCAAAATAAACAGAAAGGACAGAACAGCGATCACTCGAGCTGGGTAGGATGATTCTGGCTTCTCCAGAAATTTCCAGATGCACTTTTGGCACCTTTTCCAGCGACTTTGCGAGGCATCTACTCCCAAGTCATCCAGAATCAGTTGCACCCTTCGAGCTATTTCTTCCAGTTCCTCCTTTTTTTCACTTAGATGAGTTTTGCAGCAGTCATCCAAAAATTTCAGATCCACTTTCCAAAATTCCATTTCATTCTTGAAACATATGGGGCATATTCCTTTCTTCATGTGAATTTCTCCAAAGTAGTACACGTCAATAATGCATTTGAAAGCATCTGGATCTCTGTCAAAGTAAAACTCTCTCTTTCCCGGATCATAGTCATCACAGAGGGAGAATATGCTATCGTATCCCCCCGATAAACAGTTGATCAGCTCTGCCAGCCGTGTTTCTGGGTATTGATTCAGGTTATCTCCGTAGAACACCTGCCTTACCCCACCGACATTGACTACAATCTCTGTTTCTTCATTTTTTTCTGATCCATCAGTGTCCACATCTGGAAACCTAGAGTCACCTGCCATTTTAATTATATTGGATTTTACTTAATTTTCAGCCTGTTGTGTGGTTTCAAAGCTTTGTGGTTTTAATTTCTCATGAAAGCAAATCAGCACCGAGTCAGCTCTATTACAAATGTTACCAAACTGACCTGGAGTGGTGGTGGGAAAGGTTACAGAGATAAACCTGCGGTCAGGAAAGCCTCATGAGATATGCAACAAGCTGCAGGGAAAAGACAAGTCATCGGGCTGCTGTGCCTGCAAGCAGGATGTTAGAAAGCTCCAGCAGATTTGAAAGAGAAGAAACCATTTAATAAAACTCACCCCTCTGCTCAGTGCTCGAGAGTCTTTTCAGGTCCCATTCTCTCTCTAAAAGTGATATTTATTCACAGGGTGGAAGTCACGGCAGAGAAATAAATCCTGTGCTCTGATTAATGCAACGTGCAGTGAGTGACAGTTCTCAGAGAGACAATCAGCAGGTTGAGCCCACAGAAAACTGTTGCCGTTTCTCTCTTCGATTCCACGGATTTCCCTAGAAAGCTGCTTTAGAATTTTGTTTCTCTGTCCGTTTTCGTTTTACTTTAAGATCTTCCAGAGTTTATCTGCTGACTCTTGCACATAGTCAGTCGGTGCAAGCGTGCAGAGCAGAAACTTGTGCTTGTTTTCCCTTTGCAGTTTCCCAACACAATAGGGAGCCCAGGCTGCGAGGAGTCCTTCCCAAACTCTACCCTCTTCTGGTGAAACCCAGCAAAGCAACAGCTACAAAGAAAACACAGCTCAGCTATTTATACGTCTGCCTAGCTGTAAAATAATGTGTTTCTATACCGCCATGCACTGTAATGATTTTTTAGAACATTTTTTTAAAAATCAAATACAAAACATAATAATGTATAAAGTCATTCTGAGCTGCAGAAAGACACCCAATCAGTTTCGTCTGATGGCAGAAGCCAGAGAAAAAATGCTGTGTTTTGGAACAAATGCACAACATAAATCTTGCTCTCAGCGGGACTGGAGCACTGTCTAGAGTAATTCTCTGTCAGGACATTGAGTTTCCGTAGATTTGTACTGGTGTCATTGAGAACCAAGCAGAGACCATAAAGTTTTCCTTGCAGCTGCAGAGCAAAACTTTCCCCGCACTCTGCGCACGTTTCCCAAAGCTCTTTGTCCTCAGTTTTAGCTGTGTTTTCTGAGTCTGCTGACCGCTGACCCTGATGGGCGCTTGAGTAATTTACAACGCCTATGATGACTTCTCGGTGAATGCTACTTACCAGCAGTAGTGCTTCGTACTTCATCCAGGGCTTAACAAGTAACAGCAAGCATGTCCTTTTAACTTTGTTTTCTCCAAATGCAAGGATTTGACGGACATTTGTTCCCCAGACCCTTACGTGCAAGTAGGCCGATCACTGTGCTCTTAAATGCTTAAATCTAACTACGCAGTTTATTTTAGTGGGTCACGAGGGCTCTGATCCAGCAAAACCCACAGTTCATTAGTTAACTTTTTGTGGCCACAGCAGAACGATCTACACCAGCAGGTTTGGATTTTTTCCAATTTACCGGCTTCTGAAAAGCTTGTAAGTGGAGGGGAATAGAGAGGGGCAAAACAAACTGAGAGTTTGCCTCTTTAGGCTTACGTCCATCCCAGGAGAAAGGTGAGAGCTGTGATGTGTCCACTGTCCTCGTGCCTGTGTCACCCAGCGAGGGGGACCCTGTTGAGCATGCTGTGCTCCATTTCCAATCCCTTGCAGGAAACTTATGGGAGATTAGTCAGAGGTCGTGCACCAGACCCCACCTTGGTATGGAGCACTTGCATAGCCTCCAGTATCTTATCAATAGCCCTTGGAGGTAGTTCATGATGCTCAGGGGTGCACGAGCCCTGAGTTAAAATCACTGATCCAGCCACTTCTTAGACCTCCCAATGACCTTCCTTGTCCCTGAGCTCGCGTGATTGAGGCGAGTAAAAATGTGAGAGGGAAAAGGTAAATTCTTAATAGAGTTGCAAGAAATCTGTGAAGCAGAGGAACACAATCCTTTGTCTGTCACACGCATCCATGCACCAAATTATAATGCAAAAACTGAAACCAAGGGGAAGTGGGTACTTGCTGCTCTCTTATAGTCACCCAGTAAATGTAACACCCAGTCAGCCAGTGCCACGGTGAGGAATAAGCCATGCATGAACCATAGCTCCATAAACTTCTTCAAATGCCTGGGTTGTCTCACTCAAATCCACGCTGCAGAATAGCATGGAGGGCTAGGAACAATAATTGCAGGGGCTGGTCACCTTATTCAACTGACAGTCCCAGGAAAAGGGTAATATCTATTAGTTTACACCTGAGTCATACTGTTGATCTCTGGAGGTCAGTGTCACCTTCTTGTGTTCCTGAGGGTACCACATAGTGTGGATGCAATACAAGATGTCCCTTGAATTTTTTCCAGGCACGTATGAGTTTCCTGAGATTTGCAAGCTTCCTGGGACAAGAGAAATACCTTGGATATCTGGAAAAACTCTAGGTTTGGTGGGTTTGTCTGTAAATATTTCCCCATCTGGGACTTCCTTGCCCCCACTAAGATGAATGGTTTAGCTTGATTTTAGTACAATAAATTTTGAGATGCCAATAGCAGTTATGTGCTTGTGTGTAATGCAGATGGGATTACTGACTACCAATTCTTGCAAAACAAAACTGGCATCTGGGAAAGTTAGGCTCAAAATATTGTCAGGCTGCATCAGTGTAGGGAAACAGGTTCTTTAGGTTTAAATCCTCAGATTTAACCATCTCAGGCACCTGTTCTCTTTGGTCAATGACTCATTCCAGTGACCTTTTAGCTTTTCTCCAGGTAA
Source organism: Numenius arquata (assembly GCF_964106895.1). NCBI lineage: Eukaryota > Metazoa > Chordata > Aves > Charadriiformes > Scolopacidae > Numenius > Numenius arquata. The sequence goes on along the minus strand of NC_133584.1, from coordinate 46,519,839 downwards.
CGATAAGAAATCAATGTATGGTCCAGCACAACCAACACAGAAAGCACCGCCTCCATTTCCAAAAAGGCTCTTCTCCCTACTCCTGTAATTTTACAGAACAAACACCTACAAAATAGGCACACAGGATTAGTACGTACATTGTTCAGTTTGAAAGGTGAAATCAGCTCCTCTCAAATGATAAATCTCGGCACATTCTCGAAAGGTTGGGAAGAAACTATTTTTGAAATGCCAGATCAGTCCTTATAAAGACTTTACTTAGTGCGGCTGCTAAAATCCTTGTGCTTTATTCTCCCTCGTCTTGCACCTTTTCAGAGTTCTTTACACCTTTCAGTGTGCCTGTCAAATGTTAGAGATCTGGTAGCATTTTAAATCCACTTTGACAAATGTAAATGATACAGAGAAGGGTCAGGGAAAATCATAATGAATTAAAAGCTTGTTTTTGTAGCTGAAGAGAGTGAGACAGGCTTACTTGATGAATGTTTTTTTATCAGATATATCACAGAGCAGCAAACAACAGGAGCGGAATAAATAATTTGCAGCAAATAATTTATTTCACTAATTTAATTCATTTTTCATCCATGAAAAGAGAGCTTCTGTAATCTGAAAATTTCAATAGATAATTGTTGCCCTGTAACTCATTTATGAGTAGTTTGCTGCAATTATTAGGGCTTCTAAATTCAACTTCTGTTGATTTATCTGGACTGGGCAAACAGGTCAAGCCGTGCTCTGTGCCTGCTGGAAGCGATGCGTGCTGGCAATTGAATTCCCACAGACCGAATAAGAAACAGGGAAGGGGTTTCTTTCTGTCTCTTTGGCTCAGAGAACAACACGAGGATTTGAGCTGACAGGTGTGTTAAGTTTTGGCTGTGGTTCAGAGTGGCTCCTTTGGGAAGGAGGAGACACAGCTGGACCCCAAGCCCTGCAGCTGAGGGGAGGGCTCCTGGGTAGCCAAGGGCAGCCCCAGCCGCAGCAGGGATGCCCAGGATCTCCCAGGGTGAGCTCGGACCCACGTGGGGCTTGGTCCACAAGCCATAGGTGGAGCTCAAATACGGCTCCCGAGCCCCACATGAGGGATGTGGATGGCACAGACCACACACAGCCCAGCTTCTGGGGACCTGCAGCGACAGCAGTGCTCCGAGGATTGTGGAGCTGCAGGTTTGGCTCCTCCATTTGCCACTTTTTGAGAGGACCTTCACCACTGGGTGGCTTTGTGCCAGTCTGGGAAGAGAGGTTGTTCCTCTTGAGCTCGGCTCATACCGCACTCCTGAAGCCCAGCCAGCACCTCTGCCCTCCTGGCTGATGCACCCCATGGCTCCCCATAGAGCTACGGGCAGTAGTGGTGGATGAAGGGGCATGAATGGGTTAGGAGCCAACCCTGAGGAGATAAGATTGGACTTCATATGGAGAAGGGGGGTTAATGCAGAGGCAGGAGTCAGGCAGCCTCTCTGCAAGCAGGCTGTGTTGAGTCAGCCCCCTGCACTGAGCACTGCCCTGCTTTCAGCGCCTGGGACCATGGCGGCACCTTTGGCCTCTCTGTCCTTCTGGACTCTACAAAGTGTTTAGTGCTGTGTCTACACATGCAAACTCAAGAAAGTTTAGGGACCTGACTATGACTGTCCAAGCAAGAAACAATTAGAGTATATCTGGCATGGATCCGGCCCACACTGACCAGCTAATACGGACATTTCCCAGGCATCATGTGGCCATCAGAGACCATTCCCAACAGGCAGTTTGCAGGCAGCCATCTGTAGTGGAGACTGAAAGGACTTCCTAGACTAGATGGAGACTAGTTGCCAGTTGGCCTCAATGCCTAGAAACATCCTTGGGCACATGTAAAACTGGTCTAGGCAATACCGAGTTGTGCTGAGTCACTTGCTCCCACTGGGCACCTGCTTTTTAGGTACTATGATTTCTATGTTGGACACTGTTATGTGGCCCTCAAAGGCCACAGAACTAACAGCAGGCTTGGAGAGATGGTGGTTCCTACTCTGTATGACCCCCTCACGCACTTCTCCTTCTGTTATGTCACATTTGGTTTTTAAATGACACTAACAAGACTGGAACTGTGATGGATCCAGCAAGAGATCTCAGCATCTAACATGCAACTTATTTTCAGCTAGACGCAGACTACGGAGAGCCACTCAAGACAAGAACATGTGATGAAAATGTACTATCTAAAGTCAATCAGAAACCTAAAGAAGGATGGGGAATGGAAATATCTTACTCCTCCTTTCCTCAGGGTATTGTGGCGATAAGGCTTGCAGCCAGCTGCACGGGGACTGCTTCAGCAGCTGACAGCATAAGGTTCTATGTGGGGGAAACACCGTATAATTACTTTGTGCCAATCACGAGAAATGGGAGGCAGACAATCTGGAAGAAAGAGAGGCAATGAATGATGTTGTTGCGGGCTTCAGAAAGAGCAGGTCATCCAGAGCAGTTACTCTGATTACTTTACCACAGCCAGCTTTAGTAAGAGGAGCAGGAAAGACTTTGCTGTAAGAAGCCTTCAGAGTTTCCAAATCTAAGGTGGATTCTAGTGGTTAGTGAGACAACCTCACAACCCCACTGGAAGAGCCAGCACATTCTTTTTGACAAATTAATCCAGCTACTGCAATGTGCTGTTTTATCCTTCGTAGCTCAATATTGCAAATCCATTTTCAAAACATATCTTCTTTTATCCTTATAACTTGCTCTGCAATAAAGCCACTTGTTTTGACACTCTACAATAAAACATGAGATTGCGTTCCCATAGGCGCCGTGGTTCGCAGCATGGATGTGGGGCCACTGCTGTATCACCATCACCAACCCCACGGACTTCCCCAGTGTATCTGAAGGGCAACAAGGCCTGACTGGCTCTCATGGACTGTAGCACCAGGGCGTGTGGTGGGGAGGCATGTGGTGGGCACGCAATGTCAAAAGGAAACCTTTCTGATGCTCACGGTAGCAGCTCATGGTCTTAGTGCTGATGTACGTAGTGTGTATGCGGCCATGAGCTAATGGAGGGAGCCCGAGCCTTGGCATGAAACCTGTTCATCTCCCACAGCTGTTATTTCTGGTAAGGGATGAGTCTTTCAAATCCCTTGATATGGGAAAAGAAGGGTCAGTCAAATGGGAAGTGGGTGAAACAAAATCTCTAAATTTTCAAATACATGTCCATATTTTGTGTGACATTTTCTCAATACATTAGACTTCCTTCAGATTGACATGTCAAAAGCAAGAGGTTATGAAATGTCTGAACTGAGATGGGTATCTGGACTGTACCAGATAATTTCACCTTGCAAATCTGTTTTTACGTGCCTCTGTCTCTAGCATATTTAGGTATTTCTCCATGACTATTATTTCAGATCAAACAACTCCTTCTCCAGTTTATTTTCCCTTCTCTTAGTTACTTTGGTTCTTTTTTCAAGTTCAAAATTTATACATACTCTGTCAATTTATTTTAGTAGATATTTTAATTAATTCCTTATTAGGAGACTGGTAATAGCTTGCTGTAAATTTTAATTGGCCTTGCTTTCCATCTGACATTAATGAGTCTATTTTCCCATACAATTAAACCTGCCTTAAGTGACCACTCAGGGGACCAGCCAAATCTCTGATTTAATGTACATGGCTTTAAATAAATAAGATGCAGCCTTCACTGCAAGCAGTTAGCAGCTGGCTTCAAATTAAGCATATCAGTGAGTCATGAATAGGATGGGAGTTGGAGATGCTGTAAAAGTTTTAAAGACCTTGTCTTGTTTACAGTCACTGCATTTTGAGGAAGGACTGGAAGTTTGCTTTCCACTCTTAAACACTGTCATCAAAAGCTTTCAGTTAGTATTTATCCCTTTGAATGTTGTTGCATATACAAAGAGAAGAGAAGAGAAAAACCAGCTGACAAAACTACTTACAGTTGCAGAGACAATGGCTTCAAATTTAAGAATTTCCCAGTTAAGATTTTGCAGGCATTTGAGTACGGCAACAGTTGAAGAAACTTGCATGTGTGCATGTAATTAGGGTCTGCATCATAATGAATACGCACAAGGTGGTCAAATGCAGTTTGCATGGGTGCCCTCAGCTCTGGCATTTCCCAGCCTCTGCAATCCCACTGGTGACTTTTATCATGCCTTGCTGTATGTAATTTCTCAAAGGACCCCTGTTGCTGCTGTCTGGCAGCATCCCTGGAGCAGCCTCACCAGCTCGAGTGAGGGAGTCCTGGCAAAGAGATGTAGAGGGTACTAGGGTGAGTGCAAGAGGGCTCTTGGTGGTGGCACTGGTGAAGTAACTGGGCTGGCCTTCCCAAAGATGAACATTCCCATTGTTACCGAATCGTACCATTGCCAATAATTGACTCAAAGAAAAGACCAAAAGCACGCCAGCAGAGAGGGAGATGGCAACGGGCAGACTGTTTGCTAAGTTTCAGCAGCCAAGACATGAATCCAGTTTCTCCCCTGCTTGGGGAGAGATTTTTAATGTGCTTTAATGTATTTTCTTTTAAAAAAAATCCAACACTCTACTGTGCTTGGAGTTGGAATAGTGATTAACAATACTCTGTACTAGCTATTGTTCCTAATTCTTTGAAAGGAAAGCATGTGTAGCAATTTAGCATGTACCATTTCACAATAGAAGAGATTTTCATATGAACTAATATTTTTATTGTGGGCAATCAAAATAAGGAATATAATCAAATAATTCACAGTAAACACAGTCAAAAGCACTCCTATACGTGTGCTTTTGAGAGGAAAAAATATGAAATATTTTCTAGTGTGAAAAAGCTGCAAAGAAAACCAGCTGGAAAAAAACACAGAAAACATTTCATCAGTGTGCTGAAGCGGTAATAAAAAATAAAATACTTTCATTGATCCTAGAAAACATTGCAACACTTAGGAAAATATAGGCTTTAGCAGAGCCTGCAATTCTCACAGGCTCTTGTAAGTATAGTTATAATTTCCCTTCTCTCAACGAGTGGTACAGGACAAAGGAGAGGAAGGTGTGTAGGCAGTAACAGAGGCAGGGTTAATATCTTCACAAATATAAAATTATCCATGCCATTCCCGCAGAGGACTCCTGTGGACATTTGACTTCACTAAATCCTGCAGGGATCATTGAGGGCTGTGGCATGATGCCCTGGAGCACCTTGCTGACTCCTGCCTCCCACAGCCGGTGGGCTCTTCAGGCTTATTCCCTCCATCTCCTGCAGAGAGGTGACAGTCACAGTCCTGCCTGTGGCCAGGAAGGCAGTCAGGGACTGGCGGAGGTGGTGTTCCCTGGCCAGCATCCTGCTTGCACAGCCACCATTGAGACGAAGCATTGAGGCATGCAAATTTGGGGTGATGAAGGCTCTTCTTTATCAGTAAACCCTTGCATTGCAGCTCAGGCAAAGAGGAAAATCAGATTTGGTTTTCCAATGTCCTAATCACTGCCTTGAGAAGTGATGAGGACCATGTTCTTACTTTCACTGCCTTTGAAACAGAAGCCTAGACCTCTGTGTGACCCTACCTTACCTTGAAAAAGATTTCAGCATCTCCATTTTTTGCTGTGTTATTTAGCTTTGCTTAGCAAAAATGTTTGCTGAATTGAAGTGGAATTTACAAAGAGTTTTAAGTCAATCAAAACTACATTTTTAGGAGGATAAATGATATGTCAGAAATAATTTCCTAGCCCTACTCTGGATCTGTTGTCTGCCATTGGACAAGTTGTTTACCTTCTTGCTACTTTTCTTCAGCTGTCTGGCAACACATCATATTTCTTAACATCTTACAAATGAGTAAAATCAAAAAAAAATTTTAATTTGGCAAACAGATTATAAATAAGCTTTTACATTATCTGAATGGTTCTAAAGCCAACCCACATGTTTCTAAGTGATTTGTCTAGACAATGGGTGAGTCAAGCCTTTTATCCATTCTGTTTTATACAATAATCAGTTCTGCTCAGTTAAGAATTCATTTTACTTTATCAAATTGAATGCCTTTCATTACTATGTGCTGTTTAATTTAACATTGTGTTGACATTTTGCATACTAATTCACTTTGCTCAGGGTAGAGTCATAAGCCCATTTGAACAATGTGATATGAACAACACAGATTCGTCGTATGTACACTACTAGTGTCCTCAAAAACGAGATTACGGAATCCAAGATATCCCATTCAGAAAAAAAAAAAAAAAAAAAAGGCTAAGAAGATGAAAGGAAGTTCAGTGATGAATGGGAAGCACTGTTGCCAAGATCCTTCTTTATTACCATTCTGTGGCATTTTCAATTGTTCTGTCCCGATGAGTAATGAGGACTTCATCGCTTTTGCTAAGCTTCACTGCAAACCACTGCTGTGATTAACACAGGTTAATCTCAGGACAGGCAGGGGCTCCTGGTTCTGGCAGTGGGAAAATTTCAACCGTCCTCTGTAGTTACAGAGAATTCTCTTGGATGACCTTGAGAAAGGAGCCCCTGCCTATTCCAGCAATAATGTTAAAACTTCACTTAATGGAAAGCATCTCCCACGTGCTCTAACCCCAGTTTTAGGGTTTGTCCTCTCTCATCTTTTCTTTAGGCTTCTGTGCATAGTTAGTGAGACTACGCAATAACAGAGCACACAGCTGAAAGACTAACCACCCACCTGGTTGGGATATCCACAGTTGCATTTCCTCACAAATCACTGGGATGCGTGCCACAAATGAGCACAAAAACTCCTATCCTGACAGAAAGTTTGTGACTACACTAAAGATCAGGGTAGAAACCATGGTGCCTCCTGCTCTTCAAATCTAAAATCTTGCCCAGTAATGCTAAATACTCTAGTATTTATCTAGTCTTATGAAAAAAAAAGCTAGTAGTATCAAAAATAGCACAAATCTCTAAGCAATTTCTCCAGATTTCCTCTAGTTTGCAGCAAACATGGACACTATCATATATTTGGAGTCAGGTGCTAGTTGCAAACATCCCCATAAATGTGACCAGAATACATAATTACCAGTACTTATGCATCCAAATGGTAGGGAAATTATTTACCTATATTTGGAAATGGGCTTTGCAGCTTATAGAGGAGGTTTTAAAAGCAGTTGGCAACGTCTCATCATAGGGGATTTACCTTGGCTTATTTGAGAACAGAGCTGGATACCGTAACATTAGCACCATAAATATTCTAAATTATTAATTTATTAATAATTAATACATGGCTAGATTCTTCTGTCATATTGCTCTTACGCAGCTGGTGTATGGAAGGCAATATCAGGGTCTTAATGTTTTACACATTTTGTAATAAATTCCTAATGTATATGCATGAAGCAATAAATGATCATGCCATATAGCTGGGGAACTACAGCCCTGCCCCCCAGCTTCATGGTCTGCTTGAGATTTCTGTTTCAGAGCTTGTGACAAACCATTTACTGATCAACCATTTACTGTTTGTTCTTCAGTCACTGCTTAAAGTCTACTTTTTTCTTGACAGGATTAATTAAAATTAATTAATTTTAACTAGACCTGCACAGAATACAGAATATTTTCTAGGAACTTCTAATATTCTGACATTTCACTGAGATACAGGAGGAAGAAAAAAGTAATCCATATTTTAAAATTTTCCTCTTAACAGCATGTCAAACAAATCTAAATATAGGACATCCAAATCTTTAATTTAGCAATGTTGAAATTTTACATTGTGAAAATGTTTATATACTGTATACTAAATAAAACATTCTAATACTGTGTTATAAATACAATTCACGTACAATACGAGGCCAAAATAAAAAGAGCTGAAATGACAAACCACAATTAAACATTTTAGCTACAGAGATAAATATATTTTGACACTATGGAAACAGTTTCTTTCAATATAAGGATATATCTCAATTAAGTGTTTTTATTTCAAATTTTGGCAACTTTCAATTTATCTGAACTGCATGTATTTGACATCAATCTATTCTGTCAAAAAAATTATCGGTTCTATTTCCAGTGTACAACACCAGTAATTCTAACACTCACAAGATTCTTCACGTTTCTTTGCCAGACCCTTTCTTAGAAATTAGAAATGACAGATGGGATTTGTGCGCGAAAAGGATACTTTCTCTACATACAGCCCAAGGGCAAGAGAAAAAGTCAACATCCCCCACATGGATTTTTACTAGCTATTGCCTTCGTTTTCTCTGTAGCCCCTCTCATCTTATTAAGCCTGAATCCTCTTCAGTTGCTCTCCATGTGTACATTTTTCAAAAAGAAAGAATGTCCTTAATAAAACCTTTGGGAAGCCCAGGGGTGTAATGGAAGTGCTCTTTACATTAATCAAACAGTAACAAAGCCAATCCATTCACCATACATGGACTCAGATCTCCAAAGCAGCCGAAAGTCTGTAAGACACCAATGAAAATAATTTACACTTTGTGTCAGCATATGAATGTAACGAAAAATAGAATTAGGATCTTATAACAAAATCTTTCACTAATCCTACCACAACTAGTTTCTAGTACCAATATCTTGCAAATAGCACAATTGTAAGCCCAGAACAAAAATTGAGATACCTTGCACATGACACATCTCTATAGGTTTAAATATATTGTGCATTAATTTATTTTTTATGGGAACATCTGAATTTTGTCTTCTGGAAGCTGGATTTTTCTGCAGCACTGTAGCAGAATGGTCTACCATTCTGCATATCAGTTTAATAATGTGTATCAGGCTTGGAGTGTATTTAAAACTCCTTCTGTATTCATTCCTCAATGTACAATTTGGCTATTAGCAATTTGAATACTGCTGTTAACTCTTCAGTTTTTTTTTCTTTTCCAACTTTGACTGTGAAGAAGTTAGCACTTGTTGGTTTTTGGACTAAAATCTAACATTTCACCAAAATAGGTGATTTTTCAAAAACTTATAAAATATGTAATTGATGCACATACATAGTGGAAAATTTTGTTCTTTAACTGAGTTATTACTTAAGTTAATAACGATCCTGCTGTATTTCACAAGAATTCTGTATTGGGTTACTCACTGATGGTAGTAAATTAGTTTTCAAAGGGTGCCGAATCTTCCAAATCAGCATTTCAAAAAGTGGGTAAACATTCTGTAGACTGTAAGTGCAGAATATAAACACAAATGGGTCCTGACAGCAATTGCCCTGGACTTGCTGCATATTTCAAATAATTAAGAAAGTGACAGTCCCTTGTCTGTTTGCCATAAACTCATTACAAAGGCTTCTCTCAACTTAATTTAAATACAGGAAATTATTGTAGTCATTTTGCCCTTTTTCCTGCTCGCAAATTGCTTGCAAGCTGATCCTGGTTTTTCTCAAATATATTCACTATCTCTATTTATTATTTATGGGTATTAAGATTATGCATGCAAGTACCATTGGATCCTTATTTTTTAATGTATTTGGGAAATTATTCCAGCAATGAGCAAGAAGCAGCAAAGAGCAAGCAAGAGCAGAGACAGGACGTTCATACACTAACACCTTTTATCCTGTAATATTTTTTACATGAATAAAAACCGTTTCTTCAGATTGTAAACAAAGCCCATGTGAGTGTGTGTCTGCAAGTAGTAAAGCAAAGGGGAGATGTATGGATGATTCCAGTGGCTCTTTGAAGTCAAACAAATGTGGATGAATCAATACCGCTAAGCCCAGCACATTTTAGAGTTGTTGAGTCATTAGAAATTCCAGGTCATGAGGATAATTGTGAAAATACCCATCTGAAGTTGTCCCTGCGGCAGCACAGCACCCCTGAGGATGCAGCCTGCATCACACCCGTTGCTGGGCTCCAGATCCTGTTCTGCAGGGTCCAGCTCTGCAAGGACTCGTGTTTTGCCACTGTTCCTCATGGGAAAGGGATGTCTCATGTCACTACGGTGGGGAGACATCAGCATTGGGCCATATAATCTCTGGCACAGTGTTGTTGTGTCTTAAACTGCCACATCTGCTCTGCACACTCATGAAACAAATCAGCCTCTGCCTCAGAAGGAAGCAGAAACCACTGCCTTCCTCTTGCCAGCAGGAAGGATGGAGGCAGGAGACTCAGCCCAGTATTGTGCAGGTCCTTTGACAGCACTTAGAGTCCAAACCAGGCCCACTGCTGCACTCGCCATGATCCTCCCCATCCATCACTCAGGCGAGCTTCTCCTTTCTCCCCAGTTTTCCCCAGAGGCTCTCAGCAAGTCATTCCAGCTGCCCAAGGAAGGAAAAATCACCAAAATAAACACTGCTCCCACGCATCTTTCATCTGTCTTCCCACACGTGGTGGGCATGAGGGAAAGGACTTTTGTTGCAGCTGGAAAGTTTTTTTTTCTTTTGAAAAGTGTAAGGCTTGATATTTACTGTCAGCTGTGAGATGTTTCAGTTGAAATAGTTTCTTTGTTGGGCATCTATAAATAACCGTATTGATTAAGTGAAAAACAAGAACTACATGTTTTATCCTTCCCGAAATATGTACATTTCTTACCATTAGGTGAACAACTTTATTCTATCTGGAATTAACGATGCATTTTCTATTGTGTGTGTAGCCTCTGGTGCAGAAAAACAGAAAATAAAAGTTAGTTAGAAGACAAAAGGTTTATTTTTCCAGATTAAGCTTGAAAAGTTTTTCTCCCCCTAAGAATATATATCCATTTATTTGGTAATTGCTTTATTTATTTTTCTCAGGTTATATCTTCTAATCTTAGCAATATTTCAGAAGAAAATCTGGTGGTACTCAGACATTAGCATAATAATGTAGTTTTATTTCCTAAATCCTCTCTGAAAATTCAGGTGTTATAGTCACAACATTTCTAAAGCATTATAAATTCCCCAAGCACACCACAGGCTTTCATATACCAACTTCTTGCTATGAAAAGGACATTGAGTGCCTGGTGCTGAGGACCATCAGAAAGGTACTGTTAGGTGAGGCACTGAATGCTAAAACTCTTTTGGGAAAAAAAAAATCATTAATCTTCGCTAAATAAAGCTTGCTGTTGTGGCCAATGGCTCTCTCATTCATTTAATTTCTTTATGAGATCATAAAAGTTGATTATATTTCTTTTATCTTGATTTGGACTGTGGTGCTTGCTGTAAGAAGGAAAGCATTGACTGTCCTTTGCTTCACGCAGTAGCAGCTTTGAGTGTCCCACCACTGCTAACACATCTATCTATCCTTCTGCAGGGACTCAAAATCCTGCCAAGCAGGAACCGAGTAGTGAAAATATTTCCCTTTTCCTGTTTCATAGTCTCTAGTTTTGGCCACCTCAACCTGCTTCTCCTTCTTGAATGAACTGATACCATTTTAAAGCTGAGAGGATGCACTGAAGAAGAATCCAGTTAACCAGCTGGACCACACTACATATTTTTACCACTACCCATTCCAGTTAGGAATTTTTGTAGCCACACTGATATACTACCACCACTCCATGTCTGAGTGGAGAGATTCCAATATGAAGCTTCATATTACCATGATGACTTGACCTTCTCATACAGCAAATGTTCTTTTATAGTGATACAATTGCAGAAGGGGAGCAGCAGTGTCCTTGGTAGTACCAAGGTTTAATCTTGGAAAATGCTGTTTGATGACCGGTTATTAAATCTGTCTGTAATAAAGAAAAACTAATGTGATGACACCTTAGTTTTTGGCACAAATTGGGATTTGCTCCTAAGTGCAGCTACTTTGGTCTCAAACTCAGCACGTGCATAGAGCACCTGCCACCTCACCCTCCCCACCACCACAGTGCTTGCTCAAAGTCAGGCACAGGAACAGCTACTCAAAGGAGCACATGGGTTAAATACGCTGAGTTTTTCTGGCTCACTCATGGGAGAATTTCCTTTCGGTACTTTCCTAGCTCTCACTCCAGGTGGACCCAAATAGTGGTGGATGTACCAGTTCTGCACTCAGGCTTGCTCTTGCTGCCCTCCTGCATGACAAGGACATGAGTTATCTTGGCAGCTCTTCACCTCTGGCTTCCGCATCCTGCTCCACACTGCATGAAGGTGCCAAATTGCATTTGTGCACGTGGCTTGAGGATCAAGTGTTGCAAGTGATATCAGTTCCCAAAAACACTTGTTCAAGCTCATGATGGGGGCAGAGGATGGAAGGAAGAGTGAGGGGCTGACAGCTTTCTGCAAGCACACCATGCCATTAACATACAAAAAAAGCAGCCATTAATTTTGTCTCATCTGCCAGCCCCAGCCTTACACTGTCTGGAAGCCAGAGGAAAGTTCAATAGATGTTCGCTGGCAATTGAGATTCTGTTTTAACCCACCAACAAATGTCGATGTTTTGGCAGCAGAAGGTCTTTATACTGGTCTGCAATAAAAAAATAAGAGAAGACCAGCTGGCCCTTTACAGGACCCATGGTTTAAATAGCAGAAATACTGCCTGCTGCATAGCAGACTTCCAGTTTTCACTGGCCAAGTCCACCCTGGTGACCTAGACACAACTGTCACGTGCAGGCTAAAAGAAATTTATTCTGCAGGTAGGCTTGTAAACAGAGGTAATATCATTTATTAGGACAAATGACATGCTTGAAGAAAACAAATAAGCTTTCAAGGACATAAACTGACTTCTAAACCTAGCAGCCAATGCATGATGAATTGTGTGTTTGTAAGTAAATACCACTTGGAACCTGGATGTTGAAGTTGCTTTATAAAAATACCAGCTGGTTTTAGTAAGTTTACCATTAAGCAGTATCCAAAAGCCAATGAATTCACATGAATTCATGTCTACGCTGTGTCCACTGGGTTCTCTTTAGGGGCAGGTACATAGCAAATTCCCATCAATCCTACGAGGAGGAAACCACTAATAACTAAAACAAAAGCTTAGCCCAAGAGAACTGTTGGTTACATGTGTTCAAAGCATCTGACTATATTCATGACAGAAATGAGGTTCCAAGCAAGAATGAGTGGAAAAAAAAACATCTATCTCAAGTCTTTACACCAGTCCCTTAACGAATGTATCTCATCTCTTCTGTACTCTAAAAACTTTGGTTCTGGTCAAAATGGCAAACAAACACAGTCAGCTCAGATTCACAGTCAAACTATGGACAACAAAGTTTGATGAAACCTTTTGAGATGCTCACCCAAACTGCTGGACCTGTTTCATTCTGGCATCTCTTACAGCTGTGTCTTGTGCCTGTGTGTTTACAGGGCATCAGTCACTGTGATGTTGTGGCCTGGCCAAAAACTAAAGACAAGGAATGTTTGAAATAGGTATTTCCATTAAAATGAAAAGTTGTTTTGTTTGTCCTCCCAGATGGCTCTGAAAATCTTAGCAGACTGCCTCAGCTGTAATACCTGTGTTTTACCTCCTGGGCTTCAGTTACATTATAGATTCAATTTTTTTTGCTAGACTTTTCGGGTTCCCAGGCATATTGCCATTTTCAGGTACTTATCTCCAAATGCCTCTATAAAAACCTTATTCTCCAATCTTAGCACTCCTTGGGGCTGTATAAGAACTTTCATTCCAAATTTCTAATTTCAGTACAGGTACTACACAAAAGCTGTTGAATCATTCAGAACTATAAGTAACCAGTATAAATTCTCTAGGCTCTGTCTAGTTTAATTAAAGGTAAATCCCAGCAGACATTGTAATTGCAATGAAAGAGTAAATAGGAAGAGTTAAACAACTGTAAATGGAATACAAATTAAAAAAAAAGCCTTTCTGTTGCTAACTGTTCCCCTACATTTATATCAAAGCATTCCCTGTCAGGTTACCTAAATTCTTGCTGTTAATTTAGAACAACCTATGCCATTACACGCAGGCCCAATCTTTATGACAATATGACAGCACAGCAGGAGTAGATGGTTAATTCTTGGCTAGCTTGACAGAGTAAGAAATTCAGTGAGTTATTGTTTATCTGGTGTGTGATCTCCCTGTGGTATAAAAAAGCTGGACGTACCTGCCTTAGGAAGTATTCTCGTTTGCCCGTGTTGCAACTGGGAAAGAGAAACCTGCCATGGGATTATACCAATGACCCTGCTACATCCAGACACATGTAGACATCTGAATTTGGGATGCTTTGTCTCAGACTGAATCTCGTCACCTTTGTCAGTGTCAAGAGGGAATGCAGGACTTTACAACTGGCCAAGCATTGTAGGGGGAAAGTTTGTTTTCCAAAGCTGAGAACCCAGAGAACTGCATGAGGCACAGCTGACTGTGAAGAACATCTATAAGTGTTATCATCAGAAAACTCACTGAACAAATAAAACTTTTAACAACTGCCATAAGCAGATGTTAGAAACAAAATCTCTTAAAAAAATGTAAAGCAATTGTTACCTACAGTATGCTGACTGAAAGGAAATATCCACTCTTGAGCACTTCTGATTCCATTTCCTGGGATGTTCGCATGTGCAATGGTTTATTCATTCGGCTTCTGTGCAAATTTAGATCAACAGAAAGAGTTGCCTTCTTCCAGTATCATTTATGTAGGTGCCAACAGGATGGCAGAACTGAAAGAGTGATGAGGCCATGGGTAAAAGAGCCAGGCCACCTTCACAAAATGAAATTAATTTGAGGCTATGCAGTGGTTTCTCATACTACCTTGAGAAGACAGCATAGAGGCCTCATGACCCCAAAGTAGACTGGGAAAGCAATATTTGTACCCTGTTTCTCTGCTGGCAGGATGAGGAGAGGGATCCTCTATTTATTTATGTCCATACGAAAGCACAATGACCTTCTTTTCTAACTCAGATGTCACACTGGGAGGTGAAGTTGGGTGAAGTTCTGCCAACACTTGACTGACCATCTCTCACTTGGATTGAGTTTCAGGCAGGAGAATTCGGTTCGCTTGCCCACACAGAAGCACCTGGAGCCATATTACATGCTCTCTTGTATCCTGCTTGACTTCCAGGTGCCAGCAAGGCACAGACCTCCCAGCGGCCAACATCATGCCAATACCTCAGATGTCCTTGGGCTCCTCTGTGCTGGTAGCAGAAGTGGCCCCCAGTTAGGTGAGGTTAGGTAATTCCATAAGAGGACAGAAACCCTACTGAGTAGCTTAAGTGATCTTTTATAAAGCTGCAATTCCAAATTCTTTATATTAGAAGTGTTAAAAACCATTCAGGCTAACCCATTGCTGAAACCTCAAATATAAATGGGTTTTCCCAAAATATTAGACTATCTCAAATTCATAAAATATCTATGAAATAAACCTATTTACAAGCAGAATGAGACATTCTCAGGCCTCATTCAGAGTCATGCCCCTGGCAGCCAAAAGGGCCAGTTGTGTCCTGGGGTGCATCAAGCACAGCATAGATGGCCAGTCGAGGGAGGTGATTGCCCCACTCTACACTTGCACTGGTGTGGCCCCTCCTCAAGGTCTGTGTGCAGTTTTGGATGTCTCAATATAAGGACATCAAACTGTTAGAGTGTGTGCAGAGGAGGGCAACCAAGATGGTGAAAAGCCTCAAGGGCAAGACTTACAAGGAGTAGCTGAGGTCATTTGGTTTGTTCAGCTTGGAGAAGAATAGGCTGAGAGGTGCCCTCATGGCAGTCTACAACTTCCTCAACGCGGGTAGTGGAGAGGGAGGTTGTCTTTGAAAGTCTGCAGTTCTGCAAAAATAACTATTCTTGTCTGAAATAATGTGACAAGTCAGACCTATTGGCCAGAGCTATGATTCTGTAATTCTGGCTATCTATTGTCACTCATACCAGTATGGGCATGTGAACTCACATCCATACGCATAGTAGTGACCCTTAACTGTATAGTGTTGTACCATTGTGTTGGACACAAACATGGCATCCAGTGTTTCCAAATACATGTATTTAAATATAGGTATCTAAAATCCTTATCTAGACAGAGCAATGATTCAATTCCAAGTGGTCTGCCATCAACAGTTCCTATTCTAGCTAGATCAGACTGCTGTTACCACAGTGCCAAAATACAAGGTTAATTGTTCAGTTTCACACACTTGGGTGAAGTGTGTGAAGACTTTGGCCTCTGCAAGACTGATTTTTTTCTATGCAAGTAAATAGCTTAATTTCTTTCTGTGACTTTATGTAAGTATTAAGAGGCACAAGGAATATAAAGGTGCAAAGCTCATGTTTAAAGAGCTAGATGACTAGCATGTCTATCCTGATAGCTTTTTTAAATCACACATAAACACTTCCCCATCCAATTTTCCTATCTACATTAGTATATTTATGTTTAAACGTAAGTATCTGCATTTGTAAATACACATGTTCTCTCATCTTGTACAAGTGCTGGAAATGCTCCCATACATTGCAGCAGAATACAGTATGTGGGTGGCAATTTTCTCCAAACATTTTACCAGGCAATTTTCAGACAGCTTGGATTATGAATTTTCTTACCTAGCTAAGGAAGAACAACAATAGTGTTATTAAAGCTATTAAAAGATAATAGTGGAAACCTACAGAGCTGGAGAGGGCTGGGAAGGTGGGAGAAAAATGGTTCTAGTTTAGGCAACTGAGCCTAATCTTGTAACGCGCTGAGCTACCCCAGCTTTTCTTTCAGTAGTGCAAAGACCTTGGTACCTTGCAGGCCAGAGTGGCTGCTGTAAATAAGCACTAATTTCAGTTATTTGCTTACCTGATCACTAAGACATGTCTGGCTGCAACAAGTCTAGGGAATGGGCCTGGTTTAGCAGTCTCAGAAACCCAGGCTTTATCTATACAAGGAAAGCAAAGGAGACCTGTTGGGTGGGATAGGTTGGAGATGGCTTTCCCCATAGATCCACATCCCTGCAAGGATAGTCACAGGACAGCTCAGCTGGCTGCATGGCCTGAGGCCAGACCAGCTATGTTTCCCTGAGCACTGAGCAGCTTTTGCGTGAGTTGATACATCTGCATGACAACACAGTATGGACTTACCCTTTCAGTTTGTGGTTCTCTGTGACATTCTCCTCTCACATTGACCTGCTGCCAGTAATTTAAATATAGATAAAAATGATTTATCCATGATTATAAAGGAAATCAGTTATGAACATGCAAGAAAGCAATGAGAAGAACTAGATCTTGATTGCCCAATCCTCTGGTTTAACCAAGAGATGGCCCTGTTTCTAACATGCTCTTGTTACTATTCATTAGAAACTGGAAGATGAGAAATTCCCTCTCAGCATGAGGAAAAACTTCTTTACTTTGAGGGTGACAGAGCACTGGAACAGGCTGCCCAGAGAGGCTGTGGAATCTCCTTCTCTGGAGATATTCAAAACCCAATCCTGTGCAACCTTCTCTAGGTGAACCTGCTTTGGCAGGGGGGTTGGACTAGATGATCTCTGAAAGTCCCTTCCAACCCCTGTCATTCTGCGATTCTGTGATTAACATACATATAGAAGATAGCTAGTTATCAGACGTATTAGTGAAGAGTGAAGAAATCACAAGTTTGTCAGTAAGGCTGGTATGAAAAAAAATGCCTTTGTTGGACTTTTATGATACAGGGATTATTGAACAAATAAAAGTAATTTCCTCCATTTGATTATTAAAATAATGAACACCACGGGTATAAGGAAGTGGGAGCATGGAGTGAAAATATTGATTGTGAACAGAACTTGATCAAGAGGGAAAGAAAAAAGCCCTTCTGTATTTTTTCAGCTACTAAAGCCATTATACACTTCAACCTAGAAATAGCTTGTCTGTAGCTTCTCAAATTCTGCAGTTAAAACTAGGAGCTCGGTCCAGTTTCTTGCATAAGGGCTTCTAGTCTTCTTTGAGATGACCAAGGGCACTCTTGGCTCAGTCCAGAAGGACCTAGGTCTTGGGTCTCTGTCACACCTACCAGCCCATGCATAGGTCTCAGACATCCTCAGGTACCTCAGAGGGCACTAGGTGCCAATGTCTGGCAACTGAGTACATCCCTAAGAACAGACCTGATGGATCCTTCTTCCAGCTCCACTGCAAATTTCTTCTGGGACTTGGATTGAACTCTTAGTCTAATTCCTATAAAGACACTCAATTTCCATTAACTTCTATGGGAACATTGATTCTTAAAGAAGAAATGACGGGATCCAGCTAGCCTAATTTAGATACCTTATCTGTGCCTGCATTTTGGATGCTTAGTGAATAAGTCCTCTAGAAATCCAGGCAGACAGGATCTTCCTTTGAAGATATCGCACCACTGACTGTATAGGAAATATCAGATCTTTTTTTAGGCTGACTGGTTTGCTTTGGTATTTAAAATGTAGTACATTAGATGTCTGCAGTTAGATAGATTGGATTTCATAGTTTAGGTATGTGGATGTGAACTGTATAATTTAAATTTTAAAAAACAGGATGCACAGACGTGGTTAACTGGTACATGCATTTCCAAGCAGGCTGTATGTAATTGTGGAAGCTGCATGTCCAAATGTCCATTTGAGCAAATGCAGCCTTTTGGCTTTGGTGTTTGATGGAAACAACAGGAAATTTTCAGTGCGTACAATGATTTGTTCATGAGCAAACAGCAGACTAAGAGAGTGGAGCAGCAATGATTCTCTGAATTAGACCAAATAACAAATACATCTGAGGGAACCATGATATTCTCTCTGGAACATGCAGGAACAAGATGGGATTCAACAAAATAATTTTCCCTGTGTGAACTGCTGTCCCAGCTGTATCTGAAAGTTCAAAAAAGAGTGAATTCTAAGCAATATGACCTCATCAAAATGTTCTCCAACATTGCAGTAACCACAGCTGAAAGATGTGGACATTTTATTCTCCATTCTTGTAAGAGGTTGTTCAGCCTGTGCAAATACACTGCGCTTCAAAGTTTGTGAGTGGGATTCATCTCACCTAGCTTTAGACATTTGCAATCTCGACAGCTACATCTGAGCCCATAGCCTTTGGTTCACTTTGTACTCAAAGGAGAGCAATAGGTAATCTAGGATGCACTTCAGCTGTCCTATTTAGGAGGCCTAATTTTAGGTTAAGATGAATCACATTCCAGAAGTGTCTACGTCTCTCCATCGGCTAGAAAGGGAGCTCAGATTTGAAATTTCTGCATCTTATTTTTTTCTCAGTGAACACAGCTTTAGAAACTCTGAATCTTAAAGCTCACAGACTTGATTTTATGCTATGTAAAAAGGGAGAAAAATAAAGTAAAAAAAAAAAAAGAAATAAATTTTGAGGAGGCTGGAACAACTTCAGAAGATTGAAGGCAACTTTAAAACTGTGTGGATCTAAAGGTAAGCTGGTGTTTAGCGTCACACTGACAGAAAAGGGAATTCCACATAAAGAGCCCTTGGAGGGGATTAGCTTATACAAAGGCTTCTCAGTCATCAGGGAATCTTCCCCCCTCACCACACCATTGATCTCTGAGCTACCAGGGCTGATGGGAGCAATTTCAGCTTCTTTCTGCACCAGCATCAGCGACAAGCATATTTTGGATGAGGCATCAGCTGAACGGGAGAACAAAGGGCATAAACAATCAAAGCCCTTCAAGAGCTCGCTTTACAAGTTTCCCCATAAATCTTTTCAAATTCTTCAGTCTAATTTCATTGGCCCAATTTTTGCCCCCGACTTGCTCCTACCTTAAAATATATAAATGAGAGGAGAATTGGGCCTGTTCTGCTTCAGATTTTTCATGCTTAAGAGTTTTGCATTGTATACGGTAAAAAACCCTGCTTCTCCACCGTCTTCAGGTGCACACTACAGAGGAAAATTCTAATAGAAGAAAAAGGCTGACCATGCTCCTACAGCTGCTGCACGCTGTACCCACCTCTGTGCATGGGAGGTGGGGAAGGCTCCATAGCTGGGACTGAGGGAGAGCTAAGCACAGCAGAAGTACTGAGCATAGGGCCTCCTGTGGCCAAAAACTTGAAATGGAAATGAAGCAGATCCCAATTAAATCATTTTCTGGATGGGAATGGGGCTAAAAGACAGACTACTGTCCATGAGAGGAAAAATGAAACCCACAAATTGTATAATTAAGAGTATTTATAGGCTACAAGTGAGGAGCGCTAGTGTCCTGTGTCTGGGTCATTTGTTTTTAAGTGGCAGCTCTGCTCTTGTCTTCACCAGACAATGTCCTTTTTATGAGAAATGGGCAAATATGGTTAAGTTTTGCAAACCAAGGCATGAATTTCCATTGGCTGTCAGCGCGGTAGTTGTAGCATTTCTGCCTGTAGCTGTTGAATGAATGACCTGATGTGAAAAATGGATACTGCAGCCCCACCAAAGTGAGGGGGACTGAGTCTCCTGCAGTAATACACCCAGCCCAAGGAACAGCAAAGAAACACTTGACCATCTCAGCAAGGAAAAAGTTGTCCTTGTGTTTTTCATTCTTCTTCAGCCAAAACATACCAAACTGGGTTCTTCTGACACATAGAGTACAACTATCAGTGATAAATGCCGTTCTGCCTATCTTTGTTCCATCTTATCTTCTAAATGGTCTATTCTATTTTATGACCCCCAATTACAAGTTCCTGTTATTCTTTGAATCGCTGTAAAACTGAACAGCCTCCATATGTTCAGAGCAGCTTGCAATTAGCATACCCTAAACTTAGAAACTGCAGTCTATTAAAAATATGGACATATTAAAGCATAGCATCTGGAAACCTGCATATGTTCGTCTCACACAGTGGGCTTCAGAAGCCAGGGTCAAATGGAGACTCCAAGCTATCCCAGAAAAGAGCTCGAATGCATCACCACTCAGCTCCAGAACTTCGGAGAATTTTTATACTTTCTTGGAAAATATTATATTACTTCACACTTACCTTTTATGCTGTTTTCATAAAAAAAAAAAAAAAAAAAGATAAAGAAAAAATAAAGAAATGAAAAAAAAGCCAAGGTTTTCTATCTTATAACCACTCACTTGGATTTCTTAATTAGGTTTATAGCCATAGCACCAATAAAACTATGAAATGAATATGAATATAAAAGTTGTAATCCAAACTCATGTACTTTGCTATGCCAATTGTCTCATTTTGTGAAGTTTCCATCAAACCAAGGGCCTGCTGGAGAGCCATTTCTGCTTTAATGCATTTTTTCTCACCATAAAAAGTGTAAGGAGCAATGCTTTCATATGAAGTAGGGATGAAAACTGGGCTTATATCTCTTCCAAAAATGAAAAGTCTGAAATTGACCACATAATTTTCCTCTTTATATAGCTGTCAAGGCAAAGACAGGTCTCTATTTTATCCAGATTCCCATTTGAACAGAGATGTTGCACTAACTTAGTGCTGGTTGCCATTTTAATAGCAAATATTCTGTCAATAACAACCTTGTACATGAAACAGGAACTTTTTGATTTATGTTACATTAGTCAAAGTAATGGAGGCACAAAAATTACTGCTAACAAGTAGACACAGGGCAATAGATTCTAGAAGATCTGAAGTGCTTTTTGGAATTGACACTACTGAAGTAAAAAAAATTAAATTATTCACATTGCTGTACACAATACCTAAAGGTAACATCAGGTAACACAACAAATTCAGCTTAGTGCCTTCACTTGGCTATCTGAGTGATTAATTTGGCCCAAAGGCTGAGAGTCGACTCCACATTTACTTCACTTTTACTGTAAAAGCAGGTGTTCATAGGTAGGGCAGGTGGCTAAACGCTGCAGTCAGTAGAGATTTAGGGTAGCTGCATCACACCCATGGCCCGAGCAGGTAGAAAAAAATGAACTAAGAAAGATCTGCTTTCTGCATATAACTGCTGAGGCCAGGAGGGTATGTCAGGGCATCTCAAACAGCTCTCAAAACCTATGTTTAGGCAACCAAATAAAGTTTCTTAGTCAAAAGAGTCAGTGATGCTTGACTGAGTAGATGCATGTGCCCATTTTAGGATGGGATGAGTCACCCTCTAGATTCCTTTGAAGGCTTTGAGTAGGTCCTCATTGATTATAGTGGGATCTTAAACACCTAACATATTGGAAGATACCTGTAATAAAGATGCCTACATGTATGCATCTGAAATCAGTTAAATTAGTCCAGGAATGCATTTTTTTTTCCTATAAATACAGAGAAAGCTTACCTCATTAGCTTAAACTGGATACCTGATACATGAAGCGCCAGTGTGGTGTTGTGGATTGAACCCCACACTCCCAGCTCACCATATACTTTCGAGTTTAACAAAACTATCCTTTATATCATGCACAATTCATGTAGAAATGAGAAATAAAAAAATCATTATGCTACTCTCTAGTGAAAATACAATGGAAATATTGTCTCCTACCAGGTATCAGAGCAAGCTCAGTTCAAAAATCTAGAAGTTGATTCAACCCTCATGTCTGTGCCGGTACCAGGATTCAGAATTTTTGGTTTAGAGATAAAACTGGGAAAAAAAAAAGTGTCCAAATGCCATTAATATATTTGTTAGTAGTAGGTTGATTTTCTAGATGTTATACTATGGTTTCATTCATAATCATGGTTTCATTTTGCTAGACAAAACACAGATTGTAATGAAACTTTCTTTTGATCATAATATAGCTGTTACCAGACTTTTTGTTATTATGAAACATTTCCAGAAGTGCAGTCTGCTTAATGTGATTTTCAACACTGAAAATTATGAGGAAAACCTGGAAGATCTGTTATCTGACATCTTGACTTGAATTACTCCCCATGTTCTGCATTTGCTCTCTCGTAGACCTGACCAACTAAGACTATTTTTATCTGGACGTTAAAAACTCGATGGAGTGCTGAAGAAGCTTTCTCAGTTCTCAGTTCTTTCTCTCTTGCTACTTTCTCTCAGTTCTTTCTCTCTTGAAGTTTTCTCAGAGGGTTTGGCAGCTGCAATTAGTTGGACCTCAATGACTCTGCAATCTGCTGTTTACAAACAAGCAGTCTGAGTGGCAACATTTATTCTCCATACCCCACATATCTCGGTAAAATCATTCCAGTCTTTCTTCGCAATCTTCAGTAATACTTCTCTGATGCTTCAGCTGCACTCTTTCCACGTCATAAATATTTTGACAACATCCTTTAGAGTATCTCAGCCTCAAACCTCAGTCAGATTCATCTGCCATTTACAGGCATGTTTGGCTCGTTTTCTTATAATGAGTAGATTGCGTGCTTTCAGTAACAGGTGTCATTAGAAAATACCAATATGATCAGAAAGCAGAGAGAAGACAGAGAAGGAACATGAAAGACAGGAGAGAAGTAAATCATATAAAGAGAGCTATGAAGATCTCTTCACCCTTTCTTAGAAAAATGAAGTGAGGAGAAAAGTGATGAAATTGAGAAGCAGAAGACTTAAAACGAGAGTTGTTTTTTCCTGCAGTGTGTAATGGCTAAAAGATGCTCTTTACATGGTTTTCTGTGTTATCTCTGTTATGTGTCTGGGCCTTAGTGCAGAGGTGGTTTCCTATCCTTTTGGAAAGTGAATTGCATCCTGCAGGTACCCATTGCAAAAGATAATGAAAAAAAATGGGTGAGTTTGGCTGAGATATCCATATGTTTAGTAAAATATTACATGTGTTCAGGAATAAAATCAGCAATAGTAAAGAAGATGCTTCATCAGCAAACAGGAGAAAAAGCAGTAAGGATATCTTTACAAGTGCCTAGTGCTGACTGATGTGAGAGATGGTTTATACTACTGCATAAATAATGCCTATGTTTTTCCTTCTTTTTCCTGTTCACTGGCACAACAGCCAGTGGCATGCCAAAGAAATGAAAGAAAAACACACTTAGAAACAGTTCTCTGGAGTCTGCAGCCATTCACTTCACTAAGGAATAACTCATCTGAACATTCCTGCTCCTTGTGGCATTACTGCAGATACTAATGGAGTTTTAAGACTTTGCTATCTAACCATATTCCAGTATGGGACTGTTGTTTTTTCTGGGAAGTGACAATGTGTTTTGAAATTAAAAAAAAAAAAAAAAAAAACCACCAAGAAAATACTCTATTTCTTGACTGTTTGCTGAAAACAACAGAAGGTTAGATTTTGTTCTTGCTTCTATAGCAAAGTAAGTGAAAACAAAGTGCTCCTCCCCTGTATTTTCCCTACCAGCAATCAAGCTCCTGGGCAGTGAAACAAAAATTTTCAGGGTTTTCTGCAGCTTATCCGTTCTTAGAATGGGAAAGAGGGTGCAATACAGAACAGACAGAGCACTGGAACCATGCTTTGACTCCTGTCCCTAAGACATGCACCAGCAAATGCCAGATTTATTTGCTGTGCACTATATTTATTCCCTCTGCCTCCTGTAACAAGGAGGAATTATGATTTCATGCATCAAAGAGAATCACAATAGCTCCGAGGCCATAGATCTGATGTTTTGTCCCTGCTCCATGCTACACCTGAAGTCTGAATCTAGCTCATCCTGATGGGTTCGTCATTTCCAGATATGCTGAACATTCAGTGTCTCCATCTTCTGCCCACCTTTAGAAGCGATGTTTAAGCAATAATAATATTGAGAAGAAACATTCTATCAAAAAAACCAAAACCCAACCATAGATTTACTAAAAGACATGAATACCATGTACAAAGAAATTAAGCAAGAAATGCAAAAAAAAAAAAATTTAAAAAAAATGCCTTGAGTTGTTTTAATTTCCTTATTGTGTATGATTAAACTAGTCACAAATATCCGTTACCTCACTGCTAACACAGGTCCGAGCCAATGACTGGCATGTATTGGACGCCAGACTGGTACAACCGAATGCACACTGTAGCACAACCTAGAGAAACAACTGTCTTCTTTAGCAGTGATGTTAAGAAAGGCTTCTGCAAGCAAACCGAGACTCTCAAAATGATCTACCTCATCACAATCAATATTTCTATATTTAGATCTCTGAACCAATTTAATTAGTGCAGTTGTTTAGAAAATCAATACAGAGAATGATACATTTCGAACCATAACAAAAAGTTCAGCATTGGAGACAGTAGCCTGATCTCTAGGACATAAAAATATCTCAGCTCATCTGCAAATATGAATGAAATATGTGGAACTACTGTTCTATGAGCATGAACTCTTCTCTTAAATGAGTCAAACAGCAACAGTGCAGCTTCCCACAGTTACCATATGATTATTATGATTTCTTTTGCTATTGCTGAAGATGTGTTTCAGCTGCACAAGCTACACCAAAGACATAGTTCTGCTCCAGAAAGCTTACAACATCTAACACAAAGACACAAAGACTTGGGGAAGACATGATTTCCTGGAATTAATAAATGAGAAAGACAGCTTGACTTTTATTAAATCACTTATTGGGGTGAAACTATAATTCACTGATCAGACCCCTCCTGATCTCAGCCTGTGGGACCACCAGAGCGTGGGTCTCCATAGTAGTCTTCTCTACTGTCGTGCCAGTATCAGTCTGTTGGAAAAAGAAGGGAGCTGGTGAGGGAGCTTCAGTGAAAAGACTGTGCAGAGATAGGGCTAAAATTACTGACCACCCCTCTCAGCCCAGAGGGAAACTCTCATGCCCGTGTTTCTTCTCTGGGTTCTGGGTTCCCACCACCCACCTCTCTCCAACAGTGGTAAAGCTGAGCAGCTGCGACCTGCTGTGGATCTCCATCCAGCAGCATTGCACTGTCCTGCCCTCCACTCCTCGTTGCACTCCTGGCTCACCCATGCACCCTGGGGAAGGAGAATTTCCCACAAGAGAGCTTTGCTCAACGGAATCCTGGTGGGAATGATCCCTCCAAAGGCATGAAGGAAACATTTACTGTTGGCATTGTGGAATGTAGGCAGGGAATATAATGGAATGTAACAGAAACTACTGTGACTGATTTAAGGATTAGGGATTTTTTAATGTATTTTGGCCATGAGGACTCATATTTTGAACTCTTCTCTGAAATCAAATGGCCTAGAAATTTCTTCCTCTCCCCCTCTTTATTTCATATAAAATTAAACTTCTCTCATAATACCCTAGCTTCTGAAACCAGGATTGAAAAATGCCAGGCTCATGTGGAAAAGCAGTAGCCATATCAAAGCAGCTCAGGAGAGCTATTGATTCATCCTCAAATAAATGTCCCAAGTAGACTGATGAGATTTTCTTCTAAGGAACCTCCACTAACTCTACAGAGAATTCAGTAGCTACCTGGGCTAGACCCCTATGTGTCAGAAGGGCAATTGGAGGAATCCCACCTCCAATTTCACTTGAAAGTACAAAAAACTCTCATAGTTTACACAGACCTGAGACCAGACAAATGCTACACCTTTGTGCAATATTAACATGTGATTTTTTTGACTTGTGCTTAAAAAAAAAACACTATTGCTTAAACCTTTGCACCTTCCCACCACAGGCAAAGAAACACTCAGTCTTCAGAGTGCCATCGCCAACACTATTATTTTTAATGGGAGTGTGTGCCAGGTCGTGACGAACACAGTGCACAACAGTGGTTATTCAGCTTTCTCTTTTCTCTAAACATGTGTGAAATAAGACATTCATTTCACAAGCCTAGGCTGTGCCCTAATATATACTATGGGATTTGAAATTTTAGCACTTATGCATGCAAAGGTTGGTTGAAGGAGATAGATAGTCACATGCGGGGCTTGATTATAGTGTTTTATCACTCAGCCCAACATCTAATGTTTAGCACAGTAGTTGGAGTGCCTCTTTTCATGTCATAACAAAGGTTGCCCTCAGATAGTAATTACAGACTTCCTAATAAAAGGAAAGGCGGTTTGGAACTGCCTGAAAAGTTCAGAAGCGAGAGACGAGGTTTGGAGAAAGAGTTTGCCATCACTTTGCATGTGGCAGGTAGTTTGCTTGTCTGAGTTGCTATACAGATTTGCCTTGAAAACACTTCCTCAAAGCTGGAGACACTGAAAAAAAAAAACCTAGCTGGGGAAAAAGAAAGTCTCTGGGATTACAAAAAATCACAGCAAAGTTAATGTCTCTGTAAAAAACGTTTGAAGAATCACAGAATCACCGAATCACAGAATATTTTTGGTTGGATGGGACCTTTGAGATCATCGAGTCCAACCAACAAAAACAAACAAACAAACAAACAAAATCAAAAAAACCCAACCAACCAAACAAAAAAAACCACACCCAAAAAATCCCAGAACACCAACACCAAAACCAAACCAAAACAAACGCCCACAACCACACACCACCCCACCCACAAACAGACACAAACCAACCATCTTGGGCACTAGAGCATGCCCTGAAGTGCCATGTCTACATGTTTCTTAAATATCTCCAGGGATGGCGACTCCACCACCTCCCTGGGCAGGCTGTTCCAGTGCCTGACCACTCTCTCAGTAAAGTAATTCTTCCTAATATCTAATTTAAACCTCCCCTGCCGCAACTTCAGACCATTTCCTCTGGTCCTGCCATTATTCACTTGGGAGAAGAGGCCAACACCCACCTCTCTACAACCTCCTTTCAGGTAGTTGTAGAGGGCAATGAGGTCCCCTCTCAGCCTCCTCTTCTGCAAACTAAACATGCCCAGTTCCCTCAGCCTCTCCTCATATGACTTGTTCTCTAGACCCCTCACCAGCTTGGTGGCTCTCCTCTGGACCTCTCCTCTGGACACTCTCCAGCAGCTCAATGTCCTTCCTGTAGTGAGGGGCCCAGAAATGAACACAGTACTCGAGATGAGGCCTCACCAGCGCCGAGTACAGAGTACAGAATCATTATATGATCTTTTAAAAGCACAGAAAGGCATAGTGATATGGCGATGCAGAGCAGAGCATATTCTGTTCAGTATGCTCAGAGCAAAGCTGCCCCTACTGAGTGGAGTGGTCAAACATTCATAGCTCTGCCCAGGAACAATATGCGCCAATATGGGTTATATTTCCTAGCAACACTTCTGAATGCGTTTTATTGGGGCTCTCATGAGCTGATGCTGTCTGTCTCTGGTTTTGTACTTACAGCACAGCAATCAGTTTGATCAAAACAATTTGGTTTTTTTAATGCAGTTAAGGGCACAAAATCACAGATATGAATCTCTCCTGTCTTTGAAAATTCTCATTAGCAAATGTCTTACAAATTGCAACATATGGATCTGCTGGTTTTACCTTTGTAGCTTCCCAGAGATTCTCTCATTTCTAAACTAACTGTGGAATTAACATCTCTAAGGCCCCAAATTCTATCATCTGCTTCACAGTTGGAAAGGACTGTCCATGTATAACTTTTATTTTCAGTACATTGTAAATACAACTTTTCCTATTTCCCTTAGCTCTCTAATAACTTATTCTATTTTTTACTGCCCATTTCTTTTCCCTATAGAGATTAAGTGACTAAGCATGTCTTTCCTGCCTCTGTGCAAGCTCCCTTCTATTTTCCATGTTTTTGCATCCATCTTTTTCTGGCTTGCAGCTGTGTCTCCAAATTAGGGTGTCAGGTTTTGACATATTTCTATACGAGTAAAGAGGATTTTCATTTCCTGTGGTGTCTAGGCAGTGACACTATGCCATGGCAGGTACTACTTGATCATAAAATTGGAGCTTCCTACCCTTTTCAAAAACATGCCTTCCCTCATGCACAGCCTCCACGTCTCTTGCTAAAAAAAGGTGTGTAGTTCTGCACTAAACTGGCTCTCCCTTACAACTTGATGCTGCATTTCATGCTTAAATAACCATTACTTTATTAATATGTGTGGTCACGGGGATATTTTGACACCCTTCAGGAAATCCGATGGTTGTTAGCTCTCTGCTGTGGGAGCTGAAGTACCCACCCTTCTGTGGTTAGGTAGCAGATGAAAGGCATTTTCAGATGCTTTGAATCAGTCAAGAATGTACCATAGCAAGCATCCACAGGAGAGGGATGAAGGGAGGAATATAGGCTCCCCCGTCAGAAACAGCATAAAATGAAGCCTGCTGGTGAGCAACACTCAACTTTCTTCTTGTACATCCTTGAGCCACCAATAGCTGGTGTGTGTCTCCTCATCCGTGCTGATGGCACACGCTCCCATCTGCCAGACTGGGAGGGAGAGCAGAACAGCCAATATGTTGAATTTGTGCCAACTGGGAGAATAGAGATAAGCAGGAAAAGCAGAGCCTTCCTCCTGACTTTGCAGCACCCCGTTTTCAGGTGTTATCAGTATTACGGTTTGGGAAGCTCTGGGCTGCAGAAACGCACATATGTATGCATGTCTGCATGTGTAAAGTCCTGGAGACGGGGAAGAAAATGGGAACAGACTATGCAGCAGGTTGCTGCTGGCAGCCTATATCGTTATAGATGTGTGGTCTAGCAGGGGCTTTGTTTTTGCTGCACTGTGGTGAGTGTTGTTCGTGTTTAGGCACAGCCTCTTGCCTTCAGTTGTTTGCACAGATCATTGCTGGGCTTCAAGCTGCTCACTGCAGTGGTACCCTCTCTGCCTTGCTTGGTGTCTGATCCTGGTGGCTGCCCCTGCCCCCATCTCACTGGCTGAAAAGCAGTTGTCTGCTTGCTAGAGGTGGCCCGTACCTGCCCAGGCGACACACAGGCTGAGACGGTACAGCCACAGCACACTCTGCGCTCCCAACCCAACCACAGGCATCATCCCAAGTGCTGCTCTGCATTCATATCTTTTTTACAAAGTTTTATTTCATATTATCCCATGTGCTTCCCAGTAGTCAATCATGTTTCTTGACAAGTTGGAAATACATCTATACGCGTGTATACACATATACATTTGGGGGGATTTCTTCACAGATACTTCTCTACCACTTCTGCAGATCTTTTGCCCCAAACCTGCGGTTCCTGAGGAAGGTACACAGCCATATGACAGGGTACTTGCATTTCTGCTGCTGGGATATTTTATTGTGCCTGTGCCTGTCCATCAGTTCCCAATGGGCCACCAAGACCTCAGGTAGTGCAGGGTGTTGCTCAGCCTGGAGATGGAACCTAGCAGTGTCACAGACATCTGGAGTGACTCTATCCATCTCACGCCAAGGTGGAACATGCTCATTTTATGTGGAGATGGGATGAAATGATGCAGTGTCTGCAGTAGCTGGTGACATGATTTGGTGACTTGAGAAAATCCCTCCACTTGTGTATTCCCATGTTAATGTGGAATCTGAATAAGCTGTAAGCATTTGCTGGCTTAGAAAGTCCTCTCCCTGACCATCATGTAAAGGACTGGACATCAAAAACCTTGCTGGCTTAGAGGCATCTTCAAAGAAATTAAATCAATCACCTCCAACACCATTTCTGAGTAATACATTGGTTTTTTGGACAGAATAGGTAGATATGAGAAGAGAGAAGAGGACCCAATTATTTTAATTCCGTCCTTGTGCCTGATGAAATATCTCCCAAGCAAGAGGTTATTCACTAGTGCTGTATATTTAGTCCTACCTGGAACGACGATCATCCAAACGGGATCGTAAATAATCCCTCTGTTTTTATAGCAAGGTCACATTGGTGGGGCTTTACCATCTCTGACAAATTCAGCAGCTGTTGGAAGGGCTTTGCTGGGAAGCCCTGCAGACCTGCAGGTTTTCTGCCACCCTGCAGAAAAAAGGGGCACAAAAGAGCCAGGATTCGCTGTGGTTTCATCCCACAGGTTTTGTTCAGTCTCATGGAGTGCTTCTCAGATGTTCAGGCACAGATTTCTCCTTCCTGGCTGCAGGTGCTAAGCCTCAGTGAGAGGCACATTCACCTCTGGTGCCTCTATGGTGAGTGGAAGAAGGTGGGTGCCCTGGGGACAGCACCTCAGCGACTTGAGCCACCTTCTGGTGCTGCTGGCCCCTCTCTGCCCATTACAAGGAAGCCCCTCCAGGGACAGCCAGCTCAGCAAGGGGAGATGAACATGGGATGAGAAGCACTCAGTGCTGATAATCCTACTTGTCTATTCACACCAGAGATCATCTCAATGCCATAATGAAATTAAATAAATCTGAGTTCATTGTGGGTAAGGGTGTCATGATAAGAAGCATTATGGAAGCACTGTAATATCTGGTTTTTATACTCTTTAGGCACTTAGGCACTACACAAGTCTGGAGTGACATTTGTGCTTATGGCAAAGTGTTATTAATACAATCTCAATTTGTCCACATGTGGGTTGTGCCAGCCAACCTGGCACCCCCTCTCTGAGCCGCCAGGGACATGGCCTTAGTGTCCCCCATTAACAGAGACAAACCAAGAGCTGCTGGCCCCTGCCCATCTGTCCAAAGCCAGTTTTCTCAGCACTTGTTTCCTTGCCATTTCTTCTGATACATTAATTTTATACTGTCACAGAAAACATCTCTTCTAGTGCTTGGAAAGGTATATGTTTCTTTTAAAGCCTACAGGCTTGAGGGCATCCTATTCCTATTAACATTTCCTACTATCTTTGACCAAAGCTATTTCCAAAGCGTGTAGCACAGCAGATACATGGTGCATATGTGACAGGGATATGTGTGAAATATTTGACAGAGACAAGGTGAGTCAGGTTTGTTTTTTAGACCATGAAAGAGGGGGCTGAACTCATGCTGTGCTGCCAATCTTGTCAATTCACCATTGTGGAGTCACTCCTGGAGGCTGTCCGAGATGCGCGGAAGCTCTCAGGAAGGACAGAAAATTGGCAAGTGCCAGACAATAAATATTTTAAGCTCCCATTTCCTGGCCTGGTGGCAGTGCCAGGTCCCCATTTGAGTGTGGCCGGTGCTGGAGTTCGGGGCTGGGGAGCAGCGTAGCTGCTGCATCCCGTCCAAGTAGAAAGTTATGAATTGAAAACGTGGAAAGCGTTAAAAGCCACAAATCAGGCTGTTGTTGTCATGATGACCCATGGTAAAAATCAGGACCTTTTCCATCTGGGAAGAGGAGTTTGATTTTTATTAATATATTACGCCGTTCTGGGTACTGGTTACTGGCTCTAGAAGGGAAACATCTCCAAGGAAGAACCATGGAGATGCAATTCTTCAGAGAAAGACAGGCTGACACTACCAAAATTGTCTTCTAACAGCAGATCCCCCCCCTTTTAATACAAGCAGTTAGTTAAAAATTTGTGGCCTTTTGAAGGCAAAACAGCTGATGGAGCCTAGTGTTTCTTTGCCTCCTGCTTGTATTTAAGGAACGTGTCCTCTCCTCTTCCCTAGGCACAGCAGGGACCACACAGTGACTGTCTGCTCCTCCTTTTACACTCCCTTCCACCACCTCTCAGCCTGAAAAGCACACCAGGATTTTTCTCAAGGGCTTTCTCCCCCACAGCTCGTGCTCAGGTCTGGAGCAGTTTTGCTGTCTCCTCTGGTCCGTCCTGCCTTTCCCGTCCCAGCATGTGCTCATCACAGAAGCCACAAAACCAGCCCCCTGCCTGCCCCTGGCTTTGTGCCGGCAGTGCCAGATCCCTGGGGCTTCCGTGGGAGCTACCAGAGTTTAACTGTTCCTTGCAACCCCCTGAAATAGAGGAGCGTGGGCACACAATTGACAGTAGTTTATAAACAGCATACATCGTGTCAGGAGAGGGCCAGGAGGATGCTGTACACATAATATAAACTGCAAAGCTTTGGTAAGTGGAAGAAAGAGATCCCTTAGAGACTTCATTTATCCTCTCTCCTCCAGACTGTGTGATACATGTACAATTGCTGCTGCTGACAAGCTTTATGTTTTGGATTCAGGTGTGTGCTGGATTCAGCAGCAATGGACTTTACAAGTAAAATGATGGGTTCAGACCCACCATGTGAGTCCCTTATAAAACAGGAAAGGGGTTATATAAACCTTGGTTTGCTCTGGCAATAAATTCCATGTTTCTACCAACTTGTCTTACCCTAAATTTTTCTCTTATTCCTGCAGAATTGGTATTGACAAGTGCACAAACCATAATGTCATCCTATGCTTCCCACTTCTTACACAGCTGTCTATCTAGATATCTAAACCAGTGATGTCAGGAAATTCCAGTATTCCTCAAAGAACATGAAAACTACAAATAAGAAAATATTTTTCTCAGAGATTAGGCAAGTATCTGTGGTCTGCTGCAATTATAACTGGAGTTTTTTAACAAATAACTTGCAAAAATGTTTCCAGCCAGTGCGAGTATCATTCACTGTCAGCAACATGACATTTCTGCATGATAGAACGGAGGGTCAGGAAACCTAGGTGTTTGGGCACCACAAACAGCCCACCCACAGCATCAGCGTGTTACAGCTACTGCTGAAAAACAGCCCTGGAATTGGGGTGACCCAAAGCCAGGGAGAATCATTTCCCCCATGGCTTTCCTGTGTCTTCTTTGCACATTACGTGGATGTACAGGTCATTAGCCATTCAGGAGTGCATGATGAAAATAGTAAACATGAGAGTGCACCTTTTAGAAGGTGAATTAAAATCTTGGGATAAACTACTTTAAAAGTATCACTGTTTGCTTACATTTCATCTAAATTCCACCATACTTGCTGGTTTCCAAAAACAGTTTTCCCATGCTTATTGATTAATAACTGCCATTCTCTACAGCTTCTGGCAGTATCTATCTGAAAGCCTGATTATAAGTCACATAACCATTTGCCTGACTTTATCCATCAGGATGCCTGTTGACAGGATAAATCTGGGGGATATCAATTTAAATTCTAAATATTTTCCACTGTGTTTTATGAGGACACTACAAGAGCTTGGAAACATTTAACACGAACTTACTGAAACAGAAAACCAGCACCGTTTTGGAAAGTGTGTTTGCACTGTTTGGGAGAGTTTCAAATAAAGCCAGTTTCACTTGTTTTAACCTTTCCATAGGTTCTGTCCCCCCTTCCTGGCGTTAATGGCTCCCGTCATTAGGATCTTTCAGTCATCCCCAACCCTCTCTCTGTTGGAGGCCACATGCTGAGGACATAAAATCTGGGAGCAGCTCAGGTAGCTGGTGGCAGCACCGACTCCCCATCTCAGTACATTGCTGCAAAACAGAGCTGGCAGAGCTCTTGAGAGCCCCAAATCCAAGTCGCTGCCTGCAGGAGGAGCAGCTATCTCCAAATCCCTTCTGACAGACACTAGCCCAACATGTTTCTTAAGCTCCAGTGAGACGACACCACAGGCTCCCCAGCCAAACGGCTACCTCGCTTAACTCTGCTTATCCCTGGGAAGTTTTTCCTAGTGTTTAGCCTATATCTCCCTTGCCGCAGTTTAAGCCCATTAAGAAGAATTTATAAGCAGATGGAAAGCATCTCATATTTTATCCTCTAGAGAAGATAGCAATAAATTATTGGAAGAACCTTTAGGGCTTCTCTGTTACATATACATGATCCCAGCCTCAGCTTAACACTCAAGAACCACTCCGGTTTCCCATAGCCAATGCTCCTGGCTCTTGAAATGCTGTAACGCGGCTGCTTGCTGCACTCCGGGGGCAGCTCTGGGAATTTAGAGGAGCCCGTTGGAGTTCACTGGGGGTAAGCAGGGTCCCTGGGCTCAGCTGCGGAGGTGTCTAAGTCCACCATGCCCAGCACACACTGAGGTAATTTAAAAAAAGAAAAAAAAAAAGAAGTCTGAGCATGAGAGACAGCTGCATCTGCTCTCCCTGTGGTTTCTATGTGCCATGACACTGTGCCACAGCCCAGGGACCAGCTCATACTGTCCCCATGACACAGATTGTCTGCAGCCCTTCCATTGTGCCACACTCAGATTTTGTGTCCCTCTTCTAACACTGCCCTTTTTGGTCTTTTCTCCATTCGCCATCTCTCCCTCAGCAGCGCAGGAGAAACCAGAGGTGCTGGCAGGAGCGTTTCTGCTGATCTCCACAAGTGCCGTCTTCCTGTTGCTCCTGTGCTCGGGTGCTGTGAATGCCCTGCCTAGCCCCAAATCCACCACCACAAGCTGTCATGACTGCTGTTTTCCAATGGGCTCAAGCTGTGGCTTTCACTAGTAAAGTTACCAGCAATGGACTTGGCAGATGCTTGATCTGATTAAAAAAAAAGCCCCAGGCAAAAGTCAAATCAGAAACAAATTCCCTCTTTTAACTAAAACCATGACTCACACTGACTACTTTGGGATGACTAATTTCAGTATCTTAGCACCCAGAGTACAGATACCTGGCTTCAGGATGGTGGCTGAAACAGGGTACTGGGGCTCCCCGATGAAGGAGCTCAAAAAGAGAGTCAAATAAACTGCTGCCAAGCTGACAGTGAAGGAGGGAGCCAGGGGGTATGCAAATCAGACCCAGGACACTTGAATTCCTGCCAGGTCCTACTGATTCAGAGCCACACAGTTGGTGTCTCCCTATGCCTGTGGCATGGAGGCACTCGGCGATGGCACCTCTGGCTGCTGCAGTGTAACACCCCTGCAGGCAGCACACTCGCATGGGAAGTTAAAAAGTGCAGCTGAATCTCACCCTGAAAGTCCCTGTTTTTTCCCAGTTGCCTCCAGGAGGTATTATACTGCAGATCTCCATAGAACTGAGAAAATTACACTTTCAGAGGCGATGGGACAGGGAGCCCAGAAGGACAAAAAATAGGCAATGCTCTGCTGAGAGTTTTGCTGCTGCAGTGAATCACACCCAAAGTGCCCCAAGCTTTAGTAATTTCCCCTTCCACTTCTGCATACAAATTAAAGCAAGACCTCTGTGTGTGCCAGACCATGGGCAGTCCTTGCTCCGCTTTCCTGGGAAATCCCAGAGAGGTGGTAGATGCCCCATCCTTGGAAACACTCAAGGTCAGGTTGGACAGGGCTCTGAGCAACCTGATCTAGTTGATCTAGTGTTCGTTGCAGGGGGGTTGGACTAGATGACATTTGGGGGTCCCTTCCAACCCAAACCATTCTATGATTCTATGACCTACAGGACACAGATATCATCTCTGATTGCCAGCAAAAGAAGCAGCCAAGACTAATTATCATCACTATTTGTGGTATAGGTTAAACCCTCTAGAGATCCTTTTCATAATTAAGCCAAAGGCTAAGACTGCTGCCCAGCAGGAACAAGCCTCAGCTTAGATTTAGGAGGCCCACAGCAGGTCCAGGCAAACACTTATTTGCAGGCAGCCTAACCTGGTATTCCTCACTTGCATCAATTGAGTGCTGAATATTTTCTCAAAATATTAGGACACCTTGGAGGTATGAGATGTAAAGCAGTTCTAAAAAGATTAGTGGGATGTTTCAGTTTCCATGTACTATGGTGCCTGAACACCAGATATGGTGTGATCTAGTGCTTTTCTTTGAGGCAGGTTAACATAATCTTTTCCATTTTGAAAAACAATATTTACTTGGAGGTACTTTGTTAATTTGAAGGTCAAAGGTGTTTCCTAAAGGCTACGTTGAATCTAGTCCTCTCTCTCCAGTGTTTTCCAGATCTGAAGTTCATGTTATAGCTGAAGCTAGACCTTCAACTACAGTACTGAGATGTGATTCTGGGAGCAGCTGGGATCACAGTTCATCCTCCTGCTTAAGTGCTACCCAGTAGAAATCTGGCAGGTTAGCAGGCCCCTGGTATATCTGCTCTGCCAGGCACAAGAAGTAGGTGACGGCTCAGGGCAAACAAGGTGTCTTTGAAGCTGCATGGAAAAAGACATGCAAGTCATAGCAATTCTAGCAGACCAACATCAGCCCAGCATGACTATCCAACATTAGCATAGAATAGAATAGAATAGAATAGAATAGAATAGAATAGAATAGAATAGAATAGAATAGACTAGACTATTTCAGTTGGAAGGGACCTACAACAATCATCTACTCCAACTGCCTGACCAATTCAGGGCTGACCAAAAGTTAAAGCGTGTTTTTAAGGGCAATGTCCAAATGCCTCTTAAGCACTGACAGGCTTGGGGCATCGACCACCTCTCTAGGAAGCCTATTGCAGTGTTTGACTATCCTCTTGGTAAAGAAATGCTTCCTAATGTCCAGTATAAACCTCCCCTGGCACAGCTTTGAACCATTCCCACATGCCCTATCACCGGATACCAGGGAGAAGAGATCAGCAACTGGCTCTTCACTTCCCCTCTTCAGGAAGCTGGAGAGAGCAATGAGGTCACCCCTCAGCCTCCCTTTCTCCAAACTAGACAAGCCCAGAGTCCTTAGCCGCTCCTCATGGGACATTCATTCCAGCCCTTTCACCAGCTTTGTTATCCTCCTCTGGACACATTCAAGAACCTTCACAACCTTCTTAAACTGTCGGGCCCAGAACTGCACACAGTACTTGACGTGAGGCCACACCAACGCTGAATAAAGCGGGATAATCACCTCTTTTGACCAGCTGGTGATGCTGTGTTTTATGCACCCCAGGATGTGGGTTGCCCTCTTGGCTGCCAGGGCTCACTGCTGACTCCTATTGAGCCTGCTGTCGACCAGATCCCTTTCTGCAGGGCTGCTCTCCAGCCACTCTTCTCCCAATTTATACTTGTGCCTGGCATTACTCTGTCCTAGGTGCAGAATCTGGCATTTTGACTTGTTACATTTCATCCCATTGATGATTTCCCAATGCTCCAACCTACCTAGAACCCTCTGTAAAGACCTCTTGTCACTCAAGAGAGTCAACAGCACCTCCCAGTTTAGTATCATCAGCAAACTTGCTATTCAACTCCTGCATCCAGATTGTTGATATAGATATTGAACAGGACTGGTCCTAGAATTGAACCCTGAGGAACATTGCCAGGCAGATGTAGCCCCATTCACTACAACCCTTTGAGCCCTTCTGTCCAGCCAGTTCTTCATCCAGTGCACCATGAACCTCCTCATCCCACAGCTGTACAACTTGTCCAGAAGGATGCTGTGAGGGACAGTATCAAAAGCCTTACTAAAATCCAGAAAAACTACATTCACTGCCTTCCCTTCATCTGCTATGTGGGTGACCTTATTATGAAGGATATCAAATTAGTTAAACCTGACTTTCTTTTTGTGAATCTGTGTTGGCTGTGCCTGATGATTGCGTTATTCTTTAAATACCTTTCAATAATACCCAGTATAATCTTCTCCATAATTTTTCCAGGAACTGAGGTTAGACCAACAGGTCTGCAATTGTCCTGATGCCCTTTTTGTAGATTGGAATAATGTTGGCTGGATGCCAGTCAACAGGGACCTCCCCAGACTCCCAAGACCTTTGGTAGATAATTGAGAGGGGTCCTGCCATAACATCCACTGGCTCCTTCAGAACTCTGGGATGAATCCCATCAGGCCCCATTCATCTATCCATCTTTGTCTTGGAGTACAGTGCTTCATCAGTTGAAAACTCAGACATCCGGGAAGTCCAAAGTACCAGGAAGAAGAAATGAGTTTGGCTGTAGTGCACGGTGTAGCAAATGCTCCTCAGCTTGCCTCACTCTCCTATCCAGATTGTAAAAAATAGCATTAATTTTAGCTCCACCATTATGCCACATTTATTGAGGATCCGGGACTTGTGGAATACTTTTTGTTCTGTTTATTCCCATTTTCTCATTAAAAATTGAAGCGGGGCTGCACACTAGAATTAAGTGTGTTGTTCTGAAAGACCAAATCCTTTTCTCCTTTCTGGCAGTGACAAAATCCCCATTAGTTTTACTGGCACAGCACTGAGCCCTAAAGCTAAAAGTAGCTCCATGAGTGACGGAACCGTTGCATTCAAAATGAAATGCTCCTCCTGATGCAGAGCTGGGTTTCTTTCTTTGCCATCAGTTGTGAAAAACAACAGTGATCTCTGCTGACGCCATCCACGTAGGTCTGTACCTTCCCCCCAAACCCTTCTGCGACTTGGACTGCTTGGCCACTGCCACAGAAATGCCGGTAAGCTGAGAGCAGCACACGGGAGCCCCAGGCAGTTGGGTTACACGGGCAAGGAGGTGGGCACAAGGTCACCCCAAATTCTGGCTGTGTAAGGAGAAGATACATAAGGGACTCCTCTTCCCAGCAGTCCTAGGATATGGACGATCCTTCTTTCAAACTGCAAGACGGGAAGATTTACGGTGCATTTTCTGGTTATTTCATGCT
This sequence comes from Numenius arquata, assembly GCF_964106895.1. Classification (NCBI taxonomy): domain Eukaryota; kingdom Metazoa; phylum Chordata; class Aves; order Charadriiformes; family Scolopacidae; genus Numenius; species Numenius arquata. The sequence goes on along the minus strand of NC_133584.1, from coordinate 46,481,337 downwards.
ATTTTTCTTATAAAATCAGCTTCACCCACTCAGCTAAATCTTGAGGAAAGAAACATGTTGTTTTCTTTCCAGCTGAACTGTTTGATCAGTTTGGGAAAAAAAACTCATCACTCTGTGATGACTCTTATGAGTTTGTCATGTAACTTGTAATTTAGCGTCTCTGAGAAGGACCCAGCTGAGAAAATACAGAGACTGCACAGGACTGTCAGCCTGCACTTTTAAAGAAAAGTTTGGGAAAAAAACCCTTTAAAAATACAAAAAAGTTTAAGCTTAAACGTGGAAATCTAAAAGCTGAATAAAAAAAATAGCAACAGACTATTGAAAAATTATCTCACGCTTTTTGAAATAAAATCTCTTGATTTTGGAGCCTCAGATGTGATTTTTGATGTTTGCAAATCATCGTTATGCAGATCTAATATTAATGGCATCTGCTTGTCAGTAGCATTGACTATTTGTTAAACACTCACATATTTATGTGCTTCCCCTGGCAAATATGCAGATGGGATAACGTGTGCTTAAAGCAGTAATCCAAAGGTTTGTGTTACATGCTGCATTTAGCTACGGCACGACAGCTGACTGGACAGAAAGCCCTGGACAACAAAGCCTGCTCCCTTTGAAGCTGACACGTTAGTACTGCTATTTTCATCTCCTTCCTGCTAAGCTTTTTGATGGCCATAGCTCTTGGACAAGCCGAGGGAGTAAGTGGTCAGACCCCCTCGAGGAGGCACCACTGGAGGTGGTACTCCTCCACAGAGTCCTCCTGCAAAGCTACGCCTCGAGAAAACAAATCTCCCTCTCTTCCCTCACCTGGGGCATTGGTTGGGTTCCAGACTAATCTACAGACTGAGACTAGGTAGTCAGAACCTACAGCCAGCAGCTCACCCCTGTTCGCAGACTTGTTTACGCCACAACTCTGTGCAAAGAACTGCTTGAAAGCCACTGGTAAGGTCTAGCCCCGGAGAAGGCTTTCAAATATCTAATTATCTCATTTAAACCTCCTTCTAAAATACTTTATTCCTAAATTATGAAGTGGTTTAATAACAGCTTTCCACTTCATTAACTGTTTTATATACCTGGAATTAAGAAAAAACACAAAAATCTTGATTAATTGCCCAATGGCATTGTCTGACACAGGGTAAGGTTTACACCGGCATTAAAGTGTTTCTGAGAAATTACATCTTTACAGTGCAATGTAAGGCTTATGTGAAGTCAACATCTAGTTTGTGAAAACACAGAAAACCAATCCTGTGTTGTATTTCTCCTTTTCTAAAAAATTTCACAGAGCAGCAATTTGGCTAAAGGGTGCAGTGATGCGTTCAGCTAAAAGAGAACCTTTTAAAACCATGTGAAAACTGCACCTCGGCAGTATTTCACACATATCTATCCAAGGTCAGAATTTAACTTAATAGTCATATTTTGTTAACAAACATCTCTTCTTCTGATGTGGAAATAGAATTAGATGAGTTTGCATAATGTTTTAAAATATAGCAGCACAAGTGATTGCCACATACGTGACTTCTAAAGCTTCTTGTTACCGCCCGTCATACCCCTGCATTTTGAGATGTTCAGCACAATTTGGATTCCTTCCCAAACGGTCTGCTTTACATGCAGAAATCTGAACTTTTCATATTCAAAAGCCTGACTCCAGTCAACATGCATTTGGGGTGCTCGAGGAATGGAAAATGAGCAAATAATGTGTTGCCATTTACCATTTAGTCAAACTGACCAATCCATTTAAGAACAGGGGTGACTTTCAAGGACAACCAGCACAGTATTAATGTTGAGATTTTAAGACATTTTCTTTGACAAGAAAATGAAGATAAAAGTAGCAAGATGTCAAAATGCATGAATTGTGAATTACCATTTAATATTCCAGTGAAGCGACGTGAATAAAGACAAGGGTGCCTTGCTGCTAAAAATAACCCCTTGTTTTTAATGTTGATCTGCAGCTGTAATGAGAGTGTTCAGTATTCTTCAAGTCTATCAATTTTTAAATCTAACAGGTTACGTCAACCTGAGAGAAGAAAGACTCACTGTGACTTTTAGACAGAATGTAAATTTTTTCTAACTTTACTCTGATTTTGGAAACAAAGTATATCCCCCAAACCAAAGGCAAACCAAAGGCAAGCTGTCACCTTGGTATTATGCAAAGCGTGAAATCACATTGCACTGAACAGAGCCCCTGGGAGATAAAAAAGTACTTAGTGTCAGGCCCGCTTCAAAGAGTGTAGGATCATCATGCTGTTGTATTGTACAAGTGGGCTTTCACATGTAAATCTGCTACAACTAAATTAATATTACCGAGCTTAACTCTGATCCTTTCTCCTGTGCTTAATGAAGGACTAATTCCACTGAAGCCAAAGGAATTACATGCATGTGACTGAACCCAGAGTTAGGCTCCATACACGTTTTGGATGATTTTTATATTTTGGGGGGCACTTTTGAGCCTTCCCTCCCGAAGCCCTCCCTTCTTCCACGGAAGCCCCTGACACCGTTCCAAGGGTGCTTTAAGTGAATTTACAAATGGGAAGACATGCATTTATACTTGGACTCCATGGGAGAAAGTCTGTTCACTCAAAAGCAAAGAATATACTGAATGTCATATTTATAACAGGACACAGCCATTTTCTAAGTTTTCGGCACAAACTGGCATAGTGTCCAAATACATTTGTCGCTGACAAATGCCTGTTTCAGAAGTTTTTTAAAAAAGAAGGATGTTAGGCAATCAAAAGAGAGAGAGGAATACAACTCAGAATTAGGGAAAAGCGAAAAGAAAGGAGCTGTGATACTTTGTTTGAATGACAAGTAAACTTTCTGTGTCTTACACTGCAAGAAAAAAAAAAAAGGTTTTGTGACTGAGAGGCATTTCAAAGGACCTGTCACAGCACAAAATCCTAGCGGAGACAAGGCACAGGTCTCTGGTATAGCTAGTCACGGCAAGCTTTATAGCTTTATCTCTCAAGTTACAGTGAGATAAAAACCACAGTGCCTTGTTTCTGCAAAGGCTGTGCGTTACCGTAGCTATCTTGATGTCAAAAAACATTTCGGTTTTCCATAAGAATAGCTATGAGACCAAGGGCTTTTAAGCATTCAAGCAGAATATCCAGCTACATTATTTTTATAGGCTCAGGATTTACCAAGCAGATACTTCAGAGCATAAACTTGGCCTGCAGGGTAGGGATGAAGTGGGGGTTTTGTGGCAAGTTCATATTTGCACAGTTCTTCTCCAATCTTCTCCACCATGCAGTAGCTGTTCACAGCCCTAAAAAAGATGCAAGAAATTCACTGTCTTGTCAGTTAACTCTCATTTATTCTTTCTGTTCTTTTTTATTTGCACCCATGCTATAGCTCTGTAAATAAACAACATGACAAAACGGCTTTTATACCCAGGCCTAGAGAAATTAAGTTAATAGATAGATGCAATTATACGTAATTATACATAATATTGACTAGATTTAATTCCAGAGCATAGCGATCTTAGAAAGAGAAGTTCTCTTGTTTTCCACATGACCAGTTCAGGACAAGCACAGTATCACAGAATCGCTGCATGGCTGAGGTTGTAAGGGACCTCCGCACGTCATGTGCTCCAACTCTCCTGCTCAAGCTGAACCACCCAGAGACAATTTCCCAGGACCATCTCCAGATGGCTTTTGATTATCTCCAAGGATGGAGACTCCATAACTTCTCTGGGCAACCTGTGCCAGTGCTGGGTCACTCTCACAGTAATATGGAGACAGCTCATTCTGGAGAAGCATATATTGGCCCTGTGGTCAAAGGACCAGTTCTGCTTCCAGTAGGCTATTTAGACCCACTGGAACAACAATGACAGATGTGATGGAATTTTTTATGTCAAGTGGGACTTATTCCTAGTGTCCACTGGGAATTATGGATCTGTAGGGGTCAAACTGGTCAGCAGACACCTTTATCTAAGGAAATGAGTCAAGCTTTTATCCTGTATTGTATGTCCACACATATTACTGTGCAAGACTTAGCTGATTTAGGGAATTTCAGATTCCCATAGGTTTAGACAGCTCTAGGTCTCCTTTGACTATAAAGGCTGCTTAGGCACTTCAGACTCCTGTAGCTACTGATATGCAGGCACATAAATGTAGTTATTTCAGTCTTGATCTGAATCCCATCCCATCTCTGTTCACTGCTAAGTAAATGATTTTTGTTGACTACTCTGCACTTGAGTGACTTACATTTTTAGCACTGACATAAAAAGCTACTGTTGAAAGTTCTTAAAGGAAACACAAATTTAGCTTAGTTTCAGCTCTTTTACTTCTGCTTATGATCAAATGAGGAACTTCAGCAAACTGATTTGCTATGGTATGTTTTCTAGACGCAAGTTTAGAGTACACAGGGCTGTAGCTTAGGCAGTTTTTAGCTTAGGTGATCCCTTGACACGTGTTACTAATTACTGAAGGTGGAATTGGCTGAAGTCCCTGTATGCTGCACAGACCTCCTACTAATCCCATTCTGGGTTCTGGATAGCACTCCCTGGGCCAGGCAATTCAATGTTAAATGCTCCTGCATCTAGTTTGTTACTGGATTTAGATTTACTCACTCAAAGCAGGGTCTACCTTGGCAAAACCATTGTGGATGACTGTATTATACCCTGTTATGCCACATTACATGATATTGACCCTACTGTCTGCTAGGACAAGGCATGACAAGGGCCACAGCTCAGTGAAGAACTCAACCGTGGGGTCCGTGACCTGCCCTGCAGGTTGTGAAAGCCTTACATGAGGAGCTCTGCAGCCACTGAAATGGTGGCAGTTGCTGAGCAGAAATTGAAGTACTATTTGTGTGTATTTTTTGAGAAATGGAGGTACAGAGCCCTCAGGGCAGAAGGGCTAAGAAGGAAAGCCTGGCAATAACGCTTGATAGGTGGTTTGGGCTTGATAGGTGGTTTGGGACTTCGCAAGCTTTGATTCCCTAGAAATTCCCGCTGCTGCTCAGCACACGAAGCTGGGGCCAGCAGCCAGCTCACCCATCCAACACGTGACGTTGTCACATAAACAGTGTTAGACAAGGTCCAGCATGTCTCACATACTCATACTACATACGGGCCCTTGCTCGGACCTGGACCTCCCCTCTCCTCCTCAGGTTCAGCGGACGTGCTGGTGCAAGGGGCGAGCTGGGGCTAAGTGTGAGCTCTGGCTGGCACGCAAGGGCAGAGGAGGTGACTCAGGGGGCTGATACTTCACCCCTCATCTCTCCCTCTGAAAGTCCACCCACTTAAAAATTTGAGCAAATTTTTGCCTTACTATAATAAGCAGATGTCTTCAGTGTTTACTTTGTCACTGCCAAATGTTTTTAATACCATCTTTCTGTTTTAAGTGAATTAAGGAGTTTATTTAGCCCTAAGCAAATGACTGCAGATTTGCCAGGCACAGAACAGCTAAAATTCCGTGATTTCAGGCCATCTAAATGTTTCCATCAACAAGATCTGAATTTGTTATTATTGAAATGATTGATTTTATCTGAATGTCACCTCCCTGCATGTTAATTTTGATCTGGTTGGGAAAGTAAGCAGTTATTGAGGCTATTAAGCAAACATTCCCTGAATCAAAACAATAGGCTAATTACTTCTAGAAGCATATGGCTTTTATTATGCATGAATTAGTTACTAATTCACCCATCCTGCATTTTAACATTCAGCTAGCAAGCTCCGATTGGTTTTACAGAAACTTTTGTGTTTTCCCCAATTGAGACCTTTGCTACTTAGTGAAGAGTTCTAAACAGTAGATAAATATTTAATGAGATCTTGGGAAAAGCATCCTATTTTACACCTTTTAAAGAAAACTGTTTATTGAGCAGCAGAATAAAATCAGGAACTGAACCACGTTCTCCTCAAACCCAGCCCGGAGCCTAGGGAAAAAAAGATGTTGCTTTAATACGTAGTGTAATTTGCTGGTGTCAGATATGGAAGGGCTGCAAGAGCCCCAAGCCAGCTAATTCCAATTACTTCCCCCTGCGGAGCAGGGCATGCAATCATCGGTGACTCACAGGGGGCATGCAAAAGAAATGAGCCATGTCTGTAACCAGGAGGAAGAGTAGGAGGAAGGGGGCAGGAGGTTAAGGGAAATCCTTTCTCTCTCTGTCTGTGGGAGGAAACCAGAGCTATGGGGCTGCAAAAATTGAAGGGAGAAGCTGAGTCTGGTGAAGCAGAGAAGTGGATGGCTAGAAGTGATGATCCCCATTTGCTTTTACATGAAGTTCAGTGTTTAGTGTTAGAGAAAAGCAGCCATAAATTTTCTTATCTTTGTTGCACAAATGCATGACAGCAGTAGTAAAGGACAGGAGATTAATGAACCCTAACTTTTTGTAGGGAGTCAAGCTCCCCAAAACTCCCTGCTGCAGCTTTTTCACTGGAAAACAGTTATTTCTATCAAGAATTCAGCAGCAATAGGAGAAAATGCAGCTAATGTCTCTAGGAACAGAGGAGACAAGTCCCCCTCAGCACTGCGTGTGGAGGCAGCTCAGCTGCCTCTGGTGTGCCGTGGGGCTGGCAACAGCACTTATGTGGGGCATCCCATTCTTCTCCATCACGGGAATGTGGGGCATAGTCTTTCCCCAAAGTGGCCTCATGGATGTGACCTGCTCCATCTGCAACGCTGACCACCAGCATACGGATCACCCCTCCACTACTCCACAGGGATTTTGTCTCCCCAGAGCTGTGCTAGGGAAGAAGAATGAGATCTAATGAACCAAAATATGGAATTTAGGATACAGCCAGATAACAACTTGGGAAACCTGACAAAGATGTTTTGTCCCTGTTAAGGGGCCTTGGAGATCATTTATTTTTTCTATTTTTAATGTGTATGCTTTGTACTATGTGTTCCTCTCTCAGAGGTGATTTAAATCTTAGCAGGTGTTTCCCTTTATTAAAGTGATATTGAAATCTCCTCAAGCCACTTTGCAATGTTTCTGGTTACAGATTTTTAAGGACTGTGAACATTACGTTCCTATGTCATCTCCTCAGAACAGGATTTTGATAAATCACAACTGCAACTTTTTGTCTTTCTAATTTTTCCTGAAACCTAATGGAAGGTTGCAGGAGTCCCTGAAAGATCACAGGCACTGTACAGAATAGAAACTCTTCCTCGGCAGAGCAGGTAGAGAAGACTCAAGCACTCCCACCACACCTCAATCCAAGGTGGCCTCCCACAGGGCACAGCATTCCCAGTGTCATTTCTGTGCCAGTGACCGCCATGCAGAGGATAAGTGTTACATACCTGAACCATGTACTTAAAGTCACACGGACACTCAAGGATTTACTGTATCAGGACCTCACCCTCGAGGGTACAGAGCCACGTGGTAAGCCCTTCAGTGAAAGAGCCAGTTCAGGAAGGTCCTGCCCAAACCCCAGCCACGGTGTCCTGTCCTCCCTCTCTGCCAGAGGTTGCCCCCTTGGTTACACCAACACAACACTTGCATGATCACACTCTAAGTCAGATCTCTGAAACCATCTAGCTTTTCAGAAGTACTTTTTAGGATGATGTCACCTCCCAGACATGGGCTGTGCAGAAGATGGGCATCCCTTAATACAGCTGCCCAAAATCTAATGATTTTGTGTATTCTGAAGCTCCAGGTCCTCCTCTGTAGCCAATGGAGAGAAGCAGCCCCTCTAAAGGGACATCTAACCCTGTGCCTTGGGATGAGTCAGCCTCTGGAGATGCCTGCTTCTCTCCACCAACATACCCAGCATGATCGGCGTACACTGATATCTGACCATGGCTGGGTGAGATAACGTTCCCCCAGACGTTTTTGGAGGGGGAAGAGAGGGTGGAGCTGCACTCAGTAACAGACTGTGAGCCAACGTTCGGTCTGATGTTGGTATAACTTCTCCTTCAGGTGTTGTCATAGGCATAACTTTGGTCAGCTTTAACGGAACAAAAACTCAGCTGGAGGTCTACAGCTAGAGAAAGTCTTTGCAGCAGAAAGTGGCCTGCAGCCCGTGACCAGGGAAAGAGGGTCTCTGGCACTAACGTAGCCCCGTCGTGTTGTGTGGTGCAGAAGGTGGGTGTCTTACTGCCCTCTGCAGATGGTGCTGCCTCTGGGTCCCTCTCCTACGAACAGGAGATCTTCAACAGAGGACGCCCCAATACTCACCAATTGTTCCACATCAGAACAAAGGACAACATTTTGAAATTCCGCCCCCCCCCAAAAAGTGCAAAATATTGTAGTTGGGATCAGTGGGAAAAAAATATCCCTTCAACTTTTTATATTGCAGGAAAAATGCTAGATACTTAACAGGAAGCACATGTATGCTATTAAAATGAGTATTTCAATCTAGTAGTCCAGATTGTAGTCTAGTATCCTAATTCATTGATAAAGTCGCAATGAAGTGTTTTGGCTTCTCCTCATTGAAAATATTAGAGAAATTGATTTGTTCCTATAAAACATAGTTTCAATTAAACAGCATTTTTCATTGCAATAATTTTCAGGCAGCTCTATCTGTGACAAAAAATGTATGGATTACAGATGCTGCTGCTGGTCTGAATTTGCCTCCTATATAAACACATTTCTTGTGCGATGCTGCATTTGCAAATAAATCTTTTTTCCTAATATAAAATAAGGGAGAAAAAAATTCAGATTACGAGAGATGATTTTAATGTTAGAACTGTTAGAAAATAGATTGATGTGTTGTCAGAGTGAAAAAGAGACCCAGGGAGTGAAAGCTAGGGCTGAAAATGTCAGACTTAAAATAAATCTAGCCAGGCAAGTTGAATTTCAAACTGTTCCATAATGCTACAGTGACACTCTGAGCAATAATTAAGTTCTCTATTGTTTGCATTCAGTGAAGAATCTTTTAATATCCTGCAATTTATCATTCTAAAACTGAGTAGCAATATAATTCTCTCCATTCTAAATAGAGCTGTAATTGTTAAAGAAATGGTAAAATGCATTAGTAATTCACTCCGAACTGCTGGCATCATTATTCTTGGGACATAGTTTAGTAATTTGTTGATGAGATATTGAGATTACTTCATTAAGAGGCAAAATCTGAAGGATTACTAAACAGTGAGCAGAATGGAGACTCTCGGGCCTCCCAGTGAGGAGGTTTGGGGTCTCTGCCCCATCTCCTTTGGACATAGGGTGTTTCAGGATCAAGGTCTGCTCTCGGCCACGCCGGCAGATGACTGTGTTTATTTTAGTGGGGTTATCTCAAGTGCTCACTGGTGTAGATAGAGCAGAACTGGGCCTTTGCAGCAGCACACTGACTGGGTGCACGCCGCTCGCCGCTCGTGCTCTGTGCTGTTTGGATCCTGCTACCCAGACTGCGCAGGTGAGATCACTGACTCTCCATCATGCTGAGGCAGCTGGTGGGATGGAGTTGCCCCTACCCAACTTTAGACACCTAAAGTTTTAAGTTTTAAATTTTAAGTTTGCCCCACAGCTTACAACTTTCTCAGGTTTTAGGACTCCAACATAAAGCCACAGCACTTCTTCAAAGTAGATGCTCAGGTTGTTGACAATTCCTAATTCAGTTGTTTTGGACCAAGAGAGAAGGTCATCATCTCCAAGGCAAACCATTCTTTCACTGCTAAAATTGATTCTCTCTTAATGCATACAGATGAGGCATGTCATTTTAAGCTTCCTCAGAGGAGCAAGTCTCCTTTATCTCTCCTCTTACTGAGCTTCATCAGTTTCTGCTGCAGAGACCTCCTGGCAGATTTTGTGATTGATCACCATTGCATCAGGAGGCCCCTTTTAAGCTGTTCCTCTAGGATGCAGGTAGTCTAGATATGAAAACCTTTAAGCTGAGAACTAAACATGTCGTCTGTAGGACTGGCTGGTGGACAACCACATGATGACAAGTATCCCAGAACAAGGCAGGAAAAAAATGTGAGGATGTCAAAATCAAGGAGGAGCTGCTGCCTCCCAGATGTAAAAGATGCAGGCAATCCACTGATGCACGAGGCAGGGGCTCCTCCTGAGTTCCCACAGTGTTATTTCTCCCTCAGAAAGTTGTCCACCATCCCATTTCACACCCTGGAGAGATGAGCCAGAGGCTCTTCAAACACAGCCAAAAGCTGCAGGATCACTGTCCTCAGGAGGGCCCCCATTGTGACAGCTGCTGTCTGAACAGGCAGTGCATCAGTAAAGGGGGAGCCACAGTGCTGCCATCCCACAGCACATATGCACTGATCCTCTCCTGGCCGTGAAATGGTCTATAAGCAAACTTCTAATGAGCATCGCAAGAGACATGGCCTTCAGAAAGCACCTGAGTGTGGAGAGGTGGTGGAAGAGAAAAATCATGGAGCAATGAGTGGTGCAGGCAGCTGCCAAAACCTGGGATATGTAAACATGGACTCTGGAGACATTGTTAAGAAAAAACATAATCTTGTTTAGAACAGGGTTCATTGCATTGGAGACAAGGATCTCTTTGCTTTCCTCACTTGGGAAGGAGAACATAAAAGAACAAAACTTCTCACAACGAAGCAGCAAATAATTACTTTGCCTTATTACCCTGTCACCTTCCTCTCCCCCTCAGCCCTCATGAGTCATCACTCATCCAGTGTCAGTGATCTGACAGTGAAAATCATGTTCTGCTGTTGGAGCAAGCCCAGGGTGGTGGTCCTCAATGGACAAGACCTCTGAGCCAGGTAGGAAGAGCAGGGAATGAGCAAGCAGCTTCAGGCACCCCTGGCTCTCCTTTTCGCCCTGGTTTGGCATGAGGAAAGAAGCGAGCAATGTGCAGGCAGAGAAACCGAAGGCAGCACCTCTCCAGGGCGGCTGCAATGCCGGGGTGCAGGAACACCAAGGAAAGGCAGTTAACACTAAAGAAGCTGTATGAAGATGCAGTTTGTCTTTCCTCTAAATTCCCTGATATCCAGTCTCTTTGGACACTGCTTCCAAACTCAACCTCCTGTTTCTAAGCCATCTTACTTGTTTCTATGATTATTTTTTTTTTTTTTGGAAGGGAATCTGATATTGTAGGGGAAAAAAATGGACCTAGGATTTTGGGTTCTTTCTCTTTAATTCCACACAAGTTACCAGAGACATTAATTAATGAGACCAGGGACTCTAACCGTTACTATTCTTCTTTCTCATTATTGTGTCTTAAAATATGAAGTGCACTCATATTTATTATAAATCTTCAGCTGCTCCTGACTAACCATACAGTTTAAGGACACAAGCAGCACAGGTGGATAAGAAGCATTTCCCCTCGTATATTTGCAGTACCTCGGGTTTCTGAATCTCAGCGGTGTCGGAAAGCTAGCTATTCTACCAGTTTCAAAAGCTGATTTATTACTGTCGCAGAAAGAGACGCAGCATAGTTAAAAATGCACAGTAATTTGCTGCTCTTACGATCAATCAACCACAGCCAGCTCTGGCTGTTATAGCGACAGGATAAAAACAGGAGCCTGCCCGCTGCACCAGCTCCGGGATTGCTTGCTGCGATCTCATCAGCCTGGAGACAAGCGTGAACATTGCCAGCCCGCGTCCCCGTGGAGTTTGCAAAGATCCAGCTAAGGGTATCTGGTAACTCGGAGGCAAGCAGAGACATATTTAACACTTTCTTAATAACCTTCAGAGGTGCTCAGATGAACTGGAGGTTGAAACCTTGCAAAAAAGGGCAGCTGGGAACTGCTAAGATGAGAAGAAACTGACTTCAGAGGGACCAAGGGAAATGCCTTTGTTGAGAGTGATTTACAGAAGGTGCTGGGGAAAGGAGACGGCTTTTCTGCTGTTCTTGTTTATCCCAGGGGATGTGCGTTTAGACAGCACTGTGCAGCATTGCCCAGCCACCACCACTGGGAATCCATGATCCTCAGGGTCCAGAGACCATATTTCCCAATGCTTCTTCATTCCAATGGGATATCTGAATTAAGGGACAACCCTCATCATGGCTTTCTGAACACGAAGAAACTGAGTTGTGTTAGTGTGAAAAGTCACTCGGTGTCTAACGTAGGTCCCAAATGTTGTTAACCCTCTAGCCCAAACCATAGACTCAGATCACCTGAGATGCCCTCAGACATTAGGCTGAAACCATAAAGATACTTTTCATAGAATCATAGAATCGTCCAGGTTGGAAGAGACCCTTGGGATCATCGAGTCCAACCATCTACCCTACACTACAAAGTTCTCCCCTATATCATATCCCCCAACACCACATCTAAACACCTCTTAAACACATCCAGGGAAGGTGACTCAACCACCTCCCTGGGCAGCCTATTCCAATGCCCGACCACTCTTTCTGTGAAAAATTCTTTCCTAATGTTCAGTCTAAACCTACCCTGTTGGAGCTTGAAGCCATTCCCTCTTGTTCTGTCATTAGTTACCTGTGCGAAGAGACCAGCACCAACCTCTCTACAGTGTCCTTTCAAGTAGTTGAAGAGAGTGATGAGGTCTCCCCTCAGCCTCCTCTTCCTCATACTAAACAGTCCCAGCTCCTTCAACCGCTCTTTATAAGATTTATTTTCCAGGCCCTTCACCAGCTTCGTTGCCCTCCTCTGCACTCGCTCCAGCACCTTGATATCTCTCTTGTATTGAGGTGCCCAAAACTGGACACAATACTCGAGGTGTGGCCTCACCAGTGCTGAGTACAGGGGCACAATCACCTCCCTACTTCTGCTGGTCACGCTATTTCTAATACAAGCCAGGATGCCGTTGGCTTTCTTGGCCACCTGGGCACACTGCCGGCTCATATTCAGCCACTTGTCAATTAGAACCCCCAGGTCTCTTTCTTCCAGGCAGCTTTCTAGCCACACTTCCCCAAGCCTGTAGCGCTGCTTGGGGTTATTGTGGCCCAAGTGCAGAACCTGGCACTTGCCCTTGTTGAAACTCATACCATTGATTTTGGCCCAATGATCCAATCTATCTAGGTCTCTCTGTAGAGCTTCCCTATCCTCCTGGGAATCAACACTCCTGCTTAACTTGGTGTCATCTGCAAGCCATCTTTTAACCAAGACAGTCTGCCAACTGTCATATATGTGAAACAGCGCCAAGCTGTTTCATGGCTTTCTTCTCTAAACCTGCCTTCCCAACAAAGATGTAAAATCCCTTGCAAAATGGAGTCTGATTTCTTTGGCTTCATCTACATTGATGAACTAAATGCTAGAGCTCCTCTCTACCCCTAAGGTCAACAGACACAGTTGGCTGGCATCCTTATTATTAAATAAATGTTCTGTGACCCCATCCCAGTTGCCTACTGGGAGAAGTCCCTGGTTTAAGCTACTGTTCAGATCATCCCCAGGAATCCTTTGGGAAAGTTATAGTTGGCCCGGGATTAAATCATACCACGTTTTTCAGTGTAAACCCATAAACTATTAAGCTTAAGCGTCTGCACCTACTTAATTTAATAGTCCAGAGGTAGTCTGCTGTAAGCCAAAAGACAGTAACTTCATGCTCAGTGGGAGTTTTGGTACAAAAGTACTATGAACTACTCTGGTAAGAGATCATTTAGTGCTTTAGAAAGTTGCAATAAATCCAAAATATAGAATGTAAACTCCTCCTTTATACCTCATGTTTTCAGTGTGGGCCTCATCAAATCTGTAGCAGTTACCCTACCCTTTACTCTGAAATGAGTTTACTGTGAAACAATGGCCATGGAGTCATCTTTCTGTACAACGAGAAACAACTGAACACAAGGACCACTACTCACAAATGCTTAAAATTGTCTAATGAGTTGTCCCTACGCAGTCTAGGGACAATAGTCTCATATGGCAGCTTGGCTTCTCTTCCTCTCACCTTTGGGTCTTCCCAAAGGTCAGGAAAGAGAAAAAGGAACAGGAAAATTCAAATATTATTGTACATTCTCAAGGAAATTTTTAAATATAGAAAATTCAAGGGAGGCATACTGTTGATTTTTCATGGTTTAGTCTTTTGCTGGATTTATAATAGTTATTGGTTAATGCATAATATTCTCTGCAAAAGTACCAAAGTGCCACGGTGATGGCTGTGGCATAGGAGCTGAGATAAGGAAAATGAATTTGAGGCTGTGGCACACTGAAAGGTCTGTTAATCTGCAGGAAAATGATATCCTTGCTAAAATAAGTATTGTAACCATGACATCCTTGCTACAGAGAAAACATTATCCATCCTTCCATGAACCTGTAGGATAGTGAAAAACCTTCGGGGCAGACATACTTCTCTGTCCAGCTCCAGCTTTTAGAGTGTTTGTGAATAATAACTGAGTAGTTATAGGTGAAGTCTCAACAAAATACCTAATCAGTGTCACAACTGCATTTGTATTATCTCAGAACGATCTCCCCAAAAGCAGACATCCTCATTTACAAGTACAGGAGAAATTTCTCTAAACTGCAGTGACTTGAATGCATCATCTCATTCATCTCTGTATTCCTGATGAATTAAGTCTAGACTACCAGTCACGGGGTAGAGGAGAATCTGCCTCATGCAATTATCTGCATTTAAAAAGTGAGTGTAGACATTGGGACTAAACAGCAGGAAAAGGCTCTTAATCAGAATATGCAATAAAGGGCAATCATATTTATGATTTGAGTTTCTTGTCTCTAACTTCATGAGTCAGCTTTGCCATTACTATTACCACACAAACCAATGGAAATTTTTTGTTTAGAGCAGCTCACTTCTCCTTCACTTTATGCTGAACTGGACTCCCCCAAAAGATGTATGCTTAATTTGATTAGATACCAAATGAGGTTTCAGGGTTTGCCCATGCAAGTGGTATTAAAGCCAGCTGATTTTAACAAGTTTATAAGGGGCTTGACTCTTAACTCTGTTACGTTAGTATTAGCTAATGATGGATGTAGTTTTGTTGGCAGTGTTTAGATTTGCCACATGATCATTGCTTCAGATCCAGCCAGGCTCAATTTACAGACTCTGTTGTCCTTGGGAAAGCCATGCTTATTGTGCTGAGCAAGAGGTCTCAATATTCACAAGAGTTTCCCTGGGGTGTGAGTGAGGGGCTATTCGGCAGGTATGAAAGTGGCAGCCTGGGAGCCAAGGTCTGTAAAAGTTTTGAATCTAAATCTTCTCTCAAGCCTCTGATTTCCAGAGCTTTCACACACAGACACAAGTGAAAAATATTTTGCAAAGGAGTACAGGGGAAAAAAAAATCCTACCACAATGTTCAGGCTACTTTTATTAAGCAGAAGTGTTACCCTGCAAGGATTGGATTCTGCTGTCATCCTTTCCTGCTCTACCCCCACCCCCACCATGAAATACTGTGACTTCTGTGATGCTCTTCTTGACTTCTTTGATGATCTCCATGACTTATGTCCTAACCCAAGTCCCTCTGATTTCATAGGAATGTTTCCACTAACTTCAACGGAGCCATAGAGAGCATTGTAATCAGCAAAACTGAGGCTTCAAAGTCTGTATTTAATTTAGTGTCTTAATAACTTTACTTCGCTGTGGAAACTGAGGACAAAGATCTGTCTATTAAATAAAATCTTCCCCTAGCATTTCTATGCCAAATCAAAGCAAACAGGCCAGTTTAATCAATGAAAAGCAGACTGATGGGAATGGTTAAAACAAAGAACTTACAGTCATTCATCTCCCACAACTCAGAGAAACAGGAAAATGTATGGTAAGCATACAGGGAATGCTTTGGCAGATATTCTGGGAGGAGTGGAGACAGGAAAATGTGATACAAAACAAAGAAAATACCACATACAAATGTTTGATGTTGCACTTCATTTAGATTGGACCACCTCTTAAAACACAGCTCCTTGACATCAATTTTATTTGAAATTCTTTAGCACTTCCCATAACAGGTCTTTTTTTTTAATGCAGCTAAGTAACTATATTTCGTAAATCCCTAGGAGAGCTGAAAAATAGCAATGTCTCGGTCATTAAAATCATTTTATTGTCTGTGGCTGGTAATGCCTTTCTGCTGGCCTGAAACCCAAGGTATCTCAGCAGCTCAATCCCATCAGCTTTAAAGAACTTGTGTAAGCTGCTGCAAGCATCTTGGCTGTCCAGCAAAGAGCTACCATCAAAGGAATTTGTTCCTGAGGTACTTCAAGAGCTCACTGCACATGAGCTTAACTAAGGGTGCTAAAACCTGCTAGGATGTAAAACAAAATTCTTGTAGGCTCAGAGTAAATTGCACTGTCTGTGCACATGTCTATGTCTATACCAGGCAGATTGTACAATGTGTGTGATCCTCACAGCCAGATTGCTGCTGAAAACAGCACACAAGTGCTGGCAGCTGTGTAATGCCAGCACAAGGAATTAAGGAGGGAGAAGGCAGCTGGGCTTGTTTTTCCCTTCTCCCATGTTCTTGACGGTGCAGAAGGTGTCCCATGGCCAGAATGCCACGTTGCCTCACAAGATGGGAAAGCCACTTTTCTATGTGCCTTGGGAAAGAGGTGTTTGATCCAAGTGACTAGAGGGACATGTGTTCCTAAATCACTTCGGACACATCTAAGGTTCTCACATGCATGTTGGAGACATCTCATTCATGGGACAATCTGATAGAACTCAGCAATATGCTGCAAAACCCTTCAAAGAAACCATCACTACCAGCTCTCAAAAGAGTGTTTGTTTTCAGTCCCACCTCCGCCATCTCAGCTCCTGCAGGAGCCTGGTGTAATGGAAAAGGTGGCCAGGAGAAGTCCTGGCAGCCTACAAGTACTACTGGAGGGACCTCAGCTTAGGATGGAGAAGAAGCATTTTCACCATTTCTCTGCTTGCACAGCTGTGCAGGGATTGGTACATCTGGTCTAATGTCTTGGAGCAAACTTCTTGCTGTCTCATACGTCTTGCGTGGAAATCATTTGCTCAAATCCAAAGAAAAATATTTGGTCTTCTGTTTCTACGTATGTGCGAATAACAGAGGAGACCTATACACTGTTTGGTTTGCCCACTTCATATGTCATCCTACCACGCGGCTGGCTCAAAGACCTGGTCAGAAATAGAAGCGGAAAAAACCAGACAGGTATAAGACATCTCTAAATAAGTCACTCTGAGGCAGGGAACAGCAAGCGGACCATTGGTTAGAAAGATACTATTTTCAGCTGCCAGCTATAATTAAACAGCTCATTTTCCTAGGGCAGGAGATCACAAGCTTCCTGTACAGGAAAAGGTTTTGGTTTTTAATTAAGTTGCCAAGGAGCTGCTCTCACAGCCAAGCCTGAGAGATCTTGAGCTTGTGAGGTCAGTCTGAGGTGGTTAGATACGTCCACTTTTATGAGAAAAACTATAAACCTTAATGAAGACTTAAATGGGCAGCCTTTTAAATGTATAACCTCTTTTCTCTTCTTGCTTTTTATCTTTACACAAAAAAACCCCAGCATAGTTATCTGAGTTGCAATGCTTTGAATTACTGCGGTCTGCCGTGGTCACTCTCTCCCAGAGGGCATTCTCCCAGCAGTGAGGAGCTCACCAGGAGCACAGGCAAGGGGCAGGACCCCAAGGTGACCAAAAGGTACCTGGGAGGAAAGAGACAGCAGTCAAGAAGGAGCACAAGTCGAGGTCCATCCATGGGAAGGGCCTCTCAGCATCGCTCATCCTGCTGGGACCAGCTCTCCTCTGCAGCATCTCCCATCACTTGGGGAAGCAACCCTGCATCTCCCTGCCACCTCCTCTCTCCAAGGATCAGGAGCCCACGGACACCCCTGGACAAGCTATAACATAAAGCAGGGCCATACCCCCCACATCCTTTGGGCAGGATACCACAGGTGAACAGGGAGGGCAGAGGAAGAGACAGAGACAAAAGCAGCCGCACAAACCCAGTGTCACGGGTGTCTGCTGGTATTTTCTCTCCCTCTCCCTGCTCCTACCCTTCATTATTTACTCTGATTTTATTGTTCAGATCTCTAATTGTACTATTCTCCAAAGCATTTGTCTAATAGTCAGTGAGCTAAACAAAGCCGTGTTATTGCAGCGTAGTACTGCTGCCTCAAGCAGAGCTCCGCAGCAAGTTCAGAAAAGATAGGCTCTCTCATGCCCCAGCAATTCTTCCTTTTCCGGTAATGTTTAAAGTATATAATTATGTGCCAGATAACGAGTTACCTTACTTGACATTTGAGAAATGCCAGTGTTATGCTTCCTTGTGTGCTCTTGCAAGAAAGGCAGCATTTCTATGAAAGCAATATGCTGAAATGCAACTCGGTGCTTCTCCAGCCAAGGGGTGTTGTCGGGATCACCTCCAAACGCTGCTCCCCCATGGCATGGGGGGCTGAGTGAAAACTAGAAGCATGTTTTAGAGTTGTTGTGTAGGCTCTGGTTGGTGAGGGTCAGAGAGGAGAGTCTTTCCTACCTAGAGACTAGGTTTGTACAAGGTATGGAGAACATAACTAAATGAAACTGGAACATTTCTGTCTGGAATTACCAAAATTTCTTTGTTTTTCTAAATGCAGTGAACATACTGCAGTTCCTGTAAAGACAAAAATCTCTCCCCTAATTATTTCAAGAACACCCTCATTTTTCCAAGAAAGAAAACAACATTCCCTTAAGAAGTATACTGCCTTCCAAACCTGAAATAAACCTTTACCCTTTACTCGTAATCCAGTCAGTCCCCTTGCTTCACTTGGTATCCTTGTTTCCTCCTGTCTCCTGCCATGTGCCATGTCCCTTCCAGTACTACCATCTTACAGCTATTTTTTCCTGATAGCAATGGCAAGGCAATGAAAGTCACTAAAAGTGATGACAGCGGTCAATGCATCCAACAATCTATACGTGATAGAGGGAAAGGAGGGCTTTTTGGGTTCTTCTTACTTTAGGGACCCTAAGTATTTCATTGGGTCTGCCCATGGGGAGCTTTCTGATTCAAAACTTGGACCTTGCAGGAGAGACAAAATTATCAGGCTTTGTGCAATTTTGCTCATATTAGAAACTTAAAACTCCAGAGAGAACAGCACTTGTATCTCTTAATTTGTCTCCTCTTATGTCTTATCCCTGTATATATAGGTTTCCTTCTACGGCAGCAACATTAATCACCAGGAAAAAAATGCTGCAGAAAGAAAAGGCATTTATTTTCCTGTAAACCTTTTACACACAACTCTCTCCCCCTCAGCACTCTATTGGGAAGTGGGACAGCTTGAGTTATCTAACAACCCCTGTGTAGTTTGTGCGTTCCTTTGAGGTTGTGTCTTTCTAATACTTTCTATCTCTAAATAAAACACCAACGAAACTCAGCATATAAAGTGCATCCAGTCACCACCTTATTTTTAATGGTCCATTTCTGAAGACTCTTTTCTGCCACACAGATTTTTTTTAATAGTTGGTGTTGTGTGCCTGGAAAAAGAGATGGCTCAGTGACAGCTAAAACCTCTTAGGCAGTCATTTGCCTCCAGACACAGAAAGCTTGTGCAAAGCTTGCAAAGCATTGCCCTGCACCTATCAACTGTAAAAAGCCAGGGAATTAAGTGGGATTTCCCAACCAGGAGCTTACTTAGAAAGGAGGAAAACCAACTGCATTTAAATCCTTAAAAATGAGAGGACTACCTGGGTCAGATGTCCCTGTCATCCAGCAACTTGTCTCCAGACAGACGACGGGTGGACAGGATTGAGGGGTGTATTCATTTGATAATTCTCACAGAATCTGTCAGATAGATGCTTATGGACTTCCTGAGCCAGAGACTACATTCAGATGACCATGTTTAATAGTTCCTGATGGAGCCATCCTCCCCTAGTATGTATAATCCCTTTCTGAACCCATTTCCACTTGCTGTGCCCATGATGTGCTGCAGCAATGAGTTCCACAACTCTAACTGTGCTGCAGGAAGACACCTCTGCACAAGCCACCTGGAAACGTCACAGGAGTGTCCACTAATTCTTGTAGCATACCTCTCACCTCCCTTCACTTACATCTTTCCATTCTCTACTTCTGCTACATCTTGTGAGACTCGGGGAACATTCTACTCAGCTGGGTAACACCGGGTGCAGCCAGTGTTTGAGGTGTAGGAATACCACTGACTCCTACAGCACCAAAATGATCACCTCTGTTTAGTTCTCCGGGCTTTTTTTTTTTTAAGTAATTCCAAATGTTCCCTTTGCCTTTGAACCTGAATATTAGCTCTTTCCAAGCACTAATAGCTAAGTCAGGGTCCATCACTGTGTATCTCTTTAGTGAGGGCTATTTCCTCCCCTGTGCAGGCACTGACACAGAACTTCACCTCCCATTTTCCTACCAGGTCAGTCAGTATCATGAAGTCCTCAGTGCAAGAAGAACTCTAGACATCAAATCAAAAATTAAAGTTGAAAACAGACTCAATTTTTCAGCTGAAGTGGTGAAAATGAGAGAAATGGTAGGATGATTGCACACTGCTTTACAGTACCTCGTCTCTGAAGAAGCTGCTGTTCAGCTGCCTGCCTGGTAGCGTAATTTTCAAACCCCTTTTTCATACCAGAGATGAAATTTTCCACCCTGCAAAGGATCAATGTTTATACAGTTCTCAGGTTCTTAACACAGGCCTTAAGAGGGGCTTAAGTAGTGCTTAAATTTTATAGTGATCTCAAGAGAGGGAGCATTCAGTAAATCCATATTTGCTCAAGAAGATAGAGACTTCTGGAAGAAACGCCTTTGCTGTTCAAGACAGAGAGCACCAGCTCCGTGCAGGCTCTGGCTGACACCACAGAGGGTGCCCCATTGCTGTAAGCGATCTCCATACCTGCGACCTGGCAAATGGCTCGTGGAGGTGACATCCTGCCAAGGCTGTCACCGCAGGAGCTCTAGGAGCTTGGCATAACCCTCTGCTTCCAAAAAAGAGAAATAAATACAAAAGCAGATGCATTTCTGAGCCACCTTAGAAGGAATAATAGCCAGATGAATATATTTATGAAACCTAGTTAAATTATTTTTTAAAATGATACTGGAAGATATAACGCTATACATAGCAGAACCAGAAAGAAGAAAAAGAAAATGTTTCTGTGAGCAAGTATAAATCTCAGGAACTACAGACTCTGGCAGCTGTAATGGCAATAAATTTATAAGATGGCTTTAGAAGGTAGAGTCTCCACGTGTGGAAGTCAGGTTCTATTTAATTATTAAGGTCTCAGTAGAGTAATAAGAAAATGGAGAGATCAACCAGATATTTAGCAGTGTGCAGGCCCTGGGACATAAAACATATGCAATAAAATAAATTCAACCCTCTGTGTGTGTGTGCACGCACTTATAAGTACGCTCACATGCATTAGCAAGCCTATAAGCAGTGTACATTCACATCCTATAAAGACAGCATTTGCCTTTATAGCTTGTGCTGGCAACGTACTTCCCTATCGTTAGTGTTCAGCACTCAGGCACTTCTGGGCAAGGAAATTAATAGTGAAGAGATCACAGACCATTCCCAGGCATGTAAATAAGCCTTATGCTTTCCATATATAAGGAAACATTCGTTAGAGAAAAATGTACTTAGTCTGTGCCACAGGAATTTAACTACATTTGTATCTTGATGAGCACTGGTAAATGTTTTTTTTTTTTCTATATAGTTTGTAAAAGTATTAGGAATATTGATTAGATCTCAGAATAATATTTGGTAATTGATCTATGTTACAGCTTTAGAAGGCAATTTTGTGCACATAGTTAAAAATAAAAAGACGAAAACTATACTTTACTTAAAATATAGGATTCCATTTGCAGAGCTATTTATCTGTACTGTATGACTTTGTGTTTTACTTTTTAAGGTTGACAATGAAGGTTTCATTCTGGTCAGAGGTGAAGTGCTGTAATGCACTTCTTTCTGCTTTTCCACTGCTTTTTTTTCTATTCCTCTGAACTCAAACATTCTAAAATTTTTAATTTCATTATGATTAATTATATTACTGTAATTCTAAATAACATATAAATATATATACAGAAAATTTCAAAATGAGAATAAGCAAAAAGACTGCTTTTGTTTGGAATTTATTTGGTTTCTTTCTAGCAAAATAAATTGAAATTTTTTATTTTTCCTTTCTGTTTAGCTATTACTCATTTCAGACTTTGAAATTAAAAAACTGTAAGTTTAGCCCATTCTAGCTATTTTTTATTAAATTCTTTAACATACGCACTCATTTGACTAGATCTAAGTAACATGAATTAACTAAAAGACCAGAGATCTAAGGAGTTTGTTTCCCTGAATTTAATTAGACAGACAGGCTTCCTCTGGAGGTCTTCAGAGACATCCTCCTCTCTACTATGTATTTTCTGGAGTGACTTCACTACAATTCTATGTTGTAGGTGCAATTTAAATGACCAGATTATACAGGTCAAATATACAAAATATTTGTATTTTTACAATACACAATACTAAAGAAGAGGCCCAGCCTTAATAATGGGAAAGTAATTGGGCAGTAGTTATGTCTATAAAGAAATGTATTAAAAAATTTAGATAAACAATATTCACCTTTATTTCCGTTCATTTATATCCAGAAGTTGTTGCATCAGCTCAGCAGCAATAAGCTTTCGCTAATTACCTATGTCTCCTCCCTATTGCTATGAGAAGAAGATCACTGCACTTTCTGAATAAATGGGTTTCAGCCAGACCTTAAACTCTGGGCTTTACATCCAGGGTATGGTTCAATTTTCCTGTAGCATGATAGTCAGTTTCCATATTTTAAGAGTGTGGATTGTGTATATGCAAAGGTATTTAGATGTTTATTGGGACTTCCAAAAGCATCTAAGTGCTTGAATTGTCAGGAGTTTGTTCCTGGTACCCAACAACTCCTACACAACTTTCATGGCACCCAACTGCCTTGTTAAGCACTTAAATACTTGTTAAAAACTAGGCCCACAACTTTACTAAGAACAGGTTTGGCCCAGAACTTGTTTTTCAGCCATTCAGTTTAACATGTTTATTTCCCTAGTATTGGAAAAAACAGCTGATCCACCTTCCAAAGTACTGCTAGAGGTCAGAACCCATTCTTGTGGTTCCAGCCCGAACACTCGAAGTGATGGTGCAGCATTAACATATCTTCAAATGCCAGCCAGAAATAGCCCAAACCCATTTGTGTTGGGCTGACCCTAAAATTTCTCACTACTATTAAAATAGACTCTTGCCTCTTAAAGTGCACTGAGAGACAGAATTTACCAAGGACGTTTTGGTTTTTTTTTCCATTGCATGGGAGTTTTGCCCCACTGAGAGCACTGAGAGCTCTCTCAGCAGTGAGGCAGGAGCAAAGCATGAGGCTCTGACTCATATCTGCAGGTGGATTAGCCAGGATGGCTGAAAGAGTCACTGCCCTGCTGCTGTGAACACAGGCAGTTTAACGCAGCTGGAGCACGGGCAGGCAGGGATGCAACAGCTACCAGAATCCAGAGATATGGCTAAGAGGAAGTTTTTCAAAGCAGAATTCCTCAGAACAAGCAAAAAGTCCAGAACAGGAATGAGTCTTGCAAGTGGCGTGGACCAGTTCCCTCTCCCGCTGTCCGCTGTGATGGAAAGCTGGTGAGAAACAGCTGCCATCTGCACGCTGAATGGAGGATGGGGGACTCCGTGGCTGTGGCTGCATTAATAAGTTAAATAATGCCGGACACCAGTCTCTGGCCCCGAAACCATCTGGAACGGCATTGCAGTGTTCCCAGTGTTAAACTGGATCGGGGTCATGCTAACAATTTAACTGCATAGATGACTGGGTTGCAGTTGTCTGTGTTGCTGTCACTTGGATTTGTGCCACAGTGTTTTTTGATGTACTAGCAGGAACACGGTCCGTACATAATCCCATACTGATATTGCTCAACAGGCACTGGTTTGTGGGACATTTGCAGCTCCAAAATCCATTTTCCTCTTAGTTTGGGAACTGTCTCTATTGTTTGCTATTCTCATACCTTCCTGGATTTCCATGAATTTCTGCAGAAATTCAAACTCTAGGTGCTGGCACCCTATTGCTTCTGCTGCTGGTTAAAAAAAACCCCACAACAAACTACAACCCCCTCCACGCAGCAGGGCCTGTCATTATCTTGCTAATCAAAGCAAGCACTGTCAAAGGACCTGCTGAAAGGAGACTTACGTATATACGTCAAGCTTGCTCCAATTAAAAAATTGCTCATTGCCTAATCCATTAAACAGTAGGAAGCAGAAACGAAGCTTTAAATTTAGCAGAGATGCTACTGCTAATTATTAACCACAGTCTCTCGTTAAGCCATTGCCTGTCATTCTAATGAACAATATGAACAAAAGAGGATAAAATATAATCTACTAATCAAATTGTAATCTAATGATACCCAATCAAACAAGTATGTGGTCATTTTCTCAAAAGATCAACTGGTGGCTTTATCTTGCTATTGCTAATTAACTGGGGCCTGAAAATAACGTGGATTATTTCCATATTACATTCCTTACTGTCACAAATAAGGACAGAAGAGTACTCAGCACTTGAACAAGAAGCCCTGCTGCACGGCGTAACTCCGTTTGCTACCTTTGCACTCCTTTACGTGACAAGGGACAACTATCTTCACAGGACAAAGTCTCCCCACGTGACTCAGGTTTGACTCTTCTCACGGCCAAAGGAGTTGCTTTGTGTAGATGTTACACGATTTACTGCTCTACCTGACGGGTTCAAAAGCAAATTTGAACAACTGTTATCTGCCATATTCATCAAATACAAAAGGCAGATCGATACCCAATTGCTCTGTCCAGGTAGCGAGCTAGTCCTTTCAAAATCACCCTTCACAGTTTTGCTGAGGCCACTGTTTTCTCCCTGTGGATGATGAAATTGTTAAGGTAAATGCTGCCTTTATGAGCCTCAGGACAATAGCTGAAGGCTGTGTTTGCAGCTGGCATCCTTCCCAAGAAAATGTAGATCATAATGGCCCTTCTTTTTCTGTAAGACTCGGAACAACTTGAATCCAATGGACCAAAATTTTTTTTTCTGTGGCTTTTTCAGTTTTTCTACCTATATTTGCAAATATGAAGTGGCTACTAGAAAAAAGTTATGCTTTGTGATCTCTGTGAAATCCTGCCATTAACTCGGTTTAACTCACGGGATTCCTAGAAAAGGATATTCAAATTTGAGCTTGCATCTAAAAATACACTAATGACAAGCGTCTTCCTCTCAAACCCATTCCCCTGTCTCCTACCATTAAGGAAATCAATTATAGAGGATCCCAGTGTGACAAACCCAGCAAGGGTAAAAATTGTAGGATTTAACTGATGTAACTGTAGATGTTGGAAAGTTAGTTGTCTATGTGTCACCTGCTCAGCCACGGTCGCTTCAGAGTCAAGAGGCAATTGCAGAGGGCAATTCATTTGACCCATGTTGCAGCTATCTCAGCCTGAGAGAAACTGCCTCCTGGAAAAGCCTGGTTGTGTCCACTGACTACAAAGTGTCTCAGTTAATTAGCGTTGACTTAGCCACCTTTTCAACAGATAGTTAAGCGGAGATGAATGCCACCTTACATCTATCGTTCATGACATAAAGATAGTATTATGCATTGATATAATTCGCAGTATGTAAGAAATCACAGGTTTGGGTTTCAAGCCTTTATAAATATTTTCCAGGCTCTCTCTTTGATCAAGACCTCAGCACTTGACAGGAATGAACTTCACTCAATTCTCCTTTACTTTTCAGCACCACTGAAATGCACCAATATTTGAAACTGAGTTTCACAATATTTGGGGTTTTTAACAGGTAGCTTTAAAAAAACCCTATCCTGTACTGCTTTGTTTTGCAGTTCTGAGCACACCACAATTCAACACTTCCTGGAGCTAATTAAGGGTTATCATTTTTCTTTGCTCCAGAGGTTCATTTCAAGACAGATCTAAAAATGGCTAAAAGAGCACTTGAAGAGGCTCTTTTCTGAAACAGATTGTTAATTAACCTTCTTCTTTTCTGTGCTTGCTAAAACCTGCATTGCTCTTTTTGCTAATTCCTCATCTCTTAACCTGTCATTTAAGCCTGTGCCCTTGGCCTTCAGATCCAAACCTTCATCTTCCTTTGGCTTGCAGATGGGTCAAAGGGCTGGTCCTTTAGTCCTTTATATCCCACTCCCAGACTTGGCTACAAGGAAGATTGTGAAAGCTTCTGTAAACTGTCAGCGTTCTCCCTTGTTACTGCCCTTCTCCTTTATTATCAGTGAACTTCAAGGGTTTATTATTAGTGCAACAGGTAATTTGTATTAGATTTTGTGACTGTAATTAGCATTAGCAATTTAGTACAAAGCTATCCAAAAGGTTTACATTCATCTTGCCAGGACAGTTCCATGCAGTTAAAGGACTAAAAATTAAAGCATTTGTCTATAATTACCTATTATGGAAAGATTAGCTGATGTGGTGGATGCTGCATTCCCAAATCAAAATATTCCTACTTCTTTGCTCTAAGCGCTCGGGCAGTACGAAAGGCCGTCCTAGTCTTCACAGTTTGTTTTAATGTTTTCCTGGAATATGCTGGAAACAATGCAACCCAGCACCCACCAGAGCCTTTCCTGCAGCCTTCATCCTCCATATCCCTCTGCCGAGCACTCCTGTTTGCTCCCATTGCTGCCTGCAGTCTTCGTTTGGCACAGTTTAAGCTGCAACCAGTCTTGTTGCTGCTGATCTCACCACAGCCTGGTCTCATTAGCTTGTGATTGACTTCACCATGCTGCCTACGGCCTTGGGAAGTAGCTTATTGTTTCCGATGTCCCATACATAATGGGATATTTGATTGTGTTTTCCACTTAGCGTGAAAAGCCTACCACACTTTTTCAGCTCTTAATAACTTTGGAATGACACCCGATTCGGTTCTAGCCTGACCACATTTGCGAATAGCAGCATTCATATATTAGGACTGGAAAAAACATTAGTAAAAGACGTCAGTGGTAAGAAGACTGGACAGGTGGATTACAGAAACAAATGTGGGTATCAAAAAGTAGGACCTTTACCTTTTGAAGCGAGCAGGAGTCTCTTCATGGCTGTCAGCGCCTCCCTCTGCAGCAGGGACAAGATTCCAGCTTCACTTACACTCACACCGTGGTCCTGTCTTTCTCCTTGGCCTCGGTGGCCCTACTTAGAGTTTAACACTACAGCCGCCGGGCTTCTGCTCATCAAGGGAGGAATTTGTCTGGACCAATGCCGGTGGCCCTCCATCTGAATCGGTCGCCTGTGCTGCCTTTGTCAAAGGAGAGGCATGTAGAAGTTTTAGGCTGTGATTCATCTGATTTATTTTAGATGTCTACATTAAGATGACATGAATCACATCTTAAAACTGCCTGTTTCTCACCACAGAGCTGAGAGTGACAGTGATTTAAATGTACATTGTCGGCATCTACACTTGCTCAAACAGAACCCCCGCAGAGGTAACACCTATATTAATGCTGTAAGCAGCATCAGGGCCCCTTTTCTGGGCCTGAGGCCAGCTGGCAGGAGCAGGCCAGATAAATCATCTCCCAGCCTTCAAGGAGGGGTGGCGATGTGTGACCTGCCCACAGGGAAAAGTCCCTAGCCTGGGATCGCTCCTCAGTTCTTCGCAGAACCAGTTTGGGGGAGTGCTACTTGAATGAAACCAAAACCATGTCAACGACTTTTCTAGCGAGTTAACAGTGTGGACAATCAAGTTCCCAGTGCTTGATCCATGTCTTGGCACTCTTTATTTTACTTAATGTCTGTACCCAGGGTGTCATAGCTACTCTTTAACAGAATCCTACTATTACGGTTCTCCTTCAGCTTTAAGTGCTACAACCGGCGTACAATCAGGAAATTTTGGTAGATGTATTATTTCTCTCTTTTCTCAGGACATCTAGGAATTTCCAGAATCAACACCTTCTCACAGACTGTATTGCTTCATTGATCTGCTCTACTGTGAGACAAATGACAGTTTAACATCACATGCCATCACCCGGTAACTTAAAGGACTGCACATATCTCCATCTGTTATTAAATGTTTATTTATGCCTGGAGGGAATGAGCCACAGGCATTATTCTGTGATGCTGTTCCCATGCAAGACCAAATCATGGACAGAGCTCCCATCCACACCAGATACTAACTGTTCTCCAGGACTGGAACCAGACCTTCCCTACGTGCACTGACTTGCTGCCTGCTTATCCTGCCCACTTACCAATGAATCCTTCCAGCCTGCTGTAAAAAAAAAGGAACAGCTTTGACAGAAGGGGTTCAACACCCTTTCTTTTTCATCCAAAACCACATAGCTCAAAGTTTAGTTTCCCAACACGAGATGTAGATTTGAAGCTCCTCAAGCAAAGAAGATAACAGAATAAATAATCTCTCCATACCCTGTTTTATTGCATTTTGGTTGGACTGAGCTCTGCAGGGCATCCGTCAAACTGCAGAATTGCTGGGTCTTGGCAGGTCATGGGTATGAGAGAAACAACTCTGCACAGCCCTGTAGAAATGAAGGTTATTCTGGCATGTGCAGAAGGAGAAGTCCCAGCACCTGGTTATACTGTCATAGAGAACTGAGCTGCCTGTGAAGTTCAAGCATCTCTGGTAGCAACCACATGGGAGTTTTGAAGATTTAGGCCTTTGGCTCCCAAGATATAGTTTAAGTTGTTTTCATGCTCAAAGGTCTAGAAAGTGTCATTTCCTCATGGTGGTGTGTAAGGCCCACAGGGACACCCTGAACCTTAAAAATATATTTGTAACTGTGGGGTCTCTGCCTGCCAGCAACTTACTTGGCTGTGCCTTGAGAGTGGAGGTGATCTTGGGCCACTGGTTAGAAAGCCCCATGCTGGGGGGATGATTGTCTTTAAAGAAAAAGCATTGTCTTTACAATGATTTTTCAATTTGTATAGTTTGATGTTTGCAAACAAGGTAATTTGAACATACCAGATACCTTGGTGCAATGAAATATTTTATTTAAGGTTGAAAAAGAAATCAATGATCTTAATTCAAAACCATTCAACTTTCAAACCTTCCTACCCACACTGATACCTCTGGTTCTTGGCTCGGTTGCAAAGTATCAGTCACCAATACGTGTCCTGGCACTCTCTGAGCTCTGTATGCATAAAGTCATTGTGATGTTTTTTACTGGTGGCCTCTTCTTGGCTAAGGGTCTTTTTTTCCTTCTTCTGTATGCTTTGTACTTACCTTGTTGGTCAGTGCAAGTAGGATGTTATATGCTACAAAGAGGCTTTCCTATTCTCCTTTACACAAAGAAATTTCTACTTATGATGTATATTTGCCATGTGCAGTGCAGACATACTTTCCCCTCAATTGATGCTAAATCCTGAGTTCAGAGACAGTCAGTAAAGCTAATTCACTGCTGTAAGCCCTGGGCTCCAGGGGCTCAAGGAAAAGTCACTGTTGCATATGTGTTCCAGAGCAACACTGATGCAACCAAAATATTCATTGAAACCAGTCATGTAACCATGTACCATAATCTGGTTGCAGCTGAAAAAAAGAAGAGATATCTCTTATGCTTCAAAAAAATTTCTAGACTCTTTTGACATGAATCCAGATGCATTCTTCTCCTAATCGGGATGCTCAGTCAGTGCAGTGAAATATGGGAAAGCTGCCAGAGACATCAAATTCACCATCACCTTTGCACACAGTTTCTGCGGCTTCATTGTGTGTTTAAGAACAGAATCAACCAACCTGAAAGACATATTCTCCAGATCACAGTCAGGATGTGAAGCAGGGCTGGAAAAAGCTGTATTTCTCTCTGGTTTTACTGCTTTGCTTTGCCAACAAATGATGAACTCATATTAAATATCTTAAAATATGTTTCATTCTTGCTCAGAGTGGGTAAATCCTACCTGTGTTCAAATGGGCAGGGTACTCAATTTTTTACTCTGGTATGGTTGGGATTGTATTATAGCTATGTCATCTTCCAGATAACACAGTAATGTGTTACGAAGCAGCAGACAGCTGCCAAAGCCATCAGGTCTGGAACAGGAACTGACATGGTGATACCAGGATGCTCAATCCATTTATCCATGTGTTTGCTTGATGGCCAGGAGAGTATTCCTCCTCTCTCCCATCTTGGTCTCCCATAGAGACCAGCATGTTCCGGTCTGGTGTGACGTGGTCAGAGCAACATACCTAGTTTATTGTCCTGCTCCAGCTGTGGTGATAACACACTGGGCTGCCCATTGGGCAATCCCAGACAGCTCCGCTCACAAGATTTGTGTACCCTGTTATTCCTTTCCCCACTTCTGGGCACTCCTTTTCACCACCCTTGTACGTTCCTTTCTCCACCTCAGTCTTCTCTCAACAAAGCCATCCCTCAATGCTGTCTTCTCATTGTCCCCACTTTGCTGCATCTGCACCCAAAATTGGTATTTTGATACTATTGCTTAGGTCACCTTGGACTTACATAGTGCTGCTGACAGGCTTCTCTAGGCACTGCTGGACTTGCAAGTTTCTGCTCCCCAAGAGGTCCTAAATACTCCCCAAAACATCCCTCCAATTATCTGTGAAGCTCAGCCGTTTCTCACGCAGCAACCCATAACGACCTGTGAAATCCAGCCTTCCCTCACAGTGGGAGTGTAACTTTTGGCAGTCTCTCACACGGCCAGCGGCCATACGCAGCAATTTCTCATGTCACATCCCATAGGTTTCCACATCTCAGTCAGGCAGCCTCACCTCAGCTCAGCGTTCAGACGGTGACTGGCAGTCTTAACAAATTACATTACTCATAGAAAGGTAAGATCATCTTGGGCCAAGAGTAGCTGATAATTATTTATCACATTGTTTGGTATTTATTGCTGTTACTGTGACAAACCAAGGCTATCTCTTCTAGGAAATAGTAATTTTCCTCTCCAAATTATGTGAAGTCCTCTGTTAAATTAATAGATGTGCTTTGGCACTGGAAGAATGAACAGTGTCATGGCTGAGGATAAAGGAGCTGGTAGCAATGTCATAGCAGAGGTTTCACCGAAATTTGTAATTAAAGCAGAGATAAAATCCCTTTATTTCATATTTTTAAATTTTGTCTCTGCAACTCCTGCAGTAACTCTTCAGGGGACTATGAAATTATCTGTATCATATTTTTAGAAAAAACATTCCTCCAACTATTGCTAGGGAACAATTCAAATTTCTCCATCCTGGATTTTAGTCTCAGCTTCAAGGATTTCTTCTCATCATCTGCAGCACAGCCTACATGCATCCTTAGACCACTTCTTCAAAGACAGATCAGCTTTAAACTCACACAGAAGAATGACCTCTGTATGTTTACCTGACATGAATCCCAGACAAATTTTTCTCTACCAGGAAAAGCTCAGATTGGGGAATCATTCCCTTTTTAACAGAGCAGAGCCTGTCACAGCCTTTGCTATTCCAAGACCTCTCCTTTCACAGGAGCTGCCTTCCTGCTTGGCCTCAGGGGATTAAGGAGGGAAGAGTCAGGATTTATCCTCTGCCTCATTGGAAACAACTCCTTCTCCCACTTCTGTGGCTCATTCTGGGTGCAGCCGCAGCCTGTACCTGCACATGAGACTTGCACCGACCTGTTTTAGGAGGTACGAGCAAGGAACGGAAAACATAACTAGGGCAGGGGGATGGAGACAGCAGTTGCCGTGCTGACTCCCATGCCCAGCTCCTTTTGCCCACCTGTCCCGGCTGGAGAGCTCTCCTCCCCGGCTCCTCACAGCACGAACGGGATGAATTGGTTTTGAATAACAGCTCCTTATTTCCTTGTCTTTAGAGTCTGCATTAATGAGATATGCAGATTAGCAAACCAAAGTTAATTATTTTTTGACACAAACTAGGGGAGATGAATCACTGATGATTAAAGCAAGTTTAAGGTCTCTTTTTGCACGGCTTATGTAAAACACAGGAAAACAGCAGTCTCACATGGCTCTGGTGGTGCCTGTAACACCCCTGAGGAAGCAGGGGTAGTTGCTTCCACAAGCATGTTTCACAGCCACCCAAACCCTTTGGGTTTTGTTCAACAGGTTTCCAAAACAACTCAGGACTTTGTTATATATGAGGAAAGTGTCTGAAGGAGCTAATATTAGCCATAGTGGGCAGGAATCCACTTGCTCAGGTTTCATCTACCTGAAGGTTAGATATTGCATTCACCCATGTTCTTGGTACAATCCCTGGATAGAAATATGCAACTCACGTGACCTATCTAGATACCCATTTTTGTATGAAATTAGTAATTATCTCTCTTTACTACGAAGGCAGCCTAATATCCCTTCATCATCTCTGTAACTCTTTGACATGGAAGTCAAGTACGCGACTCCCATGCTAGATGCCTCTTTTTCTGCATTTGTCCCCTGGGCTTTTCTAATCAGAAAGAAACTCACTTTAACAAATGGCTTTAAAAATTACTTTAAAAATACGGATTATGTGTTTTTAGTAAAAAAGTTACTGGGTTTTGTGGAAGGAAATTTGCATCTTGTCTCTTCATGTAGAAACTATGCCTACTGTGAAAAAACAAGCTATGCTGAAACCTGTAAGACTATATTTGTACTAATAAACTAAGGCTAGAGGTGTAGGCTTGGACATCTGATTTTCTAGAGTGACTACATCATTAGACTAATCCATGGTATAATTTTGTCCCAGGCCAACCAGCACTTTCCTACAAAATCCTTGGGTACAGTTTTGGAGTTAATGCAAGCCAGGAATCAATCCAGATGCACACAGTATTTTTCAGAAGCTGAAGAGCTCCATGGCGTGGTACTGGCCAGACCAGGCCAATGGGCCTCAAGCCCAAAAACGGAAACAGATTTTGCTTAGTTTACCAGTGGCAGTATAACTGCAGTGTATCAACAATCCAAAGCAATAAAGCTAAAAGTTGTATTCTCCCCTCAGCAGATCTGCTGTAATTACATTGAACTTGATCAATTTGGTGGTAATAAACTTGCTTTATGTGTTTAAGGCTAAAAATATAACATAAAACTAATCATAAATTACTTCGTGAAATCTAGGCTCTGGATTTCACATTCACTGTTGATGTTACCGTTTTCATATACAGCAGTATAAGGAAAACACCTGGGGTTTTTGGAGGGGTTTAAATGAAATATCCTGAGCAGGTTACTGCAAGAGCAAAGAGCCAGGGTGCAACACCAGAGCTGCACGGGCTCAGAGGTTCAAACAATAGTGATACTTGCACAAATTATACTTCGCTTTCTAATAATGCGTACCTGCTTATTGACCTTTCCCTAGTCACACGGCCATGTGTGGCCAGCTGGTATGATCATACTGTTTATTTCTTACAAGGCACCTCCAGAGGCTAAGGACATAAATTTGAAACTCAGATGATACAAGGCAGACCTTTAAATCCATCATCTGTCTCCTGTATTGCTGCCCTGTCAGTGAGATTTCAGAAGAAGCTTTAGCTCTGCAAAACCAGGCCCCTCCTTCACGTTCTGAAGCCTTGGCACCTGAGCCACCCTGATCTGAGCACAGCAGATCTGGTGGCACCAAAAATCACAGTCAGCCTTTTATCCTCTGCCCTGTTGAAGGGCATCATATTGTTGGCTGCTCACCTGAGAGCCCAATGTAGTAGCTGCAAAGCTCTGTGAAGCCTGAGGGGGAATACATGCCAATATACACAAAATCAGCATTTTGTGAACAACTGTGGCACTTAGCTCTCAAATATTGAAACATCCTGCAAGTTTCCTTCAAGACCCATGCTTTAATCAGTATTGGGAAAAATCAGCTAAGTACATAAATACTGTCTTCGCATCTCACCCAAGTAACTCGTTAAGCGATGAAGAATGCTGTGTTCCTAAAATTTCACATTTCACAATGGGAAAACAGATCACAATGGACATGAACTTTGCCAAATGGGTAGTATTCCCTTTGAATAAAGCGAAAACGTTCTGAAGCAGGTGCTGACAAATACAATCCTCAGTTTCACAAGTCCTCCTTTTGAATCTCTTAGCATCGATACAAGACCATGCTTGTTAAATAAATGTCCTTCAGCATTCAAGAAACCACTTCCTCCACCTTTTAGCAATGTTGCAAGGACATGTTCTTGCATTCCCCTTCATTATCACATTGTCAGCCTCCTAAATTAACATTCAAGATTTTATTTCATTGTCATTGACTGAGCTGACAGGACAACTCACGGTTTTTAACTTGAAACATTGCCCTGTTCTCTACAATTAAGTTTATTTCTCTAAGTTGAGTGAGAAGGAAAATGCTTTACTCTGCTACGTCCATTTCCGTTATACCTGATGACTCTGCACCAACATTTGCCTGATATAAATGGAGTGCTCCTGTATGACAGTGGTGATATTAAGATTTGTAACAGAAACTTTAGGATGGTTCCCAGTGGAGAAAGAAGGGAAATGTCCAGATGTGGATGCAGCAGAACACATGGAAGAAGTGGAGGTTTAAGAACAGCATGTGTTCCTGGCACCTAGGTTAGCACGTCATCAAGAACACAGCATTATCTACCAACAGCTTCTGCATGCTTCACATCCAGGTTGGGGGAAAAAGAACCTAAATCAAAGGACAGCCTACATCAAGACTAAAACAAAGATTCAAGACATTACAAGATGATGGTCAGAAGATGAGGAACAGGAAATTCCATTTAAACATAAGAAAAAAAAAATTAATGGAAGGGGTGGTTAAAAATGGTAGTTGTGGAGTCTCCACTACTGGAAATATTCAAAACCCAACTTGACAAGGTCTTAAGCAACCTGCTTTGGTTAACCTTGCTTTGAGCAGGGGAACTGGACTGGACAATCTTCAGAGGTCCCTTCCAACCTTAACCATTCTGTGATTCTAACAGGGCTGGATCCTTAAAATCCCCTCATAAGGAGACAAAGACCATGAGTAAATTATAATGAGTGACACGCAATGGGATGGTGAAGCAAAAGATCAAAATCAGCATCAGCTTCTATAGGTGCAAAAGAGCTTATCCAAAACTATCAAATGGTCATCAGCCCAAGGAGAACTCAGGACACATGAGGTACTCAATAATCAGTATTCTTTGTATATTTTTTCACCATGTTTTCAGACCACCTTGTCCATCTGATCCACCAGATGCCTTCTAGATGCCTGAATGCTGGGCAGGCTACTTGGATACACATCTCTTGGTGTCTGAGATCATGCAGGTATGAGGATGGGAGAAACTGGCTTTTTTTGTAAATAAGATAACCTTTTTCTACATGTAACATCTGGCTTTGAGCTTTATAATATTGTTTCTACAGCAGTGCAGCATTATTTCCTACAATGATGTGAAACAATATGAGGCAATGTGAGCTTTTTCTTCTACAGAAACACTGTAAAATTCAGCGCACAAAATGTAATGCATCATTTCCTCAGCTGGGATAAATTAATACTGATTTAACTCTTGACCTTTGTTCATTTTTAAACTGCAGGTGTCTGCTTGTCTAAAAGATAGGGACTAGTTCACACCGGAATTAATCTGGGGAAGCCCAAGGACCTTTGTTTTAACCGAAGTCAGCCTAGACTAGTGGAATGAACCCTTCTTGAACCCTTCTAAAGTTGATGTCTATACCAACTTAAGAGTACTCAGTTAAAAAATATGAGTCAGTATGTTTAATTTTGCACATATGAGTTTCAATTTTGATGTTAGCAAACAATACAACATGTCACATTAATGCAGTAGCTCCAACTACTGTTATGTTTTCTTCAATCAATATCTTAAGGATTGTAAAACTCACCGCTGTTCACCACTTTTTACTCTTCTCCTTTTCCCTTGATCTCCATTCTGCAGCACACAGCACCTGTATGAATAAATGCTGTTTTGACAGAAAAACAGCACAATGATACAATATGCTGTATATCAAAGGTAAGCAGCACCATCTGCCAGCTCTTTAAGAGCACTGCAAGGAGCAGCAGGCTCAGACTGAACTTGAGCAATCTTGTGGTAGCAGTGGGTGAGAAAAAGAAAGATCATATTCCCCACACACTCCCCACTTCCCCATAATGTCCCATAGCAAAGATAACTGTTCATGTGCCATCGATTCAGTTCGTGACTCAAACTAATTAAGAATTTTTGAAATGCACCAAACTACAACATGTTTTTCAAAACGCTTTGATTTGTTGCAATAAAGAAAAGTATTCAAAGTAATATGTTAGTTTAATTTAAAGACTTTTGGGGAAAAGTTTTCTAAGGTCCAAGATGGATATCTGGTAAGAGAGACCTTGCCTCCACCTGACCACAGGCATTCATAGATAATCAATAACTTGGCCCAAATGATCCTCTCATTTGTCTCCCAGAGAGTCTCTGAAATAGAGCATAGGGGGTCTCCAGTCCATCCATTTCTATTCCTTCCTTCCCTCTCTTTGTCCAGACACATCCCCTTCCAGATGTGTATTTGAATGAACATGCCTCCCTGCACAGGCACAGCTGGATAAAGACATTCCAAATATTCTCTTTTTTGAAACTTTTGGGAAGTCATGCATTTTCTGGTATACACAAGGAAGTTAGTTAGGAGAACAGCCCCCAGAACTCCTCTGAGGACTTGATCCAAGTCATCCTCCCTGATAAAAAAAAAAAAAAGGAAAAATAAAAAAGGTAAAAATGAATCCTCTAGCTTCCAAAGAATAAACATGTCACAGCTCTGATCTGCCAGCAATACCCTTTCCTCAGCCTGCTCCTCTCTACAGTAGTGATAATTAGCTTTCTTACGGATGACATGTTTTAATTAGTGACAATGGCAGACTCAGTGAGAGGAAAAGAAGATAAGTTGGTCTCCAGACTTGTAAATTCTGACACAGAAAACGTGGCACAGCAAGAACTAGAATCCAGCAGGGCCCAAACATTAACAAGAGGAAAACACATGCCTTTTCAGATGCTTAATACAGATTTCACATACTTCTAAATGTCATCAGTTGAGTACCAGCTGGTGTCTGGAGATAAGGTGCTTTGATTTCTTGCTTGTCACTCGTTTGTCACTCAAATGAAAAACTGCAGAACTCACAAGACAACTGAACCAATATTTGAAAAATAAAGGGCATAACTCCAGGGAAAGCCTGGATTCCACCTGTGAAACCAACAAGTGTAGGCAGATGAGCAGCACTGAGCTAGGACCCTCGACGGTTCTAGTCATATAGCACACATCCAGTTATTGGAATACTAAATAAAACAAAGTAGCAAGAAATGCACATACGTATCTGGGATGATCAGCTTCTGGTTAATCACACCATCGGCCTGGCCAGGTTGGCCAGCTGCAAGACAAAAGGGACCCCTGTAGCTTTCATGGTGGTTCCCCATTCTGTTGCCACCTTGCTCATGCTCAGCCTCTCTTTCCACGGGCCTTCTGCAAATTGCAATGTTATTAACACCCAACTGACTGTATATAAACGCTTTGGTACTGGAAGGACTGAAGTGAAACCGGCTGCTGTTTCATTTCAGCATCTTTTCTGAGAGATACTGCATCTGTCACATCTTGTCTTTGTCACAGTTTCAAACGTACATGGAGCTGTCATACAGGCATGTGCCTTCACTGTAGCCCGCACTATCCATATGCTCACAAAAATGTGCATGTGACAAACAAGGCTAGGAGCAAAATGGAGTGCACGGGAGAAAGTCACAAGACCCTTTGCAAGATAAAAGCCATTTTTTTTCTGTTTTCCAATGTATAACATTTACATACTCTCACCTTAGTATTAGCTTGATGATGATAGCAGCTGTACTGTTTGGTTTTGGGCTGTTGGGTTTTTTGCAAGTTTGCTGAGTTTTGCAAATTCTCTGGCACTCAACAAACATGCGGACACCCACACAAGTCTATTACAATGTTTTCTTGTCATAGATCCATCAGCTACAGTGAATTAGAGGTGCTGATTTCATCCCCATATCTAAGAGGTCTTCAGCCAATGGCTCAGCCTAGTGTTGGGTGCTGAGAGACAGAGACAGACCAGAGCTGCAGCTGGGGTGGAGCTGGGAAGGGGCTGCCAAAGAAAGT
Source organism: Numenius arquata (assembly GCF_964106895.1). Taxonomy (NCBI): domain Eukaryota; kingdom Metazoa; phylum Chordata; class Aves; order Charadriiformes; family Scolopacidae; genus Numenius; species Numenius arquata. The sequence continues at coordinate 46,443,709 of NC_133584.1, read as the reverse complement.
TTGGGGCTGCAGAAAGATCTCTCCCATGGGGACTGTTTAGCCAGAGGAAAGGCTTGGGTACCTTCCCTAAGGTCTTCCCAAGGATTACAGTTCAGTTCAGAGCCAAGAGATAAACTCAAAGCACAGCTGTTATGGGGCCAGAAAGCATCTTTCCAAGTAAACTAAGGGCTGATGCCAGGAGTCACTTCAGTCAGTCCTGCTCCTGAAGCTCTGGGCTTTCTCTTTCTCTCAACCCAACAATGAAATAAACCATCAGTTTTACTAGAGCTCTTATCTGAGGAAAAATTAGTCATATTTAGCCCAGAGGAAGGTCTTAGCTTGAGGATAGCGTGGTCTATCCCCATCAGAACTTTCTAAACCTCACTAAAATCTGCTGATTTAACAGTAATTAAAAAGGTTGCATACAACAGCTTCTGCCACAACAGAAGCAACATGAAGCAATGTTAAAAAGATGACAATTTGTTGGAACACAGAAGAAGATACCCTCTATAATTTTTTTTACTAATGCTTAGGTGCATTACAGAGCTCTTGCGCGGTTGTAACCGTACTCAGTAGCCCCTGGTGAGGATTTCACTGGCTGTCCCCAAGCTCACAGACACGAGCATGTGACGTGCTCAGGCTGAGCACAAAGAAGAGCTTGCAGGGAAATGTTACAAACTTCTTATGAAGCAATGGCCACTGCTGCTTTCTATTGTAGAACAACTAATTTCTTTAGCATTGCCTCACTAGTGAATCCTGCTGTTTTCTATGACAGTGTTGTCATTAGTCTCTGTTGGGTTATATACACCCAAAACCACTCACACACATCTTCAAATGTTCTGCTGAGATCCCTGTCAGCTAAAAGCATCAGAGCTGTGACTGAAAGGAACATTTTCTGCCCTGGTCTGCAAAGGGCGTGTAGATTGAGAAATGGCACAGTGGCATCTAGCGGGTATTTGTTGCATTAGCAGATAACCAGCAATAATTCTTGATTCATTAGTGCTGAAAGAGAGGAATATGAAAAGGTTGACAGGGAAAGGGAAATACGGAGGTCTGCCCTTATGCCTCCAGCTCCAACACAGAGAAAACCCCTGGCATCAAGGGACCACCCCCTGGGCTCTGCTGTTCTCAGCAGTTCTTCCAACAAACAGCTTAAATGAATTTGTTCTTAATTTCTTCCCACCTCTCCCTCTTCTGCTTCCACATACTCTAGTAAAAAAAAATTCCTTTAACACCTGGATATTTGTACTATACAGATATTTGTCATCTTCTTCCATTTAGCTACTCAGTGTTTACACATTACTTAGGAAATAGGTCATTTCAGTTCATCTTTCCAAACCTTCATCACTTTGATGCCCTTCTCTAAAACAACTTCAATTTATTGTTTTAGGTTTTTTAGCAAAGCAGTTTCAATATTTTTGTCATGGTGCAAATAAACGCAGTCTTATATATTGTTCAGCTAATGAGGAAATTTTTGTTGCCCATTAGCAACAGGCTAAGAAATTACAAAAGAGCAAACAAGCTTGGTGGTAATTGCCCTACAGAAGCTTTTTCCAGCCCTATCCCCAAAATAATTTATGGGTTAATGAAAGACAGATAAGCATTTGACAACATGAAACAACAATATGAAAGCAGGCCAACAAGTCATCCCGCACTGTATCTTGGAAGAAGCTATCAACAACAAAAAACAGATACAGCCTCCCATCACAGCCTCAGCCCCCATCATTTTGTGGTTAAGGGAATTTCCAAGAGAGGGTTCATGGCTAACCAGTGGCTTTCCTTTCCATGACTTCGTCCAGTCACTTTTTTAATCCATTTAAATTTTTACCATTCAAAATATCCTGTATCAAGGAGTTCAATAGTTTAAATACTCATCTGCATTTTTTGTTTTAAGCCAAACACCTATTACTTTCATTTGTTGTTTCTTAATGACTAACTCTAGTTCTTGTATCAGGCAATAAGCAGCTGTTCCCCATCCACTGTCTCCCTGCTACCCACAAATTAACTCATTCACTTTTACTGTAAGTTAAAATAAAACTTCACAAGATCACACAGAACAGTTTATTACTACCACATTAATCTGTAAGGTATCAACGTGTTGCTAGCGAGGCAGTAAATTACAACTTTTAATCAATTATTCTTCATCTGACAGCATCTGGAGTCACATGGGAGCCAAAACTAGCTCAGCTTTTCTGCTCCATACAGTGCCTTTACCTTTGGTTTATATTTGCTGCTCACCAGAACTAAGCGAAAAAAATCCTTCCTCTATTGCAGCCAGAGGAACCTTGCCAGGGTTTGTAGTGGGGTGAGGATTATATCTCCAGGTATTTCTAGGCTTTGACAGTTCAGAGTGCCAGAGGTTCAAGCCAATCTCCAAGGCAGATTGGCCTGCAGCTCCCCAGACCCAATCTCACTGATCTCACTGATGGTTCCCTTAAGTCTTTGATCTACTTCTTTGTGTTTAGCAAATTCCAGAATAATGCTGCCTGTGGATCTCATTGATGCACTTTTCCCTTCAGTTTCTGATTCTGGTCCTAACCAGTTATATTTCTACTTTGTTGCGACCTTGCCTGTACTGTCAACAGCCCAATGACCAAAATTCAGGCTATGCTTTCGAAATGATATCTCACACAATTTAGTCCTGATAACAATTTTTGGGTCTGAGTTTCCCTTCACTGTCTTTTATCATTCTTTATAGTGTCCTATGTGCGTTCCTACCAGTTCAGTATATGAGCCACAGGGAAAAGCCTGTGCCTTCAGGACAAGATAAGGCAGGGCAGTCAATCACAGCAATCACGCAGTCTGCTGGCCAGCCCAAAATACAGCTCAGAAATACTCTGGTGGAGTGAGTGTACTACCAGCCTGGGCTGACCAAGGTGAAAGGAGAGGAGCAGGACGGGGCTGCAGCACCCTGCCCCGTCAGCCAGCACCCCCAGGGTCACAGGTAGCGCTGGAGCTGGCGGGGCGTGCAGGCTCCCCCTTCCAGCCAGACTGGGCTTCCACCTGCCCGACACAAACAAGCTAGTAGAGATCTATAGCTATAGAACCTCTGAAATGCCCCCCTTCACTGCTGCCTTTGGTATTCTTCCTTTCTTTTTACAGTTTCCCTTGGTGTACATAAACTGCTGTATTTTTCAGCTCCATCAACATCTGCCTTCTTTTAGTCTTGTTCCAGCCAATTCTTTACTCTCCTCAATTAACCTTTAAAATCAACACTTCCAAAAGCTCCACTATACCACAGGCAAAGCCAGGCCGGCCTTACGAGACATGTTTATCAGGGTTTAAGGCGAACTCTCCTGTTCAGGCATAGAAAAGAACCAGTATAGCCCAGAGGAGCTAGAGGAACAGGGTTTCTATATTCAGTGACTTATTAAGCAAGAAACCACAGAATGATACGGGGTTATTCTTGGGGGAGAGGGGGATCTGAGGTGGAGTCGTGAGCTTTACATGAGATGTCTGAGAACACAGATTTCTGCAGAAATACAAGTTTGCAGCAAGATTTATGTGGCTTCAGCTCTTAAGGGACAACTAGAAATCGCTTGATTTTGTTTAACTTATTTACATTCCCTCTAATAAAATCTGACAGGAGCTTTAACTCAGGTCTGTGGTGCCGGCTCTTTGCTTTTCAATGGGCTGATGCTTTGCCTTTATTGAGCAGAGATGTTAAGTGGCCATAGAGACGCTGTGCGTAGACATGCAGTGCTTGGCTAGCAGTTACAGTGATTAGATATGTAAAACCATGCACAGCTATTAAGCAAAAACCTTTGCGTGGTAAAGGCTTACCTCACCAGAAATCCTTGCACAGGAATACAGTCTGTCGTGCCAAAAAAAGCTTTAACCACGCTAGTAACGCTGTGTTCACTGCACAGGGCAGATGGCAGGGATCGGCCTTCTGAGAGTTAGTTAGGCCAACCGGAGGTGGTGGTTATTATTTCCTAAAAAAGGAAACATCTGGCACTGGAAAACACAATGACTTCTACTATGCATAAAGAATAAACCTTATATTGTTGCACCAGGTGATGTGGTGACAGGAAGCTACACGATCAGGTCAGACTCAGTGCTTCTCAAACTACTGGTTTTTCAATGCCATTTGGAGAGTCCAGAAGTGATTCTAAAATGGGTGTAGTAACAGGCTAACCCCAAATAAATTATGATTCAGAAAAGGGGAATGACAGGTCCTTTTGGGGATCTGAATGACCATGACAGTAAAGACTTCAGAGAGAAAAGCCTGGATCTGAATAGGTGAATGCTCCATTTAAGTAACGGAAGAGCAAAGGTGGCTGATTCCAGCTGTGGTGGGGATAAGGCTAAAACAATCCTATCTGGTTTAGGATAACGTTGAAGCCTAATAACTGAGTTCAGTCCCTGTGATGGCCCCACCCTGATCAAAGCCAATGGGATCCAAAGCTGACGATGTCTGTTGCACCTCTGAACAGCAGATGCTGGAGCCTGGAATATTTGTAGGGTTACAACTGCCAGTCAGTGAAAGCCCCTCAAAGTTTTTGCTGTCTCCAAGTCTTCTCCTCCTTCTTCAAACATGGTCAGTTCTGGTCATGTGTATCAAATGAGCCAGCAAAAGGCCTTTTCACAGCTTCCAAACCTTCACTCCTGTCTCATCCTAAACAGATAATAAGGCTCATTAAGCAAAGAATAGCTTTTCATAAGCTCCATCCATCGTCCCATCTGAGCCTGTGCAGCCAGCCACTGGCTCCCCTCTGCTAGAAACAAAGCCAGTTGTTCCAGGGAGCAGTCCTTACCCCCACCTCTTTTTGCTAGCTCTAAGGCTTCCCCTGTTTTTTCTGTCTCCAGTAAAAGCTTCTGTCCGCCGCTTTCTGGTAATTACAGGCCACTAAGATTAAATGCATGTTAATAACACAAATGAAAAATGCTCCTTCAGGCAAAGCTTGTTTTACTGTGAACTGCATTCCAGGAACACTCAGTTTTGGAGTTTGGAAGTACCCAGAACTTGTAAAGCCAGAATCCCTGTGCGTTATACTCCTACTCATCTGCCAAGACAGGAATGAGGCAAGACCCCTGGAATACAAGAATATTGCTCACACTTATAACATTAATCCTCTCGCTGTCTATTCCGTACAAATGTTCTTCACTGTACTTCCTTTCTGTGGTAACTAATTTCAGGTCTTGTATCAGCCGGGTCCCCTGCACCACCCTGCATGAGGTCTCACAGACTCAGATATGGAGCGATGTCTGCCATACCAGTGCGCTGACCTCGGAAATCTGCAAAGTCCTTTCTAATCCTGTCCCTGCAATTACCTATACATTTTTAAACACAGGCTCAATAACCTGAAAATCTGCAGGCAAAGTCTTTCCATTATTATGCTTTTTATGTAGCCATGAGTCATGTTAGGTTTTTTGCCTAACAGAAGTTCATGCTGCAGTGGAGAAACAGCATCTAAATCTCTTTCAGAGACTCCATTCAAGTACTGTCTTCACTGAGATAAGTAAAGTCCCATGCACGCTCATTAAAATCTTTAATGCATTTCGTCTGAAGGCAGCTCATTTGTCAAACACCCTGTATCGTTGCCCTGTTTAGTTATTTATCACTCTACTAATATTTGTGTTGGTGCAGGTTTTATCAGCGCTATCTTATGTACATTTCGAGAACACACATAGAAATGTTGAATAGCTCCAGGTGTAGAATTGCTTCCTGTAGGAAGGAGGAAACTCACTAGGAATGTACTGAGTCAGTAAAGATCTGTGTTAAAAGCTTCTTATTCAGCAAAAAGTACTTTAACATGTGTTTCTTGGTGCTATAGAAATGTTAAACACAGCCATTCAACTTCCTATTGCATGACAGTGACGAAAAATAAACTACACTACCTCTATGTAGTTCCTTCTATTAGCCTGTCCCCATCCCCCCAAATTATCAATTTTCTCTGCCAACTTACATGCCATAATACTATCCTTTAATTGTTTCTGGTCTTGAGGATTTTACCTGGAGCTGATGTCAGGAGTGCCCCGAGGTGTCACGTCTACTTTTTTCATCATACTGGTAGAATGTAAGAGAAACTTAAGAGACATACTCATTCCCTTAGGAAGGGTGGTCTGCAAAGCAACTCCTGTTTGCTTTAGGAGTCAGTAAAAGTAAGAGGTGAGGTATGGTTTATCTTAAGAATGAGGAATCACCACAAACTTGAAACTGCCTGATCAGCAAGCTGCCCTTTTATGGAGGGAAATGCAAAGATGTCAATATTTCGTAGCCGTTCTCATTAAACCTTTTATTTCATGCATCCCCGTTCCTCCATTTCTGAAACAACTGGTGTGTGAAAATGGCTGCCTGTCCTCACTACTATGTTAATAATTTCATACTCTTAAAAAGCAGGACTTAATAGCCCTGAAAAGTGCTGCTTGTGAGCATTAAGTAATGGGTGTGCAGATGGGGGGACAATTTGGACCACTTCAGATCTAGCCTTTGAAACTTGTTATTTCAACGGTACATTAAGTCCAGCTACTAGCACTACACTAAAACCTTCACAGCTCACTTAATCATTGAATCCTAGCTCTGCAAGCGCCTTTGCCTGGATGTGTGCCCACCGACAACATGGCCCCAGGCTCTACTACCCTCCTGTCACCTGTAAGCATTGTGGGGGGAGTGAAACAATCAGCTTTTTCAAAGTGGTTTCTGAAGCTTTTGAACTGGGATGCTGATTTTTCATATCCATATATGTATTGTCTCGCTGAACCCAAACTTTCCAAGTCCTTGTTGGATGCAGGCAGGTTATCCAGGTTTTAAGAGCCTGTAGGAGCATGCACCAGCCCTCCCTTTACCCTACTTTCATTTCCTTGGCCTACAGCAGATGCAGCTAGGTGAAGTTCTACTTTCACATGCAAGCTTGTGGCTTGTAGATTAAATTTTTCTCCAATCTAGATGCCAGTCCCGCTTTTCAGTGACACGATTTAGCCTGTCAAATCCTTAGACTCAGTTTGCACTTCCAGGTAATACAAAAGAAGCTCAGGCACGGAACAGGAGAGAACACTGGCCTACGTTCCTCCTCCTTAAAGGCCTGCGTGGGTTTCAGCCCAGGCCCCGACAGCCCCTAGCGCTGCAAGGCGGGGAGTGGCTGAGGGCGCTCCGGCTGTGACACGACCCCGGGAAGCTGCCAGAAGCGGGCAGAGAGCGCGTTTTCCGGAAGGGGCAGCCTGCTAACCACGCCGCCCAGACACCCCTCCGCCACACTCCTGCCCTCGCCAACCCCGGGACCCCGCTCCAGCCCAGCAGGCCAGGCCCCTCCACCCGCCTCTTCCTCCTCCGCCCCTCAGAGCCTCCTCCGCACAACCGCGCCCCGCAGCGACTGACGCGGCTGCCCCCCATTGGTTCTTACCAGTGCGCGAGCGCCGGCGCCGCCAATGGGCGGCGGCCACGGCGGGGAACGCGCGGCGCGTGGGCGGGGCGGGCCGGCTCTAGTAGCGGCGGCGGAGGGAGCAGGGGGTAGCCATGGGGGCGCGTGCCGCTGGCCGTCTGTGGTGGGGTAGGAGCGCTGAGGGGCCGAGGGGGTGGTGGCGGTGGTTTGTTGGGGGAGTGGGACGCCGCTTCCCCTTCCTGGCTCTCTGGGCCCCGCCGGGGGGTGTGGGGCCATGGCGGCGGGAGGGAGCTGGGCGGCGGGTGGCCGCTGGCGACAGGCTGGGAGCCGCCGCGGAGGGGTTAGAGCTCTAGTCCGTGCGGGTGGCCGGCGGCGGGGCTGGCGACTTGTGGGGTGGGGGCGAGGGTCGCAACCGCAGTCGCGTTGCGGCTGTTGCTGGCCCGAGTCGCTGCCCTGCTGGGGAGCGGGGGTGGGGACTGGAGGGGGAGGTTGAGGGGTGCCGCCGCCCCCCCCCCCCCCCCTCGGTTGCTCAGTGGGTTATCGGAGCGCAGGCAGGCGGCCTGAAGATCCCAGCAACAAAAAAAAAATTAAAGGAAACGGTTCTTGTCTCTCACCCTAATAAGTTTAAAAAAAAAAAAAAAGGCAGCTTTGATTTCCAGTTAGTGGTGTTGAGTTACTTGCCTGGCTGCCCTAAGCTGGGGTCTAGGGCTGTAAGAAAGTAATGACTGAAGGCAAAGGGAGGAGTCCGTGGGGAATTGTGCTTCCTCTTCCCCTCCCCCTGCTGCTGGGTCTCCTGTGCCCAGTAACTGGGTAACCCTGTGAAGCACTGCCACTCGAAGCCTGCAATAGCGATGCTGGAGGCGCAGGTAACGCTGCACAGGGCCGAAGGGGGAAGGCTCTTGCTCACCCGGGGCACATTTGTGAGTGTGAGAATGTGTGATCTTCAGCACACCCAGCTCCGCTGCAGAAGGTGCAGGTAATTTTAAGGAGGAGGTTCACAGAATCATCATCATTATCCTGTAGCAAAAGCTTTTCCTCACAGTTCTTCAGTTACAATTTGGTTTTTCAGTGAGGGCTAGTAATACCAGCATGGTGCTGCCTTCTTTGGTTTAACAATGCTCCAGTCTGTGTAATTCACTTACATTAGAAAGCAGCTTCTGAAATCAAATTATCTGAGAAATTTTTTTTTGCCTTAATATCAAGGACAGATTTGTATTTTCCTGGCTTAGATGCTTGTAGAAAAATGATGGTTTTATTTGCTAAAGATGAAATAAACCTTGAATGTTTCACTATAGAAATGAAAACTATGCCACCAGTTAATGAGTCATAATTTAAAAAAAAAAGTGCAGTGATACGTGACTAGGTGAATTTTGCCATGTGCTTTTTTTTGTGAGTTCTCTTTAGCAGGTGTTTTTGCATAAGCTAGAACTTCTCTATCTGAAGTGACAGAAATAGCTGAATGACTTCTGTTCAGCTTCTGAATGTATTCTGCCAGAGATACCTTTTTAGGTGATACTGAAATATGCTGATTTCAACTTAATGGTCTCATTCCATCTAGAGAAGGGTTTCTGACTAGAGAGTGGCTGTAACATTCAAGTAGCTTTTTTCATCCTTGTTTTCTTACTCTACCCCAGTGGCAGCTGCTACTGTAGGTCACCGTAACATGCTGTGACAGCCACAGATCACCCTGGAAGTCAGTTGATCAGTGCTGATGAAGTGTTGCTTGTGTGTGGGCCTACTGAAGGGAGAGAGCCAATCTAATGTGTAAATCTGGTGTGGAAACCAACTAGGATCACCTCAAAAGAAAGGGGTTGGGTCCTAGGGCTAGAAGAAGCCATTAGGTGGGGGAGTGGTGCAGTGTATAGAGTGCTTGGGTTGCTGGCTGTGGCAATTCCACCCAATCTCTGGTTGAGTAACCTGGAAGATGTTATTTCTGTCAGCTCTCACCTGTGGAATAGTTGTAATGAAACTGCCTTTCCTTGAGTGGGAATGATTAAGTGTCGGTGATGCTGTGTAGTCTGTGTACCATGTACTGTAGCTTCTGCATCACTGAGCTCTTATCTTCCTCTCATGTTCAGTCTTGAGAGAATGTGCAGCTTCCTATTAAAGTTATTAACCACTTGCAGCAAAGCTCACTATTTTTTTTGCCTATTTTTTGCCTATTATTATTATATTATATATATTTGCCTATATATATATTTTTTGCCTATTTCTAACTTATGTGTCTGAGCTTTTATTCCCCTCACTCTTTGGATTAAGAAAAGTATTCTGCTACGTGGTTTTTGTTACAGAGGTGCTTGTCATCTTTCATCAACTCACCTCTTAATCTCTCTGACTAGGTAGAAGGGAGGATTACGAGGTTTTACATGCAAAGTCTCAAGCAATAATAAGATCCAGAAGTGACCAGAAGCATGAAGTCTTTCTGAAGAGAAAGTGATTCCTTTGTACCTTTTAATGATTATTTTTGAGCACTCTAAGAGTGCTTGAGTTGTTAACCAGAAATTTAGCTGCTTTTCTGCAGTCTGCTGATTTGTCTCTAGACAAATCAATGGTAGATTAAGATCCTTATGAGATGCTCCTAACACTACTAGTGTATCAAGTGCTGGTCCCAAAATCAGTATAACTGTACCAAGATTACTTGAGACAGTCCTGTATTATGTGATCCTATGAGAGATGTGTTTGGGTACCTGCTCTGCAAGAGGTGTGGGCGATTGGATTAGGAGTTTCTGTGAGAAAGAACTAATAGGAAAACGTAGCTGATTGTGGGGATCCCTGTGGAAGCTCTGCTAGTCTGGTACCAGTAGTAGTTAGGGTTGCAGCTTGACAAAACGTTCTCTGGAAAGTCATAATGGGAGTGGCATAACTCCAGCTAGCTTTAGGCACAGAAAATATATTACATGATCCTGTAGAACCATGATTTAAGTGGGGAGAGAATACATAATGTTGCCTTAACTTCCTTTTTATAGCATCAATCCCTTTCCCTAGAATCCTTTTCCCTTTTTCTTTTTTTTGTGCTGATTTTTGGTGGGAAGGGACATAATTTAGCCACGGCAACAGGAGAGCCATAAATGTTCTGCAGGAGTTCTGATTACTTTGCTTTTTATTCTAGGAACAGTGAGCTGCACGTTATTCCTGGCAGTTAACGGTTTGTATTCTGCCAGTGATGATGTGATAGAGCTAACACCTACTAACTTCAACAAGGAGGTCATTCAGAGCGAGAGCCTGTGGCTTGTGGAGTTCTACGCCCCATGGTAAGAGTTACAGCTGTGTACTTGCTTGCTCTTATCTTGGAGGAGCAGCATAGGAATCTGCTGCCAATCAGTCCAGGGTTTCATTCAGTTGCTGGCAGTACAGCTGGTAGTTTGATGGCCTCATGACTAGCAAAATAGCTGTAGTTGGGATTCCAATTTTAAATGGCCTCATTGGGGAAAAAGGCTGGAATGTGTTTCAAGTTGGCAAATAGGATCTAACAACAAAACCTTATATACCATTTTACTATTTCAATTTTTCTACTGAAGTTGGTATTAAAAATGACTGATCAGAGTGCAATAAGTAAGTGAGAAGGCCCCTCACTTCTGTCTTTCAGAACCTGATTCAGATGTGAAAGCACAGATCTGAATTCACACTTAGTGTTTTCCAATAGAAATTGGAAATTCTTGCTTTATGTGTCTTAATTTCACACCTCTGTCTCCTGTTCTGCTCATGTCCAGAGCATGTACTCTCTTTATCTTCCATGTAAATTCTGGTGATGTATATTCCATTTTTGTGCAAATCCTCTGTACTGTTGCCATCCAAAATTCCATGTTCTGGAGGAAGGGGCCTTTCACTGCCGCGGCCTGACTGTGTCTGGACTGAGAGGTGTAGGGGGAAGCTCTTCAAGTGTTGTTGCAGCTTTACAGGCATGGGAGGCTTTACTGAACAATGGCAATAAAGTAAATTGGCAGCTCCTCTTTCCACACAGACTTGTGATGCTGTGGTTATACACTAGTTGCCAGTCAACTGTTGGTCTTCTCCCACAGATCCATCCAGGAGATTTTGTACCACAAATTCTTGCTAGTTAAGAAGTTACCTCTAGAATAAATTTTTACAGGCCTCATCATGGGTCCATTTTGGCTTTCAACAAGCAGACTAGTATACAAATCCAGATTTTGGTGCAGATGTTTCCCTCTGTTAGGAAAGCCAGGTAGCTTTTGAGAGGTGTGTGTGTATATGTATGTGGGTGCGTATGCTCTATATAATACATATGGAAGTTTTTCTTCAGAAGTCTGAGTGACGTGATGTTGTGGCATATCCTCTTCCCCTCTTCATGAATAGATCTTAAATCTCGCAGTTTGCTGTGAGCAGCTGTTCTGTAATTGCAAACCCAACAAGGCCAGTCTGTACTTTGTGAAATAGTTGTCAGATCTGAATGACAATTACTGTTTGGTTTTCATTTGTTTGGGTTTTTTTTCCGAAAAGGTGTGGTCATTGTCAAAGACTAACCCCTGAGTGGAAGAAAGCAGCAACAGCGTTAAAAGTAAGTAACATTTCAGATGTGCTTGTGGCAGAGGATTGAGGAAGGTTTGGCCGTTTGTCATCTGACTTGGGAACATGGAGGTGGGGTTTGGTCCCCAAAACCGTATCACTTTAATAATGCTTGTCCAGCCAGAGAAGTGGTCAGTCAGAGGCACTTAAAGTCAGGATTTTTGTGGATTTTTTCTTTTTTAAAAGAAGCCATTGAATTGTTTAGGAAGCAAGTAAATTCAGTCCCTGTGAGTTACATTACTGTTTTCCAGGGCTCCTTTGTCAACAGCACCAGAAGACATTAGAATCCAGCCATCCCCCAAAATAGCATGTTTCTCTTTTCTTCCTCACTATCCTGTCACCTGCCTCTGAAGTACAGGAACAGCATGAACTGAATATTTGATAACAGCTTTGTAAGCTGTTGGTGATGAATATTTTTTTTTAATTACAGAAAGCTTGGTCGTGTAGTGATTTGCTGAGCTCTTGCCTATGTAAAATATATTCCCCTTAAAAAAAATAAAATAAACCACAAAAAACCCAAACCAACAGAGACCAAATGAAAGAACCCCAAACCAGCCAAACAAAAAACCCCAAATAATTTTAAATTTAGTCAGGGTGAAGAAAAATAGATGTATATGGTGTTCTGCAGTTAAATGCTTTTTGGGGGATAACACTTCTCTTCTAGTGACTGTTTTCTTACCCTTTTAATAACTTTCTCTCTTTCTCCAGCATGCACAGAGTATAAAATGTGTTAAATCAATGTAGAAATCTTGTCTTACTACTTGGTTTTTATTTCTGCAGGGTGTAGTGAAAGTAGGTGCAGTAGATGCAGATAAGCATCAGTCCTTGGGTGGACAGTATGGAGTCAGAGGGTTTCCAACTATCAAGATATTTGGAGCCAACAAAAACAAAGCAGAGGATTATCAGGGTAAATGTGATGCTTTTTCATGTGTTGCACGTCTAAAAATTTTCCTGCATACAGTAATTATGGTAACTGTTAATGCTGTCTTGCATGGTGTTTCCTTCCTGTCAAGTGCTTGTAGTAACTGAGAGACAGATGGGTGGGACTTGTTTGGCCTAAGTTGATTATTCCTTTCTTCCTGTTTACTGGGAGCTTGCCATGGTCAACCCCATCAGATAAGGTGGTTAGTTAAAACATCAAGTCAATCCTGCTGCTTGTGTTAAGTCATTGATGTCCCACCACTAGTACCCTGTCATTCATAGCCCAGTCCTGCTGTTCCTGAAAAATCGTTAGGATGAGGGAGTATTAAGTCTGTAATTAAGTCAAGGGCCTACCTTAAACTGTCCTTGGTGCTTTAAACATTCATTTTGCTGTGTTGCAGGTGGCAGGACAAGTGATGCCATTGTTGATGCTGCTCTAAGTGCTCTTCGGTCCCTGGTGAAAGACCGTCTTAGTGGCAGAAGTGGAGGATATAGTTCTGGGAAACAGGTATTTAAGGGAATGTATGGGTTTGTTTTCAACTGGAGACTGTCCTGTACAGGACAATCAGAGCTTGTGCTCCTGACTGTTTGCAGGATAGTTGAAGTTGGAAGGGATTTCTGGAGGTTGCCTAGTCCAGCCCTCTGCCCAGTGCAGGGTCAGCTAGAGCAGATTGCTCAGGGCTGTGCCCTGTCAAGTTGTATCTCAAAGGACTGAGACTCCACACAGACTACCCTCTTTGGGGAACCTGTTCCAGTGTTTGACCACTCTCACAGTAGAAGTTTTCTCTTATGTTTAAATTAAAATCTTGTATTTCTGCTGATGCCCTTTTTGTCTTGTCACTGGGCATTGCAGAGGAGAGTCTGCCTCTGTTTTCTTTACTCCCCTCCACTTGCATATGTATGTACATGGGTAGGATCCACACTGAGCCTTCTCTCTTTCCAGCTTAGCAATCCCATCTTTCTCAACCTCTCATCATGTGTCAGATGCTCAAAGCCCTTAATCAGCTTTGACCCTTGGCTGGACTTGCTCCAGTGTGTACATGAGTCTTATACTGGGGGAGCCCAGAACTGGACCTAGCACTCCAGATGTTTCACACAGTGCTGAGCAGAGGTTAAGATCACCTCCCCAGACCTGCTGGCAGCTCTCTGGCCAAAGCAGCTCAGGAAGCTGTTGGCCACCTTTGCCACAGGGTTGCATTGCTGGCTTATGCTCAACTTGTCCACCAGGACCCGCTGGTCCCTCTCTGAAAAGCTGCTTTCCAGCTAGTCAGTCCCCAGTGTGTACTGGTGCATGGGGTTATTCTTCCCCAGGTGCAACATTTTGCATCCCCCTTTGAACTTTGAGATCTGTTAGCCTCGTTCTCCAGCTGGTTGAGGTACTGAGCTTCTGGCTGCCACTACTGTTTCTAAATCATGTAGCAAGTACACTCCGACATCCTCAGGTTGGCCAGATAGACCTGGGTGGACTGTACTCTGTAGTGTGTACTGCACTCACAGGTTTGTTTTGCCAAGAAACCAGGGCACAGGGGGGTGTGGGAGTTCGAGAGCACTTTGGTTTTGGACATATTGGAGCATGAAGAACTGGGGGAGTGTTCCCACATCTTCTTACTAGTCAGTTTGACCTGATTTCTTTTTCTATCTCTTTTGGGTTTTGTTTTTAAGAGAAGGTTCATTTGCTGGTTCTTGAAAGTGCTGTGGGAGTCAGCTGTGCGTATTGTTAGTTATAAAATGGGGAAGTTGTATGACCTAACACTGCCTGTTTTGTATCCCATTCAAATAACCATTTGGTACAACATGACACACAGGAGATGGCTTGTCTGGGAAACTAATTTTGGTTACTTATGTGAGGTCTGTTTGCTTCTTACAGAGTCGAGAGAGTGGAGGTGGAGATAAGAAGGATGTGATTGAGCTGACTGATGACAGCTTTGATAAGAACGTCATAAATAGTGACGACGTGTGGATGGTGGAGTTTTATGCCCCATGGTGTGGGCACTGCAAAAAGTAAACGAGCTTTTTCTTTGACAATTCAGTTCCCATTAGTGTTTGGTTTTATGCAATACTTTCCCCTTGAAGGGACCTTACACCTCTGGTATATCAGAAGTGGGGTTTTCTATAAGGTGTTTTAACACGACTGTGTGGGCTTCTCCTGCTCACCTTGGTGCTGCTCGGGCTGCACTCCTCCTGAGCAGCAAAATTCCCAGTTATGAATGGAAGTAAGATCTAGAAGTTACATTGATCCTTGCATTCCTTCAGATGCAGGACTTCAATCTAATTTAGAATAACCCTCCTAGTTATCATTCTCAGCAGAGAACTTATTCCTGAGTGGAGTATGCTATGTGATGTTTGCATGTGGTATACTTCTGCTAGCTCTAAGAAAACTTAGAGCATTCATACTCTCTTTTTCAGCCTGGAGCCAGAATGGGCAGCTGCTGCCACTGAGGTGAAGGAACAAACAAAGGGAAAAGTAAAGCTGGCTGCAGTAGATGCGACAGTCAATCAGATGCTGGCAAGCCGATATGGGGTGAGTGTGCTCTGCAGTAGTTAAAATTTCCTTTCCATCTCTTAAGTCAGATGTCCCTCTAACGCTTACTGAACTGTTCCTTAATCTGGTACCACTTAAATGTTCTGTGCTAAAAATAATGTTGTGACACATACCAATTTTCCAGAAATAGTTCATTCCTGAACGTCAGTAACAATATAAATAAATGGGGTGAGAGAAAAGGAATGAATGTGGATGTTGCTGGTGAAAAAGGCTGTTTATTTATGTAAGGTCTTGCATAGCTTTATCTGAAGCGAGAGGTCTTTCCTTTCAGACTGTTTGTACACTGGCTGGGTATCTCCAGAACACACATGTGTGCCTGTACATCTTGGAGCCAGTTGTCAGGGATCACTCAACAATATTAGCTGTCCAGATCAGCTATGCTGTGGGCCCAAAGTGAACTGATATTCTTTAATTTTTAATACAGTACAGGGAGTTTACAGGGAAACAAAGCAGCACACTGTAAGTGCACATGTCTGGCAATCAGCAGGAAGACTGAACAAGTTTTGCTGAAAGTGTAGCAGAAGGAGCTTAATGTCAGTTTGTTGTCATGTAGGCTCAGTGCTGTCTCCCCACAGATAAACAGGGGAAACTGATGTCTAAGAAATACAAAGAGTTAAGATAGACCTCTTGGTACTTAAACCTGCTTGGTGCATCTAAACTGAGTTGAAACTGTTGCTGATTCATCAAGCCTAAAACTTGAACAGTGTTCCAGTGTGTTACCTTTTTTTTTTTTTAATTGTTGCACAAGTAGGAAGCTAGAAGATTGTTCCAGTTCAGTCATAACGTGCTGTGAGACTTGATTCATCTAGATGTTAAATCTCTTTCCTTTCTCTTATCTAGAACACATCAGAGTAGCAGATAAGTTCTACCATAAATATTTTTTTTTAGCTGATGGCTTAAACTTATCTTGCAGATTCGTGGATTTCCCACAATTAAAATCTTCCAGAAAGGAGAAGACCCTGTTGATTATGATGGTGGCAGAACTAGATCTGATATCATTGCTCGTGCTCTGGATCTGTTCTCTGATAATGCACCTCCACCTGAGCTCCTGGAGGTACCTCTACATCACTTTCTCAAATTGCTTTTCCATCATGTTGATCAAATGTCCTCATCTTCAGCAAATGCTGCACCCTGCTGGCTCTCCTTATGCTAGCAGTATCAGGAATGAAACCTACAGGCATATGCATAGGTCTGGGTGTGCTGTTTCTAGCCCTGTTCCAAGGACAGTGAGTTTGAGCAAGAAGTGACATCTTCCTGTGCTCTTTGTAAGCCTTGTTTGGTACTGCTTGCTTTCTGTTGCTGCAAGTCTCAACAGAAGACTTTGTGAACTCTTTGTAATTAGCCTTGTGTTGAGGGACTAGTGAAGTAAGAGAGGCTTTTAAGCTTCTGTTGACAAGTTTCAATGCTTATTACCTTGTAGGATGGAGTTGATAGGCTGTTGGAGGAAAGTACAGTCACAGCCGGCTAACCAAGTCTTAATCCTATTGACTTTCTGCCACTTTCTTCTAGATAATTAGTGAAGATGTTCTGAAGAGCACCTGTGATGCTCATCAGCTCTGCATCATTTCTGTCCTGCCTCATATTCTTGACACAGGTAGATGTACAAGCAAGCATACTTCTGTATGAATTTGTTGCTTAAAGCATGTAGTTGTGGGCTTTTTTTAACTTACCCAATTCTGTCTAACACAGGAGCTTCAGGGCGGAATTCTTACCTGGATGTCATGTTAAAAATGGCTGAAAAATACAAAAAGAAAATGTGGGGGTAAGTGTCACTATAGACTGGTTTTCTTTAAAAAGATGTGAGCATTTTTAGAGGTAATGGACTAGAGTTTGTATGATAGTGATTTATCTGCAGATAAGAGTTGTTCCTTGTTCAGGACAGTGTATCGTGGTATTTCACTAACAGTACTGTGCAGAAGTTTTCTGTGGCTTTAGAATAAACTGCTCTTTTTCTTTTTCCTCTTCATCTACCTCTCAAATCCTGTGTTTACAAGTAATATCTAAGCATTAATGAGATTACATTTTGTATCTTTTACTCTTGTGCTGAATGCAAAAATATTTTAGGGCAGTATTTATCCAGTTTGTTTTAGTCTTTTGCTGGTGGGCAAGTCTGCCAGTATGACTGAATTCTCAAAAAAAAAAAAAAAAAAAAAAACAAAAAAAAAAAAACAAAAAAAACAAACGAGGAAATTGCAGTTCATTAACAAATTTTGTTTTTCAAAGAAGCAGGGCAGCAGGCTTTGCCTCTTCTCTTCCTCTCAAGTGGAGGTTAGGATCTCTCAGACTTCTGTGAGACGCAAGAGTTGTTCTGACACACTGCTGCAAAAAGGGGGCAAAATGGCATGAAAGCCTGGGGGGAAGTGCTGAGACTGACTGATTCCAGAGGTTCCTCAGGGGACTTGTTAAACTTTAAAGGAACCAAGAGCTGACCAGTGAGGAACTAATACTGAATGAAATACTGGTCTTGCAGTCGTTGGCCATAAATCTTCTGCAGTGGTATTTGGGCAGTACTTTTTTGTGTTTAAATCTGTGACTTGAGCCACTTAAAACCTTGCTTAACAAAGGCTAAAGTGCAGCAATTTGTTTGGATTTGTAACATAGTTCTTTCATGGCTGTTCTGATCCAGCTTTTGCTGGCTGTGAGCATGGGGCTGGCCTAGAGTCCTATTCAGGAGGGGTTTCTTCTGTTACATGGCTCAAGATTAGGACCCTGCTATTCCCTGCTGCCTTCGTTAACAAACTGGGATGGGTTGACACCCTCAAGGGCAGTTCAGAGCCCAGCTTCAACTCTGCAGGGTATGTGTGACTTCTAAACAATTGTAGTGCCTATCCTAACTATTCACTTTATATCTTCTCCTTAAGGTGGCTGTGGACAGAAGCAGGTGCTCAGTCAGATCTTGAGAGCTCTTTGGGGATTGGAGGCTTTGGGTATCCAGCAATGGCAGCTGTTAATGCTCGGAAGATGAAATTTGCCCTTCTGAAAGGATCATTCAGTGAGCAAGGGATTAATGAGTTTCTCAGGTATGGAATATTTTAAGTGACTTAAATCTTTCTGTAACTGGGGCTGTGACTCTTTAGCCCAAAACCAGGCTTTCTGGATCAGACAGGACTTGCACAGTTCAGAGAATTAAGATGATGAGCATTCATTGGAGTAAGGGAATAATAGTTCAGTGAGAACTAGCAGTGTTATTTCCATGTCCTTGCTTGGAGAATGGCAAAGGACAGTCAGAATTCCAAAAGGAAATACAGGTCTTTTCCCTGCCTCACCATTAATTGAACCCTGTTCCTGCAGGATTAATGGAAACAGTACTATATTCTCTTAGCTGTGTAAGGGATCAGACTTTCTTCTTAATGCCAAAAAGGGAAGGCTCTCAGAGCATTAAGTAAAAAAAAATACAGAGTTCAGATGCAAGAAGAGTAATACCAGACAGTCTGTACTAATAATGCCTGTGAGAGAAATGTCTGCCTTTCTCAGACATGGCAAGTTCTCTTAGTCTGTAAAATCCATATCAGTGAAGCCTTTCCTCGTGAGGGTGAATGGTGCTTTCAGGACACAACAGCTAAAGTAAACTGTAAACAGCTTACATGGCATTAGATAATTGGTTTGGTATTGTCTCACTACAGAGCAATACCTGCTGGAATAATCTCTTACTTGACACTTCCGCTCAGCTGTGCTGCCTAGAGAAAGCAGTACAATCCCAGCTGGTGTAGCTGGCTGTTAACTCAGCTTGCTGCATGCAGCTTTTGTAATCTAATAGGCAGTCTCAACAGTGTTAACCAAAAGTAAGGAAACAAACACTGAGAAGAGCATAAAAACTATAGACTCCACCTAGGGAGGATTGCTTATTCAGTCTTATTTGCCTCTGAAAGAATACAAAGGGATTAGCTCTCTAGGATTTTAATATTAAGTTTTTTGAGCAAGCCTAAGTAGCAAGTGCAAGATGGGGCGTCTCAAAGCAGAAGCTGTTAGTTAGCTTGTACCCATTGTAACCTGTGGAGACTTAGAGTTCACTAAAGAAGGTCGTTAGTGATTTCAAATAACAGTTGCAGGTGACTTCCAAAGCTAGAATTATAGACTCCTCTTGGAGTTGCCTCAAGTGATAAACAACGTACAGTTAAAGGGGCTGTGTTTATTCAGGAGTGTTACAAGGGGCACTACTGAAATAGGAAACAGTGTAGCTCACACAGTCTGTCTCTTTACATCCAACTGTAAATTCACAGTGCTGCTTTGAGGAGAAAATGAAGCCCTTAATTTGAAAAGGCTTTGCTTCCAGAGATGTGAGCAGTTTTCAAAGTTAACTTCCTTTTATCTGAAACAGACACTGTGCTAGGTGGATGGAGACTGGAGAAATTTCTTAAGTTTAACATTTACTTGGCTTTTTTTTCCTCAGGGAACTGTCTGTTGGTCGTGGCTCTACAGCACCAGTGGGTGGTGGAGCTTTCCCTAAAATTCATTCAGTTGAACCTTGGGATGGCAAAGATGGTGAGGTAAGAGGTGCTCCATCTCTAAAAGTGCTGATGCTTTGCTAGGTTCAGCAGTGACTGGATAGAGTAACTAAGAACTGGCAATGTGAAAATTCTTGTTCTTCAAAGATTGTGGCAAGTTGTGCTATTGGTTTCGTATTACCTAAATTCTGCCACCAGACCAAACACCAGATTCATCATCTGACACTGGACAGATGATACTCCTGCCTGGCTGTTAGGATGTAATCCAAAAGTTGAGTCCCTTGGGGCTGAAACTCGTTACTACCTATGCTGAGTAAGGGAGGTGGTAGCGGATGCATTCAAGATCTGAATGTTTGTGGAGACTTTGGTTCTGCAATATGCTGACCATACAAACTTCCTGACATTAAGAGTTTCATGGTAAGGTAAAGCCTGTGTAATTACACAGTGTTTGAGTATGTTCTTATGGTTCAACATTGCCATGAAAAATAGTTATTACAATCCTTTGATCTACTTGAGATGGAATTAAAATATAGAATATGGTAGTAGCTTTGTTACATCATTTATCTGTATTTGCCTTTATCTGGAGTATTTTTGTTAGTAGAAAACAACCTTCTAGTTTGAACTCTGATCACTTGTCCTGTGCTTAATACACCTCTTATGAATGAAAGAGATGACAGGCAGGAGCTTTACTCTCAGGATGAAGTAAACATCTCTGTCAGTGATGTCTCAGTGTTAAGCGCTTCTAAATGTGTGCTCAAAACCTTTCCTTTTTCACAGCTTCCAGTTGAAGATGATATTGATCTCAGTGATGTGGATCTGGATGACTGGGATAAAGATGAGCTGTGAGATCTTCAGGAAACTTTTTTTTTTCTTGGGAGAGTTTGCGCAGCAGTTTGCAGCCTGGTTCACAATCAGATGGATATTCCAGTGGCCTTTTTATGGAGAAATAGCATGTGACACACTATGCTATTTGATGCACTGCAGCAGTGAACTGTACGCATCTCAAGAAAACATTGCAGAAATTCTATGAATTGTCATAACCAGTAAACTTGATTGTATTCTGTGTAACAAATATTTTGAGGACATCTTGGATATTTCTTTGGAACATCTTGGGTTTTATTTTGTGGATAGTGTGCTGTTTGAGTGTACTGGAGGCTGTTAGTGTAACCAATTTTAAATGTGATATCTTTTTCATGGAGGTGGAACCTGATCAGCTTCCGTTTCAATTAAAGAATAAAACAAAATATTTTTGACACACAGTGTTAGTCTCGTAGAATAACAAAGGTGCACATGATAAAAGCTATTCCATTTTGGATGACTCTTGGGAAAAAATGAACTGTAGAATAGAGAGGCTGGTGCAGAGGGGAGTCCTGAGCCACTCCCTTGCTGTGAAAGATCTTGACTGTTTGATATTCTTGACTGTTTGATTAGATGGACAATCTTAGTTTCAATGCTTTTTAGTCTTCCTATTCCTTCTCAGGGGCTTTCTCTTTCTTTGTGCCAGACTTTGTAAGATCATTAATACAGTGGAAGTGGAGTTGCTGCTGCAGTGGGAGACACTGGGAGCTGTTGGTCTCTTCCCCGGGATGACAGTGAAGCTACTCCCCATATAGGGCATGAGCGTTTCCAGGTGCTAACAGGAAAACACCACGGTGCTGTCTCCAGCAATTGGATGATACTTTTTCACTTCCCATCTGGCATTGTCTTGATTTGAAATTGCTATTTCCTTGGAAGGGGAATCAGCACTGGGAATGAGGATGGAAACTGCTGCTTTTTTTAATAAAAATACTGTTATATTTTGTTGCTCTCAATGTCTTGTGTATCACTGTCCAGTGAAGTGACCCTCATGTGATCAGCTTGTTTATAAGTAAGGAATGAAAGACCTGAAAATTTCCCCTCCTTTCAAGGAAATAACATAATAAGGGTATTTGTCATCTAGTGCCTGTAAGAGCCCTATAAAAGGCGGGGTAAGAACCATGGGTAGCCAACAGGAGCTTGACTGCTGATTTTGGGCAGGAAGTGTGCTCCAGCTCTAAGTCATCCCAGCTGATGAGATCTAATGGAGCTGTTCCAACTGAAATGTCTCAGCAAAAACTAAACTTGTAAGTACTTGGGACTAGAAGTCCTACTACACTAAGTTCCACAGCAATTTTGAGGATCTCTTCTTCTTAAGCTTTTCTTTTTTTAAATTAAAAAAAAAAAATAATTGAGTTTTGCTCTGATGCTTTCCACTTTTTCTGTTTTGTTGGGTTTTTATTTGCTTTGTTAGAAGAACAGGACTGTACACACCTAGCAGATTCATTAGCCACCAGACTCTTTAAATTGTTTTATTTCAAATCCAATAGATACTTCATCTTTGTAACTTACCAAAAAAAAAATAAATACTATCATAGTACTTCCTGCCTCTGAAATACTTTTTTGTAAAACTATGAACAAGGGATATTTATACTGAAATCAATGTAAAAATTAGTGGAAGTGGTAGGAAGGTCTTAAGCAATTATCCTGCTAAAAGCATCTGCATTTTAATTTTACTTTCAGCAGCTAAAGATTGTTTTACTGTAACATTAGGGTCTTGAAAATTAATAGATGAAGCTTGAGCATTTTTTTAACTGCTGTCAAGAAGACTGAGGTCAATCTTGAAATAGACATAGGGATAGTATTCTTGATTACTCAGTTGTAAACCAGGGATGTCCATGCCAGGCTGCAAAAGGAAACAGTATGACTTTTTAGTACCAGTAAACAAACTGTTAACAGTTCAAAGCTACAGTGGATCGCTTTTGTGCTTGTATTTGCTGGGCTTAAGGTGGGGAATTCACTGAGAATCTGGTGTTCTCTTGGTGCTTTCAGGCTGCCTAAAGCAGTTTACATAGAGAATTCATGCTTGGCTGTTGCAAGTTTATGAACGTGTATTTTTGTGTTTCAGCTCTAGAGCAACTCCTTTCTTTCTCCTCCCTTCATGCACTGAGAATCTTGCTGGTTTCAGGCTCTTTTAATGCCTGTTGGTTTATCCTGAATTGTTTGTGCACTGAAGATATGGGGGGGAGAGAGCAAGTACTGCTGCTTGCTGAAGTTCTGGGTTGAGGCATTTAGGCAGTGACAGCCTTTCAGAGGGGATGGAGCCCTCGCACTCCTAGCACTTAGTTCTGAGTTAATTTTTCTTGCTCATGTTGACCTGAATGTTTATAGAAGACTTGAAGATTTTTTTACCTAGAGGAACTGATGTAATTGAGCAGACATATTTCAGTGCAGTAGCTGTAAACATCAGATGCTTCAACAGAAAATGTAAGCAATCTCTATACATCTTCATCATAATCTGAGCCTACCTGGTACCCTAACCCAATCTGTAACCACCAGGTGCTAGAGCTGCATCACGGGGTCCTGGCAGTGCAAGGTGTGAGGAGGGGCTTGCTCTAACCCCTGGACTGTGAACATGTTCATTTGGCTAAACTGAGACAAGCTGCAGCATGTGCAGTCTTGGACCAAATACATACATCCATTATACTTGCTGCTGCCACTTCATCCAGGTGTTTGAAGACCACGTTTAGGACATCTCTCAGGCGTTTGACAGACTTCCTGTTGGGCTGCAGCAGCATTGCTTGGAAATTCACTGGGAGGCCATACCTTGAAACACATCAATGTACGTGATCATCTGCTGGGAAGGGGCACGCTTTTCCACTCCTGCCCTTCTACCTCTTTGTTCTCCCAGCACGCTAGCTGATCCTGCACTTGCAGAAATAGTTCTCTGGGGTAGTGTGCTTATCTGAAAGCATTTTCTTTTTGAAGCCAAAAGTCAACTAACTAGCGCCTTTGTTTTTCACTTCCCAGTAAGTGCCCCCAAAGAACTATTTTTCATCAGCTTCCTATGTCACCTTTTTTGTGGTCACCTGTGTTGTCTCCTGTGAGCTTCTGGAGCAGGGTGTATCAGGGATGTTCCCTCCTGTGAAGGAACTGCCCCAGGAAGAGAGCTGTACGTTTTGACTTCTCCAGGAATCTCTGCCGGCACTGCATGTTTACCCACTTACCTCAGGACGGATTCAACAAAAACTCTCAAGGCTTTCACGTGAATCCAAGCCACAAATGCTTCACTGAAGTTCACTTTCAGCCAGCGCAGTAACGGGCCCTGTGAGAACAGACACAGCAGTATTGTGACCCCCTCGCTGCGTGCAGGGGCTCCATAGCTCACACCACTGAGGCCATCATGGGCTGCTGAGAGAATTCTCAGGCAGCCTGCTAGCGGCTCCCGGTTGTCGGAAACTCAAGTGACCTTGGGCAAATTGTGTTATCTACCCAGTGCCTCGGTTTTCTGGTCTAAGTGGAGCTCACAGGAGTCTGTTGGAACCATAAAGCCATTTCTGAGTGGGAGGTGCTTAGGCATGCCGGTAGCAATGGCTGTCATTACATGGATCATCAACTTGATGAGCTACTTACATATTGTTGTTTCTTATCAGAAGCTAATTTCATCAGCTCTTCCTTTTCACATTTCAGTTCCTTCTCATCAAAATAAAATTCTCGAACCATGAACCTACAATTGAATGACATTTGCTCTCAGAAACCATAGTCCAAGCAATATGTATGTATGCTCATTTCTTTTGCCTCTGAAGAAGCAGGTACAGAATGTTTCGAAGTCACTAGCCATTTAACTGGTTAAAGTAGGTGGAGGGTGGGAGTTAGGTCACCCCCAGAAAGCAAGCTTCCTGCTGTCAGTAGCATGAGAGCAGGAAGGACAATTCCAGGATCTGTAGTCTGGTGCTTAAATGATAGAATCACTGTATCTGCTGCCACAGCTCCTTCCCACCCTGCCTTCTCCATGGCTTTAGGGCCAGCAGCAGCCCAAGCAGTACAGAAGTCCTAAAAACCAGTGATGGATTCAGCTGTACTGCACACAGAACAAACCTCACCTTATCCTCACCATCTGCTCGCTGGCCTGCCCTGCCGAGCAATCAGTGCTCCTTACCTGTTCTCCCTGGCTTTAGCCTTGAAGTCGTCCATCACTTTTCTAAATAGGGTCACAGTGAAGAGTCCCCCCTCTGCATCCTCAGCAATCATCCTGCGGGAGGGAAATCCGCTGCTGTCATTTGACATGGCAAATCCCTCATGCCTTCTTTACCTTCCTCTTCTGCAGTTCTTTTTTTCTTTTGTGATACTGAACCAACACCCTGCTTTTCAAGAACTACTGTGACTGAAACAGGGAACAAAGACTTTACTAGGACCGACCACTCCCTGGAGTTAAGTTCCTGAACCCATCGTGGTACACGCGTGTTCTGCCTGCCCACTTTTTCTATGTTTCCCAGTAACGTTCCCCCACTGCCATGCACTTGTGTTTTTGAGACATGCAGTACCACACAGCTTTCTTCTTTCTCTGCGCTTTCCGCTTCTTCCGTTTCAGATAATAGCGCTGTCACCTCTTATGCCCTGGATTGGACCTCACGGTCTGTGGGAGCTGAACGGTGGAATATTTAATTCCCGGGAAGGCTTTTTTACTCCAGGTGAAAGGATAAGTTCATATGGCATTTGCTAATGGAAATGACTACAATGAATGATCCTATTCTACAGCAGGAAGCAATTAAAGATGCAAAGATAGTGTCTGATCTTTGTAAAAAGAGGTTTCTTTGCATGTGATTGCATGTGTCTGAATTATGCCTGGATTACTGTAACAAATTGTTTGCCTGTTTTACACGAAAAGCAATGGCCCTGGTTGAAAGTAGAAAGAACTGGATTACTGGAAAAGGGAACAAGCAGCTAATTGTAAAAAAGAAAGTGATTGATTTTTTTTTTTTTCCATCTGCACTTCCCTTCAACAGAGTAATTTCTGATTTCAGTTGAGAATGAGATTAGGCAAATCTATATGTTAACAAGGAGCCCCTGGAGCACCAGACAAGTGATTCCTTCCAGGATCCAGCAATTTGAGAGGCTGAAACAAACAGGGACCTTAATTTGGAATTTCACTTACTTGGTGGAGCGAGGCACTACCATATCGGAGAGGGATTCATAGGTCTTCTGCCACTGTACGTAGCTTGACCTTTGAGCAACACAAAACAAAGGACGGTAAATAAATACTATATACTAGAAAGCAAATGTATTGATAAATACAGTTAATTAAGCTAATAGCTTAGGGCAGAAGGGTTGGAGCTCTTCGTGCTGGGTTATGTGATAAAGATATATTAAGCCTCTCCTATCCTTTCCTCTCCTGGTCACCAGCTAGGGAGGTGTCTCCCTCAACGCTGCACCCTCAGTCCTAGCTTTGGGACTTGGCATGAGGAAAGGCCACCAGCAGGCAGCTGATGGTGGGAAGAATATGGCTTTTGTCACACAGTGTCCCATGCGGCAGGACCCCTGCCCAAGCTGCCCCTGACCCATGGGTAGGTGTGGTTCATCTGCTGTGTGCAATCCCAGGGCTGATCTGGTGCTACACTGGAAACATGGCAAGTGCCAGCACTGGGAGAAAGCGGTCAAGGGGATGGTAAGAGTTTGCAAAGCCAGAAGTCTGTTTATAGGGGGAATCTGAAAGAATGTGCAGATAATAAACTCAATGAACTTATCTCAGGTAGCTTTTTGTAACACGGTTTTCACAGAGAGAAAAGTGATGGTACTGTATGTGTGTGCTGGGACAGGGCTATCCAGAGAGGAAAGATTCTGTGTAGGCTTCTGAGAAGGACATCACGTAACTTCAGAACTGATGGAGATGGCAGTCATCCCATGTGCAGGCACTTACATGGCCAGCAGAGGCCTTGTGAGTTTGACAGGTCTCATTCCTCTTATAAAGTGGCCAAGCTCCAGCAAGAATCTGTTTTTCTGTTTCTTTTGACACATACTATTCCTAGCAGAAGGCTGTTTGAGAACCCACTCTGTAACCATTAAAAACCGACATCCCAATTCTGTCCTGCTCCGAGTTTGGAGCAGTCTTTGTCTCTTTCTTTTGTGCCAGCACCACCCTTGGCAGAAACTGTTCTTCCTCTTTGCTGCCATCTCCACCTGTGTCCCAGCCGCGGCACTGATGAGCTGCCCCAACCTGACCCAGTATCACCTGGATCTGGTGCTAAGGCCTGAAACTCAATGCCACACTGAGCGCGTGTCCACGCACTATTGCCTTACTTTGGCACCACGACGAGCAGCGTGATAAGGTACTCGGAATTCAGAACAAAGTCTTCTTTATGCACAATATCTGCTAGGGTCCGAGTCAGCAGATTTCCCCTATGGTAAAGAAGACACAGGAAAAATAACATCAGCAGCACACTGGAGGTATTGTGCTGTGGGTATAGTTGCTAGTAGTGTATACTGGGGTAGAAGGTGGCCAGGAAGGAGGTGAGTAAAGGACACGTCTACACTTCTAAAATGGCTATTAAGTTATTTTTACTGCAACTAAAAAGAATAAAAAAGCAACTAACACTAATGGCAGAACATTGGCGACTAGCACTAGGCTACTTTATGCCCTTTATGTGAAATTACAGCATTCTGCTGCTGTGGTTTCTACAGTAAGGGTGTAGACACTTGGGGAGTGCACACCTGAAGTTACCACCCCGCTTGTAGTCATTGCTGCATCTTGCAGGGGGCACCTGCCCTCTCCAGGCTGCCTGTTGAGCTGTCTGTGTGACCACGCTCCAGTCAGAGTAAGCAATGGACATAAAGGACATAAGCCATCAAAGCAATCCTGAACCTCCATGGACCAGTACACAGAGATGCCTCCAGCTGAAGGACAGTGGGAGCAGCAGTCTTGCATGCAGGTGGGATCTGCAGGAGAGGTCTCTTCAGAGTCTAGGCTCACCTGATCACCTTAAGTCCCACTGGTGCTGCACATCTAGGAAGTGTAGATGGCTGGAGCTGGCTGGGCATGGCTGGTAGGCACTGGGTGTGTATGGGAAGAGAGCAGCTATCCTCTCTTCACTGGGCAGGAGTGAAGAAGGACCTAAACCAGTAGGTTTTGGTTTGAGGTTTGCTGCGCCAGTCTAAACATTAACTGGCCAGTAACATCTTATTAGATTTTTGTTCAGCTCAAGCTAGCTGGCACTGGTAGACACCAGAGATGCCACCATTTAAGGGTGGATGGGATGGTGAGAGGAAGATAGGTCTGGACCATGAGGTCTCCGTTCTTCTCCCTCATCATCTTGCTGGAGGCCTGGCACTGCTTATGTTCCCCACACAGAGCTTCTGCCTCTCTCCAGGTACTTAAAGCTGATGTGGAAGCTGGAGAGATGCTGCAGGAGTGGGCTGGGAAATCGAACAGTGCCAAGAAAAGGGAAATGGGAGCTACTGTCCCCTTGTCCCTCCTGCTCATGATTATCCACATGCACACGGCCTGAGACAAATGTGTCTAACACTGTCTATACCAAGCTGGAAGCACAGGCCAGTGATACCAGCCGGAGGTCATGAGGCATGGACACAGGAACTCAGCAGACAGAGGGGGAGACATAACTATGACATGGCTCTGCTGACCCTCATGGGCACTGCAGTCCCCATGTTGAGCATGTCTCCACGAGGAATAGCGTTTTTTTGACAAATTAATTCTGAACCACCACCTGGAAGTATCTTTCCTGTGGTTTCTGGTTGGGTTCAGTGGCGTTGGTGCCAGGCATGCTCATTTTAGCTCCACATTCAGAACAAAACTCCAGCCACCCTGGGGTTTGCTTTGAGCCCCTGCAAGTATCTTCCTTGGGTAAAGGCTGGTTTCTAGGCAGGCTGCCAGCCTGGCTGGCTGGCTGCAGTGCCAGGAAGGCAAGGACTTGTGTCCTGTGCCCACAGCAAGGGGCCCAAGTAGGAAAGAGTGTTGGGTGAGGGCTGGCACAGCATTGTCTGAGTTTCTCTAAATGTATTACTTACTGGAATTTTCTATTCTCCCCAATGATACCCCATAGAAAATCCAGGTATCAGCACTGACACAGGTAAAGACCATAAGCAGCTGAAGAGAGGAGAGAGAACATTTGGGAAGCCCTCACAGATCACCACCTGGACTAACAGAATGAAACAAAGAAAAGAAAAATGTAAGTGGGATATGCTGGTGAGGTAGACACAGCGGGGAAGGAGAATAGATGCCTTTGCCTGGTATATTATAAAACCGACTTTCTGAACAGCGTTTGCAGAGCTCCCATAGGAAACAGCTCTGTCTTGCAAGGGAATCCACCAGTTGACCCAGCTGATCTAATTTCTGAGTCCCTGAAATCTCATCAGAACAATACAGTACATTTAGTTTTGACTCTTTCCCAAGACTGCCTGTCCAGACTGCCAATAAAATCCTATTAGGAACTGCAGCCTCCCAGAGCTGATTTTGAGACACGCCGATCGCACCAGCTCCCCCCCGCCCCGGCTTTTGCTGGGTCTGTAGATGCTCAGCGTGCCCCAAAGCCAGAAAAATTTGTTCCCACCAGAACACACATGGTCCCCAGCACAGCAGTGCGTGTGGGCATGCACTGCCCTCAGTTCAGCCGTGCAGCGTGCCAGATGTGAACATGTGTTATACTTACACAGTTTTTTTCTCCAGGCTTTGCAAATTCCCTTTAATGTTATTGTATGCAGCTGACCGGCTCTTTAGGTCTGTTTCTATTTGAGTCACTTGCTAAAACAAAGTAAAAAAAGGGAATCAACTCGGCGCTTGAGGTGTTGCCCTCACCCCCCTCCCACTCCCTCTGCACCTTAAGGCAAGGACACGGCTCTCAGCCCCTCGTAAGACCCCCTGAGCCTGGCCAAGGGGGAGCCGGTGTCCCAGCTCCCCTGAGGCAAAGGCCTCTGCAGAAAGTAGGATGGAGTGAGCTGCTGCTGTGGCTGTTACAGCTGTACCTAAGGGCAAGCCCACCGTTTCATTTGTTATCTACTTTGAACAACACATCACGCCTTCCTGACTGGACTGACTGTGTAAATAATTCATCCAGCCTGCAATGCGTTTGACTTAATGTCAGGCCAACGACTTTGCAAAAGAACTCTAAAATGGAGAACGATATGGCAGCATATAAAAACAATCAAATATTACAATGAAGGGGATTAAAGTGCAGAAAGCATGTCAATGTACTCTAATAAATCTGATAAACTGCCATATACTTACAGACTGGATAGGTTTAAACATATGTATTGTCGTTATTACAGTAGAAATTAAAACAGTATCAATGCTTCAGTACAGAATGAAGCCTGTTCCTGCCCAAACTGCCAGTCAGTGAGAGGAGGGACCAAAAACCTGCCAAAAACATGCTTCCCCATGCTGACATCTGCTTAAATTTGGAATACAATTTACCTTTGCTAATGCTTCTGATATATTCTTCAGTGGCTGCTTTATGGGATATTTGGCCATGTCCCACTCAAACCGTGTCAGGTAGCTAATTAGATCAACTGAAAATGCAGAGAGACGTGTTAAAGCAGACAGCTTACCAGACAGCAGGTGAAAATTTGGGTAGTGGATCCCAGCTATAGCCTAGGCATAGCTTTGATTAGCATTAGAGATGGGAGTGAACCAGAAGCCCACCTCCGAATCCTCAAAGAAATTTAATATAGGTCAAAACTGCACAGATCATATGCCCAATCTAATCATCTTTCTGATTCTAATTATAAATATTTATAATTATAATTAATCACCATCTTTACAGCAGAAACACCTTCATGTAACATCCCTCAGTCTTGATTATTTAACTTGAATTTAACCCCAGCAAGAGCTATCAGAAAAATACTTTGTGCTCAAGACACATGTAATATTCAGGATTATTGACAGTTTGATCAAAGATATTAAGAATATGGCTGATGTTACTTCTCTGTGATTCCGTCAAGCGCTCACTAGAAATCAAACCAATTCAGAGGCAATGAGGAATTCCTCACTGACTTTGTGCATAGAGCTCCCCATCTCACACAAAGCCATACGGTGTTTCTCTAAATGGATACATCCAGTCACAGCATCCAACAGCAGAAATCCACAGCAAGGCCCCGTGCATGCAGCCCCCCAAAAATAAGACACCCTCGGACCATGAGGAGCCCTGGCTTCTTCCCAGAATTGAGGGGATATGACACATATGGCACCCAGCTCCTAAAACAGGATCATGCTGTGGTACTCTGTTTGAAGAACAAGGCTCCTTAACATCAGAAAACATTAAGACTTGGTACATTATGGTACCAAATAAAGAATTCTCCTCTAGCAGCTCGTGAAATCAGACAGCTCTGTGCCTAAGCTGACTCCTGAGAATCCTTAGGGTGCCAAACACACTCCTACATAGTGTTCTTGAGCAACTTTATGGGATGGGATAAACTCACAACAAGCAGAGGGGCTGGGACTGTCCCCCTGCAGGTTAGGGGGGCTGGAGAAAGGCAGCAGGTAAGGTCGCCATGTCTAGATGAAGAAGCCAGAGGCGGTGTCACTTGTAGGGTGGGCTTTCTTCCAGACCAGGAAAATATCTGGGAAGTCGCCTGGGGGAGATGGGGAGCAAAACAAGCCCAAGGTGCCAAGTAAAAGAAGGAGGATGCTGGGGCCGTTCAGTGCTCTTCACTACCTTGTCCAGAGAGTTAATTCAGTCCCACAGTGAGGTTTGAGCACAATTTATTGTGGGCTGGACTTCCAGGGTGTGGGGAAAACTTTATGAACTGAGATGCATGAGCAGGAATGTGAAAAGTTGTGTAATTGCTGTACTACCAGGCTGAGGGTAGTACCCTGTCCCGTGTGATACCGAATACCCTTGGCAGGACAGCGCTATCCTTTCCACGGGCTTCTCTCACCCCACAACAGAGTCAGTTTACCCTATTAGATTTCTAAAGCATGGAAAGTCTTATGTCAGGAGGAAACAGGCTTCTGAGCAAGGGATAAACTGCCTGGGAGGCAGAGAGCACTGGCACGACAGTGTTCTCCCCCTCTTTCTAAAACCACAGCTGTGTAAACCTCCCCCACTCCCAATGGGCAGGAATCACGAGGCAAAGATCCAACCCTTCCTGCTAAGGTCTGATCAGGAATCAGCCAATTCTCCTGCACAGGGAAGTGTGTGGGAAGGGGGCAAAACTGCAGAGGGCAGGGAGAGCTATCACACAGCTCCCACTTGTGCAGTTCTCCAGCAGCGCTTGCTCGTGGTCCCTGGGGAAAAGGCAAGGAGGGCAAAAATACTTCAGCAACAAAAGTCACGGAGCGTTTTCAGCACAGGGTATGTGACACAAGGATTTCATCCTGCTGCCTCTCTTCCAAGCTTTCTTGCTTAGGCTTTGTTAAATTCAATGGGAATGAAACCTGCAAAGAGCATGGCATTGCTGGGCTGTGCGAAGGAACAGCGTATTCGCAGGCTCTGACCTATATATAGCTGAGGAGACATGAAAGTTCCCTGTAGACCTATACACGCCCCTTCTATCCTCACATTCCTTGAATCTCAGTGGAATAAAAATGTTAGGCAGTTAAGTACAGCATGAGTTCTCAGCCCATTTCACAAGTTCCCTCCTGAGCAGTGCCCTGGCATGGGTGCAGTTTAGTTGAGCAGCCTGGTCTTGGGGATGGAACAAACTACTGTGAACACATTAGCAGAACTGAGCTTAAAATGCCAAGCAGTCCAAGCACCTCGACGCTCCTGGAATGGCACCCCCCATTTATGGAACCTGTCAAGTCACTTTCAAAAGACTTCACATCACTGCCCATCCAGGAAAGATGCTTCTTAGCTACCCCAGAGCACCCAGAGCTGCCCAGGAACCCCACAGCCTGAATCTCTCGTAACTCTGATGTACTCACCCAGCTCTAAGAGGCAACATTAAATACTTCCCTTCAAAACACTTAATTCTTCAAAATAGTTATGCTTCCCATTCTGCTGATTTAAGCTCATTATAAAGACTGGAGTTATTCCACCACTTAACAAATTTTAAAATTCATTTGAGTTTAATATTACTATAAATGGAAGAGAATTTGGACTGAATCTTTGAAGAAAAGCTGTTACTTACATTTCACATTTTTTATTCTCTCATAAGCAAGAAAGCATTTCCTGCTGTTGTGATATGCTAACATTCCCTTTGGTACACAGACACACGTTTTCCTTCTATGAGAGACACCTCCACATGGCTGCTTTCAACCATTGCCCACTGGAAAGTAGTGTGTGTTCACTCAACTAAAAGTGCTGTATTTTCTAGTACTTTGCATTTTTCTTCACACAAATCTAACCAAACAATTGTTAGACGCACAGCCACCACCTTCATTTGTTTGTGGACCAAACTGCTGTCAGGATTATATACAACTGAGCCAAAATCAGAAAACTTGTATAGTGTAACTTGAAACAAAATCTGAGTTGGGGTGGTCTGATAGTCTGAAACAGGACCATGCGGCAAGAAGTCGTGTCTTCTAATTTTGTTTCTGATTTCACGACCTCGAGGAAGTCTTCAGCTTTAGGATTCTTTTGCTAACCAGAAAGGGGAGGAAGAAGAATTCGTACAGCGAAGTTGCTGCTGCGTATGAAGAATGACACTGGAATGTACCAGGGGAATCCTCATATACTGAAGCTGACTCAGTCTTTTAAGATGCAGTCAATAATCTTGGAAAGGTTAATGTCTTAGTTTAATATGGTTTGTTTGGATGACCAAATCCAAACAGAGGAGAGAAATTAGTAACACATCCAAGTAATTTCCACATCCTTCTATTACAACACGTGCAGAGCTGATAGGAAAGGAAAATGGTATAAAAAGAAGAAACAAAGGAATTAAGTGAAACCTGTTGTTTCTCAAGTCATAGAGATATCGTGATCAAGCTACGAGGTTGTTACTTGAGAAATCCATCGTAACCTGATCACTGTATCTCTACAACCAGACCAAGACTTGTCTCTAGCACTAATACACACAAATGCATGCTCGTAACATCACTGCAATCATCAGTCCTCAACATACTTTTGAGGCATTTCATTTTATCCTTTAGCCCTGAAACACAATAAGTGGGATTATTGTACTTGTCACGCAGTTGCACTCATCAAATGTCAGTCTTATGTCATGCAAGGAGAACACTTCTAAAAGAACATCCCCCCCCATCCTTTACTCGCACAGATCTGAAGTACAACACTGCAGGCAGTCGAAGTGTGACGGAGTGTGTGCTCTCAGTTTATTTACAAGCGTCGTTCTACAAGCCTGTAATTAGCATGTTGTAACACATTCAATTTTGTTGTACTTCTCTAGGATAGCTGGGAATCTGCTCTGAAACACAATCAGGATTTAACAAAACATGCGGAGATCTAGGAGCCACCAGTTTCTAAATGTTAATTTTGTCCTTGACACAGGCTCCCTTTAGGGCTTTGAGTACCATACTAGACAATACAGGGGGAAAACTAGCTCATGGAGGTTATAAAAACACCTTATTGAGTATTTAGAGACTATGTAGGGGAGAGCATACAGTAAGGTAGCGGGCTCCCATGGCCCTCTGGCATGTCAGAAGTGTCCCTGCCTTCTCTGCTTGCTCTTTTCTGCTGCACAGCTGCTGCCAGCCAGGGCAGGACACCACTGAAGGGCATTTTCTCCTAACAGGAGCAGCACATGCACATCCTGGCAGCACCTGGCACAACCTTGTGAGTGCAGCCCCGGCTCCATGGTTTGGAGCTGTTGCCTCACACATCCACCTGTGATCCATGGTTAACAACGTGATGTATCCCAGCACCGTAGGAGGGAAGGCAGATCACTACCAGATGTCATGCAGCCATATAGAATGAGATTTAGCTGCCTGTAAGAGATCAGGTCCATATAAGGCACAGAAAGGTGCTAGGTCATTTAAGGAGGGAAGAAGGATGTCCCCTGCTTTCCTCTTCACTCCTCAGCTCTGGTGTTAGAAACTAGTTCAGTCAGAAACTAGTACTAGATACTGAACACTCTCCTGGAAGCAAAGTTGGTGCCGGATAAAGCTTCTGCTAACTGAGAAAAATGGGAGCAGGCTAGATGTGCTCTTAGAAAATGTTGCTGACAGTTGTCCTTTCTAATGTATGAGTGTTTCAGTTCCACATGTTCATATTCTGAAGCAAATAAAAGCAGCATCCAATGCATTAAAAAAAACCCACCACATTCACAGCACCTACCTCCATTGGCCAGAAGATTTTCCTGGACTTTATCTTTTGAGTCCTCCATAACTTCTCCTATGTACTGGGCTATTTTCTTTATTACGCTTAGGTGTAACAAGAGAAGCTTTGTTAGTGAAGAAACAAAATGAGTATAAAACAGTTGCCACAATGATCTGATAAACATGGAGATGCCAAAACAAAACACTTCTGAAGCAAGGCAGGTTAATTTTCAATTCAAATTATGATAAACAACCCATGGCATATTGCCTTATTTCTGATTACACTGATCTGTGCAAATACATAGGTAATATCATCTCCCCAGTGCTCTAAACTTCCAGAAGACCAAGATTCAGTCTTTTGTACACTCATGGTATGCATAACAGAAACCAGAGGCAAGAAACCCGTATTTAAACTCTAAAGGGGACGGAGGAAGAAGAGGCTACATACAGACTAACACTGGCTGAAAATCTGTTCCACGGGATATTAAATAAACTCTTGGGGCTTGCTGAGGTAAGGTTCTTACAAAGAACTCAAGGGAAAATTACAATGTTCTCTTGTTTGACAGGGCGAATTTCCTTCTATTTCCTCTTCTTTAGGGGACTCTTCCTCTCTTCTTTTTAGCACGGTGGACCAGACACTCCTTTAAGGTGTGGAAGAACTAGATTAAAATCCTCCTTCTGCCCTTTTCAGAGCAGTGATTTGAATAGAGCCCCTCCTGGAAAACATTGTCTCCACACAATTACTTATTTTTTGCTTATTTAAAAAATGGATTCATCTACTCCCTCCAGCAGTATATTCCCCTGGCTCCAGTCAAAGTACCTATCTGATAGAGGCCAAGAGTCTTTCTGGTTTTTCTAGTATCCTTCTGTACTCAGAAATATTCACAGAATTTGGCCTTCAGTTCCCTAGCAGTTCCAGGTTGACTACATCTTGGAAAAAAAGCAACAGCTAAAAAGTAACTGCCTCATCATGAAATTGGCAGAGACATGAAGTGGACATAATCCTTGGCGTGCTGACATAAGAGTAGAGCATAATGATAGGCTTCTCCCTTTCCTTACGGAGGGGAAACTACTACAGCTGCAGATGAGCTGGAGACTGAAAGGGCACCTGCAGTGTTTGGACAATGCATCTTGTGACATCCTGTGGCTTTCAAGAGTTCAGGAAAGGGACTTCAGGCTAGGTACAGGTATCATGAGAGCATCAGGGAAAAGGATTTTCTTTGATGTGGTGCAAAGCAGATTTATGGGCCATTTAAAAGCAGTAATTCATAGAGGCAAAGATTCCCTCTCTCTTCATTTCTGTGAAGAAACTCAGTCTTTGGCCTATGCAGTCTTTGGAAAGGTTTTCCAGTCCTGTGATAGGGAGGAAAAATCTGAGATTGCTGATGCTGCCAAGAATGCAGTAGGCAGAAATCCTGCTGTTTGGGCTCATTCAGCCTGGAGAAGAGAAGACTTTATTGTGGCCTTTCAATATATAAAGGGGGCTTATAAGAAAGATGGAGAGAGACTTTTTGCCAGCACCTGTAGTGACAAGACAAGAGGCAACAGTTTTAAACTGAAAGAGGGGAGATTTAGATTAGATATTAGGAAGAAATTCTTTACTGTGAGGGTGGTGAGGCACTGGAACAGGTTGCCCAGGGAAGTTGTGGCTGCCCCATCCCTGGAGGTGTTTAAGGCCAGGCTGGATGGGGCTTTGAGCAACCTGGTCTAGTGGGAGGTGTCCCTGACCACGCAGGGGGGTTGGACTCGATGATTTTTAAGGTCTCTTCCAACCCAAACCATTCTTTCCAAAATCCTGGACAGGTGCAGTTCAGAGTGCCTGTAGGAGGAATCTACATCATCATATTCTAGTTCATAGACGTCTCAGGGCTGCCGCAGTTTTCCACCATCTGGCTGCAGCCACTTAGGGACCCAGCTGAGAATTGCTGGAGAACACTGTGTGTCGCCCACACTCGGACTGTGGGGAGGGTGCAGGGATCCATACAGCGGTTCCCTGTCAGCTGGGACCTTGCCAAGTGCTTCTGCAATTTTCTGCTGGTAGATGCAGCTGGTTTTCAGCCCTTTCCTGATGTCCAGGGAACCCAAAGGAGCTTGGAACAAGACAGGACTCCAGCCCAGTTGATAAGAGCAGTATAGTAGGAGGCTAAAGGCGTAACAGAGAAAGCAGCCAACAGGAAAGTGTATAAACCAGTAGCTTTTCAAGGAGCCTGAACTGCTTTTGTTGCTATTGAGTGCAGCTGGGGGCTAACCTGATGTCTGGGAGACAGTTAGCTCTGGTCTCCTTAGGCACAGATGGTGGGACAGGTGTGTGCTCTCATGCACCCGGCAGTCCTTTCTGCCCAGGCGAGGCATGGTTGCCTTCCAGCCCACACGCCCCAAGGTTCCTGCAGCAGCATCTGGCCAGAATGCATGTACATGCTGGACCGGAGAAATGTTCTCCGGTCCCGGCTTTGTCTCTGTGCCTTGCCTTGCATCCTGTGAAATGCAAGCGGGATTTACTCATCCAATACATTCCTCAGGCAAAGACAGAACACGCACCCTGTGCACCACTGAAATCTGAGGCAAGCGAGAGGAATCAGACCCCCAGAGGAGCCCAATCAACTATAGTGACATCCAACAGCCAGCAGCATCTACAACCAACCCTTAAACCTCCGCCTTTAGATGAGATGAATCCCACCTTGAGCAAGCATCATGCTGAAATGATGTGTTACAAAAGGACAGGGTTTCAGCTAAACTGACTCAAAAATTAGTAATAAAAACCTGTAAAGAGAATAACTCCATTTAGCCTATTATTGTGGCTTGGAAAACTTTTACATTTTGCTTCTGAAATTGCTGCTATGTCATTACTTTAAAAAGAAAAGTAATAGTCTAACACTCTTTAATGATAGTGCATATTAAAGGGTGCTACCAGCTAGGCCTCCAAAATGCTGCAGGGAGCAGAAGCCCTGCAATCTGAGGCCACTGCAGAATGCTCCACAGACCAAGGACTCAGGAGAACCCTTGGGTGAGAGTGACTGGGGGATCGCCAGCTTGAGAGCACTCCCTGCTACCATAGGGTGACATGGAAAAACACTCTGCCTCCCTGCGTAAATAAATAATAAAAGTATGTGGAAACAATAGATCCTGCAAACTCTTGCCCCTTCTCTGCTGTCCTGGCAGGAGGCGGCGCTGACAGGTTTGTGCTGCCTGGCTTTACTGGCAGTTTTGTTTATCTAGCAACAGTTCAGCAGGTACCTGTTTCAGAGGAGCAGGAACATAAATGCTCCGGTCATTTGAAGAGCCTTGTAACCCTCTGGATGCCATTTACTTAAAGGAAGTGTGAGTGCTTGGCATTTTAACCCCTGAATCACAATTTAGACTCAAAACCATGAGCATCTATTTAATGCAAAATGCTTTTGTATGTCCTTGTGGGACTTGATCTGTGTCGATTATTTTCTGCTATTACTCCACTCTAATGCATTTTTCTTATTTTTTAACACATTTTTCTTATGGTTAAATCTCATTGATCCTTCTTGATTACCTAGCTGTAAAGGCAAACAAGATAAATAGCATGAGTCCTTACCGCTGTAGCTTTTGGTGGAAGGGCCTTGCTGACCCCTTTGCTCGGTGCCTATAGCATGTCATACAATAAGTGTCATTACTGGCATTAAAGGCACAATTAGTGGAGTAAAGTGGCATTCAGCTTGAACAAGGAGCTGTACCACGTTGCCAAGTTAAGACAAAGGTCACAGAAAGAGACGGTGAGCCTAGGAAGCTCATACTGACAACTCACTTAGAATTCCCCTCCGTGGTCTTACACAGCTCTTACGGATGACTTTTCAGAAGTCCTAATTCTTCACAAAGCTGGGAATTAGCTAAGCCCTTCTGAAAAGCAGTTCTGTATGATTTTTGGCAGCACTCAAATCCAGATCACACAGTTGCTCACCTATCTGGTGCCCTGACTAGTGACATCTCCCAATAGAACAAATAGCAGGTATTGGCACTGTCTCTCCCCAAATTTGCCCCCATCATCACTTCATGAAGAATCTCTGCAGTATGAATCAGAGGCCTGAACATGTTTACAAAGAATTTGGGGCAGTTTATTTGGCAGGGTCACAATGGAAAAGGTTTTCTTGATGAATTAAGTTGTTTTGTCCTGCTAAAAATCCTGAAAAAAGCAATATGGTTTAGTTTCAGGTAGTTGTATGAGGAGCAGGGAGCTGGACTCGATTCTTATGGATCCCTTCCAACTTGAGATATGCTATGAATCTATGATTCTAAAAAGATCAATGTTGTCTGCAACCCAGCATGATCAAACATAACCATCCTAATACAGCCCTGCTGTAGCACCAGTAAAGTAGTAAAAAAAAACATAATCCTACAAAGAAGTGCATTCTGGCAGATTTATCTTCACCCAAACTGCCTAGCATAGATGTAAACAGTTTATATTAGTGTTTCTCTATGTGTTTGCAACTGCCAGACAAAATCTTTGAAAGTATCAGGTATACCTAGAAAAGCAAATCCTTACCTCTGGCTGGGGGAAAAAAGGCAAAAAGCCCCAGAGCTAACACATGCCTCTGTGACCAAGACCACAACTCTACGTGAGATATGCTTCCAAAGCAAAAAAGAAAACCCCCCAAAAAACCCAACAACTTGTACTTCCATTGCCTCAACAACAAAGCTGACTTTGTGCCATGAAGTATCTTAAAACCTGGCATTTTCTCAGCTTGCTGTACTATATTATTCTTTGTACGCTCAGGTCAGTTTGGCCCAAAAGGCAATCTGGGCAATGATCAGCAAGGAGATCATGTGAGTTTTTGCATAAGTAGGTTTGATGCAATGTAAGTCAATATTCTAGTTTTCAAGAAGTTTAAAAGCCTGGAGAGAGGAGATCTCCAGATTTCATTCAGAAGAACTTGTTCATTAGAACTCCTATATCTTGTTGAAAAGGGGCAGAACGCTCAAGAGAAATATTCTGGGAAGATAATGGTTGCACTCAAAGAGTTGCAGTGAACGACAAAATGTCCAAGCGGAGACAAGTGATGAGTGGCGTTCCTCAGGGGTCAGTACTGGGACCAGCGCTATTCAATGTCTTTGTTGGTGACATGGACAGTGGGATTGAGTGCACCCTCAGCAAGTTTGATGCCGCCGCCAAGCTGTGTTGGACGGTCGACATGCTGGAAGGAAGGGATGCCATCCAGAGGGACCTGGACAGGCTTGAGAGGTGCACCCATGTGAACATCCTGAAGTTC
Organism: Numenius arquata; assembly: GCF_964106895.1. Classification (NCBI taxonomy): domain Eukaryota; kingdom Metazoa; phylum Chordata; class Aves; order Charadriiformes; family Scolopacidae; genus Numenius; species Numenius arquata. Next base: position 46,403,789 of record NC_133584.1, on the reverse strand, counting down.
AACCAGGCCAAGTGCAAAGTCCTGCATGTGGGTCAGGGCAATCCCAGGCACAAATACAGGTTGGGTGGAGAATGGATTGAGAGTAGCCCTGAGGAGAAGGACTTGGGGGTGCTGGTGGATGAGAAGGTCAACATGAGCTGTCAATGTGCACTTGCAGCACAGAAAGCCAGCTGCATCCTGGGCTGCATCAAGAGAAGTGTGGCCAGCAGGTTGAAGGAGGCGATTCTGCCCCTCTACTCTGCTGAGCCTCTACCTGGAGTACTGCATCCAGATCTGGAGTCCTCAAAACTGGAAGGACATGGACCAGTTAGAACGGGTCCAGTAGAGGGCCACAAAGATGGTCAGAGGGCTGGAGCACTTCTGCTGTGAAGACAGATTGAGAGAGTTGGGGTTGTTCAGCCTGAAGAAGAGAAGGCTCTGGGGAGACCTTAAAGCCCCTTCCAGTACCTAAAGGGGGCCTACAGGAGAGATGGGGAGGGACTCTTTATCAGGGAGTGAAGTGATATGATGAGGGGTAACGGTTTTAAAATGAAAGAGGGGAGATTTAGATTAGATATTAGGAAGAAATTCTTTACTGTGAGGGTGGTGAGGCACTGGAACAGGTTGCCCAGGGAAGTTGTGGATGCCCCATCCCTGGAAGTGTTCAAGACCAGGCTGGATGGGGCTTTGAGCAACCTGGTCTAATGGGAGGTGTCCCTGCCCACGGCAGGAGGGTTGGAACTCGATGATCTTTAAGGTCGCTTCCAACCCGAACCATTCTATGATTCTGTGATAAGATCAGGGAGGGCTTCATATTCTCTAAATGCTGTTTATTAATTTAAATTTCTGGATAGGGTGGGAGGATGTTCTTTTTTTAAAAAAGAACCCTTTTAAGCAGTTTCCTTTTGAGAAATAGCTTCCCTAACACTGCCACTCAAATGGATTGCTGCACAGACAAAACTATCACGGACTTAACTTGCCTAAATTTTAAGGAATAATCCTTTCTTTGTAACAACTCCAAGGCAATCAACACAAGGGTTAAACAAAGACTATCCACTTTAGTCCAGTTGTAGTCCGGGCTGAACTGAGTCAGACTGAGGTGAACACAAGGACATACCGTCCCATAAAAACAATGTCTGTTTCTCATTTGTATGTAGTAAATAAGATCTATTTTACCTTTCAGCAAAGCTATCAAGTTTTCCCAACTCATCTGACAGACCAACAAGAGCATCCAGTGTCCCCACCTGCGCAAGAGATGAGAAGTAGGTGAAAGATGCACAAGTCTGTCTAAGGCTTCTCTTGGCAGAGTCTTAGGCACACCGATTTGTGTTTAGCACTTGTGAATTCAATAGTTTGGTGGAACTTCATTTACTTAGTGGAAAATAGTAACAATTCCTTTACCCAAGTCCCAGGGCATAAAAAGTCTTTTCCAATAATGGAAAAAACAAATGTGTAGTCTCAAGATTACACATCAGTGTCTTCCTTCCTGTTTTCATTCCTGTATCATCAAGTAGCATAGACTGGTCTTTTACATGATAAAATAGTGACTAGAAACGCACACAATATACATACAAACAAATCTGATGTATTGAGTGAACCAAGGGAAGCAGCACTTATTCAAAAGGGGGGCTCTACCTGCGTTCTTTGCTTATCAAAGACTGAGGCTCTCACAAAGCCATTTCCTTCAAGACCAACATCTGCTTTTTTGTATGACTCTGTCACAGTCATACTCTTATGTTTATGGTATTACAATATATTGCCAAACCTTTCCTTGTAACGTTGCCAGCTCAACACTATGAAGGGTCAAGCTGAAGGAAAAGAAACAAATTTTACTTAGATCAGAATATTAATGGGCTAGTTGCACCTTCAGATACTGCAAATACTTTATTTCCTATGACATTAGCAGACACACCAACACTGGCTGGGCAAGACCCATAGATGGTAAAAACCATACCAATCTCAGGAGCACATGCAAAAAGCAACATTCCCAGTCCGAAACCTTCACGTGACAATTCAGGAGGTTATTACTACCTACTAACTGGCCACGCTCCCCTTTTACTTGCATCCTCATGTAACTGGGATAGCTCAAGTTATAACAGTTAACAATCTTTTTGGATTAAAGCCGGATCCTGGAAGCACTAAGAGTAGCTCCGTTAAGTGATGGATTATGGCAACTCCCCAAGGAACCAAATTCTACATCTGTGGCAGCTCCACTGATTTTGGCAGCATATTTGGATTTATCATAGCCACAACTGAAATAAAAATAAGGTGCAGATCTTATAAAATAAGGATTAAACAATACAAAGACATATTTAAAAAAGCATGGATTAATACTCTTCCTATTTATATCGTGATACGAAGCTGGGTAATGTAGCTGGATGTGCGCGTATATTCATCTCCCAAGGAGTAATGTACATTATAGCACAGTTTTCTCTGTCAGCAGTCTTATTGGCATGGTTCTAGATACCGGGCTACTCCCTTTGCATTAGCGATCCGAGATGTACAATGCTGTATGACTTTCGTGACTGGGAGAAAATGGTACATCGAGAGCAACAGATTCGTTATTTAACTCATCTCACTCATCTTCACTCCTTGTACATAACATCCTTCCAACGTGAAGGTCAGCTTCAGGCACAATGACTTCTTTTCTCTTTGATCAGTTTTCAGTTGGCTGAACACAATTGAGTCCCTGTCTGCAATCTTCTTCCACTCTCTGAGTATTATCCCAAAAGATAAATCCCGCATTTACCCCAAAGTCTTTAGTCTTGGCTAATGCTGCAGTATCACCCAAACCCCAACCCCTTATTTACCTTTAGGTCTGGAATATGGAATTTGCTGTTGCTGGACAGGTTGGATTTAGACGTCACCGTGTTCATTCTCTCCCATGCCTGAAGATTTGTTTTATCTCCCGGGGCAGAAATTAGCCAGAACTCCGACATGATCTAATATTTTCTCTTCACTCCTGGTCACTGTAGAAACACAAAGCAGGTTAAGTGGCCACAAGAGCAGCACACGAAACAGGCTTTCCCCCAAGAACAGAAAAATTTAGAACAGATTAATGATTATTTTTTCAGAAACACAAGGAGAGTGAGTCAGTCCTGTGTCTTCGGCTGAAATGGAACACGACCTTCTACAGAATGTCACGGAAAGACTGCTGCGGTTCCTTCTTAGGGTTGTTTCACCCAGTTTCTCAATGAAGAAACGAAGCTTCCTCCTCCCCTTTTCCCTCCCAGCCTGCTCCATTTGCCTTGCCCTGTAAGTCCAGTCTTCATTGTGGAGTCTGGGGACTTCATTAAACCACTCAAACATAATTAAAGATTTCTGCTTGACAAATACTGTCTCTCAAATCTTTGGACACTTGTAGGCAAAGCTGAAAACAAGATGCAAAAAGACCTCTGCTCAACCTATAGGCTGCAAAAGATGCCACTGGCAAGATGGAATATTACTTTCCCCTGTTTTTTTTCTTCCCAGGTTGGATAGGAAGGAGCTGGAAGAAGGCACGTCGCGACATACAGAGACGATACGAGCAGAAACAACACAAGGACGAGAGTCGCGAGAATCCACGGGGGACAGCTACAGGGGTGTCCACCTAGCAGACCGGAGCAGGACAGCGAGGAGCAGAAGCGAGCCCTGGCGAACGGGAAGAGGGGATGTGTGTGTGATGCTGTTGTGGGGTGTGTATCCCTGCCCGCTGCCTTACCTGCGCGAGCTGCCGCTCCCCGCCCGCCCGCTGCCAGCCCGGCGGCTCCCGGCGGCTCCCGGCGGCTGCCGGCGGGGCGGGCGCGGACATGCTCGGTGAAGCGGGCGGGGCAGGGCCGGGGAGGAGCGGAGCGGAGCGGAGCGGAGCGGAGCGGGGCGGGGCGGGGGGAGGCCGGGCAGGCGGGAGGGCAGCCCCCGGAGCCACGCCGAAGGGGAGCCGGGTGGGTGCGAGGGGGTCGGGGAGGGCAGGGAGGGCTGTGCCGCTGGGTGAGACGAGCCCTTGGAAGTCGGCGACAGCTCCGACTCTGCAGCTTCCCATCTTTTAAACTCGCAAAAAGAATGCAGAGGCCGTTTCTTCTCGTTAAACGCTGACTGGCTTTAGCAAGTCTGAAGGTTTTGGAATAAATGAAGAAACTTCTAGGAAACTTCTGTTTCTGGGACTTCCCTGGGTGTTTTATTTAAGAAAAAATCATGGGGTGCAGGAGTCTGCAGAGATGCTGCCTCCCTTGGCGATGCTTCTTCCTTGGTAGAATATAGCTGTGGCTTTTCGTCCATACTGAGTCTTGAATTTGCTTTAAGTAGCCTTAAGCTCACTTAAGATATTGGGAGTGTGTTGTAGTTCGTACGCAGTAATGTTCTGCAGAGCCTCCTAAACCAGACAGACTCTGAAGTAAACAAGACTCTTAAAATACTTCCAGAACCTGCCTTTGAGGGGCATCTCTGCAAGCGGGAATTCAACCCCCTCACAGAGAGTACATGGTGCATCCAGTTCTCATTTTCATAGTCTAATCATTATACTGTCATACAGCACTTAGGCAATCTCTCCTCTTACTGGTGTTTTATTTTCTTCAAAAGCCTAGCAAGAAATTAAACAAAAGGATGCTCTTGGTTTTCCACATGATCTGTCCTAAACCGAGAGCGTTTGAGTTGCTTGGGCCAGGCAGGTCTGGTCATGCACAGAAACCGAGCTCTTGACACCTCCAAGAATTTTAAATGAAATTAAGTACTAGGTAGAAGCAGCTGACGGAAGACATCCTGAATCCTGAATCATAGTCTTGGACTTGGACTGTTCCATCTAAATCAAGCTTTAGGTAGCTAACGTGCAGGTCAAGGTCTTAGACTCTATAGACTCTTCAGATGAGCTGAGGATTCGTCTTCCTTTGCTTCTCTTCTCCTCTCTTGCTTCGCTTCTTTGCTTCTCTTACCACATGCCATGGGGTATGGAGAGTGTGCTGCACGCTCTGGTGGTAACACAGCTATGACAGCTCATGTCTTCCCTGCCATTTCCCTGGCTGGTACTGTGTGTTGTGCCATGTGATCTCAAAGCTAATTCCCTCATGATCATCATGTGTCTTCCTGCTCCCTTGGATCCATCAATGCAGTGAACCTTTCTGTGACTCTGCCTCTCTGTTTATGAGTACTTCTTCAGATGTCACACTAAGGAGCAAAACTCTGCCTCCAAAAAGTCATTAAGAGCGCTGAAATACCCTACTTGAATGTCTTCCAAGGCAAATTTCTCTAACAGGTAGCCAAAATTAATTACCTAGATAATTATGACATTGATACTAATGGGAAAGCTTATGTTTTAAGCTTGCAAAACAGCAACCACAGAGCTGTAGATCTCTATAAAACAATTTATACATCTATTACGTGCATTACCTGTTTAGTCTTCTAGTAATGTGGGGGGGGAGTGTCCCATCTGCTTAAAAATAATAATCTTTAAAAATCCTATTTCCTAGTCCCGTGAGTGTTTTATTATTATTGTAGCAATGTATTTAAATGATAGTCTAAAATATTCCAGTGAAGGAACTCTTAAATAACTTGATAATACATAAAAGAATATTATTTAAATGAAAGCATTTTTCTGTATACTTTTAAGATTAGTGTGCAAACACTTATCATAATTCCTTAGCTTTGTATCTATTTTTTAATTATGTTAAAGAATATTATTCACTCTCTCTGTACTGTGAATTGCAGCAGAAGCTTCCTGATGAATTGCTTTTATACACCGAACGTGAAATGTTTTTTCAGTGTGAAAATACATGAAAACTTACACTTAACATAATCATATGGATGTACATACTGAAGGGGCACTGTCTAGTTATCATTAAAATCAGCAAAGGTTACATTCAGTTTGCTTATCACCACGTAGTTTCAGTACGCTGCATCCTGTTTGTCACCAGGCTCAGATTTATCAACTTCGTCTGAGAACTGAATTTGACTGAAAAGAAAAAAAACTTAATTTCAAACAACTTGAAGTACAATGCTGCTTCCTGTTGTGCAGGCAGGACCTCTGGGTTCTACCCCTCTTCTTTTGCACTGTGGCCAGTTAGATGCATCTGGAGAATGGACGAGAGGGTCAGGAATCCTTGGGCAGTCGCACCTGAAGAAAGTCACATAGTTCTCCAGGCTGTAAGAAACTCCAGTATTTTATACCTCTAGGAACTCTTCGTGGGTTCAGTCCTCCTAACCCTGCCTAAGGCCTTTCGAGCTGCCCTGGAGGATCCTTGACTGGCCTTCAGCTGCAGTTCCAGGATGGCACTGGTCTTCTGCACATCTTGAGTCACACCAATGAACCCCTGCAGATGTCTGGAATTCCTTAGGGCATCCCGAATGGCACAAGACCTCTGTATGTGGACAAGTGAATTCAGCCTTAAAAGTCAATTCATATGTAGCTTGTGGTTGTCTAAGTAATTAGACAGTGGAACCTATTAATGATTAAGCTCACCCCGAAGAAGACACCTAGTGGCTACGGTGCCACATTGCTCCTCAGGCTTCATTAACGGCTTTTACTAGGGATGAGATTCAGCTGCCTGAGCTTCTACTGCCACTTGAGATGACCTTGCACATCCTGCCTGAACTCCAGCTCATGCTGTAGATGGGTTTTCCATAGGTCTTGTATCAGCCCCATCTACATGTTCTGGATACCATACGGCATCTCAAATGCCACCAGGCAGCCTACATTTAAGCAAGTGAAGACTTAACTCTCTGAAACGGGAGCTATATTTAGGTGTATTGATCTCCCACAAATCTCAGCTTTAACGCCCTCTAATATGAACGAGAATGGAGTCCTTTCTAGCCATGGTATTGGTAACATCATTGTTGAGATACATCATCCAGGGAATACCATACATAAGATTTATTTGAAACAGCTTCAGCGTACTTGTACCAGAGTTATGCATTGTTACGATAAGAATTTAGTTGGGATTTTCATTGTTTCTTGAAGATGTATATAGATCTGATATACATTATTTCAGTCCTTGTTGTTGCCGCTATAAATTAGAATAGGAACGGTCAGAATTTTCATGTCCATTCTTGTTTAAATGGTAATGCTACAAAGCAATAAAAATGGGTCTTTTTACATTTGCTGGCAAGGTTCTGCCCAACCAAATCCTGGACTGATTGTTTTCCGTAGGTAACGGACACGGTTTGCTGGAGCGTGAGAAAATTAACCTCCTTCATCAAGTCTGCAAAAGTAACTCCTGCCATCCTGATGTAACCTTAAGGCCACCCAGAATGGCACCGCTGCCTGGCAGTCTGGACGTTTCAAGATGGGGTTTTGTCTACCAAGGAAGGAGAGCTGGAGACTCCATGTGGCACACACAGCTGTCCCTGTTACCTGCCATCTCCAAAAATCACGACACCTGGCAGCTTCTTGCACAGGTGCTTTTGAACATTAGAAATTAACGTTTGGGGAAACTGGTAGCAGCAAGTTGGTTTACTATGACTGATGGCATCAGCAAAGCTTGTTTTTTCTCATGGATTTGCATCCTTCGCTACGAGAAGGATTTGCTTCTAGCAAGCTGTGTGGTGTGGTCGACATGCTGAAGGGAAGGGATGCCACCCAGAAGGACCTGGACAGACCAGAGAGGTAGGCCCATGCAAACCTCATGAAGTTCAGCCAGGCTAAGTGAAGGGTCTTGCATGTGGGTGACAGCAATCTCAAGCATAATTACAGGCTGGAAGGGATCTTTGGAGATCTAGTCCAACCGTCTTGCCAAAGCAGGTTCACCAAAGGACATGGACCTGTTGGAGCAGGCTCAGAGGGCCACAAAGGTTATCAAAGGGCTGGAGCACCTCTCCTATGAAGACAGTCTGAGAGTTGGGGTTGTTCAGCCTGGAGAAGAGAAGGCTCTGGGGAGACCTTATAGCAGCCTTCCAACACCTAAAGGGGGCCTACAGGAGAGATGGGGAGGGACTCTTTATCAGGGAGTGGAGGGATAGGATGAACGGTAATGGTTTTAAACTGAAAGAGGGGAGATTTAAACTAGATATTAAGAAGAAATTCCTCACTCTGACGGTGGTGAGGCACTGGAACAGCTTGCCCAGAGAAGCTGTGGATGCCCCATCCCTGGAAGTGTTCAAGGCCAGGCTGGATGGGGCTTTGAGCAACCTGCTCTAGTGGAGGTGTCCCTGCCCACGGCAGGGGGGTTAGAACTCAATGATCTTTAAAGTCCCTTCCCACCCAAACCTTTCCATGATTCTTCCCTATGAGAGGGAGGGGGCGAGACTCGCCCTCACCCGGACAGCCCCCAGCCTCCGCACAGGAGCCCGCTCCCGCCGCACCACCGTCCCCCTCCCGGCCCGGCCTCTGCCGGGCGGAAGCGGCGCCGGGCCGGAAGCAGGGAGCCGCCTTCCGCTTCCTCTCCCCCCCGGAAGAGGCGGGCAGGGCCGCGGCCATGCAGGTCTCCAGCCTCAACGAGGTGAAGATCTACAGCCTCAGCGCCGGCAGGAGCCTCCCGGAGGTGAGTGAGTGGGGCGAGGGGACGCGCCGCCGCCGCTGTTGTCCCGGCCCGGCCCGGCTCGGCTCGGCCTGGCCTTTCCCGCGGTCGGGCCGCGGGCCACCGCTGGCTCCTGCAACAGGAGGCTTTAAAAACGTGCTGTAGGGTTCGGGCCTGAGCCCGGGCCAGGGCCGCTCGCCCGGCTGCCCCTTCTCCTTCTGGTGCCGAGGGCGGGGATGGTTAACTAAATCCAGCTATCGGTGTTTCTTAAACTAAAAATGCAGTTTGAACGTGTGCATCCCTCACTGTTGGTGTGTCATTTTATAGACCCTCAAAAAACAGGACTTTGTAAGTTTTCTGGGTGTGGTGGGATTGTTAAGTTTTGCCAGTAGAAGTTTTAAAATAATCAAGAAATGAAAGAATTATCGGCCTGAATGTCTTACGCTCCCAGACTGGGTAAACTTTAAGCAATTGTCTTTATGGATAATGAGCTGAAGACTGATTTATATATTTTCTTACAGTGGCTTTCAGACAGGAAGAAAAGAGCTTTACAGAAGAAAGATGTGGGTGAGTGTTGCTGGCATGGGGTCCTCATTAATACCTGGCTGCACAGACACGACATGCATGTCTCGAAGGAGAGACTTTACTATCTGATAGAAGGATGTTATGCATAGCTTATATTTTTACAACTACAAAATTAAAGCTATAAATAGTTACTTCAACTCCCTGTATAGGTTTATGTTAACAGAATATTACCAATGTTGTTTTAAATTTCAGACATTAAATATTGGGGCAGTGGATTGTACAGAAACATCATGGATGAATTCCACGTGTGGTTTATGATAAAGTCCAACTATAAACTTCTCTATGGTATGATGCTAATCGTAGAGTGCAGGAATATCATCATGTTAGCCTGAACTTGTTATACAAAATAAAAATGGCTATTTACATACCAGAGGAAGTGGTGTATAAGAAACTCAACCAACAAAAAAATACAGAGTTAACAGGAGGATGGAATACATCTTAGTTGTGTAAAATGTGTGATAAATATTTTCAACCACATTATATAATGATTTGTTACATAGTCACCTCAGAATAGACATCTATTTTGCATGGAGATCACCCGCTTCTCAGGGTTAACAGGCTGTATGAATTTGCTTATAAGGTATTAATTATACTTAAAAGATCTTTATACTTCAAAAGATCTTAAAAGACATTCCCTATATTTAACTCAACATCCTTCTGTAAGAAACCATTACAGTTTTTTGGACTGATACAGTAGTGCTACCTTTATATTTATTTTTCTTTCTTTATAGATATCCGTAGAAGAATTGAACTTATTCAAGACTTTGAAATGCCCACGGTTAGCACAAAGATTAAGGTGTCAAGAGATGGACAGTATATTATGGCAGTTGGTGAGTTAACAAAGTGTCTCTCTGCAGCAGAGGTCAAAAGTGCTAGAAACTGTTGTTTGCGGAATGACTTGGTATTTCAGGTAGAATTGAAGGGAGTTCATTTTCAAATGTAGCATTGAAGTTTGGAAGGCTTTTGGAAGCTTACTGTTAAGGTGTGATAGATGTGGCTGTCTTGGTAGTGGTACTGTATTCTACTTGGTAGAATACAGATGTTCTTAGAATCATAGAATGGTTTGGGTTGGAAGGGACCTTTGAAGATCATCTAGTCCAGCCCCCCTGCCACTGGGGGGTTTTAATGCGATTAAAAACTAAACTGTTTATAATACATTTCAAAACCAAGTTCTTAATTATTTTTATTGTATGTATGTAAATTTGCTTTAGATAACTTCTGAACATTGTTGTTTTGAGTGTGGAGGATAACGCTACATTTTGTATCTGTAAAAGCAGGATCCAAACACAAGTGCTTTAGTAGGCATTAATAGCATGAGGAGACTTGGTCTTTCAGACTTAGTGGGAGGCATTAATAAATTCTATATGATGTATTTATTAATTAGAAGAACCTACATACAAGCAGGGTGCTTTCAGGCACCAAAGACAAAAAACGGGCCATAAGGTTATGTTACTAAGAGGCATGTTTTTCCAGTCATAGAGATTCTGATACTATCAGAATATTTACAGTTGAAATGTTGTAAAATCTGTATATGTAAGACATTATAATTAAAAACCAAACCAAAACAAACCAAAAAAAGCTTTAATAATATCTTTTTGTTTATGTTTTTATTAATGATTAAATTGTTCTTTCAGGAACTTACAAGCCAAGGATCCGCTGTTTTGATACCTATCAGTTATCCCAAAAATTTGAAAGATGCTTAGATTCTGAAGGTTAGTATAAGCTATAGCTGTTAGTACTAGGTATCTTTCCTGTTTAATTCAGGTTGGACTCAAGTAGAAGTTTCCCTCCCTCTGCTGGGCGGGCAGAATGTACTTTGGAGGAACACAAGAATGTAGAGTAAAACATTAAGTTGTGTTTATCGCTGTAGTTTTCCCTTCTCCTCCTTCTTGAAAGTTCTTTGCTCTCCTGGAGCAGTGTGAAGTGTGTAGGATTTACCTTGAGCCCTGCGCTTACTGGATCAGAGAGTGAACGTGGCTGAAGGCTGTGCTCTGTTTGGGGAATGCAACGGGGGTACGATGGCTGGGTAGTGGTCAGTTCTCCCTTCTTTCCACTTCTGTGAAGCAGTATAGTTGGTGAAGGCACAGTGGTTGCACCATCGTTACTGAAATGAGTTCTTACTGTTTTTCCTCTGGATCCCAAGCTCAGTAGGTGAGTTACAGGGTAAAGAGAATTCCATGAGAGTGAGTTTGGTTTTTGTTTTCTTGGAAGCAAGATGCTTAGGGATAGATGGTAGCATGGTCAAGGTCCTAATTATATGTTGTTTGCTACAAATTTGGAGGGAGGACAACGATGCCGAGGAAAACAAGGAGCCGTCTAGACAATGGGAAAGGGGGAATCTGCTGGCAGTTAGACTAGGGGAGGAGGTCAGAACTGCTGGGGCTCTGAGTTCTAGGGTGTATGGATTTGGGAAATGGTGGTTTTAGTGGCTTTTTTAGTTTGTTTTTTGTTAGAATACTGGGATGTTAGAAGACTGATGGCTGAAAACTGGGATACAGGGATGACCAAAGCAATGAGGGGATGAGCACAGAGGGGCAGAAGTGCTAAATCACTACAGAAGAATGAAACTGGTCTAACTGTAATGTCTGTGAAAGTGTTGTGAAAAATAAAAATTGAGAACTACTGAAATAGGTCAGGAGAAGGGGAGTAGCTCATGGTGGTGTTTCTTTACCCTGTGCCTCAGGGACTACAGGGAGTCATGTAGGGTGAAGGGACAGTGCTACAGTATAGTAAGAGGAAAGGTGGTGGGGGCAGAGAGGCTGGGGAGAGGAAGGTATGGCAAGAGTGAGACCCACTTTGAAAGAATAACAGTAGGAGTCATTTTAATAGTAAGTGCTTGCTGGTAATTAGAGCTTAAAGTATTTTTTTTTTTTTTTTTCTGAACTGGCATCTTGCTAGACTGCAGAAGTATGTTTAATTTGAAACGTAGCATAGAGTCACTTCAGGTAACTTTAAATGAGCTGCCTCATTTAAATGGAACCAGTTTAGCTGAAACAGCTACTCCCTGATGTTCCCAGCCCCTCTCATTTAAAACTAGGCAAAGTTCAATACATTGCAGTGTTCAGCATGGATGGTAGCTTTCAAATTTGTGATTTCTTTTTTTTTGGGGGCCTTAAAACTTTTTCTGTGGAAGCACTGACCCCTTAGAAGGATTGCATGTGCAGGACTGTACATAGTATGTCCGAATTCATGTCATTTTTTATCATCTTTGACGGTTTACCAAAGATTCACGGACCACACACTCACTAAAAACTATTTGATTAGACCTTCTCTGAGACAATAAATACATGGTTGAGCATTGTGTTGAGGAACGTGTCAAGTATACAAGAACGATAAAAAGATTACAAGATGCTTCATATGTTTCTAAAGTTTTAGAAAACTACTTCTATTTTGCAAATAAAGTTACATAATTAAAGATTTTATCACAATGCCTGCATTATGCATTGACACCTGTGGGGAGTACTTATATGACTAAAGGTTAGCATGAGTGTAAATGTTTTCAGGATTTATGCCAATGTTTGCAAATGTTTGCTTACTTAGTTGACTTTTAAAATTCTCTTGCTCTCTCCTCTAGTGGTTACGTTTGAGATTTTATCAGATGATTACTCCAAGGTATGTTTAATGTTTTCAATGTATAAATGAAAAAATCATTTAATATGTATATTAAAATGCATTTTCATATATAGTAAAGGCAGTCAATCAAAGCAACTTTTGGAACAGAAAAGTTTTTTTAAAGAATCAGGATAAACATTTTTTGTACCTTCAAAATGTTGTTTGTTTTCTTTGTCTCTCTGTGTTATAATTTGCCTTACCACTTTTAAAGTCTTTTGTCTGGAGTAGAGAAAAACAGATAATGGTCTATCCTACAAACAAAATAATGTGGAAAATGGAATAAGTTATTCTTTCTAGGATAACATTTCATCACAATCCCTTGTGACAAGTGATACACAGATACCTATAGCTATCCCTCTCAAAAATGGTGTAAGTTAATAGCCTGATTGTCAGTGTTGTTGTAGCCATGATGATTCTGAGGCAAAAATTGTGAGAGAAGTAACATCTTGGAGGTGGTGTGTTTTGTTTTTTTTTTTCCTCCTTATGAAGTGGTGTTCCTGGAGGAAACAGTTGAATTCTTGGGACCACCAGCCCTTTTCCAGTCCCAATACAGTTACTGCTTCTAATTCTATTTAACACCTGGCTGTTTGCTTCAGCTGCAGCAGCTGATGTAATAAAAGATGTTACCTCTTGCTGTAAACTTTGCTTTGCTGATTCATCAAGTGTTAAATATGACATTTAAGCATACAGTTTTGCTGATTTCATTAGGACAAGCCTTGGTTGTTGGTTGGTGGGTTTTTTTTTTTTAGTTAAATGTTTATTTTAATACTTTTTTTTTTTTTCTGAGAAGAGACCTTAGCATTTCTAGTACAGGTTTGTTTTAATAAATACTTCTATTCGATCATGCACAGGCATTGGGGCACTGTAAAACTTCCAACTGGTATCATTTAGCCTTCCAGCTTTAGTATTTTCAAAATTTTTCCCCTGCGAGATTTCTGAGAATATGTACGAGTCAAATCACACCAGAAGGTGACTGATACAGTACAGTACCCTCCCACTTGTCTGTCTGTGGGAGAATGTTCCTGGTTGTACAGATCAAATGGTTATTTGGGAGACTGACAAACAAATTGCGTTCGCAAATAAATTTCTGACTGGTTATGAGCAGTAAGGCTTGTGTGTGTTTTCAGCTGAAATTGCTCCTGTATTTCAGACCGAAGCCCTACTTTCACAACTTAATATAACCTTATTTTCAATTTTATTTTCCTAAAAATTACCAAATCACTAGAAAGAAAATGAATTTCAGATAGCTGTCATAATGTTTTGAACATGTTAGAAAGGGGAAACAATATTTGAGAAATGACACTTGAAGTGCTTAGCATCATAAAAATATTGATTGGAAGGGGACGTTCAGACATCATTTAATGCTTGAACAGGACTATCAAAAACTGCAAGCATGGAGGTTCCACAAATTCACTGAATAAATTGTTGCAATGCTGCACTGCCTCGTCATAAAGAATTCTTCCTTCCTATCCCACCTGCCCAGGAAAATCTGAAATTTTCATTGTTGCTACTGCAAAGAGTTTGACTCTTGTGACTTCTGTAACTGCACTTAGTTGCTGGCTGCTATTAGGTTGTTCAGTGGCGTGCTCTTTGCCTGACTATAGAAGCTGAGATTCACCCAATCTTTCTTCATACGTTTTGTGTTCTGCGTCTTGTCTGTCTTGGTAGCTCACTTGATGCTTTCCACATCCCTCTTGAATTGGGGGACCCAGCGCTAGACACACTGCCTCACGTTTTAGTAGCGCAGGGAAAATAGCTTCTCCCCGGTCTGCTCCCTTTATCCTCTAAAGGTCGCCTTCTGAGGCTTATTTGCATTTTCACAGTGAGAACACGCTGTTGGCTTTCATTTGTATTTGTATCCGTAAGGCCAGTTACACTTCTGAGCTCTCCTAAGTTTTAGACTTAGGAGAGAGTGATCTTTTTTTTTCACAGCCTTTTGCAGAGACACGTGTATTTCTGTTTAGTATTTTTGCCACACACCAGTGGCTATGCCTTTGCTATCCTGAAGCTGTAGTTTTCTGGTAGTGATCAAACTTGATTTAGTATGAAGGAAAGACAAACATGATTTACAGGCAGTTGTATCCACTGCTAATGAAAGAGAACACAAATATCTTCCAAGTCCAATATTGCAGAAATGTATCTTAAAGTAGAAAATTTATTAGAGGTAAGGCAATTATTAGCAGAATATTTTGTTGCTTTTGGCAACTATCAAAAACTTTCTAAAATCTTTTTGGAGGTAGAGCAGGTGAGAAGAAATTCACTTTTCTCATTGAAAGCAAACTGCATCTTCTGTATTCCTGGTAACAGGTTTTTGATGGCTTACTGGAAGTGAACTAAGAGAATGGGATACTGACATTTTAAATATGGTTTAATTTTGTGTTCTCATAGTTTATGTAGCTTCTTTACTGCATGAAGATGCAGACATTCTTTTACAATGATGATAGAGAAAAGATTTGATCTGGGCATTGTTTCAAACAGACTAGTAAAAAGCTTTCTTGTTGTAAACCTCCAGTTGAAGGCATAAAGGCATTGGGCACACGAAGGATTGATTGGGATGTGTATGAAAAACATTATTCTATAATGTGAAGTGTGCAGTTGCATCTGTAATCTTGGATAAAATTGTAGTTACACCTCTGAAAGACATTATTCTACTTGGACCAAGATGAGCAAGTCCCTGAATAAAAGTTGAAACAGAGGCTTCTGATATCAGAAAAAGCATAATTAAGGGAGGACTTAATGATAAATAGTCATAAAGTACTAGCCCAGGTCAGTACTTTCTCCATGACTCGTAAGGGAAGAATATACAGATAAATAAAGATGACAGATTCAAAATAATTGTTGTACCTCTCCTTTTCTGAGCTTCTCATCCTTATTTTCATGGCTAATGATGTAGTCCAGCAGTAGGAAATTTAAAATCGTCATGATCTGCTACTTTTAGAAGATGCATGGACTATACATACTCTAAACTAAACTAGCACTTTTCTAATCTAAGCAAGATAGGGATGAGGCTCAGAGTCAAGGGTTAGCCTGTTATTATGCATCTTGTTTAATTGTTGGCATGCATCGTGGCATGAATTTGGGCCAGGCCAACTGTTCCTCCATCCCACAGTGCCCGGGTGCGGTTTGAGGTACAGCACGAATGTAACGGATGGCGTGGATGATACTGTCTCTGAAATGGGGAGAATTTCTTCATATGGATGTGAGTTGTGCCATTTTAACTTGCCATCAGGACTATAGGGTTAGGTTCTGGCTGATTTTATTTACTAGACTAGATCTAGCCTTCTAGTAATGCCTCCCTGTGGGCTCTTCCGGGACTGGGATGTTTGTCTAAGTCTCAGAGAGAAACAATGTGCTGCTTCAGTTGGCAAACAACAAAAAAATGCACAAAGGTTGTTGGTGTCATTTATTGGAACGCTGCTGTGCATCGGTATGTATAGTTCATGTACTTGGTACCTACAAACATACTGCTGTCTGCATGGCATTGTACCCGGAAGAAATCGTTAATTCTGGTGTCTGAAGGAAGTACAGATGTTCATTTTGGTGCAGCATAACACTGAGGTGACAATACTGCTTCTGGTTGCAGAGTCGCTTCCAGGGGATCGCATATACTCTTGTGAATACACATTTAATCTTTATTAATGAAGCTTTTTGCTGTGGCTAGTGAGAATGATGAAGCACTAGTTGAGTCTATCATTTTAACAGAAATGGCTTAAATAAGTTGTGATAAACCTGTGTGTGAGCTTGACAAAAAAAATCATTGGAGTTTGTGCTATAAGACAAGGACAAGTTGAGGAGATTGTCATCTGCTTTTGTATATTTCAGTGCTTTCTATTTTATTTTCAGATTGTCTTCTTGCAGTGTGGCAGGTTTGTGGAGTTTCATTCGCAACACGGTCATTACTACAAGACAAGAATACCAAAATTTGGTAGAGATTTCTCTTACCACTATCCATCGTGTGACCTGTATTTTGTAGGAGCAAGGTATTGATTAAGTGGTTTATATTGTTTCACATTTGTCAGCAATGTTTTCCAAAAATAAAATTAACGTAAAAATACCAGAAAAGTTAAAAATAGGAAGAAGTGGCAATTCCTTACAAGTTAATAATGTAGACTGTGAAGAGTGGAAAATGTGGGAAGACTAAGATAAATTCAATTTCTTGTACTGTTTTAAGACTACTTCTTCCTTTATTCTAAAACCAGGTGCACAATATATTTTTGCACATTTGTTATAAAAATTGCAATTGAGTGTACTGTTTTAAAAAGTGATTAGCATCTAAGGAAGGAAAATTAATTTTTTCTATCCTGGTTGATGTTCTGTTGCTGTCAAAGTGTGAGTCAAATTGCATAAAATAATTAAGTTTGTGAGAAGACAGTGAAAATAAAATGGGGTCTTTAGGGTTTCAAGTAAAATAAGTAGCAATTCAAGATGTGATGTAAATCGTAAAAAGTTAAAAGGTTTTAACAAAGGAATTAATGCATCTTTTCCCTGGAAGCAGAATAATTGGTAAGATATTGCAGTGTAATAAATATCTTTGGTGAACATGCACATTTTTCTCAGTATTTTTAACACTGAAGGATAGGTGTGTCTTATACTTTAGAATGTGAAGGCTGAAAATTTTGTATGTGGTAAAATTAGGCTGTCAGCAAGAATCTTTATAACTCCTCCTAACTTACCATAGTGTTTTTCAGTATTCGTAAGAGAAAGGAGTAATTTTGGATTTTTTCCTTTGTAGTTCTGAAGTATACAGGCTAAATCTGGAGCAAGGAAGGTTTCTCAACTCCCTGCAGACTGATGCTTCGTAAGTTATCTGTAATGCGTGACGTCTATCTGTCTTCTTTCCACCAGGTGGAAGCAAACTCCTAGCATGTTCACCATCAGTCCTGTATCTGAATACTGCCCAAACACATCGTAGTCTGAGACAGATGCTGAGTCTGAGCCTCATTTTATTTTATATTCTGTAATTCTTTGTTCTAGTTTTTAGGTTTTAATTGAGTCTTCTTTTGTGGATATTTTAAAATTACTTAATGTAGACTTGTAATAGGTATTATATAACTTGATCTTAAGAGCATTTCATTAAAACTTTGCCATTATTGCTCAATTTAGCCATCATATAGAGATCTACCCACAGGGTATGTACTTTCCCAGACATGTCTTTGTCCTTCTGCTCTTGGAGTAGCCCAAAGAGAATTTTTGTATCTGCAGCATGTCTGATTCCTTTGAAAACCCTACCGGAGCAGGAGCTGGGCTTCTTTCATGTGGGGAGAGGCAGATGAGAAGAACAGACTTGACTGGATAAAGTGGGTAGTTGGTGGGCAACAGCTGGTGTTCAGTGGGTAGGAGAGCTTAATGGGCAAAGCAATATTTGGGAAGGCAAAATACAGAAAGTGAGCAGCAGACAAAAAAGGGGGAAATGCTGGAGTAGGAGAGCTAAGGGTGTAGTGTAAAATCTGAATTAGAGAGATGAGACTTGAAGTTGTGGGAAGGTTGTGAGGTTGGGGAGTTGGATGACTTACAGAATTACAGGTGGAGGGGTTTGAATGGAAGAAGCTGGAACGTGCCAGGATGAGTAATGTAAAGGGAAATTTTTGTACTTTGGAAGTGTTGTTGGAGAATTACAGGGCTCTTGAGTGCCCAGTTGAGAAATAGGGTACTTGGGTGAGGGAAAGGAAGACAGGCCATTCATCAGAGTATGCTAGAGATGTAAGCTTCAGAATGTAAGTCAGGAAGACCTTTTGGCATAATTGAGTGGTTTAAGAATACAGTAGAGCAGAGGGATATGGCAAGACTTGGTGGTAGGTGGTGGGTATGGGCAGAGAACCACAGAATCATTCAGGCTGGAAAGAACAGCAGAGCCCAGCCTCCTGCTCAAGGCATGGTCACACTGAATTCAGGTGAATTTTCCCTGGGAGCCTTAAAAACTCCAAGGATGGAGATTCCACAGCCTCTGTGGGCAAACCATTCCAGTGGTTAATTATCTGCATGGTGTGAAAATATTATCCTTGCATCCAGTTGGAACCTTACCTGTTTCGAGTAATCAGTGCTGTCTCTGATGACTCCAAATTCTTGATAAGCTCCTCTTAAGTATAGGAAGCCGTTATTAGTTGGCTATCCATCACGCCAGCTTTTGCTTTTCCAAGCTGAACAATAGCGTGCATGCTTACAGAAATCTTTTTAGTTGTTCATGTGTTAAATTATTCTGAGGTCATTAAACTTGCTCCTGTTTCTGTTTTAGAGAGAGTAATGCCTGTGACATAAATCCTGTACACTTCTTGTTTGCTATGGGAACAGCTGAGGTAAATGTTTGCATTCCTTTTATAAAAAGGGCAGTAGTGTTTCTTTCTTTTTTATATTAGTTTGCATGAGGATAAGAAGAAATCATGACAGGAACCTAATTAATTAACTTGATCTCGTTTGCTATGTTAAGTATAGATCTGTTAAAATTATTTTTTTAGAGCATAGTGCAGATACAATTTCTGAGCTGCCTTGGTTGGATGGGAGAGAAAATAATGTTATCTTGCTTTACAGTATAGCCATCTGTAGAAATTAACTAGCATGTGTACCCTATTAATCTTCAGAAAATTCATGTTAATGATTTTGATTCAGATGTTTTTTAAAAATATAAATGAAACGTGAAGTTTGTATGCCATTATTAGAACAACTCATGTCAACCTAGGAAATTTATTCATAGATTAAGTAATTCATAATTGTATTTAAACACTTCCAGGATACCAGACTTCTGTTGCATAAGCTTGAAATATATTTTCTAAACTGTTTAGGGTAAAGTGGAATGCTGGGATCCTAGAACTAGAAATCGAGTTGGACTGTTGGACTGTGCTTTAAGCAGCGTAACAGCAGACACAGAGTGAGTAAAGGCTGCCTTTTCAAAGTGTGGTGTTCTGTCTTTTTTTCAGAAGTTTTGATTTTAGAAACAAATCCCACTTAGTGTTTAAATGATCTGCCCATGGTCTTCTCTTCTCATTGCTAGTGTGAATAAAGGGTTTTGTTAGTCTTAAAGGGAGTCTCTTAGTTACTGCTCTGCGCAGTAGTGGCTAATTTTCTATACAAGCATAAGTTGTGAATGTAAATAGGGCTTTTTGAAGTAGAATTTCTGAGTCATATCTGTAAATTAATTTACATTAATTATCTTAGCTATTTTTAACATGGAAAAAATATTTGCAGCCTTTATTGATATCTAACTATAAGCATTGTGCTTTGCAGGATAGAGGGTTTACCATCCGTTTCAGCACTGAAATTTGATGGAGCTTTGAATATGGCTGTTGGAACATCTACTGGGCAGGTAGACTTAATTGCATCTACAGCAGTTCTTAGGAGATCCTGTTCTTGCAGTTGCCAGTGTCCAGGTCTATCATACATTGAGTGCACTTACTGTAATCTAAATGTATATTAATAAAAGTATTCATAAGAACATAAATTACATGTATAGATTTAAATGGCAAATTAATTTTGTGAAATGGTCTTGGTCTTCAGAATACTGTAGGGACCACTTAAAATCATCACAACCTACATACTGTATAACTTCAAATTCTGTAGTTTTCTTATAAGAAAATCACAAGAACGTGGGGAATTTGTTGCTTTTTGAGACTTTATCAGTGCTATCTCAATGTGACCTATATGCTGTCCCTTATCTTGATGGTGGCTAACGAAGCAGAAGTGATTGTCTCTCAACTATTGTTTTTACTGCGTTATCTTTCTATAAAGAATCATTTAGATTCATTTATTCATTGTTACCATCATATTTGTAAAGTGGAGTGTGGGGACTTTTTTCTGCCTTGGTCAGTCTTGTTGGCTTTAGAAAACTGTAGCTTGTTCAAGAGCAGATAGGTACGTTAGAGTTACATTTGTGATAATATTATTATGTATATCAGGCAAGTTTTATTAGAGATTATATTTTTTATTAAACAAACTGATAATCTTTTTTCCCTGAAAATTATTAGTATCCACACTTTGCTTGTGAAAGATTTAAGGTCCTTTTCAAGTTCCATAGGAGACTTTAGAGACAAAAATGCAGGTTTCTGGAAGACAGGGCCTGTACTTACTACTTTCCTTAAAATCAAAAATTATGTTCTGTGGTGTTTCACTGAGTGAAAGTGATACTGACTGCATGTGGAAGGGAGTCTGAAAATTTAAGTCTTGCAAGAATCTGGAAGTGAAATATTAGTAATTAAATAATACTAAAGTCCTTGAAAATGGTTGTTTTTTTCAATAGAAATTAAAAAGACTTTAGAAGGATGGTGAGCTCTTAATTTTTCTAGACTGAAGCATTCTGAGGTTAAAATATATTGTCAGAATAAACTGGGCTCACTTAATAAGCTGTTTTCAGAACGTAAAATGATTTCTTTTATGTAAATCTTGCCTGTGTACTTAGGTAAAAAATCTCAAGTTTAGTAAAGATCTGTTGTGTGTGACTTCCTTGTGATCTTACAATATTGTAAGTTTAATCTGTCTCTTATTCTTCAAGGTTTTATTATATGATCTCCGGTCTAGTAATCCATTAATAGTCAAAGATCACCACTATGGCTTGCCTATTAAGTCAATTCAGTTTCAGCATCAGTTGGATTTAATTATCTCTGCAGATTCTCGAATCATAAAAATGTGGAACAAAGATACAGTAAGTGTTTTTATGTTGCTGCCTTCAAAATTTATTTATTTTTTTCATGCAGCTTGACTAACAAAGCTGAAATTGAGTGTAGGAAGTTGGGGTTTTAATGTATCCTAATTTACACAGCATTTTGTCCTGTCTGACTAAATAAACCAACGTCTGGGAAGGTATTCAACAACCTGTCAGGTATAAAAATATAGTTTCAGGTATTTTTTAGCTGTTTGTACATGTCTGCCTAAGACGCTTCTTTCAGTAGAAAGATTTAAACTAAAAAATAATATCTTAGCCATTGCCCTGCTTTGTGTATTTCTCACAGTGTGCTTGAACACATCCAGTTACGATTTTTCATGAGAGAAAACATGGTCATTCCATTTCCTTGCCCAAAGAAGGGCTAACTTCAAAGGTAGAACAGTTAGTTTATGATGCACTAAAATCAGGTCCTGCTTATTTTCACAGAAGCCTATTTGGATACTGAAGCAGGTACTATGCCCAGATCCAAATAACAATGTGTATGATGCTGTATTAATTATGTTGCAATAGGCAGCATCTTTATTCCTGCCTTTTGCATTTGAAGTTGGAATCTCTAATTTTCATAAGACTTTCTTTTGTTGTATTATGCAGTTCTTTTTCTTATCTTTCCGTTATTGCAGTTTGCGCAAAATATGTTACCCCATATTCAAAGTAATACTACTGTAACTTGGTTCGGTTGGAGGGACTAATGTTTAGTCATTGTATTCCTTCTAAAAAACATGCT
This sequence comes from Numenius arquata, assembly GCF_964106895.1. NCBI lineage: Eukaryota > Metazoa > Chordata > Aves > Charadriiformes > Scolopacidae > Numenius > Numenius arquata. The sequence continues at coordinate 46,381,819 of NC_133584.1, read as the reverse complement.
CCATCTATGCTTTGTTAGCTTTAGAATAAAACATATCAAGAGCCGTTACAGTAGTTTAGAGGCACTTTTTTCTGACTATTTTGGGCAGTCGTTTCTCTATTGTTGTGCTTCTTTATGAACTTTCAACAGCCTCTTTTATTTTTTTCTGTGATTGCAAGCAGTTTTTTGGAAGGTCCTCTGCAGTTACTTTTTATTGTTTAAAAGAGCAAATAAATTATTGGTTATTATTTAAAACATCTGCAGTGGCCTCTCTCCATTTTTCCTAGGTATATATATTTCCCTCATTGAGAATGAAACTCTGTAAGGTTTGTCAGGTGGCCTCCGCAGTGGGAAAAGGGAGGGTTTCTTACTGCTGGAAGGCAAAGATAGCTTTGGACTCTTTCCTAGAGTATGTTCCAGCTGGCTCCACCTCTCCCAGATGTTGGTTCCTGACTATCTCTGGCTGGGAACCAACTGCAGAGGCAGACTGTGGGGTGGAGAGCATATGGCTTTGATACCAGAGTAGCCCCATGCTGAGACGTGCCTTGGGGTGGGGAGCATGAGGCTTTTGTCTGCTAAGACCGGGGTGGGGGAGGACTCCCATTAATCATCGGGGAGAGACCAGAGGTGGGTGGGGTAACAGCATGTAACTGGGAGGGAAAGGAAGGGGCCAGAAAGGTAGGTGGGATTGCTGCAGGGAAAGAAAAAAGAGGAATAGGATCAAAATTTGCTCTGTTCCTGTCCCTCATTTAGAACCGAGTAGGCATGTACTCTCATGCTTCAGATTCTGTGGCCCAGTTCTTAGAGACTCTTCCTTTACTGGCTGTCTTGTGTGTTGGCTTATAAGAGCACCTGTATTTTGTCTGGGTTTTTCAGACTCTGTTCCAATTCTTGGTTTTTTTGGAGAATGTTGTTTCTTGCTTTTACCTTTTTCTTAAATAACCTTTATAACTTCAAATCTGATCTAAACTAGATACCACTGGATACTTTTACTACTTATATTTTGTATTTCGACCTCTTTTTGTTACAGAGTTTATAAATTACAAATAAAGTGCTGAGCTATAGTTCATTTTATGTAGACATGAGCAGGGTGGAGGAACCAAGCCCCGCAATCGAATTCCTCTCCCAAGTCCGTCATTTCAGCTAATGATACTTATTAAAATAAAATTATTTAAAACGACCCCATTCAGGCTTGAACAAAAGGAGGGTTACATTGGCAATGTGCCAGGAATTTAAGGCCCTCACCCCCCCCACCTTTTGCTTAAAACAAAATAAAGCAGATCTGACACACACATTTTCAATACAAAAGTGGGAGCTGAGAAATTAAAATGCCACTGTACGTTGCTGTGTCTTCCATAATGAGTAGCCTACTCTTCCTTGTAAGGGTTTGGATCAGAGAAAAAATACAATACTGAGTTCCTTGTGTTATGTTCAGATACTTCAATAACATTTTATTGTTCTGCAAAATCTGTTCCATCTTTATTCTGTCATATTTCTTAGTTTCTGTAATGGCTATTCTTAATATTTAGACTTCCTAAATTTAATTATATTGTTTGGAGATCTTTATAATATATTTTCTTCTACAATTTCAGGGGAAGATATTTACTTCAATGGAGCCGGAATATGGTATCAATGATGTCTGCCTGTATCCAAATTCAGGTACGTTAGATACATTAATGTCTTTTTAAGTTCAAAAGGGAATGCCTATGTTAACCCAAGCTGTGGTGTTTTTCTCTGGGTTATACGAATTAAGTCCATTTTATTCCTTACGATAGAATTAGGAAAAATGGTCAGTTGTCAGTTAGTGTCATTGTTTCCTCTGCGTCTGTATTAAATCGGAGCCTCTTTGCAGTTAGGAGCTACTGTGCTGTTTTTTGAGTGACTGACCTCTTTTGCCCTTTAAATAGCTGAAGTGTTTCGTTTCATAAGAATAGGAATTTTGGCCTTTTATCTCGGTGAAGTCCCAGATAAGTTAAGAGTTTGCTTTCTAGAACTAGGAAAAATCTCTTTACAGCAACTTTACGAATTTTGACAAGTGTTTACAACTATTTGATCTTTCGTCTTTTTAGATACGTCGCTAATTGTGCCCTCCCTGAGAATGATTACTTTGGTTTTAAGTATAGATTCCTAAGTGCATAGATTTACATGCTTTTTGTGACTGTTTTCAGAATTGCTGTGTCTCATAACATTATGTTTAGAGGTCAAAACTGAGGTTCACTTTTAACCAAAGTTTCCAGATCCTACCTTGTGAGTAAAAATATTTTACAAAATGCTGAACATATGTGCACATGTGCTTTGGTTGTACCACAGATTCCAACTGGCCTTAATTTTCCTTGCTTGATCTGAGTTGCTTAGTTCTTATCTACTATGTGACACCTACCAATTTAGAAAGCAGTACTGAAAAAGATGAAATAAAAATTAGGGCCACAAGGATGGCATAGGACAAAATTCTTGATCCAGAGAATGCCTGTGTTGCAAACTGTGCTATTACCTTAATTTTAGAGAGAGGTAGCAGCAAAGACAGAGTGACTTGGACTTTGATTCGTACTGGCAGCTCAAATTCAAGATTGTAGATAAGTGAGTTTGAGATTTCTAACGAGTTAAAACTTATCTTGTCTTTTCTGCCAACTTCAGTTAAGAATGTGTCTTCATTATTTTTTTTTTTTTTTTTTTTGGTGTAACCCGAGCACTTAAATACTGATCCCTGCTGAGATGGTGGGCATTTTTGACCTTACTCAGCAACAAATCTATAATGGTCTGCAGGACATTGCTGATGAAAATAGAACTCACTTCCATGCTGACCAGGTTTAGCCCCCTCTGAAAGAGACTGGTGTTTCACTACTTAGGAATTGGGTTAGGTTTTTCTGAGCCCTCAAAAAGGCATCAATATAATTTTTATTTGTGTTCCATGTATTTGTTTTTCCCAGATCAAAGTGCTAGAAATAATGTAAACAAATAATTGAAGCCTGCCAAAACAAGGACTTTATGGCATGGTGCTGAGGGTACATCTCCTGTGCCTTGTTGTATGTACGAGTTCATTTGGGTGTATTTGAGAATAACTGTGTGGTATAAGTGTGGACTCGGCAACATGGAAATAGACAAACCTGATCTTCTCTCACCCATAGTGGCTACAGAGAGAGGTCATTGGAGTGAATGATCTTTAGCATTTCATCTAGGTTTCACCTTTGAGTTTACTGATCTTGTCCAAAACAGAACACAGGAGTGAATTAACATCCATGCAGGATTCATAATGAAGGGCTCATGACAGGGAGTAAAACAGAAGTAAGTTATTTGATAGCGTAGAATCTTAGTGTAGTTTAGGTCTCCTCTTGGGGGTCATGTATTTCCTGCTCAAAGCAGGAAACCTCAAGTTAGATCCAACTTCAAAGTTTGACCAGGTGTCACATCTCATAACCAGTCAAGTTTGACTATCTACAGGGGTGGACATTACTGAACTGTGGACGCTCTGTAGCCTCTGTGGTATGTAGACATGCCTCAAGAGCTTTTGCAGAAATAACTTTAATGAGATTCTGCAGGAAGAATTTTGTAGAACAAAGAATTGAATGCATGTATCTCCTTAACATTGCATATTGGACATTACTTTTTCATGTGTCTGTGATCTAGATCTAGATCAGTGATCTAGATTGTGCGTTCCAGTCCTGTGTCCCATGCCTCTTCCTTAAGTCAGTTCTGCTTTTCTTACTGTTCTTGCTTCGACCGTGTCTGTTGGGGGGCAGGTTGATGTCTTTTGGTAAGAACTGTTGTGGATGAAAACTAGGTTGTATTTTATTATCATATGGAGACAGAGTGGGGGAAAACTAGAACTTGTTGCAATGAAAATGAAGAGACTCAAGGTAAGAGGCGGTGCATTGCATGTTTGTCATAAATACTGTTGCTCCAGAATTTAGGATGCCTAGCACCACCTCACGCTCATTCAGAATTTAAAGAATAATAACAATTGAACATCTGAAAATAAAGAAATACTTTCAGTGATATGAACTTGCAGTTGTGGAAAACTGGAAATACAGTATCATTTAAGTACCTGTGTGGTTACAGCTCAGTGCTCTTATTGGTGCCCCATCATTCTCAGAGCACCGCTGGGTGTTCGTGGAGCCAGGGTGGCTCTGGAAGCCCAAGAGAGATTTGCCTAAAACATATTTCCATGTTTTATTTCACTCGTGTGGGTAAAAATTCAGAATGTTTCATAAGAAACACTTACATGTTTTGTTTCAAACTGAAGAGAACAATTTCAGAAATGCCATGAACCAGAAGTAATTTAATCTATATATAGAATGCTTTTGTTTTTGGAAAATTGATGTCTAGTATATCTAGACATTTTACTTTTCCATTTTATATTTATAATTTTATTATAATAGTTGTAATAAGTCAGATTTTTTTAAATCACAGAAGGTACTGCTACTTTGTATTAGTTGCAGCCCTTTTTTACATCAAAATGCCTGCTACATGTGCAGTAATGAAATATTGTGACAATACAGTGTTAAAACAAAAAAAAAAGATTAAAAAAGAATTGGAAAGCGAAACTACATTGTAACGAAACATTCTGAAATATTTATGGTAAACTGTGGATTAGTACAATGTGAATTATTCTTTTTCAATAGTATTGCAGGAGTTTTGTTGTAGTTGGGCTTTTTTGATTTAATTATTTTATCAACGAGCTTCAGAACTACTGCCTTTAGTGGGAAGCAAACCCTTGTGTATCTTTTACCAAAGTGCATGATGATAAACTTTAGTGGCTCTCTTAAACTAGTTATGAATCTCTCTTTTTTGGATCACACATGCACAGAATGGGGCGAGGGGAAAAAGGGTTTACCGCTTACTGAATAGCCTTGACTCAGTTTCAGTTAAGCTGAAGAATATAAGTGAAACATAACAGCATCTTCAGTGTATAGGAATCTGTGCCTCGTTTATTGCAATTATTGTAAAAAAATTTTTGGAGTTACAAGTTTGCATTTTCTGAAGTGGCTGTTCCCATTTACTGCCGATTCACGCTCGTGTTTTCACTCCTTTAAATTGATGATATTGTGTTGCAGACCACTTTGCAAAGATGGTCTTATTAAAACTTCTCTGAAAAAAAAGAGTTCTCATTTATTTCCCTTTTAAAGTGATCAAACTAGGCTGCTGTGTAGTTTGTTAGGGTGTGGTCTGTCTTCTCATAAAAATTGGTTAAAAATAACAGGCTGAAACAATGAAAATGTGTGCAGTAGCCTTCTCTTTTCACAGTTGCTCCTTTTTTTTTATTCTTTTATTTCCCCTCTAGTATATGCCCATGTACTGTTCTGAAGACTGTTTTTCCCTCCTTTAATTATTGGTGGAAAACTCTCAAAGAGGAGGTTTTTCCTTTACTGTCATCTTGGTAGCACCTGCAGAATTAATTTCTATCCTTTTATCTCTAGTGATTCATATTCAGTCAACGGAGAAAAGCTTTGTCTCCTGAAATAGTAGTGAGCATGCCGATAAATTATGGGAGCATGTAATCTATATACTATAGTATATACATATAGTACAAGAGATTGTGTATGTGTGTATATATATATTTATACGCTATAAATTCTTGCTTTTTCCTTAAACTGCCTGCAAACCTTTCCAGTTTTGGTTTTTAACCTCAATTTGCTGACTAAGCTTTCACAAATTTCTTGCTTTGCCAGGAAAGCAAGCCCCCTTTTTTTCTGACATTATAAACTGTATTGTGTATTTTTAAGAAAAGGATTAGGTAGGAAGAATTACTCCACCCATGTTAATTGCGTTCCTCTAGTTGGGTGTAAATTATATTTCTACCCTCTGGGCGTGTAGTAATTGACCCAGTTATTCATAGTCCCAGTGGCATATGTTACAATACTTTTAGATCAGAATGTTATCTAACATGATTGCTCTTTTCTTCATATTCCATCTCTTGTATTACCTGGTGATCAGCTATGTTGGAAGACAAAATTGAGATAAATGTAAAAGTATATGCCTAATCTTATAACTCTGTTATGTAAAAGGAAATTGATAGTATTTTTGATTTTGAACTTACGTGGTCTTGTGACAGTTGAAGATTTTCCATGGCTTTTAACGTTTCTGCAATAGTGTTTTATATTCAGAATATTTGCAACCATTATTCATGCTGTTTCTTAGGTATATTCGTAGATATTTCAAATTTTACATTTGCCCCGGTTGGCTAATATCACTAATATTACTCCATTTGAAGCCACAATATCCTGTTTCTCGTTTTGTGTTGACAAGCTACTGTTGCGTTGATTTCGCAAGATGAAATATGAATAAAGGTGTAAACCATGTCATGATTTATGACTATGTTTAGGCTATAGATGTGTGTTTAGAAACAAAACAAAAAACCAGCCCCCTCTTGTATTAATAATACAAGTTTACAGCCAAGGTAGTTTTTAAGTGCAATACTAACTGGATTTGTTCTAAGTATTATTATGGGATGAACTATTTAAATTTGTTATGAAAATTGGCAGCCCGCAGTTGTCAGGACTTAGTGTTGCTTGAAGTGGTGCTGAACAGTTGTTAAGAGAGAGAACAAAGGGGATGAATATGTAGGAAATGAAGCTTCGTTAACTCTGCTGCTATCAGACCTTTCTTTCCTTAGCGTTTTACGCAACCATTTATTGTGGGTCCCAGTTAGCTGTTCCATTGCAGGCTCAGAATAAGTAGTGTATGAGCTGCAGGTAATGTGATTTTACCCCTCCTCCCCTAACCCATGAAGGGTTCTTTTGCTACAAATACTCAAATTGCCATTTTAATTTTTTCTGTTTTTTTGGTGCCAGCGAATTTTGCTTTTTTTCCATTTCTTTCCCTGGAAAGGTATTTTAAGTCCTCTGTACAGATCTGCTTCATGTGAATTAAATGCCTCAAGTATATGTATTTCTTTATGAAAAAAGTGGTGTTATCCTCTTGTGACCGATATTTTTTAATGCGGAAATCTCTTTTTAGGAATGCTAATGACTGCCAACGAAGCCCCTAAAATGAATATCTATTATATACCAGTAAGTAATACAAATTGCTGCTGATACTGCTCTTTTAAAAGTCAGTTGTTTGGTCCCATTCAGGTATTCATGTTGGAGAATTACTTCTGCAAATTCATGTCTACATTCTCTGAGAAAGTAAACTTAAGCTAGCTATATAATTTATTCATCTAACATATTGAGTTACTGAAAAAAACAGCCTATAATTTGCCTTTTGCTACCAGTGGCTAGTGGCAGTAGGAGATTCAAGTGGAGCTTTGCCAGAAAAAGTGTTTTTTCATAGCTATTCAGAAAAGAATTCCTAAATAGAGACTGTACAGCTTACTTTCAAGATAATAATTTTTCTTTGTTGTGAAATATTTCATTACTGTCTTTAATATGTGGTGTATAGTGACACAGTCATGGCAGTAAATATTATTCTCTGTTCTGACAAAGAGATGTTATTGTGTGGCTTCGAGTATGACTCGTGGCTGTAGCTTCTGCTCAATGCCCTGCTTGAATTGCAGCTTTTCACTTAAGAAGCTCTTCACTTGAAAGGCATAACTGTGGGTTAACTATATATTATATCTCTGAAGGTTGGTTTTAGGGAGACTTAACAGCAAGCCTTCTGGTGTTAGGGAATGGTACAGAAAACTACACTTGAATTTCATTCTTGGTTTTGATTCTATGGAGCAAGCACTAGGGTTTTTTGGCATGGTAGCAGATAAATAGTAGGATATATATGTGAATGTTACAAGCAGAATAGCTGACTAGACTATAAATCTTAATTCATATTCTGGACAAACTATAACGTTTGTTATGTTTGAAATGTATTTTTAACTGTTTTTTAGGTCATCCAAGAAGTCTTCATTCAGATAATCAGTTTTAACATAATTCTAATTTAATTTTCTTCAGTTTATTTCTGGACCATCTCCCTCCCTCCCTATATGGTCTTGATTACATTAAGACAGAGATTCACCAGTTGATGTTTTACTTTGTGGAATAGATACTATATAGCTGTTGCATGTATATGTCTAAACACAACAGTATACCCCTCTAAACAATTCTATAGGCTGGTTATATTTGCTTTTATTACTAGATTTTTCATTTAAAGAAAGGTAAAATTTTATTACATGAGTTCTTTGTGTGTCATTTATGTCAGGCTGTTCTTCGGATGTAAATTATCTATTTCTCTAATACAGCTCTAACCCACTTATTTTGTTAACTGGAGCTGTTCCATGCTTTGGATAACAAAGGGCGGTGGGGGGGGGGCGAATACTTGTGTATTGAAGACACAGTATTAGCTGTAGTTAGAACTGGAACGCTTTGTTTCTATTTATCTTGTCCTTTGTAAGGTTTAGAGAGTAGCTCTCCAAGCATTTTTTTTATCTATCGTCTTTTTAATTAATGGATTGGGGAAGACAGACTCCCATATTTTCAAAGTCTGAGTTTTTAAAACTTGAATGGACTGGTTACTCAGTTTAAGTAATTCAGATGGAAAAAACATTCCTTCTGTCACTAAGGGTAAGGTTCAGCTTCTCTCTGAAAATTGTGCACTGAGATTTTTTTTTTAAGCAGGTGTGCATGATATATGAACTTTACAGTTACAGTACATTAGAGGTGCATATCCAACATTGCCATTTAGCCAAAAAATAATTTCATTGCCTTGATTGTCACCAGCAATGAATGTTTGTTAGAACTTGTCCTAGACAGGATTATTTTGAGTATTCTTGCACATACTGTAAATTAAAATGAAAAATACTTACTTTTTACTCTCTCTGAAGTCTCGCTCTCGTAGAATCCTCTGTGAATACTGAATTCCTGTTTCTGAAGTCAGATAAGTAATTTTTAGTTAAGAAATGTAAGCACTCTATATTATATTAGATCTCAGATCATACTTAACAGACATTATCGCAAACCTAAATATTGACTAATACTATCCAATATTTTTGCAGTATGCAGGCTATTCCAATGAAAATCAACACAAATCTTTCCTTAAACCATCCTCCTTTGTCACCGTTGTCTGATTATTGGTACCCAAGTCTGCCTGAGCTTGTTTGGATCATACCTTTTTATGGGTTTTACATTCACAGTGACACATGAGTATATATAAATGGACCCAAATGATGAATGTTAACACATAAAACCAAATACGAGTTCTATTATTGAAATACAGTTACATATAAGAAAACTTACAATTTTATTCCAAGGCCACTGCCCAGATTAAATTTGCTTTTTGAATAAGCTAAACTTTTCCAGTTTGTGTCAATGGCTTCAAGCTTGAAGGCTGCCGAAGATATCTTAAATACTGGCACAACTTTTTTTTTTTAGCCAAAAATCTCTAGGTCATTGCAGAACGTAGAATGCTTGTTTTAGGCAATAGAAAAGTTAAAGGTAGTGAGAAGTTGCATTGAAATAGAGACAGGGACTCTTACACTCCAGTAACTGGCTTTTTTTACCCTGTCTGACTTTTCATGAGCAAGACTGAAGGAGCTGGCGCAGATACTGTTGAATAGTTTAAGGGTTTCTTACTGCATTTCCTAAAAATCAAGTATTGCAGGTCAGTAAATCTGTTTTGGTTGGCTGCTCTGAGATTTTTTTTTTTTAAATGAAGAAAATATAAAATGGAGAAGTTGTGTCAGCCTTAAGGTGCCCCAGGGCATTTGTTATTAAGGAAAACTCAATGTTATTAATGTGTGCATGTTACAGTTTTGTTCCTTGATCTTTTGGGCTAGTTATTTGAGCTCAGAGATGCACACCTGTCCTTTGGTTTCTATGTCAGTAAATTATTGAGACATAGTTTTTTCCATCCTTGGAACGCTGAGTAATTTCCTTGCACAGGCAAAGATGAGTTTGGTTGCACATGTGCTTGGAGCAAAACTTTAAAGAATTAGTGATTTGCTGTATTACCTGATCTCTTTTCAGAGTCTAGTTTTCTGGCTTTTTCCAGGAACTAGGGTTCACTGTTTTCTCAAGTGAACAGCTTAATTCTCTATTTGTTTGTTTACTTTTAGATAGACATGAATACTACTTTAAATGTGTCATCTGTTTTTTGAGATGTTGACAAGAACTGAGTTATAATTTTTGATTTCCACAACAGAATAAATGCCTGGGGGAAATGCTCCTTCTATAAAGGACAGTTGTGTTTCAGAGCTCTTGGAAGTACTTTTCTGTAAATAGAATCTATTCGATTGCCCTCTCCCCCTCATTGCCCTGCAGTGCTAGTGATTATTCTCCCTTTTTTTTTTTTTTTTTAAGTCTTTATTGGAACAGCTACAAGGAATTACCATGGTTATGGTCAAGGAGGATGCTTAAAAAGTCAAATGTGTGGGTGCTGTGCTCTAGCCTTCTAGTTTCCAATATAAGAAAAAAAAAAATCTTCAGAAGAAGAGATGCTCAGGAGTCGGAGTCCTGCAGAGCAGGAGGGCATGTGTACGTGGATGGGTGCAGACAGACGCAGCATCCTCTGTCCTTGATTGAAGTTGGCCAGACAGTGTAGGATTGTGCCCAGCCCAATATGCCCTGCCTCTCAGCAGGTTTTATTAGCGTGGGCACAGCGCTGAGCTAACGCAGTTCCATCAGTTGTGAACCAGAGCTGGCTCCTCTCCGGCCAGCCTGGAGTACGGTCTGACTGAGCTCATGTCTGACTGAATTATCTGTCTACATGTGCCCATTCTCTCCATTGTTAATGCCAAAGCTAAATTTCCACTGCAAAACAAAAAAAAAAAATTACTGTCTCTTGAACTTGAACATTATAAAAGAGTTGACAACGGGTATCATAATATTGTCTGTAAATGAAATGGCATGCATCAGCTTTTCCTGCAGAATTTTCAACAATATAGCTGACATTTGAGACTAGGAATGTCTGAGAGAACTATGCTTTTCTTAAAAAATAAAAAAATAATCGCTGCATTTATTTCTTTTCTGTCCAAAGCTGTTAGCAGAGGGAAAAGAAGATGATTTTTGGTTTAATAGAAAGGACAGGCAGGTTTGCTTTTAAATGGCAAGAAGATGCCTTATATAGGTACACAGTGCGGGGAGGGAGTAAAAGCCAAACCGAATCTGACCATTAAAATGAAATGTTTGTTTTACATAGGTAACATCTAGCTTAGAGACTTTAGTTTTGTTTTATTTTGTTGGGCTTTAATGAGGGCGAGTGCCTCTGACTGGAATTGGGCTGTTTGCCAATAATTTAATAGTTAACTTGCAGTTTATGCCAACGTTTGGAACCTGCTTCTTGCCAGCTGGCTTTCTGGTCCATCACTTTGATGTGTGCCTCGGGAAGGTTGAAATGAAAGCTGTGTGTGCCTTGGGACACTTTTTAGACTACTGACTCAGAAACATAAGTTGAGTCAATGGTGCAATCAGGTCCTGGCCAAGTGAAGAGAGGAAGAAGCTCTACCAGCACATGGTGGTCCACTGGCCTGGGATCTAAGATGAGCTGAGCTCTCTTAAGTTTAATTGAGGCTGTCAGCTTCCATGATACATACCGTTCTCTTTTCAGGTTGTACAGAAAAAAACCCTGCGTGTTAGCTCCTGGATGCTCTGGGTGGAAGACAAGGGGCATGGGTGTTATTTATTCTGAGTGTTTACTACTGGTTAAATGAACATGTCTGATCTTAGCACAGACGTTTCAAATCAGTCCTGTCTCCTTTATTGGACTTGAAACTTTGGGCTAGATGTGCACACTGAAACTGAAACTTGCTCTGTTCATTAGGCTATTAAAAGAAGAGAGCAATTAAGCATGTAATTAATTGAGTGTAATATTCTGTGTTCTGGATTTTTTTTTTTTTTTTTTTTACTTTCCTGCAGTGTTGGCAGAAAACTCCGTGTTGAGGCTAGAAGCAATGTACTTTTGGTGTAGAGAAGATATTAAGCTCTTTAAGAAAAAATAAATCCTGGAGCGTCTCTGGCTTCTTTTCAGGTGGTTTTGGAAAATCATTTGATATCCTAGCACTCTCCTAGTTCAGGGTTGTTGGAGTTATAAACTGGAAATGTTTCAAGGACAAGTATTTCTTGCCTACTCAATGATTCAGTTTCTCCAAGAATATCTTTACAATGGGTCTGGTTTCTAATACAATACCCGCTTTGGATATGTGGATCTTTTTATTGCTAGAAATATTTATTAATTTTGTCCTCTTCAAATTGGGTGGCTTTTCAACTAAACCAGCCATTGTTGGTACTTCTTTCCTTTCATACATGCTATTTTAAACTATGTCGTTTCTCCTTTTTTTAGGTCTTCTACTTGCCTGGTTCAATTATTCTTTATCATTACCTTTTTGTTTTGAATATGCCTTGAAAATGCTCATTCTTAAGAAAAGCTTTTTCCTTAGATTTAGAAAAAGAAGTGTTAGAAAAACTGTAGGAAAAGCTTAGTATTTAACCCTGAAATGGCATAATCGCAGGCTAAGCCACCAAGTTCTGCTAGCTTATATGTTTTTATGTAATGCACTGAATATTTGATGAAACAAATCTGAAAAGGGAACTTGTACTGAAGGAAATACAAGTGAAAGCAGTTTTTTAATACCATAGTTTACAACTTTTTTTTTTTGATACTAGTTTGGAATGGTTCTGGATTGTAAATTAAGGATGAACGTGCTTTGGTTTGATTGTAGGTTTCCAGATTAGCTGCTTCTAAACCTATTTGTGACTGAATTGACTGATGAACTGTGTTCGGTTCACTCACCCACAGAAAAAGCATTTATCTGAAATAGGTTAGTATTTTCTGTCAGTCTGGTGACAGAGTGCTCTCACTAGTTCTGCAAAGGGGTTATAATCTTCAGATATCTCTCCTTCCAGTCTGTCATTTTTCACTTTAAAAGATGTGGCAGGTTTCTCATGTGTAGCATGCTCCACACTTAACTCTTATGGTCATAGCCTTCAAGAACAATTTTATTACTCTAAGACTTGCGTGCTCATCCTTTCATTATTGTGGGGTCTACTTGCTGTTTTTTTTTTTTTCCTCTCTTGGGCCTTTATATGGTGGGAATACAATTAGAGAAAAACACATATCCACACCTTGTGCTTCACGCAACGTTCTGTGTAGTCAGTTGAGTTGTTGTTAAAGTGGTTTGTGGGTGCTGTTAGAGTTACAGCAAGAACTGAACTGATTTTTGGCTTCTGTACAGTAAAAGCTATGGAGCAAATGATGCAATTCTTTTTATATTTGTGACACTAATAGAACAGATTAGGACTAGAGTGGGAGATTTTGATTTCTTTTAGGATGTTTTCATGTCTCCTGGTTTCATGTCTTAGGTAATTCTGGTTTAATGCTGCCTCAACTGTCTTGAAGATTTTATGATGAGGCTGTATATTTTAGAAGATAGTTGTTCATCTCCTTCAATACAACCCTTACCTAAGAAGTTTTAGGTAAAGTGGAAAGCGGCTGCGAAACTCAATTGTGCTAAGGGATTTTTTCTATCCTGAAACAATAAATAGCGTAGAAAAACATTTCATTCCCTGGGAAAAAATGTTGTAAAATAAAAATACAGTGGTTATGACGTAGAATGAGAAATGTTGGTCTTAACCTTAGTTTGCTCATTTTGAGAACAGTGAAATGACTGGGAAGCAGGGTTGTTATAAAGTAGCATATTACAGTTGTGCTTTGGGGCTGCCAAATGTTAAAAGAAAAAACTTTTCATTAATAAAAAGACACTTGAGTGCGTCTTTGGCCTTTAAGCTAATTCTGAGTTTTGGTATATCATTCTTTTAGAGCTGTGTTTTCCATCCAGAACAGTATAATCCTTTACATAAAAAATTGTGCAAACAATATAAAAAGAATGTCTAGCAAATGATACATTATCTATCTTGCAATATTTACAAGCATAGGAAAAATGTTGTTTATCTTCACAAACAGAAATGTGAGCTTCCTACTTCTAACCTAAACACTTTCAAACTGAAAAATAACATGCTGGGCTTATTCCCAACAAAGGATATCCTCCATTTCCCATGCACTGCTGGCTGAGAGACACTGTACCACTTATCACACGTATATAGAAGGAAAACACCAACGTGCGATAATCAGGAAGCAATTTCTGATCTTCCTGTAAAACTTTTTAGATGTTTTTCTGGTGGTGATGAAGTAGTAGTTAAACACCATGTATGGATTTTGAAGGTGTATGATCCCTGCATACTGCTGTTGTGAATGATAGTCTGATAGGTAGCACTTCTTCGTTATTTTTTTAGTAGATAGCAGCATGCTGACTGTTAAGTCCATACTTCCTTACAGTTTACATCATACCCTTAATAGAGCAATGGAGAAAACTCTTAGAAGCAGAAGTTTTACTGAATTATACCAGGTGATTGCTCTGCCAGTTGGTAGACTCACATGTATTTTAACGTTGTGACTGTTTCTTAAGCAATTGGTATTATGGGACCCTCTGTTCTTGAGTTCCTGTTTTAAGAAAACAGGTTTTGAGGGGCGAGTGTGCTCCCTTTTTTAACTGGTAGAAAATGTAAGTCTTAAGTGTCGGAAAGAAATTTTTTATTTCTTAAGTTGCGCTTGCTCCTGGTTTCTGGAAAGTTAGAGATGTTCAGCTTCAGTCTTCTTCATTGAAGAGGGAAGCAGTCGCAGATAATGAAAAGGTGTAATTGCTGAAAGGAGGGCTTGTACTATACTGTGGTCTATCAGCATGTAGTAAGAATTAGTGTCTTTTTTAGCTTTTGGATCAGAAAAGACAAAGCACGTGAGAATTTTCTCTATGGGATAATTTCAACTGAGTCTTTATTTCATTATATTTGGAAGCAGAGGCAAGTGGCTCTTGTGGCTTACCTGTATTGTCATCTTTTGTGCTGCACTTAGTAGTTAACCAGACATGTTGTGAGTTATGACTATTTTATACAAAAATAGTAACACAGTTGTGAAGATTTAAGATTTGTCACACAAACCTGAGAGATAAATAAAACCATCAAATATGTCAAAGCTTTCAAATATGTATTTGAAAGATGTTTCCTACTTAAAGTTATTTCATAAGTTACATAAAATTTCTTCTCCCTAGCATTACGCTCTGTAAAGAGTGGGTTGGTTTATGCTGAGGTTATCTTCATTATCTGTCTGGAGGAGTTGCACGTTCCCAACAGGTAGTTGCCTTTCCTTCCCTTTGTGTTGCCTGGCAGTAGTTGTATAAACTGACAGAGCAGTCTTCCTTCCAGGTTTGCAAAGAGCAATTAAGCTGCCATGGTAGGGAGTTATTAGAAGCTCACACTTTCCTAGATTTCCAGTAGTTTGTCAGTTATGTAAGGTGGACGTACAGCTGGATTTGCCATTACCTTTATATCTGTAGCATCCCTCAGATTTCCCTAAAATGCAGGTTGTGCTTTCAACACCAGTACACTAAGCTTTGTTTTCATGATTGTGAAGGTATTTGTGCTGTAACATTCCTTGACATCTGGCTTGTACTGCGAGAGCCCTGTTGTTCCCGGCCACTTAAAAGCACGAGAGGCAAATCCCTACACTGTGACTGTTGGGAATTTTCCTGTCCTATCAGAGAAATGGAGAAGGAGACTTGCTGAGACTTTGCATTTCTGGCTTGTTCTTGGTTCTTCTTACTTGTTTATTTAGATGGCAATCACAGGCTATTATGTATATACCAAAATCAATGCACATGTTACTCTCATCTCTATTAGTAGTAGAAGTTTTGTCTGTTGATGGCCCATGCCCTTAGCGTTGCAAGAAATGCTATATTTTGAGAAGCAGATTTCTGACTGTGTTGGAACAGGTAGAAGCTGTGCAGAAGTTCTCTCCTTGTGTAACTAAAAGACCCAGGCAGTTACCAAGTCTCTGACTTGCCATTGCCTTGTCTGCCTCCCCTGCAGTCACAATTGCAAATGCAGGGGGAGAGCATTGTGAGGGATTTATTCTTCAGAGAGTATTATGATAGGGTGGTTTGGGTTCTTTTGGTTAGACTTCATAGAAAATGTGGTAGTGTTGTATTTGGGGGGGGATTGTGCTGGGGGTTCTGCTCAACTGACATTGAGTCACTCAACAGTAAATTGGCTTCCTGAAGGGTCTAATGAATCCCAGAACCTATGCAAAGGAATTGGTAAGAGTCAATAGTCAGAAGTGGTAGGGAATGGGAAGCGTGGATGGCCAGAGTACAACGTGGTTGCTGCCTTTCATTGTCAGCAGGGCACTAGAACAGCTGATCATACCTGATCTGCACCTTTTTTTTTTTTTTTTTATGGAAAAAGAAACAGAACATCAGCAGATGTTCACAGGTAAATAAATCTTGTGAAGTGAGTCTCAGCTGAACTTACTGCACAGTGTTAAGTAACTTGCCTAAGTGCCTCTATTATTACAGGAGATATGCTATAGAAGCTGCAATATTAGAGTAAGAACAGACTTTGAGAACTTTTAATTCATTTCCAGCTGATATTTATGGGAGAGTGCTTGAAGCAGGTTCTCTCAGGCTTCTCTCTTCTTACCTCTTTTGATGAAATGATTTAATGTGAAAGTAGCATGTTCTTGTACTTTGACTTTCTGCCTATTTTTCTGACCTCAAATTGTCTGAGCTCTGATTGTCTGAAGACCTTCTCCCAAGTTACAGATGATAGGACCAGGGGTAATGGCCTCAAGTTACGCCAGGGGAAGTTCAGGTTAGATATTAGGAAATACTTCTTTACTGAAAGGGTTATCAGGCATTGGAATGGGCTGCCCAGGGAGATGGTTGAGGCACCATCCCTGGAGGTATTCAAGAGAGGAGTTGACATGGTGCTCGGGGATATGGATTAGTGTTGGGTGGTGTGGTGGTGTGTGTGTGGGTTGTGTATGGTGTGTTGTGTGTGTGTGGTGGTGGGTTTTTTTTGTTTGTTTTTTTTTTTCATTGGTTGGACTAGATGATCTTAAAGGGTCCCTTCCAACCTAGGTGATTCTGTGATTCTGTGACCTAAAATGTGTAGTAAGTGGTAAATAAAAAGATCCATAGCAATAGTGATGAGGGTTTATCTTTTATCTATGTTAGCATGTCAGAATGAGGGACATTGTTGAAAGCATTAGACTCCTTATTCTTAATGCTCACGGCTAGTAAGTTACAGATGTCTTGTGAGAAGTATCCCTTTTTATTCCTGTCTTGTGAGGAAGAGAACTATTCTGCTAATCTTATTTACAATTTTAAAGAGTAACTTTCTTTGAAAAATTAGTTGCTGTTCCTGTCTTGAAGGGCATTTTTTTTTCCCCAACATTATGAGCAAGAGAACCGTTGCCTCCTTCAAAAGATGGTGGCTTCACCAAGAAGGCGATCCCAGTGAGAGCAGACCCCCGTGGCTGGTTAACTGACTGTAATACCTGTCAGATCAGAGAATATGAGATTTTAAAAAAAGAAACCACACTATAAAGCCAAACTGCTTAGGATTAGAGAAAGAAGTACCTACTATCTGATAACTACCAGAGCAGAAAGATTTAGTATCTCATTCCTAGAAGATGTGTGCAAGTTCCTGCAGCAGTTTTTGTTTAACACTGGGAAGATCTTAAAAGCAACATTTCCTTTAACATGCTCTCTAAGGAGTAAAACCTCCAAATTGTTGATTTGGCAGCTTCCATAGCATAGTGAAAGGTAGGAAAACCAACCTCTCTGATTAGTGAATCTGCCAAAAATGTCTGGATGTGCTGGAGTTAGGATAAGAGAGCCAATTCGTTGTATAGTTCAGTGAAATTTATGAGTGTGTGGGCTTAAAACCAAACACAAGGCTGCTGTCAGTAGTATGCCGAAAAGGAAAAATGTGCTGTTCAGTCTCTGTTGGTCATAACTGTGCTCCAGTGAGCTTTGATGTCTGTAAAAGCGTAAAATCTACACCATATAATGTAGGGTGAATGAAAGCATGAAATGAGGAAAAATGAAAATATGTGGGAGATTTGTTTCAAGTTTGTTCCTAAAACCCTTTTAATTTAGGGAATTAAAGAATTTTATTCAGTACATTGGATGGAATTACTCCTGAGACGAACAGGGCACAACTGGAGTTGATTGTAGAGCATTCATAGGGAGAAAGATGAGAGAGGAACGGCAGAATAAAACTCATTGGGAGCATGTTGGTACTAAGGGAAACACAGTATATGGAAACGTAGTAGATAGAAACATAATAAGGTAAGGTGATCCCAATGCTCCTTTCTAACCTGAGCTAATCTCCTGGGCTCTCTGAAGTTCTTGGGCTGGGTATGACTGAGGCCCAAAAGCACAGAAACAAGAATGCAGTGGCACAGCTTTTCATGTCTACAACCTAGAAATAATCCATCTGGTTTTTGAGAGTTACCAATTGCAATTGATTGTATCCTTGCCCGTTAACGAGGTACAACAAGGTGTTCTTTCTTCTCTTGCCTTTTCAATGCATATAGGTGGAAACTTTTCAAAGTTATTACATATTGAGATCTGTCTAATTCTTAAAATTAGAGAACAAAACATTGAAAACAGTACTCTTAAAATGGATAGTAATTAATTACTCATGTAATTGCATTAATTAAACTTGGCTATGCAATTAGGGAGCTAATTATGTTTAAAATGCAATTGCACATTTCAATCACTGCCCACACCCTGGGGATCACCTTTTTTTTTCTCCTCTCTCATTAGACCTTCTGTAATCTCTTTCTCCTGTTAAATGGCCTGACTGAAGTTGAGAATATGCATGCATAGATGTTCATTTGCTTTCTCCAGTAAATGTGTCTTGTCAAAAGTTTAAAATTGTACCTTTTTTTTTTTTTAAAAGCCCAAACACCAAAATTAAGATTTTGTTATTCTTTTTCTCCCCTAAAGAGTTATTTTTGTCTCCTTCCAGGTAAATATGTATGTGAAGTCATTGAGTTATATGTGTAAAATTTATCTAATTTAAAGAAATTCTAGTCTAGAAAAGAATCTCTAACTTGTTAAAGTGCTTTAAGTTTGGGTTGGTCTTTTTTAAATGAGAAGAGAGGAATGGAGGAGTTTCCTTGAATCATGGAGTCCAGTCCTGTTTTATCAGATTGTATAATCTTTTCCATGAATATGTCAGATTTAATCTGAAAACTAGTTGTTTGTTTCTTCCTCATTATCTCCATTAAAAGGCTGTTCAAGAGTCACATTCCTCTGATGCTTAGCTAACTTTTCTAATTTATAGTGTCACTGTGACAACTTTGCATGTATTTATTCTGCAAGCATTATTGTTTCAGAAATCATCCTAGCAGCCTTTCACTGTACTTGCTACAGTTTGCTTTCTCGTATCCTGAACATTATTGCCTGGAGGAGTTCAAGAGGTCTCCACTTAGTCATTATTCCTATCCTATACTAGTACAGTGATCTTATATGATTGTTTCATTGTCTTGTGATCAGTTGGTATAATTTTTTCCTTTTCTGTTCTTCACAGCTGATAGTGATTTGGCTACATATGGGGAGGTTTAGATTGGATATTAGGAAAAATTTCTTCATTGAAAGGACTGTCAAGGGTTGGAACAGGCTGTCCAGGGAAGTGGTGGAGTCACCATCCCTGGAGGTATCTAAAAGACATGTAGATGTGGTTTAGGGACATGGTTTAGCGGTGAACTTGGCAGTGCTGGTTTAATGGTTGGACTCAATCATCTTAAAGGTCTTTTCCAACCTAAATGATTCTATGATTCCACAGTTCATCCAATTTCCATCACCTTAGTTATCAAGGTAGCTTTTTTCCCCTGAGATGTTTTGACCCTTCTTGAGTGACAGCTTGTCATCAGCAGATTTTATTGGCATTATCCTACTATATGTGGTAGTCATTACTGAAAATATTTAATAGGCTAGTCCTTGGAGCTTCACTTGTAACCTACTTTCTGTGCAGTAACACCCCTTTCAGTATAAACTGTTTCTCGTTAGCCAGTTCCTATCTTGCCTTACAGTTATTAAAATTCTTATCTTAGTAATTTTACACAATACACTGTACCCAGAGCTCTGAAGGTGTTAAAATATGCTATTTTTGTTGTAATCGACATTCAAATTGTATGGCAGTGAATGATTTAACTAGTACATTGTTGCTGCCTGGTGAAGGTCTTGCAGTCCAAATTAAAATCCATAGAAGGTACTGCCACAAACAACTTCAAGATTTTTGAAGGAAAGTTTTACTTCTAAAACATGTTATGAAAGAGCAGTGATATGATGTATTTTCATACTTATTTGTTATTAACTGTATTCGTATGGTATGATACAGCATTACAGTGCTAATTTTTGGGAAACTGTGAAGTTTCTGTGAAACTGCACGTTGGTGTCTTGTGCAGCCACGGCAGCTAACGCTTCTGCTTTCCAAAGCCTCTGGAAATGTTTTGTTGAATGATGGCCATGTACATTAAGTTAGGCTTCTAGAGGGAATTCAGGCAGTGTAAACTTTGCAAATTCTAGTTAATTATTTTCAAACCTGACTTATGCTGTCTGAAGATTTTGCGTATTTCTGATTGCTAAAATACATCAGTGAAAGTTGGGAGGAGTTTCTGCTGGTTGAGTCTTAATATATATTTTGACATCTTATTTACAGCTGAAGAGTTTATCACTCCCTTGTATGAAATCTTCCAGGGGCTTGCTATTTAACATCTTGAAAAATAGATTTTGGAACCTGCTTTGACTCCCTGACAAGAAAAGAGCAACTGTTCAGTTGACTCGTGTGGAACTGGTCCCTGAAACCTTCAAACAGATACTAAACAATACTCATCTGTATGTGCGTTCAAAGCCTTCTAACTTAAATCTCGTGACATCTGACTCTGGAAGCTGCTACACATCCTGGGCTTCTTTTAAGTTGTTGAGCATGTTTAATACTAGTTAGGATTAGACCCAGTTTTTCTGTTGCTCCAAGAGCTCTTCAGAGCTGGCTGTCAGACTGTTGAGTGGCATTTAAAAGTGTACAAGTGCTGTCTGGTGTTCCAGATTGAAGATAAGGAACATCTGTTGTGGGTTGGGAATAATACCTGCTCTGTCCTAGAGTTCATTAATTTCAGGGGAATTACAGACTGATGACAGGGTGGTATTTTCAACAGAAATGCTCAGGAATTAGCATGGCTGTAAGTACAGGGCATTGTAGAGCTGTACCACAGAAGATTTGTGGCGCTACAAAACTATTGTTAAACATCCTGTAAAATAGAATACAAAGAAGTGTGTTTTTTGAAGTTATTCTACAAGTTTTTAAAAATATCTTTCTGTCAACGTTTTTCTCTTCCTTTTCTTGAACAGTTTGGCCTTGTGCTTGTCTCTGCTCAGTTGCATGCTGAGCTCATGAAATTTTGTGTTTTCTGTGTCTAAAGTTTTTTTTTTTTTTTTTAAAAAAAAGACATTCTAATGTCTACAGAAAAAAATTTTATATCGGATGGCACAATACTAATAATTATAAAGCCCACGTCTTTGCTGCTTGTGGCTTGGTATGAGACACGAAGGGCAGTGGCGAGATGTCTGTGTTACCCATGTATTGCAGTGGGAAGCCCCCCATGTAAGTCCGTCCGTCTGGCTCGGCCATGGGGAGGAGAGGGCTGCTCCCCTTGTCCCCTGCCTGGCATGACCCAGCTACCACTCAGCCTTGCAGCGTGGTGGTGGGACACAATGTGGGATAAAATGTGCATTTTGGTCACCTCCTGGCTGCTATTCCCAGCCGGTTAAGGAGGGGAGCAGCCCACCCAGTTTGCTGCCAGCAGGGCCCAGCCTGCAGGGGAGGCTCCTCTGTTGATGGGCAAAAATAATTTCAAAGAATCTTCTTGACATTCACCAGCAATTGGCAGAAATTGTCTGAAGAAGTGGTTATCCTACTGAAAATCGAATAGTAATGAAAATAGCAAAGATATTAGTTTAATCCCTGTTGTTGATGATGCCTGTTTTTCCTATCCTAAGAAATATTTGAGTAATGCCAAGTGTAGATGTGCTCATGTTTAATAACAATTTTCCCATTAGCTGTGTGCAGCTTTTCTAAAACTTGCGGAGAAGCCTATTTGCTATATTATAAATATTGTAAAAATGAGAGCTGTCAGTTAAGTTGCATGAGATTACCTACCTCGATAATATTTTCTTATTCTTTCTGTGAATTCCAGTGCATTTTTCTCGCTTTGATATGACAGAATCGGACATTCCCGATCTAAATTGATAATTATACTAATTAGTCTACCCAAACTCCACAGCTTCGTGGATGGTTGACTGGGTTTGGCAGGGACTGCATACCAGGCTGCAGTGGTGACAGGAGCTCCAAAGGGTTCCCACTGTCCTGCTGCACACCTGCTGTATGGAGACCTGTGAACTTGGGGGACAGATGGGTTTCATCCTTGGTGGCCCAGTGCAGACCAGCCCTCTGATCTGTTGCATTTGTAGCTGGGCGTAGGAATGGTAGAGCTTGCCCTTTCAGAGTGTTCTTGGCATCATCCCGGCACATCTGATGGTTGACAGTGGATTACAGCAGAGCATTAAGCTCTGCAGTGGCAATTGAATTCTGTGAAGAATTACTATTGCAGGAGAAGGACACTTCTTGTTTATGTTTTTGTCATTGTGGCTTGTGTTGTTTGCCTTTTCTATTTTTAATTTTCTTCCTAAGCTTTAAAAAATGTTCCATTTTAATATAGAAAACAAAGCTCC
Organism: Numenius arquata; assembly: GCF_964106895.1. Lineage (NCBI taxonomy): Eukaryota > Metazoa > Chordata > Aves > Charadriiformes > Scolopacidae > Numenius > Numenius arquata. The sequence continues at coordinate 46,359,348 of NC_133584.1, read as the reverse complement.
TAAGGTGTCCTAGAATAGGTAGGCAAGTGGTTTCGTTAGGGTGGGAGAGAGGGAAATAAGATAATAAAACATATGCAGACCTCTCTGTAGGGTTTTCCTTTTTGTCAGATTACATGTGAAATAATGGTTGGACTTTCTATTTTTTCCTGGTATTTTGCCACTCTTTTTTTCCGTTAATTATCTCATTTCCTCTCCCTTGTTTTCTGTGATCTGATCATCCAATTGGGTCCCCAGATTATAACAAATAATCAGGTCTTTTGGTTTTATGTACTTCACGGCACAGATTACGTGCCATGAAAGGTTTTACTCTTAATATCAGGGTTTGAGTACAGGGATACTTGGAACAGCGAGTGGAGCTACAGCTGAAGAGCAAACTGTTTACCCTTATTTGTGAGATTTCTGCTTTAGTTATTTGTTCAAAGTCCCATCAGGGGATTACCTTAACTGCTTGGAGTGGCCTGAGTTCTAAATGAGCAACATGCGCTCATGTAAGGCTTGAGCAGATGGTGTCATAGACATGGAAGTGATGAAAAAGGTTTATTGAAGTGATAGAGATCTTTACATGATGAGTCAGCGAAATGGAATGAAGGGGAACTTTTAATAGGAATGGATGTGAGTCAAGGATTCTGTAATCTCGTTCTTAATAATCTCCAGCAGAGAAACTTGCACTTAACTAAACTTCTCTTGTAATAAAATTTTAGTTAGTAAGCAACTTGTTTTTTATAAGAAGGACAGATGGTTTCATCCAAAACAAAACTATAGGTAAACTTTAGAGAAGATTCCTCCACCTCAGTCATGCTTTGATGGTCTGGTAATGAAGCACAGATAACCGATTTCTTGAATGGCATGGAAACCAGTGGTATGTTTAATATATCTAGACTGCTTTCTTATTAATATAAAAGCTTGGCATTTAGATTTGAAGAAGTGGGTTTGGGGGAAATAACTGAAAAAATTAAAATCTGGATGAAGATAAGATGGAGACAAAACCTTCTTCAACGTTGGCAGGAAATCAATCTGAAGGTTGTACAGTGTTTAAGCTGAGTATTACTGGAGCAGACACAGGGATTTGGTTAATTCATTAAGTAGGTAAAGTTTTTCCTGTTAGTGACATCTTAGGTCTTCCCTTGGACGCTCTTACTAATTGGAATAAAATACACAGCATTGTAAAAAAAGTGAAATTTTTCATTTGGCATGTTATGATTCTCAGCTAGGGCTGGAGTATTGGAAGATAAATCATACTTGATACAGAGACAGCACTGGTCTAGAATACAGTATTGTCTGGAGCGTTACAGTCTGGAATATTAGTAGAATATTATGGTCTAGGATACAATTTTACAATGTTTTATGTATAGTTGTCTTCAAAAGAAGACTTAGTAACACATTTCTCTTTAAATGAACAGCATTATCTCATACTGTTACCACACTATCATGTTAATGCAAACTATATGTATTTTATATATAATAAAATCACTTCTACTTGTTTCCATAATTGAATAGGATCTTAAAATGTTGTTGAATCACATGGTTATGTTGGCTGCAAAGTTTTTAACATAAATTTTTAGCAAACAAATCAGAAGCCTCATCAGAAGTCCCACTCTAGGAGTTAATTGGCCGCTTTGCGTTCTAAAATGTCAGCTGATTTGCTTTAGAGAGAAAAATATAGTGTTGAATTTTTCCATTCGGCTAACTCACCTACTAAAATAATAGTACTGGAACAGTTGAGTATGGCTGCATGCATCAGTATAGAGAGGAATTTCAATCAGAACAGCGGGAGGGAAAAGTGAAGGGAGTTAATTGTTAACTTGGGAAATTGGAGGAAGCTTGTATGGAAAAGTACAATGATAGTGCAACGTAATATTGTTCAAATAAATCCTGTCCTCATGGTGGAAATATGCAAGTTTTTAAATATTTCCCATTATCTGTTCATACAGTCTGGGTTTATCCTTGAATAAAAATACATTAAATATACCTATGGTGTTTTAATTAAAATAAATAGGGCAGAGCAGGATTTAACATGATTGCGTAGTGAGCCCAATGAGTTCAGGATCCAGCAGTGTGTTAGAGATTAGTTGCTATCTAGTGCCATTGGTTCATAATTTAGTCTATAATGTTCAGCTCTGAGCTTTTAATAAATTAATCAGACTGGAACAACTTGAAACAGTTAAACTTGAAACCTGTAGATTGTTGCTCTGAAATAAATGGTGTAAATTAAAATAATGCTTACATAATCTATAGTACTCCTTATTGGTAATGCAAGCAGTAATTTTAATTTACTGTTGTTGCTCTTAAAGTCTGTTTGATTTCAAAGGAATTCATTTGTCATTCCATTACAGCACAGTAGCTGAGAGCCTAACTGTAGGGTTGTGGGTTTTTTTTGTGAAAATATATAATGTTATAACTTTCTATAATATCCACAGGTTTTAGGACCTGCCCCAAAATGGTGTTCCTTCTTGGACAACTTGACTGAAGAACTAGAAGAGAATCCAGAGAGCACAGTTTATGATGATTACAAATTTGTTACCAGACAAGACCTTGAAAATTTAGGTAAAAACAGTTGAATATCCTCTTTAGCTGACTCTCTGTTCAGTTTTTGATCATTTACACATGTAAGTTTTGTAATTCTGATGTGATGTATGAGGACTGATAGAAATTCACTGGCAGTGGTTTCTTCCAGTCTTCTTGGTTATTAATATACCAGACTGATGGCTTTATGTTCTTTGGTTCCCAACCAGTGCAACACTGGATATTTGTATTTCTCAGATTTTTATCCCAGGAAGATGATGGATATTTGCTGATTTAATATGTCTAGGAATCTGTTTTGTGTGCTTTCAGACACTAAATGGAAGACACAGGAAGAGAAGTTTGTTTAGTTTTCAAAATATTTTTCATGTGCTCAAACAGTATGTTGGAACTTCAGCAGGGGAGTTGGACTAGATGATCTATACGGTCCCTTCCAACTCTAAAAAAATTCAGTGAAATTCAGTGAAACTTAGAGCAAAATCTGCTAAAGGCTACCCTATTTGAATGTAGTAATTTCCAGAAAATACAAATCATTCTAGGGCTAATAGAAACACAGTTTCAAGGAATTGGAATGCTAAAAATTATGTATGAAAGAAGGTGTAAGCATGCTCCTCTCATGGTAGTTAGTCTTTTTCCTGTCTGTTATGTGTTTTAATTGCAATGTTTTGCTCCAGTTTAGTTAATTTACCTCTGAATCACAGAATGATATGGGGTTGGAAGGGACCTCTGGAGATCATCTAGTCCAACCCCTCTGACAGTGCAGGTCCACCCGAGCAGGTTGCACAGGAACGTGTCCGGGCGGGTTTTGAATGTCTCCGGAGACGGAGACTCCACCACCTCTCTGGGCAGCCTGTTCCAGTGCTCTGCCACTCTCAAAGTAAAGAAGTTCCTCCTCATGTTTAGATGGACCTTCCTATGTTCAAGTTTGTGCCAATTTCCTCTTGTCCTGTCACTGGGCACTGTTGAAAAAAGACTGGCCCCATCCTTTAAGTATTTATAGGCGTTGATCAGATCCCCCCTCAGTCTTCTCTTCTTTAGACTAAAAAGACCCAAGTCCCTCCTCCTTTCCTCATAAGAGAAATATGGAATATAGAAGTTGGTTTTGGCCTGGCAGGATGCTATACAAGGAGGAGTTTATCCAAAGCACCTGCATCTTCAGCGTTAGAGTTCTAGCATAGATGGTCTGAAGGTAACCTGCAGACCCTTATCCCAATTGTAAGGGAATAAGCCAATGTAATGTCATCTACACAGAGATTTGTCTGGGAATAGTTATTTCACTTTAAATTCACTAGAACTTAGTAAAATTTGTTTCCCCATAAATGCAAGCTTTCAAATGAAGAACCAGCTTAGGGGGTATTTTGTATTTCATTTGTCCAAGTTTCTTTGTATTACTAGCCATTAGCTGGAGTACTCTCATTTTGGAATACGCAGGAAGATTGTTTCCTGGAAACAGTTAAAAAAATTTTTAGAGACAACTTTGCTTCCTGGGATGCACAGCGGTTGCTCACTTCTTTTTTTTTTTTTGCACCGTTTAGTTCTAGAGGTTTGTTAGTTCTTAATTTCTAAAGATTTGGGGGTCTGTAGAGGGTATTTTGCTATAAAAAGCTTTTCCTTTTCTCAGTCTTGGAATTTTGTGAAGATACATGGAAGGAAAATCAGAGAACTCTAAGTATTTTAATTTTTACTTAGGTTAGGGCCCAGGGTGACAGTTTTATGACCTGATGTGTGGTACTGTATTTTTTTTCAACATGTTGATTCTTCAAAGATAGTGACCCCAGGCAAAACTCTTTAATTAAAAACATCTCTACACCACACTAAAAAAGTGATGGTCAAACATCTATGGACTTTAGAAAAAATACCCTCTTGAATTTTTCTTAGTAAACTTTTATGGAGCGTAGTGCTTGTGGGCATTTTTAAAAAATGCACAGGAACATATATTATGACAAGAAAAATGGATTTTGTTGCTCTGAAGCTCTTATTTTTTTTTTGCGGTTTTACTTAGTCTTGATGTAATGGATGTGACTCTTAGATTGATGTGTTGTGTTGGCAGTGCTTGTTTGTCTTGAACTGGGTAAGTGAAGTGGCCCGCTTGGAATAGGAGTTCTTTATATATGAAAGCTCTTTGAAATCCTCTGTAATTTTTTTCCCAGGCCTTGCTCATCTCATTGGATCATCGTTGCTCAGAGCATATATGCATGGCTTTTTCATGGACATAAGACTTTATCATAAGGTAAATAAGCTTAATCCTTGTCAATTTTTAATCTTGCGTGTTGGGTTTTTTGCTGTGTTTTGTGTTTTGGGGTTGTTTTTCTTCCCCTCCAAATAACAGGCTATGTCCTGTATTAATGTTGTTTTCCTTTTACTTCTTCGTGCTTGTTCAAAGGCAAAAATGATGGCCAACCCCTTTGCCTATGAAGAATACAGAAGAGAGAAAATAAGGCAGAAGATAGAAGAAACACGTGCACAGAGAGTTCAACTAAAGGTAAACCCTGTAAACAATGAATATACTTCTGGGAGAACTGTTCATAAAGAGTAATATATTCTTAAGTGTATCTCAGAGATGTAGTGACTTAAGATTTGATTCTGTTTATTGTCAGAGACACAAAGTCATTTATAGAACTTTTTGAATGGAACCAAAAAATTCCCATGTGTATGATTCCCACAGAAGAGAGACTGATACCAAACTGTAAAAGAGCAGCTCTCATTGCATTTGCCACTTGAGCGGGTAACCCACTGGTAAAACTTGTGGTTTCTATGACTTAAGCCATTAAAAAATAATACTATGAAAAGAGATATATAAAAATAGTATTGTGTTTGTCGCTGGTAGCATTGTAGATTGAATTTTCTCAACTTACAAGGAGAGATAATTGCTTTTAGAGTACTAAAGCTGATGCATTGCAAGGAAGAAACGATACAAAAATTCTGCTTAAATTTTCTCCAAGTCCTGTAGCTTTACTAGAACCTAGAAATATTTGGAACCATTCAAGGAGCTTTTCAGCAAAAGTTATAAGAGTGAATAAGAGTTCTGTCTTCATGCTTACAAATATAAAGTATGTAAATTTTTGCATGTGTAAAAGAGTAATTTGCTGATTAATTGCTTTCCTCTCTTTAGAAACTTCCAAAAGTCAATAAAGAGCTTGCACTCAAATTGATTGAAGAAGAAGGAGAAGAGCAACAGGTTACTAGAAAAAGGAAACAGAAGGTGAGCTTTGGTTTTGGAGACTAACTGGAAGTGAAGAAATAGTAATGCTTACAGTATTGATTTTTATTTTTTTTTTGTGGGTGTGGTTATTTTGTTATCTGGCCAAACGGATTCAAAATTCCATTGCTTTTGTTTCTCATAAATAACTTTTTAGAAAAAGTGGCTTTAAGGTGAACTTCGCTGTAGCTGCAGCACCAAAAAGGACATGTAGTAACTTAGAGCTTAAAATGATGAAATGCTCACTGTCAAGATGATATGGGCTTCATAAGACTCCAGAAGCTAGTTAAATGCAGAGTCAATGCCGAAGTTGTTCGAAAAAGACCTGTTGTTTGCATTTGTTAGTATTTTGGTGGTGACCATGACAAGATAGATCTTTCTGTAAAACTGAAGACAATTTCCTTTCTTTGTGTATACACTTAACTACATTTTATAAAATAGCCAAAATGGTTTGCTCTTATCCAACAGGAATTCTTCCTGATGTTGAAAATTACCCTTTTTTATCCTAAGTGGAGTCTAAAGGAAAAAAATGAGTTAATGTTTAGTATCTGGTAGGAGGTGGGGCTGTCTATAGGTAGCACTTCATAGGTGCTCATTCTCACAGGAATGCAGCATTCATGAGAGGCCGGAATTAGCTTCATGTGGCATCTAATGACATCCTGTGTGTTACAGTTAGGATCCTACAGTTACCGTAGGAAGCATGAACTATTGAAAAAGTAGGTCTTGGCAAAACCTTAAATGCAGACTGTCTAAACCGGTGTTACAATGGAAATGTGAGCTCAATAAGTGAGTGCTTACTTGTCTAGGAGTACATATAGATTGTGTTAGGAAGTGGACTAAAATGAGCATACATGAAATGCATGTTCTGGTTATTTTCCTGAAATGGCATTAGTGTCTTATGAAGAACAATATATTTTAGGCTTTGGGGTTTAGTTTTTTGCTGTGTGACTGCAAGTCATACATTTGCAACAGTTTCTGTGTTTGAAATTTACATTTGTTGTTTTCCGTATTATTTTTTTTTTCCCCACTTCTTCAGTAACAATGAAAATTTAATGCTGAAGTGGTCTGAATATGCTGGTATAAGTTTGGCAATGTTGAAAGATCTGCTTTTTATAATTAAAAGCTATGTATTTATTAATTTTAAAGTCATGGCAACAGATACTCACATAAGCTGAAACTGTAGCTTGAACTGTTCCTAATTCAACAGTAGCATAATTTACACAGAGTTCATTTTACTTTGGCATGAATGAAACTGCCTTTTCCATTCTGTGTGCGTGGGCAGTGAAGAAAAGGTGTTATAAGATGTATAGAAACACGCTTATGTATTTACAGTAAAACAGTAGAAGCATTGCATAAAGACATGTTTACCCTGATAATTTGTTGTACATGTTGTAGAATCATCCCCGTCAGACAGGGTATTTGCCTTGGAGGTACTGCTGATTAGTCAATAGATATCAACACATTTCCAGACTAGCTGGCTGAATGTATGAGAAATAATTCAAAAATACTAGTAACTGTGTATTTAAGGTGTCTATAGTGTGCATAAAAAAAAAAAATCCTGTCTTGCTTACAGGTAGCTTAGAATGATACTTATTTGATCTTTGTGAAAGTAATAAAATATAATAAGCATAAATCTTGATTTTTATATAACCTGGAAGGGTAAAGCAACTGGCATTTCACATCCTGGTTTTGAGTTTTGTTTAATTAAAAATTTGTTACTTACTTTACCAATGTCTGTTTCAGAATTTTATAACTCACTCACGCTTTGCTTCTTTTCCAGAATCTGCCTAGCCTTCTCAAAGATGATCGGTTTAAGGTCATGTTTGAGAATCCAGATTTCCAGGTGGATGAGCAGAGTGAAGAGTTTAGGCTACTTAACCCACTTGTTTCTAAAATAAGTGAGAAAAGAAAGAGGAAACTAAAGCTCTTAGAGGAACTGGAAGAACAAGAACAGGTAAAATATTTTGCATTTGGATAAAGAAAAATCCTTAGATTTTTTTTTTTTTTTGTGTTTCAAGCATTCAGAATTTTCACCCTAGAAAGAAGGGAAGATGGGGGCAATGCAAAAATGTCTTACCAGCTACAGTAATTAAGTGTAATTTATAATGTTATCCTAGTTTTTCAGATGTGAACGGTATTGTGTCTACATGAATATAGGTTTGAAAAACATAAAATATGTAGGTGGAAACCATTTTGTAATATATCTTCTGCTTCATTTGCTGTTACTGCTTTTGTTCAAATTTTAGTTCTCTTCAACTGTATCTGTGTTAAAGCTGTCACATACTCCAATTGCAGGAATGGTTTGAAAAGAAAATTAGTTGATCGTTTCTTATTTTTATACTATTTTTGTCTGCAGGAAGAGGAGGAAGAACCAGAAGGAAAAGCAAGTGATGCAGAAAGTTCTGAGAGCTCAGATGATGAAAAAGGCTGGGTTGAAGAGGTCAGGAAACAGCGCAAGCTTTTGCGCCAAGAGGAAAAAGTAAAGCGGCAGGAAAGGTTCAAGGAGGATCAGCAAACATCACTGAAACCTCAGTTTTTTGAGATTAAAGAAGGGGAGGAATTCAGAAGCTTCAAAGACTCTGCCAAAAAACAAAAATTAATGAAGTAAGACTAATGTTCCTATTTTAATAGCTGGGGGTGGTTGATTCTCAAGTATTTCTCTTACAGTACAGGCCAGTGGCATTTTGGCTTGGAAGCACTTATTAGTAAAGCCACATCTGGCGATTCAAGAATATAACTTAAAGTGACATAATTGTTGAAAGCTTTGTTTTGTAGTTAAACAAATACAATGTTTAGAGTATGGCAGAGAGACAACACAAATGAGATGAGTAAGAGATTAATATTCTAAGTGAGATCTGGGCATCCATTACTCAAGTGTTGGTGAACTGCTGCTTTCACAAATAACAGCACTGATGCCTGTGAGACTGGTTGTATTTCTCCATCAGTGTCAGCATGAGGTTGACAGTCTGGATGTTTTTCATCTTACCTTCTAAAAGGATGTAAAATACTGCATGACAAGTCACTATTGTGGGGGTAGGATCAAGGTGGTAAACAAAATTTCTTTTATCTGGGTATTTTTATGGCATCCAGAAACTTGAAAAAAAAACTATGCTGTCCTTATGTTGTCAGGTCTCACTACTTCTGTTTTTCTTTTTGCAATACAAAAATTCAGTCTTTTTTTTAAATGTGGATTTCCTTAAATTGATGATCAGCTGGGGTAATTGGGTACTGTCTAAGGAGCACGTCAAACCAAAGGACTTGGCTTTGAGGTGCTTAATACCTGCAAATCTCATTGGTACTATTTTCTTCAGAGGTGAGTTAAGCCCTTCAGAAGATGAGATTTAATAGCCTTTTATTATTTGGAGCGGAGACACTAATATTAAAACTTTGACAGACAATAGCTTCAAAGTTCTTGCAGCACGCTGGTTGCAGAGCAACATTTTGACTAATGTTGGAAACAGTTGCTGGGCTAGATGGATCTTGTAATAGCCATTATGTTTTTACTTAGAATGAAATGATACAGTCAAAGAGAAGGAAGTGAATAATATGGATAATGGGACTGTTTCTTTGTCTCAGTAATGACTGACTCTACAACCTAGTTAGTTCATGATGGAAGTTCGCTGGTGGTGTGTCAAGAAACATTTGATAAAGATTCAGCCTGTCCATCATGTAAAATGGTCTTTAAGTATTACTGAGTGTTTCTACAGTACTCTGGTAGTCTATGATTTCCATGTTGTGCCTGTCAGACCTCTTTAAGTAGAAGTAGTAGTTTTTATAAATTGGGGTTTATAGCAGTTCTGCAGAACTGATTCCCATGTTTTCCTTAACTGTTTTTTATCAGCAAGTGTGTTCACATGGTGATTTTAATTTGTTCTTTATATTGAATATACCCACTCATTCTAGACTAACATTCTTAGAGTCCATCAGCTTTCTTCTGATTATTTTTTTCTTTCTTCCAGAAGATGAAGCGACTTTTTACTTCTGTCAGATTTCTTTTTTCTTTGTCAGGAGAAAATCCACTCTGGACACTCTGACAGAGTATTGTAGGTTAAGGATTTTTTTTTACATTGTACTTGGATTTATAGTCATGTTAGCAAGTGACTTGAAAAGGAGCCTGAGACAGTGGTCAAATGGCACTGTATTCTCATTGAAATACTTCCCTAAAAGGCAGCAATGGCTGCAGCCCACTCGCATACTGTTCTTTTACGCAAGTTTAGCTGCTGACCTCTAAAGGAAATTCTCAAGGACATTCAATTTGAAGTATTAAGGTTTCGTTTCATTCAAAACATTGGAGGCTTAAATGTGAACAAGGATACTGAAAGTTAAGTAAATAAGCCAAGACAGGTGTAAGGAAGAGAAACATTTAGAAAAATTTAGTACAGTGTGACGCAGGACAAAATAAATTCTTTCATCTGGTTTACAGAGGGAGAAAAATTATTGCTTCAGCTTGAGAAAAATGAAAGCAAATACCACAGATCTGTCCAGTGGATGGAGGAATATCAGTGATGACATAAACCATGGAACAACTTCTAAAAGACTAGTTTTAGGGAAGAGAGAGTCTGTCTTAAGATTCGCTGCAAATTCTCTGCAGAATATAATGCATGGTGTGGTGGATAATTAGGGTGTCTTAGGTTAGATACTCTCCGTGTGGTAAATGCACAGATGGGATGTAATGTAAAATGTTTGAAAAATGAAAAGGAGAGAAAATTGAGGATAGAATAGGAAGACAAAAAAAATGGATGTGACAGCATTACATCCTTCATGTTTTTCTGGGTTGCTGTCATTGAATTGTCTTTCCATTATTTTTGTTTATTTTTGTCTAACCCATTACCTCTATTCTCACTGATCCAATTTGTGCTCATTCAAGTGTTGTTCTGAGTACGAAGTTTGATATTTCTCAAATTCTTAAAGGGAATTTAAAAATTAACAGTTGGTATCCGTTTCTTGTAATGTATAGCTGACGTGATTTTGTAACGATAATGACTTAGTCTGTGTGTGAGCTAACGTGTTTGGTTAATAAGCATTTTTACATACTAGAATTTTATGAAGAACATACCTAAATATGTCTTTTGCTGGCTTTATTCAGTGATAAGTAGTCAGCATAAAAATAATTAATTGAAGTAGCGTACTGAAAATTGGAAAGACTGTAGTGGCATGTACAATCTGGTGAGGCTGGCGTGTTTGTCTTTGATTTCATTTATCCAAGTTATGGAATGATGGTCTGTGACCAATATAATTAAGTACCTTAATACCTTCACTATGCATTTAATGGTTAGGTGTTCTTTTTTTCCTCTAATCGTATAATGTTCTACCTGAGGAAACAGTTTATGGCTTATATAAAACTGGGTGTTTCTTTCGACGTGTTCCTGACTCAGCACGGCTCCAAGCCCAACTTCTAAAGCAGCGGTGCATACTATAAATTTCCTCATAGACCAACAGTCTACGCATTTCTTTGCTCAGGAAAGCTGCAAAATTTACTCATGGTTGAAAAAAAAAAAAACAACCCACCTTGTCTCAAATCTGTACATTTCATGTTCCCCTTTTGCACTCTTAGGCTTACACATGAAAACCTGCTGAACGTAGTAGCAAAGATGCAAAACTTTGCTTTGTTTCCTTACTGCGTAAGTTCTTTACATCGTAGCTGAAAAGGATCCATAAAAGGAAAGGGTTTTTATCAGTGTGCCAAGAGCTCTTTTGATTTTTGTGATGTCCCTTTAAAAGGGTTGTTATGGAAGTTAGAGCATGTCAGCATTAAAAACTACAGTAGTCATGCTTTATAAAGTATTACAGTCAATGTATGTATCTTCAGAGATGGCCAAGAAAGTCAAAAAAAGCTAACAAAAGCATAGTTGACATTCCTAGGTATTGCTAAAGTAAAACAGCAGGAAAAGTCCTGAAAAACTGTTCTCTTTGAGGCAAAAAGAAGTGCTGGGGCAATTTTTTGTTTGTTTGTTTTTTACTGTAGGGCAGGAGAAGTTGCTTTTAATAACATTGTTAATGTATCCCTTGAATCAATTTGTTGAGGATGATTTTTTTTAAAAAAAGAAAAACAAACAACCCAGCTGTTGTGTTTGTGTATCAGTGTGTGCAATTCACTATCATCTGAGGTCTGCACGTGTTCAGATATATACAGCCATACCTGCAATTATTCCATAAAATTGCAACCCCACAGCGTTTTGCTAATATCTCCTCATTTTAATTTTTTTCCTGACTGAAGCTGCATCTGGGCAGTCATGCTAAATAATTGCTGGGTAGTAGCCATATTTCTCCAGTTCACTTTCAAAGGGGAGAAAAATGGGACTTGACTTGAATGTAGAAATCCCACCACAATGTCGGTGACTGATCTTCTGCCATAGTTAGCTCTAAGGCTTAGCTTGTCTTCCTGATTCGCACAGATGGAACAAGTTTTTACATGTACTCAATGAAAAATATACTACAGAAAAAAAAATACAATCAAAGTACCTAGTCATGAGAAATAAAGTAATTCTTGACAGTAATTTTTCATTGTTAACCTGAAAAGTCTTTGTTACATAAAATGGCTCCTTAACCAAAATTCAGCAGACTTCAGATACTTCATGCATAGGCCACAATCCACGAGCCCTTCATCCATAGAAATGCCATTGACTTTTGGTGTCTGCTAATCGTCTGTATTTTTATGTTGACATGCTTTAAAACTTGCACAAAAAATGTCTCTTGGCCTTCTTCAGAGAGATGTAATAAGACACTAGCAAGAGCAGCATCTTGAATTGCAGCAACTAATTTCATACAGTCAGGCAAATGTTTTCTAAGTGCGTGGCAGAGTGAGTTTGATCATACATGTGTTATTCTGGAGTGGCTGAAGCCAGCCCCATCCCTGCCTGTCGCCCCCCTGTGCTGGAGGCTGTGCGGGGACAAGCTGTATTGCCACTCCTCAGCTGTCCCAGTTTACAGCCCCACTTACTGAAGCCAGCAAGGGGGATATTAAATATCAGCTCGCAACCAGGAGCAACTGGGCCACGTCCACGTGTCTTACTTGTGTAGGGGCACTGACTTCCAGTGGGGGAGAGCTGGAAGCAGTATCGGTTTCAACCACAACAGCTCCCTCCTCTGTAGAAATGCTGGAGCTCGGTGCCCAGGGGAGAGGCTCTACACCAGCTTGCTCACAGATACTACCCGATGAGCACCGTGCGATTGAAGGCGTATGCTCACATGGAGCTCCTCTCTGGGGCCGGGGCCTGTCTTATTTATTACATTTGCTCATTTGCATTGTTCTTTTATGTAGAAAACTGTTTACATTAGACTGTTACGGGCTCAGTGTCCGAACGGTCGTTTGTATTTGGATTAAGTAGCTTGTCTCTATCAGTGAAGTGGTTCATTTGGTGATGAGTTCGTTCTGATGTATAGTCAAGATTATTTCCTTCCCTCAAAAGTCTTTCCAATCCACAAATTGCAAGATTTCAAGAAGGCTGCATGTATCCAGCCTTACTGGTTTTTTTTTTTCATTTGTGTATGTATCTATTACTGCAACTGAATATTTCTGACTTTTTCTGACATTTCATAGAAAACTATAGCAATAGAAGGGTGTGGTTTCTCTCTCAACGAGAGTCCTGTTGCAATGAACTTTACATAAATTTAAAGTGTCTCTACTGAAAGCAATATCTGGAGGGAATAATTTGAACTTGTCTTTTCTGTTTACTGAATGTTTATTTTTTAGACTTTTGGCATTTCAGGGTTTCAGAGAAATTGAGATTAGTTTTGACTGCATTATCAGCCTTTATTATAGTAAAAAGATGGCAAGAATGTGGACTAATGTTAATTATTCTCTGCAGGAAAACTCTTGGAGATCGTTTAAAGCTTGAAGAAAAGCTTGGCACGCTCAATGTGTCTGATACCACAGTAGGCAGCAAACAGGCAACATTCAAATTAAAGAAGGTGAGCTATATATATAATTTTTTAAGATAATACACAAGTAACTTTAGTTTTTGCATGAAAGAACAGGAACTTTAAAACCGTCAAACAAATGTCCCTCTTCATTTCTTTATAAGCTGCCAACTCTTCTGCTTCTTGCCAAGAGAATGAAAGCCTCCGGTAGTACACTGTGTGTTTATACCCTTATAACTCAGACAGCACTCATAAAATCTTACATTCCGGTGGAAAATACTGCCTTCCATCTTTTGATAGTTTACTTGCAGACATATCATCAGAAGCTTGTGACCTTACCTGACTCCAGTGCCAGGACTGAGCAGATCTTGGTCTGCAAGTCAGGATGCTGTACATGACTCTTGGTTGATAGTGTCACTAGGTCTCAGCATGATGAAAACAGAGCTTTCCACCTTTGTCATCAAACATGTGTAGCACAGATCACAGGAGTGAGCTCTGGTCCTGTTCTACTTGCCAAATTCCATTCGAAATGTGTAGTTAACTGCTGCCTATCTAACTTTCCCAAAGGGTGTTGATTTCCCATCCTAAGGAAATTTGTAGATTGCAGACAGGTGATTACTTTCTAGTGCGGGCAGAACTAAATGCATGTGTGCATCTGCTACTGCAGTAGAACACTTGATTTTTTTTTTATTTTTTTTTTTGCTACAAAATTACTTGAGAACTGGGGAAAGGACACATTATAAAAGCTGAAGACCCATATTAATTGAAACTTGAGCTGACAAAATGTACTTCAGTTAGAACTGGTTTTCCTCAGTAAGCCTCTTTGCTATAATACATATTTCCTTACCAGTGGTCAAATATTATTCTCACCTGTAAACTGCTGTCACACGAATGGCAAAGTCCTTATTTGATTGTCACATTAGGCATGCCTTAAAAAAAAAATTAAATAACCAAATTTATGGGACTATTTCTACCTTACTTGTTTTACCTGATTATTTTCTGTTTGCAGATGCCCTTTTTCATCTGTTTTTGATTGCTGTATTGCTGGAATTTAAAATGTGTTGACTGTAGAATAAGTCGCAGATTCCTCTGCAGCACTGTGCAGGGAGTTGTTCTGGGGATTTTACCAACTACTGTAACTGATATGTTTAGTGTCTTGCAGCTATTTAAATGGACTCTGCAGGGCTTCCAAAGCACGGTCTTTTTTATAGTAGCTTTAAATTAGAAAGTGCAAACCCACAAGGTACCTTGCAATTGGTGATGAGCGATGAACGATCACCTTTTACTAACAGTTTTGTGAAGATTTGGGAGTAAAGGGGTAGAAGACACATACATCAATGTCTGCTTGATTCTATCAGATATGCTATAGCTTTATTTTTTTTAATTATGTTGGTACTAACTGTTAACTGATGTTGCTTTATTGAAATACGTACATTGTGCTCGTTGCATTAAAAAGATATTTGAAAGTCTAATTAAAAGAAAAAATAAAGCATCTATAGAGGAGATCTTTTCTCCTGTCAACACAGTAGCAAAATAAGACTTGCAAGTCTTCTCTCCAATAAACAGACCCCGTGTATATATTATGAAGTCCCAGGGAATGGAGCAGAGACAGCTAGGAAGAGGTCACATTATGCAGTATGCTGTGTCTTGGCTCTCCTTTTCAGAGGATGAAGAGATGAAGTTGGCAAGCCAAAAAAGGGATTTTAGTGTTACTCTGATCATCAGCTTCTGCTTTGTGATGCCCTTCCCTTAAAGTGCAGTTTACTTAAGAGTAGGTAGGAAGATTTAGTGGGAGAGAGAATTGTGCTTCTGTAGGATGGGTATCACTCGACATTATAAATCAGTGGAATTGAGACTGAACTTTGCTGCTACAGTTGTGATATGTTAGCAGCCTCCCAAATGCCCAGCAAGCAATGACAGATCCAGCCATGGAATTGTTTGTCATTGATATGTCACAGTTTAGTTTTCAGGGGATTTTAGTATGGTTCCCACAGTGTGACATCCTGTTTTTCAATTTCAGCATGCTTTATGATAGCAAATAGATACGACAAAATAGCAGGGTTTCTAAAATACCTAAGTACTTAACACTACTAGGGAGGTATAGAGGACTTCTAAAAAAACCAAAAAAACAAACAAAAAAAAAAACCCAAAAAACAAACCAACAACAACAAAGCTTCGGAAGCAAATCAAGAATTTAGTTTCACTGCACTAGCAGTAACGGTCAACATTACATTAAGTAAGATTTCTCAAGACTGTTTCAGACGAAGTCTGGAGACAGAAACTACTTACATTTTCACATAGTAGGTTTCTTGTTTCCCTACCTGCAGTGGAAACAGGAGTCGTAAATTTAAGCAACGTCTCAAGACCACCAGCTTTTATTACCATGATGCTGGTACAGGCTTATTGCTACATTTGGTAAATTGGTTCATATCGCACCTCAGCCAAAATGATGTCTGTGCATGCAAATTGCCAGCTCAGGTTTAAAAGATACTTCAGTGGGACATTCAGGGAGAGATGGGTTGACATATGAGTGTTGCTGGTTATAAATCTAGATGCAGGGGGGATGCAGCTGTGTGACCAGTATTTCTGTCACGCTGTTAATGCACTTATCCTGTGCTGCTGTTGAAATTGCTCTAATTTTATTTAGAGTATATTATAGCATATTTAGAGTATTTTATAGCATGGACTGTTGCCTGAGCTTGGCTAGTTCCAGTCTGCTAGTTCAAATTTATGCTTAGTTTGAAGACAAGCCTTAGTCTTCCAACGAAAATAGTAGTTTATGGCTGTAAGAGTCATTCATCTATGTGGTATGTAAATGAAACCCTTTCAGCATGTTTTTGATGAAGAGGAAAAACATTAATAGAGCATGTGGCACAGGAGCAGAGATTTTAAATTATTTTCATGTGGAAAGTCTTTCTAAAATTGCATACAGCATATCAAACACTTTCAAGAACTTGTGAGAACACTTTTTAGAGAACCTATATGTTTCAACAAATTTAACAAATTGTTCTGTCTTTTAAAATGCGTTTGTGCAAATACTAAATGTGGTAATACTAGTTAACCAAAGTAGATACTAAATAGCCTCAAATTGCGCTCTACCTTCTTAAGGGCATTAAAACATAAATTCTCGAGTGTAATTTTGCAGTCTGTTTTTAGACATCGGTTTTCATCTGAAATGCATGATTTTTTTCACTGTTTTTTGATAACTTTGTCTTAAATGTTTGCTCTGAATTACTTGGAATGATAATGCCTAGAGATACCCGGAATCAAGAGGTACAGTATAAGACAAGATTGCATGAGACCATTTACAGTAACACTTCCAGATTTCCTAAACAGAATTCTGACTTGATATATACATACTTGAACAATGAGGTGATGTGTAAGTTTACAACAATCTGAGTCTATTTTTGTTTTAATATTCCAGTCAGAGCAGCAAAAGAAACAGCAGGAAGCTGAGAAACAACATCGTCAAGAGAGGAAAACTCTTAGGCGTTCTGCTAGTCATCTCAAGAGCAAACGAGGAAGAGGACGACTGTTCCATTGATTTATTATATGTTATTTTTTTAAGAAATTTCTTTTATCTCACTTTTCATTTGAAAAAGGGACTTTTTCAAATTGGGACACAGTACCTATGTATTTGTATGTTGATTAATTGATGAACACAAAACCCAGAACTTGCTAAAGCCTGCGTTAATTACTGAAGAGTTTATGAAAGTAGAAGTATTGACCAAAGGACACTACAAGTATGATGTGTTATAAACTCCAGTGTGAGCTGTATTTGTGCAGCAAATGGTTATTGCAACTGGTTATTGTGTAACCCTGGATGTCTTTTATATAAGAATTTATGTATACAACAAGGCTGCCTGTCTTTTATTTAACTTAAGAGCTGTGGGTTTTTGCTTTCTGAAATCTTTGTGACTGTTTAGATAGAAAATCAAGGGTAAGTTATTTTGGCTAAAAACTTATCTTTACAAGGGCACAACAAATTTTTCTTTCATGGTTCTTGAAGGATGATACACAATTGTGTTCCTCAAAACTGACTTTGGCTTTGTGTTCTTGGGTTGCCTTAGTAGCCAGGAGGAGGACAAATGGTTGTCATGAGGGAAAGTGAGAATGCCTCAATTTAGAAATTTTGGTTCCTCTAAGTCACTCTGTAAGGAAACCTCTCGTGCCACACCGATGTACGAAGGGGTCAAGTAGCTGCCAAATCTCTGCATTGCCCGCAAGCTTCTCATGCTTTCTATTTAACACAAAACTATCCAGTATTCCCGTGTCAGTCTCACCCATGCTGTATATCAAGAAGTACCGTTATTACTTCTCTCTAGCCACTGAGAAAATGTGATACAGTTGCGGTTGCTCCAGGGTATGTCCCTCTTTTTGTGAGTCTTGTCTTTTGATAACATTCAGGCCTTTGAAATCCAAGTGCAATGACAAGTTGAAGTTTTTACTAGTGTGACATCTTTCCCCTGGAGCATTATATTATCTCTTGGAATTTGTCTGCTTGCAGCTCAGGTGTGTTCACTTCATGTCCATGGCTGGCCTGAATGTGGAAAGATTAATGGTGGAAACTTGCCACCGTTATGGTTGATACGTGGAGAATTGGGGATTAAGTGGACAGAACTGGTGCTGTAAGAACAGGAATTCAGAGGACTTTGTTCCTTCTCATGGTAGGCCTACATCCCATTATGTTTGATCAAGGGCTAGAGGTGCATTTATGGTTTAAGGCATCTTATTTCAGCAATGATTTTATTGTCTGTCAAGAGCAGTAAAAAAAAAAAAAGGGCCAATTGATTTGCAGAGTGGTAGTGAAAACGGTCAACTTTCAGCTTAAAAAAACCCAAAACCAACAAAAAACCTGAACCAAAAACCAGAAAACTGTATTTTTTTGTGTTTTGAGTTTCTCCTTACTGACACTGGTTTAGGCCAGTGTATGTTTTGGTTTTTGTGCATGTACAGAGTGCCTCATGATAATATTGATTGTATTTAGGTTGGAGCCTGTATGATTAAAAGAACATACTTCATACTGTTAGAGAAAAGGCACATGCAAACTTTGCTTAACACACCATTTATTTCACATAAAGGGTATTTGGGATACACTTTAAACGCTGTTTAAATATACTAGGTATAACCAGTGAGATGCCTGCAAAGATAGGACTGTGGCTGTGATTTGAATATTATAAAAAGCTAACGTGGAAACTGGAAGACAAGCTTGATGCACTTTTAGTAGCTTCTGTTGTTTAGCAGATGCTCTACAGTGGACCCTACTGCTTGGGGTTTCCAAAGCACTGCCTGTAAATGTGCTGTATTTTTAGGTGCAATGTATAAACTCTGCATATAATCTTGCTATAATATATAGCAAGCTATATATTGCTATATATATATATATATAGCTATAATCTTTCTAATTAAAGATAGAAGTGTGAATAATAGGTATCAGCTATTCTGGAGAACAATCCTAGAAAGTTGGAGGTCACAGATAGCATTTGTGAATGAGAACATTGGAGTTGGCTCAAGAATCTGAATGTTCGTGAACGGCAGATGTAACGGCCGGTTGTGATGTGCCCCTCCAAGGAGGAAGACTCTACTGCCTTGTAAATTCGTCTGCTTGTCCTTGCCCAGGAACCCTGTGGACATTTCTTCATTCAACAGTTTCTTTGTTTGTGCGCTGGGCTTGCGTGAGAATGTGGTGGTGGAACAGGGCGTTCGTGGAAGGGGAAGAAGCAGGAAAGCTCTGTGCAGTCTCCATCTCGGCTGTGACTGAGTTCATGCTCTGTTAGATAGCTAGTGGCCTGTGTAGATTTTGAAAGACCAGAGAGAATTAACCAAAACCAGGTCTGTAGTCCCAAAGGTGTTTTCCTGCTGTAACCTTACTCCTGAAGGAAGGACACATCATTCTAATACAGGCAGAGGGATACCCAGCGTGTCTCTAAAGATAGCATATAATTTTAAAATTCATAAACTAATTGAACTAATAATTGATCTCATGCTGCTTTTTCCATGAACCAGCAGCTGGTTAGAATCGGTGTTACCCAGAGAAGTGGATTTCCTATACTTGATATGACTATTAAAAGTTTGAAAGAGGGTGGTGTTCTTTTAGATGTTGCTCACATTGGTCAGGAGAAGTGTGCGATGTTTGCATTTTACTAACAGTGGGACATGGCTCTTTAGGGTGCCCAGTGCTGGAGCTCTGGAACGCAGGTGAGCTACAGCTGGTAGGCTGCGCCGAGCTGCCTGGCACACGTTCAAGCCCAAGAGCTTTTCGGGGAAATAGGGATTGGAGGTTCCTCACAAGCCTTGCTTTTGAGGTATCAGGGAGCACCAAGAGTGGGCAGCTCTATGAGGGAAGGCAGGCTGGGACCTCAGGGTGACCAGGCAGGGGCAGTGACCTCCCTGAGAGGAGGTGCAGTCCTGCAATTATCAAACGAGAAGAACAGTAGGGTGACAGCAGTGAGGTTCAATCAACAGACCAGAGAGACAAGGCAGGTCCAAGGTCAAGTGAGCGGGTCAGGATCCATGAGGCACTTGGGCAGGCACGGGCACACCTGCAGCATTGCTTAGGCGAGGACTAAGGGTGATGTGGCTCCCGAGCAAAGCAGGGGCAGGTCTCTGGCAGGGCTGTTCAGAGGTCTTTCTCCCACTTCTCATTAGCAGTCTGGTCCCCAGCTGTCTGGCCATACTGTTACCAGAGCTGGCCTGCAGTACAGAGAGCCAAACCCTTGGCAAGGTGAGGGAGAGGTAGCAGAGCCTTAAGGTCCCACGCAGGGACCTGGAATGAAGCATGTTTTGATTCTTGAGGTTGATAAAGCAGGTTAATGCCCTTGAACAGCTAGCTGGGGGAAGATTTGAGAGTTTCAGTAGAAGCTGACATGTTAACACAACATCATTGCAACCAATTGACTTCATAATGGAACCAAAGCAGGCATTTCTTGGCTATCAGCCTGACTACATCAACCTTTTTTCATTCAACAGTACTTCATTTTCCATACTGCAGGAATCAGGATTGATCCAGTATTGCCATTGCTATAAGCTGAGAGGCTGCTGAGATCCTTTCTGACATTTAAGGCTCATACCCTAAGGTAAGAGCGATCGGATGCTGTAGCCTCATGGAAACCCTGATTGTTTCATATGCATGAGAATTTAGTGGTCAGAATCAGTTTAAAAACTCCATGTAAATAAACTGACAGGTAATGGTTAGATGTGAGTGAAATACTAGTGAGATAAAAGAAAAGACCTGGATCTGATGAGTCACCTACACTTCAGTATTTTCTTATTCCACAAGTAGTATAGTTTACTTCAGATAGGCTATTAGTCATTGAACAATCACTGAACCAAAACTATTTGTGTAATGTTCTTTCCAAAATGCTGTTGCCAAGCCAAGAAGCATGCTGTGCTCCTGTGGCTGGTGTAATTGTCTGAAATGGAGAACATCCATCAGTTTATACAAAACAATGAAAGAAGTTACTGTACCACACTGCTGGTGCTTAATATCTGAACAGAGTAGTGAAGTGTAATTTAAAATATTCCCCAGCATAAATAGTAAGTGTGTGGAAAAATACATACACACATTTTTATACTCACGGGGTTCGTTTATATATGGAGCTTGAAGCAGGTGTGATTTGAGATTCCCAGCCTCAGGAAGAGTTGTGAGGGAGGGTGTAACAAGTTTTCATGTTACTCCATCTTGCTTTGCAGCAGCCTTTTATATTCATATTCTCCATGTTTCCAGGTGGGAAAACGAGTAATAGACTTGAATTCTAGGAAGAAAGGACCAATTTCCAGTTGCAGAAGGGACAGTGAAGCAGTACAGCAGCTTACCTGGGGAGGTTGTGCAATGTCCACCAAAAGGCTTCTGATGTGAGATTAAACATCTGCAGGAACCCTTCAGGTATAGTGGAGCCTGTCTCGAGGAGCAGGGGTGGATTAATGAACTTTAGAGGACCTCTCCAGCCCAGTGACTCTATGAATGGTTGTAGGGCATAAGGAAGAGGCAGCGTTAATTGACTGCAGTCGTTTTCCCCATTTGTCCCATCCTTCAACTGAATCACTCACTAGTTTTATCTTTTTATCTCTTTCATAAAGATTAAATACTTTTTTTGGCTTGTTTCCATAGCTAATATATTTTGTCTGATCTTGGGAAGTACGGGATTTTTAAACTGAATGAAAGCACATAAATCTATTAATAAACTTCAGCTCTTGATCATTATCTCTGTGTTTCAAAGCCGATTTTACTCAACAACTGACTCTTTGTGATGAATGTGAAGAAGTAGTCCTATCACCAAAATGAACAATTTATAGCACAGCCTGCAGAAAATAACCAGATATAGCAGAGTTTGTAGTTTACACGACTGGAGGAAAAAGAATTCCTGCATTTCAGAGACTGTCTAGATGGAACCTCACGACACGGTTCGTAAGTCATTCTGTCTGTAAAACTGAGTATTGCGAATTTCCACACCCATTCCCCCACCTATAATTTAGGCATTCTCTCTCTCTCCCCTGTTCCTCTCTCTGATGACTCTGCTTGAGTTAACTGCATTTTAGTATCGCTTCCTTCCTCCTTTTTTTTTATTTGGCTCATGTCCTTGATCCACACGGGGCCCAGTGGCAAGTTTCTACGGATCATGTGTCACACGTCGCCCTGCGTTTGTACTGTAAGTGGCATTTCTGCACAAAATACTTGGGAGCATCCTGTGGTATAGACTAGTTTGCACACACACACATCAGCTGAGGTAAACGAAACTGATTTCTGTGCAAATGGATGAAAAGGGCAATGACTGTGAATCATCCATACTAGTATAAATTCAGAAATGTCTGTCTGTCGCTGACTGTGATTTTCAGGGTCTCATCTTCTGTTCTTTGTTTGCTTAGAGTTTGAGAATGTGGTGCGGGTGCAAGGAGTGAAGATCAACCCCGAGCATGTTCAGAAAGGAGTAATTTTTCTCATACTGTTTGAAAGAAATAATTGCAGAGATAAGTGCTGCATTTCCTTTGACAGCTACATTCAAGTAGACTTTTAAGTACAATAATTTTACAGCAAGACCAGGTGTGAGTGTAAAACACTACTGTTCCCAGTGTGGTCATGCTTTACAAGTGACATTTGGGTCAGCTTACCTATGAAGGCAAGTCCTTGTTCCCGTTTAATTCATTTAGTGGGGCAAAAGTGAAAATCCCATTTCCTCATTAAAAAGAAAACTAGGCAGTTGAAGTGGGAAATACCAGCCCAGCCCTAATCAAAATTTATACTCCCAATTCCTGGAACCACCCTTCCCTTCCCTACAGCGGTTTCTGCCAAAGCTGCTCTGTCTCCTTATTATCTCTTGTTTTAACATCTGGCTATTTCTTGTGGAATGCCTATCCTTACACTCCAGTTTTTCTATTAATATCAGGATCTATAGTACAAATTTGTACAGATACAGCACAGATTTGAGAATGAGCACTGAAATGGTAATTGTAGACGGGTTGTGTATAGGCACGTCTTGAGCAGAATGGGTTTGTACAAACTTGGAGATGTGGGGAGCTGTGACATCAAAGTCACGGTATAGGGGGAAGGGGGGGTTCAGAGGGCATGTCCTTGGAGATCAGCAGAGGGGCATGTTGCTTTAACCCCCAAAAATTCCACTCTTGCTGCTCTGTGTGCATCTCTACCCTGTGCTAGCTCTGCTTCAGTAAGAGTCTGGGTGGTTTGGGTAGGGTTGTTGTGGTTTATAATTTTTTCAAGACTTACTACTGCATTAGTACAATTGCAATATACAATTATATACATGCACGATTACATTGCATTATATACAATTGCACAAAAGGTTCAACATTCAAAAGCATTCAAAGTATATATCATCTGACTTCAGTAATGAATATTATGTCCATTCCATTTACCAATATTTATTCTGTAAATGTATTTTTTTTATGTAATTTAACCTTTGTAATATTGCAGCTTTATATCACCAGTGAAGTACATACAGTAGGGGTCATAAAAGACCACATGTTTAGAATCATAGAATGGTTTGGGTTGGAAGGGATTTTTACAGGTCATCTGATCCAACCCCCCTGCAATGAGCAGGGACATCTTCAACTAGACCAGGTTGCTCAGAGCCCCATCAAACCTGACCTGGAATGTTTCCAGGGATGGGGCATCTACCACCTCTCTGGGCAACCTGTGACAGTGTCTCACCACCCTCATTGTAAAAAAAATTTCTTCCTAATATCTAATCTAAATCTACACTCTCTCAGTTTAAAACCATTACCCCTTGTCCTATCGCAACAGCCCTACTAAAAAGTTTGTCCCCATATTTCCTGTTGGCCCCCTTTAAGTACGGGAAGGGCTGCAATAAGGTCTCCCTGGAACCTTTTCCAGGCTGAACAACCCCAACTCTCTCAGCCTGTCCTCACAGGAGAGGTGCTCCAGCACTCTGATCATCTTCATGGCCCTCCTCTGGATGCACTCCAACAGGCCCATGTCCTCCTTATGTTGAGGACTCCAGAGCTGGACACAGTACTCCAGGTGGAGTCTCAGGAGAGCCGAGTAGAGGGTCAGAATCACCTCCCTCGACCTGCTGGCCATGCTCCTTTTGATGCAGCCCAGGGTACAGTTGGCTTACCTGTAAGGACTTAATCATCTTATGCAAATGAGAATGTAGTGAAAAGTTATTATCTTGTCTATTAGGATTTTGCTGATATTCTTGTAAACCGAATCAAAAAGGAAGTTTGCAACACTCCCATCATAGCTACTGTGTTTTTCTCCTTTCCCAGATGAAAACAGGAGATTGCGCAATGGGACTATGACACTGTTGCACTGAAAACATGAGGCAATATTTTAAACGCATCTCCACAGCAAATATATATCCTCTATCTGAAATATTTTAGACAGGTTACAACAAGGCACTTTTGCACAATGCTATGGTAACTGCATTGCTGCAATTTAAATATTAGTAGAAGCAGAGCATAGATAATCATGCTCCAGCGCTTAGGACAGGGTCTGACATGGTTGGGTTTACGAGTATAGACATAGGAAAGAACATCAAGTGCAGTACCCACATATGCATGTTGCTGGGGACTAGTATCACTAAATTAACTGTAGTTTGCCAGTTAAGGGACAAAATTAGAAGTATTGTGACGTTTAGAGAAAGTTACTTTAGGAGAATTCGAAAGAGATGATCCTTTATTTTCATGGTGAGTCTCTCAAACCATGAGAAGTTCCAGTCAAAACTGGAAGAAGACGGAAACTTCTTCAGAGCGGAGATGAGGCATGAGGCTATTTCAGGTATTTAAGAAACACTTGACCTCCCTAGAATGGTGGGAATGAAAGCTGACTTCAGCGGTGGCATTTTGGATAGATGTGAGGGTAGGGCTGTGGTGGATATTTAATGTGACCAAAGCAAGGGAGATTTTACACTCAAGTGGAAAGACCACTGCGCCTCAGGGTATGGGACTATGGAATAACCAAACAGTCGAGGCAGGCACTATGGAATAACCAAACAGTCGAGGCAGGCAGCTCCTTCTCTCCAGTGTTTTTCCAGAGGATCTCTCTTAGCTTCCCTTGTTATATGATGTGTACATGATGTCTACTGAAGCAATTTCTAGAAATTCATTCCCTGACTTGGCCTCTAGTGGTGTTTTCATGGTTCCTCTTAATCACAGAACAGTAATTGACCTTTCTTGTCAGTTAAGACATCTTATTTCCCTTTGCCTCTGAAGATTTGGGGAAGAAGAGCTCCGTCCTTCAAAGAGGCCACCACGCCCCATGAAATTAAAGGAATTTCTCATAGAAAGATATAATTTGGAAAAAGAGGAACTAATAAGGCAGTCAATAAAGCTGCTGGGAAGGAAGGGAGAGATGAGACGTGGAAAATCATTTGAGATCTGGCCAAATGTTTCTCTTAAAACACATTCTAACCAAGAAAAGAGCTTATCAATGTAAAGGTCAAATTTCCAAGAGCTGAAAACTCTCGTTTGGGGTTTTCAGTGGAGACTTTCTAGTTTCTAATTTTACCATTGTTTTCTCCTAGAGGTACAATCCTATCTTGAGCTGCTCTGGTTTCTTGCACTTCAGTGTCTTTTAAAAACTGAATTCCTCCAGCCAGCACGGCAAGAAAGGTAGAAATAGTAATGCAAATTCATTCAGACCTTTTTTTCCGGCATGTCATTCCCCCTCCAACATCTGGAGTTATTGGGGGTTAGATAATAGGGCACTATCTAATCACAAGGCCTGAGTCGGTGAGTGCCCCTGTGGAGCAGCAGCCTGAAGCGCCTGCAGCTTGTGACTGCTGTAAGTGCTGAGCTGTCTGAGCCCCTTCTGTCTTCCCTTCCTCCTGGATAGCCATGTTTTGCCACTGACAGCATCAAGACAGTGACCCACAGCAGCTGTCAGCAACAGGTTTCCCAGCTTCCTTTCAGCTGCTGGAAAATGTTTTTAGCGAGTACTCTTCAGAGGACGAAACAGTTGCAGGAAGTTTGACAGACAACCTCTTCATTTCTTCAAGATGTCTTTAGCACTAAGTGGGAATAGTGGGAATGAAAATTATTATCAGTGTTGATTTTTTTTGTTTTTTCCTAGTGTGACAACTAACTGATAGGAGCTAAGTGGAAATAATTTCTTAATCACAGGAAGCTTTGGAGCTTCTGACTTTGAGACAGCCCTACTTCTGGCTTACTTCATGTGTCACTTCATCTGTTTCACCACACTGAGTAACGCATTTTAGGGCATCTAAACCAATAAGTCAAGATACAAACCAAGCTGAAGAACCAGATGGGCTTAAGAATCTGTCATTGTGTCAGGTACTTGTATGGCCAACCAACTTCTACGTTACTAGATGGTGCAATTCCCATAGGTCAAAATTTCTGCCTCTTGGCTAAGACAAGAATTTGGACTGGCTTCCAGGCTTGCTCAGAGTTCAAAGGTGCTTGACTCTAAGAACATAGGCCTATCCCTGCTTTGACCACAGCTTGGAAGTCTTCAGCATAAGGCTGTCCTGAGAGCTTGGCAACAGCCATGCTTCTAGCCTTCCCTCTACCGTGCATTCTCTGAGCAATACCATCCTGCTTTTTCCTGAAAGCCTTCAGTATGTCAGTGCGTTTTGAGGCCGATAGAAATATCTTCAGCCTTTCAGAAAGGTCCCACAAGCTCCCCGAGGAGCCTAGGCAATGCTCCTCACCACCAAGCTGAAAAGCAATAGAACCAAAGCTGTCCATAGTAGATTTTATTTTCCTCCATAAATATTAAGGGTCTTTAAAAGTAAAGCAAATCTGGTCACTGGGTTCAGAGAGAGGAGGACTAATCCCTAAGGCAGAAGAGCAGAAATAAACAAGGGACAATAAAAATTCTGAGGCATTTCAGTGTCTCAAAGCATCTGATGCAAATGCCTCAAAATAAAGCAAGAGATTTGAAAGCTACTCAAACAGTTTTCTTTGAACACCCTTTTGCATGTGGATTTCAAGCACTGAAAGAGGGAAATTCTGTCCTATCAATGGGATCTCTTGTGTTTTTACTAGAGAAGCAATGATACCGTAAACAGCTAGCTATGGTGACCATGCTCCAAATCCCTCAACAACAGATCTGTAGCGTGGGTGGACTAGCATGTGATTGTTGAGAAAGACTTTATTTTTCTCTCAATTAGAAGTTCTTTCTTTGGTACATAAGTAAAGCAGCCCAAAGGCAGAGAGTTAATTTGAACGACTGGTACTTAATTTGTATTGGCTCTCATGGACGCTGCTTACATTAATTACAGGGAATCCATTGCACAGGATGAACTATTACTGAATCATTTCTTAGATTTATTAAGCATAAGCCGGCTTTCATCCCACATGCAGGCCTTTGAACTGTTACTGAATACTTTCTCAATCCATTTTCTTCAGGCTTTTATTCCACCTGCAGGTCTTGTCTTTTCCGCCTACACAGCCTCCAAAACAACAGGGTCAGTCTTGCTGCTTTGACGCAAGCGACGCTCTCACTGACATCAAAGGAGCTTGGCCTGTGTTGAGGTGGTGCTGGCCACGTGTTTACTGTGATAATTGCAAGGTACCGTCTGCCTTACTGGTTGCCTGTTGGTTTGGGTTGCTCTGGGGGTGGAGCTGAGGAGAAGGAGTACGTCGTGGTGGGGTAAGGGAAAACGGCTCTTTAGGTGGGATGAGTTCAGTAGCTCTAGCGGCTGCTGCCCTGAGCCCTAACGATGGCCGTGCTGGGTGACTCCCACTCTGCAGCAGAGGCCAAGGGCAAGTCGTGCACAAGTCTAGCAGGGTGCCCTGCTCGGGGCGTCAGGCCTGACGTATGCTTTGCGTAGCCCCAGTTTCCTGGGTGCCAAATAATTTCCCAAAGTGGAAAGAGGATGGAGGAAAACACTGGAAGCTCTGTAGGATTTCTGCTGCTCCCTCACTTCACACCCATTCCCAATGTATGTGCTATGGTGGGTCCCAGAATGGGAAGGGGTAAGAGGAGGAACGTGTCTCGGAAGAGCAAGGTGAAAGTTTCTGCATCCACTGAGTGGTTCTGTCAGAGCATTGTCTTAGCAGGCATGGGAAGGAGCTGAAGTTTCGGTCTGCTCTGATGGGCAAGACCTTTTACAGCTTTGCTTTGATTTCCTGGCAGCATGGCACATCGTCCCCTGGGAAGGTGGTTAAATGCAAATGGGTTGTACCTTATGTGGAAGGCAGGAAAAAAAAAAGGTGCATTCCCTATTCTGAAATCGGAGACAGTGTTTGTCAAAACATCTCTGTGCCCCAGTTGCTGTTGCTAAGGATTTAAACCAAAGACACACTTTTCTCTGAGAAGATACAGTTTGAGCTGATACATCAGCTTCTGTGTACTCCTCCAGCTTCCCCTTGAAGCCTGCAGATGTTAGCATCCACAACATCTACTGCCACTGCGTGGTGAGACTCTTCCTGTTGCTAGTGCTGGCCCCAGCCCCGTGGCTTCACTTGAGCTTCATTCCAGTTCTTGGTTTTGAGGAAACAGTGAGAGAGCTGTTCCCTGTCCGTCCTCCTTGTGACAACACTCTTGATGTTGTAGACTTCTTTCCTGACCCTTTAGAGTCATGTCTTTTCCAGACTCAAGTCCTGAACTATTTGGTCACTCCTTGTACAGAAGCTGCCCTGTGTTTGGGATATCCACAAGCAATTCAGTGCACTTGGCTTTCTGAAATGCTATTAATAATGTATTTTGCCTTTTGCTTGGAAATTTGGTTTCTGTCAGTTGTCATGGGGTAAGAGGGAGAGGTCCTCCTGTGGGTTAATAAGTTGTTATAGATAGGAAAGAAAGGGTGACAGTAAATGGGCAGTTTCCCTGACAGAAGGAGGGTAGCAGTGGGGTTTCCCAGGGACCTGTGTGGAGCCCTGTGCTCTTCCACGTATTTGTAAGTGATTGGGAAAGATAAATCATCACCCAGGAAAGTAAAAAACAAAGGCGGCTGCAAAGAGCTGTAGGAGATTTCAGTAAACATGGGTAGAAAACAAAGCGACAGCTGTCACTGTGTCCTGCTGCGACGTGGCAGTGGCATTCAGCTGCGCAAAGTAATAGAGATAAGCAGGAAAATCTAGGTCAGGATCACAGGTCAGCAGGAGAACACCTGGAGTGCAGCACACAGGAATTCCAGCCACTCCAGCCAGTAAATCAGCTTCATCAGGGGGCCAACTTAAATGCCTGTACGCAAAGGCATGTAGCATGGGCAATAAATAAGAGGTAGTTAGATACGAGTACACGCCTGCAGGGCTGTGATCTTACTGGCATCAGAGAGACACGGTGGGATGGCTCCTATGACTGGAGTGTTAGAATGGAAGGATACAGACTCTTCAAGAAGGACAGGCTGGGGAGACAAGGAGCGCGTGTCGCCCTCTGTGTCAAGGACCAGCTGGAGTGCATGGAGCTTCTCCTGGGGATGGATGAGGAGCCAACTGAGAGCTTATGTGTCCAGCTCTGGGGCCCGTAACATAAGAAGGACATGGATCTGTTGGAGTGGTCCAGAGGAGGGCCACGAGATGATCAGAGGGCTGGAGCACTTCTGCTGTGAAGACAGGCTGAGAGAGTTGGGGATTGTTCAGCCTAGAGAAGAGAAGGCTCCAGGGAGACCTTATAGCAGCCTTCCAACACCTAAAGGGGGCCTACAGGAGAGATGGGGAGGGACTCTTTATCAGGGAGTGCAGCAATAGGATGAGGGGTAATGGTTTTAAACTTAAAGAGGGGAGATTTAGATTAGATATTAGGAAGAAATTCTTTACTGTGAGGGTGGTGAGACACTGGAACAGGTTGCCCAGAGAAGCTGTGGCTGCCCCATCCCTGGAGGTGTTCGAGGCCAGGCTGGATGGGGCTTTGAGCAACCTGGCCCATGGCGGGGGGTTTGGAACTAGATGCCCTTTAAGGTCGCTTCCAACCAAAACAGTTCTATGACACAACTGTGAGCTCTTAACAAAAATATTGGTATTGAGGAAAGATAACGTCATGGGAGAAAGTTCCCTGAAAGTATTGATTCAGTGTTCAGTGATAGTCAAATGTTATTGGAAATGAGAGGAGAGAAAAAATATTAAATATCTGTGCTATACATAAATCCCCTGAGCTCCTGTACCTTGGGTTTTATGTTTAGTTCTGACCACCTCACTTTAAGAAAAGGTGTGGTATAACTGTGCACTGAAGAGAAACAGCATTTTTTTATAAGAGGCTTGAAGAGCTTCCTTGCAAATAAAGATTAAATCATGTGGGACTTTTTGGCTTGGAAATAAAGACAGCTGAGCAGCCATGTGATAGAAACCTATAAAATAGTTGGAATGATGTATAGAGGAAGGCTGCAAAACTACTATTAAATAATCTTCATATTGTAATATCCAGGTGCCATCAAATGAAATTACCAGGTAGCAGGTTTAAGGCAAACATATGGAGTATTTATGTATATGATGTATAGGTACATTATCAAGCTAGTCATCTTAGGCTATTATGGAGGTCAAATGTAGGTACTAGTGCTAGAAGGGGTGAGATATGCTCACAAGTTATAAATCTACTGGGATTTGCTGTACCTGAGAACCTGGATGCCATCTCCAGCTCAAGAAATCCTTAAATCAGTAACTGCCTGAAGCTGGAAGCACATATTGAGAAAAAGATCACTCTACTTGTCCTGTTCCTTATACCCTCCCTGAAGTATCTGCAGGTAACTTTGGTCTGCCCATATTTATTTGTATGTTGCTGTGAGCATGCTGAAGGCTGTGAGATTCCCATCACAGGAGCTTAAGAGCAGATTAGCTAAATGTCTCTCTGCTGTGGGGTAGGTAGAGCTTATCCTGCTTCAGAAGGCAAGCTAGACTCGAGGACCTCTTAATGTCACTTTCATCCTGTCCCCTGCAATTCAGTGGAAATGGTGAATGAAAGTGCCTACTTCTACACTTCCCGTCTCTGGGCTGTCATCAGGATGTGACAGAAAGGGGTCCTAGGTGCTAATGGGAAAGAAAGGCTGAAACAAGGGCAGAGCCTGCAGCCAACATGTAATCTTCCCACCGTTGCAATCACCGTGGAGGCTGAGGGCGAGTTACAGCTCTGAAGTGCACCAGAGCAGACACGCCAGGATGTGACTCAAAGGCCAGGCTAAGCCATAAGGAAGGTCTGTAGGCGCTGGAGCCAACATCGTGTCAGTCTGCTGTGCTACTGGCAGCCAGCCTATGGAGGAGCGCAAGTGGCAGAACGAGGTTGCCTCGAGCTCTGAGAAAAAGGAATCGCAGCCACTGAGCCTGTAGGTATGAGCTGTTGCTATAACATCAGTGGTGAAGATCCAGATGAAGCCCCTAAGGAGCAGTTTCACAACACATCTGGCCCCATGAGCTTTCCATAGGAATGTCCTGGACAGAATGGGAATGGGTTACAGGACAGACAGGAGTCTCATCCCTACTTACTGCTCGTATTTTCTTCTTTTAGTGTGATTATGTTTTTGGACTGTAAGCTAACCTGCAGGACCCTGTTGCCAGATGCAGGGTGATGTTGGTGGTAGGGAGGGTGGCTACAGCAGATGCTCATGCATTTCAGAGTGCACATGATTCAAGGCAATGCCATGGGGAAGTTACCACTGACTGAGTCTCCCTCCCATTCCCTCTCCCCCAGCAAAACCCGTCCCCGTAGGTAGCGTTCAAAATGGACAGCCATTGACTTGAAGAGCTAACAGACTGTGCTGGGAGAAAAACATAAAAAAAAAAATCAAGAGTTGTATACTTGCAGTTACAGAGATGAATTGGGCTCCCAAGGAACTCAAAGAACATAGCAAGAACTGGCATTTAAAATCACAACATGCAAGAAAAGGTATAAGCAAACAGTGAATTCGTGTCCTCTTTGAAAGTGTCTGAAGATTTATGTGAGCTACAGCCTTTTTTTTTTTTTTTTTTTTTTCCAGGGACTTACTTTGAGGTCCTCTGTTATTAACAGACAAGTAGTATTGCCAAGAAGATAGCTGAACCTCTAACTTTCAGTCCAGCTCATCGGCTCACGGTCCAGGAGACTGGAGCTGCATCTAACCACAAATACCCAAGCCTGGAAATCCCTCCTCAGAGGCAAAACAGCTTCCAGGCTCTGACTAGCTATTGTGAAGAAACCTGAAGATGCCTTCCATGGCCATATCATGCATGTTCTGAGGCTGAGCAGTCAGAAGCGTCCGATGGCTCCTGCCCAAGTCAACCTCATAGTGTCTACCACATATAAAGTATGAGTAACACCCAGTCTTTGAACCACAAGCAAACCACTTCAGTGCAGTTCCATTAAGGTATGTTCTACAAGTAATAATTGCAAACAGCTCCTTGCATTCCACCTCCACAAGCCCTCTCCTTTTCCTATGGGGCAAGATCTTTCCCTAATGTTTTTGAAACCAGAGCAACAAATGAAAATATTTCCAGCTTGTTTTTAACTGTTGCTGACAACCTCTGAAGTGATTAGAGACTGTGTTTCTTTCATTTGTTTATTTTTTGTTATGTTATTTGCATTCATTAAATGCAGGCATAGCACAAAAAAAATTAGAGCATAAGGGATGTGTTTGTGGGATGAAACGTGGTTGGAAGAATGCCAATCTGACTGCTAGTAGTCTCGAAGGTGGCATTTCTGTAATCCTGCTGGAAAATAGAGCCTGGCAGGACGTAACTTCTGCTGTTCCAAAAGTACTTCTGCATTTAACATGGAAAGACCAAAGGAATCACATCTATTTTAGCTAGGCACATCCTGGAGCCATGGTGTGATAGTTGCAGGAGGGAGATGATGT
Organism: Numenius arquata; assembly: GCF_964106895.1. Classification (NCBI taxonomy): domain Eukaryota; kingdom Metazoa; phylum Chordata; class Aves; order Charadriiformes; family Scolopacidae; genus Numenius; species Numenius arquata. Next base: position 46,326,567 of record NC_133584.1, on the reverse strand, counting down.
GGTATCAGCCCATTATTTTATGTATGTCCTTATTAGCTCCCAGCATTAGGGAAATCAAAGATTACATTGCAACATCCTAACCAGGATCCATAATGAAGTCTTTATAGGGAGCAATGTTTTTGTTAAGAAGTGCAGTTTTGGCCTGCTTATACCCTGATCTGAATTCCCAAGTTTTTTTAGGCAGAACTCCTGAAGGATTTGGGCACTCCTCACAACAGGGACAAGAAGACTGGGGTCTCTTACCCAAGCTGACTAGAGGAGTCTTCATCTCTTCACCTGTGAGGAATAAGGTGTTTTGGGCATAGGGCTCCCCTTGCTCAGCAACAGGACAGGTGTACTTTACATCATGCAAAAATTTTAGCCATTAACAGATGCTGCTGAGAGCGAGGTCTCTGTCCACGTGCCTGCTCTCAGATAGCAGAGACTTCCAAAACCTTCTGTTTTGGACTTCTCTGTCGTGTCTCTTCTCCCTCTCGGTATTAGCTCTGACGAACCCTGTGGATAGGTTTGTCACCTGCAGCTGTGAACTCAGCCATTGGCTTTCACTGAGGACAGAGAAGGCCAAAACTGAGTTTTTCATGTTCTTGATTTTAATTAAATCAAGCGTTTTCAGTTTCTAACCTACCTAAAATAATTTTTATTTGTTTTTCTGTTCAACACTGCAAGCCCCTCCTCTGTTCCTTTCCCCAGCAAAATTTGCATGTCCCTAATCTTAGGATTTGCTTAAGCAACTACAGAGGATCCTGAAATGGCTTCTCCTCCAACTGCTTTTTCTCCAGCTGCAGACAATTACCGATTTGTCCAATTCTCACCACATATACTATTAAGATCAAAGGCAGACCTCAAAACATTAGCAACTAATTTCAGTATTATAGTTCTAATAAAATAAAAGTGGGCCACTATTAGGCAACATCTCTTTTGTATGTGGTAACTTCTTTATTGAATTTTGAGGTTTTCTTCCTTCCCAGATAGAATTAATCATAGTTGCAAGGATCTATGGATTACTGTTGCTTTTAAATTTCCAGCAGGGTGGCAGATGGGAGTAATTTGGGTATGTCCCTGGCAGGAGCAGGGAGAGAGGCAGAATAGTGTTAATAATTTGTTTTTTATTATTCTAATACAATTCTGCATTCAGCATTAGAGACTCTTTTTGCAAGGGTCTCCCTTTTATCACAAGGCTTGGCAGCAGATGTTGATTTGTTCTGTATCAGTGCAAGCAAGAGGAAAAGACAGAGCCACAGCTCAGTCTTGTGGACAGTAGGTTTGGACGAGCCCAGGGAAGAGCTGCCAGGTTTCAGAATTGAGGAGTGCTGAACATGGAAGGTGGAAAGAATTAAGGGGATAGGGAAAAACGCATCTCATTAATATAGAAGACAAAGGCAACCGTAAATCATTTGCCCACACTGAACTGGAAGATAAGAATAACTGCTTTCTTTTGAAGTATTTCTATGTTTAGGCCCTACTTCATTGAGAAAACATCTACCCTTTCAGCTCCCAGCTCTGGCAAAGAAACTCAATGGCCTTCAAATCTGGACTGAGCAGCCATCTATAAGGCACAATGGTGCAATCAGCCCTGAGGGCTTTGACCCTGGCCCTCCGCTAGCTTGGAAGCTCTGATGAAGATGAAGGTCTGAAGCAGAGCCTGCCAGCCCAGCCCTGCCTCAGCCCACCCCGGGAGCTCGGCATGGGCATGGGGAGCTGCCAGCACATGAGTGATGGATCCCTGGTCCTACCAGCCTGTCGTGGGACACCCCACCATACCCCTTGTAACTGGAAACAGGCGTGAAAGGAGGCGGAAGCTGGATTTACCGTGAGGCTCTGCTGTGGGGATGCGGAAGTCCAAAGCATGGGCTGCAGAAAGGGTGTGGGGAGGGGAAGGTGAGCATTAATTCTCTCTATGGGGCAGGTCACCCAAGCGTGAGATTTGCCACCAGTTAGCACAAGCAGACAGGCAAATAAATAATGATGAGAGGACTATGTGTGAAACCACCTCATCTGACTTGTATCACAGTGCTCAGGTCAAGGCTGGAGTAGGACCACTCTTGCCAGCAAGATTCATAGCCTAAGAGGAGCCTGCCTGGGGACTACCCAGGGGTGAGAAGTGTCGAAGATAAAAGACAAAAGCGTGGGAGCAAAGCCTGGAAGCTGTGAGAGCCTAGGATCCATCTTTCCATCTCTTCTGAGGCGTGAACTAGCCTGTGGGCTGCTGCAGAGAAGATGCTCACTGGCGTTTCATCTGGATGCTGCTTCTCTCTTGTAATGAGCGTGGCTGCTGCTTTTTGGGGCCATCAGTGACCTCTGTTGCAGGTAACCCCTCCTGAGTGGGAGTTTCCAGGAGCTGTGGGTACCAACAACACTGTGTTAGCAAACCTCAAACAGCAAGATGTGTGCGCCGTAGCCCTCGGCTTGGCCGGGGTGATTTTGTCACTGACTTTGCAGTGCTACCCTCCCCATTGTCACCCCCCAAACCATCATGCCGGCCCAGGGCATGGATGAGGTGACGTGGTGGCAGAGCAGTGCGGGTGCCTTCGGCTGGCCTCTGTGCCTGTGTGGTGGAGAGGCCGATTCCCTGTGCCATGAGCTGCGTAGCCTGGGTGCGGTTGTGAGCCCCGTCTCTCTGGCCGCGCTGCAAGATAAAGGGGATGTCTTAAACCACTGCAGCAAAATTTGTTAGAGCTGCTCTGCCAGAGCCTGGAGTTAAAAGGGGCCTTTTCCCATGTAGTCATGCCAGAAGAGATGATCACAAACAACTGGCTGTCACTGATCTGCTCTGAAGTCCCGGTTTTTGTGACATCCCAATTTAAACAGTTCCATCCCCCAGCGACTCCAAGGGTACTGATCAACTGGGCAAAGCATCCTGCTTACAGGGAGAGCTTGGCAGGAGGGACTGGTGTCTCAGAGCTCCATCGGGGCAGCACAGGAACAACGCAGCCGCTGCTGAAGTCTCTGGCTCCCTGTGTCCCCATCGCCTGGGGTGGCCCTTCCATCACTTTGTGGTCAGCAATGGTGCAAATTGGTCTCCCATGATTTTTATTTGGAGGGGAGCTTGAAACCACCTTCATGTGACCTTTAATCTCCAAGCATTTATTTTTTTTTGTAAAGATGAAATAACCCATGGATTAATAATGTTAGGAAAAGGCATGGTCTGGATTTTCCCCCTGCTTCATGTCTGCAACATTAAAGATTTGATACAACCTACCGCAACCGTGTTGTGTACACTGCATAACACATCATTGCAACTCCAGAGGACCTCTCGAAGGCTAATCTGAAAGCTGATTTATGGCAACCCCACCTCAACCCATAACAGCCATTAGCTCACTTCTGACATTTTACTGGGTTTCTTGACTTTCTGCCCGGTTTATTTCGGAAGCAGAAGGGAAAGATGGGATTTCTATCGGATATAGGCCAGCTCTTCAGCCGGTCGCTGGAGCTTTGCCAGTTCTTGCCAGATGGGGATTGGGCACTGGCTTTGTCAGATGAAATATTACCTAGCCGAGATTTAGTGGCATCTGGCTAGACATTCTTTGCTTTGTAAGAGATTTGTTGTCACTCATCCCAAATACTTTGCTCTTGGATCTGGTATTATCTGACTATAGCTTTTCCTCCAGCTACTTGCAGTGAGGTATTTACGTACACACAATCACAGCAGATAAATCTCTTATAAAGAGATAATAGTAATCTCTTTAATCAGCACGCTGTAGTAATCCCCCATAAACAGACAGGCCGCAGCAAACCTTTTACTAGGTCAGTGTCACCACTGATATTTTCTCTCTTCTCTGTTGTCCTGTGTCAGCTGTGTAGTAGGAGGTGTTTCAGGGAGATATGGAAATTAAATGGTCGTGTGTACGTACAGGAGCTGATAATATGCATCTTGAATACATATGCTATTTGGTGATAACAAATCTGAGAGTAGCATGCAAAGATGAGTAGGAAGAATGCAAACGCGTCTTCACTGTGATTTACCACATGGCAAATTCCAATGGCTCCTATCTTGGGGCATTCCCTACTAAACCGGCATTTACAATGTGCTTTTGTTTGCTCTTCGTTCCTGGAAGCTAACGGTGCTGCTGACACTGCAGAAGTTACGGTTAATGTTTCTTGTCACACGTGGCGCACATACATTATTGTAAATGTACTTGTATGAATGAGTTATTGAAATAGCAGGGAATGTGGATTGCACTCCTGCCTCCAGCAAACTCTCTTTGTCTGGGTTTATTCGGTTGCTGTAGGACCAGTAAAAACATTTCTAAGGGAAAAATGATTCATCCAAGGAGCTCTAGCAAGAGGTGAGCTCTGTTCAGACCCACTCCAGCGAATGGAGGGGAATGTCTGAGCAGAGGGAAGCCGGCGGTGTTACCTGCCCACAGCCCTGGCTCCAGCCATTCTCACCATGCAGGCGTTAACACTTTTGCACGCATTTTTAAAGAAGATATTGTTTCTAAGTACACGTATGGGGATTTAGCATGTTGACTGCTGCGCTGGAGGGACTCCCGGTAAAGCAAGGAGAGTGAACAAGGTCTGGGAAATTGGTGGGGCTCGTCTAAATTGTCAGATGATGTTCTCATTTCAGGCAAGGGCTCTGTAAATCCAAGTTTGGGGCTGTCTGGAGAGACCAAGGAAGTACGATGGGAAAGAAGAGTGCCTCAGGTATCCCGGGGTTTGCCTTAGAAGAGAGGATGGGGTAACCTTTAATGTTTGCTTGCTTTCCCGAGTTGCAGGTCAGCTTTAGCAGGCCTGCACGCACTTGAAGGAAAAAAAAAAAGACAAGCTGCGTCCAGTCCCGTGGGTCTTACTCATGGGACTAGTCCTTACTCATCGGGTCGGCCCCCGCAAGGTGGATGAGACTGCTCGTATGATTGAGCCTTTTGGCAGAAGGGCCTGTTCATTCAGATGGGGATCTGTTTGTTTTGCAGGCTGTAAAAATGCAGCCGTCGCTGGAAGGCAGCAGGAATTTTACCCGTGTGAGCTCAAATGCGCAAAGGGTCACAAGCCCACCCGGGATAGTCCTGAAGTCCAGGACAGTCCTGGCACCCTAGCGACAGTCCTCAAGAAGCCACGATGAATCCGGGCACTGGATTTTTTTCTATTTCCGCGTCTCATCCTAGAGTTGCCAGAGCTTCCCTGTTCCCAGGGCTGTGGCAGCAGATAGGGGCCTCACGTCTCTTTAGTTGCTATAGGGATTATGTCATTTAGGTCAATTGAGGAAGGTGGGAATGGAGGCAGTGTTCCCATTCATGTCATGTGTTGCAAAGGGCATTCCTCTCTGTCCCTTTTTTCCCCACACAAGCAAAAATGTTGCCACCCTCAACTACAGAGCAGCCGGGAGCCAGGAAAGGGGGCAAGATGGGCAGCTGAAGACTGTAAACCTCTGTGTTGGAATTTGTCCAGGTGCGGAGACCCCCCCCTAAACCCTGATCTTCACAAACAACCCGGACATCCATTTCAAGGTGGCATCTTCATCAGCAGTGTCCTTGGCTGTGGCTGCTGATACTAGCTGTATTTTCACTGCAGGGATGGATGTGTGGGATTGCCCAGCTCGGAATAACAATGGTGCTTCCTGCCCTGCAGAGCAGGCAGTGGCGGGGCACAGCGGCACTGGAAACCTCCTTTTTATCTAGGCTTCCTGTTAAAGCTGAGCATCTGGAAGGAAGGAGGGTCTGACAATTAGGACATCGGGCTGGTAGGACCGAACTGCAGTTATAGTTTCTACCTGCGCTTTCCCGTGTGATTTCGAAAGTCACTTAAACTCTGCTTCATTTTGTTGCATTTTAGGAACAGGAGTAATTCCCTGTTTCAGAGAAGAAAGAGTAATAAAAGTTTGTAGCTTAATTGGAGGACATGGTCATGAGAGCCTAACGAGTAACAAGTGTGAAAGAGGAGGAAAGCTGGTAGGCTGTGGCACTCGGGGATCCTCTTTGATGGTGGTAAAGCTAATCATGGTGGCAGAAGTTCTTTGAGTTTTTCCTGAGGTGTCTCCTACAGACACCTGAAGTTCAGCTTTTTATAGATAGGGAGATCTTTGGAGCATGCAGCCTAAAAACAAGGAGAGACTTGACTCTGCTGTGTATAACTTTCAGGGATCTATGTGTAGGCAAGTTTGCCCATGAAGAAAAATCCTTCCTCATGGTTAGCGCAAGGCTACTGGCACAGTACATTCCTGCAAAGTTGCCATCACCAACGGGCAGGCCTGGCACTTGCTAATCTGTTTAAAAACACCTATTTGGGGTGAAACTGCTCTCAGGAACTGGCCACCAGAACTGCAGTGCAATCAGGCTGGAGACTGATTAGCTGCCCTCACTCCACCTCTGACGACGTGGTGAGAAGACAAGGACGCACCTCGGTGAATTGCCCATCAGCCTCGGAGGGAATTTGAATTTCACAATAAGTGGCTTTGATTGGGCTTTCTCATCCATGGTTTTGCTCAGTGGAAGGTGTTTTTAAACAGGGACCTCTGTCCCAGTCAATAAAACAGTACTGACCAAATCGGGATGGGGAAGAGCTTTACTGCAGAGACAGGGCTGGAGCCCAGAACAAAGATCCAGAAGGGAAGGCGTGTAAGTGACTTTGGCTGGGGGATCATGAGACCCTTGGGACCAGCAGTGGGCTGCTACAAAGCCATACTCTTAGCCAGCTGAAGTTGTTGGTCCTTTTTTCAAGTCAGCTGTCCTGCAGACTGTGAGTGTCTCTCTCCAAGAAGAGGGAGCCAACAGCTTAAAAACTTGATTTTCTTCTGAAGCTTGCTAGGGATTGATGATAAAATAAGCTAAATTTTCTTTTTTTCTTTTTTTTTCTTTAGAGAGGGCAACTTAGGTATAAGCAATAATGCCAAAACAAGTTGGACTTCAGGACGCTTTAGTGTGATTTATGAAGGTGTACCTCCTGTTTGACTGAATTTCAATGAAACTTGACTGAGCAGTTCATAGAATCATATAGAAGTTCAAGGCAATTTTGCTCCCCAAGCATCAATCCCATCCAGCATTACAGGTTACAACCCTTAGCTGCTCCAGCAGCAGTTTGATGTCCTAGCTGGGACTCCCTCTTCAAGCAGACCAAGCCTCAGCAGCCTCCTCTGTGCTTTGAGGAACACGAACATGCTGAATTTGCCAGGGCAGTAACCTCTCACAGAGAGGTGGCCACCTGCGAGGGGCAGCTGCTTCTGAAGCTGCTCCTCCTGTTTCTGAAGGGAACACATGTTTTTGCAGTCAATAGTGAAGATTATGTAGCAGCTCTATTTCAGCTGGTGACAGTTCTGCTTTGGCTTTGCTTAAACCCATGTTTTCAAAGGGCACATGCACAAATGGCAACAGCCTCCTGATAGACCAGGGAAGCACCTTCCGCACGCAGTTTAGCACTGATTTAACAACTACAGTTTAAAGCCTGTTAATTAATATTGTCAAATTAGTCAGGTTGCTGAAATCAATTTGAATGTGGTTTTGCTTAAGCCATTTTCTAAACCAGTCTTTAAAGCATATCGCTACATCGGTGCAGAAATCTGAGCATAGATACGTTTTTTGTTTCTTTGCACTGTGTTGGACTAGCTTTTATTTGTACAACAGTGGCAGTTCAAATCCGAAGTCAAAATACTTCTTTGATACTTTCAAAATGAATTTGGTAAAATCTCAGATCTTGTCCTTTCTATTTAAGAATATGCCAAATAAAACCAGGGAAGATGAGCTTTAAAAAAGGCAGGAAGTAAAAACCAAAAAGTATCCACCCTTCTTTATATGCCATAAAGCAGCAGAAAGGCTTCATGAGTTAAAAATACTTTCACAACACCATTAAATCTATTTATCTTTTCAAGGTCCAATGTTTCCTTTTTGTCAGCGTGCTTTGGTTATGATCCTTTATGATCTCTTTTCCACATCCAGCCCACAAGACTAAACATGCTTTATTTTTTTTCATGGTACATTTCCTCCTTCCTGTTCTTGCCTCCTCACACTCACCCCCAGAGATCTGGGATGGTCTGAAGACAAGACAGAGCTCCTGCTGTGTCTAAAGATAGCTGCTGGGCTGGATGGGTAATGCGATACGGAGCTTTTAGCTGTCTGGGTCGCTAATTTGGTCATGAATCGGATTGGTCATGACTGAAATAGGCTGCTTTTCAATAGCTTTCTAGTGGTCTGTTTGATACGATTTATTCCAGTTCATACCAATCCACTCCCATTTGTCACAAATCACCACCAAAACTGAGTTTAACCTGCTCTCAACCTGACCCCTGCCAAGGTGGTGTGAGCCTTTGGATGCATCTGTCTCATCTGGATTTTCCCCTTGTGTTGTTGCCTGTGTTGTAGCTGCAACAGTTCTTTTTACAGAAAAATTGACCCAGTGCTTTTCACCAACTGGAAAAGACAAGTCAGTGCCCCAGCTGTAAGGGCACAGGCAAACCCTCCCTTTGCTGTCAGCTATACCATTTGAAGATGTTATTGCCTCTTCAGGGTGCAGGTGACTGTCCCTTTGCTGGAGGTGACCATTTCCAAAGCTCTGACGCTGGACAAGACCATACAAACAACCCCTGATCAGCTTCAGTCAACCACATGGGTTTGAACAGTCGGCACTGGTACATTAAAATAATCTGGCTGATTTTGGCAAGAGCAGGCTGGGGAGTCCTGCTGTAGCGGGTCCCTCCTGCTGGTAGATCACAGGGGCGGCTGCTGTGAGTAAGAAGGTTGTCCTGGTTTCAACTGGGATAGAGTTAATTTTCTTCCTAGTAGCTCCTGTGTTTTGGATTTAGTATTGAGAACAACATTGATAAGACATACTGGTGTAGTTGTTGCTACCTAATGCTTATATTAAGTAAGTCAATGACTTTTTCAGCTTGCCATAGAAGATGAGGAGCATAGACAGGACAAGCTGGCCAAAGGAGTATTCCACACCATAGATGTCATGCTCAGTATATAAATGGGGGTTGGCCAGGGGGCAGGAATCTGTGATCACTGCTCAGGGCAGGCTGCTCGGGGCAACTGATCATTGGGTGGTGAGCAATTGTATTTCAGCACTTATTTTGTATATTCTTTTCCCATTATTATTATTATTTTCTCCTCCGATACTGTTGTATTGAACTGTCTTTATCTCAGAGCGTGAGCTTTCTTTTCTCTTTTTGGTCCCCCTTCTCCCTGCCCTACTGGAGGGGCTGGGGAGGGGAGGGAGTGAATGGCTGTGTGATCCTGGTTGCTGGCTGGGGTTAAACCATGACAAAGGTGCTGTTGTGCCCCAGCAATGAAAACACATTTTTCTGGCAGAGATAGCCCTAAAAGTCTGTTCACAGCCTGTGTGTGCACTCAGAGCTGGACTGGACTCCTTCTCCAAAGATGGAGACAGTTTGCTGCTGCAGCTCTTGTGTCTGCAGAGTCCTGTTGACCTCCTGCTGCTGTGCATAGCATGGTTTGGACCTGAATCAGCTTGGACCTTCAGGCAATGTCCAGCCCATAGCTTGGGGATCAGCTTGGACCCAGTCTCACTAAGTGGTTCAGATGTGGCCCCCCTGCTTCAGGAACATAAGCTGGACAGATGTGAGCTGATGGGCCATTGACTTCAGGATCAGAGAATGGATCTGGGACCACTTTATTTGCTGGTATTACTGTCCCCTCTGTACCTCACTGTTTGTCCAGTGTCTGCACCTCAGTTTTTCTAAATCCTAAAGATGTCATTGTAATACAAAGGCATGATCTGAAATAAGAGCTGTCATCTAATACTCAGGGAGACATCTCTTAGGATTTTCTGCACCCCAGAGGTCACCCTGTCATTCCAGTGCTCTCAAGGGACACAGTAGATGGACTTGGTTAGACAGGCAGAACTGGAGTGATGTAGTCTCCGGTCATATTTACAAGTAAATTCACCGGAGTCCCTGCTCTTGGTGCACCAAGAAGTAGCAAGACCAAAGGAGCTGAAACATGAATAGGAGCTGAAGGTTTGGAGCTCTTTTCTGGCATGGCAGATTTGCTCTAAGCTTCAGTCTCTTGGCACTGAAAATGGAGAAACTACTTTACTCCCATGGTGGCTGCAAAACTCATTGAGAAACCATCAGCAGAGTTCTTTAGATCAGCAGATGGGAGGATTTGTGTGGTATTCGTTATTTGCACCACAGACCTCCCTTTTTGTCCGATCAGGAGGGTTTTTTTGCCTGGGTGTCTTGTTGGAACTGCCACCGGCATCCTAGTTCTGGGCATGCACTGCACATTTTACCTGCTCTCTGAACATTGATCAAAGCTTCTGGGAGGAGAAGCCGGCAACATACTAAATACATGTCAGTTCAGTTGTTTTCACATGCAGAGCTTTGCTTAGCCTGCTAAAGCTCATTGTCTCCAAGCCAAGTAATTGAAGGAGTGAAGGCCCTATTTAACCTTTCGGGAAGAGCTGATGCCTTGACATCCACAAAGAACTTCTTTGTTTGAGGAGCTAAAGCATCTTTGCAAGGTTAGGCTCAGGTATTACAGCCCAGCACGTGGTTGATAGCTCTAATGAGTAAGGTTGGGGCTGGGACGTGGGAGGCCTAGGGCCTGACTGATTCCTCTGCCGGAAGGAATTTGGAACTGTATCTCCCACCCGTGGGGACATTGCCCTAGCCACCGGGTGTGAAGTAGCATACTCTTGAGGGACGAGAGAAAGATATTGCAAGCACTCCGAATTCCACATGTTGAATTTTCTGCTTTCTATAGGGTAACTTAAATAATGATTAATCCGCAGGAAAAAATACCCCACTATCTTCTAGCCCTTGAACAACTAATTTCAGGCTCTGGTTCCTGCTCCTGTGAACAGGAGGGCCTGCGGGTTACCCACACCAGGGCACCAGGGTACCTTAGAGTTTATTTTGTGACGGCAGACCCTCAGTTCGAAGCCTTGTGCTGAACGAGACAAAGCGAATTTGAACCAGGAATATCTTGTTTTCTGAGAAGATGTCCTAAACCCTGAGCTAAAGAGAGACCAGTGGTCTTCCTCAGTTTTTGAGCTTGCGCTGTCTGTTGAAGATGATGAAAAATTCAGGGCAGAGCAAACCAGCTTTTCCCAGTAAATACTCTGCCTGAGATGCCAGCCACCACCCTGCAGGCAGTCTGTGAGAGTTAGGTGGGGGTGGGCTCCTTCACAGGAGTCAAAACAATATGATTTTTTTCCCACAACTGTCCAGCATTCAGTATGGCTATTGATGTATATGTCATGTTGCATTCCACTATGAAAATGTCTACAATGAATAAACCTGTAATGCCATTTTTACATTATTCACACTATATTCATACAGCAATCATCATCTCTCTTTTTTTTTTTCCAGTTGTCACTGATGCTATTTTCTGTGCTTCTGCCTGTGTTGGAAGTGAATTTGGAGCAACACACTGAAGAACTATTGTTCCTTATCTAGTAGCAATCATATTCAGCAACTCTGTGTTCAAAGTGATGTAGTTAATGTGAGGAAAATTTAATTGCACCATCTTTATTTCATTTTATTTATTTCCTTTGTCCCCTTTGGGATTGTTACCTTTGCATGTGCAGCTGCAGACTTGCCCTCTTTTAACTCAAGTCACCCTCTAATTGATCACCATCATCCTGCAGCCTGGAAAACCATGGGTCTGCCTTGCTGCAAGCTGAAACAGGCACCACGTGAGGCATTTCTCCAGTGTCATGCCTGGTATTAGCTAGGTACTCTACAAGCTGCTTTGGCATCTTCACTCCTATAAATCTGTCCAGTATAATGAGGCTCATGGGTTATTTAAGGTGGAGGGCTGTCGGCTAGAGTGTTAAAGACCTGACTTTCATCCACATCCTCATGTAAGCAATTCCATGTTTGCTGTCCATATGGACTTTGCAAGAACAGAGGAATCTTGCAAGAGCAAGAACGCTTAATTACCTTACGTTACCTCAGAAACCCATTTGACTTGATAAGTTCTACAATAATCACATTTTGTAGTTGATTTTAAATGAACAACAGCATCACCCAGGTCCCACATAGTGTAATGAATACATTGATTGTAGTTAATTAATAACATGCTCCTTTTTATTTCAGAACATGGCCAGAAAGCCAAGTGTATCATTAGCATCTACTGAGGGAGTAACGATTAATTGGGTTTACTATTTATGTCCACAAGAAAGCCAATGGCTATTTGGCATGTTTGGTCTGCGGAGAGGCTCTAACATATATCCTCACACTCTTACAGCTTATTTTATGTTGCACACAGAGGGGTGATTCTTGCTGTCCAAACCCTGGCATAAGCCATACAAACAGCTGGGCTGGTGCTTTTCAATTACACTTAATTCATCCCCTGTTGATGCCTTGGCAATGCGCCTAGTGTAATGTGCGGCACTGCCTCGTGACCCTGGACCCATAGACAAGAGTACTTAAAGGACTCTGGTCCACAACTGTAGAAATGTTTTTCAAGAACAGGCTTCCTTAAATATCGATTACTGGAAGCGAAATGATTTAACGAGCTGAAATGACTGTAGGATGGATGCTGCTGCGTTGCTGCATTTCTCGAGGCAGCTCCCTGCTCCCCTCTGCCTCCTGCTCCTCCCATGGCTGGTTCAATGCTACCAGCACACAGGCAGCTCTGACACACCGCAGTGGAGGAGCCAGGCAGTCTCTGTGTCACCCAGTCTCAGCTCACCTGTTTTCCAGCCGGTTCTTGAAGCTGTTTACATAGGCAAGCTGAAAAAAATTGCCAGTACCTCTGCCTAGTGAGTGGTACGCAGCCAGTCATCTGCCCGGAGTGCACTTGTGCATTGAGACACAGGACAGAGGTTCTGGTGTCCCATCCTGGGAGTGGGCACACAAGTGTTGCTTCTTGGGGAACACCTGTATTTTGGCCACAAGGTGGATGTGCATGCAACTCCGTGAAGAAGATGGAGCTAGACAGCTGTCTTTTCTTGTCTCTATAAGCAGTTACAAAAACCTTCTTAGCCAAAAAAAAACATTGAGTCAATGAGAAAAAGAAAAAAAAACCCTCCTACCTCCTCCAAAAAGGTACTGGAATGTGAGGCAAAAACATACTTTTGCCTTTCAGGTACTAAGCAGGGCTTTGTGGTTGACCACTGCCAATTGCTGGTGCACAAAGCCAGGACTCCTGAGGCTCGAGAGCAGTGTGGTGCTGGGAAATCTCTGCCCCACCAACCACCTACTGTTTAGCCTTGGGGTAGTCATGTCATCTCTCTCTGCATCTCTGCTCCCTTCTGGGTCCTCTAGGGTAAGGACCAGCGCATGACATTTATTAATATAGTGCTTGGCGTGCTGGAGCTTGGCTCCACTGAGGTCTCCAGTTGCTACCGAAGTGCAAAATAATTAAAAGAGTATGTTAAGGCTTCTTTTATGTAATGCTGTCATCCAGACAGTTGATGCTTGTTAGCTTCTAGGTAGAGTTTGACTTGGACCTCAAAGTTGTGTGTCTCACTTATAAGATTACTTGCTTGCAGTATGCTACACTGTCACAGTTACAACCACTGGAGGACCCCTCCGTATGTGGAAGAGTAGCTGAGCATTTTTCCTGCAGAGGCCTTAGGTTGGAGCTTGTCCCTGCTTGTCCCAAAAGAGCACTCAGTAGAAGATACCTTCACAAGCTTCTTAGAAAGAGGGCTTTGATTTTGGGGACACACAAAGAAACAATTTGGTCTGCCTCAGAGGTCTGAACAGCCACAAACCAAAGTGCATCAGAAAACCCTCCACCAGACACATAAGCCTGTTTCTCTGAGGATCTGAGTCCAAGAGAGTATCAGTCTTTTGCAGATTGACATGATGTAGGGAAGCTCTTCTGCCACCAGCCAAGCCAACTCCTAACTAGAAGCCAGGTCACTGCAGTTACAGCGTTCCGGAGCTTTCTGCAGCTGGGTAGCCCTGGCTGCACCTGGTTTGCTTTGGCTCTGCTCAGAGCAGGAACAGAAGTCACTCATGTTTGGTGTGAAAGGCTGGATGAAAATACCTGACGTGTTGCCTGACGTAAAACCGAGTCAGCAGCACCGATAACAGGAGAGCCCAGAAGCACATTCCCTTCCTGAAGGGGCCAGATGAAATACCCTTTGAAGAATGGGAGTGCTTCAACCTATTCAACCCTTTGAGGCTGTTGAATAAACCATTGGCAAGTGCTGGGACATCTACTAAGAGCAAGCTTTTAGCTCTTGTGCCGCATTATTTCTGGACCTTTTACCCTCCTCAGCAAGTTGCAGTTTTTTACATGGTGCCATTTGGCTGTGGAGTCCCTTGGCGTGACCCAGAAGAGGAGATGCATGACACTTGTGCCTTCAGGCAGCCTTAAACTCACAAAGTAAGCCCAGGTAAAGTATCAGTAAGCCCAACTTTGAACTCCCACCTTCACTATGCCTGGCAACTTGCCTCTTTGGTGCAGCTGATGTAGCCCTGAAAACCATGCTCTGCCACGTCACATAGACACAGGCAAGCAATGCAAACGGTGGCAATGAGATGATAATCCCCTACGAAGGAGCACAAATTAGAGAGGAAATGCTAATTTTCCATAAATGGCTTTCAAATAAAACAACCCTGACAGGTCAGCTTAAAAAGCCTTTTAATTAGTCAATTTTCCTTCTGCTGTTTAGTGCCTTATGACTGCTAAGCTTTTTATTGCTTTACATTTCTGTGCCAGCTTGTATGGTAACCCAGTACCCTACATCAGGCTCTAGTAGCAGCAGAATATGTTGCAGCTTCTTGAAAGTCACCTTAGGTTTTATGAAACAAAAGTGCAGTAACTTCTGAAAAAAGGGATGGTCAGGTACAGTGTCATTTCTTTTCCTGTACTTCAGTTTCACCTGACATAGAAAGAGGCAAGCTTCCTTTGAGGAGGACAACACTGGAAGAGCACTATGCTAAAGCCCAGTCCTACACAACTGCTGGCATTACCACAGGCACCTGTCAGAAATGCAACGAATTAGGAAGATTTATGCCTTAGGTTTGGGTGGTATTGGAGTAACAGGCAAGCAAATCGCTTGAGGGTGGGATGTGGTGCCCTGGAGATCACGTATCCATCTGGAAACAATGGAGTTCCCTGGGACCAGGTAAAACAATGAAGAAAGGGTTGATGGTAGCTTGCCTGATAAATGACTCCGCTGAGCTCATCCTGTATTGCTGATGGGACGGATCTTGGTTTGTTCTGCGTTACTCAAGTTAAGGAGAGATCAATTCCCATGCCAGGTCTGTGCTGTGCTTTGTGACTTCCAGGGCTGCTGCTGTGTTGCTGCTGTGGCCAAGAGCCTGCCTTGGTTCTGAACATTTCCTCAAGGTGAGGTGGGCTACTGAGCATTTTTTGGTTGGATTACTTCCTGCTGGGGTTAGAAAACTGGAACAAATCCGAAAGAGGGGTGGGATGGATCAGGCAGGTATCTGGTTCACAGACGTGCCACAGACTTACCAAGACAGCCTGCTACAGGTACCCGACCTCATACACCGTCCATAGCAAGGGGACAGTACTGCTGGAGAGGGATGCAGAAAGCCACCAGGCCATGCTAGAGACTGTCCAGAGCCAACTGAAATGGGGGGCTGGCCGGCTGGGCATGGAGACATCTGAGCTACTGCCTCTCTCCTGAGGATGGGTACCATCCAAAGGTCCCCTGCCAGGGACCAGGTGTCAACGCTTCATCTCCCAGTGCTTCTGGAATATGGGCCTGGAAAAGCTCTGTTGAGTAGATGGGCTTTGGACCCTTGTGTATGGATTTGCTGTGCTGGACCTTCCTTCTCTGCTGGTTCCCTTGTTGTGAGGAGGATTCAAGAAAATCTTTTTCTTCACCCACTTTAGCACATGAACTAAACACTGGATTTCCTACTCGCTACAACCCCTTCCTAGAAAAGGGCCCAGCTTCCTCAGGCTTGTAGCAGCCCCAGCCCTGGATTTGGATTTCACATGCTCAGGGACATGTGAAAGAGCCATTAACAGGCATTATAAAGACTGTAGGCAGACAATCAGTGTTTACTGAGCTATCATGAAAAATGCTGTTACACAGAACATATATATATCTGAGAGTGTGTATACGTACGTTCATATGTAGTTCCATGTTCAGTTTCCTCTTGGGTATTCACTGAGCTAAGGGTAATATTCCCTGACTCATACAATCTTTCTTCTGGGAGAGACTGCAGTGATGTGGCTGGTCCTCTGTTATAATATCGTGCCCTTCTCCTGCTGGGACTTGTGGCTTCTTCTGAGCTCTCCTAGAGCTACTTGAGAACTATAGTTTTCAAGAAGCAGAACTAATCCTGTTTGCTTTGTTCTTCTGTGTTGAAATGACTTGCCAAACCCCATTCTTCTGTAGCAACATGAGGAAAACAAAACATTTAATCTACCACGTAGATATGTTTCAGTCCGAAGTGAACAGGGGGCTTTAATTTTTCAAGACTGTCTTTGGTTTAGGAGACATGGGTGACAGCCTCTGTAGTGCCATGGATGCTCAGGCACTGCGATGTGATCCAATCAGCCTGAGTTCATGAGCTGTGCATGAGGAGATGCCCTGGATAACCACAGGGAGTCCATCAGGTCACAACTTACAGTGTTGGACCCTTTTATAGGTACCACTCTCAGACATGTATCTGGTGCTGTTTTGTCCAAGGCATGTTTTCAGTTCAGTGGCCTTTCATAAAAATGGTACAGTAGACAGAATATTCTGGACAGAATTTTGCTGAGCAGGAGAAATCTTTAGTTGGAAAGTACCCTTTCTGCAATCTCACCCAACCCAAAACACTGGCTTACAAGTTTGAAATTGTATCACTTTTTAATTAAGTACTGACTGATGTTACCATTAGAATCACGGGCTGGAGACACAGGATGCTAATGACTAAATATCTTGATCCCTATCCCATAATCCTAATGTTCTGCCAGTTGGCTATCAAAGTATGTCCGGAGCAAAGCAGGCGTTTGGCAACTTCACAGCCTTCAGTGATTTAAGAAAAACCCCAAATGACTCTTTCGTTTATGTTCCTATTTTAATCTATAAGCAGTATCTACAGCTGCTGAAGAAAGGCTGTTCAGCATTTCCTGGGTTTCACAAGCTTTGAGGAACAGTCATGATGAACTCTTTTTCCCAACTACAAAGTGCTTGGTAGTTTACTAACAGGCTTTGGACAGGAAGACCAAATGCTTCTCCAGGGAGTGACAGTGGGATCCAATGCCATAAAAAGGCCTTAGTCACGGTCGTGTACTCAGGGCTGCAAAGGCACATTCACGATAGCATTGCCTTTGAGGCAGTTTGTGCAGTGGACACAACTGGAAAATCCTTTGCCATGGTCCATCTCCTTCAAAGATAGATTGCTTACGATTTTGTCCTGAACTGTGTCCTCTAGTTCCTTGAGCTTGTTTGCTTGTGTGGTATTTGAACCCGTTCAAAGTCTAGAGAGTATTTGGATTAAAAACTGAGTGTCCCAAAGACACTCACCTGGTACTGCCACAGTGCCAAGTCTGGCCAGAGGGCAGTCAAGCAGCCAGCAAATGACCCAAACGCAGTCCTTCTTCTGACTGACAAGTTTTAATAGTGTCATATTCAGCAAAACAAAACCAGACAGTGGTAGGTAGTCCCTCTCAGCAGGAGCTCGCCCATCTGTGAGCTGGGGCAAACTGGAGATGGGAATCTGTCTGAAGGGGTGGCTTTGGCTTTTGTGCTGAACCCCTCTTTTGTAGCTTTTCCAGACATGGGCAACCCCTCCATTTGCTTCAGGGGTTGCTGTTCCTACTCCTTTCTTTCCTTTGGTTTGGTTTAAGGAGGCCTAAAACCCATGATGCAGCTATTCTCATTATTTGTTTTTGGTTTAACCACAGATTACTTACTCTAAGCATTACTCTTACCAACTCCAGACCACTTGTCATGAAAGACTTTGTTTTCCTGAATATCCTACAGTGGGACAGCCAAAATTTCCAAAAAGGATTCATTAATTGCCCAAATTCAGTTCATTTTCCCAGCAGATGTGAATCTAGGTCTTTCTGAAAACGGAGCCTCTTTGAGATGCCACAAACAGTATGCCAGAAAAAGAGGCTGCTCCAACACCTGGTCTCAGTTGGAGGACTTGCCCTAATGCTCTGTTACAGGAATGCTGTACCGTCTATTTATTTCATGCACTCCTTCCCACTTCATGCATTTCCCGGTGTTATTTCCTCCTGAAGATTTCTGAGCTGAGGGCAAAGTCAAAGTATGAGATCTCTCTCCTGTGGTAGTTTCCATTTGGTGGCTAAAGGAACCCTTCCACGGTGTTGCCAGATCCTCCCTTCCTCTTCCTTGCTCTGGTTTTCAGGGTGTTTTGGGCTCTTCTCACATCTCTTGGGAGGGCAGGGAAAGTCAAAAAACATCAAGGAGTGCAACTCAGTGATTTCGACCATTCTGAAAATGGAAAACTCTTTCACACTGAGATTTTTTTTCCACACTATTTCATTTCACTCATTTTCCAAAATATAAAAAATGGTAAGAAAAAATCCGATTTGTCTTGGAGCTCCATGTGTCTTATTCCTGTTAGCACACTGAGGCTGGCGTGGGGAATCACACCCCAGCTGTTAATGAGGTATTTAAGGGTACTTTACATGCATTTCATTACTAAACTAACATTTCTGCTGTTGCTGCTCTGGTGTTTCCCAGACACCATTATCTGATCTTCTAATTATCACAATTTTATTCTTCTGTGGGTAATTAACAGGATGTATCAGGGTTCTCTGTGAAATGCTGCATTCAGTTTTGAACTTCAGAGCTTATTTAAGACCACTTTGACAAGGTCCTGTAGCAGTTGATTGCATGTCCCAGTTTTGATAGTGGCTGAGGCAGTGACAGGACAATCTGTAGGGTACCTTGAGAGGCTACTGCCCTCAGTTGGCCATTGGCCAGAGGTCACCATCCTGAGCCATTTTTTCTGGAACAAGGATTGATGCACGGTTAAATTTTAGGTACCTGGCTGCAAGCTCTGTCAGCTGAAGAGTCCACGTGCTTTGGCTAGAATGGCAAGGGAGAGCACCATCTGCTAGAAAATAGTAAATGGCAAAAATTTCTTATATCAGCCTATCATGAATTTGTCTATAGGAGCACCTGTCCTCGTGCATTCCATGTTTTCTTTAACTCAGATGAGTGCTACTGAGCCAAAATTAAACCCTCCTCAGACGAGGTGACCTTCTCCACCCACCTTGGAGAGGGCAGCATGAGGCAAGTGAGGTACCCATACATCCCCAGGCAGAGGGGAAGGGGGACAGATGGAATTGCAATCTTAGATACCTTTTTTCTCAAATACAGCAGTTCTTTTGGCTGGATTTTTAGGGCCAAAGCTTCAGGAAGTGTAAATTTGCCACATCACTGCACAGCTTTGCATGGGGAGAGAATATGACTCTGCAAAAGCAGAAAATGCAGCAGAAATGTAGTATCAGGGAAGGGGACATATGTTCAAAGTGCAAGACAGACTTTGAAGAGGACAGCAAAGTGCTTTGATAGCATCATGCCAAATTGGGGCAAGTGCAGGAGGGACCCGGTGAGATAGTATAAATGGAGAAAGCTGTAAACCAAAGCAGAAAGACCAAGTCCTTGCACAGCCTGTGCTCTGTCCTCTGTGCGATATGGGCTTGAACTGTGGTGATGGGCACAAAGCACTCCTTGTACAGCAATTGCAGGGAACTTCAAGGATCTGTCATTGTCCCCTGCCCATGGGTCTTCTTGGTGTAGAAGGCCTCCATGGCCTTTGTCTCTCTGGGAAACAGTGGGAAACATCCTTTGCCTCCCAGCCTGCAGGCAGCTGGGTGGTTTGCTCTTCATCATGGTCCTGTGAGAGCACAGGGGTTTTCCTGCCCCCCCTCATTTACTCACTACCCCCTCAAAGGAGTCACCAGTGCAGGATGATGGTTCCAGCGATGTTTCTCCTGCTGCCTGGAAAAGAGCTACGAGGGCCTAGGGAAATCTGGTTTTCTGTGTGGAAAACAGGACCATTACAGAGGAGAAGGCAGGCTGGGCAGCACAGCAATGCCCTGCTGCCTGCCCCTTCTCTGCCTGCAGTTTTGGAGTCTCATCACCCATCATTTAACACCCTGCTCTGCTAACCTTCATCAGTGATTCATTTTCCCATCCCTTGCCCCTCATTGGCTTCACTGAGATTTATTCACCCGAGGAAGATGATGACAAGGATGAAAAGGCAATCATTCAGAAGAGGTAGAAGGAATTCTCCTGCAAGAGGATGCACATTGAGCTGTCAACCTCATGGGAAATGCAGGTGAGACCTTTCTGTTCCCAAAAATCAGCCTCTGAAAAGCCTTCACTCAATGGCCCTGTCCCTGTGTTTCCATCCTCCACACCACAGATACCCTCCCTGTGCACTTTTTGTAAGTCTGTGCATGCATTCATTCCCCCCTCAGTTTCTTTAATTCCTATGGGAAAAATTACATCCCTGTCCCTGACACAGAGTCACTAACCATCACATTTTCCAGCACCCTGGGGGGTGAGCAGGTCATGACATTTATTTTTCCCCTCCACACTGTTGAGATGTACTCCCCCTTTCTCCACTTGCAAGCCCTGGCTTTGCTGTTGCTGGTCCCAGAGCTGCTGCTGCCTAAATTCTCCTCTGTGGTCCTCGCACAGCTCCTCTCCTGTGCTTTGTCCCTGTGCCTCACTTTTCCCCTGGCAGGAAGGTGGGAAGCCTTTTCCAAACACAGACCTGGGCCACAGCAGTGCCTTGGGAGCAGGAGGAAACTACTAAACTCACCAGGGATCATCCAGAAGAGTTTTCCAAGCCTAATTCCCCAACTGCATGGGATGGAAAGTGAGATAAGGAGGGGAGAGCTTGCCTGCCCTGCTCTCAACATGGAGCTGTGGTCCATCCAGCCTATGTCAGGCTGCGTCACTCCTCCACTGAACGCTTCCCCGCGTGGGCTGTGGCTGGCAGTGACCCTGGAAAGCAGATGTTTCTCTCCTGAAAAAAAGCTGTAGCTGAATCCTGGATTGTGTTTACATTCCCAGCAGATACGCAATGTGGAAATGTCTTGAAATAGGAAATAGTGTCCCGGCTGAATGAGTAAAAGGCATGAGATGAAAAAAAAGTCACTATCATCATTTCCGAGAGACTTGCCAAATTCCTCGTTTCTGCACTGATTTGCACATCCTGCAGATGTGTCTGCTGAAATTTCCCTTCTGGTATTTTCCTCTTACACGGTACGTCAAGCACAGACGCACATTCACCTGAATGAAGAGTGAGTCCAGTTAATGATAAGTGAAATACCTACTGTCAGTGAGAGAGCGTGAGGAAGGGGATGTGCCCAGATGCACACACGTGTGCCCTCAGACCACATGGATGAACACGTTGTGTGCTCTTCTTACTTTTCTAGGCTACTGCGAATGGTTCAGTGTTGGGGACAGCAGAGGTTTTGCAAGTGCAAACCAGTGTATGCACAGTCCCGACTGCTGCTGTGTGTCCCCCGCGAGATATTAAGAGACACCTCTATTAATGCGAAGATGTACATTTGTGCCTAATGTTGGAACAGGGCCCCGTGAAACTTGGAGACTGGCCTGCAGAAAATTTCCAAGTTGATTTAAATGGAAAACATCCTTCTTGTCTCTCAGAGGATATCAGCTGCACCTTTAGTTGCAGGTACCATTGGAAATACTGCAAAGGAACCGAGATAGGATAGGAAAGCAAGAGGTTTGCATAAATATAGACCAGGTTTAAGATTATGGTTCTGATTATTACTTGTTTGTAATAACCTAGGCCCAGAAGACCTGGTCACGAGCCTCCATGACAGCAGATTCTATCAAACACAACTTCTACCTCCCACTGGGCTAGACTCTGACCCCTGCCAGATGCTGACTCCCACTTGCTGTCTCCTCTGGTTTATCTGGGTTTTGAGGTCAGAGCAGGGCAGAGATAAGTGGTCACCTAGGGTGACACCTCTAACAGGACCCTGACCTCATTTTGATACGGAGTCATCTGCTCAAGCAAACGTGACCGGTCAACAAGCTTGGGAACACAGAGCCTTGAGCCAGGGCAATGAAATCTTCTCCTTGCAGGAATAATATCCCCCAATCAGGCAGATGACACCAGGAGATCAGTGCTCCCAAAAGGCTGCTTCCAGACTCCCGCTTCTTGCAGGCTTTGTTCTCTTCACACTTCCCTGCACTGTGTTTTCTTTGGAGGGGTGATAGTTCTGCGAGGAGCTGCAGAATGCCAGCTGAAGGCTGGGTTGGAGCGGAAGCTCCCCGGCTTGCAGGGGACAGTGAGGACCTGGCTGGACCAAGCAGCTGTAAGGAAAAAGGGGAAACTAACACAGTCCTTGCCTGGCACAGCACAGTATCATGTGCACAAGCAGTTGTGGTGGGATTACCGTGAAGTACAGAGCTGCCCAGCGTGGCAGATCAGGGTGGGAGCCACACTGATGTCCCCAGCATCAAATGTGCTGTGCTGGGCAGGCGGTGCAGTGTCGGTGGCTCTGTAACAGACCTGGTGATAGGATGGGATTCCCCACATTTCTCTAAAAATGTGGTTGCAGGGCCTGTCAAAGGCAGGAGATGCAATCTGACAGACCAGCAGTGTGATGTGGTGTACTGAATGCCATCGTACCTGCCACTGCTTGGAGAAGGGGGATCTTTGTCAAAACCACCGTGGTTGTCATGACAAAGAAATCACCGAGAAGCACGGGGAAGATCGTATCAAGGGAAAGAGATAAATTAAGAAGATACACTTTGAATGTTAAATTTGAGTCTTACAGGCTGGAAACGTCGAAATGAATGTCGCCTCAGGGAGCTGCAGCGCAACTCCAACGCCAGCCACAAGTGGAAATGAATTTGTGGGGTAACTCTCTGCTCGTCCCGAGGAAGCCGTGCACCTCGCTGAGATTAGTGCTCTGGGCTGCCGAGAGGCCCGGGCCAGGAGGAACAATAGCAAGAGGAGATTAAATGGAGAGATTAAGGTCTTGTCTATACAAGAAAAGTTGTATCGGTTTATCTAGGTGGGTTTGGAGTGATGTAGTTAAACTGGAGAAAACCCCAAGCGTAGGGGCGCGTAAGCTCCGGCTGCAGTCGGTTTAACTCAGGCTGCAGTGTGGCACTGCCTCGGCTCCTTTGAAGATCTGGGGCCAGATGCCTATCTAGACGTCTGAACGCTCCTGAAAAATGCCTTACCCTCGGTGCTGTGAAATGAGGCAATGCCCCGCAGAGGTGGGGTGAGGACAGACGCATTGGAGGCTGTGAGACACAGAGGTGCTGTGGTGGCCAGGGCACGCCGGGGCAAGGCTTGGCACCACCATCCCAGGCATGATCCAGCTGCAGATGCTGGAGGAGAGGACCTCTGGGGTGCTCCAGGACATCTCCCTGTCCTCTTATCCAGGCATGAGGACTGTGGAGCACGGGCAGCATGGGGAATTTCCGTGGCAAGTACTTTCATGCCATCTGGCTCAGGTGCTAAGATTTTTTTTCTCTCATGTCCACAGAAGAAACTGCTGTCAGAGCAGTAGAGGATCAGGCTTTCCTTGGGATGTGGTCTGAGCTGACATAGCCCTGTTCAGTGAAGTTTCCTCACATCTGTGCAGGCTTTCTTTCTCTCCCTGTAAGGCTAATCTACTGAAGGGGATTAGGATTTTATTTTGCTTTCCAGGCTACCTAATTAATGAGTTATCTTCTCAAATTCTGCCAAAAAGGGCAGCAATTTTTCCTTTAAAAATCATGCAGCAGCCATTAATTTCCAGCAGCTGAGCCCTGACGTGCTGTTAGAGTTATGTTACCTAGATGCAGATGAAATCTGCAGCAAAGGGGAAAGCACAGGTCACCGAGGCCTCTCTGACAGCTCTGCATCGCTCTGAGAAAACAATTTGCTATTTTTCTCAGCCTGTTGCACAAAAAAGAAAAAAAAAGAAAAGACTGTTTTTGTTGGGCTTGATCCTGTCAGATGCTGAACACACATTTGTGTGCATGGGGCTGAGTGTCTGCATCTCTACTGACATTAATATGAAACTAATATTGATGAGAACGTTGGTTTGTTGGTAAATCACTGAGCGGCACTTGGCTCTGGGCAGAGGCCAGCACCCTCTCCACTTGCAAGCACATACAGAGCTTGCATAACTCCTTTACAGTGAAAGCAAATGCTATTATTAGTTTATAAAGCAAGTTTTGTTGAATTTGGCAGACAACGTGCATGTGTAAATTCCCCCAAATTAATTAAAACCTTTAGAGCGATGGTGGAGATAGCAGCACTGCTCATCTAATAGATAGTTTTAACAGGTTCACAAATGCTTTTATGTAATTAATTAATGCTTGGCTACCTCAGGTGAAATAATCTGGGCATGCATGTTTCCTCAAATCAGAGCAAAGGTAGAGGGGCAAATTCATGCTCTGTTTAAGCAGCTTCCATCAAAGTTGGTCTGAAGCCCATTGCGGGCTCTAATTTATCTCTGGAAGACAAAATGTGATCTGAACTGACTGTATGAGCAGAAGAAAGAAAACGTATGAAATAATAAATAAGGCCATTATGCTTGCCAGCACCATGTGCCAGAGTTTTCTTCTTGCCTGGTTTAGCTCCTCTCCTTTTGTAGTCACAGAGTGAAACCAGGCTCAGACCCAGCCAACACGGACTTGTGCCGACCCCGTGTCACTGGGGTGGTGGCATTGTGGTGGTGCTTGGCAATGCAGAGCAGGAGGAGGAGGAAGAAAAGGAGGAGAAAGCATGGTGTGATGCCAGCTGCGTAGTGTTGGTCGCCTCCTGCAAGCGAAAGCGTGGGACCTTTGGGTGCATGAGTCACCACACTCAATCTGGTGAATGATCCACTTGAATTTAACAGGATATATCAAAAGTGCTCCAGCCGAACAAGAGCAGCTAATAACGTTAAAATGAAGGTGCTGGGGAACACTGCAAAAAGAAGATGGTTGGCTGTGGAGGCAACAGCTCAAACGTAGCCCTTTGCCTCCTACCCAAATTCCTGGGCTCGGGACGTTAGATCTGGACTCAGTCCACTGCCTGCCTTGTGCGTGGGGACACAGACACATGCAAAGCTTGAAACACTGCAAGGAGACAAAGACCTCGCAGAGAAGAAAACCCACAGCGTAATTTAAAGAAGATTTTCTGAAATGCCTGTATAATTCTAGTGTGCCTGGGAATAACCTTTTTTCCCCATCAGATCCCATGTATGTTGAGAGTGCTAATCACCATAAGACATATGTGTACACTTACTTCTTGTTAATGCTCACCATGAAGGATTGCCCCTGCTCTAATAGGTAAAAAGCTGTATTTTAATTCTTTATTGCATCATCAGAATAATTCTTTGATAAATGTCTGTCTGTTTTCCCCGGGCAAAATAAGGCAGAATTAATGACCAGACTATAAAACAACCAACCTGACTCCCAGATGAAGTTGAGTGGAGAACCTCATTTTCCTCTGCAAGCAGGGCATATCTGATCTGAGTCACTGAGGGGGGATAAACTCAGGGACCTACCATCCCATTTTCACCTCCTTGCTTTTCAGAGCAGCATCACATTTTTAAAATCTTCCTTGCATAAAACCCATCCACGTACCTGAAATGCGAGGCTATGCTGCTGCCAGACAAGAGGGAGGTACCCAGCTGGCTCAGACTCACCTCTGTCCCACAAGCCTGCATGGAGACCAGCTAGGCACAGCTCAGAAACAGATCCAGCTTTCTACCAAATGTGTTTCCAAGTCAGTGTAACCAGTCTCTGGATATAGCCCAGTCTAGCTCAGTTGTCTGATGATGAGGCCGCTTCTCACTTGTTCATCTTCTGACCTTATGAGACTTGCAATCCAGGCTGTATGTGGTCCAGCTTTAACATATAAATATAAAGATATATATTTCACCTCCTTCCTGTGCTCCAGACACCAGGGACCATGGTATTGCCTGGTGGCCAGTTTCCTCCATGTGCAAGAGAGCTCATACCCACAGAGGCTGGTGATACTGGAACCCAGGTCTTACACACACTGGGGGTCTGATCTAGCCACAGAGATACTATCCAGAAGTGGGCAAAGCAGGTCAAGATGTGCTCTGGGCTGTTAATGCTTCCCTTGTGCACACCTGCCAAATCAGACCCATTAAAAGTTTCAGGGTCTTCTAGTGCCTAAAGCTGAGTTTGTATCCAACCTTTTCCACGCCTCTCCAGAGCAGGAGCTTTATGAACATCGTCTTAGGAACTTGTAAGTTATCAGGTACATTCCTAGAGAATGGTCTCCAAGATTAAGTGCTGCTGCAAGGAAACTTCAGGTGGTCTGCATTTTATCCTGAATAGCTTGTTCCAACAGTTAAGGTGACCACTGCAGGGAGGCTGCTGGTGCTTTCCCTGGACGGATGTCGCTAGAACTCATCAAGTTTTCATACAGGTAGTCACCTAGGATATCTCCTCCAATTAACTTTGGTATTGAATGGATGCTAAATGAGAAATCCAGCATTGTTGCTTCCTGCATCACGTTCAGTGTTTTCTTTTCCATGACTGTGATGCTTAGCGGACGAACTCCCACCCTGGAAAAAAAGGCTTGTAAACTAGATATCCTGCACAGCTGTATGTGAGAGTATTTCCTATTTATTGTTTAAAGAAAATCTCTGGAGTAAATTGTGGAAGAAAAACACTGGAATAAATGTGGGTTAGGTTACTCCCTTGTAAAAGACACACACTTCAAAGAGTGTGAAGTAGAGTGCTCACGTTCCTCCTTTGTTTCTGCTCTGCTTCCTTTCACCAAGTCCTTTTCTTGCTTGAATTAGACAAATCTTCATGCATTGCACAGATTTTATCTCTGTTCGCACAGGTACAATTCTGGAATAACTCCACAGGCTCCAACAAAGTTGTTCCAGATCTAGGGCTGTGCAAGAGAGAGCAGTCAAGTACCCATTCTAGGTAACCACATTTGGGCATTTCTGTAACACCTTGCAGATCTAAAGCTGAATCAGGGTGCTGTATTGTTCAACAGTGCTCCCTTCTCTCATGGAAGGAGCATCCTGGCCACACGGGGTGTACGATGTAAGTCATATTTACAACTTCAGTTATTCCATGGCTTTCTTGCCTGTCTCTTACTGTTTTTTGTTTTGCCTCTTTCTTGATTTTCCTCATGTTATTTTCTGTCTTTTATTCTCTCTCTGTTTATACAGATAAGCATATTTGTACATGCATATGTACGTGCACATATGGAGGCACACTCTTTCTGGCATCTCATGTCTCATGAATTAATTTCATTCTAGCCAAATATGTATGCATGTATTTGTATGTATACTCATATAAACATATAAATAAATATTTTCAAGTCACCATTCTTGCAATGGAAACTGGATTTCTGAAGTGTTCTGGCCTTCCTTGTCTTACACGTCAAAACTTCAGTCAAGAAACAAATAAACGCTATCACATTGTGAGTAAACTGAATCCGGCCTTTAATTTGTCTAAACACGCTTATAAGTGTCAACCCGTGCTCACCATAAAGGGATGCTCGTTGATAGGTACAAGCTCTGCTGGTGGCTGTCTGTTCAGTGGAGTCCAGCACCCCGTTCAGCAGGATTGAATCTCCTTCCCAAGGAGAATGGATCTCCACAGCAGAGCTGGGAAGTTCAGTATGATGGAGCAATTCGGAGGAATAAAGGCCTGGCCATTAGGCTCGGTGGTTGCATACAGTCAGTAAGCCAAAATGACCCTGACAGCTACAGAGAAAGATTATTGATTTTTGATGGTTGAGTATCACTTGTACCACAGTTAGAAATTATAGGGTCATGGCCAGGCCTGATATGTTTGCTACTCAAATCCCACCCGTTTGGCTCTATATGAAGGCATGCAAATTCAACCATCTTTTTATAGAGACGTTGGAATTAAGGAAGCTTTTTAAAAAATATATATATTCCTCAACCGTGGTTTTGATCTTAAAGTTTGACATTGAAAAAGTCACTCTCAGAACAGCCTGTGCTTCCTTAATGGGTTAAGAGGAGAGTCTGCACTACTTTTGGATTCTTTTCTCTGTGGCAGCAATTGAGTTTGGCCCGAAATTATGGTAGTCTGCAATTAGTGGAGGAAGCAGATCTTCAGGTTTCTTTTTCTTGGCTTTATAAATGGGCCTGAACAGTGTCATTCAGATAGCAATGCCATCCATGGGCAAGGTGGACTCTATACAAAAGGCTGTGTTTTAGCCTTATGGGGAAAACCAAGGCAGTCCTGAACACAGGGAAGCAGCCATTTCACTCTCTTCACTGAAAGCTTTCCAGAAGAGAGACAAACTGTGTCCGTGTCCCGGAGGGAGACCTAACTTTTGTTCTTTCTTGTTATGTTCCTTCATATAAACATATCCAAGACTGAAAGTATTTGGCTGTTCTTCCCGTCTGGAAACATAACAGGAGTCATAATGATTAGGTAAGTTAGCTGTGGGGGTGATGCATCTCACTCTGTCTTAGCCACCCAGCAATTAGGCATCTTGGCTCCGTGAATTTTCTTGACTTCAAGAGCCAGTGGAGGTAAAAAAAGGCACCCTTGCTGGGCAGTTCAGCCCTTGCCTTAAGCACCTGTCTTAGGACAGGATGACTTACTCTCTGGAGGTGTTTGGCTCTCTGCTTTACCTATAGAGGGAACACATACAGCTATTTTAGATTGAATTTATGATTTTTAGAAGGGTGAAGTTAGCTGTCCTTGTACGTCTAGTCTCCCAGTCTGTGTTCCCACTGTCCTGTCACTATGAACGCTGCTGCATTCATGATCAAACTCAGGCTGTTACAGTCATCATTTCTGTCTCCAAGAGACTACTGAAATGAAAAGTCCCATCTAACAGGGACACACTTGGCAGGCAAATTTTCCACATCTCATTTTGCATAGACTAGTAGGTGCCTTTCTTTTTTTTAGCATGAATATTTTATGCGAGTAGTCTAAAAATCCATCAAACAAAGGAGAGGATTCACTCTGAGCTGTGTCCTAGCAGCTCTGTGTCGAAACATCTCTGTACGCAGTTTTATCAGTTGTTTCAGGGCTGTTGTTTTATATCTAACATTGTTATGCTTTGGGACAAAGATACAGTGGTGCCTCCTGGACAACTATTTTTATGCCATTTAAAACAGAAGTAATTTTTCCTTTCCCTAAAAACCAGCTCCAGTAGAAGTCTCTCTGAAAAACAGACAATTTGCTGTCTACTTCTGGTTAATGCTTGATTTATGCTGTTGTTACTGGGCCTTGTAAAAAAGGGCTGCTCCTATCACAACATTTCTAGATACGTAAACAGTCAAGACCAGCCATTTGAAAGTCCCCTGTTCTGTAACCCAATATTATTTAGCTTTTACTTCGATCTTGCGCCTGGAAAAACTGTTTTCCTTGAAACCCTGAAAGTTTTCACAATTCTAATAATGCATCAAAGCCGATACAGTATGTAGTTCGGCCAATCTCCTGCATTAGCTCACTTTGTGAACCCAAATAAGCATCTTTCTCCCCTTCTTTCAGCTCTAATTTTGTGTTTTCTTTGCAGTGGTTCTGGGGAGGAGTGTGTTGCTGGTGCTTGGGGAAGCGAGAGGGTGAGAGCTGGCTAATGCCAGGCACAGCACAGTCAGATGCTTCCTCCCAGAGGACTGCCAATGCCCCGAGCACCTCTAGACGTCTCGTGAGCACAGACTGCTGCTCCTGCCAAATTGCATGGCGGTTTTGGGGATGGAGACGAATATCCATTGAGTATTTACTTGATGCTATCAAACTCATTTGTCTCGTAACCAAAGTCAGAGTCCCTAGAGGTGAAATTCAGTGCATCAATCCACTGCTCCATCTACTCATCTTTGGAAGGAACATCATTAACATGCCTTACATATGAACAAATGTGGCTTTGTTCCACGTTACTTCATTAATGCATTATTTAGGCTGATAGATTTGAAAGCCAGAAGGCACCTTTATGATCACCTAGTCTGATCTCATGAGTACCACAAACTAGTAATCTAGGCAGTAACCTGTGGTTGATCTGTATCATGTATTTAAGAAAAATAGCCAGTTTCCCATGGCAGTTTGGACTGATCTCCCTAGATGTGCTGATTTCCAGCAAGTCTTTTGCCAAAGGGAGAGCAGAGTACACAGTAGCAAAGTTGGTATTTGCTGTGCAGATCTGGAAGAGGAGTTTCACCCTAGGAAGCCAGACAGGCCCAAATACAAACAAAGATGGAAACAGCACCATTCTGTAGATCTGAATTTAGATCTAACCTTTGGCTGAGGGCCTATTTCCCCTTTTAAGTCAAAGTGGAAAGCAGTCTACCCAAGGAAGAGAATTTTCTACTTGGGTACTATGGGTGAGCTCTGAAAAAAATACAACCTTTTGGACTTGGTATGGGGAGAAAGAATTGTCTTCCTGGAGGAAAGGAAAAGAAATACCCCAAGAAATATTTCTAATTTTATGTTTTCCTTTTCAATTGAGAAGTCTGTTCTTGGTGTTGAGTGCATGGTCAGAAAAGACTGACCTATGATAATGTATTTGTTTCAGTGAGGGGCTGATAAACATGCTGAAGCCCATGAACCTGCCTAAGCTTTTCTTGACAGCTCTCTTCATGGGCTGCTGGGAGTATTGGAGTTTTTGGAGAAGACTAGAGAAGACTGAAGGAGCCAGTGTGCAACCCTGGAAACAGCCTTCAGGAGGTGGCTTGCTCCTGTAAGGCTCTTCAGGCTCTCCCCACATGACATCTATAAAGAGCTGATAACTAGCACGTCACCCTTGGAGCTGGACATAGGAGCACACCGTCTACCTGGTCCCAGCCCTGGCCTTGCAAGTCTGCCTGGGGGAAGAAAGAGATGAGTGGACTGCAACTCAAGCAGGTTTGCCATGTCAAATGTTGGGTTGGGGACTGAGCAGAAGCACACTAATCTAATTTGAGAGCAACGCAGTAATTACATATTCCATTGAAATTCCAGGCAAGCTGTTGCTGAAGTGTTGTGGAAAAGTAAGTGCTGGAACAAAAGGCAGAGGCAGTCGGTGGGGCTGTGTTGATTAAGTTCTGGGAAGATTATTGATTTATTGAACAAAGGTCAAAACTACTCTGCAGAAAGGCAGGAAATCTTAGCACAAAGAGGCTCAATGTGGAAATGAGGAACTTCAACATCAAGCAGGAAAAAACAGTGCACACGAGTGCAAATGAAGCATTTAGAAAAGCTAAATAAGGAAGGTCAAGGCTTTCCATGACACACATTGGTTGGTACAACACAGCAATAAGCAAACACATCTCAACAGGCATGACTGGCAGCGTTGTCCCTTGTGTGATGGATGACAGGCAAAAATGGAATGACACATGACGAATTAGCTCAAGTGCCAAAGGAGACTGGAGCTCCTGGGCTAAATCTGCTCAAAGACTAATTTCTTTGGGCCAAGGTCTGGCTTCTACCACTGGAGCTGGCTGACATGGTCATACTGCAGCTTCCCTGCTAAGCTGTCTTATCTTCCAAACCACAGTGGCCACATCTTAACTACCTGTTGGGAATGATCCCTCCCCCATGCAAACTCCCAAGTAGTCCTTGGGAAAGCACTAGCTGGCCTGGGTCAAAATGATGCCAGGTATTATGTTAATGAACCTGACCAGTTATTAGTACGGACACAGGGGAAAAAGAAATAAGCCTTCTTCTGGCAGCATACTCGTTTGAGGTATCACCAAAGCTGCTTCTCTTCTGTGCAATTCATGATGTTTTCCTCATTGCCCAGTGTGACTGTGTGGTTTGCAAACCAGGATGAACCCACATATCCACTCAAAAGCCAGCCAGGAGAACAGCAGTGCGTTCCCTCAACACACGAGGGAGGGACAGAATTTGCAGGTGCCTAAGCCCTCTCGTAGTCGCCTTTCTGCCACCTGTCAACTCTCAGTTTCCCAGGCTGTGGCTTTCCCAAAGGGAAGGTGTGGGATGGCTGTGGGAAGGTGGCTCCAGAGGCTGGTGTGGAAGGGCAGCAGCAGAGGGCTGGGGTTACAGGGGAGCACACAGACCATTGCAGTGTTTTGGCACATGGCTCCTCACTCACCCCTTCTCTGTTCTCCAAAGGAGAGACAGACAGTGTGAAGACTTCTGTGGCTGCCTCCCACCCCCAAGCAGTTCTCCAGATGAGAACTGAATGCCCCTGCTGTCTCCCTGCGGTGTGGAGGCTTCTGCTCCACTCTCCCCTGCCTTCTTCTCAGCTGTCTGGTCAGGAGTGCGGCTTACCTGGCCACGAAGGCGTCTGAGTATATGCAATCATTCATCCATTTGTGTGCACGCGTGGAAAGGCAACACAGCAACCAGCGCTGGCACACGCGGCTGCTGCTGGCTCTAGAGAAAAGCTGTGTGAGTTTATTTGTTTGTGTTTTCCACTATGCAAACGAGCTCGTAGTGGTGAGGCTGAGCTGAGTATGGAGCCTGAAGATCCCTGGTGGAAGACAAGAAGGAGCAAAGCTCTAGAGGAATTTTTCTCTGCAGTGCTTTTTACTAGAGCTAGTAAAGCGTTCATTAAAATGCTGCTTCGTTGAGAGCAAAGTGCCTCATAGGAGGGTAAGAACTGCCTTTGGCTGTTGGAGCTGAGAGCCTTCTAGCCACAAGTGAATGCTCAGGTGAAGAGTTTAGGGTCCAGAGGACGTATACGGGACATCTCGGGTACAAGCAGTCTGTTCCAGAGTTTGAGACAATTGACCCAGTAGGATGAGTGGATCTGTCACCCACTAATTTGTCCCTCAGCCACATAGGATCTGCAAATTTTAAATCCCTGCGTTGAACCCTGCTTTGGGGTTTGCAGGAGCCTATGGTAATGAATTCCACCATGCAATTAGTCAATGGGTAATAACATGGTTTTTTTTGGTCTGAACCTGATGCATGATGATTTCTCCAGGTAGTCCTTAGTTCTCACCTGATGACAATACTCGCTCAATACTTGCTCTCAATCCATCTCCTCTGCAGGATCATCCATTTAGAAATCTCACTCTGTTTTCCAGTGCCATTTACCCTTTCCTCATGGGGAAATCCTTCCATACCTGTATTCATGCTTGTCATCTTCATGGGAAAGCTTCCTGGTCCTACACAGTCTGTTCACCACAGTCGGCTATTACCGCATGCATATCAAACACTGAGTTAAAGTTTTCTGAGAGCTATCAACACTGACTCCAAGTTTTCTTTGCAGTAATGCAGATCCTGTGTATAGTTAGAGCTGACATTTCTATGTGTGCCACTTTCTATCACTTGGCACTGAATTCTGCTGGCCAACCTATTGTCCTTTGGGGTTTCTTCATCAGCACCTTTAGGTTGACCAGCCTTGGTTCTTCCCTCTGAAAACTTTATCACTGCACTGTCCAAAACACCTCATTTAAATTATCTCAGGTTTGTTCATCTTTCACTAAATCTCAGGCCAGTGCCTGAGAAGAAACTGCTTGGGACCTCCTGTGGTTGGCCCAGGGCTGGGACAGGTGGGAGCACCAAGGTCCCTGGTGCTGGTGGCAGCCTGTTCAGCAGCCAGAGCTGCTGCAGCACCGGGGAAGTTGTCCTGGTCAGTGCCAGTCCTGACAGAGTGAGCCCCACACGTGGAGATGGTCCTCCTTGTGTCGCTATTTGGAGAATGAGGTTGGGCACCCTCTTGCATCTGCGGCACTGAGAATCAGCCTCTAGTCTTCCCACAGTGACGGGACGCCTGATGTGCCTGCCTGGCAGGACACAGACCAAGCTGATGACGTGCATCTCACGGGTGAGGACACAGGGAGAAAGAAGCCATGGCAGTGCTCTGCTGAGGAGTGAAATATGAGTCTGGATGAGCAGGGGAGAGGGTCAGGAGCCAAGCATGTGATTGTCCCTCAGTGTGAGGAGCGTGACCGGTCTGTTTGCTCCTCTCCCTCTGGGCGGTTGTCCATAGCTGGGCTTGCTTTTTCATCTGTAAGGTTTTTCTAATGTTTTTGTGTGGATAACGGTACTGGAAAAGTACAGAAAGGACCACAGGGCTGATCAAAGGTAAGGAATGGCTCCTGTCCAGGGGGTGGAATAGACTGGGATGAGAGATGAGTGAAAGGTTACGGTGCAAGTCCACAAAATCATGAGTAGCGGGAAGAAAGCACCTAGGGGATCTCTGCATCTTCCAGTAATAGAACTGGGGGATGCCAAATGAAACTCACAGATGTCAAGGTCAGTGCAAAGGAAAGGAGGCGGTTGTGCTCCCAGGGAGGGGTGAAGGTGTGGGACCCAATGCCGCTGGGGTGGTAGGTGCTCAATGTTTACATGAGCTCAAATTTATGGAAGAAATATCCATTGATAGTTATTAAACACAAAACCACAACCTCTCCTCCAGGATATCCATGAAGGTTGGAAGAACATCCTGGAGCAGCAGTATTATAAGCCTGTCCTTTTATACTCTTCCCTGGCATCTCTTTTTTGCCAGGAAGGGAAAAGATCCTGAGATAAATGGATTCTTGATCTGGCACACGTGGACATTCTTAGGAATGCAGGTGTGTTCTTCACATGGAAGCAAAAGAGGTCTCTTTCAGCATTTTGGGCAATTTGATCCTGCTAATCTTACGAACTCAGTGAAACAAGGTTATGGTTAAGACAACTCCTTAGGACACAGGTGCGGAAATGGCATGTCCCCTTTTGCTGATCTTGGCCCAGAATGGCTGCTGACTTGCCCATGTTTAACTCAGATCCAGCAAGAGGAGTAACGTTTCCGTCTGAAGGAAAGACAGTGCAGCCAGAAAAACTAGCAGAGTTTGTCTAAGACAGCCAGATGTGCTGGATGGTCCTGGATTGTTAGTGTCCCCTGTTCAGGGTTCACTCTGATCTACCTGTATGAGATCATCCAGCTTAGCAAATCACTGTGTGTCATGTTGTGTCAGTTGTCCAACCACAGTCTTATGCTCCAAAATCTCTTTCCAAATATGTGTATATGAGAGGTGCAGCAACAGAGCTGGGCGCTCACTGATGCTGACTGTAACAGCACTTTATTCATAACGGGGTTTTGTTTGGAAAGAAACGCTGTATGTGATGACGTAGTTTTTAGGACTGCTGAGATACTTCATGTGTTTGAAACCAAGTGGGTGCAACATGCGCAAAAATCAAGGTCGTCCGGAGATATAGGCCACCCAGCCTGAGATCTTGGCTCAGCCATGCAAGAGTCATTTCCTCAGCCTGCCAAAGCATGAACCAGGGGTTAGCATATGCTCGCGTATGTCATGGTGTTCATCTGATAACACTGCCTGATGATTAATCTCTATAATTAATTGTACATTAATATAGTTCACTGCAGCATATTGAAATGGCAATGGAGATTCCCTCCTCAGCAAAACAAAGGAGTTTTATTGCTCATAGTAGAACAGGTAGCAGAAAGAACTTTATTTTAAACTTCTGTGATACAACATGGTGAATCCACATGTCATTTGTGTTGTGATATCTGTCCATCCCTCTCTCCCCTCCCTTTTGCCATAAGCAAGTGCAGGACTTGCCTGTTACTACTCTGGCAACCCTGGTCATGGAAAGATTGTGGTTATCTCAGGCAGTCTGCTGTTGAAAGTAGAAGACTGAATAGTTGCACCAAGCCTCCTCTGCAACCCAGGACAGGAGTGCTGCATTTCTGTTGGGAGAGCCGTATCATGGACCTGCTGTGGGGTAGGATGCTGTCCTGGCTGTCTGTAGATAAGGGAGCATGCTGAGTTCCCCAAAGGAGCTGTGAGGCTGCTCTGAGGTTGTGTGTCCCACCCCTCCCATGGCTCTCTATGAGCTTCTCTAGGAGACTAAAGCCATGATTTGGTCATTTCTTCCTCTTGAGCCCTCAAGGTGTCAGGCTGCTCTTCAGCTTGGGGTGTGATAGGACTGTGCCTGGTCTGGGGGAAGGCAAAAACCTTCCTAGGCTGCACCTATTTCATCTACAAATGAAATAGTGAATGTCAGAGTGGGAGAAAACAGAGTTCCTTCTTGCAGGTGACCAGCCTGTGTTGTGGATGCATAGTCACAGTACTCTTTAGACCAACATGTTCTTAATAAAAAGGGATGTACCCAGCATAGTCTAGGTCTGAAGGAACCAGCCATGGTACAATGGCAGAATGATAACCATTTCAGTAAAACCGTGGAAAAAAGTTAAGGCAAGGCAAAGTTAAAGCTTGTGAAGAGAACCCAGTGAAAACCATCAGCAGGTTCTTCTCTGCTTCTTAGCCTGAATTTGGCCCCAAATGTTATAAATTCTGCACAGTCCTTGGCTCTGAGTTGTTTCTGGAAGGAAGGAAACAAGATGGAAAAATAGGAGACCTAAAGCACATCACTAGAAGGAGAGAAAGCTGAACCCATACTTGTTTGCATATAGTCAAACAATGTCTGGAAGAGGGAAAGCAGGGAAAAAACCCATCAGATTTCTGTCAGTAACTGCATTTGCAGCACTGCCTTGTAATTTTCATCATATCAGGTGGAGGATGTTATCAGTGATTCTCATCTGACAGAGGACTAATGGGGGAAATGCTGAATGCCACATGAGAATAGAGCTCATGAGCATAGGGTGTTAAGCATTGCAAGAAGAGGACACCTGAGGTTATGGCTTCTTATCTGGCTGGCAGAGCCACCACCACACTGTCCTTGTCCCCAGGGAGGCGCCCAATGGCTGGGTCTGGGGCTGCCCCAGTGCTTTGCTCCTGGCTGAATGCGGGGTGTGTCCTGGCTGACAGGACCTGCCCTGATGGACCACCATGGGGAGGCCCCATGGTCCCAGCCCCACACAGCTGGGGGTCCATGCAGTGCCCTGACACTGGACTGGGACAGAAGAGCTGAATCTCCCCAAAACTAATGAGACAGGAATGGGATGAACAAAGTCTCTTTCTAGGACCCCACATGCTAACCTCTAATGAAGCAACTGTATTTTCCTAAGCAGAGGACATCACCACATCCAGATGAGATCATGGACAGTCTTCTGACAAGTGGGATCCCAAATGCTAGAAGGAAATACAATTCATGCAGGTAAGTTTGCAGCTCTCTTATGAATTTGAGGAGAGGTTCTCAAGGCTAGACAACAATTTATTGAAAGGCACTAAGATCCGTCTTGGAGTTTTCTTAAGTCATTGGAAAAGACTTATGAAAAACATGCATGAAAATCATGTGAGGACAGGAAAGGCCCTAGATGTTTTACCCTAACCCTGAAAGAACACCAAACAGAACTGTTGAGGAAAGGTCCCATTCTCAAAATCACAGACCAGTTGAATGAGAGTGCCCATGCTACACATGCAAGAAGATGGAATCCCTGAAACAAAGTAGTGCTAAAAACTTCTGTCCTTTGATTAAAGAAGTTATGCACTTAATCAGGAGATCCTGCATAGCAGAACTATTTTTGCTAAGTGGTATCCGCTGTTTAAGCACGTTGCTGTGAAATACAGGCTTTGACATGAAACCACCCAGTACAATTATCCCCAGTCCAACAAGCTAGTGGAAAACCTGTCAAACTCACAGGAAACAGCTGTAGCAAGACAAGGAGGAGCGATCAGAAGGCAGACAAATGGAGAATAAATGTGCGAATGCTCAAGAATTGGGAAATGGAAGTTGTCATTTTGGAAGTAAATACAAGTATGCCATATATTAGATGAACTCTGCCTGAAACAGACTTAATCATGTGGAGAGCTAATGGGAATATAGAAATCAATTTGTGTGTAAATAGGGGATATGTTTTAGAGAGATGTATATTAAGGAGTCCAAAGTAGGCCTGGGAATTCAAGGCAGGGAGAGCTTCATTTCAGAGGGTCGAGTGTAGGAAGCTGCTCTCTGAACATTTATTTCTCACTTGTGAGTGGTTGCTATGAGTAGCAATGAGTGTTTTACCTTCATGGCAAAAAAAAAAAAAAAAAAGCTTCTTCCAGCAAAAGACCTTCTTTCCTTTGTCATCTACTGATGTTTTGCGCAACTAAAACTGGGAACAACGGTGCCTGGCTTGGCAGAACCCAAAACCAGGGTCACTGTGCAGAGAGTCGAAACAAAAGAAGCTCCAGGAGAGCTGGGGTCTGTGGGACTGCCGCTTCTCTGTGGGGAAGATGCTGCCTTTTCGGGTGGTACAAAACAATTGCCACAAGCAGCCGTGGGGGTCCTTGGTTGGGTGAGGTTATCCCAGAGGACACATGGGAAATAGGCAGCATCTCCTCCAAAGCCAGAACAGAGAGCCCTGAGCTGGCTGTTGTGCCCAAGAAAGCCTCAGAGGAGCACCAACCACAGCGGACTGAGACAGCTGAGCCCCAGGGCATGGCACAGCCAGAACGATGGGCCTTCTGGTGCTTTGTGACAGTGGTGCTGATGTCTGGCTGGAGACACCCTACATACGAGCTCAGCATACGTACAAACTACACATGCACACACTTTGCTCTCTCCCATCTAGAGGAGATTTGTGTGTGGTACATCAGCCTCTAACAGAGGTCACCCCTTATATAAACTGCTGTGAAACAAGCTCAAGCAAATGCTTCACAAGATCGTATTTTTCAAAGAAGAGCCTGAAGTGGGTGGGGGTTCTTTCAGAATTCAGTTGCCAGAAGAAAGGAAAAGGCTGTGAGCTCTTCTGGTTTAGATATTGAGTTTCTCTAGGATATGGCATAATTAATTTAACCATTCTGCCCCTGCTTCCCCGCTGTGGAAAATAGACAGTGAATTTGCGATGCCAGGTGACTTTATTAAGAGTGTAGATTATTTATACCTACCATAAATGCAATGGCAGTACTAGCCATTACTGTGGAATGGCTTTCTCCCAGCGTGAGCACCAGCTAGCTCTAATTAACTAATGTTTTTGAGACTTTTCTAAGCCCCCAAAGTCACTTGGGACCAGGGAAAAAGCGATGCTAATTGCAGAACCGCCAGCAGCTTCACTGGGCAAAGCACTGAGCTCCTCTTCTTGAGTTTCTCATCTGTAAAACTGGGATGTCTGTCTGTTTTACAGTCACGTAGTGAGGATTGATTTATTGTTTAATGTGTGTAAAGAATTAAATAAGTGCTAAGTATTATTATTATCAAGCCAGAAGGGTGAGTCAATGACCCATTTCCTATCTGAGCTTGCCTTCAAGGTGTTGATGTTTCTGGCAGATTACAGGAATTGAATATCTGCCATAGGTTGTATTCATATAGCGATGCAAATAAAGCACTTTTTGTGGGCATTGTGTTGCTTCAGGCCTTGTGATTACAGAAGAAAGATGCATAGATTAGAACTGCTTCTAGATGCACAGCATCTCCACAGGCTATGCCGTTTAGCCTCTCTGGGAATCACAGCAGTAGGTTCATACATCCACATGAAGAGATGGGTCCGTGGGGCAGACAGGTAGAGTGGGGAGGGTGTTTGATTCAACTCCTGCTCTACTGCAGATTTCCCGTAAGTCTTTTGCAGGTCATCTGGGAAAATCCTCACAGATACACTTTAGAAAAGCTCAGATATCATCCATCTGCTACGGCTGTTAAGGTAAGACCAGGTAACTGGAGTTTGCCCATGTCATTGGGCAATACAGAACTGCTGACTTCTATTCCTTGACCACCGCATCCAACAGGGAAGTCACCTACCTTTGTCATTTAGTCATTGAGTACAGAGGTAGTGCCAAGGACATTTATGTAAATCATTCGTTATTCACTAAGAAGCATTGTTGTCCTGATGTCTGTCATTAAATTTGCTGAAACTGATGGGGTGTTTTCTTGCAATGTACCAACCCACAGTGCCCTCCGAATTCACCCCAAAGAGCTCACCAGTCAAAATTTGCACTAATTACTCAGTGCTCACTGGCCTTTCAAAGAGAAATAGCCTCTTTCCAGAAGAAAAGTACCCTGTCTGAGTACTTTTATTGAAGGACAGCTGGGAAAGAATGTTTAATTCAGTTTTACTGCTTGGGAGTAGGACCTCGCAGAAGCTTCTCAGCAGACACTGTTGGGATATTATTTCAAAACACCAAAACTCCTCATTTGCCAATGAAATAAATCTTAAAGATTTTTTATTTTTCTTTTCATTTGTGAGTGTCTAAAATGAAATACTGAAGCCATTTCTAGTTATTTAGGGAGCTAAAGAAATAAATTGCTGAACACTGTCTTCTTCTAACAGCCTACTGAAGACAGATGGCTGCTTTTGAAACTCTCCTTAATTGTCCACCTGCACCTTTCGCACTACAGTACCTGTGCAAAGCTGGCCCACAATTCCCAAGGGCAAGAGGTAAGTGGAAGTGGACGGGCCATCTGCAGCTTTTATACATCTCTTCGTGCATCCTTGATGCTGCGAGCTCTTTATTTCATCAATATAACCAGGTTCTGTTTAGAAAAATACGAAACCAGGTGTTTCAGAGCTGACTTTTTGTTCTGTTTCTTTTCAAGGCTGAATTTAAGCTGTCACTCAAATACCACATTCTGAGGCAACTGTCAGTCCTTGTCAATGGGATCAGCACTGGCACACAATCCCACCTGATCCTGTTTCCTCACACTCACCTGTTGCCCGTGTTTCCTTTAACCACTCCCTTGGCTTTGTGTCTCACTGCTGACTTGGCACCATCATTCACACTCACCTTTTTTCCTAGAACAGCCTCCCACTCATGCCTGTCGGGTGCCCACCATCCCCCAACAAAAAATGCCTTTATCCCAAACAAAGCTCCTTCTTTGCAATCTTCCCTCAGTGTTTTGAGGTGTGATCGTTGTCTTAGTGAGATGGTATCTGCCTCAATAAACTGATGTATTGTCTGCACATTGAAGTCAGTAGGAGGTCGGCAGGACTGACGCTAACTAACTTTTGTCATAAGTGGATCTGTAACGGTCTTGCATTCCCATAGGCCTGGTGCTGACACTGTCTAATTAAAGGCAACTATTTGCTATAATGTTCTGGGATTCCCTTTCATGTCTTTGCTCTGTAATTGGTGTTGGACAAGAAGAAGTGCTGCATTCTGGTTCTTCCCTGCCAGGAATCACTCTGCACCAGGCTGTTTCTACCATTACATAGAAGGCACATTTATGCCCTGGAAATGCTTTTTGTATAGTATAATAGAACTTTAATAGCCTTTTCTTGTATTGATTATGTCAACATCATAATCATTAGTATAAGTAAACACAATAAATAAAAGGGAGAACTATCTAATTTGGGAAAAAATTGATTGCAATTACTGAGTCAGTCTTAGAAGTGACCCTAGAAAGACAGAAAA
Source organism: Numenius arquata (assembly GCF_964106895.1). Classification (NCBI taxonomy): domain Eukaryota; kingdom Metazoa; phylum Chordata; class Aves; order Charadriiformes; family Scolopacidae; genus Numenius; species Numenius arquata. Next base: position 46,285,630 of record NC_133584.1, on the reverse strand, counting down.
CAATGAAGCTGGCTAGATACAGAACCTGCTGTCTGCATATTATGCTTAAACAGGTAAAAACTGTTTAGATACTAATGCTGCTTGATAAAGTCAGTGGAAGAGAAGACCCAAGGATCTTTTGGATCCAGGGAGACTTGGAGACAAGGACAGAACTGGGACGAGAACCTGAAGATCTGATTTTCATCTTCATTGTCTCGCTTCCTTGGTCCATTTCTAAATCTACTTCAATTGTTGTCATTCATTCTAACCAGATCTTCCACACAAGATAGATAGATTTTTCCATGTGGTGGTGTTGCATCTACCCTTCTTGTCCAGATCCATCTGTTTGGCATGTACCTGTGAATACTAAAGGCAAGGAAGAGAAAGACACTGAGCTGTAAAAGAGGAAAAGAGATGAAGAAAAGTAGCTAACACCGGCAAAGCAGAAAGAAAGAAATGATGGAGACAGCAAGTGATCTGCAGATGTAAGGAAGAACAAAACAATATCAGAGCTCTAGGACTTATGTGCACAGGTAAAAGGAAGGTCTATACAAGTGGGCACCGCTAACCAAGAATTGCTATTCTGGTTGTCCTCCTGTTTTCAGAGAACAGCAAAGCATGCTGGCTTGCCACATATATTGTTCTGGGACTCGATTTTGACAGCCAGTTTTAACAGGTGCCCAGGGTAAGTCACAGACCTGTCAAGCATAATGCCACACTAGATGAGATACATGGTGTTAGGAGTTAGCAGTAAACCTACAAAGCATGGAAGAAAGGATGGATCAGCAAGGAAAATGGTGTCTGGACAACTGCCAAAATCCAACTGATTTCAGCCTTGTAAAATTGATTGAAACAAATGGCAGACTTCTTTGCTCTATAAATAAAAAGACAACAAGGAAGAGGAAGTGGTTCTGCTTTGCAGTGAAAAGCAGTAGAGATGAAAGATAATATAGGCTTGGCTCCAAAACTAAAGGAGTGCCTTACTTGAGTCTCTCATTAGGACACCAGCATAAAACCTGTGGACAAAGACAACTTCTCTAACGAGAGAGTCTCTGTAAATGGAAATTATAGCAGTCGTGGTGGAAGCAAAATCCAAAAGGTTTGCTGTATACAAACCAAAGGGAGCTGGTAACATTTTTCTGGCAATATTAAAGAACTGCTAGGTGAAATTGCAGTTGCAGTGAGGACTTGGGCTACCAAATCCAGCTTGATACATTCTGGATGGAGAGTTGCAATCATAGTGCTTATTTTGAAGGGTGGACAAAAAGCCATCTGGGAAACTTGAGTCATTAGTCTGACCACAAAAGTAAACAGGCTTTTGAAAAAAGTGTGACTGAAAAACTAATTAAAGTCATGTGGGTAAATGGAAATGAAAAAGTGCTATAGAGATTTATCTAAAGATGAAGAGTGTAGAAATAACATGCTGTCTTTCTAGACAAATGATACCTTAGGGAACTGTGACAGATCTAGTCTACTTGAACTCAATAAGGTCTTTGTTATTGTACCAAATGGGATAACATTAACTATAATAGGGTGAAAAAGAACTGGTTAAAAAGAGGATGGCAGCCAGATATGTCAAATCGGGAACTGATGGGCTGGAGGGAGAAGTCCCTCTACAGAGGATAAGAATTCAGATGGGAAATACTTAATATCCTTATGAATGTCTGCAGTGGGAATGACAACAGAATCCAGACTGCATTAGAGAAATATGGTGATGACCATCATCAGTGCAGACAAGGACACTTCTTTAACCAAGTCAATTTTGCAAATTCGCAAGTACTATAAAAAAGCATTTTTTCCTTTAGCTATTTCTGCAAACTGGTTAGAGCACCCTCCCATTTCTAAGGGCCTCTCTCTGTCTCCTGTGACAAATAAATAAGTGATTCTGCAGGAGGTATATATGACAAGGTAATTCATCTTACTCTGGCTTTGCTGTGTTGGCTTTGCCACATTACCCAGAGGAAAAGCAAGGTAAACATTTATTTTGGCCTATGTATGGCACTTAGAGAGAAGATCTGATGAACAGGATGATGTCACTTTTCATTTCCTGATCTCAGCCTGGGTGTAAAGGTAAGAGTTAGATAAACAGCTCTTGGGCAGATCTGTCACTCGCGGCAGAGAGATGATGAAAACGAAGGAAAGCAGGAAGAAACGGAGAAGCAGATTGCAGTCTGAACACCACAATTTGCTCAGCCATGGGAACGGTCACTGTGGGGTGGATGGAAGTTGAGTTTAAGACCAGGCTGTCCCAGGGGGGTGGCAAGGGAGGCAGTAGACTTCAGGGAAGTTGTGTACACACAGCTATGGTCCTCCTAAGCTTGTATCAAGGTTCTTGGAAACTGAGCCAGCGGGCAGGGATATGTGAGCCCTGTGGCTCTCCTTGGCCTGGACCATCACTGTGCTTTCCCATGCCTTGGCCAGAGCAGCCAAACCCTGAGACTTCATCCACGGGGATGCAGAGTTCAGTTTTACCTCGACTGATGAAAAGGGTCAAAGGAGGCAGTGACCAACAGCGCAGACTAGACTGAATCAATGCCAGGCACTGCCTGAAGCACCAACCTGCATGGCAGTGCCTGGGCAGAGCCCAGCCAGAAACCTGGGAGGACGGCAAGACTCACAGCAGGCAGGAGCCACCAGCTGCAGGGGCTTCAGGATACCCAGAGGTGACCAGCAAGGGCATGTGGAGAGGGAGGCAGAGCCTCTTGGGCCACAGGGCTTGGAGGATACAGCACTCGTCGTCTTCCTCTCTGCTGTGCTCAAGGAGAGTATGCTTTATGAGTATTTTTAGAAACTCATTAGAATTGCACGAAGCACTTTTCAAGCCCATGTCCCTTGCACCTTGGAACCCCTGTGCTCCCTACCTACACTATCACCAGAGCGATTTGTTCTGTTTCTTGAAGTCATCCCGCGGCAATCAGGTGTAGCATTTCTTAACCTCTGCTGGCACTGTGCAGCAGGTAAACTGAACAGCACCAGGGAGGCTGGCAAGCAACGCACAAAGCAGCTCTATAAAGGCATGTCAAAGAATGAGTCATTGTCAAGCCTGCAAGAGACAAAAAGATTGATTACGGAAGAGCTGAGAAATAGGTTGTGATGGTGACTCACCATATCCCACCCTTTCTGCATTCACAGACCTGCCAGCTGATTCATAACTTGCATTCTGCCTCGCTTCTCTCCCCTGTCAAGGCAATCAATCTAATAAGGGTCCATCAATTAAAATTTCTGCTTGAAAGAGGGGGTTGTGTGCAGCAGCACCCATTCATTTCTGCATCCACACCTGGTAAGCCCCTTTTTCTGCCCTTTAGCCTGCTATAGAGCCCATAATTTTGGGCAAAGGAGGTGATGTAGAGCCAGCACGTAGGACACCATGAAAACGGAGGGATGGAGGGAGGCATGAGGATTCCTTGCTGAATGCCTGTTTTTTATCAAGTGAAATTTACTGTGTTCCCTATCTCACTGCTCTTATGAGGTCTGGAGATTTTTGGAGCAATTTATCTGGGGTCCAACAGTTGTCACTGAAGCTGTTGTTGTTGCCCTCACAAGCCAGATCTGGCCACCTCAGCACTCCCACCCAGTCTGCTCAAAGGACTTCCCTCTGCTGGGGACATCCTACTCTCCCCATTGGGTCCAGCCTGAAAAGTCCTTCTGCGAGACCATTTTTGCTGCCTGTGGGTTATCACTGAGAAGCCAGGAGATGATGAGGTGGGAAAGATCAGAGACTGCAGGATGGGGGAAGCCAGGGCAGCCTCTGCTCCCAGTGGAGCCTCTTGCCCAGTGCGCATGGGCAGAGGTTTATTTGCAGGGAGCTGCGTGTTGACCAGCTGAGTGTCAGCCGAGCAGGCCCAGACTGGAGCACAGCGTGGTGCTGCCAGCAGCGTGTGGGCAGAGGGCTGGCGATGACTCCCAGATCCCTGGCAAGTGTGCCAAGCCCATCATTAAGGGCCTCCTTCTTGGCAGCCGGTTTTATCAGATGGCCATGGGAAACCACCAGCCTCTCAAGAGCAATACCAGGATAGCCCAGATGGGCTTGTTTCACCGGTGTCCACTGAAAGGTTCTGAATTCCTCCAGCAGGAATGATGCAGAAGGGAAAGACATATGGGAATGGTGTTGACAATGAGCTGGGTCACTGTCTGCTTCTGAAATCAAATGAGACATAAGGAATCACAAGCAGAAGGCAAAAAGACGCAAGTAGATGTCATTGTTTGTAACTTGACAGGCAATACAGAGCACTTCTGAAAATCCCACCCTGCATTCTTAATATTTTCCAAGGCACTTAAAACCCAGGATAGACATCTTTTAAGATCAAAAGAAAAAAAAGAGTCAAATTTATTTTATTTTGCAAGGCGTAGCCTTTTTGATCTTTTGCCTACTTGCCTGAAGACTGTCAGAAAAAAAAAAGTGAAATAGAATTGTCTTAGGGTAGGGTAAATACATGTCTATAACAAGAACCAGTCAAACACAAGGAGCTCTTATCTAGGATACAGCTCTAAAAATAGCGCTGTAGGGTTTCAGGAGTGTTCACTCTGAAGAGGTCTCAGTGACTTCACCGGTCTGTTTGCTTGGGTTTACATTTACAAGTGGTGTCATCTGCTAACACCTTTCCAGCACGCTTGGCTTAGCTTCCCAAGACTCAACTGGGTTCTCACTGCCAAATGCATCATCACCAGGAACACAAAATCCAAGGGGCAGATTCTGCCACCCAGTACCCTGGCTCGGTACTGGCATGTTGGTGGACTCATGCAGATACCCATGAGAAAAGGAGCCTTTCCAGTAGCTGGTATGAAATTAGCAGTTAAATTTTTGATGACTGAGATTTAGTGATGGAGTCCTGAATGTTCGCCATTTCTTTTCACGGTTTAATTGAGCAAAACAAGGAAAGAAAAGCCAAGGGAGAACTTGATTTGAGCTACAAACAAGAAAAAGTGGTCAGGTTTGCTTTTCTTCAATGCCAAACTTCCTGGGAGACTGGGAAATGCAGCAAAGACATTAGATGAATGCAGCTGATAATGCTGCTTGTGTGAAATAGCAGTGCTTATGTAGGACTGGGGTGTCTGTCTAGGAGAGAGCTACTTTTCTTGGTCACTACAACTACATGACCACCTTTCCTGCACCATGGTCCCCTGAAGAGGCTTCAGCTGCATGACCACTACAGAGGCCCAGAACCTCTTCATTTCTCACAGCTGCAAGCTACATCCATTTATAAATGCAAAGAACTGCACATGTTATTAGCTGGTATATTTACAGGTACTATGTATTCATTAATATATGTTTACATGAGAACACCCTACTAACAGCCAGAGATTTTTGCGTTCATAAATTCTGCACTGGACTGTTTCTGCAGGTCTCCTTCCTTCCTTCCTTCCTTCCTTCCTTCCTTCCTTCCTTCCTTCCTTCCTTCCTCTCCTCTCCTCTCAAGCTGCAGCTTTTTCAAGTTGTTTGTGGGGTAGGAGCAGGAGCCCTTGGGCTCTCCCCTCCTTCCCTGGCTAAAAAAAAGGAAAAGACAAGAGAGGGTCTTTCACCTGCTTGGTCTTTTCCCTGTGAAGCGAGTGTACTGATGCAGTCGAAGGGCCAGGGCAAGAGGAGAGCCCAAGAGCTGCTTGCTCTTCCAGTGCTGGATGTAACTCCTTTGCTTGGTGTTGGCAGGGCACCGAGCGTGGGGACATCCCTACCCATGGATAAGGGCTGTGGGGAGCAGCGCGGCTCAGGGGAGGTGCTGCCTGCTTGAGACAGCTTGAGTGATGCTGTTGGTGAGCGGAGGTTGGTGAGCAAATGAGTTCAAGAGCTTCTCAGTCACAGGTGAACAGGCACCACAGAATGGACCCTGGCAGAATGTGCTGCTCTGGCCATTCTGGGGTCAACCCAGAATGTGGTCCCCACCACAGATCTGCCCATGTTGCTGCAAACAGCATTTTTAGCAGAGCTGGTGCTGCGTCACAGCTCAGTGACAAGAGGATGGTCACCGCTGTCCTGAGGGACTCCTGAGGTGTGAAGTTCTCCCTCCCAAGGGCAAAACCTCTTTCCGGCCTGCTTGCTGCTCCCAGCGTGGGACAAGGGTTCCCTGCACACAGGAACAAATTTCGTCCTGTGTTTCAATCCTTATTACTTAATACTTCAATTGTACTTAATGATGTGTTTTATTTTATACGCCATTTCACTTTATGACTGTTCTCTTGGGTGGATTAATCTGTCATTAGTGCATCATGTTTTAAAGGCTTTTTTTTTTTTTCTCCTGTTAAATGGTTTAATAGGCTCAGAGAGACACTCCTGGGTGTGTGCTCTGCGGTCTGCCTGTGCACGGCTGGGGTGCAGTCGGGCACCCCACATGCACCCGGTGGGTGCCTCGGGGGCCAATGGGGGCTAATGGCCCGGGGGTGGCAAATGGACCCAACACCATGACCTAGCGCAGTGCTACCTACAGGCATGCACTCATCCCTGCTGCTTCATGCCACTGCCAGCGTGTCCTGCCCCTGTGAATCCTACCCATCTGCAGGCAGGGGATGCCAGCCAGGAGTGGGGCAGTGTGTCCTGCGTGTATGGAACAAGCCTTGGTTCCCCCACAACCCCTGGAAGAGCTGGGGACAAGAGGGAGCAAGGATCCTGTGCATGCTCAGGTGGCACGAAGCCAGGCTGCAGCCAAAGAGGGAGGCAAACCCAGGCTCTGGATTTGAGCAGCTTTGATTTATAGTGGCTCCACCCTATGCACATCAATAAATACATAAATATTAAAAATATGTTTGTAGCCTGTGGTAAGTAAAACTAATGAATTATCCTTGCTCAGGCCATACACAGCAGCAGAATTAAGAATAAGTGGTAGGATTTCAACTTGTTGATTGCGTTTTCCTTTACCTACAACCACCCATGTATGACAATAGATCATATTTGTGCTTCCTTTATATGGAATATGAAAAAAAAATATCAATAGTTGTCTAATTTGCACAATAAGAAGTTTACATAATAGAAACACTGTGATTATTTAACCTACTATGAGATCAGCTTTGCCCCTGGTCTTTTCAGAGAATTAGAGGGCTGGAGGAACCTCAGAAGATCACTTAGTCGCTTTCATTTCTTCTGCCCAGCAGAATGATTTGTTGGGGCCGACAACACGTATACACAGAAACCTCTTTTCTTACCCACGTAAATGAATAAGAACATGAATGAAAAGCTTATAACAATGAATACACTTTTACACTCACCTTAAACACATGCGTGCATAGAGGGGGGTGAAACCAACCATCTGCCAAGGGATAATTCATACGTCTGCAAACGTGAGAGTCCACAAAACTGCTGACACGTGCAGAACAGGAGCGCAGCAGCATGAGCTCATTTCAAGACAAGCATTTCCCTTTGGTGAGTGCATAGCTCCCAACAGTAGATGCGATTGGAGTTGGGCACAGGCCTCCAAGCGATACCACACAGAACCAGATCTTAATCTCCCCTGCACTTGAAGGGCCCTGATCCTGATGATGTTTGAGTAGGAAACAGGATTCCACAATGACAATGTCCCTGCACCATGGCGATTTCTATGTACAGCCCAAATTTTGCACCTGACTGCACGTGTGTGTACAGTCACGCTCCAGGGAGATCCCCTGGATGTGCAAAGGGGCTTGCATGGATGCAGGACCTCCCCCACATTTCTGGCTGCAAGACCAAGGGGAATTTTAGATGTCCTGTAAAGAAAAGGTCTCAGACAGCAGCTGGAGAGGGGTGGAAAGAAGGTGGTGCTGATGTTTGTCCAGAGATCCACCATGGGTCACTTCACCGGTGTGTGGTTACTCTGACTTACCTTGGCTCCTCTGAATGATCAGCTCTGGTTAATTTGGTTCATTCTTTCAGGGCAGGAATGAAGGTTTCAAAGCTTGATGCAGTCATCATGAAGGTGACCATCTCCAGCACCCCTTAGGCTCAGATCCAGAGGCCCCAGTTCAAAACAGCATTCAGAAGTTGCTAAAGTGACGTAGCTTACAGGTCTTGAACTCAAGGTTAAAGTCAAACACGTGCTGAAGTGCTCTTCTGCACCAAGACTACGCCTTCATAGCTGGTTGTCCAAATACCTGGGCAGGATGGATCTCACTGCCTGAAGAGGGAAAGGCAGAAGGCAATGAAGATGCTGCTGGGGCTGGCTCTGCTTGCAGTGAGGAGCAGAGATGCAGAGTCCTGGAGGTGTAGTCGTGGATCAGGATCTCATTTGACTATACTAAAGAGAAACAGAGGAGAAAGTCCTGTTCTTTCCTCAAAACACACTTGGGCAAGCAAGCGATGAGAGAGAGGAATAAGAGGAGATAATGGAGCAGAGCTGGTCAGAATGACAGACTGTGGGTAACTTTAACATAACAATAACATAGCTATGGTAAAATTTTTGGTAGGCATATTGGCAGAAGATAATTCAGTTGGAAGGCAAATCAGAGAATGAGTTGCAGTTCAGTATTATTCTGCAAGGTTTTTTGTCTTTATTTTACTGCTTACTCAGGGAATACTTAGCCTGAATCACCCCCGGGTCATACTTGCCTGTTCACAGCCATCACCAGCTCACAGTTCTCCCAGCGCTGGCACATTAGGAGCTAAAAGGGCAGGGCATGGCTCAGGCACTGTCCTACGGCACAGGTCAGGACTGTTGTCCCCAAGGGACAAGGCTGACAGGGACACCCAGCTTTGGTGTGGGCAAGTGGGAGAAGAGTGAGAAGACTCAAGCATAAGGAGTCTCAGGAATAATCCTTGAGGACTGTCGCTAATAACATCTTTCCAGCCTCGTACTTATCTCCTTCCATGTACTAATCTACAGCAGATCTTCAGTTTCTCTCAGAGGAGCAGCTCTAAATGTAAGTGAAAATCATGGGGCGGGGGGGGGGAGGGGGTGAGGGAGGTCAGGAAGCTACTGCTTTTATAACCACTGACTCCAGTAGCGCTCATGTGAACTGCACTGAAACGAGTTACCAGCCATTGAGACCACAGCAAAAGCACTCTGTGGGGACACAATAAAAATGAAAGATGAAACAATTTATTAGATCATTTCTATGAAGAGAGGATTAATTTGTTTACAGCAGGTCTTGGACTGTGATCTTTAAACAGGCAGAAAAAATGAAAGGTTGCTTCAACTGACTATCTTTCCTTCCAAAGAAAGGTTGGTTTCTTTCTTTTAATTCCTGTGGAGCCCCCAACATAAGAAGGAAATGGACCTGTTGGAAGGAGTTCAGAGAAGGCCCATGAAGATGATCAGAGGGATAAAGCACCTCTCCTATGAAGGCAAGCTGAGAGAGTTGGGGTTGTACAGCCTGGAGAAGAGAAGGCTCCAGGGAGACCTTATAGCCCCTTGCAGTGCCTGAAGGGGGCTACAGGAGAGATGGGGAGGGACTCTTTATCAGGGAGTGTAGAGATAGGATGAGGGGTAATGGTTTTAAACTGAAAGAGGGGAGATTAGATTAGATACTAGGAAGAAATTCTTTACTGTGAGGGTGGTGAGACACTGGAACAGGTTGCCCAGGGAAGTTGTGGAGGCCCCAAGGCCAGGTTAGATGGGGTTTTGAGCATTTTGGTCTAGAGGAAGGTGTCCCTGCTCACGGCAGGGGGGTCAGAACTATATGATCTTTAAGGTCCCTTCCAACTCTAACCATTCTATGATTCTGTGGATCACTCTATAGACATTTATCGCAGCTCAGCTGGAAAGGCAGAAAACGACAGTGCTGGGGCACAATGGAGCCACCACCTGCAGGACAGCATTTCCCAGAGCAGCTTTGCAGCCAGAAATGTTGTGACGTGGAGCAGCACCCACAGACCCAAACCTCCCTGCAGCAGCCACTGCCTCATGATAACTCGTGCTCATGCCCAGGATTCCTCCAGCTTTGGGGACAAACGACTGCAAGCGCATTTTTATCAGCTGAATTGACAGCCCAGCAGGAAGAAGACTTTAAGAAGAAACAAAAGTGCCATTATCCTTTTGTTTCTCCTTTTCCCACAAACACTCCCATGAGCAGCCAGACACTGAGAGGTGAGATATGGGTCAAACGTTTTTCCTGAGTCACAGCTGTGAACTGCAATTGCCCTCCTGTTCTGCCCCATTTTAGCTCATTTGTGCAATGCAAGCCATCCCTTGTGGCAGAAATGTTTCCAAAAGGTGGGAAAGATGCCACATTTATCCCGGGAAAGTGAATAGGAGCAGGGAACAGGCCTGGGCTTTGGCATATGATTGCCCATGCAGCTGGCACAGTCCCTGGAGTGGTTTTAGTAGAGACTCAAGTATTCTCCCAGACAGTGGCCAGGGCCAGCCCGGGTGATGGTATGGGCCAGGGACAGCCAACAGCAGATCCCTTAACATAGGCTCCCTGTTTCAGAAGCTTGAGTTGTTTTGTCCTCAGTTGGCCTCAGGACCAAAGAACAACCCACAGCCCAATTTATTCTCCAGTGCAGATGTTGCTGATGCTTCTGCAGAGGAAAGGTTCATTCCACCCTCATTTTTGTTTGTCCAGCGGAGAGGGTGATAACTGCCCTTTTAGTAAGGTTTTCAGAAAGTCTGGTGGTGAAGTCCTTGTTTGGGAAACCTTCAGAAAGTTTCATTCCATGGAGTGCTGTGCTGCCTGTTTCCAAGTCTTGCTATGGCTGGAGGTGGCCCATGTATGTAAATCCAAACCTAGATTAGGTGTAGGCTAGGACTCAGTGACTAGGCCAGGGAATAAATCAAAGTTCTGGTCTTAGTTTTGAAGGCATTGATTTTCATGAGAGCGTTTCTTGCAAAATTTAACCTCAAAACTCTTTTGATACCTTCTGGCAGTGAGATACCAAAGATCGCTGAGTACTACTGGGCCTGTTACATGTACATTAAATCTCACATTTAGTTAATCCAGTAGTCTCCTTCTGTCTTCTATTCCCTAAGAAGTTTCTGCCAAATAGTCTTGGAGCAAGAAAAAGATTTTTATTCCCTTTCATAACATCCACATATTGTAGTTCCTTTTCTCCAACCACAAAATCTGTGGCCATGTACAACATTCAGCCTCATTAGTGGAGTCAGTTGAATGTGTCTCAAGATCTAGTTACATCACGGTTCACTTTATAACCTGATTGAGCCTAGCTGAACTTGCTCTGCAAAATGAGGGAGTGAAGATAGGCAATAAAAAACTCTTTCAAAAGGAATGAAAAATGGAACCATGTTATTAGTAGCCACGGACCAATAATACATGGACTCACTTCTCATGCTGCCATAAGGAACTGGAGAGGTAGTGTCCACAGGGTCCAAAAGGGATGATTGATGAACTCATGGGAACAGGTCCGTAGACGGATACTAAAATGGCTAGACAGGGTTGCAGGCCTGAATGTGGCAGTGGACCAGCAAGGTCACTACACCTGTATGCTCACCTTAAATAGCATCTCCTGCTGTTGGCCTCAGACACTAGCTACTGCCTGGGTGGACCACTGGTCTGACATTTCAGGTCCTTTCTTATGTCCTTATGCCCCTTCTGTCAGTATGTGCTTCGTGTAAGATCTGTGTGTGCGTGGGAAGGAGACACAACACAAAGCTGAGCCCAGCCTAATCATTTCTGGGAGAGCTTTGCAGTCCCCACTCCACTTAGAGGCAGATGGCAAAACATCACACCCGGAGTCAAGTATGAGCATCCCGTACTGCTGAGCCTGGTTCTCATGCCCAGATCCTGCAGGATGGTCAGCTTTCTTACCAGTGTAATAATGGTGCCATCCACAGAGATCAACAATCCCATTTTCAAACATCTGTTTCTAAAATAGATTAACCTGCATATTTTCTCTACAACCTGAAAAAATTCTGTATACATTGAATTCAGCAGAGTTTTGATTTCAGCAGGAATTGCAAGAGGGTCTTCTAATATTTTTTCTTTCTTTTTTTTTTTTTTTCCTGTAGAAAATACAGAGGAAAAGAAGTAAGCCAAATCATCACTGCCACATACCACAACTAAGCATACTCTGTTGATCATACATGTCATTATCTTTATTATGGCAGCATTTCATGTGGATTATGGAATGTCATAGAAACATCATTGCTCCTTCTGTCCAAAGATATATAACAATAATAATAGTCTCTTACAAGTTTATTTTTTACATCTGTGGATGTCAGAAGCTCTTTAAAAAGGTCAGCATCATTATCCTCCCTTTATGGCATGGGAAAAAAGACAAAGGCGAAGCTGTTCCTTCTAGCTTTAGGCGTCTAGGATCCTTCTACCGTCAGTGAAGGCAGAGAGCGAGAAAGGTATGTGCTAGGAGATCTGAGTCACTTTTTGGAAAGGACGTGTCCTCTCTCTGCCTTCCACAGGGGACTTCTACCCAGAATCCCCCTTGTGCCTTGCTGGGGGCTCAGTCAGACACCTAAAATCTGGAGGGTGAATTAGAGACAGGTCATTTGTGCCAGGTTTCTGCCCGTTCAATGACAGAACATGAATCAGAGCCCAACTCCTGATTCCCACCCTCGTGCCGTGTCCCCTCTTTTTCTTGACAAAATAACAATGACGGTGTGTTTCCAGCATCACCCATGCTGTCAGGCTAGCACAGCTCTGTGTGTAGACAAGATTTAATGCTTGGTTTGTGGCAGAGCAATTTTCGCCTGCCTGTGCATGATGGCGTAGTAGATAAATCACCAAAAGAAATGTGCACTGAATGTACTCTGCAGCCCTGCTTTCCTAAATACCCAGACTGTACGCTGTACTTCAGCTGAGGAACCTCATATTCCCACTGCTGTGTTATGTCTGACCATGGCTCTGCTCTGGGATGTGCCAGGGAGGACATAAGGTGGAAGGAGAGGGGTGCTAACATGCTCCTGTCACAGGTCCACAGCAGCCAGAGCCACAACAAGAAATTCATCCAGCTGACAGCCCGCTCTGCTTCCACCAAGGACACTGCAGACCAGCTGCTGATCACAAATCATCATGAAGGGTGGCTGTCTTTGACCATGAAAATGTCCTCGAATTCATCTCCTCCCTTGTGAAAATAACCCTAACATCAGCAGTGTTTCCCTAATTGTCTTTTTTCTTTCACACTGGAAAGTGTCAGCATTATTGCCAGTGCTTTCAGTCACAGGCTGACCCACTGTGGTGGCCTTCCCTGGGTGCTTCTGGTATTATTTTCCCTCCTGCACCTTCATTACACTTTAGTTTGCTTGCAAAAAGCTATCACAAGTATCTTTTAAATACTGCAACTTCCACACAGGAAATGTTTAAGAAACTTGATGCTTATAGTAGAGAAAATAATGGAGTTATTCATCTAATTACACACACACTTACAGTGACAATAATGTTAATACAAATGTTAATGTAGGCATGTGTAAAATACACAAAGGAGTCTCACAACCCACCTGCAGAGAGGAGTTTGAATCTGCTGTGCATTTATGCACATTGAACAGCATCCAACCTAATGAGATGTCCCCAAAGTTGAGACTTGGGTTATGAAACCCACCTGCCTTGTAGCCTTGTAGACTGCCTGGCTTCTGGAATGGATAACTTTACAGACAGCTAAATTCACTGGTCACCTCCATGCTTGGTCTGACAGCTCTCTCATATTCAGTCCAGATGTCTGTCCCTTCTCGACTGCTGTTAAAGCCCTGATCTGTGCAGAGCGCTTGAACTCAAACTGAGCTCATTTTGGAGACTCCTCAGAAGTCAGATGGGAAGTGATGGTGTAGTGTCCTCCTCCTGAACACTGGCTGAGTGGAGCAGAATTTGTGAAGGAGGAATTTTACGCTGTGCTTAGAGCATGAGAGATCAACACCATGGGTATCTCACCTGGGAACACTGAGCTGCTGACTGAGGCTGAGTCATTGTGCAAACAGGCATGAGAGCAGGGAAAGCAGGAAGGAGAAAGCTTCACTGAAGCCTTGTGATTAGGGCATTCATCTAATGGTTTGGGGACAGGGAAACCTAAGCATCTAGCAAACTGGTCTGACCCCATAGCTCACCTCATAGGAGGTTGGATTAGATGACCTCCTGAGATCCCTTCCAACCTGAATTATCCTGAGATTATGATACCCACTCCTGAAACTGCTTTTATTCTAAAAATGATCACATTTAAAAGGGGCAGATCATGCATCTGACTTCCACCCCTTCCAGCTGGCTGCTCTAGCCATGGGCAGGAGGCAAGTTCCCAGGCTCCCTTGCTGGTCCCACAACTCTCGGCTTCAGCAGGAAGGGCCAAATGCTGTCACCAAGGACAGCCATCGTCTGGTGATGAGGATGGTCTCAGGAGATGTGGGTTTCCCTCCCTCAGGCTGAGAAGTGCTTGAGATCTCAGTGTCCTGTTTTGCAGGTGTGCCCTCTGGCCACGATGCAAAGCAGTGGACGTGGCTAGCACACTAACAGCACGCTGCTGGCGGGAGAAGCTCTTAACTTTGTGTGTTAGTTCCTCAAATTCCCAAGGAAGATGCTCTGTTTACACAGAGGAGGTCTAGAGACATTGCTGTGGTCAGCAGAGAGAGGGGAACACCTTGGCAGGTAGCCTGGACTCTCCCTGCTGCCTCTCCAGTGAGCGTACTGGGAATGAAGGAAAGCAGGAACATGTCCCCTGGGACCAGGCACTTAAAATTGCCAGAATTCTCACTGAAGCCCTAAAAACAGGCAAGGTGGATCCAACCCGCAGCAGGGACAAGGAGTCTCAGGAAGGGCAGGTGGGCTGGAAACAGGGACTGAATGTTGGAGCTGTTTTGGGATGACACTGTTTGCAAAAAAGAGAACTTCAGGGAACAGGGCAGACCTACGTGCCAAGACATCAGTCAGCGTTGTCTAAAAAGTTTTCATCTAACAGATCAGAAAAAGGAAGAAAACTAGAACAGAATGTTCTCAGGTTAAAGAAATAATTGAAGAAAAATCCAAGGCTTTATCATACCACAGTAATCAATTTGAGGGGTTTCACTGTCACTTATGGAAGGACTCAAGAAAATAACAGCAACTGGAAAACTGTAGTATGGTTTAACAGTACAAAGCAGCTTATTCTGAATAATCCTCCTGTACTTCTTGCTTCAATAGGTTAGCACTGATAGACCCAAACTCAAAGCATTTCTCCCACTGTGCCACCCTATGTGTGAGGCTGTATTCAAAGCACTTGTTAACAAGAGGGTGCAGTGAAGGCCACTGCCCAGGGTGGTATGAACTGGTGCCTTGCAGGTGTGTGCTGAGCACTGCAACACTGTCCCCAAGGACCGGTAGAGAATAAGCCCCGCGTTTCATTTTTATTGTGTTTTTTGTCTACTTTATGCCCTTTTGTATGAAAGAGCACATGCATGTGAAAAGTTAAGTAGCTGTTGAAGGACATGTTTTAAATTCATTAAGACCCAATAGTAGCACTCTTACTCAGATTATCATCTTCTTGTCCCGTTGAAACCCAGAAGATTGTCTAAAGAGTAAGGTACAATTTGACGTGGGTAAGAGCAGAGGAATCAAGGTCTTCATTTCTCGGAAGCCTGCAAAATACTTTGGTCTTGCAGCAGGCTTCTGCTCTCCCTTGATAACAGCACTGTAACAAGGCTGATAACACCGGGCCACATGCTATACCTGTTGCATAGCTATGAATGCAAGGAAAACAAAGGCCAAGTGTTACCTACCCACATAAGGACAAGGTCACCCGATCACAATTAGTAGAAGAAAACACAGCAAGGGTTTGGCTAACTGCATAGCACAGTT
Source organism: Numenius arquata (assembly GCF_964106895.1). Lineage (NCBI taxonomy): Eukaryota > Metazoa > Chordata > Aves > Charadriiformes > Scolopacidae > Numenius > Numenius arquata. The sequence goes on along the minus strand of NC_133584.1, from coordinate 46,270,030 downwards.
AGAGCCAAGTGCTGACATTGGACTACGTACTGCTGCAAAGCCAACACCACCGATCTATTGTACTTAGTCATAAATAATTCCTATCTGAACACTTCCGGAGCTCTTCTCAGTATCAATTGGTTGATCTGTACAACCTTCCAGTGGTGAAAGGAAGGCAGTGCTGATTTGAGGTGCCCCAGGCCGACTCTGGCTTGGTGCCCGGGCTCTGCTCTGGCAGCAGACACCACTGCTGGCTTCGCTGCAGGCTGCCTACGTGGCCACAGGCAGTGTTTCAGGTCTGCCTGGGCCACCAGGACTCACCTGCCTGTGAAAGGCAGACTATACTTTCTTTTCCGTCTCTCTCCTCCCTTCTTGGGTATTTAGGCTTGGATGGCTTTTGCAAAGGGGATTTTTCCTTTTCTCTATATCTGAAGAACTCTATGCTGGGAGAAGAGTCTTCCTGGGCCTCCAGTCTGGATAAAATCCCCCTTTTTTAATAGCCAATTCCCCACTGGATCTCCCTGATGACTCTATACCCAATGTTTTCAACACTGCAGAGACTATCTGCTGTATATACTAACCACATATCCTTGAAAAACACTCCAACGACCAGCTCATAGCAGATTTTACAAAGCCTTTCTGAGTAATTTCTGACCTTTATTGTATTTTTTTTAAGCACAGCTTAAGAAGAGTCACCAAAACACTGCACCCGCTGAGCCAGGAGGTGGTGCGCGGTGGGACCACGTGCTGCATCCCAGCTGCGGGCTCCAGCATCACGTGGGTATGAGGTGGGTGACATGGAGTGTCATGGGCTCCATCCCTTGCAATGGGGTCCGAGTCATTGCTGCATGCCCGGATAAGCGGTGCAAGGCACCGGTTGCCTCTGTGGGGGCTAGGTGCTGAGCAGGGCCCCAGGGCAAGCACAGGGCACAGGCTCCCCCGGCTCAGGAAGCATCCCTGGAGGCTGTACCACCCTAAAAACACCTGAGTCATAATCCCCTGTCCTCCTCCTTCCTCCTGGGAGTGGCAGCAACTTGCTATCGGCGTAAGCCTGCCAGAGCAAACTGCTAACCCCAATCCGCGGCCAAGGACAAGCCTCCGCCCCGCTGTCCACCTACACCTTGCCCTACCATTTCGGAAAGGGAAAGATTCGAGCTTTCTCCTCCACACCCGGGCCCCAGGTCTAAGCAGCTCTGAGTAGTCAGAGGCATTTTTTCCCAGGCTGGTGTTCTTCTTTCTTTTTTTTTGGGTTTTTTTTTGGGTTTTTTTTGGCATGCAGAGGAAGAATTTGTTCTTGCTCTCCATCTCTCGTACGGGCACACTGCCAGAGGCTGGCTCTCCAGCTGTCTTTGGCAGCTTCTCCTTAAAGGTGATATTCATTCCACCCACAACGCCAGAACATTGCTGGGTCTGCTCACCCGGCCTTTTCCCAAAGGTTTTAAAGAGTAACTCTCCAAAGGAGGTAATACGTGGCTCTTGGCGATTCCTTCTTCATAGTCGGGGCCAAGCGCAGCTCCTAGAGAAGGAGCCTTCCATTTAGAACAGCAGGCCACCTCCTGCACTTGCCTAGCTCACTGTTTAATAAATCATAGAGTGGATAATGAATAACCATTTACCACCTTGGAATCTCCATGCTGGCAAGTTATGGAAAAGCAAGTGTCTATCCCAAATTCTGCATTTCCCTCCCCTCTGGACTAATGGAGTATGTGCATTAGTTCATTCAGGGATATATTCCTGGTCTCCCCATTTAACCTACTTATCTTAAACTATCTTATCCTATTTGCCCCACAATTTCTAAAAAGATCCTACCCAAGGACAAGATCATGCTTGTGAAATTTTTGTGTGTATTGGTTTAGTTCTGGCAAAGTTAGGAGGTAGTTAAAATGAGACTTATAATGGAAAGCTAGCTGCTAGCGTCTCTCCATAATACATGTCTACCTTGCAGGAGAGTTGTGAGGATTAATTAATTTGTGTTTGTTAAGCACTTTGAGATCCTAAGATCAAAGGTTCTATAGAAATGCAAATTGTTATTATAATGATAAATTCTTTATATGAGCTCATATGTTTTGCCTTAGAGGCACAGTCTCACCCTGAGTTGCGTAGTTATACACGTAAATCTTCAAACTTTATGATGAAAATATACCTCTGAGGGCCTGATCCTTCCTTTTGCTCTAATGTTTCATGCACAGAGCTCCCCTTGACTTCAGGCAGGTCCCGTCCATGGGACAATTGCGGGATTCAATGTGTTTAGGAAATGAAAAGCCCATTCTGTGCCTCCAGGCGTCACATTGAGACACATAACTTTCTGTCTCACTCCATAAAACCGCTGCGGCTGCCAGTCGTTACGTCCATCTTGTTAATGAAAGGACTGAGCAGATGACAAAACTTGGATCTGAATTTTGACCCTCCCAAAGCTCAGGTTTTCAGAGGTTTATTTATCCTGCTAGAGAAGAAGGGAGGTAAAAGCCTAGCTCAGCTGCCACTTGCTGCTGTCTCTAACGGATACAGGACCTCATCAGCACGGCTGAATGTCATTCCTGACGCACGAGATGTGCCTGTTTGCCCCTTCCCCCTGTGTGCTTTTGCAAGCGAAGGAGGAATACAGGTTTTTCAGGCAGAAGTTGCCAAAGGACAGCAGAGAGCGAGGCCACAGCTGCACAAGCCTGGCAGTCCTGCATCCCCCTCCCAAAGAGAGCTCTCTGCTTTTCCTTCCTCCTTGTACAGGCTCTGAGCACCATGCTGTCCATTCCCTGTCTGAGAGGACATCTGACTGTCTTGCTCAATGTCCTTATCTGAAGCACTGGTCCAACATGAGGGCTGCGCAACTGTCGGGAAGCAGGTTCCTGGGAGAAGTGCTCACCCACCTTCCATCATGACAACCCTCTGCGCCTTCCTTGCCATGTTCCTGGCATGCAGACACCTCTACTCACACCTCTAATGGATTGGGTCAGAAAAATGTTGTGAGGTTTGTTTGCATCACCCATGGGTTTACCTGAATGCAGAAGGCAGGCAGAAACGCCAGCTGGGAAGGAGGTCTCCTGTCCAAACTCACTCTCAAAGCAGACTGTCACCAGGCACCAGATCAGGTCAGCCATGGCTTTTTCTATCTTAAGATTGAAAATCTCCAAGGATGGCCACTCCACCTCTGTCTCAGGGCTGCACTACTCTCCTGGAGAAGAAGTTTCTCCTGATATCTAACCTGAACCTCCAATGCCACAATTTATGGCATTGCTATACTGTCTGGCAATACTGAGAAGACTTTTGCACCACCTTTGTAGCTACCCTTTAGCTAGTCACCTCTTAAACTGCTCTTCACCAGATTAAACTAATCCTGAACTAAACTGCAATCATAATCTAAAATGAGAGGCTTTCATCTGTGAGGTGCTGCTTCATGGCTATTTGTTGTGGGTATTGTGTAGGTGAGATTGCAACTCTTACAACCCCCTGAAGATGAATTAAAAGTAAGGAACAAACATACTACCTCTTCAAAGTCTTTTACCATTTGTTGTGTCATCTGAAAAGATTTCTGTTGCATGAAAGCCTTTCCAGGAGCGGAAGGTATGATCCAGATACTGTATTATTCCCTTCCCCTGACATGGAAATCTTCAGAAGTTCTCAGTTAGTCTGGGAAGCCGTCTGCTACATGATATATAGCTAGTATTATCACAGAAGAGAATGAATAGTTGTCATGTTTGATATATCCAGAATTTATAATCTTCTAAATTTTACACTTGTCTCTTTTTTTTTTTTCCTGTGAATATTCTGGGCCCTGACACAGGTTTGATGCACTGTCCAATGTATTCACTTCTACCCTGCACATCATCAATTTCTCCTACCAGAGGTAATAACTGAAGTCTAATGTTACCATAAACTCCAGGAAACCATGCTGACTTCTGATGATTTTCTTATATTTTGCATTACTGTAAGAGAAAAGATGTCCTACACTTATCTGTCTGAAGACAGTAAAAGTTGGAGGAAGGCTGTGGTGAAAACTGAGACACTAAGCTTTCCAGCTGCCCTTACTTTTACCGCAAAGCGTTAGTGTGTACTCAGAGCTCTGCACTGGGACATACATTAACCAGAAGACAAATCTCTGTGAGCAAATGCCAGTATGTGCAACATGCACACACAAAGTCCTACAGGGCTGGGCTCTGCTCACCAACGCGTGCCACAGCCTGCCGCTGTCCCCCTGTCTCTTCACACGGTGCAGTGAACTTCCCACCAGCAATTGGGAGTTTGCTGGAGCAGTCTGTAACCTCACCATGTTTGTACAACACCTGAATATCCGATGCATGGGAGAGATCTTAGGCTTGAAATCTGCAAAATGTTAATTTCTGCAAATTGTGGCATATTGCAGGTCCTGCTGCTGCTCTCCTTGTCAAACAGTGTTCTCCTCTCTGGGTGGCCATTGCAGTGTGTTCCAAACGAGACAGATACAGGGGTCAGACCCAGAGCCAACATCATCAGTGGTCATCATTTGATGTGGCATTTGATTCACCTCACCTACAAGCACCGAATGCTTCCTCACTCAAAACCTGAAACCTGCTCAAACTTTCAGGCTGCTTCTGGGGTAAACCAAGGTCTCGCCCATGGCAAGCTCAGAAGCTGGTTGTGAATGATGTGTGACAGCAACGCCCCTTGGTCCCAGCAATGTCTCACCATGGTAGAAGACAGTCCTCTACATGAGAGATGCAGTCTACAGGCTGAACACCACCATGCTGTGCTAGCAGGACTGGCCGCTTTCTGGTGTGAACAGTGCTCTGCTGGTGGCACACACAAAATCAGTCTGCCACTTCCATGGTTTCCTCTCCATTGACCCCACAGTACAGCTGACCTCTGCTTTTCGAGCTCATGCTCAAGAGTTTGCAAGAGCTCTTCTCACTCTTCCCGACTGTCAGGGAATTTTCACATTGTCTTCAGTGAGAGCAAGATGACATGAAGGGTCCATTAAAATATAAAGTGTTTTAAAACTCCATTATACTGCTAAATGTTGCCAATAGAATCCGTGTATTAAATATAACAAACACTAGAGCCAAAACTTATGATGTGGCTCATCTTTGGTGGGTGCTGAGCTCACACAGAGGATGATGATACTCAAACACTTTGCTCTATCAAGTATATTTAACAACGTGCAGATGAGAGCACTGACTTTTTTCAATTTCTTTTCTTTTTTTTTTTTTTTTTTTTTATCTCAAATCTGTACACGTGAAGGACTGGAAAAGCCCCAGACACAAAACCGGTGCTGTAATGTCAGAGTTATGTGCTTCACCTCATGGCACGTGCCTGTGAATGACTCGTTTTGAACATACTGGGGCTACTTTCTCCTAAAAAAGGCAAGTTAGAAAACAGAACTGTAAGCATTTCTGCAGTTAAGCTGCAAAGCAAAGCTTTCCAGTCACTTCACAAGGGTTTTTTTGGTCACTCTGCAAGGTTTGTGGTCACTCCATCTCCTTTAGTTTTGCCACCATGAGGAGCTATTTTAGTTTGTTTCTCTGACTCAAAAACACGCAGTATCACATTTGCCGCACAGAGTGGCAAGAAACTGCATTCAAACACCTAGAAAATATGTAATAAATGATGGCAAGAGTGTATCCTGGAAATACATTGTTTCCTCTAATGGTCTTTTTTGAATGACACGGACAATTTATAGCTGTTTTTCTCCTTGCAATGGCCAACAAACTGAAAGGGAGGGAGGAGCTGCTGCCCCAAGAGAGCCGGAGGTAGCCCCACAGGAGTCCCCCATGCATGTGTCCTGCACCCTGCAGACTGCAGAGGATCTCCACCTCGCCCACAGCTCGGCCCATCTCGATCTGGATTTTAGTCTCCACAATCCTGAGTAAATCACTGAATCTCCCTCTGCGCCACTTTTTCCTCCGTAAAGTGGAGCTACTATTTACTTACCTCCATGAGCTGTCACAAGGCTTAATTTCTTAAGCAGCGCAGAGCCCCTGGATAGACTTGGAGGGAAATAAAGCAGTCGAGAAATGTCAGGCATTACCTCCAGGTCTCCTCCAGCTGCTGTGATGGTGCTGGCCGGGGAGCCCGTCCTGCTCCTGCTGGGCAGCTCTCACTGCCTGGCCAGTGGCTGTGGGAACGTGGGGCTTGGCTCCAGCTCCTCCTAAATTCAGGGGGTCTTCAAGAGCCAGGAGACCCATCACTCAGCAGGACCAGGGACCACCAGGTTGCTGCTGCTGCAAGATGTAGGAGACACTGACAGCACACAGGGCAGCCAGACAGTCCTCCCTGTCCCCTCCACAGCAGCAAGGGCCCTGCTTGCAGAGAAAGCGAGGAGGGGAAACATCAGGAAAATGTGGCCCCAGTCTCCTGCCAACAAATGCTTTTCCAGTGCCCTCTTCTGGAAAACCTTTTTGGCCCACGCAACTGCTTCATGTAAGGTAGTTTGAGACTGGCAGTAACTTGTGAGGAACTGCAGGAGTATCTCACAGCTCTTCAGACCCAGGATCTGCTCTGCTCCTGCCACCTGTGGACCTGTGCAGCTCCTCATGCCCTTCAGAGCAGCTTGGCCAGACCCTCAGGGGACTAGCCAAAAAAACAGGCAGCGAAGGATGTGCCTCCTTTCACTCACCTGATGTACCTGAAGGCTGTCCCTGACTGTCCTCTGGCATGGAGACCCACGTCCAGACCCCTTCCCTCCCTGTACTGGGACACCTCCTGAAAACCTCGTGCTCCTCACAGCCAGCCCTTGCCACCATCAGCTCTCAAGGAGCCTCCAGAGACAAAAACTGGGAGGGGGATAAAACATTTTAGTAATTCCATCCTTTTGAGGAGCTGATATAACATTGCTATGAATCACCCACAAACAATTAACGAATGTGTCAGTTCCTCAGATAATTGCACCCTGTGGTTGTTCTTGCTGCCCCTTTTCCAAGGTTGGTCAACCCAGACACTGGTGGGGATGAAGCCACGGGCTCTCTTCCAGCCCCAGCCAGAGGGGAGAAGGCAAAGGGGGAACAACAGCTGGTACTGGGGACATAGTGGAGCTCTGGGGCCGGGTGATGACCAGGGTCCCCATCCCAGCCTCAGCCCTCGCTTTTCTGCCAGCTCAGTGAGCAGCTGGCTCCTGCAGTGGTGGCACAGCCCTTTGCTTCCCCCGCCAGCCGCTTTTCCAACACCTAAGTTGCATCTGCTCCTCATGGAGGCAAACCTAGAGGCTCACGAGCCCCGTTATTTGCCCTGTCAGCCGGCAGGGGAGGTGGTTGGAAAGTCCTCTGGGCTTGTGATGAGTTATCTCAGCACCGGCAGCGCTCGTGCAGTGACGGGAATGGCTGTGGAGGGATGGTGGTGCCCTGGGGACCGGCTGGCTGGTGTGGATGCCACGCGCTGGGACAGTTTTCCCCACCGCCTGCCTGCTGTTATTTAGAAAACCTTCCCCAATTCATGCCTGTGTGTGCGGCCACATACACACACACTAAATACATATTTTTTAAATCTTTTAGGGGCATTTGTTCCTTCTTTCAGTTAATTATTTTAACCAAAGCCAGCTCTGTCCCCAGACATTTATTTTGGCTGTGGCCCAACTTGCCTTTTTGTTTCTTATCTCCTTGATCTTGGTGTTTTCCTTTATTTTACTCCTTCAAGGGAATCTCGTACAGCCCCAGCCTTGCCCCCCCCCCCCCCTTCCCACCAGCCCAGCTCCCGCAGCCAGGGCCTGGGGGGGGTGGGGGGACACAAGGACATCGCATTGATCTGCTTCTGCCTGAAATACGTGGGTGTTCCCGCTGGGCTCCATGGGAGAGGTGGGAGGACAGGACCTCTGAGGCTGGTGGGCACAGCCCTTTTGGTACCTCCACGAGAGGATCCCGCACCCTGTGGGGTTGCATCTGCCAGGGGGTAAGACTTGGGTTTTTTAAAGAGAGGGGCAGAAAGCACCTGTCCTGGCAAGGGTGGGAAGTGCAGTCATTCCAGGGCTAAACCAGAAACAGGTTAAAAGCAGCGTGGAATTTATACCTGCTTACAACTTCCACCAAAGCTCATTTTTTGAAGCAAGCCAGTACGCAGGGAGACAAAACCGCCTTACAGTGGGAACAGAGACCAGTGTCAGAGCAAAAGCAAAGGGAAAAAGATGGTCAGTGTCACGGGAAGTGTTTTGGGTCACATCCTCAGCGGGCAGGGATGGAGGGAGCAGCCAGTGCCGACACCTGAACCACAGGGGCTGTGAGTGCCATGTAAATGGGATGGGTTTGAGGGGGACAAACACTTCCAGAGTGACACTCCGGGTATGACACCCCAGGTCCCCTGGCTCAGCGCTTCTTTTCTCCGGCACCCAGAAGCATCGCTTGTAGCCGGAGACCCCCGGCCTCCCGCGGCCGCCTTCCCACTTTCAGCAGGGCTGCTGTAGCGGGGGGGGGGGGGAGGGCCGGCACCCTCTGGCACCGTGCGGGCCCCACGGTGGACGGGGACCCGGGGGTGGGGCAGGGGACACATCCCGGGGGGTAGGCGCGGCGGCGCGCGCTGCAGAGACCGGACGCGCTCAGCGCACGGCAGGAGCAGGGGCGGGCGGAGAAGAGGAGGGGGGGGGAAGGGGGAGGGGGAGGAGCGTGGCGCGCCCGGCGCGTGTTCTCCGCCGACGTCACAATAGCGGCTGGCCCGAGTCCCTGCCCGGTCGCAGCCGATCGGGGCTGGTTTGAGCTGGTGCGTTGCCATAGCGACGCCGGCGGGCCTATATATAGGAGCGCCGCGGCGGTGGCGGAGCTTTGTCAGCCCCGATCGCTCCGGCGGCCCCGCTCCTCCGGCTCCTCGCACCGCGCCCGGCTCGCAGGAGGAGGAGGAGGAGGCGGCAGCGGCTCGGAGCGAGGGGACCGGACGCCGGGGGTTGACAGCAGCTCCCGCCGCAGCTGCTTGAGGTGAGGGGAGCGCCGGGCCGGGCGGCGGAGGGAAGGGGCCCGGGGTGGAAGGCGGCCCGGCGCGGAGCCACGTGTCTGCGGGGCCGCTGCCAAGCGGGCCGGGCTGGGCGCCGGCTCCTGCCGCCGGGCATGGGGCCTCCCTCCTTCCTTCCGCGCCCGGGGAATCCCCAGGCTCCGGGCGGCTGCGAACGAGTCGGGCCGGCCTGCCCGGGGAGGTGTTGGCGGCGCCTCCCGGCAGCCGGGGGAGGGGAGGGCTCCGGCGTGGCCGCCGGCCTGTTCCGGGGTGGGGAGAGGCAGGCTCCGGGGCAGGATCGTGGCTCCGGGGCGGCCTTACTCGCCCGCAGCACGGCCTTGCTTGCCCGTAGCACAAGCCGCCTGGCCTGAGGCGGGAGTCCTTCTCTCCTGCGGGACGACGGTCCCCACGAGGGTGTCGGGGGTGGGGGGGCCAAGCCGCAGGGTGAAGCGGGCTGTGATGAAGGTGTCCCCCAGGGCGAGCCGAACTGCCGCCTCGGGAGGCCTCGGCATCGGAGGCTGGAGGGCTGGGTGCCCCGCTGCCGGGGAGCCGACTTGGCTGTGGGACCATATGGATTTGCAGGGAGAAAGACGGGCGGTGAGAGCAGGGCAGCCGGCCGTGTCCTTCCCCATAGCAGCGATCTGCGAACCCCGGGGCCAGGAGCGCCTCGGGCACCCCTTCCAGCCGCAGCTTTGGTATCTGGGTCCAGAGCCTGCAGGCGTGACTCAGCTGCGTCTAAATACAGCTGCTGGATAAGGGAATGTTCTGGAGGGCAACTTCTAAAAGGAGCTCAAACGAAGCTGCAGAGGCTTTGCCCACAATCCGAATAGAAATATACGCAGGGAGGCTACAGTTCGCGTCTACGTGATCGTGTGCTGCCTGTATTCTGTGTAATTACACTGTAGTTAAAAATCGTGCAGTAAGGTGGAGATGGAAAGCTTGCAAGAAGTTCTTAACAAAGTCTGCTGTGACCAGCAAAAGTAATTCACCTTTTAGAGGTCAATAGGAAAAGTGGTTTTCATGCAGCTCTGTGCAGAGAGGAGGATAAACCAAATTCTTTCTGATGGTACGCACTTGTCTTAAACACAGCTAGAAGTCCCTGAACTGCTTTCTGCAAAGTTGCAACATCTTGTTGAAATCATCCTACCATAAGATGCAATTTCTCTTTGGTAACAAACAGCTTCCTGAGAAGTGTTTAATTTGCTGTTTCTTAAGGTCCTTTCAAAGAGGCTTTTAAGAGAAGACTTTAATCCAGCTTCTAGGAGAATTAACACTGCATGTGAATAAGAGCAGGGGGAGAATGAGGGTCGGTGGATTGTTGGGTTTTATTTCATTAGAGTTAAAGCTTAATCTAGCTTGAATCTTAAATCTGGTTTGTCTCTGACAAGTGGGAATCGATCAAAAGATGTGGAGTAGTTCTTGACACTGGCAGTTCAGATGCCACGTGTTTCTGAAGGCTGAATTGGAGTTGTATAATTGCTGAGCTTCAGAGTCATTCAGTAGATAAAGTTTGATGGAGTCAAGTCTATACAGTGTGTGGAATGAATAATTCTGTTGGTCTTAGAATCTTGTTTATCTGTGACAGCTATAAAACATCAGTTATTTTTCATATGGTTTATAGACAGCCTTTTTGAAAATAGAGGGAATGGTGATGTAACTAAAGATTAGTGGATAATTTAGAGTTTGCATAATCTTCAGTGCAGATTTGCGTGAGTAGATTGAGTGTAAAAAGTGCTGAGAGAAGGCAGAGGGCTGGACCTGGTTACACGAAACCATATCTTCCCTGTGAGTCACTTGCAATGCTAAGATCTTTAAATGGCAGCACACACTTCTGCTTGAGTTAACAGCTTAATGGAGTAGGCTGTCATTCTCTATTTGGATTACCCAGTAAAAAGGATGACCCATACACTTTGCCATGGACTTCATAGGTCCATGATGGCAGAGGAATGTGCTTTTGCTCTTTAGTTCTGGCTCTTAAGGGACTTGGCTGGTAGATTTCTGTTAACAATGAAGATTTATTATGGACTGCTGTAAAATCCTGTTAGAAGGGGTTAATTTGGATCACTGATAAGACTTTGTCTGCAGATCACAGGAACCACTCTTTCAATGTGTATCTGCCACTCCTGACAGCTGAGGTTTTCTTTTCACGTAGCCTGGAACTGATGGGTAGAACAGGGGAGCTCTGTGCCACCAACAGAGCAACCTCAAGGAAAGCCCTGGTCTCGTGGCTGGTTTATGCACAGTCTGAGCTGTAGTGAGAATCCCGATATTCAACTGGTTTTGACCCGGTGAGAGTTGTTACTACTCAAAAGTCAGTAACATCTGATTCTGTCTGTAGTAACACATAAGCCTTTTTCCCAGAAACTGGCGAGCTACAACAGTGCTTAAGAGTTCTTAAAAAAAACTAGCTGGCACCAGCCATAATATTAACAGCTCTGATGTGGAGGTAAAGACAGTGTGAACTTCCAGGGACTTAGACCAATAATATTTGACAGTATTTATTTGGGTTTTGTTTGTTTGTTTTTCTTTTAATAGGTTGAGTATATCATACAGTTGTTGAACAGGGGAGAACTTGCCTTCAAGCTAGCAAGATTATTTAGGGGAGTCCCTGCTTGGTTCTGACTAAATCCGAGTCGTCATCTATGTAAGTTCCTAATCTATGCTGCTATTAGCGATCACTGTAGGAATTGTCTAATTGTAAATTATATGACCATGATGTAATGGTCATATATGGCTATATAAATTTAAGTGAAGTAGTGAATGTAAACTGTATTTATTTAAATGAAGTACTGAATGGTTTGTTTTTTTGTATCAACAGTTTGTACTTAAATCCTTTCACATAAATCTGAAATCATGAGTAACTTCAGCAATGAAGAATTTGAATTCACCTTCC